>NC_065446.1:167009091-168259091 GCF_917563875.1 Diabrotica virgifera virgifera | reverse complement strand
AATGCCTCGTTGCCAAACGTCCAATGGACGTCCATCTAACGTCCAATGGACGTCCACCTAAAGTCCGAGGGGACGTTCGGTGGACGTCAGTTGGACCTTCATAGGACGTCCCAGTTTGGTCCAATGTCGTGCTGCCGAACGTCCATCTAACGTCCTGAGAGGACGTTCGGTGGACGTCTAGCGACGATATTTAGACCTGTGGAGAATGTATTGTGGGAAATAAAAAATACATTTTTTAAGGAACTTATATTACATCTTATATAATTACAATTATTGGATATTACATTATTTACATTAAATTACAATTACACTTCTCCAAGAAATTAACGCACCACCTTAAAAATGATGCATTTTTGATGTCTCGAATTTCCTAAACCTGTTGTCCAATCTCAGTGATTTTTTTTATAATATTATAGCCTAGTCTACAGGTTACCTCCTTAAGCTTGTCATGAACGGGGAGCTATACTGTAATATATTATGTATATTATATCATATCACTCCCTATAGTAATGAGTGAGCCTGGAGACACGGAACTAATGGTTCCGTGTGTGCAGGCTCACTCATTACTATAGAGAGCGATGTGATATAATATATATTACAGTATATAGCTCCCCGTGCATGACAAGCTTAAGGAGGTAACCTATAGCCTAGGCTATAATATTATAAAAAAAATCACTTAGATGGGACAACTGGTTTAGGAAATTCGAGACATCAAAAATGCTCAATTTTTAAGGTGGTGCGTAATGGGCTGTATATTATACATATATTTCAAATCGACACCTTGCTCATTTGGAGATAATGGACAATTTCTTAAAAAGAAGATATTCTATCTATGTATACTTATTATATAGTGTAATATTATATTATAATATTATAATAATCATTCAACTTTTGTCTAATTTTTTTTCATCCGCCTTCGCTTTCTGTCTTTAGATAATTCAATATTATAAATAGATTATAAAATACTGAGATAAATACTTTTTGCTTACTAGGTACAATAACCAACCCAATCTGTTTGACAAAAGAACTTTATGGGTAGAGGTAATAAGTTAAGACGAACAAAAGGCGACTGCGGTAGCGAAACTTTCCTTTAACAATTGTAATTCAAAATTCAAGGAAATCTATACTTTATAGAAAATCAAAAAGATTGGCTAGAATACAAATATGTACTTATACAGTGTGTTTGGTAAAGAATAGGCCATAGATTAACCTTAGATTTCGGAGGGTAAAATAGGTCGATTTAAGTTAACTTTCGTTAGTACTAAAGTTGATAATAACCGAAATACAAGGTGTCAAATTTAAATTTTTATTTTATTTATTCTTGAATATTTCCTAACAGGCATGGGATAATATCACGAAATTTGGTAAGCGGGGTTTTTTTGGGACAAGAAATCTAAATTCAACACCAAAAATGATGTATTGCCCAGGAAATAATCAAGAATAAAATAAAAGTTTAAATTTGACACCCTGTATTTCGGTTATTATCATCTTTCGTACTAAAGTAAGTTAGCTTAAATCGACCTATTTTAAGCTCAGTAATCCAAGGTTAAGCTATGGCCCATTTTTTACCAAACACCCATAAGATTGAAAAATGTATGAAAAATATACCAGAAAGAATAAGAAATATATATCAAAGAGCATGAAAAAATATGTAAATGTAATAAAAAACGTAAATAATACCAATGTTTGGATACCAGTTGTCCTGGCTGGTGGTTTTGTCCATCATTCTCGGTGAGTTTGTCCTCTAGGCCATCAGGGATCGATAGGCTATGTCCAGACGGTGGTAGCAGCAGAGTCTGAATGCTTCCTCTTTGGCGTTCACTTACCAAGAAGTGACTGGCTGCAACGTGGAGCTCCAGTAGCTCTCTGGGGTTGATGGCTCCGAAAACTCCTCATCTGATCGAGGAATCAGGAACATAGACTGTTTCGGCACTTCAGAAAAACTCCAGGAATCCTCAGGGTGGTAGATTAAAATGTTGTGCTCCTATGTCAAAGGGGCACATAATGATCCATTGGATGGGCTTATGCATTGATGCTCTAAATGGCCCGATGAGGCGGTCGGACTCTGTGTTATGTGTTGTGAAACAGCGTCTTCATAGTTTTACGTAATATATAGTATATGTATAAGTATATTATACTTTAATTCGTATATAATATAATTTCTTACATTATGAAAATCAGTGGTTAATGAATAAAACTTTACGCGGGAGCCCTAACGACGACAACGACTGAGAGATCAACTCTCTAACTTCGAACTGATATCGGTGGGTGAATCGAAAATCTATCGCCTATCGTTATAGTTTTGTGAACAGAGGAACCAAGTAGTGGAGGTGATTTTTAGACGTCCACAAAAAGTCCGTATTTCGTCCAGTACGGACATCCAAAGGACGTTCGTATTTATTCCACCATCGGAAGTCCGAAGGACGTATATATTTAGTCCACCGTATTCATATTTATTTCACCCGAAGTACGTCCAACGTCGGACGTCCACAGGACATCCATTTATAGTCCATAGACATTAGGACTAAGACTGGACCTATTTTGGGCACGGCCACGTATATTCAACTACAAAAAGATGCTCTTAAGATTCATTTTTAGTACAGATACATTGATAAAAATTATATTTTTGCTTACTAGAATTAATTAGCAAACTTATGTCATCTTGGTAACTAGAATAATAAAACATTGTAACAAATAATTTACAAATAAGATTTTCACACTTTACAAAAAAAAAACAAAAACATGTTTAGAATATTAAACTGTGCAATTTTGAATTAAATATAATTATCTTTTCGATGTAAACTATTTTATTAACATAATTAAGTTAATATTTTATTGAATTATTTTGCTATTTTATCCCGTAATTCGTATAATATGTCGAATATGGACGATCAGCAAACGTCCGTATTTCGTCCAGTACGGACGTCCAAAGGACGTTCATATTTATTCCACCCGAAGGACGTCCAACATCGGACGTCCGAAGGACGTACATATTTAGTCCACCGAAGGACGTCCAACGTCGGACGTCCGAAGGACGTACATATTTAGTCCACCGAAGGACGTCCAACGCCGGACGTCCAAAGGACGTCCATTTATAGTCCATGGACGTTAGGACCAAAAATGGACCTATTTTGGACGTCCAGAGGACGTCGTGTGCTATTAGGTTTAGTTTACCTACTCCTCTTGGTTTTAAAACAAAGCTTAGCAATAACTCTGCTTCTACTGGGTCTACAGACCTGACACATATACCATTTTTTCACTTTTCTATAAGCTATATTTGCTATTTGCTAATTTTTTTTTCAATAAAGTAGGTACCTACTTTTTGAGTTATTTGCGAAAAACCGTCTAAAAACGTGTTTGTTTTTTTTTTGTTGAAAAATGAACATATTCACTCGCAAATATCTCTAAAAGTATTGACTTAGTGAAAAACTCTATAAAATAGAAGTTGCTTAGAATTAGTCAGTTTATTCAATTCCGGACTTATTTGAACGTATTTGTTTTCATCCCCGATAACGGACGAAACTCACGTCCAGATCAAAAGCACATATCGGCACAATATCACTTTTTTTCTTTAACATATTAGCTATGCGTGTCCCAAATTTTATGTCAAACCAAGCGTTTCTTCAAAATTCTGAACAAAAACCGTAAGTAAATTAAATGAAAATGTAAAAGGTACATTCCATGTCAAATCACTCAGGCAAAAAAATTTGGATCTCCGATTTGTCTGAAAATTGGTATATAGCTTCTGCGGGACGTAAAAAGAAGATATTTAAGGTCAAAAAATCTTTTTCTTCTTTTTTTTCTCAAAATGTTATTTTAGGCGATTTTACAGTGATTTGGTGTTTATTTAAACAAATTTGCATTTTCTGTCGTAAAGTATCAATGAAAAACATAATATTTTAATAGAAATGACCCAAAAATGTCATTATATGGCATTATAATAAGTTATTTTGAATCAAAACAAGATTTTGATCAAATTTTATAGTGTAAAAAACGTTAAAATACCGTTTTTTACATTTTCCTCCATTCCCAAAATACATCATCATCGATTTGGCTAAAAATTTGCCCGCAGATAGCTAAAAGATAGGACTTTAAGTGGTTAGAAGGATTTGAATTATATTACAATACCAAAAAAGTTACATGCAGTAATATCATACTCAAAAGTATATATTAGTCCAGTCGGGATAGCATTTGACCTTGAATGCCAAGCTGCACAAAAATTTATTTTTCTGATCTTTAGGGGAGTCAATAGTAGCCTAAATTTAAAATCGCGAATGAATTCCTCCGTTACGTTAGCGGCCATCTTGATTTTAAAGGAGAACCTGTTTTGCTCAATATCTCCGCCATTTTTAACTTTTCGACAAAAATGGAAGGAACTGAAATTGTTCCAAATAAATCGTATTTACAATTATTACAATTTCTTTTTAACAATTTTTGTCGTGAGGTCGATATTTTCGAGTTAATTTTACTTACAGTAGACGCCTATATTTTTGACTATAATATTGCATGTAACTTTTTGGGTATTCTAATATAATTCAAATCCTTATGACCACGTAAAGTCCTATGTTTTGTTTATCTGTGGGCAAATTTTCAGTCAAATCGATTATGATGCATTTGGGAATGGAGAAAAATGTAAAAAAACGGTATTTTAACGTTTTCTACACTATAAAATTTGATCAAAAGCTTGTTTTGAATCAAAGTAACTTGTTATAATACCATATAATGACATTTTTGAGTCCCTTCTATTAAAATATTATGTTTTCCATTGATACTTTACGAGAGAAAATGGAAATTTGTATAAATAAACACCAAATCACTGTAAAATCGAATAAAATAACATTTTGAGAAAAAAAGAAGAAGAAGATTTTTTGACCTTAAATATCTTATTTTTACGTCCCGCAGAAGCTATATACCAATTTTCAGACAAATCGGAGGTCCAAATTTTTTTGCTCCAAAATTGAGTAATTTGAAATGGAATGACACAAAATTAATTTTTCAAACAAATATTTTAAGTCGTTATGAGAAAATTATAATTTAACAGATGAAATAAAATAAACACAATTCAACTCGTAAAATATATGGACCCTTACCAGCCGAACAGGTAAAGAACCCACCTTTTATATTATACCTTTTCTACCTGGCCTCAAACGCTCGATATTTTTAACTCGTGGCAACCTCGATTGACGGCAATTAGACCGCAAATACACATTTTTATGTGGTGGAAGTCAAAATGGCTGTGAAGTGTAAAAATTTTTGTATATAATTTAAATTTTTAAAATCAAAATTTTAGAAAACTGAGAACGATACAGGGCATTAAAAAATGCGCTCAACAAACATACACGAATTTAAATTCGAAAATAATAGTATTTCTTAGTGATGCCAAATGACTGCAACATGAAAAGATGACATAATGATAGCGGGATGTATATATATATATATATATATATATATATATATATATATATATATATATATATATATATATATATATATATATATATATTGTTCGGAAAGGTTTCCGCGGTTAATACAATGAAACTTAAAGCTAAAATCAATATCAACAAAAGAATTAATATTAAAATTAAACTCACCAGGCTTCCGGGTTGAACCGCGTCGTTGGTTTCTAGGCCGAGCTTTCGACGTCCTCTCTGACGTCATCTTCAGGGCTTCCGGGGTCTCAGTCTCCTGAGGCTCCAGACACTACACTCACTACTCACTACTTCACTACTCACTGCAATACTGTTGTTGCTGACGCTGGGGCGGTCATTTATACCGTGGACTGGTGTGACTGACGTGGCTGTCGATGACGTGGCGGAGTGGGAATTAGCGCGAAGACGATTTGGAGAGGCGCGAAGATTTTTGACGGCGGGAATTGTATTTGTAGATGGAGCGGACGATGTTTTCTTTAGGAGGGGTCTCCAAGTCGAAGGTAAACGGATGCCGTCATCTCTTTTATTGAGACAATTTGGCCGTTTTTCGATTTCTATGGCTTCTCGGATAATTCTTTGTTTATAGAAGCGGATGGGGGCTATGGTTCTGGAGTGTTCAAAGTCAATTTTGTGACCTGTATGAAGATGGTGTTGGCCTAGGGCTGAAACTGAATCGGAATTGCGAACAGATATGGAATGTTCATAAATCCTATTTTGGATTCTACGATTGGTTTGTCCTATGTAAGATCGGGGGCAGTCTGCACAAGGAATTTCATAAACTCCGTGTTGTTCATTTGGAATGTTGTCTTTGACGGATCGGACAAGAGATGAAAGTTTTTGTTGGGGGGTAAATACTGTTTTTATTCCTCGTGGTTTAAGAATTCTGTCGATTTTGTCAGTAACACCTTTGATATAGGGAAGAAAAGCTTTCGTATGATCAGGATCTGACTCTTTGGGTTGTGATTGAGCGGGAGATTGAAGTTTATGGATGCTCCTATCGATGTGATTTTCGCGGTAACCGTTTTGGATGAGGGCTTGTTTTAAAGAAGAGAGTTCAGTAGATCTACTTGCATCATCGGAAAGACGGATTGATCTGGAGACAAGAGTATTAATGACTGAATTAATTTGAGAAGGTGGGTGATGAGAGTTGCCATGCAAGTAGCGGTTGGTATGGGTGGGTTTTCGATAAACAGAGTGATGAAAACCTTGTGATTGGTTCTTCTTAATAAGAACGTCGAGAAACGGTAAGGATGAGTCAGTCTCCATCTCCATGGTGAACTGGATACTGGGATGTATACCATTCAGATGGGTCTGAAAAGACGCTAAAGCATCCCTGCCGTGGGGCCAAATGACGAATGTATCGTCAACATATCGTAGCCAACATGTGGGTTTGAGCGTAGATGTGGATAGTGCTCGGGTCTCAAAATCTTCCATAAAGATATTAGCAATTACTGGAGAGAGTGGTGAGCCCATTGGGGCACCATTTATTTGTCTGTAGAATTGATTTTGGAAGATGAAATAAGTGTTGGACATGCAATGTTTAATGAGAGATAAGTGGTCTTGCTGGATACTGTGTTTCGTTTCCAGAATATTTAGGGTGTCATCTATAGGAATGTTAGTAAAAAGTGAAACGATGTCGAAACTTACTAGAATGTCTGAGGGTAAGATAGGATATTGTTTGAGAAGTTCGATGAAATGAAAAGAATTTTTGACGAAAGATGAGGCATTTTCGGCGAAAGGTTGAAGAGTTTTGGCTAGATATTTTGCCAAAGGTTGTGTCGGACAGTTGTATGCACTGACAATGGGGAGTAGAGGAAGATCGGGTTTATGAATTTTGGGTAGGCCATATATTCGAGGTGTTCTAGAAGACTTTTCACGAGGAATTAAAGTTTGTTTTACGGCAAGAGGAAGAGAAGTTTTATTGATGATGGTTTTTGTTGTTTTTTCCAAATAGGTTGTGGGATTATTAGAAACTGGCTTGTAGTCGGGGGTGTTAATGAGATTTGGGAGCTTATCGATGTAAGACGAAGTGTTTAGGATGACAGTGGCGTTTCCTTTATCGGCAGGAAGAATGACTAGATCTGGATTTGCTTGAAGTTCTTTCAGGGCTTTTCTCTCAGATTGACTAATGTTTGGAGTAGGGGGCTTTGAGTTCCTAAGAACTCTAGCGACGTCTTGTCTAACTATTTCAGCATCTTCAGAAGGTAAATGAGAGATAGCTTCCTCAGTTTGACAGATGATTGTCTCAATTGATTTAATATGATGAATTTTTATATATATATATATATATATATATATATATATATATATATATATATATATATATATATATCGTTGATTGGGAAGAATAGTATGATATTTCAAAAACATTAAGTTTACAGAAAAGACAATTAAAGATTGAGATCGGTTACGAGATCGGATTACTTAAGCAATACAATATTAAATATCCTTTTCATCAGAATAATTAAAACTTACAGTATTAACTGACAATATGAGTTTTACATCCAATCCATATACCACCCCCAACTCATATTTTTCATCCCCATTTTGAGTTATAATACTTTTCTTTATAAAAATTTTGTACTATTTCACAATTATAAGGTTATTAGGGACAATAAAACGGAACAGTTTAAATGTTTTATGAAAGTTTAAACAACAATGAATGAAAAAAATCGCAGTTATAGTACAATACCAATATAAAAAAACAAAAAATTTGGGCTCCCATTAAAAAAATGAAAGTTTCTACAAGTTAGCGTAAAAATCCCTATAGTATTGTGTGGTATTGTGGTATAACCGCTACATTTTTTTTCTTTTCAAAAAGAGAGAGCAGCTTTTTCACTTACTCCCACGTTCTTCTTGTAAGCTTGTTTTAGAGTAACGTCACGTGCTGATGGAAGTCGTCGTTTGCTTTGAAGAACGTTTATGGTTTTAAATTCCTGTTTTTTGTACCTACGACATTTTATATAGCAGGTGACTAGGATTTTCTTTGGTAACTTTTAAAACGCATATTCCTGAGAGAGGGACTGGTCCACCTTCTTCTGTCTTAAAAGAATCCTTCATGCCCATATCACTTGATAGTTGTTTTAGATCAAAAAAATTCTCATGACCCATTTCATGTACGTTGAATGGAGTTCCATGGTTCTTTACTTGTCTAACCAATGTTACATATTTATCTGGTACGTAAACGTTCTATAATACTATAATATGTTCTATAAATTGAACGTTCTAATAACAGAATGAACGTGGTCTCCCTCGTTCTGAGTATGACCACTAATTAAAAATTTATGGGTGATGGACCTAATATTTCCAGAATAGAAACTGCATAGATGTATAAAGCAAATACGAAGGGGTTCTTATTTTGTCCGAAACAGTTGTCAGTATAAAATACAACATCTACCATTTCAGTATTTTTGGCGTTCATAGACTGCAAATAATTCCAAACGCACGAACCCACTTCATTTGCACCTCTGTGAGCAAGACCTTCGTGCCAAATACAGCACATTCCTTCCGTACTTTTAAGCTCGTACAATGTTAAATTATACACACTTAGTTTTGATACATAATAAAAAGAAGACGAGTCCCCTTGTGGACATGCTGCCTGCATATCATGAACTAACAACAACTTAAGCAAACATATTAAAAACAATAAAAGCCGAAAGAGAAAGCAATTACAGAGTGGTGTGTACAAACTAACTTGTGGTGACTGTCCGAAAACTTACATCGGTCAAACTGGCAGAACTTTTGACAAACGGATAGCAGAACACAAAAAGGCTTTCAACAATAGAAAAACAGACACTTCTACATACGCACTTCACCTTCTAGATCATAATCATTCTTTCAATGAAGAGTTTCAAATTCTACATATTCAAAATAAAGGCCTTAAGCTATCACTTTTAGAATCAATGGAAATTAATAAATTGAAAAATACAGATATAATTCTGAATGACCAACTCGAGACAAACAGCTCCCCACTTCTCAACCTCTTCAGTTAAAGACTTAAAAAGGCAAACACATTGTTAAATATATCACTTGAGAAAGGCACTTTGCCGAAACAGCTGTAGTAATAACATAGTTGTAATAAATTTTGTGGAAGTATAGAAAAACAAACGTTTTTCAGTGTTTTATTGTGAGATAAAATGAACTTCCATCAAGTAACGGTCGAATCCATCAATAATATAATATACTTTTGGTCTTACACAAACATATTTTTAATAATTTGTTTTTCAGATATGTTGAAGATTATAATAAGTCGGTATCGCTGGGATTACTAGCATACATAATTATATTTGTATTGTCAAATTGTATTAATTTATTTATTGTTTCAACAGGGTATGTATAATATTAATTATGACTACAGACTGGAAATAGGGGAGTGCAATTAGAACGAAAATATGCATTGTTTCGGAAAAATTCAAACAAGCATATTTTTCTAAAACTTTTTTTGTTAGTTTATATACATATTTAAGTAAAAAGTTCTACTCGCAGATTTGGCCGCTAATTGTTTATTAATTGTTTAACCTTCGGATGACCAAGCGGGGAAATTGTGACCCCAGCGTATGTTTTTCTTTAATAAATTCAAAAGTATTTTCAATTTTTAACTCAGTATTTTTTTATTTGACTTTAATATAATTATAGATATCCTCATATTTTGAAATAAAAAAAATTCCCTATATTTTACGAATAAAAAATATATTCTGAAGTTGATGTTTAGTAAAATACCGTCTATTATCTGTCATTCCAAGTAGTTTTACGCTAATGACGTCGAACTTTGCAAAGTAACAAGACACTTACTCAACATACACACTACACATGACACTAATACTCATGTTGTGACTGGCTGAATGACATAAATTCAATTCCTTATAAAAAATAAAATAAAATAAAAAAAAACTTAATTTTTTTGTTAATTGTCATTTTTGATATTTTTGACCTGGGGTCATTCCCCCCTCCTTGGTCATCCGTGTAACAAAAAAAGGTTGGTCATCGGAAGGTTAAACAATAAAAATTGTATAAATAATTTTAAAAATATCGTTAAATTCATCATATTACTTTGATCAAATATGTTTCTATTTTGTTTTTGATTATGCTGAATCCGAATATGGCATTGCAATTTGAAAATTCTTATACAGAAGCTCTTATACAGTGTGTCTGCGTAGCTAGGAGCCACATGGAAAACTTTTTTATTATCAATTTTACGAAAAAAAGTTATTCTTAATGAAATGCTCTGGATAGTCAAAAATCTAAAACTCAATCATCAGATATCAAATTTTATCAATTTTATACGAGTTATGTCAAAAATATGAATTTCGTAAAGTAACTTTATATTCCACAATATCAAATAATGCTATTATGAAAAGTTGTGTGAAATTAGAAACTATGTCTAAATATACAATTACATCATTCTAATCGAAAAAAAAAATTCAATTTTTTCTCAAATTACGGATACTCCTCATTTTATTACAATTACGATAACTATTTTATTATCACATTTACGAAAATAGTTATTCGTCATAAAATGCTCTCCCTGGTCTAAAATATAAGATACAACCATCAGATATCAAACTTTTTTAATTTTATAAGAGGTATGTAAAAAGTATGAATTTTTCTTAAGTTAAGTGCCTTTATTATTCACAATATTTTAATTAGAAAGATGTAATTGAACACTAAAACATTTTTTTTAATTCCAAACAACTTTTCTTAATAACAATTTTCGATATTGTGAAATGTAAAGGTACTTTACTCTTGAGTGAAATTCATATTTCTTGATATACCTCGTATAACATTAACTAAATTTGATATTTGATAATTGCATCTTAAATTATATAGGATGCAGATTATTTTATAAAGAATAACTTTTTTTCGTAAAACTGATAATAAAAAAGTTATCAATAAGTTCCAAGTTACGCATACATGCTGTATAAGAGCTAAAAATGTTTTTTTTTGCTGAACATTTATTATTGTCGACGCTTATTATTAAATGTATTTTAGGTAAGTTTTACAGAAAAAAGTTTTGATCACTTTGTATAAACATTTTTTTAGCTGGTAATATTCGGTTTTTGTATTACATTATTGTTATCATTCTTAATTTTCTTAAAAAGAAATAGTTTATTTAATTTTTAAAGAAATATAATTTCTTCTTCTTCTTCAGGTGCCGTCCTCGTTCCGAAGTTTGGCTATCATCAAGGCTATGCGTATTTTTGATACCGTAGATCTAAATAATTGGCAGCTGCTGCACTTGTACCAATCTCTTAAATTCTTCAACCATGAATGTTTTCTTCTGCCAATGGATCTTTTACCTATTATTTTTCCCTGAATAATTAATTGTAGTAGCTGGTACTTTTGTCCCCTCATTATATGTCCCAAGTATTGCAGTTTGCGCTTTTTAATAGTAAGCGCAAGTTCTTTTTCTTTCTGCATCCTTCGCAACACTTCCATGTTTGTCACTCTCTCTGTCCACGATATTCTCAGTATCCTGCGGTACATCCAAATCTCGAATGCTTCTATTTTCCTTGTATCGATCTTTTTCAGTGTCCAAGCTTCCATTCCATAGAAAAGAACTGACATCACGTAACATCTCATCAGGCGAATTTTAAGATTTAAACTTAGCTCTCTTCCGCATAAAACTGTTTTCATTTTGGTAAAAGTAGCTCTAGCTTTTTCTATTCTGATCTTGATTTCTTCAGAGTTGTCGTTGTTTTCATTAATCACAGTTCCCAGGTAATTTATTTTCTAACACGCTCCATTCTTTGATCATGTACGGTTATGTCAGAAAAATTTTGTGGAGATTTCGACGCCATCATTATTTTTGTTTTTTTGATGTTAAGTGATAAACCGAACTTTTTGCTGCACTCTACTATTCTGTTTATGAGTGTTTGGAGATCTTCCGGGGTTTCTGCTATTAATACTGTGTCATCAGCGTATCTCAAATTGTTTATTAAAATGCCATTTATTTTAACTCCTATATCTTGGTCAGCAAGGGCTCTGTTTATAATATCTTCTGAATATAAGTTAAACAAGGTTGGTGAAAGTATGCATCCCTGCCTTACGCCTTTTTTGATCTCGAGTTCCTCGGTTGTTTCCCGTTCTACTCTAATATTCGCCTTCTGGTTATAGTAAATATTGAAAATAATTCTGAGGTCCCTTTTATCCAAGTTTTTCTCTACCAACAGTCTCATCAGGTGTTCGTGGCGAACTTTATCGAACGCCTTGTTGTAGTCAATAAAGCACATATATATATCCTGGTTAACATCCAGGCATCTTTGGCACATGATATTAAGTGCAAATAGTGCTTCCCTTGTTCCAAGCCCGTTTCGAAACCCGAACTGAGTATCACTGATGTCAGCGTCTAGTTTTTTGTGAATTCTTGTATGTATCACTTTAAGAAATACTTTTAGTGTGTGTCCCATTAAGCTTATTGTGCGATGGTCGGTGCACAGTTTTGCGTTTGTTTTCTTTGGAATAGTCACAAAAGTTGACAGAAGCCATTCCTTAGGTATTTCTCCCGTTTTATAAATGCAGTTAAAGAGGTCAACCAAAACATTTACTGTTTCATCTTCCACAAGCTTAAGAAGTTCCGATGGAAGTCCATCTGGACCCGGTGATTTGCCATTTTTCATTGTTTTTATAGCATATAGTATTTCTTCTTTAGAGATTTTTGGTCCTTCCTCACCTTGTATGTTACCAATATCATGATCCTCTCTTTCATCGGCAAAGAGTTCTTCTATATAATTCTTCCAGGTCGTAAGCTTTTCTTGTAGGTCAGTTATTATTTGTCCATTTGCGTTGTATAGCACATTGGGATGCTTCCTTTTTTGTATACCTGCCAATTCTTTTACCTTTTTATGTAGGTTAAACGTATCATGTTTTAATTGCAGTTCTTCAATTTCTTCACATTTTCTTTTGTAAAAGTTTTCTTTCGCTGACCTTATTTCATCTCTAATTTGCTTGTGTATCTCGTTGTATTTTTGTTTGCATTTTCCCTTAAACTGTCTTCGTTCCTCCATGAGACTTAAAATTTTCTCTGTCACCCATTCTTGTCTTTTTGTCGTATTTCCTCTGCTAAGGATATTCTGAGCGGGTTTTATTAGGGCTTCTTTTAAGTCTTGCCACTTGTTTTCCACGTGCGTGTTTGGTTCCTTTGTAGACAACATTCTTAGGTTACCATTTATCTGTTGCTTTAATTCTTCTTTGATTTTTGAGTTCTGTAAGCGGCTGGTATCTATGTAATCTGGTTTTACCATTTGTGAAGGTTTCTTAAGTTTAATGCTTACACGCGCTATCAAGGGATTGTGGTCTGAGGAAACATCTGCGCCTGGGTAGGCCTTAACCGATTTTATGCCGTTTTTGTATCTTTCATTTATCAACACAAAGTCTATTTGATTCCTAACTATTTTCTGTGCGTTATGTTGAGGTGATGTCCACGTATAAAGCCTTCTTTTGGGGAGTTTAAAAAATGTGTTTGAAATAATCATATCGTTTTCTTGGCAGAACTGTAACATTCGGTCTCCTCTCTCGTTCCTTAACCCGAGACCATAATTTCCTACATATTTGCCGCTTTTTCCTTCCCCAATTTTGGAATTAAAATCACCAAGGATAATTGTGACGTCTCTTGGCTTTATAGATTTTAGAACATGGTTAATTTGTTCATAGAATTCCTCAACCTCTTCATCTGATTTTTCTGCAGTAGGAGCATAGACCTGTATGATATTAAGATTTACAGTTTTTGTATGAAGTTGAAGGAATATTACTCTATCAGACACTGGTGTAAAGTTAATAACAGACTGCATAATTTTTTTTGATACAACAATTGCTACTCCATAACTGTGGTGTGGGTCATTATTTCCTGAAAAATATATCATTCCGTTGTTTGTCGCGAAGCTGCCTGAACTCGACCACCTTGTATCGCTGATACCTAAAATATCGATATTTAACCTTTGCATCTCTTGTATAATATTGTTCATTTTTCCAGGTTCATACATATTTCTGACGTTCCACGTACCAATATTTATTGCATCTTTAAAACAGGGATTTCGCCGGGTTACGACCTGAGAGGCCCTGTTGTCATGAGAATTACCTCTCCTGCCGGATCTTGTTTTCCGATGTCCATGATCAGTACCAGAATTTATTGTACGTTGTACAGCCATGATGATTGTACTAGAGATATCCAATTGGATCTTTAATACAGTGGTTTCTCCTTGCCTTCTGTATCCTTATGCCGTTGATCATTTACTTGATTCATTCGCCTTTGGTGCCAATTTCTTAGCGCCAGGACAAAAGAGTGCCCTTCCACTTACCAACTCATCCGCCCGAAGCCGTTGGTCAGTAAGTGTGGGATTGCTTATACCGGCAATCGCTCGGTGGAGTTTTCGCCATATCTGACTACCCTCACTTAGTTTAGCCTGCAGACCAATGCAGTTGCCCGGGGTGTGGCACGTGGAGCCATAAGTGAGAGTTAGTTGTCTTATGAGGACCAGTTATCAAGAACAATCTCCCGTCTATGACGCTCGATGTGGTCGTTCCGATAAAAGGTGCTACCTATATAAGACAACTTTACACCCCTAAAAATATAATTTAGTGCATTTTAAAGTTTTGCATCCTAAGCTTTAAAAAATCACTCATAAAACTGTAATAGATCTGCTCAAACTTGAGTAATACCGTCTTAAATTGGTGGTAATTCTATAAAACTACGAAGATTTCAAAAATTACATTTTTTGAGACGTCATATCATTTGAATAAAATTTTTGAAATTTTTTTTTAATGAAACATCATTTAGTAAGATGCCTGAAAGGTAAGTTGTGCAAAATTGAGAGTTTTATAAGAAAAATTGTATTCGTTATACATTTTTAAATCATGTTTAAACAAAATTCATGTAAGGCTCATTTTCCGCCCACACCGTACTTATGCCCATACATTTAGTTTATTTCTATTATAACCGTAAGATAGCTTATTTATTCTTCTTTCATTTTCAATTTGTAAAATTTCATTTGATCCAGTAGTTAAAAATTACGTTAAAATAACTCAACCGTGCAATTCGCCGTACGTTAGTTTACAGCGCGCCAATGTTGGTGAGAAGGGTGACTTTTGCGTTATAAATAAAAAATTATAGAAGATACAAATTTAATTTTAGCAAATTCTTTATATAAGATTTTTTTTGTAAAATTTTCTGAATTTTTCAATGGTCAAGTCAGTTTTTTTTTTAATTTATATTTTCGGAGTTATTTAAAAAAACATCCAATTTCGTAGTTCATTTGTTTAATAAAAAAATGAAGCACCCACTTCTCGAGTAGAACTTTTTGATATGTTGTTTATTAAACATTTGTTAATGAAATTACAAAAAGTTCTATCTTGTTTGATTTTTTCCGAAATGAAAATCTATATGCACTCCCCTATAAAAAATTATTGAAATATACATGCGCTAAATATCAGGGATCAGTTACAGATCAAGCTAATTGTTTTTATTAATTTACACTCTTTAGCCATCAAAACACAAATAAGGTTCTGTAAACCAATTTGCTGGCTGCGAGGCAAACGGATCCTACTGGATTGGTTAGGTCTTCTCCAGTGACAAGACCAGAACCAGAACCAGACAAGTTTCTTAGGTCAGCTAGCTAAATCCGTTTGAGCCTCCTATTGGCATGATGTTCTATTAGAGGTTGAAGTAGGGGGTTACTAAGTGATTCCAGCCTTTCATGGTTCTTAATGCTATATTTAGTGATCACATCCTGTATGAATGGGATTCTTAGGCTTAATTTGAAATAAAATATCGCAATCATAATTTATAAGTCCATATGACCTATCTAAAAAATAACCTTTAATGTTCCTTCTGTGTTATGGTATTAGCTTTTTGGAAGTAGGACAATCCTCTGCTTGCTTTCCTGTGGTACCAATCCTTACCCTATTACTTCATACTGATCTTTTTAAATATTTCTCTCGTATATTCTACTATGTAATTTGTGTGGGGTTCTACATTTCACAGCAAATGTTTTTCTAACAGTCATGCTTGTTTACGCACATTTATACTGATATCTGACAATACGAACCAGTACGCCAATGCGGCTAATATTAATACATATATGGTTCATTTTTTACTACCCCACGCTCTCAAGCAGAGGGGATTGAAGTTCACCAAAGGCAGATTCCAGAACCCCATTCGAGTCAAAACATTCAGAGAAGCAACACACATATTAACCTTTTATTTTTTAATACTGTTATATATCTAGTTTACTCAATATACGTTTAAATTCAAAAATATTAACAAGTGCGAAGTGATTTACGACCACCCATCAACCTTTTTCTTCAGCTTCGTATAAACAAACATTTTGGTTCTTCGAGCAAATATATAATTAATTACCAGTGTCCTAGTGATCGCAGACAGGCAGACAGACACGCCCAGTTTAAAAAAGGTCAGTGTTCACATTTTCATATACCTACCCTTAAAATATCTTGATTTATAAGTACTGAAATCTGATAACAGAAACGTGGTATTTTATTTACGATAAGACATTTTTGAGTTTATGTTAAAAGATTTAATTGCTTCACGGGCAAACTGCATTTTTATCTTTTTTATGTCATAGACGGGGTGTCATTTTTACCTTTGACATTTTAAATATTTATAGTTTCGAATTTTGAACATTTTTAAGGGTTATTTAAACATTTATTTCACAAACTTTACAAACATTTTTTAAGGGTTATTTAAACATTTAATTTACAAATACGTTGGGCTCGAATCATTACACAATAATACATTTAATTACATTTATATTTTTCTTTAGACGCTTCTTCTTCTTTTATCAATTATTATAGGTAGTAGGTATTTTTACATTTTATAATTGTTGCATTTTACAATTTTTACATTTTTTGACATTATCTACATTAGGTACATACTATAATTTATTTTACATTTTATTTTACACCTTTCTTCTTCTTTAACAAATATTATAGTAGGTATTTTTGCATTTTACATTTCCTTTTACATTTATCTTTTTATTTGAATATTGATCACAATGTCAAAACAAAACAAAAAGGAATCAGAGCGTTTACAAACAGAACAGAACAAACGAACAACTATCAAAAATCACCTTACGAGATTTAGCGCATACTTTAACACCATTAAAACACAAGATCAGCCTGATTTAACGGAGTTAAATGCTAGGCTTGTAAGGGCTGAAAAATTGATTGACCAATTTGAAGAAGCTCAACAAATCATCGAAAATTTGGACAGTAAGTGTGATGAAAATTATAGAACTGTTCATGAGCCAGAACGATGTAGTTTTGAGAACATGTTTCATGCGCTAATGGCCGAGGTAACACACTTTTTAAACACCAAAGCTCCTGATAACCCTGTCGACCATCAAGACAGTGCTAGCACATCAGGTTCTCGGGCGGGCAACCTTCTACATTCGGTAAAGCTGCCTATCCTGAATTTGCCTTCGTATGACGGGAGCCTGGAAACCTGGATGTTTTTCCGTGACAGTTTTTCATCCATAATACATGAAAACGATGCTCTAGCAAATGTCCAAAAATTCCATTACCTACAGCTCTCCTTAAAAGGGGAGGCTGCAGAAACAATCAGCTCGTTGCAAATATGTGATGCAAATTATGAAGTAGCATGGTCGCTTATTAAAGAACGGTTTGAAAACAAGCAACTTCTAATAAATTTTCACATCAAATCTTTATTTAACCTACCGGCATTACAACACGAGTCACACACTGGACTTAGGCAACTTTTAAACGGGTTACAAAAACATTTAAATGCTTTGGAAGTTTTGGAACGTCCCACCAAACATTGGGATGATATTTTAATATACTTATTGGCCAGCAAATTCGATAACGCTACCAAACGCTCCTGGGAAAACAAAATTAATGCTAGCGAAATTCGCACACTCTCTCAGTTGACTGACTTCCTAAAAGATAAATGTCGAATGCTACAAACGTTGGAAACCGAAACCAAACAGTCAAGTAATAAATCTAATAGTAACTTTAAACAAAGGGAAAAAACAAAGACATTTCTTACTAACGCAACAAAACAATGCGTTTTTTGTAACAATGAACATAACATTTACCATTGTGAATCATTTTTAAAATTAACACCTTCTGAACGTTTAAATAAAGCTAAAGGTTTACGATTGTGCATTAATTGTCTAAACAACAATCATTCCACAAAACAATGTCACTCTTCCGGTTGCAAGAAATGTGGTAAGGTCCACAACACTCTGTTGCATTTTCCAAAGCAGCCAATTAAACAAACTTCTGTACAGGCTGACATTCCTATTAACGCACCTCAGGCTAACGAGGCTTCTTCTAGTTATTCTACTTTAACATGCCATTCACCTGTCAAACCACAGATTTTACTCTCCACTGCCATGGTTAAAGTGGCTGACAAAAATGGAAATTTTCATGATTGTAGGGTTTTACTTGACAGCGCCAGTCAATCTAACTTTATTAGTCAACGTTTATACAATATTTTACAACTACCGAAAATGAGAACTAATATTTCCATATTTGGTATTGCTCAAATGAATAAAAATGTCAATTTTTGTGTGTCGGTTGAGATGAAATCGACAATAAATGATTTTAACAAGAAACTCACGTGCTTAATACTGCCTAACATCACAGGAAGTACACCACAATTTTCATTTGACCCTGCTATTCTAACTATACCCAAACATATTACACTTGCAGACAAAAATTTCTACCAACCTGCCGATATTGATTTACTTATTGGTGCGGACACATTCTGGGATTTATTGTGCATTGGTCAAATTAAATTGGGAACCAACTTTGGTCCCATATTACATAAAACAAAGCTGGGTTGGATTATTTCTGGTCCTATCTCCAGCACTAAGTCCTCTAATGACACACTAAGCTGCTACGTTTCGACTGAAACTGACCTTAACGAAACACTCACAAAGTTCTGGGAGATAGAAGAATGTCCGAAAGCTACCTATCTCTCAGATGATGACAAATTCTGTGAGACTTATTTCAAGGAGACGACTTTACAACACACTAACGGTAGATTTATTGTATCTATTCCTCTAAAGCACCCCTTTTCCTCTTTGGGTGACTCAAGAACTAATGTCACTAAACAATTCCTTAACTTGGAGCGAAAATTGGATCGAAATCCCGATCTAAAGCGACAATATCATGACTTTATTAATGAATACATAAAACTTGGCCACATGTCAATTGCACCCAACCAAGACAATCACGGATTTTTTTTACCACATCACGGTGTTGTGAAAGATTCCTCGACTACTACAAAATTAAGAGTAGTTTTCAATGGAAGTCAACCTAGCGATTCCGGTCTTTCGGTTAACGACTTAATGTTGCCTGGGCCAACAATACAAGATTCTTTATTTGACATTTTACTGCGCTTCAGAACACATAACATTGTGCTAGGTGCTGATATTGAGAAAATGTATCGTCAAGTACTTATTACAGAGGATCAGCGTAATTATCAAAAAATATTATGGCGATTTCATCCAGCTGACGAAATTCATGCATACACACTTAACACCGTCACTTACGGTTTGGTTTCTTCGTCCTTCTTAGCTATTAGAGCTTTACACGAGGTAGCTCATCTGAACGCAGAGGAGCATCCTAACTTATCATTGATAATATTGCACGACTTCTACGTCGACGACCTTCTTACTGGTGGAGAAACCCTTGAGAATGGCCTAAAGATAAAGAATGGATTATCGGACCTGCTGAGCCATTATGAATTCATTTTGAGGAAGTGGAAATCAAATGACAAACGCATTGCTGATTTTAACGAGGAATCTTCTATTCTACAGATTGGTACTGAACCACAAGAAAAAACTCTCGGCTTAGCTTGGAACTCTGCGAATGACACTTTGCAGTATACAATTGTTCCTTTGGATTTCACAAAGAAAATAACTAAGAGGCAAATTTTATGTTCGATTGCAAAGATATTTGATCCATTGGGACTGATATCTCCAGTTACAATTACTTCCAAAATTATTCTCCAAAAACTTTGGAAATTAAAGGTTTCATGGGATGAGTCTTTGCCCCATGACCTACACAGTTTGTGGTCACATTATAGGTCCCAATTGTCCTTACTTAATCATCTCAAAATACCCAGACAGTCTTTTTGTCCAAACCCTATTTCCGTTCAACTGCATGGATTTTGTGATGCATCGGAGTCTGCATTTGGTGCTTCTGTCTATGTACGATGTATTGACGCCTTGGGAAACATAACTTCAAACTTATTCTGTGCCAAAACCAGAGTAGCTCCAATTAAGAGCGTTACCATACCCAGACTTGAACTATCTGGAGCACTTTTACTAAGTGAGCTTATGGGCAAAATTCAAAATTCAGTTAGACACAATTTAGAGAACACGTACTACTGGTGCGACTCTACAATTGTGCTTGCATGGATACATACTTCTCCTCACTTATTAAAACTGTTCGTAGCCAACAGAGTATCGCAAATACAATGTTTGACTAATCATAACCAATGGAGATACGTCAATACCTCCGACAATCCTGCTGATCTTTTGACACGAGGTATTGATCCAAAGGCACTTCTGACTTCTGAGTCTTGGTTTCATGGCCCCGTGTGGCTCACTAACTCTGAACATGAATGGCCCAATTCTTACATTGACACTACTACCTCCGATTTGCCGGAACTAAAACCTATCAAGACTTGTCTCGCCCTACTTTCGGAAGATTTTGACCTTCTAACTAGGTTTTCGAGTTTTGCTAAACTTCAACGAGTCTTTGCGTATATAATCCGATTCAAAAATAATACCACGAAACCTCGGCAGTTTCGTATTACGGGCCAGGGGCGTAGCTACCGCCGTATCAGCCGTATCAATTATACGGGGCCCCCGACATTTAAGGGCCCCATCGCGGCATGTCGAAACAAAATTCCATTTACAAAGATTTAACTAAATATTCTACAATTATTTCACTATTAAAACGCTTTGAAACAGTGTATGTTGTTTGGATATCAACATTTTGGTGTAGTGGATTCTTTATATAATATACACATACCTATGTAAATCATATCTATCTATTATCTATTCTCTGCCCCATAAGAACAAGCTTTATTGTTTTCAAGGTACCTCTCATTGTCAATTCCATTGGCTGTGTGTGAGTTATTGTATAAAATATATTGAAGAATGCCGAATATTGTTCGGGTATATTATGTATGTTCGTATAATCTGTTCTTTATTTATAATTGTATTTATGTATATCTACATTTCTCCAAGAAATTATCGTACCACCTTAAAAATGGGTCATTTTTTATGTCTCATATTTCCCAAACCTGTTTTCCGATTTAAGTGATTTTTTTAAATGTTATAGTCGTATTTTTGAATAATATCGTTGTAATAATATTGTTGCTAGACAGGTAAATTGTCATTGTATACCGGGTGTACCAATCAAACAGTAATTTTTTCTCAAAGTTCACCACACCCTGTGGAATATTCTTGCATTTATAAAATATGTACTGAAATTAAAACCCAACTATAGCCTCATGTGTTCTTAACATTCTGTTTTTCGATTCATTCGCTTATGTTGGATAGTAAAAAAGTTAGGTGATACTTTAACAACTAACCTTATTTTTCATCGATACAGGGTGTTTTTAAATAAGTATGGCAAACTTTAAAGGCTAATTTAATTCTGCATGAAAAAATAATGACAGTTTGCTTTATGAACGTATGTCGGAGATAGGGGGTGTTGACATTTTTCTTACAAACTGACGATTTACTTATTACTCTAAAACCGGTTGATATATGCAAATGAAATTTGGTGGGTTTTAACAGAATTTCATGTTTACCATTGGCGTACACATGGGTCATATTAACCGTATGCGCGCCAATGATGAATATTAAATTGAAAATAAATAAATCGTCAGATTGTAAGAAAAATTGTAATAACCCTATCTCGGAGACGAAGCATTTGCACACTAGCAGGTTAATAAAACAAACGCATACTGTCATTATTTTTTCATGCAGAATTACCATATAGAGTTTGCCATACTTATTTAAAAACACTCTGTATTGACGAAAAACAAGGCTAGTTGTTAAAGTACCTAACTTTTTTATTATCCAACATAAGAATGAATGAACCAAAAGCGAATGAATAAAACAACAGAATGTTGGCTATAATAGCTTAATAAAATAAAAAAATCAAAAGGTAATTCCGTACTAAATATAGGTTGGAACTAAATTTTTATCAAAGTTTCTCTCTCGCTCTCTTGTCGTTTCCCCATTACTGAGGGATCGTAATTTCCCCAATATTCCTAACAATGTTTCTCCATTGGTGTCTATCTTCAGCCGCTCTAAGAGCTTCGCAGAATTAGTTTCCAGCTGAATTCTTTATTTGGTCGGACCATCTTGTTGGTGATCGTCCTCTTGATCTTCTCCCCGGAACGTTTCCAGAAACAATTAATCTCTCCAAACTGTCGTCACCTCTACGAACCACGTGACCAAAGAATTGCAGAATTCGTTGCAGACATATTGTGGACAGCCTGTGGAAATACAAAAGATATTTTCACTAGTAATACCACTAGAGGTCAAATTATTTCCGGAAATTTTTTTGAGATCATGAATATTTTGAAAATTTCCCGAGTCGCAGACGAGGGAAATTTTCTAAAAATATTCATGATCAAAAAAAAAATTTCCGGATATTAATTTGACTTCGCGTGGTATTCGGTAAGAAAATTCCACTTTGCATTTGAAAATCCAAAGCTGCATGAACATCTTAATAGCGCGCCATAGCTTTGTCAGCAATTATTTAGGCTTTCAAATGCGTAATTTCTACTCATTGTAGTTGCATGGGAATACCATTTCAAGATAGAAAATAGTATATTCTTCAATTTTACATAAGTTTTGAGTAACTACAAGTGATAGAAAATTATTTTTTGGCGTTTTATTTTAAATTACGTAAACAAATAAAAACCAGTCTGTCAAAAATGTTCTGTTATTGTAAACGTCAAAAAATTTCCACTATAATTCGCTGTTGGGTACCCCACGAGCAAAAAATTTCCGATAAAATACCTCCGTTGCCATGGTGATCTGTCAAAATAACGTATTTTGATTGGTTCAAAATTACAGGTGTGGAATTTTCAAGAAAGTATCCAAATTATAATATGATTTGGATACTTTCTTGAAAATATCTTTTGTATTCTTCAACGGGATCACTGTTTAAATAATTAAAAAGGTTTCATTTTTGCACAATATTTACTTTTTTCACTTCTCTGCAGTAATTTACGCTTTCATGAAGGTCTATACGATTTTTTTTTCTACAAAGTTGAAGAATAAAGCTTTCACTTAAGATTTACTAAATTAAATTTGACCCCTGTTTATTTAAATAATTATATTCAAAATTTAAAACACAAATAAAATATGCATCATAAAATATTTTCTTTTATACGAGAAGTTCATGTTACCAGTATAAAGCAAAAAAAAATTGTTGGAAAAATATTTAACAATTTATGAGATATAGAATTTTTTAACCCCAGCGACGTTATTTAAAAAAGAAGTAATAAACAAATTAGAACAATTTTTAAATGCCATTTTAGAGAAGAGTTTAATTAAAATTTGAATTTATCAATACATTTATTGAAAACATACATAAAAATAAAAATATGAGATCTTTTGCAGGTTTAAATTCTTTTGGCAACAACCGCGTTTTTGCAATTGAAAATATAGTGACATTTAATAAACAAATTCAATATCTCATAAATTATTAAATATTTTTCGACCAATTTTTTTGCTTAATACTGGAAAATAGCGCAACTTCTTCTATAAAACAAAATATTTTATAGTGCTTATTTAAATCGCAAATACTATTTTTTTGCAAATTTGTTTTTAAAGTTTTATATACAATTATTTAAATAAATAGGGAGTCAAATTGAATTTAGTACGTCTTAGGTGAAAGACTTACCCTTCAGCTTTGCAGAAAATATTCTAAACACCTTCATTAAAACGTGAATTAACTCAGCAGTTAAAAAAAAGTAAATATGGTGCAAAAATGACCTTTTTTTAATTATTTAAACAATGATCCCCTTATATGATTTGGATACTTTCTTGAAAATATCTTTTGTACTCACCTAAACTTTAATAAAAAAATTGTTCCAACCTGTACGAATTTACATTTTGATTTACATATAGTGTAATTTTATTTTACTAGTACTAGACTATAATTATGTAGTCGGGTTTTAATTTCAGCATTTTACAAATGCTACAATATTCCACAGGGTAACGCGAACTTTGAGAGAAAAAATCACAGTTTGATTGGTACACACTGTATATAATGACAATGCATCTGTCTAGCAACAATATTATTACAATGACATTGTTAAAGAATAAGGCTATAACATATTAAAAAATCACTTAAATCATACAACAGGTTCAGGAAATTCGAGACATCAAAAATGACCAATTTTTAGGTGGTACATACGTTAATTTCTTGAAGAAGTGTATTTGCCTGTCGCTCGCCGTTATACCATAACAACAGAGCTTCTTTGTTTAAGCTCATTTGCAATGCCCATTCATCCTTGGATTGAAAAAGCTGAATCGGTTTTCAAACAATGAGTCTCCACAATTCAAATCTATTTTTCGACTTTGGTTAATTAAAATTTATTAGGTTTATTATTATTATCTATATTTGGGTGTTTTGTGTTTTGTTTTATTTCATTATCTTTTATTTTGTACTAATATTGACGATTTATGTAATTTCGGTAAACTGTATGTGTTTTTGTTTTTTTTTCCGACTTTTTGTAAGCTTTGTCGATAAAATTGTAAAATTTTCAGTGACAATAAAGCATATTTCTATTCGATTCTATACAAGCGTTTTTGCCTCTTTTGTCGCGGAGGAAAAGGGCCCCGCGACAAACTTTAATATGGGGCCCCCGTGGAGCTAGCTACGCCACTGTTACGGGCCCTCCTACTGTACAAGAGTGTACCGATTCGGTGAACAATTTGATTCGTATCGTACAGCTTAGACACTTTCCTGACGAATACCACTTATTGCAATCTTCCCAACCTATCAACAAAGACAGTAAATTATTGGGCTTAAATCCTTTCTTTGACACTTACACTAACACCATAAGAGTTGGAGGTCGTCTAACCAACTCAAACTATGAATTTAGCAAAAAATACCCTGCTGTGCTACCTGCTAATAGCAACTTAACAAAACTTATCGCACAACACGAACATATAAGACTTTTACATGCAGGAGCACAGAGCACTTTAGCATCTCTCAGAGAGAGAGTATGGCCTTTGTCCGGACGAACTCTTATGAGGAAAATTATACATGAATGCACACGTTGTTTCAAATTTAATTTAAGAAACAAATCCCCTCTTATGGGGAATCTTCCCCTTCCACGTTTAACTCCTTCTAGGCCGTTCTCCACTTCCGGCGTTGACTATGCTGGACCTTTCCTTCTTCGTGACAGGACGGGAAGAAACTTCAAAACTACCAAAGCATATATTTCACTATTCGTTTGCTTTGCATCTAAGGCCATACATTTGGAAGTTGTAAGCGACTTAACGACTGATTGTTTCTTAGCAGCCTTACGTCGGTTTATGTCTAGACGAGGTAAATGCACAACAATATATTCAGACAATGGAAGCACATTTGTTGGAGCAAATAACGAGATAAAAAACTTCTTAGCTTCTAACGCTATTGACATTGAAACTAATTTAGCTTGTGATGGGATACAGTGGAATTTCATAATTCCTAGAGCGCCACATCAAGGTGGATTATGGGAAGCGGGAGTAAAGTCCGTAAAACACCACCTTAAAAGAGTGGTCGGCGACGCCTCTTTAACTTTCGAACATTTTACCACGTTTCTGTGTCAGGTGGAAGCATGCTTAAATTCAAGACCCATTTGTCCTCTTTCCTCCGACCCTAGTGATCCTACTGCCTTAACTCCTGCGCATTTCCTGATTGGAGATACCCTCACGTCAATTCCTGACCCCATCAATTACTGCGACATTAAGGAGAATAGACTTTCTCAATATGAACGAATGCAGCAGCTACGCCGACATTTTTGGACCAGGTGGTCCAAGGAGTACATTTCCACTTTGCAACAACGAGTAAAGTGGAAGCAGAACTGTCAACAACACTTACATATCGGAACATTGGTTCTGATCAAAGAAGATGGTCTACCACCTTTGAGATGGAAGCTCGGACGCATCCTCGAGACTCATCCCGGTAAGGACGGCGTTATCCGCTCCGTGACGGTGAAGACCGCATCCAGCATTTTCAAGAGACCTGTGGTGAAGCTGTGCGTGTTACCGTCTCAAGGTGAATCGCAGTGAGACGTTTATCTTAAACAATCTTAATTTTTTTATTTTATTTTGCACAATTTTAACTTTACTGACTCTACGTTTTGTTACTATTTAGCTCGGACAGTGAAGCGTAGTGAGCAATTATTTGAACAATTTTAATTTTACTGTTCGTCGAACAATTTTGATTTTACTTTACTTTGAACAATTTAAATTTACTTTATTTTAAATACCTTTAATTTACTATTTTACTTACATTTACATGCTTTATTACTAGTACAAAGAATGTAAAGGATCTGACTGTTTTTGGTGACTTTACTGTAAGTAACCAATTGAAACCCGATGGTTTCAAGGGGGGACTTATGTTTACGCACATTTATACTGATATCTGACAATACGAACCAGTACGCCAATGCGGCTAATATTAATACATATATGGTTCATTTTTTACTACCCCACGCTCTCAAGCAGAGGGGATTGAAGTTCACCAAAGGCAGATTCCAGAACCCCATTCGAGTCAAAACATTCAGAGAAGCAACACACATATTAACCTTTTATTTTTTAATACTGTTATATATCTAGTTTACTCAATATACGTTTAAATTCAAAAATATTAACAAGTGCGAAGTGATTTACGACCACCCATCAACCTTTTTCTTCAGCTTCGTATAAACAAACAATGCTTTTTCGTTTTTTTTTGTTATTTTTAACTCCTAATATGGTGGTCATTTCCCTCAGAGTATCTATTTAGAACACATACATCTCGAGCAATATATTATTTACTATGACTTATTATAAAGTTTTATGTGTTCTTTGGCTTTGCAACTGGCCTTAACCAGGTAAGGTCGAGGGTGGAATCAAGAGCAACAAAATAGGCATAAACAATATCAGAACTTCTTCTTCTTATGGTGCCTATCCGTTACGGATGTTGGACATTAACATGGCTATTCTGACTTTGTTGACTGCTGCCCTGAAAAGTTCGGTAGTGGTTAAGTTAAACCATTTTCGCAGGTTATGCAGCCAGGATATTCTTCTTCGTCCTGGACCTCTTTTCCCATGAACTTTACCTTGAAGTATGGTCCGAAGTAGGTCATATCGTTGTTCATTGCGCATTATATGGCCCAGGTATTCCAGTTTGCGACGTTTTATGGTTACGACTAGTTCGCGCTCTTTACCCATTCTATGTAGAACTTCTTCGTTGGTAACTCTGTCTATCCAGGAAATCCTCAACATGCGTCTATAGCACCACATCTCAAATGCTTCGAGTCTCTTCAGTGATGCTTCAGTTAAGGTCCGTGACTCCACGCCATATAAAAGAACGGAGAATACGTAGCATTTTAGTAAACGAACTTTTATTTCCAATTTTATATCGTGGCTGTTAAAGATTATTTTCATTTTGACGAAAGCTGATCTTGCCTTCTCGATCCTTATCTTAGTTTCCGTCGATTGGTCCCACTGTTCATTTAAGTTTGCACCCAAATAACAAAAGTTGATGATTTTTGTTACAGGTTGTTGGTTAACTAGTAATTGACCAGGTGGTATCCTATTTTTGCTTATAACCATGTATTTGGTTTTTTTGATGTTAAAGCCAAGCCCAAACCTGCTACTTACTTCTGCCACCCTGGAGACAAGTATCTGCAGACCTTCAAGACTGTCTGCAAAAATGACAGTATCATCAGCGTATCTTATGTTGTTCAATCGTTCTCCGTTTATAAGTATTCCCTCGTCTATGTCCGTTAGCGCTAGGTTCATAATGTGCTCTGAATATGTATTGAACAATAATGGGGACAATATATATATCCCTGTCGCACACCTCTTTTTATCTTTATGTCTTCTGTTAACTGATCCCCTACTCTAACAGCTGCAGTTTTTTCGTAATAGATATTGTTTATTATACGGCGATCTCTGCTGTCTAGACCAATTGAATTTAATATTTTCATCAGTTCGTCATGTTTTATTCTATCGAACGCTTTCTGGTAATCAACAAAACACACACACATATATATATATATATATATATATCACAATTCACGTCTCTACATCTTTGAAAGAGAACTTGTATTGCAAAAAGTGCCTCTCGAGTACCCAATGCATCCCTGAAGCCGAATTGTGTGTTTGTCATGTGTTCTTCACATTTTTATATATTCTTCTATGTATAATTTTTAAAAAAGTTTTCAGGAGATGGCTCATAAGGCTTATTATTCGATAATCCTCACATTTTTTGGCATTGGGTTTTTTAGGGATTGTTATAAAAGTTGATCTTAGCCACTCTTGGGGTATTTTTCCACTTTGGTATATATTGTTGAAGATCAAGGTAAGTGTTTTTACTTGGTCTTTATCCATAATTTTCAAAAATTCTGAGTAGAACTCGTCTGGTCCTGCGGCTTTTCCCTCCTTAATGTTGTTTATAGCAGCTTCTACTTCCGCTTCGAGAATAGGTGGTCCGGTATCGTCATTTTCATTTTGTGTGATGGTAACATTCCTATCGTCTTCAAATGTTGTTGTCACATAGTTCATCCATGTTGTTTTTGTTTCTTCAATATAAACTATTGGATTTCCTTGAGCGTCTGTTAAGTCTCCCGGCCTTTTTGATTTATAGATGCCTGCTGCTTCTTTGATCTTTTTGTGGAGGTTGAAGGAATCGTGTTTACGTTTCAATATCTTGATTTCTTCACACTGTTTTCCAGATTTCTGTTTTTAGCTTCTCTGACAGCTTTTTTCATCTCTTTGTCTAGAAACTGATATGCAACGTAGTCTTTCCGCTTGGATTCTCTTCTTCTGTCCATCATCTGTAATATACCGTCGGTCATCCATGTTTTTTTTTTCTGTCTTTTTCGGTCGCAGGTATTGGCCTAATATTTCCTTCCCAATATTTTCTAAGTGGTTTATTTCTGTGTCAACATCATTAACTACTTCTGACTTAGATATGTTGTTCTTCAGATATTCCCGTACTTCTTGCTTGATGTCATCATCTCTTAGTTGTTTGAGATCGTATCTTATAAGATTAAGTTTGTGCATTTTTTTAAATTTCAGACGAAACTTACCGACAATTGGGTTATGGTCTGACTTAATATCTGCACTAGGTTAGGTTTTCACTGATGTTATTGAGTTTTTGAATATTTTATTTATTAAAATATAGTCAATCTGGTTCCTTATGAGATTTTCTGGCGTGTCACCGGGTGAGCGCCATGTGTACAACTTTCTGTATGGTAATTTGAAGAGTGTATTGGTGATTACCAACTCTTCTTCCGTAGCAAATGTGAGTAGGCGGTCTCCTCTCTCATTTCGCTCACTTAAACCCCATGAACCTACTACTTCACCATAACTACCCTTACCGATTTTGGCATTAAAGTCACCCATAACTAGCGTTATTTCATTGGTTTTTAACTTACTTAGGACTTTCCTTAAATCGTAATAAAAAACCTCTATTACTTCGTCTGAATTGTCTGCTGTGGGTGCGTATATTTGGATTATGTTGGTTTTTACTGGGAATAAATCCAATTGAATGAGCATGATTCTCTCGGATATAGGAACAAAATTCGCAACGTATTTTTTATTTGTTTATTTAAAATTATTCCGACGCCATGCTTATGTTGACCTTCTGTATTTCCAGAGTAATATACTTGGTGCTCGTTTATTTGACATTTTCTGGCATCAGGCCATCGCATTTCACTGATGCCCATTATAGCGATATTCAGTCTTTCCATTTTATGGATGGCATTATAAATTTTGCCTGCTTCGTACATGGTCTTGACGTTACAGGTGCATATTTTAAAACTGCTTAATTTTTCTAGGCGTATCTTTTCCTTTTACTTTTTGTTATCTAGCAGGATGCACCGGATGACCAGAATCAAGATCATCACGCGGGCAGGTGAGGTTGACATTTGGATAGGAGAGGCTATACGTTGCGCATCACTATCCCTTACATCCCTTATCCTTACATCCATATCAGAACTTACCCATGTTCATTTACTGCTTTTTTAATAACTTTAGAAGTGTACTTTTTTTCAATTTGCCAGTCCGCTAGGAGCTATTGAAGTCTCTGTGTCATTTTCTACACTTCCGATTTTTGCATTCAATGTCAAAATCTGTTGTTATTCCGGGTTGTTCAAATGCGTTGTACACATATGACTTTGAGTGCTGTCGCCAAACACATGAGCAGGAATTTCTTAAATTGCTGGAATTTTGAAGGGCCCTTGTTGTGCCCAAAATAATGTTGTAACAAATGAGATACAAAATCTATTGCAGAAAATTTGGTTTTTTAATAAAAAATTACTTATTTAATTTGTTTATTGTTCACAAATATACGGAATTTGCAGTTTATCATTTATTCTTAACAACCAAGTAACACACAAAGTTGAATAAAGCAAATGTACAGTAATTTGTATATTATAATTATAATCATTTTAGACCAGATTCCCGGGAACTAACAAAATGTATTTTTTATCAATTTAATATGGGAAGTCAGTTTGTGCTAAATTATACCATACCTGCCCAATTTTTGTCTACAGAGGTAAGCACCTTTTGAACACTCTTACTTTTAAGTATATTAGGTAGGTACTATGTGAAAGCATATAATATTTTTAATCTCTGTTATTAAAAATAATAACTTACTACAGTTGCTCTTCATAATAGCCTTATAATACCGGGTGTCCACTTATATTTTCCCCCATTTTAACTGCCTATAACTTCTAAACGGCTTAAGATAGAAATATGCGGTTTTCGACGAAATGTTTTATTTTAGTAAAGTTTTGTCTGAATGGATTGAATATTTATATCGCTTTAAAATACGAAAATAAAAATGGCTGATTTTTGAAAAAAACGTTGTTGACTTTTTTTTAATGGAACACCCAGTATATTTTTTTGCAAATTGAAAGAAAGGTCATTCACCTATCCAGCGATATAAAGTTTTTTAAAATCGGTTGTCGAATCACTGAGTAATTAATTTTTAAATGAGCGGTGCAACGTGGATATCACATACGTAAATAACATAACTAAGCAAAATGATATTATGTTATGTGATTTCCACATTGCATCTTTCATTTTAAAAATTATTTCCTCAGTCATTTGACAACCGATTTTAAAAAATTTAATATCGCTGGATAGGTAAATGACCGTTTTTTCAAGCTACAGAAAAATATACTGAGTGTTTCAATAAAAAAATCAACAACGTTTTTTTTCCAAATATCCGCCATTTTTTATTTAAAAGCGACATAAAAAATGGTCATTTACCTAAAAACCTGAAAAAATGGTCATTTTCCTATCCAACGATATAAATGTTTTTAAAATCGGTGGTCAAATCACTGAGAAATTAATTTTTAAAATGAGAGGTGCAATGTGAAAATCACATAACATAATATCAATTTGCTTAGTTATGTTATTTAGGTATGTAATATCCACGTTGCACCTCTCATTCTAAAAACTAATTACTCAGTGATTTGACAACAGTGATTTTGAAAATTTTTATATCGCTGGATAGGTGAATGACCTTTCTTTCAATTTACAAAAAATATACTGGGTGTTCCATTAAAAAAATTCAACAACGTTTTTTTTTAAATCCGCCATTTTTCTTTTCATATTTGAAAGCAATATAAGAAATTCAGTCCATTCAGACAAAACTTTTACTAAAATAAAACATTTCAGCGAAAACCGCATATTTCTAACTTGAGCCGTTTAGAAGTTATAGCCAGTTATAATGGGGGAAAATATAAGTGGACACCCGGTATAACACAAGGAATCTAGGTTTATTGACTGTTTGCGATGTTTTGTAATGTGTATTGTTTATAATATGTTTCATATATTATTGAGGTGCATAGAAGCAAAAGCGTTAAGTGCACCTAAAGAACTATATCTGTAACCAAAGCACTTAAGGCCTATTTTTTTTTTTATTTTAAAACTATGTGTTGTTTAGTTCCGCGTAGATCTTTGTAAAGTTATAGTGAAAAAAACATTTATGTTAAAAAATTTTAAAATACTTTTACAAAAAAATCCAAAAATGTTGAGATTTTATTTTCTATTTTACTTGTATTTGTACATTTTTCAATAAAACTTGATATTATCTACAACTACCGTAAAAATTTGAACCTTTTATCGTCTAAGGATCCAGAGATATTTGACACCAAAAGTTAAAAAAACCTAGTATTGTTACTAGTGGCGTAACCAGGGCGGTTTTGGGATGGCCTTTGAGCTTAAATTGGCAGTATACCATACCCCCCAGAGATCCTACAGTAGTTGTACCCCCCGTCCCCACCCCTTAGGATCATCCTGGTTACGCCGTTGACCGGTACATGGTAAGTTAAGTTCAGACGTTCAAAATACAAACAATTTTGTAACCATGGATATTTTCTACTATAATGAATTATATATCTTTGGAAAGAGAAGATTTCAGAGAATAATTTTCATTCATAACCCAAAAAAAACTCAAATTCAATTTTTGGACTTTGGCTGCTCTTAAATCCACTTTCTGTCTAAAATGAGATATTGAGCTTAACTAGTTCCTCAGAGTCCATTCTATAGATACAACACTTTATTTACCGGCAAAATGAATTAATTACAATCCATTTCAATTGACTAAAAGTTACTTTGGAAACAAAACAGATGTGAAGAATTAGAACGGAAACACATTATGACGACAACAGCACGAAAAACGGACAAGGCAATGATTAATAAAAAGAAGGAAAGAAAGCAGGGTAAATAAAAAAAGAGAAAGTGGTGTTTAAGAATTGCTTCATGGAATATAAGAACATGGGGTGGAAAATTTTTTGCTTAAATAGCTACGGAAGTTGCTAGATAGAGAACCTAATACTAAGCAAAAACTGTTCTATATTTTTTTTTTCGAAAACTCAACACTTTTTGAGTTTTTATGGTTGAAAATTGGCCATTTTCATTGAAACACAACAACTTTTCAAACGGTTTTTAGCGAATACCTTAAAAACTATGCATGTAACTAAAAAAACTATATAAAAAAAGATTATACAATAACAAAGAGATTCTTTCCCTTATGAATCTTCTAGTTGTGACACAAAAAGAGATATGGTAAGTGAAAAAACTTGTTTTCTTGGTGCATGCTCAAATAGTGTATTTAACCTGAAATAACGGTCGATTTTAGGTGTATAATGCCATCAGTAACTTTTGTTGTGCTTGAAAAGACCTTTAAAATAAGCAATATTAAATGTCGATTACATTCAAACTATGCGAAATAAACTGTAAAAAATTTCATGACTAACGTATTTTAAGAAAAAAGTCTTCTTCTCTTCTTCTTCTTTTTATATAGACATTACTCTGTCTGTTTTTCAATGTGCCTCCAGTAAGTTGTCATTCCACTTTTTTCGTGGTCTTCCCACTCATCGTCTTCCTATTGGGGAACCGTCTCTCGCCGTCCTTACTACTCTATTTGTTGTCATTCGGCTTATGTGGTCGTTCCATTCTACTCTTCTGCTTTTCACCCAGTTATTAATGTTGTCCACCCTGCATCTCCTTCGTATATCTGCACTTCTAGCTCTATCTCACAGCGTCTTACCATCGATTTTTCGCAATGTTTTCATCTCTGCTGTTTCTAGCATTCTTTTTGTCCTTTCTGTATCAGGTCGTGTTTCTGCCGCGTATGTCATTATTGGTCTGATGACTGTTTTGTAAATTCTGCCTTTCACTTCTTTTCCGATGTTTTTATTTCTCCATATTGTTTCATTCAGGCAACCCGCGGCTCTGTTTGCTTTATTCACCTGATTTTCCACTTCTGTTTCGAGCTTTCCGTAGCTGCATAGTGTGATGCCTAGATATTGAAACTCCATGACTTGTTCTATTATTTGACCCTCCAGCTCTAATTTACACCTTATTAGATCTGCTGTTATAACCATGCATTTAGTCTTTTTTGGGGAAATTAACATGTTAAGTTTTCTAGCGGTTATATTAAATTCGTGCAGCATACGTTGTAAATCATCTTCACTTTAAGAGATTAGTATTGCGTCTTCTGCATAGCAGATTATTTTAAGTTGTTTTTCTCCCATTTGGTATCCTTTTTTGTTCTTACATTTTTTATTATTTCGTCCATGATCAGGTTGAATAACAGAGGACTCAGGGAATCTCCCTGTCTTATCCCATTGCCAGCTTCAATTGGGTCAGTTAGTTCTTCATCTACTTTTACTTTTATTGCGTTGTTCTGGTAGATATTTTAGATCGTTTTAATTATTCCCAGAGGTACCTCTCTTGCGTACAATAAATGGATAACGTCCTTTAATTTGACCCTGTCAAATGCCTTCTTAAGGTCCACGAAACATAAGTATGCCGGTTGGTTGTATTATAACGATTTTTCTTGAATCTGCCTCATTATAAATATAGCGTCGGTGCATGATCTTCCCTACCTAAAACCTTGTGGTTCCTCTGCTAATGTTATAATTTTATTCAGTTTGTTTGTTATCACTTTGTTCGTTAATTTTAGTGTTGTGTTTAATAAATTAATTCCTCTGTAATTCTCCTGGTCCGATTTTTCTCCCTTTTTGAAGAGAGGTATTAGGATGCTTGATCTCCATTCTTGTGGTATTCTGTTTTGTTCTATTATTTTTTGGATTAGTTTTAATAATTGTTTGGTCAGGTCTTGTCCTCCATACTTTAGGAGTTCATTCGATATTCTGTCCTCTCCTGGTGATTTTCTATTTTTTACTGTAGGTTAGTATATACTCGCCTAATTTTGACTGGCTTTTCCTTTCTTTTTGGTCTCCTGTAGAGCGGATATATCTATTTTTTCTCTTTTAGCCCTTGGGTTATTTCTTGATCTCTAGTTTTGAGCGTTCTTATGTTTAAAGTGGTTATTCTCATCTGGGTTTTGGAGGATTTTGTCGTGTCCTGCTCGTGTCTCGTGTCCTAAGAAAAAAAATGAGAATTTAACCCCTTATCCACAAGAATTTAAATGCATCGTTTTCCTTCTACAATACATTTTACTATAGTGTTCTTTTTATGTTCAAAAAGTTTGGCGGGTTTAAAATGAATGGTTTTTGAAAAAAATAAGATCAAATTATTGAGCGCATTTTTAAATGTTCTTAAAAATCTTCTTTTTTCTCCATGTAACTCGAAAATTATAAGAGATGCCAAAAAAAAGCAATACAAAAATGAAGGTTTCTTCTAGATAAACATTTTGATTTTGTATTTTAAAAGAGTACCTCTTATCATTTTCAAGTTACATGGAGAAAAAAAGATTTTTAAGAAAATTTAAATATGCGCTCTATAATTTGATCTTATTTTTTTCAATAACCATTCATTTTAAACCCGCTCAACTTTTTGAACATAAAAATGACACTATAGTAAAATGTATTGTAGAAGGAAAACGATGCATTTAAATTGTTGTGGGTGAGGGGTTAAATATACTTCTCAATTTTTTTCTTAAAATTCTTTAGTCATCAATTTTTTGCAGCATATCTCGCTTAGTTTGAATGTAATCAACATTTAATACTGCTTATTTGAAAGGACTTTTCAAGCACAATAAAAGGTATTGGTAGCATTGTATACATAAAATCGACCGTTTCTCTGTTATTTCAAGTTGAATACACTGCTTTGAGCATGCACCAAAAAAACAAACTCTTTTTACCTACCATATCTCTTTTTGTGTTATAACTAGAAGATTAAAGAAGGAACGAATCTCTTTGATGTATTCGCAAAAAACCGTTTGAAAAGGTGTTATATTTAAATGAAAATAGCCAATTTTCAATCACGAATAACTCAAAAAGTATTGAGTTTTCGAAAAAAAAGTATAGAACAGTTTTTGCTTAGAATTGGGTTCTCTAACAACTTCCGTAGTTGTGTAACCAAAAAATTTTCCACCCCAGGGAAGGGGGAAGGTTCTGGTGAAAGAATGGAAACAACTAGATCAAGAAACTATTCTAAATGTGATATAAAGCATACCTGGACGTTGTACAGAAGTTCGGCGAGTTAGAAAATGCTTCAGATATAATTAAATAAAAATAATATAATCATACAAAAAATTACTTCAAAACTACGAACGTCTTTATAAGTGGCGCCTTTTCCGTTTTGATCAGTGTATATACAAAATTTCAGGTAGATCGGTCTCACAAACAAGTCTTGCTAATTGGCTCTGCCAAAGCCATTTTCCAAAAAAATAAGGTAGATCGGTCAAGTAGTTTTTGAGTTACAATGTCCACCGCCTTAGAAAAAAACAGGTTTGAGAAAAACGCGTTTAAAATTTTCTCAATTTTTATTTTCAATTTCTTTTTGATCTTTTTGTTTCACATGATCCACTGATAAGTTCTGATGTCTACCGCAAAATCCATTTTTTTGAGGTGTATTTAAAAATTTGCCACCGTTGGCTTATTTTTCAATATTTTTCCTTGAATTTTTTTGAATATTTTTTGAATTATACTGAATATGCCTAAAAAAGTCACAAAAATGTGCTTGAAATATTGATTTCAAATTCTACGCCTCCCTTAAGGATAGCTATGACACGATATTGATAGGCAAAACATGTAAGTCGTATTTGTCTATATATTTATAAAATTTAATTAAATAAATGTTTCATCCGGAAAGCAGATGGGCACAGGTCGACCTATATTCGGATCTTAGACTACAATTGCTGTATTATAACTAGAGTTCGGATTTGAAAGCATAAAGGAACACAAAAAAAGCGCTTAAAAAGTATAACGATTTTATGAAAAAAAGCATTTTATTACACAAAAAAAGCATGAAAATAAGCATATAAATTTTGACAAACCATTTTTTTTAATATATATAATTATTATCTCTAGGCTTAGCTTAAGAGGATGGGTACGTATTTTCGGCTGCAATGCTATTCAAATGGGGATTAATTTTTTTTCGAATCCTGAGAAAACTAATAAGTATTTTTGAAAAATTTAAACGCAGAATGAAAGATTACGATATTATTGAGGGCAAAAAGTCCTTGAGAACGTCTATAATGTTTATTTTAATAAGTTACAGAAGTGAAAAACTAAGATAAAATTTAGTGTGATTTTTAATTTCAAATATCTCATTCAAAATAACCTTTTTTTTTTATTCCAAGGGACTTTCGGCCCTCGGTAATAATTTAGTCTTTCATTCTGCGTTTAAGTTTTTTAAAAGTATAAATTAGTTTTTTCAGGATTCGAAAAAAATGGACACCATGTCCGTGGTAATATTTTCCAAATCTATCTTTGTCTTACAACGCACTCAGTCGAATAGAATATTGTCATCATATTGTCAGTCAGACACTGACAATTAGTGACAATTTTAAATATTTGACATGGCATCGGGAATATTTTGAGTTGTTGATTAAATAATATTGATATATAGTGTATTTGATAAATAATTGATTTAAGACGTGAACTTAATAAAAAGTTATTTATTTTGTATTATTTGTGGAAGATCCAAGCAGAGAATGCATCAGGATAATAAATATATTCTGTGATCCAAGCATTTTGTTTTTAAAAATGTTCAAAATTGTAAGCGTTCCATTGTAACAATATATTATTAAAAAATCACATTACACATTTCCTCTTTTCTCGATTGAGTATTAGTTTTTGTTGTACATATAAATTATTACAATCACTGAATACATAGTTGGTGAAAAAATTATCACATTTATTAACTGAATTAATAATTTGCAATTATGCAAATATCAGTTATCCAAGAACATTCAAAAGCCATCTCTTTAAGTTAATGATGACATTTTCAAGTAGAATGACATTCTAGTAATGTTTACATATCCATACTAGTGTGAATTTTACTACACATAATTTGCCGTGTAAAGACAGAAAAAGTAGGGATAGCCGTAAAATATTTGCGAATTATGTACCTATGGCCTTAAGAACTAGTAAAGACCTATTATAAATGTAAAAATAAAATAGAATAAACAAAAAAAAATAGACAACTGAAACAAAAATGTTTAATATAATTTTTATCGACACACTTTAGATGAAGGAACATATATAATTTTTGTTTAAAGCATGAAATAACTAATTACTCATTTAAACGTTTCATCGTAAAGTTTCGGTACCTGTCACCCAAAACCTTTTTGTGTATCGAAAAGCTTCTTTCAACGTCCACACTGGTTATCGGTGCAAAATTATTATACTTTGCCACTACTGCCGGATCCATATTTATATCTGCAAAGTGTTCTCAATTTAAAACTGAAAATATTTTCTTCACCTGTTGAAATCCTTCTTTTTTTGTTAATACATCTTTGACTTTTGTTAATATTATCTGACTTTTTCCAGGGATACCTTCCATCTTTTTTTCAAAATGGTTTACTTTTTGGATCTACTCAACTAATGAAATTTGCTGTTTCTCCAAATATTTTATTGTTCCACTCACAGAACAAAAGTTGCTTTTGATAAAAGCAAGATTGTTTTGTAATTCTGTTTCACCTAAAACATCCTGACAATCTTTTATCGATGTACTAGCGGTATCTTTACTTTCCAATACGAAGCTTTTAAAATTTTCGAAATATTCGGCGTAGTATGAAGCTGCATCTAACCATCTACTCCACCGAGTTAACACTGGTTCCGGTGGTAATGGAGTGTTAGGGAATCTGTCTCTAAAAAGTTGCACCCTTAAAGGAGATTTAATGAATTTTTTTTCCATTTTTTATCAACTCATTAACAAGTGGAAATTGCAGCCGTATAGTCTTTAGGCCGTGTGCTAGACACGTACAGTGAATTAGATTTGGATAAAACATTTTAAGATTTGATGCTGTTTTGATCATATATGGTGCAGCGACGAAAAGCATTAATACTATTTTGTGGGTGGGCACAGCCTCGGGAAGATAAAAATTTGTTAAAGCGTAATTGACGAATCTTGGAACTGTATTGTTATTTGCTGCTTCTAGTTCTTTTTAGCACACTAAATAACCCTTCGTCAAGATTTCTTCGTGAAGTATGCCTATGATTAAATTAGCGACGTACATTCGACAAATATACATAGTCTCGTCCACAGCAAACCTTGTAATTGATTCCCATTAGTGTTTTTACTTTTTTTCTGGTTTTCTTGTAAACGCAATTAACATATTTTTCTTCAAACGTCAAATAATGATGACATTACTTATCTAACTTGATCCTGTCAAAGTTTGATGTCTCCGTCGGCAGCAGTTTTTTTCCCATTTCTTTACGGCGGAGGGAAAAATGTTGTCATGGCAACAATATGAAACATGTCACAAAACAACAATACAAATGTCATTAACAACAATTAAACATCATTTTTATTTATAGTAATATTAAAAGTACAATTAGTTAATGAGGCATTTTCAAAATTGAAACCGTGCAAAAATGTTCCCGACTCTTGATACGCATTGGTAATTATTGATGATACTGATGGTCGAGCAAAACTTTCAGCAATCATTCCCGATGTTGGCGAATCATGAGGGTTTAAAATTTTTTGAGCATTATCGTTCTTATTTCTTATTGAATCCTCTATATATCCTTCGGCAACCGTGCTTGATTTCCAGCCCCCATGTCGTTTGAGGCATTCTAGATTTCCGCCTCCATCAATTAAAAGTGTTGGAATTGTACTATTTATGGTTGAAAATTGCTACGTTTGAAGAAAAAATAGTATACTTTATTCGGCAAAGAAGCGACTTTTCTTGACTTGCCCTCTATTACGCGCCTCACTTCGTTCGGCACGTAATATCGGGCGCGTCAAGAAAAGTCATGCTTCTCCGCCTCATAAAGTAATATACTATTTTTCGCAGGGTACTTTTATCCGGCACATGTCTTCGATAGTACTTTTCCAAAAATGATTTAAAACTTTCATTTTGCCATTTATTTAATGTAAGATCAGGGTCCACAATTGCACTACATAAATCAAAATTACATTTCTGCTGTTCGCAAATGCAAAATTGATAATAGTATATAAACAAGCACCAAATAAGCACATAAATTAAAAAAAGGCATAAAAATATAAAAAAGCAAAAAAAGCATAAAAAAGTGGTGTCAAAATGACTTATTTTTGCATATTTCGTTCATATTTATAAAGAAAATAGTCTTGCTTGTATTATTTACCATAAGGATTATGCTCATAAATCCGGACTCTAATCAACATTCGGAATGAGCCCACTTAGAGCATAAAACACAACAATACCATAGTTCGCTTGCTCCAAGTTCTCCACACATTACACATAGATGTCTTTATACACATATGAGTCACAGTGGACATCAAATAACGTGTCACCGTCGTCTTCATCATTGCAGATATGATCTTCATCTTTTAATATCAATATCTTCCAACGAACAGCTGTAATCGAACTGAAGGCGTCTTGTGGGTGTTTTCTTTATTTCTTTTAAACCTGCCTTTTTAGGAACCGATTTACCCTTAGTAACTGTTTCATCCGTTTTGTCAGGTCTGTTCGTTAAACATTTTTTCCTATTCTCTTTATCTTTTCTTATTATTTTCTTTCTATTTCTTTTGTAACCCGTTTGAAATTTTACCTTTTTACCTTTTGACTTTTTACTTCAGTGTAAAGCTTTTTAACCAGTGTGGTATACAGTCAACCACTGAAAACTTTTCCATTTCAATCTTAAATTTTCTTAAAAATCCCAGATGGAAAAGTCAGCAAAAAAAAATATGTGAATATATGTGACTTATGCCTGGTTGCACCAAATCTTAAGCTCCAGCTTAGCCCAGCTTAGCCTATAAATAGGGCCTCTGAAAATCTAACTTATTTTGTACAATATTTTTCAATTCTTATCGATTCAATCCACGCCACGTAGCAATCCATTGGGACAAGCTGAAAATTATTCTAAGACTCAATGGTGTAACGCGTATATTACATAATCTGAGCTTAAAGTACGTCTTAAGCTTAAGATCTGTTGGTACAACCAGGCATTAATTACAATGCATGATGTTAATTAGCGTGGCAACGCATTCATGATGTCTATTAAGCTGGAATAATCATTTCATCAGAGATCTATAAGACCTTCTCCATATTTTTTGCTCTTCTATTGTTAATTTATTACTGAAATTAAAAATTTATTGCCTCAGCCCCCTTAGGAGAAACAGGTGGTTATTACCGTAAACTTAACCCCTCCAACCCCTACCGTTATCTCATAATTCCCCGGATTTCACAAAAAGAGAAAATAACCAGTTTAAAAACCTAAAAACAAGTGAGTATTTTGTGCTAATTAATTACTGCAGGTCTACGCCAAAAATGAATTTTTTGGTTCATCCTCTAACGAGCAACAATGGCTACTGCGGTTTAATACTTAAGCTACAATACCGAACACTCATATTTTAGGAACGAAAGCAGATAGAATATCGCTTCTGACGGCATATTATATTGCTAATTAGTTGCTGAAAGATGGAGTATACAAGAATTTACAAGCTTATCCCCTTCAACCCCTACCGTTATCATCATTTCCAGGATTTCACAAAAAGGGAAAATAACTAAGTTTAAAGATCTAAAAGCAAGTGGATATTTTTTGCTAATTAATTGCTCCAGGTCTACGTCAAAAATGAATTTTTTGCTTCATCCATTAATGAGCAACAATGGCTACTGCGGTTTAATACTTAAGCTACAGTACCCAACACTCATATTTTAGGAACAAAAGCAGATAGATGGTCGCTTTCGACGGCCTATTCTATTGCTAATTAATTGCTGAAAGATGGGTTATACAATAATGTACAAGCTCACCCCGTCCAACCCCAACCGTTATCATCATTTCCAGGATTTCCCTTCTTCTTCTTAGCCTTCTATCGTCCACGTTTGGACATAGGCCTCTCCCAACTCCTTCCATCGGTCTCTATCCTGAGCAACATATTTCCAATTCGTTCCGGCTACTCTTTTAATATCATCAACCCATCTCATCTGTGGTCTTCCTCTCGGTCGTTTACTTTGGTAAGGTCTCCAATGTTGTATCGTGGCATTCCAACGTTGGTCTTTTTGTCTAACAGTGTGGCCTGCAAAGCTCCATTTAAGTTTGGCAACTTTTGTTGTTATGTCCTCGACTTTTGTTTTTGATCTTACCCAGTCGCTCCTCTTTTTATCTGACAGTCGTATACCTAACATTGCTCTTTCCATAGCTCTTTCTGTTGTAGCTAGTTTATTCATATTTGCCTTGGTTAGGGTCCAGGTTTGACACCCATATGTCATGATAGGAAGGATGCACTGGTTGAACACTTTGGTCCTCAAATATTGAGGTATTTTGCGGTTCTTAAGTATCCAACCAAGTTTGAGACTAAAAGCTGAAAATAACTATGTTTATAGATCTAAAACCAAGTGGGTATTTTTTGCTAGTTAATTGCTCCAGGTCTACGCCAAAAATGAATTTTTTGCTTTATTCCCTAACGACCAACAATGGCTACTGCGGTTTAATACTTAAGCTACAATACCCAACACTCATATTTCAGGAACGAAAGCAGATAGAGTGTCGCTTCCGGCGGCATATTTTATTGCTAATTAATTGCTGAAATATGGGATATACAAGAATTTACAAACTCACCCCCTCAAACCCCTACCGTTATCGTCATCCCCCGGATTTCACAAAAAGTGAAAATAACCTGTTTAAAGAACAAAATCCAAATGGGTATTTTTTGCTTATTAATTGCTGCAGGTCTACGCCAAAATTGAATATTTTACTTCATCCTATAACGAGCAGCAATACCTACTGCGGTTTATTACTTAAGCTACAACACCCAACACTCATATTTCAGGGACGAAAGTAGGTAGAGTGTCGCTTCCGGCGGCATATTTCATTGCTAATTAATTGCTAAAATATGGGGTATACAAGAATTTACAAACTCACCCCCTCAAACTCCTACCGTTATTATCATCCCCCGGATTTTACAAAAAGTGAAAATAGCCAATTTAAAGACCTAAAACCAAGTGAGTATTTTTTGCTAATTAGTTGCTGCAGATATACGCTAAAAATAAATTTTTTGCTCCATACCCTAACGCGGACCACTGGCTACTGCGGTTTAATACTTAAGCTACAAAACGCAACACTCCTTTTTCAGGAACGAAAGCAGATAAAGGCCGCTTCCGGCGGCATATTTAATTGATAATTAATTGCTGAAAGATGGGATATAGAAGAATTTACAAAATCACCTCCTTCAACCCCTACAATTATCATCATTCCCTTGATTTCGCAAAAAGTGAAAATAACCAGTTTAAAAACCAAAAACTAAGTGGATACTTTTTGCTTATTAATTGCTGCAGGTTACGCAAATACGCCAAAAATTACTTTTTTGCTTCATCGCCTAACGAGGAACAATGACTACAAATGCATAAAAATGAAAAACATACTAAAATACTCTAATCTCTCTTTAAAAAATAGCTTATAGAATGGTTTCTTAGGGTTAAATTCTGTATAATATGCCATTTTAATCAGCAGCCAATTCCACATGGAAAATTTTACTTGCGATTTTTTTGAGTTGAAATTGAGATTATAGTGCAGATAAAAGCTAAAAATAAAAAAAAAAAACATGCTGAAATAAGCTTGTAGGAAAGTTTTCTTGGATTAAGTAAATTCTGTGCGAGCCATCTTTTCCAGTGGACAATTTTACATTAAAAATGTTTCTGGTAACTTGTTTTGGGTTGAAATTTGGAGTACAGAAAGACCCAAAAATTCTGAAATGCACTTGTTCAAATATAGCTAATAAGAATGTGCCTTCGCTTTAAAACATGCTAAAATACACTTGTCTCTCTTTCAAAAATAGGCAACAGGAAAGTCCCTTTGGGCTTTAAACAAATTCTCTTAAGGTCATCTTCTTTTTTTTTTTTTTTTTCTTTTTTTCTTTTTTTCTTTTTTGGCTTGGACTATGGTCATTCAGCCAGTCTCAATCAAAAGTAAATGTATTAAAGATATTGCCAATTAGTGAAACTTGGTTATTATTATATTATTACAATTTTTTACTTCTTATTTACCTACTCATTACAGCTGATGTACATACTATGTTAATAAATATAAATATATTATATTACTTAATGTTTATCAAGAACACATAGTGTATACATTTTACAAATAAAAATATTAATCTTAATATTAAAATAAATGCATACTTTTTTGTATTTTATTTTAGTTTTTTTTTTGTTTTTTGTTTTGTTTTTTTTTGTCACTACGATAGGATGTCAACCCGGTTCATCCCCGCGGAGGTTTAAATCCTCTTAGTGATTTTTTCTTTAATATTTTTTTTTTAATTATTAATTTTTTTATTTATTTTTTTTTGTTTCATGTTTTTATTTATTTTTTTTTTTAATTTTTTTTTTATTTTTTTTTTCTTTTTTTTTTCTTTTTATTTTTTTATATTTTTTTAAACATATTTTACAAATACTTATAACTAATTACAATAATATTTTACTATCCGACAAGAAAGATACCAAACAGTCAAAAATTTTCATTTTATTCAAGTGACAGAATAAAGAGAATATTTACAGGGAGTGGGAAGTTCTGGTCTATAATTCTTTTAATTAGGTGATTGGCTAGGTGTTTATGCTTTTTGCATTCAAAAAATATGTGGTTCAAGTCACTTTTAACCTCACATTCTTGACAAATATTCGAATCTAATATGTTTCTTTTAAATAAATGTGCAGGATAACATGCATGTCCAAATCTAATTCTACTAATGGTGGATATGTATTTGCGAAGGAGGGTGAAATTCTTATACCAAGGTTTTTCTGGAATAATCGGTTGTATCAAACTGTATTGTGTTGTTGAAATGTTACAGTACCTTTCCCAGTGTGTTTTCCAGCTCTTCATCTGTTCAGTTCTTAAACAAGCAAAAGCATCTAGAATGCAGGGCTGATATTTGGTTACTGTTCCATGGATGAGGGAATTTTTAGCTAATTGGTCTACATGCTCATTATGTGTAAGTCCTGAATGTGCTTTGATCCACATAAGTTTTATTTTTGGGATGTGTTTATTAATTTCAAATAAGATTTTTTTTATTAAAAAAATGTATGGATTAGAAGTACTACAAGGTAGGTGAGGTGTTTGAATAGCAGTAAGCACAGATAATGAATCAGATAAAATTACTGCGGAATTATAGAATGCCAACTTGAAATAAATTAAAGCCTCATATACCGCCGCAGCCTCGGCAGTAAAAATGGAGAAATTTGAGGGCAGTTTAAACATTTTTTCTATAAATTTATCTGGAATATAAAAGGCACAACCAGTACCATTTGAACTTTTGGATGCATATGTATAAATACAAACAGATTTTGACCAATTTGTAAGGTAGTTGTTTAAAAAAATACTGTTTAATAAAAAGTGCTCATGATAACTGGGTTGTATAATATCTACTTGATTTAGTAACTCAAAGAAATCTTCGAAATCTACCACTTTATTTGCAACTGCAAGATCAGTATTATTATCCGCAGTGTTTCGAAATGCGTCACATAACGGTGGCGAGTTTTTGTGAGCCCAATATTTATTTGTTAAATCAAAATAATTTAAAGTACTAATTTCTTTATATAAACAAGTGTTGTAACATCGGATCTTTAGAAGAAATTTTTGACTGAGATATTCCCTTCTGAATTTAGTCGGCGGTTCCATTGTTTCAACATAGAGTGGTTCAATAGGGGTAGATCTCATAGCACCTATGCAACAGCGCAATACTGTGTTTAGAAAAACATCTATGCGACCTAAAATATTTTTACTAGCCGATCCATACAGTACTGAGCCATAATCTATAATAGATCTGATATATGAACGATAAAATAAAAGATATGTTAAACATCTGCACCCCACCAAGTTTTTGCAATTGATTTAAGAAAATTATAATTTTTAAGGCCATCTTCTTTAGCGTGCAATTTTACATCGAAAATGTTAATATGTTTTATCAAACAATTTAAAAAATAGCATTTAATGAATGCAAATAAGGATAGAAAAGAAAATTCGGATAGATTTCGACATAGGTTTCGATTTCGATTCCCAAAAAAGCTTTACTTTTAGGGCCCAAAAACGAAGAAAAAGTGGTTTTAGAGGCATGCTCCTAAATTTCAAAAAATCAACAATCTATGACAGAAATATAGAGAATTTCTGTGGAATTACTTATATATTTTATCTTCTTCTTCTTACGGTGCCTTAAGGACGTTGGCCATTACATTTGCCCATTTAATCTTATTTGCCGCCGTCCTGAATAGTTCTATGAAGGTCATATTCGTCCATTGTCGTAGGTTTTTAAGCCAATAGTTGTGTCTTCTTCCTGGTTCTCTTTTGATATTGATTTTGCCTTTGATTAAAAGTTGGAGCAGTTCATACTTTTGATTTCTTACGATGACCAAAATATTGTGTTTTCCGTTTTATATTATAAGCATAGGCTCTCTTTCCTTGTTCATCTTCTTCTTCTTCTTCTTCTTCTTCAGTTTATTGGCCTCCACCTACTTGGGTATTTGGCCAGCTCATCGTCTCGGAATAAGGGAAAAATACCTTATTCACTTACAATTTGGAGTTAGTACATTGTACAATTTGCTTTTTCTTCTTTATCTTCTTCTTCTTCTTCTTTAGTTAACTGGCAATTTTGGTTGGTGTGGGAGAAACATGACAAGATAAAAAATTTAACGCTAGGGGCAATTGTTTATCAATACACATTGTTCTTTTTCTTCTTCGATTTAGTAGAAATTTAGAGTTAGTATGGGAAAAATACAAAAACTTTTTTTTCAACGACATTAAATTTCTTTCTCTTGGGGGCAACTGCCGACTACTACACAATCTTATTCTTCTACTTATTTTTTAGTTTACTGGCAATTTTGAGTTGGCATGGTAAATTCAACAAAGACACAAACTTTTTGTTCTCAGGGGCAACTGCCGACCATTACACAATCTTATTCTTCTACTTTTTTTTTAAGTTAACTGGCAATTTTGAGTTGACATGGGACAAATACAACAAGACACAAACTTTTTTTTCTCAGGGGTAACTGCCGACCATTACACAATCTTTTTCTTCTATGTCTTTTTTACAGGCAATTTTGAGTTGGCATGGGATAAATACAACAAAGGCACAAACTCCTCTTTTAAAGGGCAGCACCTGACCATTACAAAATCCCATGTTGTTGCCTCAGATAAGTATAGTGAAAGACCAAGGTGATTACAGAATGTTTATAAAGAAACAAAAATTTATATTTTTAGGCTATATGAATTATATTTTCACGTGTACTTTTGACATATTTTTCAAATTATTTATTATTATACAGGGTGTTTCATTAATAATTGTCCATATAGTAACTGGAGAAACCTTAGCACAAAATACGAGGATTTAACCTAAAACACTTAAATAAAATGTGGTTCCTTACTGAGTTACAGGGTGTTTTATCTAAAAATTTAAAAATTATTTTTGCTCAGCATTTTAAAACTATTCGCCGTATCCTTTTCATACTTGGCAGAAAGTGCGACTACTATACACTCTACCAAATTATGATAAACACACGTTTCTAGCTAGTACCAGAGGCGTACGACAGGGGATAGTGAATGGTTGACCCTTCTCAAATTCTACGCCACTGGAGGAATTACTATTTTAGTGCCATTTTTAGACTCTCCAATACTTTCTACGTAAATAATATACTCCTCATTGGTAACGATAAATTTATTAGTTTTCGCGATATTTGAAGTTAAATATGAAACGGCACACTTATTTTGATTAATTTATGCAATGATTCATATAATTAAAATTTAAAAATTTGGCCAGTACTTTAAAAGTATTTGGCGTATCCTTATCATACTTGGTAGAAAGTGTAGGTACTGTACGCCCTACTAAATTAAGATAAATTAACGTTTCTAGCTACTACCAGAGGCGTACGACAGGGGATAGTCGCTGGTTGACCCTTCCCAAATTCTACGCCACTGACAAAATTGCTATTTTACTGTAATTTTTTGATTTTTCAATACGTTTTATGTAAATAATATACTCTTCATTCGTAACGACGAAATGATTAGTTTTCGAGATATTTGAAATTTAAAATGAAGCGACACAATACATCAATAAAAATATAGTATTTTTACTACAAAAACGTTATTACGTAGGTAAAAATTTTTGACGTAAGAGAACTGTCAAAATATTAGAATGTGACTTTTCATATTGCCGTATTTATAATAAACATAGCAATAATGAAAAGTCACATTCTAATGTTTTGACAGTTCTCTTACGTCAAAAATTTTGACCTACGTAATAACGTTTTTGTAGTAAAAATACTATAACTGTTTCGTTTCATTTTTAAATTCAAAGATCTCGAAAACGAATGACTTTATCGCTAAGAATGAATAGCATATTATTTTCATAGAAAGTATTGCAGAATCCAAAAATTGAACTAAAATATAATTTCCGCCAGTGGCGTAGAATTTGGAAAGGATCAGCCATTCACTTTCCCCCGTCGTACGCCTATGGTAATAGACAGAAACGTTTGTTTAACATAATTTAGTGGTTTGTATGGTACCTACACTTCCTGCCAAGCATGAAGAGGATACGTCTAATAGTTTTAAAATGCTGAGCAAAAATAATTTTTAAATTTTTAGATAAAACACCCTGTAACTCAGTAAGGACCACATTTTATTTAAGTGTTTTAGGTTAAATCTTCGTATTTTGTACTAAGGTTTCTCCAGTTACTATATGGACAATTATTAATGACACCCTGTAACACCCTGTATATTCATTTATGTTATCTATTTATTTTCAATATTTTAGTTTTCTCATAACTTAATTTTGTGTATATTCAAAAAATGTATTAAAAGTTTAATAAGAACCAACTGCAGTTTATAAAGAAGGGTTGTAAGGGATATGGGTGTTGGGCACCCATTTTTAGCTAATTCAGTTAGTCGAGGAAATGAAACTGAAAAAATGGCAAAACCTCGCAATTTTTTCGTCCAGCATCGATTTGTACAAAAATTTGGGATTAGGCTCATTTCACCCACTAGTTCATTTTCTATATTGAGCCGTTGTACGCTTTTGGTTTTTTAAGGGTGAAAACTACCCCTAATTGTAAAAAATTATAAAATAACATTTTAAACTTTAATATTGTCAACATTTGGTTTCTATTAGTTACATAATGATTGTTTTATGCTTTAAGATATACTATCATAATATCTCAACTTTTAAAACCACCCTTGTTGGAGCTAATATATAAAAAATTTACTTATCCTAAAAGAATAATTTCGGCTTGCATCGATTTACTTAAAAATTTGGGATTAGGATTCATCACACCCTGTACTTCATATTCTATATCATGCTTAAGGGAATTGATTATTTTTAGGGGTGTATGTGTACCCCTTATTTTCAAAAATTATATAAAAACATTGTAAACGTTAATATGGGTAAAATTTGGTTTTGATTGGTTAAGTAATGATTGTTTTATTATTAAGGATATAATATCATAATATTTCAACCCTTAAAACCACCCTTAATAACATTACAGTTTTTATAAGTAGATATTTTAATAGATCTATACAGAAAAAAAGTAGAATTAAAGAATTACGAAAACATTTATTTACACAAAAATACAAATTTACAAATGTGTAAAAATACAGATACAAATAGTTTTTTAGTCATGTTCCAGTATACAAACCGGTTCTGTGGTATTATACATACACTGAAAATTATCCATAAAGGGGCTATCCGAAGTTTTCGAAAAAAAAATCGTTTTATAAACAGCTCTTTCATTTTTTGCGATAAAAAGTTTTTTTCAAAAATGACCTTGTAGGATTTTTGAAGAGTTATAAGACTGTGTAAACTAAATTCCGTAAGATCCCTTAGTTTTTATTTAGGGTGGGTTTAAAGGGCTCGAATAAGGGAGTGCTTGCTCGTAAATAAAGGTTTTAAACAGCTATATCTCGCTAACTGTTCACTGTAATGAAAATCTATGTACAAGAGAATTTTAGTTATTAAAAAAGCTATAATTTAGTGGTTTATCATTTTTTTCGTATCTCCAGTATTTTTGGAGATATTTTGAATTAAAAGGTGAAAAATGGGAAATTCCAAAAAATTAATTATTATTTAAACTCCAATTTTTCTAAAATTAGGCCTTTTAAATAGGTAAAACTTTTTGGTTGTATTGATAATACAAATATAAAAGGAATTACAGAAAGTTGAAAACCAATTTTTAATTAGGCGGTTAGTTAGGGGGTTGTTTTCACTGATTTTTTCATAGAGAAAAGCAGGTACCTACTTTTTTGAACATAGGTTGCTTAATTTTTAGGCTAGAAACTTTTTGTTATTATTTTTGGAAAGATCTGATTGTATAATTGAAAAAAGATTATTTAAGTTTTCCTCGAAAAATGCAAAGTTTTTCCGTTATTTTACTTTGAATATTTCAAATTAGGCATTTGATGAAAAATGCTAACTTTTAACATGCCGTATCTCGGTTTTTATTAGTCGTAAAGATATTACAGAAAAATAATTTGCTTTGTGTTACTCAAATCTACAATTTTGATATATACAGTTTTTTTGATTAAATGCATATTTTTCGAGGTATTCTCAAAAAAACCTTCCAAAAAAGTCGATTTTTTCATCGAAAAACTGTTACTTTCAAGCGCGAATAACTCGAAAAATATTAGTTTTACGAAGAAAATGTAAAAAACATTTTTTTCTTAGAATTACTTTTTACATCGAGGTACATGGCTAAAATGTAATAAAAAATTCCCGCCCCGAGATGAGGTGGCAACCACCCCCAAGGTTCTAGCGTACAGCGGCATGATATAGAAAATGATCCTTGGACTATTCCTTACCTTCTGTGAAAATTTCAAGTAAATCAATGCTGAACGAAGAAATTGCGAGCCAAAATGCTTCATTTCCTCGACTAAGTATATAAATCAAAATTTTGCACAGTATTAATAGGGAATTCAAGAATCACATGTTGTAAATCTGCTAATTGACCACATTCAGAATAAGGATGTTATACTATCCCCATTTTAAATAGGTGATTTGGAACCAAACAATGACCTGTACGCATTCTGATAATAGATGTTATATGTCTTCTATCTATGTATGGAACATTGAGATACCAAGTACTACTTTTTTGAAAACTGGGCCCGGATTACGTACACTCGATACGCATCGTATCCGCCATGTTTTACCGTAGCGCCTTATGGGAAAACATGGCGGATACGATTCGTATCGAGTGTTCGTAATCCGGGCCCTGGTTGTAGCTGTTGATACCAAATACCTTTATATTTAAATGATTCCTTCCACTCTTTTTTAAATTTATCCCAGTACATTTTTTTTTAAAATGGAAAATAGTTCAAAAAATGTTCATCCTCCGCAAGACATTTGTCGTATGACTGATGTAGGACATTCTGAGCATTTAAGGTAGCATCAGAGTTCGAATGTTGCGATTTTTTTGTGTTGTTTCTGTCATTGTCCAGGCTTCAACACCATAGAGCAAGGTGGAGAAAACATTTTATTTAAGTACAGTAGAACCCCGATAAGTCGGCCCCCGATAACCCGGAAGTCCGGCTAACCCGGACAAATTTTATCAGACAAACATTTAAACAATAAAAATGTATGTATGTAATATAATATTTGAGAGATAATGGGTATTAGTGTAATTTGAACTACATATTTTACGATAGTAAAAATGACTCATGGCACACAACGTTCATTGTTTGGGTTATCGGAATCAACAGGCACCTGTAGTATTGTACCCTTTATTTATTTTAAACTGTCTTAGCATTGTTTGAAAAGACTATTAAAAAATTATTTTTAAAACAATGGTCTTAGTTCTCCACTGTTATTAAATAACATAAAATCGTTGCGATTGAGAACGGTATTGTGTGTAATACAGTCGTATTATTCGCTTCCCTTCTGTAATCGTTCGTAAATCTATTCAGATTTTGGTTTGCGTGTTTTTTTGTCTACGTAATGGCAGCGAAACGTAAAAATGTTGTAGTGACAATGGAAAAGAAACTAGAAGCCTTAGGTAGAATTGATAAAGGCGAATCTTTAAAAACAGTTGCAGCATCATATGGTGTCGGTACATCTACAGTATCGGATTGGAAGAAAAATAGAACTAAAATCGAAGAATTCTGTTTCAAAATGATAACAAAAACACTTGGAACAATCGATGCAAAACTAATAAAGCTAAAAATGAGACTCTCGACGACGCTTTGTATGTGTGGCTTTGTGCGGAACGCGAACGTAGATTACCAGTGTCTGGACCAATTATTCAAGAAACAGCACTCAAGCTGAATAAAATGTTGCCTGATTGTGAACCAAATTTCACTGCGAGTCAAGGTTGGCTGGATAGATGGAAAAAACGTCATGGAATACGCCAACTATCTATCACTGGAGAAAGTCTATCTGGGGACAACAACGCTGCTTTTAACTTTAAAAGCAAGTTTTTGGATTTTGTGAGAGAAGAAAATTTAACGGCAGATCAAATATATAACGCCGATGAGACTGACCTGTTTTACAGAATGTTGACAAGCAAAACTTTGGCCTCAAAAACTGAAGAAGCCGCAAAAGGATACAAAAAAGCAATGACCGATTGACAATAATAGCCTGCAGCAATGCTTCGGGGAAGCATAAATTTCCTCTAGTCTTAATAGGAAAATCAAAAAATCCGCGAGCACTGAAAAATGTAAATCGGGATTCTTTACCAGTTGTTTACCAGTCTCAAAATAATGCATGGATGGACATCATCACCTTTAAAAACTGGTTTTTTGATTGTTTTGTGCCAGGTGTAACAAAATATTTAAAAGACTGTGGGTTGCCAAATAAAGCTGTCCTAATAATTGATAATGCGCCTTCACATCCTTCAACAGATGTGCTGGTCAATGGGGACATTACCGTCAAGTTTTTGCCGCCTAATGTAACAGCGCTATTACAGCCCATGGACCAGGGGGTTCTAGAGAAAATTAAGAAGGTTTACAGAAGACAGAGGTTAAGCACAATTATAGAAGATGAAGGAAAACACGGTGTAGTTGAAGTTCTCAAAACGTTCAATGTCAAAACTGTAATTTATATTATTGCAGAATCTTGGGAACAAGTGACTACAATCAGCTTGATAAAATCTTGGAAAAAACTGTGGAAGGGTGTATGCGACTTTCCAGAAAATTCAATTCAACCAGTGGATAACTGTTACCTGGAAAATGATTCGCCAGACGAAGTCCAGCCCCAAGAACTTTTGAATATGTTCCAAAATATTGACGGTTGCTCTGAAGTCGATGAAAGTGACATTAATCTGTGGTTAGAGGCAGATAATAACGGAGGTTATGCGCCACTTACTGACGAGGCAGTGATCGCGTTGTGTTTACCTGACGCTAGTGAATCAGATGCTGAGAACGCAGACGGTGACATTGAACAGCCAGTGATGAGTCATGGAGACGCAATGACCCAATTAGACGCACTAATGGTTTATTTCGAGCGGCAAGCGGAAACATCGCCGGCTGAACTGCTGATGTTAAAGAGACTGAGGGATCGCACAGCACGCAAGCGGCAGACGAAATTGGCGCAACCGAAACTGACTGATTTTTTTATTACCAAGAAATGAACGATTCTATATACAACTATATGTAAGTTAGATGTGTACTGTGCATATATATTTCATGTTATTTCAATTATAACGGAGTTTATCTGTAAGTATACCGTATTTTATTAATTTTTACTATTTTATCCGGCTAACCCGGATTTTCGATAACCCGGATCGGCCGCGGTCCCGATTAATCCGAGTTATCGAGATTCCACTGTATTGTAGTTCTCAATGAGATATCCAGCTGGCGGTTACATAGAACTTTTTGAATTTTATTAACCACTATACGTGCCTTTTCCAGACGTGTTCTTACCTCTAGTGAGTGGTACCAAGTTTTATCAAGGTTACTTCCAAGGTACGTTATTCTTGTTACTCTTTCCAGATCTGTTTCGTCGACATTGATCCTTCTGTTTAGGTGCTTGCTGATGAATACCGTTTTTGTCTTCTTTTTATTCAATTTCATTCCAAGTTCTCTACAGGTATTTTATAAAAAACAAATTTTAATTAATGTACATTCATTGCAAAGGATGTTGTGGTTTTTCAAGTTTACAACTACCGAGAAAAAATTAAAAAGACTGTATAAAAATTTAAACTTACCCCACGGTGCCAGTTTGTCTGATTGTAACGATAATCGAGGTGGCCACTACATTACCTATACCTATCAAAGAGAAAATACATCTGGAATAAGTTTCGATAATTTATTAGAAAAATCATTTTTCGTTAAAAGAACGAAAATAATAGCGCCCAGATTATTAATGTATATTAAAGATAAAAGAAATTAAAATTAAATAAACAACACTTGTATTAATTTTTTGTTACCCATGCCTACATACTTTCGCAGCTTATAAATTAGCGAGCATAAATGCACAAATTATGGTAAATTCTTTTAACATATTCGTTTTTTGAGGACGTTGTATACTTTATACTAAATGTACAAATTTTATAGAATCTTCCAATATTACCCTTTAGTTATTAAAAAACGTTATACAAAATTTGAGCATTTTGTCACGTGGGGCAGATATTATGTGATAATGGAAATTTAACATGGGCCCTTGTGGGACGTTATAAAAACTCAATAAAAATCAGTGTTGAACTGTACAGATATTCTTAATGGGCATTTAAGAAAATTATCAACGAAATATGAGTGCTGGGTAGCGAAGCTTAAGTATTAAACCGCATTAGCCATTTTTGCTCGTTAAGGGATGAAGTAAAAAATTCATTCTTGGCGTAGACCTGCAGAAATTAATTAGCAAACAAGACCTACTTGGTCTTTAAACTGGTTATTTTTACTTTTTGTAAAATCCAGGGGATGAAAATAACGGTAGGCATTGAAGAGGGTGAGTTTGTAAATGCTTGTGTACCGTATCTTTCAGCAATTAATTAGCAATAAAATATGCCGCCGGAAGCAACCCTATATAGGCGTTCGTTCCTGAAATATGAGTGTTGGGTATTGTAGCTTAAGTATTAAACCGCAGGCGCAGTAGCCATTGCCGCTCGTTATAGGATGAAGCAAAACATTCATTTTTGGCGTAGACTTGCAGCAATTAATTAGCAAGAAATACGCACTTGGTTTTGAATTTTATTTATCTGGTTATTTTCACTTTTTGTGAAATCTGGAGAATGATGATAATGGTATGCGTTGGAGGGGGTGAGTTTGTAACTTCTTGTATAACCAATGTTTCAGAAAACAACTAGCAATAAAATATGCCGCCGGAAGCAACTCTTTATATGCTTTCGTTCCTGAAATATGATTGTTGGGTATTGTAGCTTAAGTATAAAACCGTAGTAGCCATTATTTCTCGTTAGGGGATGAAGCAAAAAATTCATTTTTGACGTAGCCCTGCAGCAATTAATTAGCAAAAAATACCAAGTTGGATTTAGTTCTTTAAACAGGTTATTTTCATTTTTTGTAAAATTCGGGGATGATGATAACGGTAGGGGTTGAAGGAGGTGAGTTTGTAAATTCTTGTATACCCCATCTTTCAGCAATTAATTAGCAATAAAACATGCCGCTGGAAGCGAACCTCTATCTGCTTTCGTTCCTAAAATATGAGTGTTGGGTATTGTAGCTTAAATACTAAACCGTAGTAGACATTGTTGCTCGTTAGGGGATAAAGCAAAAAATTCGTTTTTTTACGTAGCCCTGCAGCAATTAATTAGCAAAAATGCCCAGTTGGATTTAATTCTTTAAATAGGTTATTTTCACTTTTTGTGAAATTCGGGGAATAATGATAACGGTAGGGGTTAAAGGAGGTGAGTTTGTAAATTCTTGTATACCCCGTCTTTCAGCAATTAATTAGCAATAAAATATGCCGCCGGAAGCAACCCTCTATATGCTTTCGATCCTGAAATATGAGTGTTGGGTATTGTAGCTTACGTATTAAACCGTAGTAACCATTATTGCTCGTTATGGGATGAAGCAAAAAATTCATTTTTTACGTAGCCCTGTAGCAATTAATTAGCAAAAAATACCAAGTTGGATTTAGTTCTTTAAACAGATTATTTTCATTTTTTGTGAAATTCGGGGAATGATGATAACGGTAGGGGTTGAAGGAGGTGAGTTTGTAAATTCTTGTATACCCCGTCTTTCAGCAATTAATTAGCAATAAAATATGCCGCTGGAAGCGAACCTCTATCGGCTTTCGTCCCTAAAATATGAGTGCTGGGTATTGTAGCTTAAATACTAAACCGTAGTAGCCATTGTTGCTCGTTAGGGGATAAAGCAAAAAATTCGTTTTTTACGTAGCACTGCAGCAATTAATTAGCAAAAATACCCAGTTGGATTTAGTTCTTTAAATAGGTTATTTTCACTTTTTGTGAAATTCGGGGAATGATGATAACGCTACGGGTTAAAGGAGGTGAGTTTGTAAATTCTTGTATACCCCGTCTTTCAGCAATTAATTAGCACTAAGTTATGCCGCCAGAAGCAACCCTCTATATGCTTTCGTTCCTGAAATATGAATGTTGGGTATTGTAGCTTACGTATTAAACCGTAGTAACCAGTATTGCTCGTTATGGGATGAAGCAAAAAATTCATTTTTGACGTAGCCCTGCAGCAATTAATTAGCAAAAAATACCAAGTTGCATTTAGTTCTTTAAACAGATTATTTTCATTTTTTGTGAAATTCGGGGAATGATGATAATGGTAGGGGTTGAAGGAGGTGAGTTTGTAAATTCTTGTATACCCCATCTTTCAGCAATTAATTAGCAATAAAATATGCCGCTGGAAGCGAACCTCTATCGGCTTTTGTTCCTAAAATATGAGTGTTGGGTATTGTAGCTTAAATACTAAACCGTAGTAGCCATTGTTGCTCGTTAGGGGATAAAGCAAAAAATTCGTTTTTTACGTAGCCCTGCCGCAATTAATTAGCAAAAATACCCATTTGTATTTAGTTCTTTAAATAGGTTATTTTCACTTTTTGTGAAATTCGGGGAATGATGATAACGGTACGGGTTAAAGGAGGTGAGTTTGTAAATTCTTGTATACCTCGTCTTTCAGCAATTAATTAGCAATAAAATATGCCGCCGGAAGCTACAATCTATCTTCTTTCGTTGCTAAAATATGAATTTTGGTATTGTAGCTTAAGTATAAAACCGCAGTAGCCATTGTTGCTTGTTAGGGGATGAAGCAAAAAATTTATTTTTGGCGTAGACCTGAAGCAATTAATTAGCAAAATATACCCAGTTGGATTTAGTTCTTTAAACAAGTTATTTTCACTTTTTGTGAAATTTTGGGGGATGATGATAACGGTAGGGGTTAAAGGGGGTGAGTCTGTAAATTCTTGTATACCCCGTCTTTCAGCAATTAATTAGCAATAAAATATGCCGCCGGAAGCGACCCGCTATCTTCTTTCGTTGCTAAATTATGAATGTTGGGTGTTGTAGCTTAAGTATTAAACCTCAGTAGCCATTGTTGCTCGTTGGGGGATGAAGCAAAAAATTCATTTTTGGCGTAGACCTGCAGCAATTAATTAGCAAAAAGTACCTAGGTGGATTTAGTTCTTTAAACAGGTTATTTTCACTTTTTGTGAAATCCGAGGGATGACGATAACGGTAGGGTTTGAGGGGGTGAGTTTTTAAATTCTTGTATATCCCATATTTTAGCAATAGCAAAAATATCCACTTGGTTTTAGGATTTTAAACTATTTATTTCCACTTTTTGTGCAATCCGGGGAATAATGAGATAACGGGAAGGGTTGGAGGGGGTGAGTTTGTATATTCTTGTATGCCTCGTCTATCAGCAATTAACTAGCAATAAAATATGCCGCCGAAAGCAACCCACTGTCAACTTTCGTTCCGGAAATAAGAATGTTGACTATTCTAGCTTAATATTAAGCTGAAATCTGTTTCTCTGAAGGGGTTGAAGAAATAAATTTTCATTTGCGTAATAAATTAGCAAAAAAAGTATGTGGTTAGTCTCATAGCTCCCTTATGAAATGGTTATTCTAGCTAAGTAGACATGCAATATTTATAGATTAACAAATATTTTAGACACAAGAAACAGAAAATATTGCGTTTGACACAAAGTGGTACAACACTGCTTGTAAAGATAAAAAGTTATTTATTTTAATGGTCAGTTCAGTAGCTAGAAGGCCAGTAGTGTTAAACGCTGGAAAAATTTTGACCATTAATTACGAATTTTCTTTAAAGGTAAGGATTATATTTCGAATTTTGCTGACAATCACTGTATTATGATTATCATTTAATTATATTATTACCACGCTATGATATGATACATCACTGATATTTTTTTTTGTTATTTTTGGCTTAGACCTATCGTCATACTGCCAGACACATCACTGCTATGATTTCTAGCATTCGTGTTTTAACGTATTAACCTTCGGATGACCAAGGGGGGTAAATTTTGAACCCAATGTATGTTTTTATTTATTAAATTTAGAAATATTTTCAATTTTAAACTCACAATTTTTTTATTTGACTGTAATATCATTCTAGATACATTCGTATTTTGTAATAAAAAAAAATTCCTATATGTTACGAAAAAAAAAAATATTTTCTGAATTTGGGGTCAAAGACGAATTCCCTTGGCCTTCTATGTTCCAATTTTATATTAAGTAAATACCGTCTATTATGTGGAATTTTTTGTATAGTCGGTTCGCTAAACTCAGACACAACTGGCTAGTGATTTTAGTTGATAATTTTTTTGGTTTTGGCCAATTTTGCCAAAATTGGCAAAATTACTAACTATTTAGTAATTATTAACTATTAGTACTGCACTGCCGCTTTTCTAGACATCTCGCAAGCATTCGATAAAGTCTGGCACACAGGCCTTCTATACAAATTAAAAAATATGCTTCCTCTCACTCACTTCCTAATTTTAAAATCCTACCTCCATAACCGTTACTTTTTTGTACAACATAGAGATGAGTGCACGTCTCTATTTCCAGTTGGATCTGGAGTTCCACAGGGCAGTGTTCTGGGGCCAGTGTTATACCTATTGTACACAGCAGACTTACCAACAAACTTTCAAACCACTACAGCTACATATGCAGACGACACAGCAGTGATGTCAGTACATCAGGACCCACGGATAGCTTCTCAACTTCTGCAAACCAGCCTCAACAAAATGCAAACTTGGTTAAAACGGTGGCGTTTTCAAACAAATGAAACAAAGTCGGTTCATATTACCTTCACAAACCGTAAAGGTCACTGCCCGCCTGTATATATCAACAACCACCAACTAAAACAGCAAGCAACAGTCAAATACCTTGGAATGCATCTAGACCAAAGATTAAACTGGAGAACACACATTTTTATGAAGCGTAAACAACTTGGTCTTAAATTACACAATCTTTACTGGCTGATTGGTCACAAATCATCACTTTCGATGAAAAATAAAGTACTTGTCTACAAAGCAATTTTGAAGCCAATATGGACTTACGGGATCCAACTTTGGGGTACTGCATCAAACTCCAATATCGAAATCTTGGAGAGGTTCCAGTCGAAGGTTCTTCGAATAATCACAAATGCCCCATGGTATGTTGCAAATATTATTATTAGACGCGATCTAGAAATTTCAACAGTAAAAGAAGAAATTACCAACTTTGCACAGAAATACGAAGACAGACTGGCACAACATCCAAATGTACTAGCCAGAAACCTGATGAGCCAACCAGTCAGACGGAGACTTAGACGAAATACACCTAGTGATTTACCATCGCGATTTTAGTTATATGTGCCGTAATTCCCAGAGACAAACAATTTTATATCTATGTAAAATATTTGTAAAGAAAATGATTATTGAATCATTTTCTCCAAGTCACCTACACTAGTGGTCACAACATTTACTTATTGTAACTTGTTTTACAGATTGTAAATAAATTAGGACGTTAAATAAAAAAAAAAAAAAAAAAAAAAAAATTAACTATTAATAAAGTGAGCGGCCGTGGAGTAACCGCATATTCGCTGGCCTCATACGCCAGTGCACGTGGGCTCGAGCCCTGCCAAAGACAAACCATTTTCATTTCCAATAAGGACACGAGCCGTCTCACCGTGCCTAGGAGAGCACGTAAAGCCGTCGGTCCCCCTGGGCTAGTGTACATCGGCACTAGTTACTTGAAACAGGGTTGAAGATGTAAATGGCGCCGGAACTGCCCGAAAGGATCTCCCCGTCAAAATGCCATACGATATTATTATTATAATTATTAACTATTTAGTAATTATTCTTACTTACTAAAATCACTAGCCAGTTGTGTCTGAGTTTAGCGAACCGACTATAAGAAACATTCCAATATTAAAAACAAAATGTTTGTTAAACCTGTGGCGACGTAAATTAGTGTATATTTTAAAATTTCTTTAGTTCTATGTTCAGAGTGATGATTCCTGTTTTTGTTCAGTTGTGATGAAAATATGTTTTACTAATGTTTATTTACCATTTATTGATACAATACTAACATTAAAATTGCGAATATATTATTTTATTTCTTAAAACAACTTTTTTTTTGTTAATTGGTATTTTTGACTGGGGGTCATTTTTGACCCCCCGGTGGTCATCCGTGTGACAAAAAAAGTTTGGTTATCGGAAGGTTAACGTGTGAGCGTTTTAAGGTGTAAGATTTAATACATTTAACAACACAATTCATATAACACGTTCGATTCATTTTACTATTGGGCACTAGTGGACCATCCAGACCATCGTCCGTATGTTATTCGTGTTCGGACACCTCTTAAACCTCCAGAGTAATTACTTTCGACTGATTTCGAGTGACAATAACATAAAACTTCAGGAAAGAAGGTCCACCCTGGCCACCAGGTAGCTCGAGAAGCATCGGCGTTATGCCATGCCATGAATTTTGTTCACAAACTTTCTTGACACTTTCCCGAATCGAATACAAAAGTTGCATACCTGCAGAAAATTGGTAAGTTCATTGTTTCATTATATTATAATCCTACGTGCCTACAGCAGACACGACAGAAGAAGAACTAAAAACGAAGATGAACCTTAAAGGTGACTAAGAGTGACGAAATTAACATCCGGTTAGGAAATTTTAAAGCCAAAGTTGGGAAAGGAGCCTTAGGTCACGTAAATGGATAATATTACCTTGGTCAGAGAAACGACAGAGAGAAGAGATTCATAGAGTGCTGCCAAGACAAAGATCTAGTCATAACGAATACTTGGTACAGGTTGCCACATTAGAATACAAAGATTGCAATGGGCAGGACATATGATAAGAATGGAAGAGGATAGGCTACCAAAAGAAGCACTGAATGCTAGAATGCAGGGAAAGATACCGGTTGGAAAGCCAAGAAAACGCTGGGAAGACACAGTAAACAGCGACGCACAAGCCCTTTTAGGAGTCCGTGTATGGAGAAGAGCAGCCACAGACAAGCAAGGGTGGAGACAAAAAATAAAGGAGGCCACGGCTCAATTTGGGCTGTAGTGGCGTAGAAGAAGAAGAAGAAGAAGTTACCACCTGGAGACTTGACACATAGAGGTCGCCTTTAGATGGACATCAGGAGATTATAAGGAATTATAATAAACAATTAATTGAAGGCACAGGAATGCTATTACTAAAGGTAAGCGTCCAAAGATCCGCATCGTACGCATCGGACGAATCGCATCAATCGGATTAATTTTTCATTGCCGATGCCACTTAATTTGGATTTTTGTGGACAAATGTAGGCAGGTACATGCGGAAAGTGTTTGTGAGAATGGAGGAAAGCGATGAAGAACAAAAGTCATTATTGCTTGTTTGATAGCAGAAGAGGAAGAATATAAGTTTTGAATACACAACATATTCAGGAAGAGATCGGAACATGGAGAATATCACACACTATTACATTTTTACTTACTTTGTAAACATGTTTTTGTCAGCATTGTAATATTATAGCTTATATCGATGGTTAAGAGCGCAGATATAGTATGTCCACTTTTTGCTGATTTTAAGATAGCACCATAAGAATATTCAGTAGGGTCATATGAATGTTCTGCATAATTATTGTCAGTCCAGAATGATTGTAAATGGGTTAAACCGCCTTCGCAAAATATAGTATTTCCCATTTGTACTAAAAACCGACTTGCACAGATATATTATGTCCGTTGGAAGTGCACAAACATAGTATGTTTTGGACATACAATATTAGTGCTCACGCGATCAAACTTATCATGGCTGTAAATATTGTTTGTCCGGACATGCAACATTTATGCTCTTCCACAACTGTCCTTCCACATTCCCATAAAGGATCAATGTTCTACATGCAATATTGATTATAATGTCTCAGACAAATATTCTTTAGAAAATAATTGGAAATTCCATAAGCAAAGGGAAGAAGAAGCTTTGACAATGAAAAAAGCAGACAAGAAGAAAGCTATTAAAGTAAAACAGTCAATTATAGAGCGATCACGTTTGACTTAGAAGCAATTTTAACAGTGCCATTTTCTGCTGATTCTCAGATTTATTACAAACGAAAACTTTAAGTTTCAATGTGAAAACTTTAAGTGACTCATTTGATCAAAGTAGTCACTGCTATGTGTGGGGTGAAACCCAGGGTTCCAAATGTGCCTCAGAGATAGGGGGACATCCATAAACTACGTCGTTGAGAAGAGGGAGGGGGGCTTGCTTATTTCGACCAAATACGACAGGGGGTGGGGGGTATGAGTGCACATTCGACGTCGTTTAATATATTGGTATATTTAAATTTGTCGCTATTGTCTCTATAAATGTAATTTTTTGCTAGCTTTTACCAGCATTAAAGTATCAGATATTCATATAAAAACGTATAGTTTTTGAAATCAAATTGAAAATAAAACAAAACGTTTACGAATAAATACACCTTTGTTAAAATTAAAAAGAATTCTCTTATAGATACTTTTATCGCATTCATTTGGTTTTTATCAGTCACAGCATTAAAATAATATTAGGTAGCACTTTTTTACAGGACAACAAACAATAAGACATTATTCTTTGGGTTTAAACAAGCCTATATATAAAGAACAACGTCTGGAAGCAAACAATAAAATTGTTAGTTCATTTATATGCTGCATACTGTGTGTGAAAAAATAGTTCTGAAAGACTGAATGGAAATAAAATATTGTGTTCTATTTAGTTAGTAAATCGTATTTATACTTTGAGAAGATTTATAGGCAAAATCTTGGTCCAATGCTATTTAAATGCATTCATTTTTTTTGAATACTCAGAAAACTAATAAAAATTTTTGAAAAATTTAAACGCAGATTGAGAGATTACATTATTACCGTGGGCCAAAAGTTTCTGAAAACATCTATAATGGTTATTTTAATAAGTTACAGGGATAAAAAAGAGAATATTTAGTCTGATTTTTAAGTTCAAAAATTTTCTTCAATAGAAACCTTTTGTTTATTCTAAGGGACTTTCAGCCCTCGATAATAATGTAATCTTTCATTCGGCGTTTATATTTTTCAAATATATTTATTAGTTTTCTCAGGATTCGAAAAAAGAATGCATTTAAATAGCATTGGACCAAGATTTTGCGCCTACCCCTTTAATTGTTCTTGTTATGATACATTCGCAAATAAAGTTTCAAGGTTGATTAAAAAAAACAGAAATAACATTGAATTTTTTTAAATTACTGAAAGGGGGCTCGTGAACTACAATGACGACGTCGACATGGGGGGGGGGGTTCGTCTGTAAACCACGAATTACGACGGAGGGGGGGGGGGAGGGATTTAAAAAGTCCAAATTTTTTACGACGTAGTTTATGGATGCCCCCTAGGTACATGCCTTTTAAAATACCTGTATAGTTTGCCAGAAACCGTTGAACATGTAGCCACTTTCTCAGACACATGTGGTGGGCAAAATCACAACCAGTTTGTTTGAGCTTCGATGCTATACGCTGTTGCAAAAATTGACAATCTTAGAACGATCAACCTAAAATTTATGGAATCTGGCCATTCTTATTTGGAAGCTGACTCAATTCAAGCAACAATTGAGCATGCTCGTAGGCACATAAAGATATTCACGACCGAAGAATGGGCACTTTTTATGGGCACTGATTAGTATGGCAAGACACAAACCATAACCCTACGAAGTACATAGACTGAACTATTCAGATTTTTATGACCTGCAGAATCTTGCTTCCCTTATAATGCAAAATAAGAAAACAAATACGTTGGGTGATGCAATAAAATGGCTCCAGGTTAAGTGGTTTCGATTCGAAAAACAAATTTGTTATTCAATATAAATATTCATTGACTAATGAACATTTTTAAGAGTTTGATCTCATACAAAATAAAAGACATACTAAACAAATTACACAAGTTGCATGGACAGATGTCCAGCTAAAAGCCAAATATCAAAAAAGACTTCATATATGTGGCAAAAAAGAAAGACTTATTGTATTTACTAAATATGGAGATCATACCAACAGTTTATAAAACGTATTTTGAAAGTCTTTCGACATCAAGAAAAACAAAAGATCTTGTGCCTTGACGGACCCCTGAAGATGAAGATGATTCTGAATAAAATATATTGCTTTTGTGTTTTACTGTTTTGTACCCACTTTTTGTTTTAACAAATAAAGCATAAAATAAAGAGAACTTTAACAAACTCATTGGCGAATGGATTTAGTGCCCGCAGTTATATAAACCCAAAAAAACAACAAACTCATTATTTTATTAATCTAGGTTACACATATTGTATGTCCAGACAGTAAGAACCCTTATGTTGTATGTCCATACACATTTTAAAAAAAAATGTATTTTTTAACCCAATAATAATAATAATAATAATAATAATGACTTTATTGCTTTTTTTCAAAAAAAATACAAACTAGACAAACAGTAATAATTATAATAAAGCAAAAGGCGACGTTCGCTCTTAGATGATGTTCCTAGAAACACCAGCTAAGAAGCGCTCTTCCACGTAACCGCAATACAAATAATTACTATTCTAGTGTAACCTAAAGACCTTATTTACATGCTAAAATAAATTTATCGTATATGATAATAACACTAATTATCTATTTTTATTGAATAAATTTTTATTGAATAAATTTTGCAATCATTTAAACGAATGTAGCCAAATTTACTTGTTTATAATCTAAATTTTAATTTTATGCTATTATTAAATAGAGACTTTTTTACGTTGGATTTAAATTGAGAGATGGGTAAAGTTTTGAAATTTTCAGGGATCATATTGTACAGATTAGCAATATTGTAAGAGAAGCAAGATCAAAATAACGAGGTTTTATGTTTCGGTATATTAAGTTTATTTTTGAATCTGACATTAATATTATGTACTTCTGACCTTCTTTTAACTTTTTTATATAAATATTAGGGCTTTTTGGTTAGCATTATTTTATGAAATAATACTGATCCGTGAAGAATACGCCTGTTACTAACATTTAACCATCCTAGATCTGCAAGATGCTTAGAAGTTGGATTTCGACGTCTGATACCACAAATGAAACGGACACACATATTTTGAATTCGTTGCAAACGATTCTGATCTAGTTGTGTTAATGCTGGTCCATATATTACATCACAGTAATTAAACTGTGAAAGCACTAGACTATTGCAGAGCATAATTTTAGTGGTTCTATTAAACATTTGTCTATGTGAGAATAAAAGTTTTAAATTACAAAATGCTTTCTGAATTATTGATGAAATATGATTAGAGAACGTTAGGGAGTCATCTAATATGAGTCCCAGGTTTTTTTCACAATTAGATAGAATTAAATTTTCGTTATTGATTTTTAAATGTATTTTATTATTTACTCGATTTTTCTCTATTCTACGTCCAAACAGCATGGCTTTGGATTTTGAGGGATTTATGCCTAAGCAGAATTTGTTTGAAATGTCTGAAATAGATTTTAGTTCTTTATTAATTTTAGAACAAGCATTTTCAACTTCTGATTCTTTAAACTCTAAGTACAATTGTGTGTCATCTGCATATTAGTGAGATTTCATATAATTTAAATAACTTGAGAACTGGGAGGTGTATATCGAAAACAACAAAGGTCCCAATATAGAACCTTGCGGAACTCCTCGTGATAGGTATATTTTATTTGACGACTTTTTATTTAAAAACACGCTTTGAGATCTTTGATCTATATATGACTTCAACATTTTTTGCGCTTGTTTACTAAAAGACATAAAATTACATAGTGAGAGAAGTAGAGGGTGGTTAATTTTATCAAATGCCTTCGAGTAATCTAATAAAACTAGTATGCACAGGTTGTTGGAGTCAATATAAGAGTAAATGTCATCTAAAACTTTAAGAAGTGCGGTAGTGCAGCTATATCCAGGACGGAAACCTGACTGATGTTCTGGTAGGAGGTGAAATTTGGTAATGTGTTGCCTAATTTGTTCATCCATCACTTTTTCTAGGATTTTAGAAAAGGTACATAGAATGCTTATGGGACGCAGCTCATTGTAGGCAACAGGACTATCAGTTTTTGGAAGAGGTATGACTTTCGACTCTTTCCAAACAGAAGGGAAAATATATTTTTGTAGACAAAAATTAAATATGTGAGTAATAAATGGTAAAATGTAGGGGCAACAATAAAGAATCATAGTGATATTAATGTTATCATGTCCAGAAGCGTTTGATTTTATTGAAAGTATTTTTTCATATACCTTTAACTCATCAATTACTGTAAAACTAAAATTATCAACCCCAGGAATTTTAGAAGAAGAATAGTGGTTTAAAACGTCAGCATCAGGAATGTCGTGACCACCAATACCATGAACGAAATAATTATTTATAGAATCCGGATCTTGCAAATGATCAGGAATAAATGACGACGATTTTTTATTACTAATGATGTTATGCTTCTTCATTTCTTTCCACATATTTTTTCCTCGCCGTAACTGAAATTCAAAATACGCCTTCTTTTCGCGTTTAATTGCATAATTAACTTCATTACGAATTGATTTGTAAAAATTCCAATGATTCTCATTTTTTGATTTTTTAAATTTTAATAATGGTTTTAATTTTAAATCCCTTATATTAATTTCATCATATACCTTAATGTGTCTGTTAACCATGGAGCCTTTTGTCTTGTAATTTTAATTTGACGAAGAGGTGCATGAATTTGAAATAAATTTAGAATAGTGGAATTTAATACGTTGATTTTACTTTCAATATCATTAAGTAGATAAATTTGTTGAAGGTCGGAAGCTGCTAGATCTCGATGAAAATAATGCGGTTCAAAATTTCTAAAGTCACGAAAAGTGAATTCAAAAGGTTTAAATTTTTTTATACCCGGTGATCCAAAGTAACAAGATGGCATGGAGTGATCTGATACTAAAGGACACTTAGTAACTTTTACATTACTGATTTTTAAAGCTTCCGTACATAATATAATATCGAGTAGTTTTGGACCTCTTGTTGGTTGGTCAACAACTTGAGTAAGGCTGTAAGTGTCAAAAATTGACTGTAGAGTTCTACATTGTAGGCTACTCGGTTCTAAAAAATTAATATTAAGATCCCCAGCAAAAACAATATAGTCATACGATGGCGATAATGTACCTAAACATAAGTCAAGATCGTTAGCGAAATCGTGATAAGAAAAATCATTAGGCCTGTAAAGTGAACCCAAAGCGTAAGTTTTATTATTATAACAAAACGAGATCCATAACTGTTCGGAAGTAATATTGTCCAGATTAGTAATAGGTTTAGGCTTTAAACTATTTTTAATATATACAGCAGTACCTCCACCTATTCTCAAAGATCTATCCCGTCTGAAAATTTTGTATCCCGGTAAATCGACTACTCTATTTACAATATTTGGTTTTAGCCAGGACTCCGATACTGTAATTAAGTCAAATTTATTAAACACAGCATCTTTAAAAGCAGTAAAGTTAGCCAAGATAGATCTTGCATTTATATGACAAACAGATAATGGCTCATTCATTTTATTAAATAAGTACAAAATCTATCAAAATATATTCAAACTAAATAATACCCAAATTTAAGCGTGTTGAAAAAACGTATTATGAAAATAAAAAAGAAAAAAAAATTTACAGATATACTAAGCTGAAAAGAATTGAAAATAAATGTACAATTTTAAAATATTGTTTTTTTTTAGTTAATGTTGTCTATATAAGCATTCATATAATTTTTAGTTGTTATATTGACGCATAGTTACAAATATTGATATGAACGACATAAAACTCATTTAATTATAAAAATAAATAAATTCCCTAATCACCAGAATACAAAAAAAGAAAAATAAATTAGTATAATCTAGCATAAAAATCTAAGAAACAAAATTAGAGTTCATTCCACCAAAAAGAAATAAAGGAGCCTTTATTTTCTAGCGTTCGCAGTTTGTTTCTGGTTTCTCGTTTTAGGGCTGTAGTTAATTTTTCCTCGCTTCCGTTTCTTGAACACTGGCTTCTCACTCTGTTGGATCGAAGTGCCGGCCTCAGTATGTTTATGAACAGTAATATTTTGGTTGGATTTAGTGCTACATGTATCGCTTTCATCTGAAGACGGCGAGTCTACTTGTTGTTCTAGGTCTTCCAAATCATCTACTGTGTATATCTGGTCCTCAATTTCTAATTTATAACCTCTTATCTTAGCTCGCAGGTTCTGTTCTCTGGCTAACTTTAAATGTTTTGAGAGTTTTTTTAGTATTACCCGGTCCTCAACGGATGCATCATTTACTATTGATATACCTGTTCCTTTTAATTTTACAATATTTTTATACAGATCTTGCTTTCTTAAAAAGGAGACAAACTCGAGAAATACAGGAGACTTTTGAGGATCTCTTTGTGTTTGATAGACGTTGTTGATGTCTTCTGCTTTGAGATTTATCTCTAAAAGGGAATTTAATTTTGCAAGAACTTCTGACAGTAAATTATTCTTATCTGTGATTTTGAAGCCAAATATAACCACATTATTTTTTATTATCTTTCTATCTAGAAAGCAAACTTTATTTTCAAGTTCAATTACTTTTTTATTTTGTTCTATTATTTGCGAAATGTTGTCCAGGCTAGCTGCAATTTCATTTTTAATTTCAAGTGTTTGTTTACTAGTAACTTCTTTAATCGCGTTATGTATAAGATTGGTCAGGTCTGAAACGGTAAGTTGAGATATATTTGTAGCTTCGTTAATAACGTTTACCATTATTTACCGCAGTGATTCGTCTATTAATTTTGGTGGAATTGATGTCTAGCAAGAATATTCGACAAAAAGTGACTTCAGCTACTTTACTGGATTTTAGTTTTTATTCGCTTCTATTTAAAGATTTTCTGCAATTTAGGAGTATTTATCTAATATTTTTAACTCACTTTTTAGATGAAGATGTCCGTGCACTTTTGTGGATTAGTTGTTGAAGAACTCACTTGTTTTTATCATTTTTGTACCACTTAAATTTACTAAATAGCAGGAGCGATTTTATACACGTGTATACACCAGCAAATTACTGATTAGAATCAGTAATACATAATATTTTTAAAAATATCTACATTAACCTAATAATGATACCCGAACTTATTACCCAAACATTATGATATATCGGTATATCACCAGTATCAAACAAAAAGTAACACGAAAACTTCAAAACGTTCTCCTCAACAATTAAGGTATTTGGACATACTATATCTGCGCTCTTAACCATCGATATATCGATTATCTCGGTAGACTGCAAGCTACAGTAGAAATGCAACAGTAGACCGCATAGTAGAATCCATTTTTCTAACTAATTAAACATTTGAATATAAAGGAATACACAAAGCTGTTACAATTTGATTTAAATGGAAAATAGTACTACATCAGTAAAAGTTAGTTTGTTTAAAGATTAATCAAAGTTGCCTTTCTGAAATCGGTAAAATACTTTCTATGGTTTTCAACTATTTGTAACACACTTTGCTAGCTTTTTCATCTTTTGTGAGGGACAATGAAATCTCTGACATCAATTTGACACCTCTCTTAGTAATATCATTAACAACTTTAATATTTTTTAAAAAGTTTATTGTCTTAAGATAGTCTTAGTTCTCCTCCCATGTTTGCACTGAAGTTTTCAGCCTACTATTTTCCATTTACATAAAATGTGTATCAGCTTTGTGTCCTCCTTTATATTCAAAAATGTATAGAATAATGTTAGAAAAATGATGTGTTCTTTTTTTAACGATAATAATTTTCATAGTCAGATACTCGAGATATCTTGAGAAAGACCAATAAACATGAAAAATGGGTAATATTTGATATTTTAATCTCGATAATCAACTTATGTATTATGGCCTGTGATATTTTTTCTAAATACACATACCTACATAATATACAGGGTGTTAGTAAATAAGTATGAAAAACTTTAAGGGATAATTCTACATGAAAAAATAATGGCCGTTTGCTCTATAAACGTATGTCCGCAAATGCCTTATTTCCGAGATACAGGGTGTTGAAATTTTTATTTCAAACTGCCAATTTTTTTATTGCTCTAAGACCGGTTGAGATATGAGAATTAGATTTGGTGGGTTTCAAGGGGTAGTTATTGCGCATTTTTTGGCAAACAAATAACAATTTTATATTCATCATTGGCGCGCCTACAAGTAATGGTCTGAATTTTTTTAAAGAAAAAATGATACGGCACTGAACTATTTCAAATTAAAAATTATTTTTGTATTTCACGTTTAATTTATGAAAAAGAACCTTTCCTGTATTTTTTTCCTATGATGCACCGTTTTTATGCGAAAAATAAAACATCTTCGAGTATATTTTTCATTTCTTAATACATTATCAAGAACTCTCCAATACGAAATTATCAAGAACTCTCCATTCAATACCAAAGTAGAACAATAACAGAAAATATTACTAAAAAGGTTTTAACTAGGTGCAAAACTACAACAAATGTTTAAAATTACCTCCTTTAAAGGTGACAGAATAATTTTATATTCATCATTGGCGCCCGTACAGGTAATAGTCTGAATTTTTTAAATGAAATAAAAAATAGTACGCCACTGACAAACGTCAAATTAAAAATCATTTTTGAATTTCTCGTTCAATTTACTTCAAAAATTATTCTTGTCTTTTTTCATATGCGGCGCCGTTTTTATACAAAAAAAATAAAACATCTTAACGCTTGCAAATTATTCGAGGTGATTCCATATGCATAGAAACTTAATTCAAATACTTTGTAAACGTTAAGATATTTCATTTTTTTGCATAAAAACGGAGCCTCATGTGAAAAAAAGAAAAAACGATTTTTTTTTCGTAAATTGAACGAGGAATTCAAAAATAATTTTTAGTTTGACATATTTCAGTGGCGTACTATTTTTTTCTTTAAAAAATTCGGGCCACTACCCGGACGCGCGCCAATGGTGAATATAAAATTACTCTGTCACCTTTAAAGAAGGTAATTTTGAATATTTGTCGTAGGCTTGCACATAGTTAAAATATTTTTAGAAATATTTTCTGTTATTGTTCTAGTTTGGCATTATTATATTGGAGAATTCTTGTAATGTATTACGAAATGAAAAATACGCGCGAAGATGTTTTATTTTTTCCATAAAAACGGTGCACCATATGAAAAAAAACAAGAAAGGTTCATTATCATAAATTAAACGTGAAATACAAAAATAATTTTTAATTTGAAATATCTCAGTGGCGTACTATTTTTTCTTTAAAAAAATTCACACTATTACCCGTAGGCGCGCCAATGATAAATATAAAATTGTTATTTGCTTGCCAAAAAAAGCACAATAACTACCTCTGGAAACCCACCAAATTTAATTTTCGTAGCTTAAAAGATCTTAGAGCAATAAAAAAATTCGCAGTTTGAAAAAAAAAATTCAACACCCCGTATCTTGGAAACGAAGCATCTGCGGACATACGTTTATCGAGCAAACTGTCATTATTTTTTCATGTAGAATTACCCCTTAAAGTTTTTCATACTTATTTACTAACACCCTGTATAATATAAAATGAAAGTTAAAATTGAGTTTACTTGTTTGATTACGTACAAAAAGCTATACAGTGCGTCCATAACGTAACGCATAAATTCATTATTTTCAAAAGCCAGAAACAGGTCGGTTTTTATTTTTAAATTACGATTTTTTGACATATATATCATACTAGTGACGTCATCCATCTGGGCGTGATGACGAAATCGATGATTTTTTTAATGAGAATAAGGGTCATATGATAGCTCATTTGAAAGGACATTCAATTCTCTATTTAGTAATATAAACCTTAACATAATTATTTATACAGGGTGTACAAAGAATTTTAATTAAAATAATCGAGACAAAAAGAAGAATGTATGTAATTTATTTCATTTAAAATACGTTTTACTGTTGTCAGAAAACAAGAAAAAAAATTATTTGACAAATAAATATTATTTTTCGCTTAAATTCAATGTTAAAGCTGCCACCCACATGCCTCTAAAACAGTTTGAACACTTCGTTTAAGCCAAAATTAATGTTAATTTTTCAAATAAATTTTTTTTCTGTTTTCTGACAGCAGTAAAATGTACATAAAATTAAATAAATTACATACTTACATTCTTATTTTTGTGTCAATTAATTTAATTTAAAAAAAATTGGCCACCCTATATAAATAATTATGACAATGTTTATATTACTGAATAGAAAATTGAATACCCTTTCAAATGAGCTATGACATGATCCCTATTCTCATTTAAAAAAATCATCGATTACGTAATCACGCCCAGATGGATGACGTCACTATTATGATATGTTTGCCAAAAAAATTTAATTTAAAAACAAAAATCGACCTGTTTCGGGATTTTTTCCTAAAGTCACCGGTTTACTAAATAATGAATTTATGCGTTACCTTATGGACGCACTGTATATTAAAAATAATATATAACATTTTGTTCGTAATATTAATTGTTATTTATGATATAAGTGTTAAAAGTACACGTTTAAGGCACGCATGTGAAAGTTTGCAGAATGAGCGATAGCGAGTTCTGCAATTCACATGAGTGCCTTAAAAATGTACTTTTTAACACGCATATCATACAATATTTTTTCTACAAACGTAATTACAGGACAATATCTACAAAAACTTTTACTTGAACTTGACTGACATTTCATTTTTATATTTTTTTGACATTACATCAAAATTGCTTATACGGTCAATACGAACTGCAGTGCCTTAAAAATATTTTACAGCACTAGTGCCTTAAAGTAGCATTTTTAACGCTCGTATGGAGTGCTAAAAATTGCATTTTTAACACGGTTGTAGAAAAAAATATTAAACCCAAGGGGTGAGTCCACTGACCGGCAATCCGTATGGCTCATCGGCGCTCATCGCAAAAGTTGCCTCTGGAGGCATCGCTTCGGCATTGCCGATTATGCGATCCGTACGATGCGGATCAGTGGACGCAGTTACATAAGTTTTTATACAAGGCAAACTAAAATCCTTTGCGTATGATGCGTAGGATGCAGGCCTGTGGACGCTTGCCTTTAGGCTTCTGCATTACCTGGAGTAGATATAGGATCCGACCACAATCCCTTAGTTGCAAATATTAAACTGAGGCACGCTACAGCTAAAATAAAAGTCCAAAAGGCATCGTTAAACATTAGAAGACTCAAAAACAATGATACAAGAGAAGCATTATACAGAAGAAATAAACAATAGGTTCTCTAACATGGTAACTGAGAATGATGTTGAAAAGTCAGGGACCACTATAAAAGAATCATTTTGATGATGTGAAAAACACTTTTCTTCTCGAAAATAAAATAACTACCAAGAATGCGAGGCTGACAGAAGAAATATTAGAGATGATGAAACAACGCAGGCGTGTAAGATCAGGCAGGACCAAGTAGGGTACCGAACTATACACAGTCAAATTCGTAAAGAAATTATAGCGGCGAAGAAGGTCTGGATAACAATACTTTGCACCGAGGTTGCAAACCTATATAAACGAGGCGATAGCTTCAATCTCCACAACAAAATTATGGAAATTGTTGGTACCTTCAAGAAAAACAAGTCACTGTTATACATAATGATAAAGATGATATACTTATACAGGGTGACCAGAAACTCTACCGACAAACGAAGACAGGAAATTCCTCAAATAATATTCAGACAATTTAACCAAATTCCCCTAATCCAAAAATGCTTCCTAAGGGAGATACAGCTCTTTGAAGATGGCGTCTTGTAATTAGTTTTTCTTAAATACCTCCATAACGCTTCTAGTTAGAAAACCGAAAATTGGTACACATATTTATTTTCCAGAGATAAATCGATTCCGTCTATTGCGATTTTCTAGTACCGGTCATAGGCGTCCGTTTTGGGTAGGGCAACGGTTATTTTATCGCATAACTTTTTTTCTTTAAAATTCAAGCATTATTGACTCTGAAATATTAAATCGTGAGGTATTTTAGTACTAAGAGGTACTCTTGCATTAAGTCGGTAGGACACACCGTTTTGTAGAAAAATCGATTTGAAAATTTTTCGTCTGCTGAATTTAAAAATAAATTAAAAAAAAATAAAAAACGATGTATTTTACCACCTTAAAGCACTAGAGAATACTTCAGAATTTAATAATTTAGTGTCCAAAATGCTTAAAGATTAAAGACAAAAAGTTATGCGATAAAATACCCGTTGACCTACCCAAAACCGACACGTATGACCGGTACTAGATATTCGCAATTAGTGAAACCGTCTGGAATATAATTAAACGTAAAAGTTTTCGTTTTTCTAAATAGTTTTTTTTTTAAATATTTTTTTGAAATTCAAAAAACGAAAAATTTTCAAATTGTTTTTCTAGAAAACTGTGTATTCTATCGACTTAAAGCAAGAGTACCTTTTAGTACTGGAATATCTCACAATTTAATAATCCAGAGTCAAAAATACTAAAAATTAAAATCAAAAATTTTATGCCACACAGTAACCGTTGTCATACCCAAAACGGACGCTTATGACTAGAGTTGCACAAGTTTGACTTTAATGTTTGAACTTGACTTGAGTTTGACTTAATTTCAAGTCAAACTCAAGTCAATCCTTCTGACAAATAATTCAGGTCAAGTCAAACTGGTCAGTCGTACAGATTTGAAAATTCAAACTGTTTGTCAAACTAGTTTGAAAGAGTTTTGAAAAATAATTTATTTAGTAGTTATACTTTTTTGTCGAGGTAGATATAGGTCTGGATCCCGCGTATGAAAAAAAAGTTGATTAATAGCAAGCTGAAAATTTGTTAATAGCTTAAGGGTGTCTAGTCGGATAAACTTTGATATATGGGAACACTGGAACAGGGGCAGTTTTAATTGTGGAACAGGTTAAAAATTTGAAACGGTCAGACCACGAAAACGGCACATTTATTTTGTCCGACAGAATAGACTTAAACTCTCCGAACAGAGATTAAACTCTCCTGCAAAAATCAGACTGCTATTTATCACCTGTCATAATTCCTGTCATTTCACATATTCTACATGTTCCACTCATTAAAACGCCCATTTGGTGACAAATAGCAGTCTGATTTTTGCATGAGAGTTTAATCTCTGTTCGTAGAGTTTAAGTCTATTCTGTCGGACAAAATAAATGTGCCGTTTTCGTGGTCTGACTGTTTCAAATTTTTAACCTGTTCCACAATTAAAACTGCCCCTGTTCCAGTGTTCCCATATATCAAAGTTTATCCGACTAGACACCCTTAAGCTATTAACAAATTTTCAGCTTGCTATTAATCAACTTTTTTTTCATACGCGGGATCCAGACCTAATATGTTAGTTGCCAATTAAAAGAAAATTAATAATACAATGGGTGCCATATGAAAGAACTTGATACAAGAAGCGATTATAGTTTATAGAATTCTCAAAAACTAGTTCTGTGATGTAGCCCTTTTTAGGGATTTTAACAAATATACCTTTTATAAAGGATTTTAGTTGTTTTTTGTAATATGGTATGCAGACAACTAAAGGAAATCTTTTTCCTCGTGGATATGGTAAATACTCGACTTAACAATTTTATTTGAGCATTTATATAATTGAAGAGCTTATTGCAACATAATGGTAAGCCACAATTCTACAGAATTCTCTTTTATTGCATTATGTATTTGAAGAAACCTATGTTAAGCCATATAAAAATTATTTGGCGATTACTGCAATAGATGGCGGAGTTATTGCTGTATCGTGTTTATACAATCGCCCATTTCTGTTCACTTTTTCGCGTAAAACGTGGTAAGCCACATTAAAATGGCGTCGACATCAGGTGCACGTGCTGAATTAAGAGCGGTTTTAAGCGAAAATAGCAGTTTAAATGTCAATTTTATTGATGATAGGGGTGACAGTGTAGCAGACAAAGACCATAAGCCCAGTGGCGATGATTTTCCGTCTCAATCTAGTGAGGTAAGCTTTATTTTCTGATTTTTTGGCTTACCATGTTTTTGCACAAAAATATTCATATATATTACATGGAACAATATGGTATGCCATGTGGCTTATCGAGTTATTGATATAAAATTTTTGAAATATTCGCAAATTCTAGAGTGTAATACAGTCTCTTTTTGTTGTTCTAGGATGAATTGCAGGAACCAATACCCAGGCTTTTTAAAGATAAGGAGGTTAATTCAGAGAAGAAAAAACCAACAAGATGGAGACAACGAAATGAGGAACACTATGATTGAAATGAAAGAAAAAGAATCCGTAATTCAGGACAGCAGTATACTTCTAAGAAAACCAAGACGATTATTAGTTCACGTGAAATTGGCGAAGAAAATTCCGTTTTACGGAAAGGCAGACCTGCAATAATAGAGTTGTCAAACATTCCCAAGAAATATAACGAACCTCTGAAAATTGCGAAAAATAAACTGGACAATATAAAAAGTTAGTTTATATCCCGCCAGTGTACCACACTTTTTATAATCAGTTAAACGCAGCTTCTGAAGTTAATGAAGAAGTGGAAATTGTAGAAACATAACTTAGTTGATTTTTTTGTATTGCGATTTTTTAAATTTAAGAATATGTTAAGCCACTTTTTTTTTAATAAACCTATTTTTTTGATATAAATATGTGTTTTTTTTGTGAAATAATAAATGTACATGTATTTTAATAACTAATATAACTAACTAACAAGCGTTCAGGTTTTTACATTTAAACCAATATTTTTTAGATTTTTTTAAAACTTTAAACATTGATATCTCGGTTTTATTATTTTGTGGCTTACCATTATGTTGCAATAAGCTCTTCAATTATATACATAGTAGCATTATGGTTATGGTTTAAATGTCTGGTTACTCGTGTGTGTTTCGCGGATGTTCATCTGCGACAGAAAGAGAAATAAGTTTATTTTATTAGATTTCCTAAGAATAATGACAGATAATTGTTATTGCTTTGTAATTGTTGCATATTTTAGCTATTAGGTATATAATAGACTTAATTGGACTTAATTATTGACTTGAATAATAATATTGATAATAAATTATGACAAAAGTGATTCATTTCCTTGTATACATTACCCCTACATAATGCATAAAAAATTAAACTTCGCTCTGCCAAGCAAGGGATATTTCAAAATAAAAATATTAAATTTGGCGTCAGTGCATATATTTCATTAGATTTCATTCTAACAGACGCAAGTCTCGGAAGGGCGAGTCAGGTCAAAAAATCAACAGATGTTTTCCGGGTGTCATCGCACTCAAAGATATCCTATTTTTACGAAATAAAAATATGTAGGTAAAGAGTTCTGTACAAGAGAATTTCTGATTTAAACGACACGAACAAAATAATATTCAAACTAAAAATTGTTGTAAGTTACTAGATTAACAAAAAATTCGTCATTTTAAATAATTAGTTTACATTAGTTCAAATAAATCACTATATTTATTTCTTAATTGATTCTCCTTCGACTATAGATTTTTTTCTCTTACAGAGTAAAGATTAGCAGAGTACAGATTCAGACCTATCCAAATAAGTCAAAACAAAAGTCGGTAATTGGAAATAAACACGTTGCGCAATATGATATTCAAACTTCAAACTATTTGAAGAAGTTTGATTTCAAGTAAAACCTAAAGATATCGAAATCAAATACTTTTAAAAAGAAAGTTTGGTTTTCAAGTCAAGTCAAGTTGTTGAATAAAATCAAACTAGTTTGACTTGATGCATCTCTACCCATGACCGGCACTAGAAATTTGCAATGGATGGAATAGATTTATCTCTAGAGAGTTAATACGTATACCAATTTTTGTTTTTCTAAATAGAAGAAGCGTTCCAGAGGTATTTAAGAAAAACTAATTACCAGACCCCATCTTCAAATAGTTATAGCTCATTTTCGGGCTAGGTGAATTGGGTTAAATTATCTTGAAATTATCTGAGGAATCTCCTGTCTTTGTTTGTCGGTAGAGTTTCTAGACACCCTGTATAGACCAGTCATCAGCGGTGAAAAACTGTAAAACCGTGGAATTTCTCGAATCAACACCGATTTTAATGAAAATTTGGATTTAATCTCCGTTGACCCTCTTCTTTAAAATCTACCCTATACCGAACCGGGCTTTTGCCCTGAGGGTGAAAACAACCCCATCTAGGGGATGAAATTTTGTTCAATCAAAATAACTATGGAAGTCGATATACTGAGCGATTTTGAGTAAATTTCGTTTTGTTTTATAAATTTTTTTTCTAAGTTGATATTTTCCAAATTCTTAGCGATTGAAACTATGCATTTTTCATTGAAAAGTGCATAGTTTTATAACCGTTTTTCATGAATAACTTTTAAAAATATAATTCTATACAAAAAATCTAACAAAAAAAATTGTAGCTAATAAAAAACAAAGAGATTTTAGTCAGAATGACTTATGTAAACCCAAAAGCGGCTGAGTTAATGCCCTTTAAAAGATGGTTATTTTCGAAGAACCTCCAAATGGAAAATTTTCGATCTCAAATAACTCGAGTGTGGTGCAATTTTTTGGGAAATCTTAAGGGACATCCTTTAAAGTTTATTGAAAAACCCTTCCAATGAGCTTTGAAAAAGTTTTTTTTGCATAAAAACTGACTGACTTATCACGAAAATATAGTCGCTCCCTGCTTTTTTTAAAGTATCTAACAACTAAACCCTCGTCATTACAATCCTAATAGAAATGAATAGCTTCCCACTTGAAATTAACTCTATTTGGTATAGTTGATACGATCCATGTGATTTGACCGGTTTGAGACGCTCAGTTTAGAAAAAATAGTTGATTAAATCGAAAATTACATTTTTATAATAAAAAAAAAGAACATTTTTCTTAAATAACTCTAAAAGTATTCATGATACAAAAACAAACAAAACATCCAAATTTTGAGCAAAAAAATCCTACAATTAATATTTAAAACATTTTTTAATAATATGAACACATTAATATTTGTTTAAAAAAATGCACTTTTTTTTTTAATTATAAAAATGTCATTTTTGATTTAGTCAACTATTTTTTCTAAACTAACCTTTCCAAACCGGTCATATCACATGAATCATATCAATTATACCTAAACAAGTAATTGGACTTCGTATGTCCTAGGTTTTCACCCAAAGTAATCGAAAGTAAAACTGAAAGACGTTATTTGAATTCTTCGTGTAACTTTGCGTGGATTGATTTACGAATTTACTAATTTTGAGTCATTTTTGCTAAAATTAAAATTAAAAATTAAGTAGTTAAAATTTCTTACCTGTAGTACCATCCTTGGATTATAAGCTTTCATTTGACACCTCATTTGTCATTCTACCTGGTATAATGACGGAGGAGTTATATTTGCGGTCGGACGGACCGACGGACTGACAGCCTCGGTCAAATATCTCACCTTTAGTACCATCCTTGGATTATAAGCTTTCATTTGACACCTCATTTGTCATTCTACCTGGTATAATGACGGAGGAGTTATATTTGCGGTCGGACGGACCGACGGACAGACAGCTTCGGTCAAATATCTCACCTTTAGTACCATCCTTGGATTATAAGCTTTCATTTGACACCTCATTTGTAATTCTACCTGGTATAATGACGGAGGAGTTATATTCGCGGTCGGACGGACCGACGGATAGACAGCCTACGTTAAATATCTCACCTTTAGTAACATCCTTGGATTATAAGCTTTCATTTGACACCTCATTTGTAATTCTACCTGGTATAATGACGGAGGAGTTATATTCGCGGTCGGACGGACCGACGGACAGAGAGCCTCGGTCAAATATCTCACCTTTAGTAACATCCTTGGATTATAAGCTTTCATGTGACACCTCATTTGTCATTATAGCTGGTATATTGACGGAGTAGTTGTGATTACAGACGGACAGACATACAGACAGACGGACGTGGATAATTCTAAGTTTTCACATTTTTTCAAAATTGGGTGAAAACAATAAAGTTAGTTTCAAGTGGGAAGCTATTTATTTCTATTAGGATTTTAATGACGAGGGTTTAATTATCGTTAGATACATTTAAAAATAAAGCAGGGAGCGACTTTATTTTCGTCTAACTCAGTCAGCTTGTATGAAAAAAACTTTTCTCAGAGCTCATTTGAAAGGCTTTTTAATGAACTTTAAAATATATCTCGGAAGTTTTCCCAAAAAATTGTACCACGTTCGAGTTATTTGAGATTGAAAGTTCTCAATTTCGAGGTTCTTCGAAAATAAACATCCTTTAAAGAGCAATAAATCTGACAAGATACATAATATTATAATGTATGGTGGACTTCTACACAGAAATGAACGGCGCTTTAAGAAGAACAAGAAGAGAAAGAAGAAGAGAAAGTGTATCATAGCCTCGTCTATTGCAAGTATTTATATTTTTTTTTTGTTTTTAGATGCATCGAACCATATTTTCCTACTACATGTTTTTGAGGACAATGGGAGGAATTCATTAAAAATTACAGATGTACGACAACGTTGCAAATTCCTATTGGACTTTGACAGGATCGAAATTGTTGGACGTGTTATATATAGTGCTTTTTAGATAATCGTTAAAAAAATTTTAGTGAATTTGAAAGTACGTTTATTATTGCCTTAGTCTTAATGGTGGTCACTTTGAGCAAATGATTATGAGTTGTTTCTTGTTAATATTTGTCTTTTTATTTTATTTGTAAATTTTTTATAATATTCTTGAAAGAGACTTGTTGCAGTATGTCAAATATCCGGTGTAGACCAGGGTAGAAAAATAAAAACGGGAAAAAAATCAATACAGGTATTTGAAGGTGCTAAATCGTAGGGAGTATATAGTTAATTAAAAATACATACAGAGGTACTCGTAAATCGACCTCATTTTTTTATAAAAAAATGCCAAAGTCAGAAAATATTGTTTTTTGCCTATAGCATTTTTAGTATCATATTTACAGCAAAAGTTGTATTATGAAAGTTGTGTATCACAAAAAAACGATTGATTTAAATTTTTACAAGTTAAAATCCATCAAGAATTAACCGAGATAATTGCAAAAAACCACGTTTTTTGCACTATTTTGGAAATGTTAATAACTTTTACTAAATAGGTTGTAAGGAACTTATTGTACCTTGATCATAAGGTAATTAAGTGCCTTTATTAGTTTACAAAATCTCAAGAAGATCTGTTTGTTAGTTTACAAGTTATGTTAAATGTTTATCCCAGACATCGAATGTTTAAACAATCATTGTTGCCCAAGGAGTGTTTTCAGAGCTTTTTGTCAAAGTGCAATGACTACTTAAAGACTCAACGTAATAAGAAAATTAAAAAAAATAATATATTTGTTTTTTAAATGTTGTTAAACAAGTCGATAAGAAAATGGTAAGTTTTTTCTTAATAAACAATTATAATATCTTTGCCATTCTTTCTGATAAATAATTATAATTGATTGTGTCAAAAATCTGGTAAAAAAATGCACATTAAAATGAAAAAAATAACTTTCTAGGACCAATATTAGCCAAGTTATACTTTTTTTTTGAAAAATCACATCTCTATTGTTTATAAATATTAAGAGTTGAAATTTTTACAGCATGGTAATAAATATCTATATTTTATATGACAATTGATAAGTACCAAATATCTTCTATTTAAAACGAGTAATAACCCTGTAAAATCAAGTTACTCACGCTGACTGAGCTGGGACCGTGTGATATGGATGAATGTCGGAGTTCAGTTTCTCTAGTCGAGATTTTGCTATAGAAAGTTCAATTTGGAGCGCTTGAAAAATTTTATAATATCTCAGCTTCCAGAGAACGTAGAGCCTTCAATTTTTTTTAAATTCGGGTAACTCGACGAAAGAATAACAACTAGCTAATTTTCATTGACCGAAAAAATCGGAAAATTCTGGAAAATGGATTTTTTTATTCAACATTCTATTTACAACGTTAACAGTAATATATTTTGATAAACATTTTCATAAAGTATTATAAATTTGTGAATAAATATTAAAATATAATTTTGGTATGTACCTATATATTTATTTATATACAGGGTTGTTCATTTTATTCGCCTCAGTATTTGTACGGAAAACGACTTGATTTAAAAAAAAATTCTTCATAGAAATATACAAAGCCATTAACACTACAATCTAAAAATAATATGAATTATACAGGGTGCTTCAAAAAAGAGTGGTATGTCAAAGATATATTTTTTGTGGAACACCCTACACCTGATGAAATTTTTGAATTGCTCAAATTGAAACAATATGCTAGCTGCTAGCTAGACTATACCTAAGTACAGGGTGTTTTAATTCATTTAAATTTTTAGAAAAATGTAAAATTTTAGAAAAAAATAAATATTTACGAATCTAAGAATCGTTGACAATTATTTCTTGGATCTTCATAATAGACTATTTCGCATATTTAAACCGATGTTTATTGTAACAAAATTTATAATTACTTAGGTCCAATTTCACCAACAGCAAATAAATCAATGAATGCTATTCGTCCAATAAAATGTATTAGATGTTTAAGTTTATATTTTGTTTCAATATAATTTTAATAATTTAAAGTGAAACTGGCGAATTTACTTTCTTCTAAATATTTACAGTCAGATTAACTTGCCAATTTAGTCAAAGAGTAAGTATTTTTTTGATAAATAAATAAAATAAGTCTTATTTGACGTTAGTAAAATGGAGATATGTCAGTTTATTGGTCGAATAACTTTAATCATAGAATAAACTACTATTCGTCGTTGGTGGAACCGGCCATTGATCGTACATTTTAAGATTTAAAAACTAATTGGAAACAAAAACATTCTCAAATTAAGAAAAAATGTATATGTATAGATTATAATTATTGATCTTCGTTAATTATACACAGTTTATGTACAGATTTATTAATTTCTTAAACATTATCCCTAATTTTTTTAAACAAATCTTCTTCAACTTCACTTTTGTCATCTATAATAACTGTCAAAAGGGTGTAGCATCTTTTTTCATCAGTATCATATTTGCAATTTATGCAAAGCTCGGTACAATTGATTTATTTTAAGAAATTATGGATAATGTGGAAGAAATTGATGAACCTGTACAAAAACTGTGTAGAATTAACGAAGATCAATAATTATAATCTATACATTTTTTTTTCAATTTGAGAACGTTTTTGTTTTCAATTAATTTTTAAACCTGAAATTGTACGATCATGTAATTATAAATTTTGTTACAATAAAAATCTGCTTAAATATGCTAAATAGTCTATTATGAAGATCCAAAAAAAATTTGTCACCGATTCTTAGATTCGTAAATACCTGTTTTTTTTTTCTAAAACATTACATTTTTTTTAAATTGAACTAAATCAAAACACCCTGCACTTAGGTATAGTCTAGCTTATTGTTTAAGGGCAAATTCAAAAATTTCATCAGGTGTAGGGTGTTCCATAGAAAATATGTCTTTGATATACCACTCTTTTTTAAAGCACCCTGTATAATTCATATTATTTTTAAATTGTAGTGTTAATGGCCCTGTATATTTCTATGAAGAATTTTTTTTTAAATCAATTCGTTTTCCGTACAGACACCGAGGCGAATAAAATGAACAACCTTGTATACATACTATAATTATATTTTAATATTTATTCTCAAATTTATAATTTTTTATGAAAATATTTATCAAAATGTATTAGTGCTAACGTTGTAAATGAATGTTGAATAAAAAATACATTTTCCAGAATTTTCCGATTTTTTCGGCCAATGAAAATTAGCTAGTTGGTATACTTTCGTCGAGTTACCCCAAAAAAAATTAAAGGCTCTACGTTGTCTGGAAGGTGAGATATTGTAAAATTTTTCAAGCGCTCCAAATTGAACTTTTTATAGCAAAATCTCAACGCGAGAAACTGGACTCCGACATTCTTCCATATCACACGGTCCCAGCTCAGTCAGCGTGAGTAACTTGACTTTAAAGGGTTATTACTCGTTTTATATAGAAGATAGTTCGTACTTATCAATTGTCATAAAATATAGATATTTATTACCATGCTCTAAAAATTTCAACTCTTAATATTTATAAACAATAGAGATGTGATTTTTCAAAAAAAAAGTATAACTTGGCTATTATAGGTCCTAGAAAGTTTTTTTTTTCATTTTAATGTACATTTTTTTACCAGCTTTTTGACACATCCAATTATAATTATTTATCAGAAAAAATGACAAAGATATTCTAATTGTTTATAAGGAAAAAACTTACCATTTTTTTATCGACTTGTTTAACAACATTTAAAAAATAAATATATTATTTTTTCTAACTTACTTAGTACTTTGAGTTTTTAAGTAGTCATTGCACTTTGCCAAAAAGCTCTGAAAACACTCCTTGGGCAACAATGATTGTTTAAATATTCGATGTCTGGGATAAACATTTAATATAACTTGTAAACTAACAAACAGATCTTCTTGAGATTTTGTAAACTATGCTAAACTAATATTTTCTGACTTTGGTCTTTGTTTATAAAAAAATGAGGTCGATTTACGAGTACCTCTGTATGTATTATTAATAAACTATATCCCCCTACGATTTAGCACCTTCAAATACCTGTATTGATTTTTACCCTGAAATCGCTCATATTTATTTTTCTACCCTGGTGTATTGTGGAGAAACACAAAACACAAAAACACATACTTAATATGTGTTTTTGTAGATACACATTAAAACTAGTTTTGGCCCTATAATGAGGTATGTTTTTGTTTATGTTTTCAGTTTTGTTGAATGTTTTTGTTTTTAATTAATTTTTAAATCTAAAAATGTACGATTAAATAATTATAAATATTATTACAATAAATATCTGTTCCAATATGCTGAATAGTCTATTATAAAGATCCAAGAAAAAATTTGTCACGGATTCTTAGATTCGTAGATATTAATTTTTTTTTCTTAAACCTTACATTCTTATAAAAATTGAAATAAATCAAAACACCATGTATTTACGTGTAGGAAACCCTTATAAAAATATAGTTTATTTTTTTAAGGAAAATTCAAAAATGGCTCACGAGTAGGGTGTTCCATAAGAGAAAATATAACTTTAATATACCCCTCTTTTTTGAAGCACCCTGTATAATTTTCATTAGTTTTAGATTGTAGTGTTAATTGCCCTGTAAATTGCTGTCAAGAATATTTTTTTAAATATCAAGTCGTTTTCCGTACAGAGACCGAGGCAAATACGATGAACCACCCTGTATATATATATATATATATATATATATATATATATATATATATATATATATATATATATATATATATATATATATATATATATATATATATATATATATATATATAAGATATATATACTGTACATTTATTATTTATTTACAAATTTATAATATGCTATGAAAATATTTATTGAAATATATTAGTGTTAACGTTGTAAATGAATGTTGAATAAAAAAGTCCATTTTCCAGAATTTCCCGATTTTTCCGGTGAATGGAAATTAGCTAGTCGTTATTATTTCGTCCAGTTACCCCAATTTAAAAAAAAATGAAGGCTCTACGTTCTCTGGAAGCGGAGTTATTGTAAAAATTTTCAAGTGCTCCAATTTGAACTTTCAATACCAAAATCTCGAAGCGCGAAAGCGGACTCAGAGATCCTTCCCCCATCACACGGTCCCAGTTAAGTCAGCTCGAGTACCTTCATTTTAAAGGGTTATTACTCATTTTAAATACAAGATATACTGTAGTTATTAATTGCAATGTAAAATATAGATGTCTATTATGATTTTTTGCAAATTTCGACTCTTAATATTTATAAACAATACAGATATGATTTTTCAAAAAAAAAAGTATAAGTTGGGTATTATTGGTCATAGAAAGTTTATTTTTAGTTTTTAATGTGTGTTTTTTACCACTTTTCTGATACAACTAATTATAATTATTTGTCGTGAAAAATAACAAAGTTATTCTAAATGTTTATAAGGAAAAACTCGCTATTTATTAAACGACTTGTTTAACCCTTTGCGGACCGAATTAAGTATTAAACAAAAAACTGCAAAGTTATTACAAGTTAGGGATACAGTGATACAAAAGATAACGTCAAGTGTCAATTAAATTTTTTTTATATAAGGGGTGGTTTAGTTTGGAGGTGGTTCCATGGTGGAACCCCTGGTACTGATTAGTACTATCTCAATTTTTATAAAATGATAATAAATATTCATAAAGGAGGTAAGTTCACTTTATTTTTTATGATATTCTAAAAAACAATTGATTTTTTCAGATAAACATAGTCCCACCTTACATACAGTGCAATGCCACCTCGTTCGATGAGGTTGGTTTCTTGTACTGCATCGAGCACATCTTACTTTGGTTCCATGTATTGGCATATGCTCCGACTTGTTGGTGCGTATTTCAATAGGAACGCAGATTTTAAATTTATTTACCTCAGAACCGGACGATTTTCTTCCTTTCTGAGTAAGCGAAGGAGTACCCATAAGTCCTGCAGAAACTGCTAACCGAAATTCTTTTAGAGAAAGTGTTGATGCACCACCAGATCGTTCTTTAAAAATAATGAAGGCATTAACAACCGTTAAGTCAACAAAATGCCAGAATATTCTAGGCCACCATTTCTTGGATTTGCGGTTAATTTCGTAACAAGATTTGAGCATATCTGACTTGTCCACATAACCCATATGCTCGTTGTAATCTTTGACCAAATTTTGGCAAGTAACATTTTCTTTGGAGCCATCCTTTTGTTTCCTTGAAATAAGTTTAACATCAGTAGGATCATGAAAATTACTCATAAAATAAACTGCTCTGTTATCCATCCATTTCACAGCAAGTACACCAACATCACTTATCTTCAATTGAGTGTCTCCCCTTTCCATGGTTTTGTCCTCTAGAAAATTACATTCTGACAAATATTTAGTATTAGCTTTTACTGTTCCACATCCATATATATACTTGGATCTAAGTTGTTCCAAAAGATCATACGAAGTAAAATAATTGTCCATAAATATTTTTTGGCATTTTCCAGCAAGACTGCTTGTGAGGTCTTTTACAACCCGTGCACCTAAGCCTTTTTCAGGTAAGTTGTTAACTTTACCAGTGTAGATTTAAAATTCTGAAACAAAACCAGATTCATTAGCACGAATCCAAACTTTGTAGCCCCATTTTACAGGCTTCTTGGGCATATACTGGCGTAAAATGCTTCTACCTTTGAATCTAATCATTGACTCATCTACTGACTGGCATTCACTTGGCTTATAATATCGAATGAAATTGTCAGATAACCTATCGAGCATTGGTCGCACTTTATACAATTTGTCGTAGCCAACTTCACCTTTTTTCGGTTCAAGACTGTTATCATTTAAATGAATATGTCCCAGTAACCAACTGAATCGATTGCGAGACATATAAGATGCAATAAAACCATCACGTAGATCTGTCCTCGAAGACCAGTAATCCTTGTAGCTTGGTAAATGCTTTATTCCCATCAGAATGTTTATCCCCAGGAAACACTTCATTTCTTCGCGATTAGTGGGAGTAAATTTGTTAGCATTTCCCTGATTCATTTGGGTTGCATAGAGATTTGTTTGAAACACTAATATATCTAACAGCTCCTCTGAAAATAACAACATGAACAACTCCAACGGATCTTCAAGTAAATCCGGTATGTCAGGACCCACTTCTTCAACAAAAGATGAAGGTGTCTTGTAATAAGTTTGAATATTTTCTGACCATTTGACAATCTCATTTTTCTTTGCATGTACATTATTATTTTTTTTCCTTGCAGTTTGTTTTTGTTTTGTAAGCTTTCTTTTCCTTTTCCCAAAAACAGATAGCGGCGTACAATCATCCGACTCACTGAAAACACTTTCGTTATTTTCTTTTTCATGTTCACCTTCGTCAACCATTTGATTCATTTCTTCCAATGAATGTTGAGTGCCCGGGATGCCGTTATCTGGTTCACTATTTCCAAGATCCTCAACATCAGAATCAATATCTGACGCTTCTGACTCTCCGTCAGATGGTATTTCCTCAATCAAAGCAAATACACCATCATTACCCATAGCTTCTAAATTATTTATTGTCCATTGTTTTCTTTCTGTAATAAAAATGAAAAAAATGTTCAGGAACTGTCTTTCAAATCCCGTATCAATATATTACCCCTCCCCAACCTTTAGTCCTATAAGCCATCCTGCGAGGAAAAATATTTGGAAAGCGAGGTCCAGGAAGAAGAAGAACATCCTGGTTAAAATAAATATTGCCATGATGATGGCCAACATTCGTCACTGATAGGCACATCAAAAAGAAGAAGAACCTTTAGTTCAATTTTTAGACAGCCACGGTACACAAAGTATTTAGACCTTCTGCCTTCGTTGTCTGTCCCAAAATAAAAAACAACAACAAAAAATAATAAAAAGTACTTGTGGGTCCATACGGAACCACACCTTTTAGACGACTTGAAAATATAAAATATACAAAAATATCAGAATAAATTGTATACGATCTCTTTAAAACCATCAAAATTACCTAATTTAGCTGTTCTTACCTGCCATTATCAATTTGTTTACGTTCAGTAGAAATTTTAGTAGTTGGCGCGCAAAATAGCGAAAAACGTGTCACATCAATCACCTACTAAAACACACTAAAGCGCTCCAAAACCTGATCGTATGCATGGCCGATAGTGTAAGAGAGGGGATTAAAGAATTTGTCTGTGGTTCCGGCCGACGCGCGACGCTTACCGGGACAGTAGGATAAAAATTCTTGAAATTGTGGTTCCACTATGGGACCACTGGCCCACAAAGGGTTAAGAGCATTTAAATAATAAATGTATCATTTTTTTTTTAATTTCTTAGTAGTTTGAGTCTTTAAAAACTCATTCCACTTGGCTAAAAAGCTCTGAAAATACCCCTTGGGCAACAATAGATGTTTAAACATTCAATGTTTTGGATAAACAATTAACGTAACTCGTAAACTAACAAAACGATCTTCTTGATACTTTGCACTCTAGTAAGGGCACATAATATCCTCATAATTAAGGTACAATATGTTCCTTAGGTCATATTTAGTAAAAGTTATTAACATTTACAAAATAGTGCAAAAATGTGGTTTTTTGCAATTATCTCGGTTAATTATTTATCAATTTTAACTAATCAAAATTAAAATTAATTGTTTTTTTATGATACACAACTTTCATAATACAACTTTTGCTGTAAACATGATACAAAAAATGCTACAGGCAAAAAACCATATTTTCTGACTTTAGCCTTTGTTTATAAAAAACTGAGGTTGATTTGCGAGTACCTCTGTATGTATTTTTAATTAACTATGTCCCCCCTACGATTTAGCACCTTCAAATACCTGTATTGATTTTTACCCTGAAATCGCTCATTTTTATTTATCTGCCCTGGCGTAGTGATACTTGGCCGTATTAAGGCTAAGGCTCCACGGGCGGGAAATTGACGCTAGCAGTAGCAGTAAAATGAACTTAAGGTTCCGCGGAACGGAATAGGGATAGCCGAACTGTACCGACTACAAGACTTGTGCGTAGTCGGTTCAGTTCGGCTATTCCCATTCCGTTTCGCGGAACCTTAAGTTCATTTTACTGCTACTGCTAGCGTCAATTTCCCGCCCGTGGAGCCGTAGCCTTAGTGTGTTCGCGAGTGCCTGTCGGCGACTAGTCGGCGACAAATTAGCAGCAAAACGCATGCACACTTTAAAATGATATAAATATTATCGTATATAATATCACAAGAGAGAAAATTTTGCCGGCAATATTTTCGACTGGAATGAAAGTTTGTTGCCTGGCAATTTTCGTTAATTAAATTTTGACTTAAATCACGAGACGTCAGTCGAGTGATTTTGTCAAAATTTCATAAGCGAAAATTACCAAAAGGCAACGAACTTGAATGAAACCAGGAGAAAATTTTGCCGGAAATAATTTTCTCTCGAATGATATTCGACAAGACTATTTCACGAGACAATTAATGCACCATATCAACGAAATATAATCTTTATTTCTTTATTTATTTATTTATGTTTATTTATTATCTGTCATAATTTTGTCGCTGAGATTTCACGTCGTTAAGGAGTTTTGTCAGTAGGGAACGAAGCGTTGTTATGCCGTTTTATCAGTTAAAAACATTCTAGTGAAATAGTCGTTAATAGATAAATATACAAGGTATATTCACCTAGTATAATTTAATAATTAGTTATTAATATTAATTAAAAGTAAATATACCTTGTATATTTATCTTTAACGGTATTATTTATATTAAATGAAGTAGGAAATTGTCGGCGACAATTTGTCCACTGTACCCGCGAACGCAACTATTGATATTAGGCTCCACCTACGACGCGCAGACAACAGAAACACAATTTATCGAATGCGTTCCCACTTATTTTTCTGCGCAAGTGGACAAAATCGCCAAGTATCACCGTATATTTGACAAGCTATACTTATTTTATATGTAGTATACTCACAACCAAACTTATATGGAATCATCTGATATTTCTTATTATTTCAAGCGAATTTAAAAAAAAAAAACAACATATTATTAAGTCAAACAACATTTGTTTTAAAGCAATTTACCCAATGCATATAAATTAAAGCAAACGATTAATCTGAAAATAACAAATTGAAACTACTTGTTTTAAAGTCAATAACATGAAAAATTTCAATGTGAAACGAATAGTGTTTAAATTGTTTTTATTTATTTATGTTTTTTTTAGCAGTCAGTGTAAATCACCCCTGAACCTTATGCAAGCTTCAATTTGCGTGAGCATGCTCCTAATCAGATTGGCAACATTCTGTTTTGGTAGGTAGTTCCATTCTTCAAGGGTAGCCTCTACTGGCCGTGCAGTATTTTGTGGATTATTCCCGACGAGCTTTAATTTTTCTTTTAACATATCCCACAAATATTATAGGGTTAAGGTCAGGTAAAAGATTAATAAACAAGGTTGAATTTCGAGCAAATCAAGCAGGTTTTAGACCAGAATCTTCCTGCATAGATCACATTAATACTGTGAGAGTAATAATGGAACAATCGGTTGAATGGAACACACCTCAATACATGGTTTTTGTTGATTTCGAACGTGCCTTTGACAGCCTATCTCATGCTGCTATATGGAAAATTTTAGAGCTAAGAAACATTCCACATAAAATAATTTCGATTATAAAGTCACTGTACACTGAGGCGACGTGCAGCGTGACACACAATGGGATCAACAGTGACGAATTTGACGTACTTACTGGAGTCAGACAGGGATGTGTGCTTTCTCCGTTTCTGTTTAACATAGCTCTAGACTATGTTCTCTCCAAACTAGACTTCGACACAAAAGGGATACGATGGACATTAACCACACTCCTAAGTGATCTGGAATACGCCGACGATATCTGCCTGTTAGGACAAAGGTTCCAGGATGTGGCCGACCAATTGGAAACACTATCCACTGAGGCCAATAAAATAGGTTTAAAAATCAATATTAATAAAACCAAATCCATGACAATAAACGCAAGGAACAACACGCTATTTAATATTGACAACATGCAGATTGAAAATGTGGAAAACTTCACGTATCTTGGAAGTGTCATAACAGAAAGCGGAGGTACAGAAAACGATATTCGTATGAGGATACGAAAAGCTCAACAAGCATTCAGCATGCTTAACCCTGTTTGGAGGTCTGGGGAATATACTACAAGGACAAAGATCCGAATATTCCAGTCAAATGTTATATCTGTTCTACTCTATGGATGTGAAACCTGGAAAGTGACAAAATCCCTTACAGACAAATTGCAGGTCTTTGTTAACAAATGTCTACGAAGAATTGTGCGTATTTTCTGGCCAAACACCATTAGAAACGAAGATCTGCTACACCTGACCCAACAAAATAGGGTAGAAAATGAAATAAAGTCCAGAATGTGGGGGTGGATAAGTCACACACTCCGAAAAGATAGTTCCAGTATAGCAAAAACTGCCCTAGAGTGGAATCCCCAATGAAAAAGAAAAAGAGGTCGCCCAGCACAAACTTGGAGAAGATCCATCATGGACGAGATAAGAAGTCAAGGAAAGTCTTGGAATGAGGTGAAGGCCCTAGCACAAAATAGAACCCGATGGCGCGTTTTCACTGAAGCTCTATGCTCCACTTAGGAGTTCAAGAACATTATATATATATATATATATATATATATATATATATATATATATATATATATATATTGATACATGTATCCATGTAACTTCCAAAGTAGATACTCGTAATACGTTGTCACTTCATATATACCGTTATGACTTCCGATTTCGGAAGTCACAACGTTTTGCCTAAATTTTTACGAATTTGGCTACTAGATGGTATTAGAAGGCTTATATCAAAAATTTCACTAGAAGTCACATCGTATCTAATATACTCATAAGATCAGATTTTAGTACGACGGTATATCATCAGCGCTAGTGTCGCTCCCGTACGAGAATGCACGTGATATACACAACGCGTAGGGACTTCCGTATACCACACCGCTCGTTGTGACTTCCGTTATTTGGCAACGCTGTGCAAACGTTCCCAGACGCCAGAAATTTCATTGTTATGGATTTGCGGTCGTAGTATTTTGTGCAGCTGTTATTTAAATATGAGTAATAGCAGATCTGATTTACTTTCATAGTTAGCGTTAAATTAAATATATTATCTCTATAATTAGTATATTATACATGTACAAAATTCAAAGTGTCCATTAAATAATATAAATTATTTTTTAAAAACCTTATTAAAAAATAAATTTAGGTAAGTATTTTCATTTCACGAAATTGCCAAAAATCGCGTATATGTATTTTGGACTTAGGCTGAAAAGTCAATTTTAGTGATTGTTACTTCGGAAGTAAGTAAAAGTATAAAAACACACAAAAAAATTGAAACAATGAATTAAAAGTGATAAATAGCTCTAATAAAGTAATAAATTCTAGTAATAATATGAAATACAGTAAACTCTCTCTTAACAGACACCTCCCTTTGCCGGGCACCTCCGCTATATGGACGGTTTTTCAAACAAAAATAATTCGGCGATATATGAACCTGTACCCTTCAACTGACAACTGACACTCAACACCGGACGTTGACAGTAAAAATGATGTGTAAATGCGGATCTTCTTCTTCTTCTTATGCCGTCTTCTAACCAAGGTTGACGATCACCTTTTTAAACGCTTCTCTGTCTTTTGCAAAGTGAAATATCTGTTCAACACTGAGGTTAGTCCAATCTCTGATATTCTCAGCCAAGATTTCTTCTTTCTTCCCAAAACTTTTTCCCCGCTACTCTTCCTTGCATGATGACGTGTAGCAGAGAGTATTTATAGTTACGAAGTATGTGGCCCAGATACGATGTTTTTCTTATTTTAATTGTGTTCATAAACTTCCTGCCATGTCCAATTCTTCTTAACAATTCTTCGTTTGAGACTTTTGCAGTCCAAGGAATTTTCAGAATAGCCTATACAGCCACATCTCGAATGCCTCCAATTTTTTTACAGATTGTGCTTTTAGAGTCCAAGCTTCTACCCCATATAGTAGTTGCGACCAAACATAACATTCGACGAACCTCAATCTAATGTCCATACTCAATTTCTTATTTGTAAACATTAACAGGGACAAAAGGTGTATATAGAATCAGATTTAACAAGAAAGGAAAGGGAAATACAAGCAAAAATTAGGAAAATGGCAAAAGAAGAAAAAGACAAAGGTAATACTACGAAGATAGGATATATGAAACTGGAGATTAATGGAAAGGAGTGGAAATGGGACCATAATAAAGAGAAACTTATACTAACTCACAGAAATATCGGGGAAGGGACTTCAAAAAACTAAAAGAAAATAATGAGACCGGACCCACAACAATGACAACCAAGGCAATGAATGGGAAAAGCGATAGGGAAAAAGATGATGCAAAGGTAAACAAGGATGAAAATAGGAAAAAGGGGAAAGCTAGATTGCAGAAAAAAGGAGAGATAAAAATGGGAACATGGAATGTGAGAAGCATCAATGGAAAAGAGGAAGAACTGGTAGAAGATATGATAAGACAAAAAATAGAAATACTAGGAATAACAGAAACGAAGATGAAAGGAAAAGGTCTTAAGAAAATACACAAAGGATATTGGTTACTTTGGGTAGGAGCGGATACAAAAGAGAGAGCAAAAGAAGGAGTCGGGATAATAATTGCACCGAATAGACTACAACACGTTATAGAAGAAACATATGTTAACCAGAGAATATTATCGGTGAAAATTAAACTGATGGACGAAGAAATATGGACAATAATAACAGCCTACGGAGTAAATGAAGATGCAAGAAAGGAAGAGAAAGATAAATTTTTCGAGGAGCTCCAAATGCAAATTGATAATGGGGAAGAAAACATAATTGTAATGGGAGATCTAAATGGTAGAGTCGGAAACAACAACAGCGGAATAGAGGAGTGCATGGGAAAAGAAGGAGAAGAAATGCTAAACAGAAATGGTGAAAGAATAATAGAAATATGTATGGAGAATAAACTAGTTATAACAAATACAAAATTTAAACATAAAGAAGTACACAAATACACGAGAGTACAAGACAGCAGAAACGAAAAATCAATCATAGATTACTTTTTGGTAAGCAGCAACAAATGGAAAAGAGTACAGGATACGAAAGTGAAAAGAGGCTCGGAGATTGGCAGTGACCACCATCTAGTAATAATGAGAATGAGAACAACAGAGGAAAAAGAAGAAAAGAGAAGAAAGGTAGTAAATGAAAAAATAAAAAGTTACAAATTAAAAGAGGAAATATATAAGAAGAAATTCCAAGAAAAATTAGATAATACTTTGAAAGGTAGGGCAAAAAATACAAATATAGAAAAAAAATGGGAATATCTAAAAACCAGCATAATCAAAGCAGCTGAGGAAACTTGCGGGAAAGCAAAAATAGCAAACACTAACATGAGGAGAACAGAATGGTGGACGGAAGAAATACGAGAGAAAATAAAGAACAAAAAAGACAAATGGAAAAGATACCTAAGCACAAAACACCCGGAAGATTACGAAGCATATAAAGAAAAAAGGAAAGAGGTTAAAATAGCGGTGAAAGCAGGAAAGGAAAGGTCATGGGAGATATTTGGACAAAAAATGACAAAAAATTATAGGGAAAACCAAAAACTCTTCTACGGCGCATTAAAACAACTCAGACAAAAGAAAGAGCACACGATGCCGAATATAAAAGACAAGAATGGAAACGTACTAACAGAAGAAAAACAAATAATGGAAAGATGGAGAGAACATTTCAAAGAGCTAACTCATGTAGACAAGGACAACATAGGGGAGATACAAGAAAGGAATGAAGAACAACAAGTGGAATCCATAACAAGAGAGGAATTAGAGAAAGCAATAGAAAGAGTAAAACTGGGCAAAGCACCAGGCAAGGATCATATCACCCCGGAAATGATAAAATTCATGGGGACAGAGGGAATGGATAGCATGAAAGAACTAATGAATGATATCATAAATAGAGCAGAATTACCAAAGGACTGGAAGAAAGACATTATATTACCAATACACAAAAAGGGAGACAAGAGAAACTGTAATAATTACCGAGGTATCACCATATCAAGTATCCCTGGGAAGGTATTAGCAAGAATACTAGAGACAAGAATAAAAACACAAATAGAAACAACTATGGAAGACACACAGTGTGGATTCAGGAAGGACAGAAGCACGCAAGACCTAATATTCACATTAAGACAAGTAAGTGAGAAGGTAATCAAGAAAAATAGAGAGATACATATGTGCTTCATTGACCTGGAAAAGGTGTTTGACAGAATCCGAAGAAAGGACGTTTGGAAGACACTAACAGAAAGGGGAGTCGACAGACACATAATAGAAGTAATAAAGGATATGTACAAAAATAATACAAATACAGTAAGAACCAATAACGAGGAATCCAGAGAATTTTCTACAAGTCAAGGCGTCAAACAGGGATGCGTGCTGAGTCCACTGCTATTCTCAGTGGTACTGGATGAAGCGATAAAGAAAGCCAAGAGAAGAATGAGAAAACTAACATTAGGATACTGGCAAATGAAACAGACTCAACTATCGGAGCTACTATTTGCAGACGACATGGTATTGATAGCAGAAAACAGAGAAGACTTACAGAACAATCTTGAAATCCTAGAAGAAGAACTATCAAACATAAATATGAAAATTAATACAGAGAAAACAAAAACAATGATAATTTCAAATACGAGGAAGACACACGCAATAGAATTAGACGGGAAACAACTAGAGCAAGTGGAATATTTTAAATACCTAGGAGTAATAATCGAATCAAATGGTAAACAAGACATGGAAATAAACGAGAGAATGGGACGAACAGGAAGCTTATTTAACACTATGAAAACAACATTTTTTGGGAAAAAAGGGATACCGGAAAAAGTAAAAACGGCAGTCGTTAAATCAGTAGTTAGACCAACAATCATGTATAGCAGCGAGACATGGACGTTGACGGGGAGACAAAAATCCAGAGTCAATGCTATGGAAATGAGGTTCCTGAGGAAAATAGCAAACAGAAAAAGGACAGACAAAATACGAAACGAAACAATTAGACAAAACCTAAAACTAGAACCAATCAATGAAAAAATAGTAGAAGGACAACTTAGATGGTTCGGGCACGTGTGTAGAATGTCGAACGAGAGGCTAACAAAACGAGTGTTCGAAACGAGAGTGCAGGGGAAAAACAAAAGAGGGAGACCAAGAGTTATGTGGGTAGATGAAATCAGGAAAGAAGTCGAGAAGAAGGGATTGACATTGGAAAGTGCAAGAAACCTAGCGCAAGATCGGAAAGCATGGAGACTACAATGCCAAACTCAACTCCACCAGCCTTACACCTAAAGGTAGAAAGGCTTAGGACTAAGTAAGTAAGTAACTTGAATTTTATAAATCCTTTTTGAGCTATTTCTATTCTCACCTTTATTTCCTCATCTTGATCTAATTGTGAGTTTATAATTGCTCCTAGGTATTTATACCTCTCGGTTCTTTCTATCGGTTTACCTCCAATGTCAGATGTATGTTGTCAACAGGGTTTTTTGAGATCACCATTAATGTGGTTTTATTTATATTCATTGTTAGTCCCATCTTTTTGCTTTCTCTGTTAATGATATATAGGAGAATTTGTAAATTGTCTATATTCTCTGCCATGATTGCGGTATCGTCTGCAAATCTTATGTTATTAATGATGCTCCCTCCAATCCTTACACCTTCAATTGTTTCCCATAGTGCCTCCTGAAATATTAGTTGGGAGTACACATTGAATAATTGTGGCGACAGCACCCATCCGTGCACGACAGCACGTATCCGCAAATGTGGATAGTAAATATAAAATGAAGAACTTTTTCCAAATATTTTACGATATAAAACTACATTTTTTATTATTTATTAAGCTCAATATTCCTTGTTGGCCTAGGAATAAAACGTTTACATTTCTGACTACATTTTATTTTAGTCTTATAATTTTATATAATTACAATTCAGTCCATTTATACAATCTTTCACCACCTACTTCCCTCTCCTTCAGTTCAATGCTAGTTGTTTCCATCTCTCAATGTTACTTTTCTTCAGGTCTTCGTACACACTGTCCTCCCATCTTTCTCTTGGCCTGCCTTTCCTTCTCTTTTGTTATGGTCTACGTAAGAGTACCATTTTGGCATTCTTTTACTTCTCATTCTTTCGATTTGCCCCAAATATTATTCTCTGTGCTTTGATCGTCATCGTTATCGTTGGCTCTTTATACAGTTCTTCCAGTTCTTTATTGTTTCTTCTTCTCCACTGATCTATTTTCGCACCTCCATATTATATTGCTCTTAGCATTTTTCTCTGCAATCTTTCTAAAAGGTCTGTTTCTGACTTTTCAGCACCCATGTTTCGCATGCTTTGCGTATGATACTGTAGGTCATTTTTTATCGTTTCAAATTGATACATAGCCCGATCTGACCCAAAAAAAAATAAAGGAAGGATGAAAATTTGGGAATAGGTAGTTGAAATTGTCTATTATTATATAAGAAAAAGTTAACTACTCTACACACCCTCCATTTTACAAAAATGGAGGGGAATACCCCTTCTCGGGGGTGAGAAATATAGAGTTATTTGCGAGTGAATATATTCATTTTTAACAACAAAAAACATGTTTTAGACGGTTTTTCGCAAATAACTCAAAAAGTAAGTATTTTATCGAAGAAGATATTCTTAGTAAAAATATAGCTTATAAATAGTGAAAAGAATGGAGTACGCATGAAATCTGTATACCCAGTAGAAGCGGAGTTGTAACTAATGAAAAGTAGGTCCTTATTCGCCCAATTCCAAATCGAATATTTTAAAGTGAAATAACCAAAAAACGGAGAACTTTCCGGGGCAAACTTATTAAAAATTTTTTTAAAGTGTTTAAAAACAGGTTTATTTTTGTTTTTTTTTTTAACTTCTAACATTAAAAGTAAGTGAGTTACGCTCAAAATATTTTTGCTCCCTTTTATATTTTGGTAAAACAATCGCGAAAATCACCCCCTAATTAGCATCCCAAATAAAATGAATCGTTACTGCTTCACAAGATATTTTGTTTATGTATTCTTTATAATGATCTATAAGTTTTATTGGTTCAAACTGTTCAGTTTTGAAAAAAAATTGGTTTTAAAATAAAACATTTTTTCTGATTTTGAAAAAAATTCCATTTTTTTCAAAATAACTGAAAAATTATTAGTAATACCAAAAACCTCAAACAGTAATAAAATGTACGTTTTGCTTTTCTGATTATTTTGGATTTTTTGTTTTCCTGGTAGACAAAAATTGGTTATGCTAAGACTGTTCAAAATTTGCATACACTCGTGATTAGTGACTTGTTCAAGCCATTTTAACTAAAGCCATTTCAAAAAGAAGCACTTTGAACCGATGAAACTTACAGATCATATAAAGAATACATAAGAAAAGTAAAGTGTGAAGCGGTAACGATTAAATTTATTTGAGATGCTAATTAGGGGGTGACTTTCGCGATTTTTATACCAAAAAATAAAAAGGGTTGAGCCCTTTTATTTGCGTAACAATATTTTGAGCGTAACTCACTTACTTTTAACGTTAAAAGTTCTTTTAAAAAACAAAAATAAACCTTTTTTTAAACACTTTAAAAAAGTTGTAATTAATTTTCCCTGAAAAGTGCTCCGTTTTTTGGTTATTTCACGTCGAAACATTTGATTTGAAATTTGACGAAGAAGGACCTACTCCTCATTAGCTACAACTCTGCTTCTTCGGGGTCAACAGACTTCAAGTGTACACCATTTGTTTCACTTTTTTATAAGCTATATTTTTGCTAAGAATACATTTTTCGATAAAATACTTACTTTTTGAGTTACTTGCGAAAAACCGTTCATAAGCATAAAAATGAACATATTCACTTGCAAATAACTCGAAAAGTATTGACTTAGTGAAAAAACTCTATATAACAAAAGTTGCTTAAAATTAGTTATTTTATCCAATTCCGGACTTATTTTGAATGTATATTTTCAACCCCAAGAAGGGTGTATTCCCCTCCATTTTTGTAAAATGGAGATGTAGAATTGAAGATGTAGAACATTTTCTTATATAATAATAGACAATTTCAACTACCTATTCCCAAATTTTCATCCTTAATTTATTTTTTGGAGGTTTTCGATAAGTTTTGTATTCCTTGATCGGGCAACAGATCTTTACACGAGTGATATTTGATATTAGGTATGAATACTGTTTACGCTATATTAATTATGTAATACAAATCTGTTCACATCTTTTAACTGTTAGCAACGCAAGCAAAATTTTAATGTGTATGTCGATCCATGAAAGAATTGCTGACCCCATTATTACTCTGATAATAAATACCTCGATAAATTTTTGTGTTTTGACTGAAATATGAATCTTAACTTAATTGTCGAATGAAGATATTTGAGTTCAATAGACGTCATTGTATTAATTTGTAGGTCTTAGCGTTTTGGTAAAAATTTCGTAAATTATTTTCGGATTAAATTTCACAATAAATTTTGTGCATGATCTGAGCCATCAACCTATATGTACATATAATTAAAGTAACTGAAATAATTTTAGTTATTAAAGTTATTAAAAATTTTAAATTAACATATTCATTGTTGTTCTGAAGCTATTTCCTTGTGGCATTTTTATATTTGTCGTTGTCAAAATACAAAATATTACTCTAGTAATACATTGTTACTCTACTAATATTTATTTTGATGACACCCGACTTGGGCGTCGAAACGTTAATGAAATAATTTTTTTTAGTAAAATTGTGGCTTATTTCTCATTAAAAATAATTAATTATATCATATTTATTTTTCCCTTAAACGGACGCCTGCCTTAAACGGACAGATTATGCGGATCAACTACTGTCCATCCAAGGGAGAGTTCACTCTATAATAGAATAATTGTATCTAATTATTAAAAGTTTTTTGCTTTAAACGTGTGCAGAAATACATCATATTAACAGAGCTCGGAAAATTCTTAATTTTCTCCCTGTCTTATCCCATTGCCAGCTTCAATTGGGTCAGTTAGTTCTTTATCTACTTTTACTCTGATCGTGTTGTTCTGATAGATATTTTCGATCATTTTAATTATTCCTAGAGGTACCTCTCTTGCGTACAATAAATGGATAACGTCTTTTAATTTGACTCTGTCAAATTCCTTTTTAAAATCGACGAAACATAAGTATGCCGGTTTGTTGTATTCTACTGATTTCTCTTGAATCTGCCTCATTATAAATATAGCGTCGGTACATGATCTTCCCGACCTAAAACCTTGTTGTTCTTCTGCTAATCTTATAATTGTATTCAGTGTGTTTGTTATCGCTTAGTGTTGTGTTTAATAAATTAATTCCTCTGTAATTCTCCGGGGGTCCGAATTACAGACTCATATTCATTCACAGAATTATGTTCATTAATAGCTGTAATTGACTAATGCATAGTTTTAATTATTGTAACAATTATTATTACAGTTAAACTATATAATATTAATGATATTTTATATATAGAATTAAGCCGTTTAACCAATTAACCAATTAAACCAATTAACCAATTTCGATTTCCAATGCGAAAATGACATGTAATGAGAAATCAAGAACGTTACCGCCTTTTCCAACGGATTTTTCAAGGGAAGGTAAGTGGTAAAAGAGGACGTGGTAAAAGTGGTAAGCTTTACGAACGTGGTATAACATGACTACCACTGAACTGTCCCGCGCTGCGGTAAACAAAGTCAAGATAGCCATGATGATCGCCAACATCCGGAACGGGTAGGCACTTTAAAAAGAAGACATTCTTATTGGAACGCTAGATACCAATGAATTCCACTGCCAAGTGTGAGACTCTAAGATAACAGATCACGCTCAAACTACGAGGTAAATTTGGCAGAAGAGACGTTGTGACTTCCAAAAACATGACAACATCGCTGGAAGTGACAACGCGACTTGAACTACCCTATTTACAGAAGCCACAACGTATTATGTCCGCTTCCGTATATACCTATATATATACAACATTTATTATGGTAAATCCTTTCCCCTCAATATGTAGATCTATCGTAGCACCCCCCCTCTTATCAAATATGCAATTTTTAAAAAATAATCCCAAGTAGAAAAGGTGGAAGCCAGACAGCCTCTTCTGTATACCGGAAGTCACAACTTAACGTGCATCAATATATATATATATATATATATATATATATATATATATATATATATATATATATATATATATATATATATATATATATATATTGATGCACGTTAAGTTGTGACTTCCGGTACACAGAAGAGGCTGTCCGACTTCCACCTTTTCTACTAGGAATTATTTTTAAAAAATTGTGTATTTGGTAAAAGGGGCTAATAAAATGGGTCTACCTATTGAGGGGAAAGGATTTACCAAAATGAATTTTGTATATATATATATATATATATATATATATATATATATATATATATACGTATATACCGAAGCGTACAGCATACGTTATTGCCTCCATATACAGGGTAGTTCTAGGCGCGTTGTCACTTCCAGAGGTGTTGTCATATTTTGGAAGTCACAACGACTCGTCTGCTAGATTTACCTCCTATTTTGAGCGTAATGCGTGATCTTTTGAAACTTTTACTGTGAATACAGTTGTCTGTGTTTTAAAGTTGTCTATTTAAATTAAAAGATTGATATTCTTTTGATTATACAGGTTTACAAAAAAATACATTTCGGACTATTTGACGAAACCATATGACTAGGGGGGTTTTGGGGTCGCTGGTTACGAATCCGGGGTCCGCTAACCTCTATCACGTCAGGTAAAGGTCATTTCAAGGACAAATCAAGATAAATCGACAGTCGCTCTGAAAAAGTATATTAGGGCGTTCTTGGGGTCGCTGAAGACGAATCCGGAGTCCGCTGACCTCTATCTCGTCTAGTTCAACGTCATTTTAAGGTCAAATCAACATAAATTGACACAATCGCTCTGAAAGTATAGGGAGTTTTGGGGTCGCTGATCATGAAAACTGCGGTCCGTTGAGCTCTACCACGTCATGTAAAGGTCATTTCAAGTTCAAATCAGGAGGAGTTAACAAAATTGATTTGACCTTGAAATGGCCTTTACCTGACGTGGTTGAGCTCAACGGGCCCCAGTTTTGTGATCAGGGACCCCAAAAACACCCTAATATACTTTTTCACAGCGATTGTGTTGATTTATCTTGATTTGACCTCGAAATGACCTTCAGCTAGACGTGATAGAGGTCAGCGGATCCTGGATTCGTTATAAGCGACCCCAAAAACCTCCTAATATACTTTTTCAGAGCGACTATCGATTTATCTTGATTTGTCCTTGAAATAACCTTTACCTGACGTGATAGAGGTTAGCGAACCCCGGATTCGTAACCAGCGACCCCAAAAACCCCCTAGTCATATGGTTTCGTCAAATAGTCCGAAATGTATTTTTTTGTAAACCTGTATAATCAAAAGAATATCAATATTTTAATTTAAATAGGCAACTTTAAAACACAGACAACTGTATTCACAGTAAAAGTTTCAAAAGATCACACACTACGCTCAAAATAGGAGGTAAATCTAGCAGACGAGTCGTTGTGACTTCCAAAATATGACAACACCGCTGGAAGTGACAACGCGCCTTGAACTACCCTATATATGGAAGCCATAACGTATGCTGTACGCTTCGGTATATACGTATATATATACAAAATTTATTTTGGTAAATCCTTTCCCCTCAATAGGTAGACCCATTTTATAAGCCCCCCTTTTACCAAATACACAATTTTAAAAGAATAATTCCTAGTAGAAAAGGTGGAAGTCGGACAGCCTCTGCTGTATACCGGAAGTCACAACTTAACGTGCATCAATATATATATATATATATATATATATATATATATATATATATATATATATATATATATATATATATATATATATAAATCCTACTATCAATTTGGCATCGATACATTATGCATTTACCATCAATTTGGCATCGTCTTGCAAAGTGGCATCTGTATATCGATGCCACTTTACACTACCTTAATAACTTTTTTCCTGTACTTGTTAGCAGAAGTCTAATCAACTCTGTAGTTAGAGATTTGATTCCTTGATGTTACTTTAATATATCAGCTTTCTTTGTTTATTCCTTACTGACTTATATAAGTTTATTCCATAAAATGTTTGAGTTCAAAATGATGGCACAGTGAAAATATTATATACATTTAGTTCAGTGTTTTACCGTTTTGTCGCTGCCGCTATATACATGAAAACGTATATCCCACTTTCATTATCAATCATTTTGGCATCAGAAATTTGGCATCACTGTTGAATACAATATTATCCACAACGAAAAATAGGCAATTTGAGAATGTATATATTATTTTCATCAACAAATCATTCTGGCATCATGTTGTTTTCACCCAATTTTGAAAAAATGTGAAAGCTTATAATCCAAGGATGGTACTAAAGGTGAGAAATTTGACCTAAACTATCTGTCCGTCGGTCTGTCCGACCGCGAATATAACTCTTACGTCATTATACCAGGTAGAATGACAAATGAGGTGTCAAATGAAAGCGTATAATCCAAGGATGGTACTAAAGGTGAGATATTTGACTTAAACTTTCTGTCCTTCGGTCTGTCCGACCGCAAATATAACTCCTCCGTCATTATACCAGGTAGAATGACAAATGAGGTGTCAAATGAAAGCTTATAATCCAAGGATGGTACTAAAGGTGAGAAATTTGACTTAGGCTGTCTGTCCGTCGGTCCGACCGACCGCGAATATAGCTCCTCCGTCATTATACCAGGTAGAATGACAAATCAGGTGTCAAATAGAAGCTTATAATCCAAGGATGGTACTAAAGGTGAGACATTTGACTTAGGCTGTCGGTCCGTCCGACCGCGAATATAACTCCTCCGTCATTATACCAGGTAGAATGACAAATGAGGTGTCAAATGAAAGCTTATAACCAAAGATGGTACTAAAGGTGAGAAATTTGACTTAGGCTGTCTGTCCGTCGCGTCGGTCAGTCCGACCCCGAATATAGCTCCTCCGTCATTATACCAGGTAGAATGACAAATGAGATGTCAAATGAAAGCTTATAATCGAAGTATGGTACTAAAGGTGAGACGTCGGTCCGTCCGACCGCGAATATAACTCCTCCGTCATTATACCAGGTAGAATGAAAAATGAGGTGTCAAAAGAAAGCTTATAATCCAAGGATGGTACTAAAAGTGAGAAATTTGACTTAGGCTGTCTGTCCGTCTGTCCGTCCGACCGCGAATATAGCTCCTCCGTCATTATACCAGGTAGAATGACAAATGAGATGTCAAATGAAAGCTTATAATCCAAGGATGGTATTAAAGGTGAGAAATTTAACTTGGGCTGTCTGTCCGTCGGTCCGTCCGACCGCGAATATAACTCCTCTACTATACCAGGTAGAATGACAAAAGAGGTGTCAAATGAAAGCTTATAATCCAAGGATGGTACTAAAGGTGAGAAATTTGACTTACGCTGTCTGACCGTCGGTCCGTCCGACCGCGAATATAGCTCCTCCGTCAATATACCAGGTAGAATGACAAATGAGGTGTCAAATGAAAGCTTATAATCCAAAGATGGTACTAAAGGTGAGAAATTTGACTTAGGCTGTCTGTCCGTCGCGTCGGTCAGTCCGACCCCGAATATAGCTCCTCCGTCATTATACCAGGTAGAATGACAAATGAGATGTCAAATGAAAGCTTATAATCGAAGTATGGTACTAAAGGTGAGACGTCGGTCCGTCCGACCGCGAATATAACTCCTCCGTCATTATACCAGGTAGAATGAAAAATGAGGTGTCAAAAGAAAGCTTATAATCCAAGGATGGTACTAAAAGTGAGAAATTTGACTTAGGCTGTCTGTCCGTTTGTCCGTCCGACCGCGAATATAGCTCCTCCGTCATTATACCAGGTAGAATGACAAATGAGATGTCAAATGAAAGCTTATAATCCAAGGATGGTATTAAAGGTGAGAAATTTGACTTGGGCTGTCTGTCCGTCGGTCCGTCCGACCGCGAATATAACTCCTCTACTATACCAGGTAGAATGACAAAAGAGGTGTCAAATGAAAGCTTATAATCCAAGGATGGTACTAAAGGTGAGAAATTTGACTTACGCTGTCTGACCGTCGGTCCGTCCGACCGCGAATATAGCTCCTCCGTCAATATACCAGGTAGAATGACAAATGAGGTGTCAAATGAAAGCTTATAATCCAAGGATGATACTAAAGGTGAAAAATTTGACCTAGGCTGTCTGTCCGTCGATCCCTCCGACCGCGAGTATAAATCCTCCGTCATTATACCAGGTATAATGGCAAATGAGGTGCCAAATGATAGCTTATAGTTCAAGCATGGTATTAAAAATGAAAAATTTTACCTAGGCTGTCTGTCCGTATGTCTGTCCATCCGCGAATACAACTCCTCCGTTATTAATACAGATAGAATGACAAATCGGGTGTCGAATGAAAGCTTTTAACTTAAGGATGGTATTATTAAAGATGAGAAATTTGACGTCGGAGTTCCGGTTTTAGAGTTGCAACCGTAAGTATTTACTATTTTAAAGTTGCCGAAAGAGAATAAGTGATATATTATTCAACGTGGATTAGCAAGATGAGAACAAATGTAAAATTTTGGTTTTTACGTAATTTCCGCTTAAAAAGTTATAACCGGAAATGCCATTATTCGCGGTGTGCAAGTACTTGGAACGGATACGAGAAACGATCGTGCGCGAATAGCGGAGAAATATTGCAACTTTCTTAAATAATTCATATTGTCCATTGAAATTGTCAAATTGACGTACATTTCATACCTACTGTCATTGAAGAAGAAAAATTATATGTTGCTCTGCAATATTGATATTATATGCAATTATTATATGAAGGCAAATTAAATTAATTGTATTTTGCTTGCAGTACTGCATTTTAATAACTAATTTTATTTACTACATACAATTGTTTACGTTTTAATAACATAACCTGAATCTTATTTTTTCTTCTTATTATTTTTTTGGATTATGGCCTTGACAATTATCCAGTAACCAGGACTAATATAATTGGCCAATATAATTAAAAGTGCGAATAAAGTTGCAGAGCGTAGAAACCAGGTGTCGTTTTGCCGAACTTGCACGGTCCCAATAGACTCAGAAATAGTATACGAACACATAAATCGAAGCGTATTGAAAGGTTTGAATCTTTAGAGTTATTTCTGTGTAAACAGTTTAGTAAAAATGACTCAAAATTAGTAAATTTGTATATCAATCCACGCAAAGTTACACGAAGAATTCAAATATCGACTTCCAATTCTACTTTCGATTACTTTGGGTGAAAACCTAGGACTTACGAAGTCCAATTACTTGTTTTCTTTAAAAATAAGACATGTCATAAATATGCCTTAGGCATCATAGAAGACAATGACACAGAAAAATCAAACAAGCAGCAGGTCAAAAGGGCCTTAGTTATGTATCTTCGGTCCTATTGGTTCAATCGTGACGTACAGCGCCTGAAACGATGGGATTTAACTGGCAGAATACGATGGTGTAGACAAATGAAAATGACGGCATGTAATAACACTTTAAAATTGTAGAAATAAAATGGATTAACGCACATGGTATGACATATTATGTGAGAGTATTTAACAAATAGAATACGATTACATACGTCCAGTTTTTGACAAGCGACTTCTCTACATATGATAAACGCGAAAGGGCCCCAACGTTCACTGTTCGACATAGGCCTCCCGTTCACTGCATATACCCACTGCTTTCTGACGCTGTGACTTAAGAGGATAGGATTTAACGAATAAAACGACAAAGAAGACTAAACAAGGCAGATCACGGGAAAAACACAACTGTCCGTTTTATACTCCACAGGGAAGCATCAAATATTCAACGTAAGGATATATTATAGTATAACGGTATGATAAATCTTTTTCTTTTTTTTTTTTCATTTAGTGCATTCCGTACGTTTTTTAAACATAATCAGGAGAAGTTGTTGAATTTCTGAAGTCTATAAAAGAATTTCTTAACAAACCTTTTTTTAATTGTGTTATGGATTATTTTTAAGAATGTGTTTAAAAGGTAGCTCACAGGCTTATTGTTCAATGGTCTTATCACTTTTAAACGCCTGTCTTTTTTGTAGGACTATTAATTGTGATTTCAAACATTCTAGCGGGACAATGCCTTTTGTGTAACTGAAATAAATATTGTTATCCATTTAATTTTTTTCCTCAATTAATTGAATGCCTCCTACTGGTGTTTGGTCTAAGCTTACCGCTTTTCCCCATTTAAGCTAAACTGCTCGTCAAAAGTTAGGGATATAGAAAATTATGCTCATTTTCATAGCTAATTTTTTCGAGAACAGATTAACGGATTCCACTAATTTTTTTTAATATTTTAGATTTTTCGTTAGTATTTACACAGTTGTGCAAAAGTTTACCCAAACTTTTTTTTGTACTTTTACCGAGTGGTATAAGTACAAAAAAGAAGTTTGAGTAAACCTCTTGTTAGGTATTAGTTACGTATCTTCACTCCCATTGGTCCAAACGTGTCGTACGGCGGCTCAAATGATAGGAATCAGTCAACAGAATACAATGACACAGAAAAATCAATTACAGTAAAATATTGAAAGGGCCTTAGTTACGTATATTCGCTGCTATTTTTCCAATCATGACGTACGGTGGCTAAAATGGTAGGAATTAACCAACAGAATACAATGACACCCAAATCCGGTGTCGGAAAGCTGGTCGAGAACACTTCGTCGACGGAAAATTGGTCGACAACAGTTGGTCGACAAACAGTTGGTCGAATGCACAATTCATCGAATGGACAATTCATCGACGAACATTTGATCGAATGGAATTTTCGTCGACAAACTGTTATTTATCTTTAGGATAAAGGGATTAATGGTGACAAACGACGGGTAACTGGAATATTGTATTATATATTTTTTTTTTGGGTTTTGTTAATTTTGTACCTAAATCTTACCGGAGGTATTGCGCCTTTTATAAATGTGTAGTTGTGAATTAAGTTTTTGATAATAAAATCAAGAGGGTAAGAATCGCTTTACTTTTAAACTCTTCACTTTTGGCGCATCATGGACGGCTCGTTTTTAAAAGAATCGTTTTAATTTTTTTTTGTATAAACATGCTCTTTCATTCGTTTAAATGTTGCTTTTCAAATTTTCTAATATTTATAAACAAAGCCCCGGTGAATTTTTGAAAAAAGTGGCTAACTCGGGTTTTAAGGGTTGTAGGGCATTAAATTTTTGTTTCAGTTTCTATAAGAATACCAACATGTCGAATAAAAAAAATTAACTTCCTACGTGTTGTTGTTCTGAAGCTATTTTCTTGTGGCATTTTTGGAATTAACTAGTTTTGATGGGAAATAAGCCACAATTTTACTAAAAAAACTGATTTTATTAACGTTTCGACGCTCAAATCGGGTGTCGTTGTCAAAATAAAACCATTTTTTTTAGTAAAATTGTGGCTTATTTCCCATCAAAATTAGTTAATTCCCACATGTTAATGCGGTTGTTATTTTAATTGTTTATTCGCGAACTCAATCGACTATAGGTGGCAGTGCAGTTGCATGAAAATGGCCGATGTAATTGGGATAATGCATTTTGATATAATTAATATTTTTATTGATGTAATTAATTAATATAAATAAATCATTCATTAAATGAACACACCAGACAAGCATTCAATCGACATTGATATATAGGTTAACGGATGTTTTGTTTAAATCTTCATCCCAATTCCTCTAGTTCAAAATAAGCGGCAGCACCCTCGCTTGAGTTCGCGAATAAGCTCAAAATAACACTACTTTTTCAAAATTATTTTATAATTATTTATAATATTTATTATAAACTTTTTATTCAAGACTTGATCTAATTTGATAAATTGAACCTTTCTCTTTGGTTTGATGTCTTTAGAATTTATGTTGACCTAATAGTTTATGCATAATAACGCTGTAGATAGAAGCTTTTTGGGATAAACAATTTCAATTTTGCAATAACTATTAGGTAAAACTTCTTGAAATTTTAACGGCTGAATACTTCTAATATTGTTCCTTTACTTACGCGAAAATAAAGCTTTTAGTGTATTTTTAGAAAAGTTATTAATTATTTTCAAAAAATCGACTTTTGAAGCTATTTTCCCAATAACTAAGCAACAAATTAACAAAAAGAACTTTCCAAACACTCATTTTAAAGAATTTTCTATGCTCTTCAGTAAAATTGTATCACCTTTCCATACAGCATACCGGTCTCCACCTTTAATATTTACAATCAAATAGCGATCTTTAATTGTTTATATATTGTTTATAAGTTAAAAAGTACGTTTGATTTTTTGCATAATTTTTATATTGGATACTGTTGTAACTAAATTTACCCTAATGCCATAAGCAGTTCTTAGATACCTGTATCAACGGATGTCACGAAAGAGGCCATTTATTTGCTAATTTCTCTGGTCTATCACACCCTTTCTTATCTGTGTTTACAATCCAAATCATTAAGCCACATAAAGAGGTAGGGCAATAAACTCACTATAGCTATAGAAATGCTTTTACTACAAAATTTTAAAAGATAAGAGTTATAACGGAACAAGTATGCATACCTGCATTTTAAGACCCAGGTAGATTTTTGGGGATGACACAATGACACTAAAAGATGGCTTTGCCGATGATTGCATTCAATTGAGATGGTAAGTAGGTATGAATCACCTCTAGTTATATTTTAATGGCTTTGTAATTTAACTTCATGGGGTACGAAAGAATTAAGAAACTTTTAAGAATTTGAAAAAACATAGTTTTTGGGGGGTTTAGGTGTTTTACACAATTTTTGAATATCCCTAAAAACTCAGTTATTTCAAATTATATATACATAACCTATAAAAAACCTTGAGTTAGTCTATTTTGAAGTATATAAAATGGAGAAAATCCCAAAAAACTACCGAAAAAACCAGTTTTCCGGATTTTTGAAGATGGCGCACCTTACGAATAAATCTGAAAAAAGTCAGAAATACAGATTTTGATAAAATTCACAAAACGCAAAAAAATTAGACATGCAGCCATCGCCAAAAAAAGTTATACGTACCTATTAAAAAAACAAAAAACATTGAGGTTATGTACACTCGACCTTCGGGTCCATAAAATTATATGTTTTGTAAAAGCCTCAGCTGTGCGTGTGAATTTTTTGTAATTTATAATTTAATTGCAAACCAACTTAAAAAAAAATAAAATCGAAAAATTGACATTTTTTGATGTGGGGAAAGGGGAAGGGGGTGGTGGGCTAAAATTGCGGTGATTCTTAATTTTTTTAATCACATAGAACGTAAAAAAATAAAAAAAAATATTCAGGCTGTATCGACTTCAAAATAATACAGCATCATGCCAAAAGGGCCTTAGTTATGTATGTTCGGCCCTATTGATCCAATCGTGACGTACGTCGGCTGAAATGATAGGAACTAACCAATAGCATACAATGACATAGAGAAATCAAATACAGCCTCATGTCAAAAAGAATAGAATAAACAAAAATTTCTTTTGAATTAAATATTTGAAATAAAAAATCACACTAAATTTTCTTTTTTTTTTCACCCTTTCACTTATCAATATAAACATAAAAGTTTTTAGAGAGTTTCGCCCTCGGTTATAATGTAATCTTTCATTCTGCGTTTAAATTTTTCCAAAATTCTTATTAGTTTTCTCAGGATTCGAATAAACTGAATGCATTTAAATAGCATTGGTCATAATTTTGCGCCTACTCCCTCAAGGCTTAAAAAATGTAACATTTCAAAGGAATGGAGATATTTCAAAGATTCGCTGAGACTATAATTTTTATCTAATATACATATATCTGTAGTCCATCCACTCACGGTAAATATTGCAAAACCTCCGAATTTTAAACAACCGCTTGGATTGACATGAAATTGGGTATGCACATAGCTGACAGGTCAAAGAAAAAGTGATATTGTGCCGACGTGTGCTTTTGCCTTGGGAGTTAGTACAACCACTTTTATAATGTGAAAAGACATACATTCAAAATAAGTCCTAAAGTGGATAAACTGAGTAATTCTAAGCTAGTTTTTGTTCTATAGATTTTTTCTTAACATACTGTTTGAGTTATTTGCAAGTGAATATATTATGTTCGTTTTTCAACAAAAAAGTCACGTTTTTAGACGGTTTTAGAAAAAAACTCAAAAAGTATTTTAACGAAAAATATTCTTAGCAAAAATATAGCGTATAAAAAAGTGAAAACAATGGTGTATGTATGAAGTCTGTAGACCCTGTAAAAGTAGAGTTGTAGTTAAGAGGAAACAGTAGCGATCAACAGGTAGCGAAAACGCGTTCCAAGATTGCGGCTGTAATTTTGAATATTTTTTCGAGATATTTGGCACACGTATTCGTAATATAATAAAGAATGGCGGTACAGAGCCCAATTTGAAAAATATATGAATATGTGGAAATTACTCTGTAATTAAATACAATATTTAAAAAACGAGCCTGTACCGCCATTAAGAAGAACAAAAAAATACACTTTCTTCAAATGAACTTTTTTATCCGATGCCTAGATTTTGTGTCATTTTGGAACTACTAAAATTTTGTATTTCATTAGTAGTTCCAAAATGACACAAAATCTAGGCATCGGATAAAAAGTTTATTTGAAGAAAGTGTATTTTTTTGTTCTTCTTAATGGCGGTACAGGCTCGTTTTTTTAATATTATATTTAATTACAGAGTAATTTCCACATATTAATATATTTTTCAAATTCGGCTCTGTACCGCCATTCTTTATTATATTACGAATACGTGTGCCAAATATCTCGAAAAAATATTCAAAATTACAGCCGCAATCTTGGAACGCGTTTTGGCTACCTGTTGATCGCTACTGTATCACCTTAATGAAAAGCAGGTTCTACTTCGTCAAAATACAAATCGAATATTTTAACATGAAATAACCATAAAACGAAGCACTTTTCGGGAAAAACTCATGACTTACAACTGTTATAAAATGTCTAAAAAGTTTTATTTGTATTTTTATAAACGTTTCTAGCATCAAAAGTTAGTTAGCATCAAAATGAAGTCTCTTTTTTGTTAAAAAAATGTAAAAATCACCGCCTAATTTACTTATGTATTGTTTATGTGATATGTACATTTTTTACTCTTTGAGATATTTAGTATCACTAATGTTTAAGTTATTTTAAACCAAGGCATTTTTTTTCAAAATTAAAATTTTTTTATTTTAAAACCAATTTTTTTTAATAAGCATTTCTTGCCAATAAATCTTATAGATCATATAAACAGTATAATATAAGTAAATTAACTAGGGCGGTAACTATTAATTTCATATGGAATGCTAATTAGGTGGTGATTTTCACGATTTCTTTTAGCAAAAAAAGGGACATATTTTATTTAAAGCGTAACTTACTTTTGATGCTGATGGTGATAGAATAGATACTTTTTAAATAACAAAAATAAAACTTTTTTAAACACTTTAAAAAATTTGTGGCGAGTTTTCCCCGAAAAGTGCGTTATTTTTTGGATATTTTACGTTGAACTAGTCGATTTGGAATTCGACGAATAAGAACCAACTGTTGTTCAGCTCCAACTCTGTTTTTATTGTGTGTCCAGACTTCATACATACATAATTTTTTTTACTGTTTTATAAGCTTTATATTTGCTAAGAATAGTTTTTTCGATCAAATACTTACTTTTTGATTTATTTACGAAAAACCATCTAAAAACAAAAAATACAAGGAATTTAATTAGTTTATCCACTTACGGACATATTTTTACCTATATTTTTTCACACTCGAGAAGGGGGTGGTACTCATCCCCAGAAAAAAGCACACACTGGCACAATATCACTTTTTTCTTTGACATGTTAGCTATGCTTATGTCAAATTTCATGCCAATCCAAGCGATTTTGTAAAATCCAAAAACAGTGAGTAAATTGTCCAATGATATCTTTAAAAAAGACTAGTGCATTTTACAAAAACTTAGGTCAATAAATAATATGAAAACAGCGGAATATCAACCAATGTTGAATGTTTTTACAAAGTATTGTTTATTTTTCGCTACTCGAAGGGGACAACTATTAAACTGGTTTCTTCCACTTCCAGACAATTTTTTAACCGCATATGACATCAAAACCAGAATTAAAAAAATTCGGTTTCGACCTCTTAATACACGTAAATTGATCAAGTATATTTTTCTGTGACTATGTGTGTCACTTCCGGGTACACCATTTTAACCGGAAGTGGTGTAAAACTAAAAAAAGTATTTCTTTGTTCTCATTTTTCTAATGCGCGTCAAATTTCTAATCGCTAGTACCATCTATGGGTTATAATCTTTCATTCAACCTCTGTGATTATATCTGACAGACGGACGGACAGACAGGCATAAAACCGGACAGGCATAAATATTTGTTCTCGTCTTTCTAAGGCGCGTCGAGTAATACATAGTTTGTACTATTTCTGCGAATTTAGAACAATACTTCGGGTTGCAACTCTTTATCCTGAAGTCGGAGGCCAAATTTCTCACCTTTAGTACCATCTTTGGGTTATAAGCTTTCATTCCACATCTAATTTGTCATGTTTTAACCCGGCATCCGACAGGTGAACTTTTTTGCCACTAACAGACAGGTGGGATGTGACAAACCCCAGCATTGAAAGAGTTAAAGAATCTCAAAAAATATCTCTACGTTTAGATTAGTTAACAGAAACAGTAAAGATGCAGTAGAAATAAACAAACCAAGACACGTTAAATGATACTAGCAGCACTCCCGAATCATAATTTACAATGTGTAAACTTTGGAAATCATGACTTGGAATTTACAATGTATATACTGATGTGATCTTGATTATTGATATGAGATAATATTCTTATATGTCACTTAATTTAATCAATGTATTAATACTAATCTAATTAATTAACCAGATCACATATCAATATGTTTTCAATCTCAGGGCGAATTATAAATTAATTAGGTACTTACTTTCGTGGCTTCTGAATATTTCTTAATGGTTCCTAATCGGGATAGAAAAGAAAAGAGTAAAAAAAAATACAAATATGGGTTACAATTATAATCAAAATATTTTTTATTTTATTCAAAAGGCAATCAATGCTTAATATTTGCTATTTCTTATTATTCTTAAACATAACATTTACAACTGGGAATTTTATTTCCTTTTGGTTTTCTATTGAAAGTTTTTATTAACATTTAACTATTAGGAGTTATTAGGGACAACTCTATTTAAGTTTGATGAAGCTTTTCTGATATTATTGATTATGTTATTCAATTTTTTATGTGGAATTTAATACGAAAAACCCATACATTCATGTCCAAACAAATGAGACTGACCTTTTCCTGGTGAACTGAAAATGTCCTCACACAAAACCCTTTCCTGCTATCCTTGGCTGCGATCAAACCTCGTCCTGGCTTCCAGTGATGTTCTCCTTTGAAAAACTAGCTCGAATAGCTCTCGTTCCTGCTTTTGTCGTGATGCTGTGTTCTACCTTTTTCGAAACTGCTATCAGCTACCGGGACACTCTGGGCTCAAGGAGGTTCTTTTACTCTCGACCTGGCCTACTTCTCGTTCCACGATAGATACTCCACACTCACGGAACTACCGGCTTTCTCACTCCTCGAACACTACCGTCTACTACTCGACTTCACTTCTCGACAGCTCAAAACATTCTGATCCCACTTTGTCATTCATTCACCTACTTTCTCAATATCCCTTCCAGATTCACAAATCAACCTTCCACCACCAACTCTCATTCTCAGTATTCCTCAAAAACCAATTTTTAATCTTTCTAAATATGCTTAATGGATTTCAAAAGAAAATATTTAATTCCCATTCTAAAATCACTTTCTACTATTTACAAATTTTAATGACCTATTCTCTCTTTCAAATGAGTCTTATTTAGCATAGGCTAATGATCGAAACCTTCCGCGAAAAACGATAATGAACTATCATCTATTTCACTGAGTTTTATTTAGCATAGGCTAATGATCGACCTTCCGAGAAGAACGATAATGGTACGCGTCATTCACTTTGTTTATTTTAAGCGCACTGTCCCGAGTTCCGTCTAATCACTTCTTAAAATTAAATATAACAATTTGTTGTATACAGGGTGTTCTAAATTTATATGCCCGTGGTTGAGAAAATTGAAAATATTTTATATTAAATTGAATCCTGTTTACAACCATCAAAATTTAATTTTCATATCAAATAGAAATATAACAATACATTGTAAATAATTATGATTCGGGAGTGCTCCTAGTAGCATTTAACGTGTCTTGGTTTGTTTATTTCTACTGAATCTGGATTTTAAATTTAGTATAAATTTCTACGTATTATGACTGTTTCTTGTTGAGAATAAAGAAAAAACTTCACCAATTATGGTTTCATTTCGAAAACAACGCACACATCTTATGGAAAATATAATGTCACTCAAATTCAATAAAATTTATACGAATAGATCCGTTTTAATTTACCGATCAAATCTTATCATTGCGCCAACTCTCTATTTTCAAAAATAAGAGCAGAAATTGATACAAATAAATCTGAAATCAAATGGGTAGGTACATAAGTTAGAGAGAGAAAAAATATTTTAAACTACCCAGATTTTCGGTACTCCATAAATCAGCGGATTAGTTTCACTAATCCGCTTAGGCCCAGCGGGATTTAAGCTCTTATGAATAGCACTCGGAGCAATAATGATTGTAACTTTAACACTTTTAACACTTTATGGACTCCAAAAATGTGATTTCGATAAACTTTAATTGCAATTTGCGCCGTAATTAATCATAATTAAGAGTTGGCGCAATGATAAGATTTGATCGGTAAATTAAAACGGATCTATTCGTATAAATTTTATTGAATTTGAGTGACATTATATTTTCCATAAGATGTGTGCGTTGTCCGTATTATGACTGTTTCTTGTTGAGAATAAAGAAAAAACTTTACCAATTATGGTTTCATTTCGAAAACAACATAAGTCCACAAACTTTAAAACATAATATCAAAAAAATAAGCAACATTTAAACTTTTTTGGTCTTTCAGATATAGGTCTGGATCCCGCGTATGAAAAAAAAGTTGATTAATAGCAAGCTGAAAATTTGTTAATAGCTTAAGGGTGTCTAGTCGGATAAACTTTGATATATGGGAACACTGGAACAGGGGCAGTTTTAATTTTGGAACAGGTTAAAAATTTGAAACGGTCACACCACGAAAACGGCACATGTATTTTGTCCGACAGAACAGACTTAAACTCTTCGAACAGAGATTAAACTCTCATGCAAAAATTAGACTGCTATTTATCACCAAATGGGCCTTTTAATGAGTAGAGCATGTAGAATATGTCAAATGACAGGAATTATGACAGGTGATAAATAGCAGTCTAATTTTTGCATGAGAGTTTAATCTCTATTCGGAGAGTTTAAGTCTGTTATGTCGGACAAAATAAATGTGCCGTTTTCGTGGTGTGACCGTTCCAAATTTTCAACCTGTTTCACAATTAAAACTGCCCCTGTTCCAGTGTTCCCATATATAAAAGTTTATCCGACTAAACACCCTTAAGCTATTAACAAATTTTCAGCTTGCTATTAATCAACTTTTTTTTCATACGCGGGATCCAGACCTAATAGATGCATTTATAACCCATAATACTTATATAAAATATAGTATTACTATCAGAATCTCTAACTACTAATGGAAAGATTTTTACGTTTCCTGAAAAATTTACACATTGTAACATACAGTGCTTCCATAAAGTAACGCATAATTTCATTATTTCGTAAACCGGCGACTTTAAGGAAAATTTTCGAAACAGGTCGATTTTTATTTTTAAATTACAATTTTTTGGCATATTACATATCATACTAGTGATGTCATCCATCTGGGCTTGATAACGTAATCGATGAATTTTTTAAATGAGAATAGGGGTCATGTGATAGCTCATTTGAAAGGGTATTTAATTCTCTATTTACTAATACAAACAATAACATAATTATATATACAGGGTGTCCAAAAAGAATTCTTTAATTAAATTAATTGAGACAAAAAGAAAAATGTATGTAACTTATTTAATTCAAAATTCGTTTTACTTTTGTCAGAAAATTAAATGTTAGAGCTGCCATCCACCTGCCTCTTGGAAGTTTAAGATTACGCTTAAGCGAAAATCAATATTTAGGTTTTAAATAAAACATTTTTATGTTTGCTGGCACCAATAAAATATATTTAGAATTAAACAAATTACATACATTCATCTTTTTATACCAATTAATTTAATTTAAATAACATTTTTTGGACACCCTGTATAAATAATTATATTAACAATTATATTATTGAATAGAGAATTACATACCCTTTCAAATGAGCTATTACATGCCCTTTATTCTTATTTAAAAAAATCAACGATTACGTCATCACGCCCAGATGGATGACGTCACTAGTATGATATGTATGCCAATAAATTGTAATTTAAAAATAAAAATCGACCTGTTTCGGTATTTTTCCTGAAAGTGTCCGGTTTGTGAAATAATGAATTTATGCGTTACTTTATGGACGCACTGTATATTGTTTCGCAATGACCCATTAAATTATTATAAATGCAATTAACCATTGACCATGTCATGAAAATGGCAATATAAAATTAATTTTTCAAATGTCAAACTTTAAAATTTGTTTTTGTTAACAAAAAAATAATTTAAATATCTATTATGAAATTCGTTACAAACAAAATCTGATATTTCAACTAAACGAAACAAAATACACAATAAAAGTGAATTATTAAACTCATTCAGGGACCCGTTCAGACAAAAGAGCCTACAACTGGTTTTTACCTGAGTGCGAGTGGAAGACTTGTAACGTGAAGCGATCGATATTATGTATCTAACTAGGTACTGTCTTTTCCGTAAAAATGTATATCTTGGCAACATCCTGTTGTTGCCTAAGTGATGTTTAAGCAATGTTTTTGACCTACGGGGGTCAAATTGTCGTTATAGTGTAAGGAATAAAATATATAAATAAATCGGATTACTGAAAATCCGACAACGGTGCCAAGCTTAAAGAAGTGTACTAAGCGAACATTCACGGATTATACCTAGAAAATGATAGCATTTCTAGGTGATGCCAAATGACTGCAACGTGAAAAGATGCCAATTTAATAGCGGGATGTATATATATATATATATATAAACAAATGAAATAGAGAATGCGGAAAAATCCCCTTACGAATAATTCACACATCCACTATTATATATATATATATATATATATATATATATATATATATATATATATATATATATATATATATATATACATCCCGCTATCATTATGTCATCTTTTCATGTTGCAGTCATTTGGCATCACCAAGAAATACTATCATTTTCGAATTTTAATTCGTGTATGTTTGTTGAGCGCATTTTTTAACGCCCTGTATCGTTCTCAGTTTTCTAAAATTTTAATTTTAAAAATTTAAATTATATACAAAAATTTTTACACTTCATAACCATTTTGACTTCCACCACATAAAAATGTGTATTTCCCATCATTTTGCCGCTTTTCGACGTTGCCACGAGTTAAAAATACCGATCTTTTGAGGACAGGTAGAAAAGGTCTATTGTAAACTTAGAGGATGGAATATTTTGGTAAAATATTCCATCCTCTCAGATTATAAACTACATAAAAGGTAGGTCCTTTACCTGTTCAGCTGGATTAACAAGCAAGGATCTAAATATTTTACGAGTTGAATTGTGTTTATTTGATTTCATCTGTTAAATTAAAATTTCTCATACCGACTTAAAATATTTGTTTGAAAAATTCATTTTATATTTTCGTTTAATTTACTTAGGGTTTTTGGTCAGAATTTTGAAGAAACGCTTGGTTTGACATAAAATTTGGGACACGTACCTATAGCTAATATGTTAAAGAAAAAAAGTGATATTGTGCCGATATGTGCTTTTGATCTGGAGGTGAGTTTCGTCGGTTATAGGGTATGAAAACAAATACGTTCAAATAAGTCCGGAATTGGATAAACTGACTAATTCTAAGCAACTTCTATTTTATAGCGTTTTTCACTAAGTCAATACTTTTAGAGATATTTGCGAGTGAATATGTTCATTTTTCAACAAAAAAAAAAACGTTTTTATACGGTTTTTCGCAAATAACTCAAAAAGTAGGTACTTTATTGAAAAAAAATTAGCAAATAGTAAATATAGCTTATAAAAAAGTGAAAAAATGGTATATGTGTCAGGTCTGTAGACCCAGTAGAAGCAGAGTTATTGCTAAGCTTTGTTTTAAAACCAAGAGGAGTAGGTAAACTAAATGGCAGATTCACACCCAAGAAAGTCACTAGAAATATCATCAGATAAATCTTCTTTTTTGGTTGATCATATCGGCCTTTCACGGTAATCTTGACTAAAAATCTAAAAATAAAAGGAAGAACGCAGAAAATACAAAAATTGCTGATAAAATAAATAAACTGACCTATGAAATGCCAATAGTGTCAAAATTTGATATGAGTAAAATTGCCTGAGGTTGTACCAATTACAAACAAGGTGTACGGCGCGGGAAATTTGAATGACTCCTCTTGTTTAAAAACAGACTATAGTGAAAAATAAGCTCTTATATCTCAAATTCCAAATCGAATATTTTAACGTGAAATAAAAAAATGAAACACTTTTCTGGGAAAACTTATTACAACTTTCTTAAAGTGTTTAAGAAAACGTTTATTTTTATTTTTTTTTTAAGTTTCCAGCAGCAAGAGTAAGCAGGTTACGCTCAAAATAAAGTTGTTCCTTTTTTTTTGGTTAAAAATATTCTAAAAACTCCCTCTAATTAACAGCCCAAATGGAATTAATCGTTACCACTTCACAAGTAACTTTATGTATTGTTTGTGTTTGTAAGTTTCATCAGTTCAAAGTGCTTATTTGTGGAAAAATTTGGTTTTAAAGTAAATTTTTTTAAATCTTTAATTTTGAAAAAAAGACTTTTGTCAAAATAACTTAAAAATTATTAGTGATACCAAATATCTTAAAGAGTAAAAAATGTAGGTGTTGCTTTTTTAAATATTTGGAATTTTTTGATTTTCTGGAAGACAAAAATTGGTTAAGATATGGCTGTTCAAAATTTGCATATACATACTCGTGACTAGTGATTCGTTCGAGGCCTTTCAACAAAACCCCTTTCAAAAATAAGCATTTTGAACCAATGCAACTTACAGATCATATACAGGGTTTCCCCGAAAATAGTGCGTTCCTTAAAGGTATAGATAGAAAGCACAATGTAGAGCAAAAAAGTCTTATAACATTTTATTCTAAATTCAGCCGTTTGACCAAAAAACGAAAATACATTTTGATATGCAAATTGATACTCAATTAGTAAATAAACAAGGGGTCCCATTAGATTAAATTTCACAGTCACAGGTTCTTCTACGCCATGTTGCCAGGTCATATAAATTTATGAAAATAAAAATTTACTCTTATGGAGAACAACGTAATTTTTGTTGAAACGGTTAACTTTAGGAAAAAATGTTACAACACCTTTTTGTTCTAAATTGTGTATTATATCCACACCTTAAAGGAACGCACTATTTTCGGAGACACCCTGTATAAACAATACATTTATCTAAAGTAACGTGTGAAGCGGTAACAATTAATTTTCATGACTTTCTTTTGCCAAAAAAAAGGGAACGATTTTATTTTCAGCGTAACTTGCTTACTTTTCACGCTAGAAACTGTTTTAAAAACACCAAAAAAAATTTTTTTTAAACACTTTAAAAGAGTTATGATGAGTGTTTCCCGAAAAGTGCTTTATTTTTTTGGTTATTTACGTTGAAATATTCGATTTGGTATTTGACGAATAAGAACCTATTTTTCATTAGCTGCAACCCTGCTTCTACTGGGTCTACAGACCTTATACTGACACCTCTTTTTCATAAGCTATATTATTGCTAGGAATATTTTCTTCGATAAAATATGTACATACTTACTTTTTGAGTTATTTGCGAAAATCCGTCCAAAACGTGTTTTTCTATGAAAAATAAACATATTCACTCGCACATACCTCGAAAAGTATTGACCTAAAACTTTTATAGAACAAAATTTGCTTAGAATTAGAATTAGTCAGTTTATCCACTTCCGGACTTATTTTGCACGTATGTTTTTTCACCTCCAAGAAGGGGTGAAAGTCACATCCAGGACAAGAGGACATATCGGCATAATCTCACTTTTTTCTTTGGCATTTTAGCTACGTGTGTGCCAAATTTTATGTCAATCCAAGCGGTTCTTTAAAATCTGGAGGTTTTGCGATATTTTATCGTGAGTGAATGGAATAATAATTAATACAACGGCAATTATTGCCGTTGTCACTTTTAGATAAGAAGTCATTATCACAATGATATAGTCAGGTTAACTGAATTGTATAATTATTGTTTTTATCATTAAATGTGAAAACCTAGAATTATCCATGTCTGTCCGTCAATAAACACAACTCGTCTATTAGTAGGACAGAAAGAATGACAAATAAGGTGTCAAATGAAAGCCTATAACCAAAATATGATATTACATGTGAGAAGTTTGACCTCGGACTGCCTGTTCCAGAGTTGCAACCGAAAGTACTGTTTTAAATTCGTCGAAATAGTACAAACTATTGGTCAACACGACTAAGAAAGACCAGAACAAATACATACTTCCGGTTTCATGCCTGTCTGTTCGTCCATATCTGTAGGTGAACAAAATTCATCCGTCATATCAGCTGACAAAAAGTTACACGAAGGGTTCAAATATCGACTGCCGGTTCAACTTCCGGTCACTTTTTGTGAAAAATTAGAACTTACGATGTCCAATTGCTTGTTACAATTTTTTTTATAAGTGTTCTACTCTATCTATTCTGACTTTTCATTAACTTACTTAGATCACATATAATTTAATACAGTTTTGATGTCAGGGTCTTCAAAATTTATGTGGTGAGTTCCGGTATGTGATGAATGAAAAACGACTCCATAAGCAGAAGAAAAAAGTGTTCTCAAGACCTAAGACAATACATCGACTCACAAGAGCGTTGTGACAGTAGCAAAAATTCGAGTTGGGGTTCTAATTACTTTCTCATGCGGCTTACTCTCCTGACTTGGCCCCCTCCGATTATTAAGTGTTCCCAAATCTGAAGAAATGATGGGCGAGTCACAAAGTTTCACAAAAAAGCGAATATTTCGCGAAATGAACGTCAGATCGAAAAACTAAAAAATGCGTGTTCAATATTTTTCAAAAGTCTATCGAATGATACCAAAAACGAACCCCCACGGAAAGGGGTGAGGAGTAAATTAAAAATTTTAAATACGAACCCTGCGATATTTCGCGAAATGAACATCAGAGTGCCAGTGTGTGCTTTTTTTCTGGGGATGAGTACCACCCCCTTCTCGAGTGTGAAAAAATATAGGTCCAAATAAGTCCGTAAGTGGATAAACTAATTAAATTCCTTGTAACTTTTGTTTTTAGATGGTTTTTCGCAAATAAATCAAAAAGTAAGTATTTGATCGAAAAACTATTCCTAGCAAATATAAAGCTTATAAAACAGTAAAAAAAATGATGTATGTATGAAGTCTGGACACACAATAAAAACAGAGTTGGAGCTAATCAAAAGTTGGTTCTTATTCGTCAAATTCCAAATCGACTAGTTCAACGTAAAATGTCCAAAAAATAACGCACTTTTCGGGGAAAACCCGCCACAAATTTTTTAAAGAGTTTAAAAAAAGTTTTATTTTTGTTATATAAAAAGTATCTATTCTATCACCATCAGCATCAAAAGTAGACCGGGCAGTATCGTCGCCCCCGCTAGCGAAATTATTCCGATTCGATTTTTTTGCACAAACTTACTCAAAAAGAGGTCCTTATAACATATCCAAAGGGTGCCGGGCGGTGCATTGGTCGAAAAATTGTTTAAAAAATTTTTTTGAAACAAATTCACAAAAACAATTTTTTCATTTCGAACAATTTTTTTTAGATAACTTGTGTCATTCTGGGCAAAAAAGGTGTCTTGCCATTTTTGTTTAAAATTGATTGTTGTCGAGTTATATGCGATTAAAAATTTGAAAAATGCGAAAATGGCCATTTTTAAGTCTTAATAACTCGATTAAAAGTTATTATTATGAAATTAAAAAGTGAGCAGATCAAGTTTCAAACCCTTGCTTCAAGGTCCTTAAGAGATTTTTGTCATTATTTTATTACAAAGCTGTTATTTTTAATTATTAATAATTAGCGCTATAGTCCCGGATTTATCGTCGCCCCTGTTAGTGAAATTATTCCGATTCGATTTTTTTGCACAAACTTACTCAAAAAGAGGTCCTTATAACATATTCACAAGGTGCCGTGGTCGAAAAATTGTTTAAACAATTTTTTAAACAAATCCACAAAAATAATTTTTTCACTTTGAACAATTTTTTTTTAGATAATTTTGGACATTCTGAACAAAAAAGGTCTCTTGTCAATTTTCTCTAAAATTGATTGTTGTCGAGTTATACGCGATTTAAAACCTGAAAAATGCGAAAATGGCCATATAACTCGACAAAATTCAATTTTAGAGAAAAATCTCAAGATACCTTTTTTGCTCAGAATAACCCAACTTATCTAAAAAATCGTTCGTAATGAAAAAATTATTTTTGTGAATTTGTTTAAAAAATTGTTTAAGGTGATACAGTAGCGATCAACAGGTAGCCAAAACGCGTTCCAAGATTGCGGCTGTAATTTTGAATATTTTTTCAAGATATTTGGCACACGTATCCGTAATATAATAAAGAATGGCGGTACAGAGCCCAATTTGAAAAATATATTAGGTAATATTTGACAATTATTCTGTAATTAAATACAATATTAAAAAAACGAGCCTGTACCGCCATTAAGAAGAACAAAAAAATACACTTTCTTCAAATAAACTTTTTTATCCGATGCCTAGATTTTGTGTCATTTTGGAACTACTAAAATGTTTTATTTCATTAGTCCAAAACAAAATTTAAATTTTTTAATTCGACAAAATATTTCCACGCACAGGCTGTGGTCTGTATTAATTCGAGAACCAAGAGAGACAGCTCATTAACCGCCTTTCATTTTTTCTTAGAAAATAAACGATCTCTACACAAAGTACTTATAGGATAATACGCCGCCGTTATGAAATGATTGTAGGATGTTAAAATGACGAAGGATGTTTTACCCGGAAATCCGAATTTTATTACTTTTGTTATATTTAATACCCTAATAGCACACGACGTCCTTTGGACGTCCAAAATAGGTCAATTTTTGGTCCTAACGTCCATGGACCATAAACGGACGTCCTTTGGACGTCCGACGCTGGACGTACTTCGGGTGTACTAAATATGTACGTCCTTTGGACGTCCGGCGTTGGACGTCCGGCGTTGGACGTCCTTCAGGTGGACTAAATATGTACGTCCTTTGGACGTCCGGCGTTGGACGTCCTTCGGGTGGACTAAATATGTACGTCCTTCGGACGTCCGGTGTTGGACGTCCTTCGGGTGGAATAAATATGAACGTCCTTTGGACGTCCGTACTCGGACGAAATACGGACCTTTTCCAATCGTCCATATTGGACATATTCTACCAATAAGGGGATTAAACAGCAAAATTATTTAATAAAATATTAACTTAATTATGTTAATAAAATAGTTTAAATGGAAAAGATTATAAATCATATTTAATTCAAAACTGTATATGTAGTTTAATATCTAATACATGTTTTTGTTTTTATGTAAAGTGTGAAAATCTGATCGGTAAATTATTCGTTATGTCCACTCTACATCAACAATAAATTGAACAAGAAATTGACCAAGTTATTCAAGGCCAAATTTGACGAGTACAAAATGTATGATTTGTAAAAGAAAATGAAGGAATTTGATGAAATAGAACAATTGGATATGTTTTATTTTGTCAAATTTCTTTATTTTCTGTTTATTCACGGCAAAATTGGAAGTAGAATTGTGTTTTGTATAAGCCAAATTTGACCTTGAATAACTTGTCGTCAATTTCTTGTTCAATTATTGTTGATGTAAAGTGGACTTTATAATGTTTTATTATTCCCGTTACCAAGATGATAGAAGTTTGGTGGTTAAATCTAATAAGCAAAAATATAATTTTTATCAATGTATCCTTACTACAGATGAATATTGAGAGCATCTTTTTGAAGTTGAGCGTACGTGTGCCCAAAATAGGTCCAATTTTAGTCCTAATGCGGATGGACTATAAATGAACGTCCTTCGGACGTCCGACGTTGGACGTACTTACGTGTTGAATAAATATGAACGTCCTTTGGACGTCCATTGGACGTCCGTGCTCGGACGTCCGTTGGACATTGACATCGATCCGTGAGCGTCATCTGCAAAGAAGAAAATCACAAGCCAGGACAACCAATCCCAATAGTGAGTGTTTTTTTTGTTGTGTTGTCAAAAGTTTATTTAATTATTTATGTTTTTCCTTACATACTTACATATTTTTTCAAGCTTTTTGGTATATTTTTCATATTTTTTACTATATTTCGATAAAAAAATTCTTCGCAGTTTTATCCTAATCAACATCATCATCATTCTATCCAAAAAGGCAAATCGCCAAAATCGCAATTTTATCATAATATGATATGTATATTTGCATTTTACCACATTTTTTCGATGTTTTGAAACATTTTTGTATATCTTTTGTGTATCTATCTATATTTTGTATATCACCCCTCCTCGGGGTGAAACTCACCCCCCAAATTCACATACTAATTTGTAAGTACACATACTTTGTAAGTATGGAATAAAGGTTGCTTAATATTAATCAGTTTATCGAAGTCCGGACTTATTTTGAACGTTTTTCACCCCAGAGAAAGAGTGAAACTCACCCCAGGGCAATAGCACACATTGGCACAATATCACTTTTTTTCTTTGGCATGTTAGCTATGCGTATGCCAAATTTCATGTCAATCCTTTAAAATTTACAGCAAAAATCATCAAAGAATGTAGTAATACTTGTTTTCATGAAGTCGGTGATAGAGTTTGACAAATCTTTATGGTTGTTAAATATCTTTTAATTTGTGTATTCGATTTTTAAAGGTAGGTACTATATACGTCCATTTGGCACAATAAAAAATAACCTTCGACCGGTACATATTGCTTGTATCGATGCTGGGTGCATTGTTCAGTCATAAATTTTACCTGTCCCTATAGCGTCGGCCGTCGGGTCCTATTGTAAATTATTGTAATAATAGTCCGTCTCGGTATTTTATTATTTCTGTCATAAGTATCTCTGTGGAAATGCAAATGCTGCTTGTAACATCCCAAAAACCAGCTCTACTATTAATTGTACTCGTATAAATAAGTGTATAATATGTACCTACCTACTTATTTATTGTATTCATTTATAGACCTGGATCCCGCGTAATAAAAAAAGTTGATTAACAGCAAGCTGAAAATTTGTTAATAGCTTCACGGTGTCTAGTCGGACAAACTTTGATGTACGGGAATACTGGAACCGGGGAAGTTTTAATTGTGGAACAGGTTAAAAACTTGGAACATCAGACTACCGAAAACGTTCCATGTATTTTGTCGGACAGAACTTCCAATTGATTTGTTACCATTTCATTAAACTGTTATGCAAAAATCAGACTGCGTACCAGTCTACTTTTATTCTCTTAATATTTTTACTTAAAAAAAGTGTACTACAATCATCTCGCTAAACTTAATATAACTGTTTTCGAGATAAACCCATTTTAAATCTGCGATATAACATAATTTTTTGCATAATATTGTAGTTAAATCCGAAAAATCAACTTAAAACCATAATAATAATTGTGCCAATTCTCATTTATGTCATTTATATTTTTGGAGATTTTTATGGTTTATAAGTTATTTTTCGAGTTTAGCGTGACGAATGTAGTATATATTTTTTAAGTAATAATATTAAGAGAATAAAAGTTTTGATTCGAAAAGTATATGTAATGTAGAGTTCCCTCAGCGATGTGATATAATATTATTACAGTATAGCTCCCCGTGCATGACAAGCTTATGGAGGTAGCCCATATAGCCTAGGCTATAATATTATTAAAAAAATCACTTAGATGGGACAATGGCTTTAGGAAATTCGAGACATCAAAAATGGCCCATTTTTAAGGTGGTGCGTTAATTTCTTGGAGAAATGTAATTATAATTTAATGTAAATAATCTAATATCCAATAATTGTAAATTAATATAAGATGTAATATAAGTTCCTTAAAAAATATATTTTTTATTTCCCACAATACATTCTCCACAGGTATAAATATCGTCTCTAGACGTCCACCGAACGTCCTCCCAGGACGTTAGATGGATGATCGGCAGCAATACATTGGACCAAACTGGGACGTCCTATGAAGGCCCAATTGACGTCCACCGAACGTCCCTTCGGACGTTAGGTGGACCTCCATTGGGCGTTTGGCAACGTGGAATTTGGACCAAAATTGGACGTCCTGTTAAGGTCCAATTCACGTCCCCTAAGACGTACGATTAAGATCCAATTTACTCCGATTAAGGTCCAATTTACGTCCAATTAAGGTCCCATTTACGTCCGATTAAGGTCCAATTTACGTCCGATTAAAGTCCAATTTACGTCCGATTAAGGTTCAATTTACGTCCGATTAAGGTCCAATTTACGTCCGATTAAGGTTCAATTTACGTCCGATTAAGGTCCAATTTACGTCCGATTAGGGTCCAATTTACGTCCCCTAGGACGTCCGATTAAGATCCAATATATGTCCCCTCGGACATTAGATGGACGTCCAATGGACGTTCGGTAGCGCGACATTTGGACCAAAATAGGACGTATAAAGGACGTTCCTCGGACGAAAACGGACGTCCAATGGACGTCCCTAAAGTCCGTGTAGGACGTCCATTGGACGTCCTTGTGCTATTAGGGTAGGTACCTACCTATAATTCTGGTGATTTTTTAAATCCTCTATTGTTAAGAGAATTTACACCTTTAGCCAAAGTTTTACGATTTTCTAACGGAAATTAACAAGTTATTTTAAATACGCACCAATTATCGATGTTGAAAGGAGTTTTTCAAGTTATAAAAATATTTTGTCTGATCAAAGAATATGTTTCCTCGTAAAGAATTTGGAAAAACACATTGTAGTGAATTATAATCGAAGATATATTTATAGTGATATTGTTGTTTTATTTTAAATAGGTAACTATTGGTAGCAGTTTTTGTAAAAACTGTGAATAAATTGCATATATAAAAAATGATTTTATTTGAAAAATAATAAATAAGATTACTAAATAAGACAGAAAATTTGTGGTTTCCCGAAATGCGCATTTTTTGAATTTTTGTGCATATCTTGCGCATATTTCGTAATTTTTTACCGCATATATATGCGAATATTTCATCAAAATTGATCGCATATAAATCCGCTCCCTAGTCATTGTATTCTGTTGGCTGATTCCAATGATTTGAGCCGCCGTACGACACGTTGGGACCAATGGGAGTGAAAATACGTAACTAATACCTATCAAGAGGTTTACTCAAACTTCTTTTCTGTACTTATACCTACCACTCGGTATAAGTACAAAAAAGAAGTTTGTGTAAACCTTTGCACAACTGTGTAAATACTAAAGAAAAATCTAAGATATTAAAAAAAAATAGTGGAATCCGTTAATCTGTTCTCGAAAAAATTAGCTATGAAAATGAGCATAATTTTCTATATCCCTAACTTTTGACGAGCAGTTTAGCTTAAATGGGGAAAAGCGGTAAGCTTAGACCAAACACCAGTAGGAGGCATTCAATTAATTGAGGAAAAAAATTAAATGGATAACAATATTCATTTCAGTTATAGAAAAGGCATTGCCCCGCTAGAATGGTTGAAATCACAAGTAACAATTAATAGTCCTACAAAAAAGACAGGCGCTTGAAAGTGATAAGACCATTGAACAATAAGCCTGCGAACTGCCTTTTAAACACATTCTTAAAAATAATCCATAACACAATTAAAAAAAGGTTTGTTAAGAAATTCTTTTATAGACTTCAGAAATTCAACAACTTCTCCTGATTATGTTTAAAAAACGTACGGAATGCACTAAATGAAAAAAAGAAGAAAAAGATTTATCATACCGTTATACTCTAATATATTCTTACGTTGAATATTTGATGCTTCCCTGTAGAGTATAAAACGGACAGTTGTGTTTTTCCCGTGAGCTGCCTTGTTTAGTCTTCTTTGTCGTTCTATTCGTTAAATCCTATCCTCTCAAGTCACAGCGTCAGAAAGCAGTGGGTATATGCAGTGAACGGGAGGCCTATGTCGAGCAGTGAACGTTGGGGCCCTTTCGCGTTTATCATATGTAGAGAAGTCGCTTGTCAAAAACTGGACGTATGTAATCGTATTCTATTTGTTAAATACTCTCACCTAATATGTCATACCATGTGTGTTAATCCATTTTATTTCTACAATTTTAAAGTGTTATTACATGCCGTCATTTTCATTTGCTACACCATCTTATTCTGCCAGTTAAATCCCATCATTTCAGACGCTGTACGTCACGATTGAACCAATAGAACCGTAGATACAAGACTAAGGCCCTTTTGACATGATGCTGTAATTGATTTTCATACGTCATTGTATTATATTAGTCAAATCCAGTTATTTTAGGTGCTGTACGCCACGATTGGACCAATAGGAGCGAAGATACGTAAATAAGGCCATTTTGACATATTGCTGTATTTGATTTTTCTGTGTCATTGTATTCTGTTCATTAAACCCTACCATTTGAGCTGCTGTACGTCACAATTGGACCAATAGGACTAGATATACATAACTAGGGCAATTTTGACTTGTTGCTGTATTTGATTTTTCTGTGTCATTGTATTTTATTTGTCAAGTCCTATTATTTGAGATGCCGTACGTCACGATTGGTCTTATAGGACCGAAGATACGCGACTAAGGCCCTTTTGACATGAGGTTGTATTTGATTTTTCTCTCATTGTATTCTGTTTGTCAAATCCTATCATTTGAGGTGCTATACATCACGATTGGACCAACAGGACCGAAGATACATAACTAAGGCCCTTTTGACATATTGCTTGTTTGATTTTTCTGTGACATTGTCTTCTATGATGTCTAAGGCATATCTCTGATATGCCCTATTTTTAAATTGGACTTCGTAAGTCCTAGGTTTTCACCCACAAGCTTTTATTTGACACCTCATTTGTCATTCTACCCGGTATAATGGCGGAGGAGTTATATTGGCGGTCGTACGGACCGACAGAAAGAGTACCCAGCTCAAATATCTCACCTTTAGTACCATCCTTGGATTATAAGCTTTCATTTGACACCTCATTTATTATTATAGATGGTATAATGACAGAGGAGTTACATTCGCGGTCGGACGGACCCACCGACAGACCGCCTAGGTCAAATATCTCACCTTTAGTACCATCCTTGTATTACCAGCTTACATTTGACACCTTATTTGTCGTTCTACCTGGTATAATGACGGAGAAGTTATATTCGCGGTCGTACGGACCGACAGAAAGATTGTCTAGGCCAAATATCTCACTTTTAGTACCATCCTTGGATTATAAGCTTTCATTTGACACCTTATTTATCATTCTACTTGGTATAAAGACGCAGAAGTTATAGTCGCGGTCGTACGGACCGGCGGAAAGACAGCTTAGGTCAAATCGCTCACCTGTAGTACCATCATTGGATTATCAGCTTTCATTTGACACCTCATTTGTCATTCTACTTGGTATAAAGACGCAGAAGTTATAGTCGCGGTCGTACGGACCGGCGGAAAGACAGCCTAGGTCAAATCGCTCAACTGTAGTACTATCATTGGATTATCAGTTTTCATTTGACACCTCATTTGTCATTCTACCTGGTATAACGACGGAGGGGTTATATGCGCGGTCGTACGGACCGACGGAAAGACAGCCTGGGTCAAATATCTCACCTTTAGTACCATCCTTGGAATATAAGCTTTCATTTGACACCTCATTTGTCATTCTACCTGGTATAATGACGGAGAAGTTATATTCGCGGTCGTACGGACCGACAGAAAGATTGCCTAGGCCAAATATCTCACCTTTAGTACCATCCTTGGATTATAAGCTTTCATTTGACACCTCATTTATCATTCTACCTGGTATAATGATTGAGGAGTTATACTCGCGGTCGGACGGACCGACGGACAGACCATGTAGGTCAAATATCTCACCTTTAGTACCATCCTTGGAATATCAGCCTTCATTTGACACCTCATTTCTCATTCTACATGGTATAATGACGGAGGAGTTATATTCCCGGTCGTACGGACCGTCGGAAAGACAGCCTAGGTCAAATGTCTCACCTTTATTACCATCCTTGGAATATAAGCTTTCATTTGACACCTCATTTGTCATTCTACCTGGTATAATGATGGAGGAGTTATATTGGCGGTCGGAGGGACCGGCGCACAGATCGCCTAAGTTAAATATCTCACCTTTAGTACCATCCTTGTATTATAAGCTTTCTTTTGACACCTCATTTGTCATTCTACCTGGTATAATGACGGAGGAGTTATATTCGCGGTCGGAGGGACCGACGGAAAGACAGCCTAGGTCAAATATCTCACCTTTAGTACCATCCTAGGATTATCAGCTTTCATTTGACACCTCATTTGTCATTCTACCTGGTATAATGACGGATAAGTTATATTCGCGGTCGGAGGGACCGAGTCACAGACCGCCTAAGTCAAATATCTCACCTTTAGTACCATCCTTGTATTATAAGCTTTCTTTTGACACCTCATTTGTCATTCTACCTGGTATAATGACGGAGGAGTTATATTTGCGGTCGGAGGGACCGACGGAAAGACAGCCTAGGTCAAATATCTCACCGTTAGTACCATCCTTGGATTATATGCTTTCATTTGACACCTCATTTGTCATTCTACCTGGTATAATGATGGAGGAGTTATATTCGCGGTCGTAAAGACCGACGGACAGACCGCCATGGTCAAATATCTCACCTTTAGTACCATCCTTGGATTATCAGCTTTCATTTGATACCTCATTTGTCATTCTAGCTGGTATATTGACGGAGGAGTTGTGGTTACAGACAGACGGACAGACGGACGTGGATAATACAAAGTTTTCACATTTTTTCAAAATTGGGTGAAAACAATAAAACATGATGCCAGACTGATTTCTTTATGAAAATAATATATACATTCTCAAATTGTCTATTTTTCGTTGTGAATAATATTGTATTCAACAGTGATGCCAAATTTCTGATGCCAAAATGATTGATAATGAAAGTGGGATATACGTTTTCATGTATATAACGGCAGCGACAAAACGGTAAAACACTGAACTAAATGTATATAATATTTTCACTGTACGATCATTTTGGACTCAAACATTTTATGGAATAAACTTATATAACTTAGTAAGAGGTAAACAAGGAAAGCTGATATATTAAAGTAACATCAAGGAATCAAATCTCTAACTACCGAGCTGATTAGACTTCTGGTAGCAAGTACAGGAATAAAGTTATTAAGGTAGTGTAAAGTGGCATCGATATACAGATGCCACTTTGCAAGACGATGCCAAATCGATGGTAAATGCATAATGTATCGATGCCAAATTGATAGTAGGATGTATATATATATATATATATATATATATATATATATATATATATATATATATATATATATATATATATATATATATAAAACAAATGAAATAGAGAATGTGGAAAAATCCCCTTACGAATAACTCACACATCCACTATTTCTGGCTGGGAAAAATTTTTCGAATAGAATCAAAAATCCAAACACCAGTTCTTAGAAATGTGTTTCGCCCTCTTCAACCTCCGTGGGCTCATCGGTAAAGATGAGAGGTTGAATATCTTTAGACACATTCCATCAAAAAACAACATCCGAGACATAGACATAACAGGAGCGTAAATCTACGCCCAACCTGAAAATGTCAGTCTCAAGTTTTAATTCCCTAATTACTTTAGAGTAAGTAAGATAATGTTTATGAAAAAACAAAAGATGTAGATCTTTGAAACACACTCAGTGATCAAAAGATCCACAGGTACTGGTTTAACGACCACTCGTACGAAATCAAACAAATGAAATAGAGAATGTGGAAAAATCCCCTTACGAATAACTCACACATCCACTATTTCTGGCTGGGAAAAATTTTTCGAATAGAATCAAAAATCCAAACACCAGTTCTTAGAAATGTGTTTCGCCCTCTTCAACCTCCGTGGGCTCATCGGTAAAGATGAGAGGTTGAATATCTTTAGACACATTCCATCAAAAAACAACATCCGAGACATAGACATAACAGGAGCGTAAATCTACGCCCAACCTGAAAATGTCAGTCTCAAGTTTTAATTCCCTAATTACTTTAGAGTAAGTAAGATAATGTTTATGAAAAAACAAAAGATGTAGATCTTTGAAACACACTCAGTGATCAAAAGATCCACAGGTACTGGTTTAACGACCACTCGTACGAAATCAAACAAATGAAATAGAGAATGTGGAAAAATCCCCTTACGAATAACTCACACATCCACTATTTCTGGCTGGGAAAAATTTTTCGAATAGAATCAAAAATCCAAACACCAGTTCTTAGAAATGTGTTTCGCCCTCTTCAACCTCCGTGGGCTCATCGGTAAAGATGAGAGGTTGAATATCTTTAGACACATTCCATCAAAAAACAACATCCGAGACATAGACATAACAGGAGCGTAAATCTACGCCCAACCTGAAAATGTCAGTCTCAAGTTTTAATTCCCTAATTACTTTAGAGTAAGTAAGATAATGTTTATGAAAAAACAAAAGATGTAGATCTTTGAAACACACTCAGTGATCAAAAGATCCACAGGTACTGGTTTAACGACCACTCGTACGAAATCAAACAAATGAAATAGAGAATGTGGAAAAATCCCCTTACGAATAACTCACACATCCACTATTTCTGGCTGGGAAAAATTTTTCGAATAGAATCAAAAATCCAAACACCAGTTCTTAGAAATGTGTTTCGCCCTCTTCAACCTCCGTGGGCTCATCGGTAAAGATGAGAGGTTGAATATCTTTAGACACATTCCATCAAAAAACAACATCCGAGACATAGACATAACAGGAGCGTAAATCTACGCCCAACCTGAAAATGTCAGTCTCAAGTTTTAATTCCCTAATTACTTTAGAGTAAGTAAGATAATGTTTATGAAAAAAAAAAAGATGTAGATCTTTGAAACACACTCAGTGATCAAAAGATCCACAGGTACTGGTTTAACGACCACTCGTACGAAATCAAACAAATGAAATAGAGAATGTGGAAAAATCCCCTTACGAATAACTCACACATCCACTATTTCTGGCTGGGAAAAATTTTTCGAATAGAATCAAAAATCCAAACACCAGTTCTTAGAAATGTGTTTCGCCCTCTTCAACCTCCGTGGGCTCATCGGTAAAGATGAGAGGTTGAATATCTTTAGACACATTCCATCAAAAAACAACATCCGAGACATAGACATAACAGGAGCGTAAATCTACGCCCAACCTGAAAATGTCAGTCTCAAGTTTTAATTCCCTAATTACTTTAGAGTAAGTAAGATAATGTTTATGAAAAAACAAAAGATGTAGATCTTTGAAACACACTCAGTGATCAAAAGATCCACAGGTACTGGTTTAACGACCACTCGTACGAAATCAAACAAATGAAATAGAGAATGTGGAAAAATCCCCTTACGAATAACTCACACATCCACTATTTCTGGCTGGGAAAAATTTTTCGAATAGAATCAAAAATCCAAACACCAGTTCTTAGAAATGTGTTTCGCCCTCTTCAACCTCCGTGGGCTCATCGGTAAAGATGAGAGGTTGAATATCTTTAGACACATTCCATCAAAAAACAACATCCGAGACATAGATATAACAGGAGCGTAAATCTACGCCCAACCTGAAAATGTCAGTCTCAAGTTTTAATTCCCTAATTACTTTAGAGTAAGTAAGATAATGTTTATGAAAAAACAAAAGATGTAGATCTTTGAAACACACTCAGTGATCAAAAGATCCACAGGTACTGGTTTAACGACCACTCGTACGACTATATATATATATATATATATATATATATATATATATATATATATATATATATATATATATATATATATATATATATATATATATATCAGTGCCGCCCTCGACGTTCTCGTGAAACGACATGCATAGCTTTAAGTTAAATTGGTTAAGTTAAATTAAAACTACATACCTACAACAATTCGTAAGTTATATCATTGTAATATTATGTTTGTACCTAACTGTTAGTTAATTTTGTAGTTTGTTCCTGATGAAGATGAAAAATTAATAAATACTCATCGAAATATCGAATTCAACAGAATTAAATGTAGTTTCAATCTAAGCCACAGACCGCATTTCCCGATAATTTCAACACTGTTTTATAGTGTTATATATATATATATATATATATATATATATATATATATATATATATATATATATATATATATATATATATATATATATATATATATATATATATATAAAAAATAATTTTGGGGAATGCAGTCAATGTGTTTTGGGCTGATTAGAAGTGAAACACTTTGAACTTTTGTCGAGCTTTCGGACAATTTATTTCCTTTATCAAGACAATCTAAAAATACAAATGTTTAAATTTAGATGAAAACTAGAAAAATAAAAACTTACTGCTCGTATATATCGAGTTATTAAAGTAGTCTAACTACATTTGATTAATGTCTTTTTGACATATTTCAAAATTAATTTAGGTTTACAATTTATATTTTTTAGAAAGAATTTTTATGTTTTTTATAATTATGTTAGTTATTTTGTAAACCACGAGCAGTAAGTTTTTATTTTTCTAGTTTTCATCTAAATTTAAACATTTGTATTTTTAGATTGTCTTGATAAAGGAAATAAATTGTCCGAAAGCTCGACAAAAGTTCAAAGTGTTTCACTTCTAATCAGCCCAAAACACATTGACTGCATTCCCCAAAATTATTCTTTTTGTATTATTAACAGTCACTACATATTAATAATTATATATATATATATATATATATATATATATATATATATATATATATATATATATATATATATATATATATATATATATATATATATATATATATATTGATAAGGGGTACCTTGTCGCCTCAGAAACGGTGAATCGGTAGACGTTGTCGCCTCATATATGACGCTGTCGCCTCACTTTGGTGAGGCGACAACGTTTTGAGCTGAAATTTTCAGGACAGCTTCCCAACTACCTTATGAGTCGATATGCAAAAAATCGTTTTGAGGTGGCAACGTACCCCTTTTCACTATTTTTTTGTTCGTTAGTTCGGCAGTATATCACTGGCGCTAGTATCGGTATTGGAGCAGTGACCGGCTGTATGTTGTCGCCTCAGCGTATAAATTATCTTCTTTGTTCAAAAAGCAGTAAGCTATCGCCTCAGATTTTGGCAACGTCGCTTTCGAAAGTTTGCATTGAGGTATTAGTTCGGGAAATATAAGAATATGTTAATCACGAAGTATTCTGTCGGCACCGTAACAATGGCATTTAAAAAGTTAATGATGTAATTTGTAGCTTGCAAAATAAGATCTTGGAAGATCTACAGGGAAATACATAGCATCGAAGTAGCCTTATTATATCATTATTTTATTTATCATTGATATTACTTACCAGATTATTATCCTTATAATTTGCTTGTTTATATTTGTTTACGATTTTTTCTAGTCCTCCTCTTGATGTGTTATCTTTCCTGATCCTCATATATTTAGGTTGTTAAATTAGGATGCAGTCCACAACTGACTCTCTTCTGTAGTTTTATTGATTATATCTTGTAAGCCTTCCAGATTGTCAGTAAATATGATGGTATCATCTGCGTAGAGCATGGTATATATAGTCATCTTCGTTTACTAAAATATCTTCATCAGTCTCATGTTGTGCCTCCCCGAAAATTTTCTCGGTATATATACATTTTCAGAGTACATATACATTAAATAATAATGGTGAAAAATTTACCCTGTTCGTACTACTCGTTTAACGTTCACAGTATCTGCCAATTCTCCATCTACATTTATTTTCACTGACTGATTCCAATACATATTTATGTATAATGATTGTTAGCTCTGGATTTGGTACATCTGCTTTTTTTAAATTTTCTATTACTCACGTCTTACGCACGTCTAACTCAGTTGAATGTCTTTTTGTAATCTACAAAGCATACATGTGTGTATGTATTGACATCAGCATCAGTGTTAAAAAATACAGCAAATAGGGCATCTCTTAAACATGGTGGTTTCCTGAAACCAACCTGCGATCGGCTCAGTTGTATTTTTAATAGTTTGTATAGCTTCCTATGATTTTCAGAAATGCCTTGAGAAGACTAGTGGTTCAATAGTCCTCACATTTTTTGCGTTTGGCTATTTAGGAAAAGTTATCAACTTAGATCTGAGCCTAGTTTGAGGAATATTTCCAATAAAGAATATTTATTACTATTGAAAATATGGGTAAGCTGTTTAATTTCTTTATTGTTAAGCAGCTTCAGCAGTATGTACATGAATCTCATCGGGACCTGGAGCTTACCCGCCAACATCCATTCTATTAGTGTCATCATCAAAATTATTTTATATATTTTTTTCTATCGGTGTATTGTTTTTAGATGTTTACTTCGTTTGTTTATCGACACTCACCGGCACGAAAAACGGGCACCCCAAAAAATGGGTCATTTTTGATGGCTTGTATCTCCTAAACCTGTTGTCCGATTTAAGTAATTTTTTAATATGTTATAGCCTTATTTTTTGACAATATTGCTATAATAATATTGTTTCTAGACAGGTAAATTATCATTGTATACCGGGTGTATCAATTAAACTGGGGTTTTTTCTCAATTTTCACAACACCCTGTGGAATATTCTAGCCTTTATATAATATTGAAATTAAAACCTAACTATAGCCCCAGGTTTTCTTAACATTCTGTTTTTTTATTCATTTGCTTAGGTTGGATAATAAAAAAGTTAGGGACTTTAACAACTAGCCATGTTTTTTACCAATACAGGGTGTTTCTAAATAAGTGCGACAAACTTTAAAGGTAATTCTGCATGAAAAAATAATGACCGTTTGCTTGATAAATCTATGTCCGCAAATGCTTCGTTTCCGAGATACGGCATGTTGAATCTTTTCTTACAAACTGACGATTTATTTATTGCTCTAAAACCGGTTGAGATATACAAATGAAATTTGGTAGGTTTTATGAGGTAGTTATTGCGAATTTTTTTACATACAACTAAAAATTTTGTATTCACCATTGGCGTGCATGCTGGTACTATGACCGGGTAATATTACCCGTATGCACGCCAATAGTGAATATCAAAGTCTTAATTGTATGCCAAAAAATGCGCAATAACTACCTCAAAAACCTATTAAATTTCATTTGCATATCTCAACCGGTTTTAGAGCAATAAATAAATCGTCAGTTTGTAAGACAAAATTCAACATACCGTATCTCGGCAACGAAGCATTTGCGGACATAACTTTATCACGCAAACTATCATTATTTTTTCATTCTGAATTACCCCTTAAACTTTGTCGCACTTATTTAGAAACACCCTGTATTGATAAAGAACCTGTGTAGTTGTTAAAATCCCTAACTTTTTTATTATCCAACATAAGCGAATGAATAAAAAAACAGAATGTTAAGAAAACCTGGGGCTATAGTTGGATTTTAATTTCAATATTGTATAAAGGCTAGAATATTTCACAGGGTGTTGTGAAAATTGAGAAAAAAAAACAGTTTGATTTTTACACCCGGTATACAATGATAATTTACCTGTCAAGAAACAATATTATTATAGCGATATTGTTAAAGAATAAGGCTATAACATATTAAAAAAATTACTTAAATCGGATAACAGGTTTAGGAGATACAAGCCATCAAAAATGACGGTGCCCATTTTTCGTGCCGGTGAGTGTATATTTTTTACCGTTATCATTAGTTAAGCATCAAATTGTTATATACAGGGTGTAACGAAAATACAGGTCATAAATTTAATCACATATTCTGGGACCAAAAATAGTTTGATTGAACCTAACTTACCTTAGTACAAATGTGCATATGAAAAAAGTTATAACCCTTTGAAGTTACAAAATGAAAATCGATTTTTTCCAATATATCGAAAACTATTAAAGATTTTTTATTCAAAATGGATATATGGCATTTTTATGACAGTAGTATCTTAAGAAAAAATTATAGTGAAATTTGGACACCCCATAAAAATTTTATGGGGGTTTAGTTCCTTTAATCCCCCCCAAACTTTTGTGTACGTTCCAATTAAATTGTTATTGTAGTACCATCAACTAAACACAATATTTTTAAAACTTTTTTGGCTCTTAGCACTTTTTCTAAAATTCAGTTTTTATCGAGATATTTTGAATATTTGTCAAATCCACCACATATTAAATATGGTTAAGTACGATTATGGAGACTTGGTAAAAATATGAAAATTTATGTATGATTTACATTTTTAGGTATATTTTGAACCGTATTAAAAAAGAAGCCATATCCCGATAAAAGTTGCCTTCTCGAAAAAATACAGAGGCAAAAAAGTTTCAAAAACATTTTTTTAACTAATGGTATCGCAGTAATAGTTTAATTGGAGCGTACACAAACATTTGGGGGGTTTAAAGGAACAAAACCCCCATAAAATTTTTATGTAAACGTATTAAAAAAGAAGCCGCAACTCGATAAAAACTGCCTTATCGAAAAAATACTAAGAGCCAAAAAAGTTTTAAAAATATTGAATTTAACTAACGGTACCACAATAACAATTTAATTGGAACGTACAGAAAAGTTTGGGGGGGTTTAAGGGAACAAAACCCCCATAAAATTTTTATGGGGAGCACAAATTTCACTATAATTTTTATTTAAGATGCTCCTGCCGTAAGAATGCCACATGTCCATTTTCAATAACAAATCTCTAATAGTTTTCGATATATTCGAAAAAATCGATTTTCATTTTGTAACTTCAAAGGGCTATAACTTTTTTTATGTGCATATTTGTACTAAGGTAAGTTAGGTTCATTCGAACTATTTTTGGCCCCAGAATATGTGATTTAATTTATGACCTGTATTTTTGTTACACCCTGTATATGTTTAATTCGTTACCTTCTTATGTTGGTTAAAAGTGTCATGTTTTCTCTCCAGCGCAACGCTTCAATTTATCTGCATTTTTTCCATAAGTTTATTTTTGACAGATCGTATATTTCATTTCTTATTTTTCTGTTAATAGGCCAGGGTAATAAGACAAAAATATACCCTGTTCGTGACACTCGAGCAGCCAGGGTACTGAAGCGTTTTTTCGACAAGTAATACCTATAGGAACAAATTGTAACTATTTCCTGCGTAGGATCTGGCGGCCATTTTTATTTATAAACAATTAACTGGCAAAAAATGGCATTTTTCCCTTTTTTTTTTCAAATCAATGGAAAACAGTGAAACATGATTTTTTAGTACAAATATCTTTGAGATTATGGAAAAAGCTTTAAAATGACATATTACAAAGTTTGATATACTCATTAATTGTTAATATAATTGCGAAAAAAGGTCGGAATTGCAAAAAAAAAATATTTTCGCAATAACTGCTGTAAAAGTTAGTGTACAGGTTTGAAATTTTTGTCAAATGAGGGTTCTTTGGTGCTTAATATGTGATAAAAATTTCAAAGCGATTCATTCAATTGTTTAAATTTTATTCGAATTGTTTATCTCAGTGAGCATTTTTTTGCACTAACATAAGTCAGAAAAAAATGACGTTAGAACCATTCCACAGGTGTCAAATGGAAGAGCACGAACTATATTTTCAACTTGGTTTAAAAAAGCGAATAAAAAATGCATTTATTAGTAATAAATAATTGTGCAAAAGTATCGTAAATCTTTCCTTATAAACTTTTTGAATAACTTTTTCCAAAAAAATTAACTTTTTTACCCTGTTTTGTACAAGTGCACAACTACCAAGTAATGTTATTTATATCATAATTGATAAAAAATTGTAATAAATATATATAATTTCTTATATAACAAAATAAAAAGTTTATAAGGAAAGATTTACGATACTTTTGCATAATTATTTATTACTAATAAATGCATTTTTTATTCGCTTTTTTTAAACCAAGTTGAAAATATAGCTCATGCTCTTTCATTTGACACCTGTGGAATGGTTCTAACGTCATTTTTTTCTGACTTATGTTATTGTAAAAAAATGCTCTCTGGGATAAACAATTTGAACAAAATTTAAACAATTGAATGAATCGCTTTGAAATTTTTATCACATATTAAGCACCAAAGAACCCTTATATGACAAAAATTTCAAAGCTGTATACTAATTTTTACAATAGATATTGCGAAATTAATTTTTTTTTGCAATTCCGATCTTTTTTCGCAATTATATTAACAATAAATGAGTATATCAAACTTTGTAATATGTCATTTGAAAGCTTTTTCCATAATCTCAAAGATATTTGTGCTAAAAAAACCATAACTTTCACTGTTTTCCATTTATTTGAAAAAAAAAGGGAAAAATGCCATTTTTTGACACTTAATTGTTTATAAATAAAAATGGCCGCCAGATCCTACGCAGGAAATAGTTACAATTTGCTCTTATAGGTATTACCTGTCGAAAAAACGCTTCAGTACCCTGGCTGCTCGAGTGTCATGGAAAAAACCTTATTACCCTGGACTATTAATGCCGTAGAATTGTATGATATTTAGTTTAACTGGCTGGGTATTTAACTGAAATACCATCAGGCTTTTATCATATTGATGCTTGACCGTACGTCCAGAGTCGTACACTTCATGATCATCAATGGTAAAGTGTCCAGTATTTGTCCATCCTATTTCACTAATTCCCGTCAATAGAGTCAAGCCATTTTTTTGATGGCATTATACATTTTTCCGGCTTTATATAAATATGGTTATGACATTACAAGCGCGTACTCTGATTACGTTCTGTTTATAATAATATAAGTCGTATGTATTACCACATTGATTTTACATAATATGTATTAACGAGAAATTTCCTTTGCTTTTTTTATCGAAGTAATATGTTGTGAAGGAAATGATGAGCCGTCTCGGCAGGTGCGACTCATGATAGTATGATTGTTTTATTACCTGTTCCCGCTGTTACACTGGGATATTTACTACAATATGTATGGCTTGTCCCGAATGAAATAGCATAAAGTAAAGAGATGCATATTCTGTCGTTTTAATTGGAGCCCATACACCTCGAAATAGGCATAACCTGCATAATTAATACCAGAAAAACTAAAACAATTCCTATAGTAAGAAAAGTGGTCAGTTGGCCATTTAAATCCAATATGTGAGGTTTTAGTCCTCAAAAAATTTCTTTCACGTGGAAAGAGTCCTGTGTTGCCCTGGGTAATAATCTGCCATATCTGCAACATCCTTACATTTTGTATTAACATGTAACATAACATAATTTTTTACATTTAAAGGGTTTTTACCCATAACATTTTGGTGGCTCAGTCATGCTATTTTTTAGCTTTTAGAAACACTGTTGATGGATTTTTTAATCTGAAAACGTTTTGTTCTAATGTGACCCTTATTTAGGGTATTTTAAATATACCTTTTACAACAAGTCTAGTATTTTGTCATCCTTTTTAACAGAAGACGAATAGGTGACGTCCAGTACTTAAAAATTCAGCAATACAGTAACGAAAGAAAAACGGACTTCAGCGATTTTGAAAATGTTTTAACTGAAGGAGAAAGGGCACTTACGAGAGAATACAAAAGAATAGTGTGTTCTGGTAAAGGCTTCCGAGCTGTTGTTATCTTACTTCCAAAAATGTTGCAAGGTTTCATAGAAACTTTAATAAAACATAGACATAAATACATTTCCGACGATAATGACTATGTGTTTGCAATTCCAGGCAGTAAACTAAAATGGGGTAAAGGGGATGTTGCGATCCGTAAATTGACAAGCAAAATGAACTTAACAAACCCTGAAGCTATATCAAGCAACAAATTACGCAAGCATATTGCAACAGTAGCACAGATTTTAAATATTTCCAAAAATGAAACCAAACAATTTGCCAAGTTTACGGGGCATGATGAAAAACGCATGACGAATGGTATGAATTACCTGCTGACATTTATCAAACCGCAAAAGTGTCAAAATTTCTACTAGTAATGGAAAGGGATTCCCTCCCTTTAGAGTATAAAGGAAAATCGCTTGAAGAAATAGATTTTCACCACGATTTAGAAATGCCGGAAGAAAATGAAAACAGAAATCTTAAAATTACGAATATTAATGTTCCAAGTACTTCAGGTATGCAAGAAGTTGAAGAAAGTGAAGCGTTTGTAGCAAAACATAACGTTCTGGCTCAAAGAAGTATAGAATTTGAAACGGATAGTGACGATGACGACTATCCAAATAAAATACTACCCCAAGCATCACAAAACCAAGAGCTGAGAAGATTCTGAAAGTGATTCATATGCGCCTCCAAAAACAAGAAAGATCAAAAAACAAACTTGGACTAGCCAAGAAGTAAACCTTTTAAGACATCACTTTTCGAATTATATTCAAGATGGCATATATCCATCTTCCAAGGAAATTAAAGAGTTCATAACTAACTCCGGCATAAAAAGTTCAATTCCAGTTATAAAATCAAAAATTGAACACCTTATACACGTGAAATAAAATAATGTAATGAAGTGATTTTTTTTGTATGTTGTTAAATTGAAATATAAAAAGTTTTTTTACTTGCTATTTTTATAATACCTTTTTTTATTCTTAGATATAATAAACATCTAAACTCCAAAGCCTCAGAGTTTTACTACTTAGATATTAGTTCCCTATTTCGCAAACATCCGCTAATCATTAAGACAAAACATAATCAAACCATTTTTGCAGAAGAAAAAAATGGATACTTAAAAAACAAAGTTTTAAGTTTTTCCCGAAAGTTTTTAAGATTAAGGTCAAAGCACCATTACACAAATTGTAGATTATTTATCACTGACAGCTTATGTGTTGAAATTTTTTTAAGCGATGCAATGTTTTGACAGAAATTTCAGAAAACCATTTTTGTCTTAAAACCACTCCGTCTTTACTTCTTTATGGATTATTTTCGTACACTTCTCTGTAAAAATACATTTTGTTGGAACAGTTTTACAACTATTCTTACTAGTTTACTGGTTTTTAATTAAAATGTTTAAATAAACCGTTGACATTTTTTTCTGTGAGGTAGGTAGAGACCTGCATCCGCGTACCAAAAAAAGTTTACTAATAGCAAGCTGACAATTTGTTAATAGCTTAACGGTGTCTAGTCGGACAAACTTTGATGTTCGGGACCACTGGAACAGGGGAAGTTTTAATTGTGGAACAGGTTACAGGTTTCGAACGTCAGACTACGAAAACGTCGTATGTCGAACATAACTTCCAATTGATTTGTTACCCTTTCATTAAACTCTCATGCAAAAATTAAACTGCTATTTACCATCAATAAAATTCCTATCATTTGATATATTCTACGTGTCGGACTTGACTAAGCGAAATGCCAACATATTTGTCGGACAAACATTTTTCATATATTATATAAAGTTTGCTATTGAATAAACTTAAAAAAAACCTGCTAGGTTTCACAATCATAAAGTTGTCAGGATGACACGTTCCACAATTAAAATCACTTTCCACAATTAAAACTTCCCCTGTTCCAGTGTTATCATACATCAAAGTTTGTTCGACTAGACACCGTTATCTATTAACAAATGTTCAGCTTGCTACTAATAAGCTATTTTTGATAGGCTGGATCCAGGCCATGTTTACTGCCAATAATAAACTATATCGTTAAGAGCCTTTATAATTTTACTGTATAATACAAATAATTAACACAAAATAATTTGGCCTAGATTATTTTATTGCAAGATAGTAACCTTTAAATATCTAATAATAAAAAAAATTTACACAACATATAATTCAAACAAACCGTGTTCATATCTAAAGCTTTTATTTTTGATGTATCAGATGGCAACAATAGAGGATGTAAACAAATTCCCACCATTTCTTTACGTCCATCAATAATAAATACCTCTCGCTATACACCAAAATTCGGCCCACTCAAGTCATTATTCACGTTCCAATCAATAAATTTGGCAACGCCGTCTGAGGCAACAACGTACCGGTTATCATCCTTAGTCATATATAGTTACGAGGCGACAACGTATTGGATTTAACCGTAAATTTATATATAAAAAAAACATTTAAAATCGTTTCACCTCTTTAGAGATTCTTAATTAGAAAGTTCCCCTCATTGTATATATGCATATATTTTTGGAAAAAAATAACTACAAAAGGGTGAGGCGAGGTCGTCATTGTTTTCACCGCGAGGCGACAACGTACCTTTTATCGATATATATATATATATATATATATATATATATATATATATATATATATATATATATATATATATATATATATACGGAATTCTGAGGTTATTGGGATATGCAGCGGTGAAATAAGTGTAGTCTTTTAACTAAGTTTCAAGCTTTCGAAAATGTTTATTTTCATCATCAGGAATAACTGAAATAAAGTGCTACTGTTAGTACAGCATCCTCGAAAACATATAGTACAAGGTGTAAAGGTTTAAAAACTTACGTTATTGAGATTTGCTTTCCGTGGATGTTATACTCACAGGTGACAAATTCACGCACCACTCATTGATTGAGTCAAATATTAAAAAATACATGGTGTAAAAGACCAAATTGACAAATTATTTTCTACACTAACACATAAGAAAAAGACAATTAAAAAGGTTTACATGCCACGTGTGCCGGCAAGTGTGAAATGTGAGGTTAGAAGTCAATGTCATTCCTGGACATACGCAAATGACACCACTTCTTCTTTTTTCTTTGTCTTATGTAGTACTAATACTTTAAGAATACACATCAAAAATTTACCAGAGTTTTGCTTGAAGTTAAAAACCAAAATTATAAATAATTTACATTTCAATGTACTGAAAGCTGGAAACTTTACAATGAATCAGTTGATAAGACATCATTGAAATGAGGATAGTTGTCCAAACATAATAGATATGAGTAAATAGAGCTTAATTGATTTATGTCACTCCTTTTGTTCATTGCATTAGAATTCTGCGAAATGAAAGCCATCTCTAAGAACAGTCTTTTAGTATAGTTGGATTCAGAAGCTAAAACTCTGACCGATTCGTAATTCATTTTGTGATGTTCTTTATTAACATGTTCGGCAAGAGCAGATCTTTGAGGATATAATCTGCTATCACTGCGGTGACTAACTAAACGACTACCTAAATTGCGTGCGGTTTGTCCAACATATACCAAATTACAGTTGTTACATCCACGGAAAGCAAATCTCAATAACGTAAGTTTTTAAACCTTTACACCTTGTACTATATGTTTTCGAGGATGCTGTACTAACAGTAGCACTTTATTTCAGTTATTCCTGATGATGAAAATAAACATTTTCGAAAGCTTGAAACTTAGTTAAAAGAGTACACTTATTTCACCGCTGCATATCCCAATAACCTCAGAATTCCGTTTTCTACGTTGTCAGCAAAGACTTCTTTTCCACTAGTTCTTAGAAATGTCTTTCGCCCTCTTCAACCTCTCTGGGCTCATCGGTAAGGATGAGAGGTTGAATATCCTTAGACACATTCCACTCAAAAACAACATTCGAGACCAAGACATAGCAGAAGCGTAGATCTACGCCAAATCTGAAAATGACAGTCTCAAGTTTTAATTCCCTAATTACTCGAATTAAAATATATGTTTAAAACAAAAGATGAGAAGTTATTGGTTTAACGACCACTCGTACGATATCAATCAAATGAAATAGAGAATGTGGAGAGATCCCCTTACGAATAATTCACACATCCACCATTTTGGGTTGGGAAAATTTTTTGAATAGAATTAAAAATCCAAACACTAGTTCTTAGAAATGTGTTTCGCCCTCTTCAACCTCTCTGGGCTCATCGGTAAGGATGAGAGGTTGAATATCCTTAGACACATTCCACTCAAAAACAACATTCGAGACCAAGACATAGCAGAAGCGTAGATCTACGCCAAATCTGAAAATGACAGTCTCAAGTTTTAATTCCCTAATTACTCGAAGTAAAATATATGTTTAAAACAAAAGATGAGAAGTTATTGGTTTAACGACCACTCGTACGATATCAATCAAATGAAATAGAGAATGTGGAGAGATCCCCTTACGAATAATTCACACATCCACCATTTTGGGTTGGGAAAATTTTTTGAATAGAATTAAAAATCCAAACACTAGTTCTTAGAAATGTGTTTCGCCCTCTTCAACCTCTCTGGGCTCATCGGTAAGGATGAGAGGTTGAATATCCTTAGACACATTCCACTCAAAAACAACATTCGAGACCAAGACATAGCAGAAGCGTAGATCTACGCCAAATCTGAAAATGACAGTCTCAAGTTTTAATTCCCTAATTACTCGAAGTAAAATATATGTTTAAAACAAAAGATGAGAAGTTATTGGTTTAACGACCACTCGTACGATATCAATCAAATGAAATAGAGAATGTGGAGAGATCCCCTTACGAATAATTCACACATCCACCATTTTGGGTTGGGAAAATTTTTTGAATAGAATTAAAAATCCAAACACTAGTTCTTAGAAATGTGTTTCGCCCTCTTCAACCTCTCTGGGCTCATCGGTAAGGATGAGAGGTTGAATATCCTTAGACACATTCCACTCAAAAACAACATTCGAGACCAAGACATAGCAGAAGCGTAGATCTACGCCAAATCTGAAAATGACAGTCTCAAGTTTTAATTCCCTAATTACTCGAAGTAAAATATATGTTTAAAACAAAAGATGAGAAGTTATTGGTTTAACGACCACTCGTACGATATCAATCAAATGAAATAGAGAATGTGGAGAGATCCCCTTACGAATAATTCACACATCCACCATTTTGGGTTGGGAAAATTTTTTGAATAGAATTAAAAATCCAAACACTAGTTCTTAGAAATGTGTTTCGCCCTCTTCAACCTCTCTGGGCTCATCGGTAAGGATGAGAGGTTGAATATCCTTAGACACATTCCACTCAAAAACAACATTCGAGACCAAGACATAGCAGAAGCGTAGATCTACGCCAAATCTGAAAATGACAGTCTCAAGTTTTAATTCCCTAATTACTCGAAGTAAAATATATGTTTAAAACAAAAGATGAGAAGTTATTGGTTTAACGACCACTCGTACGATATCAATCAAATGAAATAGAGAATGTGGAGAGATCCCCTTACGAATAATTCACACATCCACCATTTTGGGTTGGGAAAATTTTTTGAATAGAATTAAAAATCCAAACACTAGTTCTTAGAAATGTGTTTCGCCCTCTTCAACCTCTCCACATTCTCTATTTCATTTGATTGATATCGTACGAGTGGTCGTTAAACCAATAACTTCTCATCTTTTGTTTTAAACATATATTTTACTTCGAGTAATTAGGGAATTAAAACTTGAGACTGTCATTTTCAGATTTGGCGTAGATCTACGCTTCTGCTATGTCTTGGTCTCGAATGTTGTTTTTGAGTGGAATGTGTCTAAGGATATTCAACCTCTCATCCTTACCGATGAGCCCAGAGAGGTTGAAGAGGGCGAAACACATTTCTAAGAACTATATATATATATATATATATATATATATATATATATATATATATATATATATATATATATATATATATATATATATATATATATATATATATAAACATGAGATGTAGATCCTTGAAACACACTCAGTGATCAAAAGATCCAAGGTTAATGGTTTGACGACCACTCGTACGAAATCAAACAGATGAAATAGAGAATGTGGAAAAATCCCCTTACGAACAATTCACACATCCACCATTTCGGGTTGGGAAAAATTTTTTGAATAGAATCAAAGATCCAAACACCAGTTCTTAGAAATGTGTTTCGCCCTCTTCAACCTCTCTGGGCTTATCAATAAAGATGAGAGGTTGAATATCTTTAGACACATTCCAATCAAAAAACAACATTCGAGACCTAGACATAGAAGGTGCGTAAATCTACGGCAAGTCCGACAATGACAGTCTCAAGTTTTAATTCCCTATATATATATATATATATATATATATATATATATATATATATATATATATATATATATATATATATATATATATATATATATATATATTACTCCCAGCGTATGAAGTGAGCCACATATCAAAAGAAACTGCGGTTGAAGTGAGGTCCTGTACAAAGTGAGGTCCAGTATACGGACCTCACTTAGTCAATCAATGTAAGACTTTTTCGTAGACATGTACTGATAGCAAACACTGTTTTTTTACAAAAAAAAGTGGGAGCTCACTTTGTATGGTCCACATCAATTTTTAGTTCAGAGATTTTCCGCATAGAGGCGCTGACTTTGGCGTATATTTTATAACCATGTATATTCTATGCCCTGTTGAATAACTTACGATACACATAGTGAGGACCATACAACTGGCAACATCTGTTCAACCAATCTTTAAAACAGTGGATCGTCGCATAAATTCTTCTTCTTCTTTCTCATAATCCTTAGTGCCCTTCAGGGCGTCGGATGTCGGGTTCCGCCTTTTATCCACATCTTTCAATTGCTTCTATTGGTGGCCAGGTTCTTCATATCCCTCATACTGATGTGTCTCCTTTCACCTATATCTTGGATCTGGTCCATCCATGTCTTCCTCGGCCTTCCCTTTTTTCTTTTGTTTCCCATTTTGGCTTCATGTACCTTCTTTGTAAGTATATTTTGCTCCATTCGTTGTATGTGTCCAAACCAGCTTAATTGTTTGTTTTCGATCTTCCTAATTATCGGTTCTTGTTCCAACTCTCTTCTTATATCTTCATTTCTGAATCTGTCAAACTTCGTAACTCCGGCTATTTTTCTCATGTATTTCATCTCCGTCGCGTTTATCATTGATTCATGTTTCTTTTGGACAATCCATGTTTCCGCCCCATATGTCATTATCGGATTTACTATGCTGTTATATACTCTGAGTTTAGTTTTGTTGCTTATTTCTGACTTTCCAAAAATTGTATTATTTAAAGAGTAATACACGCTAGTTGCCTTCTTCAGTTTATTACTTATTGCCAAGTCCGTTTTCCCATCATCTGTTATTATATTTCCCAGATATTCAAAAGTAGATACATGTTCTATTACTTTTTCCCTTACTATTATATTAGTATTCCTTTCTCTTTTCTCATCTTCATTTATTATCATAAGTTTTGTTTTGTTGAGGTTCATTTCCATTTTTAATTTATGTATCTCTTTTTGCCAAATATCTATTAGTTTCTGCATTTTCTCTACTGTGTCTGTGATTAGAACTATATCATCAGCGTATAGAAGGGAGTTGATCTTTATTGCATTTAAGTTTTTATATCCTACTATGTATTGAAGGTTTCTTGTTTGATCTTTGGTATTTTTGATTAAAGTATCCATGACTATTATAAACAAGAGGGGGCTTAGTCCATCTCCTTGTTTAATTCCCTTATCCCATTTAAAAGTGCCTGATCTTTCTCCATTTATTTGTACTTGGCCTTCTACTTCCATATATATATAGATTTTATGACTTTTATCATCTTTTTTGGTATATTATAGCTCTCCAATATTTTCCACAATATTTCTCTGTTTATCGTATCAAATGCCGCCTTCAGATCGACGAACATGAGAAATAGTTCATTCCCTTTACGGCATTGTCTCTCTATTATATTTCTTATGATGTAGACGTTATCGTTTGTTTGACGGTTTGATCTGAATGCAGCCTGTTCGTCTTCCAATTCTTTCTCTATCACTGATCTTAGACGCTTCTCTATAATTCTCGTGTATACCTTGAAGGCGACCGATGACAAGCATATTGCTCTATAATTCTCGCATTCATTATGTTGTCCTTTTTTGTATATTGGTAGAACTATGTTCTTCTTCCAGTCATCTGGGATTTTCTCTGTACTCCATGCTTCCTTGCATATCTGTAATAGCCAGTCCTCTCCTTTTTCACCCATCCATTTTATCATTTCTGGATCTAGTTGGTCCTCTCCTGCCGCTTTTCCAAGTTTAATATTGTTTATAGCTTCTTCCAGTTCTTCCTTCCTTATACTCTCTGGTTCCTCTTCCTTCTCCAGTTCTGGTCTATTTCTTCCTGCTTCATATATTTCTACTTCTTCGTGTTTGAATTTATCTTCGTAGTATTGTTTCCATACTTCTACTATTTCTGTAGTCTCTATTTTCAATTGGTTATTTTTATCTTTGATTCCATACTGTTCCCTACCTTTTTTCCCTCTTAGACCCTTTATACGGTTCCAGAATTTTCTGTTATCTGTTTTGTAATTTGCTTCCAATTCTTTTCCGAATTCTTCCCAGCTCATATTTTTCGCTTTCCTTACTGCTATCTTTGCTCTATTACGTTTCTCCATGTATTCTACTTTGTTATTTTCATTTCTACATTGTTGATATTTTTTCCAGGCTTGCTTCTTTTCCTTTATTATTTTCTTTAGTTCTTGACTCCACCATTCTGTTCTCTTATGATATTTATTTATTGACTTTTTTCCACAAATTTTCTCTGCTGTTTTATATAGTGTGTCTTTTAGCATTTTCCATCTTTCTTCCATATCCAATTGCTCTCTTTCCAGCTCCATTCTTTGCAATTCCTCATATATTTCTTGTTTATAGTCACTTTTCTCTTTCTCTGTTTTCAGCTTCTTAATATTTATCTTAGTGTATGACTTATCGACTATATATTGCTTTTTCTTTGTAGTCATTTCGGCTACGAGTAGCTTGTGTTGAGTATTAAGTTCTGCAAATTTTTCTGTTTTTATATTTTTGATAATATTCATTTCTGCAGGAATCACGATGTAATCTATTAGACTTTTGGCATTTCTTTCCTGTGCTTCAAAAGTGTATCTGTCCTCCATATTTTGATACCAGAATGTACCACTCGTACGATATCAATCAAATGAAATAGAGAATGTGGAGAGATCCCCTTACGAATAATTCACACATCCACCATTTTGGGTTGGGAAAATTTTTTGAATAGAATTAAAAATCCAAACACTAGTTCTTAGAAATGTGTTTCGCCCTCTTCAACCTCTCCACATTCTCTATTTCATTTGATTGATATCGTACGAGTGGTCGTTAAACCAATAACTTCTCATCTTTTGTTTTAAACATATATTTTACTTCGAGTAATTAGGGAATTAAAACTTGAGACTGTCATTTTCAGATTTGGCGTAGATCTACGCTTCTGCTATGTCTTGGTCTCGAATGTTGTTTTTGAGTGGAATGTGTCTAAGGATATTCAACCTCTCATCCTTACCGATGAGCCCAGAGAGGTTGAAGAGGGCGAAACACATTTCTAAGAACTATATATATATATATATATATATATATATATATATATATATATATATATATATATATATATATATATATATATATGTAACTCGTAAAGTTTGGGGACAGTATCGGTTACTTAATGGTGAGTTTGAGGACATTAGTCAAGTTTGGGGACCGTCCTCAAACTTTTGTTTGGGAAACGGTTAGTTTGAGGACATGTCCCCAAACTGTTGTGCCTATTGACTATTGGTGATTTTGAGGACATATCTGACAACAGTAATGTTTTTAGATTATGTAAGCTCTCACGGCTGGAAAGTTCAGGATGGGTGTGGTTTTTTGGGCTTATAAGTAAAAATTGTAATTGGCTGACGTTTAGTCTGGAACTTTATCAGACTTTTTCAAAGTATGGTAAACGTTTGTATTACTAATTTAAAAGTTGTTAGGTCATAAATTTTGTGAATTTTATTTATTTATATGGAAACATTATTTATATGTTATTAATTTTACTATGTCCAACCAATATATAATAGAGCACTAAATTTATTTGCAAAATTGGTTTTACATTACAATCTTAGTTGTTAATAAGCTACCTAGTGGTGTTGTAATACAAATAAGGAACGAAAATTATCGTGGCCGCGCCAAATTTCAAAAGTTGTCATTTTGAATCGAATTCAGTCATGTCTGGGTTTTAAAGCTATAAGATACCTTATCAAAAATTAAGATACTAATATGTCTGTAAACCTGTATTGACCCAGTTCCCAATATATTTTTTCACAACTGTAGCAGTTAGTACTAGGTTTGTTCTAGTTTGTTCTGTAACTTTGAAGTTTGTTCTAAAAAATAAAAGAATTATTGAAAAAAATATGTGGCTTTTTAACTTGACATAAACTTGTATGGCCCACTCGAAAACAAATACTTTCCAGAATATTCAAACAGATGATAGCCACTTAGTGCTAGGTTTGTTCTACCTCCCGGCGGAAGCGAGTAATTAGTTCCCATAAACAAAAAAGTTATTCAACATACAATGTGGCGCTCCAATTTTACGTAAAGCTGTACTGCCCCATATATAATATAAACGATTAGAGAAAATCTGAATAAACCACAAGTTAGTGCTAGGTTTGTTCTGCATTTATGCCAAAACGTGTAATTTATTTTGCATTAACAAAGAAGATGTAAAAGATAAAATGTGGCGCTCCAATTTTACGTAAAGCTGTACTGCTCCATATATAATCCAAATGATTAGAGAATTTTGTGTAATTTGTTCTGCATAAACAAAAAAGATATACAAGATAAAATGGAGCGCTCCAAGTTTACGTAAAACTGTACTGCCTCATATAAAATCCAAACGATTAGAGAAAATATGAGCAAACCACAAGTTAGTGCTAGGTTTGTTCTGTAGTGTTGCCAAAGCTTGTAATTTGTTCTGCATAAACAAAAAAGTTATACAAGATATAATGTGGCGCTTCAATTTTATCTAAAACTGTAGTGCCCGTATAAAGTCCAAACGTTTACGGAAACAATATGATTCGGGGCTCGTATAGCACTAAATACAATGCCTTTAATTTGGTATGTTTTGTTTTTTAAGGTAACTGTTTTTGGAATGTCGGTTAACTCGACCAATGTACAATTTTCCAGACAAAAACCTGGATGGGAGCAAAAAAATTGCTTAAAAACGTGGCAACAATTAAAGTCTCTTCCACAAACGGAACACATAGATATGGTTACATTTATTGCATTTTGCTAATTCTTGATTCCCTTCCTTGACAAATACTGTGTGTCACAGATAAACTGAATTTTTATTGATCCTAAAAAATGCAAGTTTTGCTGCTGAATTTGAAATTTCTCATTATTTCAGTTTTTATTTTGTTATAGATATAACGCATCTGGAAAAATGTATCTGTATCCAGAAATTTAGTGTTTCAATATAAAAGTTATTTTAATAACAGCTGTAAAGCTGAATAATCCCTTGTAAAAACTCTATTGTTGTATAATCATCAGAGTTACCCAAGCTACCAAGACCGGCTTATTGCCAAATCAACTGTAGGTACATAACATCAGATCAAATAATATGTATTATCATTCAAGCGTAATTTCAAAAGACTCTCATTAGTTTAAGTCTCAACAAAGAAAATGAGCCCAAAATTATAGACTATTTATATTTAGTCAAACTGACTGGACCGGCTGTGGAAATTGTGCAAAAAACGGGAGAAACAATTTGAATTTGGAAAGATCGATCAGGCGCATCTTTAGCGTACTTTTTAGCAATAAAACTTACAAATTTAGATACACTTAAACAGATGTTAGTCAATATGCAGGGTGTTTCAAAAGTAAGGTATACTATTAAAGCGGATTCTTTGGTTTATTTTATATGAACGTATGTCTAAAACGTTTTAAATTTTTAGATACAGGGTAATAAAATAAATAAAAGCGGTAGCTTATTAATAAATATAATAAATTATCATCATCATCAATGGTGCTACAGCCGTATGAAAGAGCCTCGACCTTCACAAGTCTATTACGCCAGTCAGTCCTACCCATTGCCAACCGTTGCCAGTTTGCTGCGACTATTTTTCTCCCATCCTCATCTACACCATCCTTTCATTTGAGTTTTGGCCTACCCCTATTTCTACTTCCCACAGGTTGTGACATAAGAGCTCTTCTAGAAGGGTTGTTCTGCTGTGATCTTGCTAGATGTCCTGCCCATCTTAATTTTTCTATTCTTATAAGAGATACTACGTCTTTACCACCAAATTTTTGTTTATATCTGTGGTATACCTCGTAGTTGTACCTCATCCTCCAAATGCCATTTTCACAGATGCCACCGAATATTCCTCCGAGGATCCTTCGTTAAAATATAAGCATAAGGTTTTCGTCTTCCTTGGAGATGGTCCATGTCTCTCATCCATATGTCAACAATGGTTGTATAAGGGTTTTGTATATGGTTATTTTTGTTTTTTGGCCTAAGTTTTTGCTTTTCATATGTCTACTTAGTCCAAAATAGCATTTGTTTGCTAGGATTATCCTTCGCTTGATTTCTTCCGTCACGACGTTCTCCTTTGTGATCAGGGAGCCTAAGTATGTGAATTTGTCCACCACTTAAAAGTAGAGTTATCAACCGTGAATTGGTGACCGATGTTTCTGGCTCTATTGTTGGGTGTTGATGCCATCATCTTAGTTTTCTCCTCGTTTACTTGCAGGACCATATTTTTTGAGGAGTTTAAGAAGGTGGTATACATTTCTTCTAGCTTGCGTGTTGTGCGAGTAACTAGGTCCACGTCATTTGCATATGCCAAAATTTGGGATGACTTATTAAAAATATTTCCTCTGTTGTCTATTCGGGCATGTCTGATCGCCCCTTTTCCAGAGCTATGTTAAACACCCCAGCACATCTGGCCAGTACACCTCGCCAGCAAGGATGTGGACATTATCCATGACTTCATACAATTTATTTCTTAGGACAATTCATTGGTTTTTTCCAGTATTTGCCTTAGCACAAAGATCTGGTATGTTGTTGATCGACAACTTAATAATAAATAAATAAAAAAATAAAAGGTAATATTTACATACACAACGTTTCAAAAGTAAAGTGAAATATTTAACGGGGTGAATTTTGGGTTTATTTTAAGAAAACTTTATTTGAGATGTCATAAAGGTCTTAAATTTTGAGATATACGAAAAATCTCTAAATACCTAGGGTGTTTCATTTAAAATAAGTAGGTTATTACAGCTTCAATTTGTTAATAGAACAATCTAATATTTTGACCACCATGTACAAAGGCATAGGAAACCCTAAAAAAGATTGGAAGCTAAGTAAATTTTACATACGATAAACTAATAAAAGACAGGACGTTTCATTTAACATAAGTACCTTATTACACCTTGAATTTTGTTAATAGAACAATCTAATATTTTGACCACCCTATACAAAATTTTGCTACAATAAATATCTATTTAAAACGCTGAGTAGGCTATTATTAAGATCCAAGAAAAGATTTGTCACTGATTCTTAGATTCATAGATATTTACTTTTTTCTAAAACGTTACATTTCTATAAAAATCGAAGTAAATCAAAACACCCTGAACTTAGGTATTCGCGGTGTGCAAGTACTTGGAAGGGATACGCGAAACGATCGTGCGCGAATAGCGGAGAAATATTGCAACTTTCTTAAATAATTCATATCGTCAATTGAAATTGTCAAATTGACGTACATTTCATACCTACTCTCGTTGAATAAGAAAAATTATATATTGCTCCACAGTATTGATATTATATGCAATTATTATATAAAGGTAAATTTAATTAACTGTATTTTGCTTGCAGTACTGCGTTTTAATAACTAGTTTTATTTACTACATACAATTGTTTACGTTTTAATAACATAACCTGAATCTTATTTTTTCTTCTTATTATTTTTTCTCCTTATTATTTTTTTGGACTATGGCGTTGACAATTGTCTAGTAACCAGGACTAATATAATTGGCCAATATAATTAAAAGTGCGAATAAAGTTGCAGAGCGTAGAAACCAGGTGTCGCTTTGCCGAATTTGCACGGTTCCAATGGAGAACCCTTATGCCCTTATAAAAGTATAACTTATTTTTTAAGGGAAATTCAAAAATGTTACCTGATATAGGGTGTTCCATAAGAAAAAATATAACTTTGATATACTATCTTTTGGAGCACCCTGCATAATTCACATTATTTTTAGACTGTAGTGTTAACGGTCCTGTATATTTCTATGAAGAATTTTTTTAAAAATATCAAGTTGTTTTCCGTACAGAGACCGAGGCGAATACAATAAACCACCCTGTATAATATTTTTCTATGAAATAAAATGAACACTCTTGTCACAAACTACTTTTCGTCAATAATTGGTTATTGTCGTATTTTTGATTATAAAATTATTGTAATATTCACTTTCTTCCCTTACATAAAATATAAACTATAATAATTTATAATTTAAACACATTAAAGTCAGAATTTGGTATTATTTTTTAAAAGTAAATTAAATGTAAGACCAAATACTTGCCACGTCGGGATAGTATCACGAGGTTTTTTCCTGGTTTTCCCTCGTGATTTACTATGGAATCTCTAACGCGAGAATTTTACTGCCATCGTTGCATTTGGTTGTCTTTTTAAAGACAGATCACATGCTATGATTTTTTTTTGTGTCGGATATTATTGAGTTGGGGTTGATTTTATGTAATCGAATGAACTATCTTTCAGTAAAGTCGTCCCAGGAACGCAACTTATAAATATTGGCAATATCATTTTAAAGTCTTCTACTTTAAAAGGTATGTCTGAATTGTCAATATAAATAAGTCAGATTAAATAAATTATTAGAAGAATTTTTTACTTAGCAACAGCATTTTTGTTTAATTTAGTAGTATTTTGTTTTTGACAACGGCACGCGATTTGGACGTCGAAACGTTAATAAAATTATTTTTTTCAATTTAATTGTGGCTTATTTCCCATCTAAATAGTTAATCACTATTTTATTATTTCACCTGCAATTTATTTAACAACAAAATTTATTATTTCACCTGCAATTTATTTAACAACAAAAATTGTTAATAACTTTCAAAATTTGGATATAAAGAATCGACACAGAAAAATATAATATAAAAATGTATACCATTTACCAAAAATATAATAATTGATTAATCCTAATACTCCATCAGTTTCTATATTTTTCCCTTAATTATCTAGATATTTATTTAAAATAAATATGTAATGCTAAGTACCTATGTAAATACCAAATGAAATATAAAATTTCTTAAGCCGGCCCTTTTCCCCACTTATTACCTGACGTGGCAGAGGTCCCTTTATTTATCGTTTCGACTTTATCAGCGGGGTACTCTTAAATTCTGCAAAGTAAATTCTTATAATTATTAGGCACTTATTAAATTATTAAAGTTATCACTTACTACTTAGTTGTTGTCTATTCAAATTTTTCTTTGGATTTTATATGGGGCAGTACATTTTTAGGTAGAATTGAAGCAACGCATAATATATTGTTTAACTTTTTTTTTAACAAATTTCACGCTTTGGCAGAAATGCAAAACAAACACAGCACTAACTTATGGTCTATTTAGATTTCCTCCAATCGTTCGGATCCTATAATAGATGGCAGAGCGCTATACTGTATCTGGAATAACTTTTTTGTGTACGCACAACAAATTACACGCTTTGGCAAAAATGCAGAACAAATCTAGCACTAACTTGGTGGTTTATACCCTATTCCACGAATATACGACTGTTTTGGATTATCTCAACAACGAATACTTCACTGTGCAAAATATGAAGAACGAAACTAAATTGCATATTACATTGTTGCTTAGTGAAATAATTATTGGAGCCATTTATGCCCGGTTGCACCAACAGATTTTAAGCTTAAGTCGAGAATATCATTAGAATTAATATAATATAATTATAATACAGTAGAGCGTCGATAATCCGAACTAAGTGGTACAGGGGTAGTTCGGATTATCAATTTGTTCGGATTATCGAACATATGTTAAAAATACTACAATGCTCATAAACATAGTACATATTATGTACATACGTTTTAGTTACAAGGAATAAAACACCTGCATAATAAACAAATACTTATATTGTATGTATTTCTGCATAAACAAAACAAAAATCCGTGATCATATTTTTTAATTTTACAATTTTTTTGCGTTCGGATTAGCGATCGTTCGGATTACCAGGGTTCGGATTATCGACGCTCTACTGTATATTACAATAAGAATACCATAATATAATAATAGATATAATTGATAATAACGTAAGAATCTAAAATTATGGTGCAACGTAAGTGATACTCAAGGAGGCCCTATGTATAAGTAGAGCTTAGCTAAGCTGGAGCTTTAGATCCGTTGGTGCAACCAGGTATAAATTTCGTACTTTTTATGTTGCACACTAAAATATCCGTTGACTCGATAATCTTAAACAGTCATATATTCGTGGAATTACCTATATTCAGATTTTATTCAATGGTTTGGATTATATATGGGGCAGTACAGCCTTACGTAAAATTGGAGCGCAACATTATATCTTGTATATCTTTTTTGTTTATGCAGAACAGATTACACCCTTTGGCAAAAATGCAGAACAAACCTAGAACTAACTTGTGGTTTATTCAGATTTTCTCTAATCGTTTGGATTCTATATGGGGCAGTACAGCTTTACGTAAACTTGGAGCGCCAAATTATAACTTCTATATCTTTTTTTGTTTATGCAGAACAAATTACGCGTTTTGAAACAAACTCAGCACTAACTTGTGGTTTATTCAGATTTTCTCTAATCGTTTGGATTCTATATGGGGCAGTACAGCTTTACGTAAACTTGGAGCGCCACATTATAACTTCTATATCTTTTTTTGTTTATGCAGAACAAATTACACGCTTTGGCAAAAATGCAGAACAAACCTAGCATTAACTTGTGGTTTATTCAGATTTTCTCTAATCGTTTGGATTCTTTATAAGGCAGTACAGCTTTACGTAAAATTGGAGCGCCACATTGTATGTTGAATATCTTTTTTGTTTATGGCAAACTAATTACTCTCTTTCGCCTGGTGTTAGAACAAACCTAGCACTAAGTGGCTATCTGTTAGAATATTCCAGAAAGTTTTTGTTTTCGAGTGGGCCGTACAAGTTTATGTAAAGTTAAAATGCCACATATTTTTTTCAACAATTCTTTTATTTTTTAGAACAAACTTCCAAATTACAGAACAAACTAGAACAAACGTAGCACTAACTGTGAAAAAATATATACGGGGAACTGGGGCAATACAGGTTTACGGACATGATACTAATGTGAAAACAATTTCATTTTAGGTCAAACGGTTTAGATTTTGTAAGCAATTTAAGTACCAGAAATTTCACTTTTCAAACCTCGATTATTCAAAATTTGGTTAAAGATAGAAATAGTAGATTGAACATGAGATGTATCTAAAATAAGAATATTCTGATAATTACAAAAATAGTATAATATACAGGGTATTGTATTTAAAATAATAAAGTTGGTGTTTGCCACTGCTACACGACACGCTCTGTATGAAAAGTTTTTATTGGAAAAAATGCACAACTAAAAATAACAATCGACCTGTGTGAGCGTTTTTTAACTACGGCCCCATTTATGTATAATCGAATTTATGGAAACCTAAACGTCCTCACTGTATATAAAAAATCTACTGTGGAAGTTGAATTTATAAACATCAATCAAATTTGGTATATATGTAGTGATTTTTTCGATTACAACTCATTAATCCGATATCAGATTTACAACAAAAGTTGATGTAAAAACGTGGAAATCCCTCCATCACTATCTAAACCAATGGGATTTCAAAAAATAAACGTGACAACTTATTGAAGCAACTTAATACAGTTATGCCTGAAAACAGAAAAAACTTTTGGATTAATTTGCCTGTGCGTGATGAGTGAGAAACGAAAGTTAAAGAATATACAGTATGTCCCTATAAGTTGTATCTATCCATATGGAAAACTTTTTTATTATTAATTTTACGAAAAAAGTTATTCTTTATAAAAAGTTCTGCATGGTCCAAAACCCAAGATTCAACCACATTATATGAAATTTTATGAATGTTATACGAGGTATGTCAAAAAGTTTGAATTTAATTCAAGAGTAAAGTAGCTTTATTTTTCACAACATTGAAAATTGATATTATGCAAAGTTGTTTGGAATTAAAAACTATATTCTAATATGCAATTACATCCTTCTAATTGATTTTTTTTAATTATGGATAACTAACATTATTTTCAGTTATTTCAATTCTGATAACCCTTTTATTATTAATTTTACGAAAAAAAGTAATTTTTAAGAAAAAGTTCTGGATGGTCTAAAACCTAAAATACAACCATCTTATATCAAATTTTATCAATGTTATAGGAGGTATGTCAAAAAAGATAAATTTAGATCTAATGTAAAGTACCTTTATAGTTCAGAATATTTCAATTAAAAGGACGCAATTGCATACTGAAACATAGTTTTTAATTCTAAATAACTTTTCATAATAACAATTTTCGATATTGTGAAAAATAAACGTATTTTATTCTTAAGCGAAATTCATACTTTTTACATACCTCGTATAAAATTGATAAAATTTGACATAAGATGGTTGTATTTTAGGTTTTAGACTATGCAGAACTTTTTATTAAGAATCACTTTTTTCGTAAAATTAATAATAGAAGAGTTATCTGAATTGAAATAACTGAACAGGCATCCATAATGAAGGAAGGATGTAATTGCATACTAGAATATAATTTTTAATTTCAAACAAATTTTCATAAAAGCAATTTTCAATATTGTGAAAAATAAAGCTACTTTACTCTTGAGTGAAATTCAAACTTTTTGACATACCTCGTATAATATTCAAAAAATTTGATATCTGATGGTTGAATGTTACGTTTTGGATCATGCAAAGCTTTTTATGATGAATAACTTTTTTTCGTAAAATTAATAATAAGAAAGTTTTCCATATGGATACAACTTACAGGGACATACTGTATAATATCAGGGCCGGCGATAACAGGCCTGCAAGGGATGCACTGCAGGAGGGCGCCCCTGTTTGGGGGGCGCCAGAATGAGCTTTTTTATTGGTGTTTTACAAAATACTATTTATATTATTATATACTATTTATAAAAAACTGAAGGGCGCCTTATGCTAGTTTTTGCAGACCCCTTATACCCTAGCGCCGGTATTGTATAATATCAAAAACAATTTGTTTAAAATGTATGTTTGTTGAAACTATTTTGCTGTTAAAAAAATAGTTGTGTATTTACAATATTTTCGTATCTGTTTAAGTATTTACTCTTTAAAACTAACTTAAATAAATGTTTGTTCAAACTATCATTAGTATTATTATTAGTTCTCCTCAACTCCTACTGTATTTTTCCTAAAAAAATTTAAATTATTCTAGACATAGTTACTTAGCGAGAATGCAGTAACCATTTTTTATATATCTCGCCGCATCTTTTCTAAGCAAACCACACAAGGTAAAGTCTCAAATTGTTAGCACTAACACAGTATCTGTCTTTTTTATTGATAAATATGAAATATTTTGTATATTAATTAAAAACCAAATTTTCTATAAATTCAAACTTGCTAATAAAAAAAACCTTGACAGATGGGTAACTCTCAAACTCAGGACAGCTTTTCAAAGTTAACCTAATTTTCTCTGTTATCTTGTGTAGATACTGCGTTTTTGCTTACGAGTTCAGATCTCCGGTAGTAGTTCGAAGCCTTGGTTTATCATTTTCTTTGAAACCGCTTCTCTCAGATTATTTTGATTTTTTTTTATTTGGCAGATCCAATATGGCGAACATATTTTTTGAAAATTAACCATTGTGTTCAAAATTTGGCACACGGAGGTATTTGAAATCGGTGATCACGAATCAGAGGTCATATTTGCACCCAATATAAGGGATTCGGTTACTCTGTTTCTGCTATATGAGTCCACCCTTGAATTTTGTAAATTTGATTTCAGATTCGTGATTGTGTATACAAAATCGGGAACAACTTGGTTGAGTTTCAAAGACTCCCCCATATATCCCCAGAAAGATCCCCCATATTGGATTTTTGACCGCCATATTTGATGTGCACCAAAGTCGACATCGGGGGGTTTTTGGCGTCGCTGATTACGAATCCGTATTCAAATTTACAAAAATCAAGATGGTGGACCCAACATAGCTGAAACTCAGTAACCGAATTTAGTATCAGCGATTCCAAACACCTCTATATAGGTACCAAAATTTGGTGCTAATCGGTTGATGTTCACAAAATAGATTCCAATATTGGATCCGCGATTTTGAATGTTGTAAATGTGATCTCGTGTTAATGATCAGCAATCCCAAAAAACCCCGTATAGTACCAAATTTGGTTGATGTTGTAAAATTCGGCCTCCATATTGGATTTTTTTATATATACATATACAGGGACAACTAGGTACGCCACTCGAAAGGATATATTGGTGTCCTCTCTAATTATCATCATAAAGTTGCACCAATATTACACTTATATTTACAAAAATAAAGTTATAAACAGCTCACTCTTTAAAACCCCTTTTTTACAACAGTTGTTTTTACCGCAAGAGTTATAAATAATATACCGCCAAAATAAAGTTACGTATCCAGTATTCACATGACTGAATTACTTATAAAGTTACCTTTTCAACGAGGTGTCACACTTAGTATTTTCCCTATTTAAATTGTATGACTGACAGTCACCTGTCACCGAGAGGCGGGGAGAAAGGTATGATAGTTGAGGTTATGATAGAATGTTGATAGATAGAAAGATAGGAATAATAATTGACCTGTTTTTAAATTTTTTTCTCAGCACATGTATCTTGACGGTCCCTGTTTCGTTTTCGAAGCCTCAACCTGTATAATAGGTAGACTATTGTAAAAATACTGTAACATAAATTCTCACGTTAACTTTAGGTACATATGTGTCTATATTCGAGTTAAAATGGTTAGATTTATTTTTGAGTTAAAATTAGTTAGCAGAGCAGAAGTATAAAAAATTCATTTCAAAATTGTTAAAATTATTAAAAAAATTATGAGTTTGGTAATAAACGCAAAATAGAGCGGCGGCTTTTTGATCAAATCCTTATAAAAACAAAGATTTCTACTTGTGAAAATCAAAATATACATATTCAACATGCTGGACGACCATCGGCGTGGACTTTTTCGCCTTTGTAGGTTTTAGAAACTCGATGAGGAATCCAACAACATTGTTGGAAATCAACTAAAATTAATATAAATAGTTTACATTATCTATATACATATATATCGAAAACTACTTATTTGTATTACACGATATTTATAAAAATTGGTTTGTGGGTAATCCCCACAAAGTTATGACGAATATAAATTATGGCTTCAGAAAATATTTTGACAGACAGACACGCCCCTTCTGTTTATACAGTTTATACCTGTTCCACCCTGTTCTGTTCTGTTATACCCAGAGCCGTACGGTACATAATATTTTAAATACAGTGCATTTATTATTTCGTAAACCTGCCATTTTAAGGAAAAATCCTGAAACAGGTAGATTTTTATTTTTAAATTAGGATTTTTTGGCATTAGTAGTGGCGTCATCCATCTGGGCGTGATGACGTAATCGATGATTTTTTTAATGAGAATAGGGGTCATGTGATAGCTCATTTGAAAGGGTATTCAATTCTCTATTCACTAATATAAACATTAATATAATTATTTGTACCTGGTGTCCAAAAAAATGTTTTATAAATTAAATTAATTGACATAAAAAGATGAATGTATTTAATTTATTTAATCCTAAATGCATTTTATTGCTCAGAAAACAGAAAAAAAAATTATTTGAAAAATAAACATTGATTTTCGCTTAAACGAAATGGTTAAACTGCTAAGAGGCTAGTGGGTGGGAGCTTTAACATTGAATTTAAGCCAAAAACAGTATTTATTTGTTAAATTACCATTTTTGTTCCTGTTACGTGACAACAGTAAAACGTATTTTGAATTAAATAAATTACATACATTTTTCTTTTTTCTCAATTAATTTAATTAAAAGATATTATTTTGAACACCCTGTATAGCTAATTATGTTAACGTTTATGTTATTGAATAGACAATTGAATACCTTTTTAAATCAGCTATCACATGACCCCTACTCTCTTTAAAAAAATCATCGATTACATCATCACGCCCAGATGGATGATGTCACTAGTATGATATATGCCAAAAAATATTAGTTTAAAAATAAAAATCGACCTCTTTCAGGATTTCCTCCCAAAGTTACCTGTTTACGAAATAATAAATTTATGCGTTACTTCTGTATGATGGAAGTCTTTGAAATGCCGCCCCTTATACAGGGTGTTTTTAAATAAGTATGACAAACGTTAACGGGCAGTAAAGTACGTGAAAAAAATAATGACAGTTTGCTCGATAAACATAATATGTACGCAAATGCTTAGTTTCCGAGATAAGAGCTGCTGAAAATTGTGATTACAAGCTGACGATTTATTTATTGATCTAAAACCGGTTGAGACATGCAAATTAAATTTGGTGGGTTATAAGAGGTAGTTATTGTGCATTTTTTGACATACAATTAATAATTTTATACGCACCATTGGTGTGCATATTGGTAATGGCCTGAATTCTTTATAGAAAAAAATAGTACGCCACTGAGATATTTCAAATTAAAAATAATTCTCAATCCCTTGTTTAATTTGTAACAAAAATATATCTTCTCTTATTTTCATACGACGATGCTCCGTTTTTATGCAAAAAATATCTTAACGCTTACAAAGTTATGAGTTTCTAGAAGCAAAAATCGATTAATAAAAAAATTAAGAACATAGGCGCAAATTTGCTTGCAATGCTTTTTAAATGCATTTATTTTTTTCGGATTCTGAAAAATCTATTAGATATTTTTGAAAAATTTAAACGCAGATTGAATGACTGAAAGAAAGAAACCGAGGGCCGAAAGTCCCTTAGAATAAACAAATGTTTCTTTTGAATAAGATATTTGAAATTAAAAAGTAGACTCAATTTTCTCTTTTTTTTTTTCACCCCTGTAACTTGTTCAAATAAACATTATAGAGGTTTTCATGGACTTTCGGCCCTCGGTAATAATGTAATCTTTTATTCTGCGTTTAAATTTTTCAAAAATACTAATTAGTTTTTTCAAGATTCGAAAAAAATAAATGCATTTAAAAAGCATTACAAGCAAATTTTGCGCCTACCCACTTAACGGCACTGTCATAAAGCCGGCCACTAACGATACTGCGGCGTCGTTCAATTTTGTCGAATTCCACCTAATCGGCAAACATTTTGATCGTGTGTGACCGTGCATCCAACAAAATCGTCACAATTTTACCACAGAAAAACTGGTTTCGATAGTGCAGTACTGCAGAATTGATATCATCGACGATTTTGTCGAACAACACCGCAGTACCGTGAGTGACCGGATTAAAATATAGATGAACAAATTCATTTTAAATTTAGCTCCACCTGTTAAGACCGTCCAAAGATTTTTCGTAATCAAATAAACGCTTTTCCTCCTGGCTCGAATTTTCTTTTTCAGCTGGAAATTCGGAACTTATATCAAGATTTTCTGCAATTTTATTAAATTTTCATTTGCTCATTAGCCATATTGTCTCTAACTTTTCAGTTTTTCTATAGTTTCTGACAACATTTTTACACAATCTGACACTTTAATTTTTGATTTACATACTGATTATGCCGCCCCACTTTGTAATGCCGCCATGCTATGACTGCCTCGCCGCATCATAGCACGGCACGGCCCTGTTATACCCCATTCTGTTACCTGTTACTGACTGACTTTATTGCAGTTATCTCAAAGACGAATAATCCCCTTTTTCCTTTTTGCATCTCTTCGGAAATTTACAATACTATGTGAATTGAAAAGAATATACTGATCCGGAGCTTAATTATTGTATTGTTACATGCTTAAAAATTTTGGACTTTCCGTTAATTTTAAATTTTAAAAATTTGGTTACGAGTTTCAGTATTGTGAGATATAAATGTATGGACCTTTGACTAATTGTATTTGGTACTAAAATGAAAAATGTGAATTTTAAGTAGAGATATAAAACTAATAAAAATATACCGGGTGATTCATTAAGCGTGGCGACCGGCAATATCTCAGAAACTAACAGTCGTAGAACTATGGGAAAAATCCATATTGTGAAATTAACAAAAAAATATTAACGTGGCACCAACCTTTATAATATGAATTTATACATACACATTTTATTACATTACACTAAATGAAATACGAATTAATAATACATTTTTCCCTCACAAAGAACAATACAAATACACATTTGAAAACACTAGAGGACAAAGATCTATGATAGACTATGTTCTGTCGAATAGAGTGTTACACCCGTCTCTAATCTTGGATGTAAGAGCACTAACATCAGCAGAAATAGGAAGCGATCATAAATTGGTATTGTGCAAAATCAGAATGAAAACACATATATGTGATAATAAAACAGCAGAATACACCACCAGAAGATACCTATTCCAAAAAAGACTAACGGAAAAAAAGCAGCAACACGTATATCACAGAAAGTGACGGAGTCGAAGAAAGCTGGGCAAAAATTAAGTCTAATATCTTAGCCTCAGCCAAGGAAGTTCTTGGTGAAAGAAACATTAATAAAAATAAATCGCTTCCAAGACGAAGAACTCCATGGTTTTGTACAGAAGTGAAGGAAAAATGTAAAGAGAAGAAAAAAGCTTACCTAAAATACATGTCAACTAAAACACAAGAGGCATAGGATTATTATAAGACTATCAGAAACGAAACACATTCATTAGTAAGAATAATAAAAAATGATCACTGGGAACGTTTTTCGAAAGAAATGGAACATGATTTTTATGGTATCCAAAAGGAAATATGGCGCTTTATAAGAGGTCAAAGAACGGAGGTAAAGGAACTAATAGAACCAAAACACATAGAAAAGGATACATGGATTGACTACCTAAAAAAGCTCTATGCAGAGGAAGAACAAATGATGCTAGAACCGGAAACACCAGAAATTACCACAAATGAAGATGTTAATATAAGTGCACAGGAAGTACGAAAAACACTCGAAAAACTGAAGAACAGAAAAGCTGCAGGTAAGGATGGAATACCACACGAATTACTGAAATATTGTAGAGCAGCAATGACAGAACAATTAACAACATTAATTAACAAAATCATAAAATACAATAAAATACCGGAAGAGTGGAGAACGAGAGAACTAATTCTACTATTCAAAAAAGGAGATAAAAAGCAGCCAGAAAACTACAGAGGTATCAACTTGTTAAATACTACCCTAAAACTTACAACTAAAATCTTACAAGACGTAATGAATCAGAGGATAAGTTTAGCAGATGAACAACAGGGTTTTCGTACTGGAAGATCGTGCACAGATGCAATATTGGTCATAAAACAAATTACTGAGAAATCACTAGAGTATAATAGACCAGCATTTCTATGTCTGATTGACTTAAAGGAAGCATTTGACAGAGTAAGACTCAAAGATGTAATTCATCTTCTGTATAATAGAGAAGTCCCTCTAGATATTATAAAAACTATTGAGAACATCTACCAAAATAACAAAATGGAAGTCAGAATAGATGGACAACTTACAGAACCTATAGATATAGGCAGCGGAATAAGACAGGAAGACTCATTGAGTCCTATGCTTTTCAATTTAATCATGGATGAAATCGTTAAAAACGTCAACAAAGGAAGAGGTTATAGAATGCGAAACAAAGAAGTAAAAATACTCTGCTACGCAGACGACGCAATATTGATAGCCCAAGATGAAGATAGTCTGCAAAGATTAGTCCACAGATTTAACATAAGAGCAAAAGAATTCAATATGACAATTTCATCTCAGAAAACCAAAACAATAGTAATCAGTAAAGAACCAATCAGATGCAAAATAGAAATTGATGGTATCAGTATTGAACAAGTAATGGAAGTAAAATACCTTGGAACTACATTGTCAAGTTACGGAGACCTAGACAAAGAAGTGAGAAATGAAGTACAAAAAGCAAATAGATTGGTAGAATGCCTTAATAACACTATATGGCGAAACCGACATATTAACACTGAGATGAAGTCAAGAATTTATAAAGCCAGTGTAAGACCAATAATGACATATACATCAGAAACAAAACCCGATACAGCCACAACACAAAGACTATTGGAAACGGTAGAGATGAGAGTACTGAGAAGAATTACAGGAAATACACTAAGAGATCGAAAGAGGAGCGAAGATATTAGAAGACAATGTAACGTACAGTGTATAAACGAATGGACACTAAATAGAAAAAAAGAATAGAACAACCACATAACCAGAATGGGGGAGACACGTGTGGTCAAAATAGCACGAGATAAATCACCAATCGGCAGAAGAAGTATCGGCCGACCGCGCAAAAGATGGAGTGATAACCTTCCATAGAGGTATCAATCCGCCAATGAACAAGCAGAATTGCTTATAAAGAGGAAGAAGAAGAATAAGACATTTTATTACACAAAAAGTAAGTGAAGGGTTTCTCAGAGGCTTCTTTCAGTGCGTCATAGTTTTTCGATTTCTTTCTAACCCATTAAGTTGGATATGACGGAAAAAGCGGTAGTTCTTGATTAAATATGAAACTTTTGCAGCATAACATAGATAAGCGGTCTATTTCTAACCTACGTTTGATTCGTTGATATTTAGTTGTCGTTCAGGTCAGTATTTGTGTACGACTTGTAGTATTTCGAGTTCAACTTCCGACATAATAATATTTGATATTTCATAGCGTTGTGCAGTTGTGTATTATTTTGCAGCTAACAAGTCAAAGAAAAAAAGTGATATTTTGACGACGTGTGCTTTTGCCCTGGGGGTGACTTTCACCCCCTCTCGGGGGTCAAAAAATATATTCCAAAATAAGTCCGGAAATCGATAAACTGACTAATTCTAAGCAACTTTTGTTTTATAGAGTTTTTTCACCAAGTCAATACTTTTCGAGTTATTTGCGCGTAAACATGTTCATTTCTCAACATAATAACCAATAATAATCAATACTTGTATGACCAAATGTACCTGGGTAGTTATCACGGGCCTCTGAAATACGCAGCCGCGAAGCTGCCATTCTCGTCTCTCTTTTAACTATCATCTCAATAAGAGGCAGATTAAGCATCGCCTCCATGGCTGCAATAGGAGCGGTGGGCATTGCCCTCAAAGCATACAGACAGGCCAATATCTGTACCGAGCTGGGTTTTCACCCGTGCTTGAAAGGTTTTTGTCCACCATACAGGCGCTATGAAGGTAGTGTTGGGTCTTATCACTTATCATCTTAAGATGTATCCAGTGCAGTGAGGGTTTGAGTTACCAATTTTTTCCTACTATCCGTTCTCAATATGTGAGTTCCAGGTGAGTTTACTAGCAAGGGTCACCCCTAGGTACTTCACCTGCTCTTCAAACTTTAGGACAAGCTGGGGCATTTTAGCCTTCGCCAATTTTTGCTGTTTCGTAAAATGAATGAGGATAGTCATTTTTGGGATTTACTTTTATGTTCTGGTTACGGTACCAATCCTCTGTCAGCGCGACAGGGTTTTTCATTACCTCAAGCACTGTTCAAGAAACCTGCCTGAGATAAGGACAACTATTCCATCCGCATCTCCCAGACAGAAATACCTGCTCATATTCAAGAGAGTGGATTAGGTTATCAACAAACAGACTTCAAGCATTTGTTGCAATATTATAGCTCGATATCTGTCCCTTTTTTAACAAAAATATTCTGATATTAAGAATCGTAAATAGAACAGATTATATATATTCCCATCGTTTTGAAGTCTGTACCATAGCAATTCAATTAAAGTAAAAAAGTGCTGCCATCTATTGGCAACCTTTTGAGATGAACAAATAGGACCCGTTCCCATTATTTTTATCTAATGTTATAGTTTTGCGCAATAATAGGTCTGGATTCCGCGTATGAAAAAAAAGTTGATTAATTGCAAGCTGAAAATTTGTTAATAGCTTAAGGGTGTCTAGTCGGACAAACTTTGATATATGGAAACACTGGAACAGGAGAAGTTTTAATTGTGAAATAGGTTAAAAATTTGGAACGTCAGACCACGAAAACGTCACATGTATTTTGTCCGACAGAACTTCCAATTGATTTGTTACCCTTTCATTAAACTCTCATGCAAAAATCAGACTGCTATTTATCACCTGTCATAATTCCTGTAAATGGACATGTTCTACGTGTTCCACTCATTAAAATGCTTATTTGGTGATCAATAGCAGTCTGATTTTTGCATGAGAGTTTAATGAAAGGGTAACAAATCAATTGGAAGTTCTGTCGGACAAAATACATGTGACGTTTTCGTGGTCTGACGTTCCAAATTTTTAACCTGTTCCACAATTAAAACTTCCCCTGTTCCAGTGTTCCCATATATCAAAGTTTATCCGACTAGACACCCTTAAACTATTAACAAATTTTCAGCTTGCTATTAATTAACTTTTTTTATACGCGGAATCCAGACATATGTTGTTTGATTGCTATTTTTATGATCCTGCAGCATTATTGCTAAAAACTTAAACAATATATTATGTCTGATGGCTGTTTCAAGATAGCGGAAAGATTACAAAAATTGATCATTTTTATATATTTTCGTGATTTTGCTGCAATATTGCTACAACCTTGCGCAACAATATATTATATTTGAATGCTGCAAGGTTGCAGCAAAACTAAAAAACGAATGATTTTTATTTATTTTTATGATATTGCAGCTATATTGCTAAAATCTTGCAGGATAACATATTATGGTCTTTGAGTGTTGTAAGATTGCAGCCAGACTTAATAAATTGGTGATTTTTATATATTTACATAATCTTGCCGCAATATTGCTACAAGTCTGCGCAAGAATATATTAGATACGGTATTTGAGTACCGCAAGATTGTTGCAAGATAAAAAAATCGGGGATTTTCATGATCTTGCTACAATCTTGGGCAATAATATATTATGGTATTTGACAGCTGCAAAATTAATTCAAACAATTATTTCTTTGCTTTGCTGCAATATTGCGACAATCTCGCGCAATAAAATTGATGGTATTTTACTGCCGTAAGATAAAAAATCTATAAATTTCATCTATTTTCATGATGTTGATGCAATATTGTTAGAATCTTGTGCAATAATATATTATATTTTTGGATTGCTGCAATGTTATTGCAATCTGGTTAAGATTGTTAAAAGTTTGCATATATATTAAGTGCTATTTAAATAGCAATTTTCAATACAAAGGGCCGTGATATAAAAAAATATTTGTTGGATAAAATCATCCTTGCTGTTTTATTGAGACGGAAGAACAACTTGATTTTTGTAGTAAAGTGATCTTTAGTGTTTACAATAAAACACCAGATATGATAAAACTAAATGTATATCCAAATATACAAAAAAATACTGTTAAAAAAATAGTCCTCATAGTTGACACTTTACAAAAACAAATGTACTCAAACTTTACAGTATATGACCATTTCTTTAAAATACTGTATTTTTCAAAAATTCGTATTTTTTTGTGATGACAATATAAATGTATACGAATGTATACAACAAAATTTCGATTTGTACAATGTCCCCAAACTTTACGTTTTACAAACATATATATATATATATATATATATATATATATATATATATATATATATATATATAAAACAAGGTTGAAATATTGGGGTAGCAGCAATCTCAAAGAAAACTCTTTATAATAATTCCAAGCTTTCGATAATGTTTATTATCATCTTCAGGAAACTACAAATATAAATATACAGTATTTAACAATTAGTCTAACTAAAATCAATAAAAATTGTTATCTTTGTGCCATCAAAAATCCAAAACACCATAGTTTTCTCTCACTAAACTAGGTGTCTAGGATCCCCAGAAACACAAAAATAACAAAATATTGCTCTGAGAAATGCAGAGCTAATACTCTCACTATAAACACCGCATATCACAGAACAACCTTACTAAAAAATTATTTATATGTTTTGGTACTTACATTATTTGAGGATGTAGAGCCTAGTTGTTAAATACTGACATAACAATGAAATTTTGTCTTGGTAAATAGTAAATAATATAAATTAAAGTAAAAACTATATAAAAACTTATAAAAATCTGAGTATAAAGCGATAAAAGCTAAAATATTTTTTAAAAAATTATGTATGTCTAATTGGCATTTTACAAAATGTCTAACAAAATGTTATGGATGTTTATTCATTTTTCTTTGAATTCATACGGAAACGTCACATTCACTGAACCAATTACAATTTTGTTATAAATTTCTAATAATTTTGAAATAGGAAAAGAGCGAAATGATAATATAAAAGTTTTAATAAATGCAAAATTGTTTTTTTCCTATTTCAAAATTATTAGAAATTTATAACAAAATTGTAATTGGTTCAGTGAATGTGACGTTTCCGTATGAATTCAAAGAAAAATGAATAAACATCCATAACATTTTGTTAGACATTTTGTAAAATGCCAATTAGACATACATAATTTTTTAAAATATATTTTAGCTTTTATCGCTTTATACTCAGATTTTTATAAGTTTTTATATAGTTTTTACTTTAATTTATATTATTTACTATTTACCAAGACAAAATTTCATTGTTATGTCAGTATTTAACAACTAGGCTCTACATCCTCAAATAATGTAAGTACCAAAACATATAAATAATTTTTTAGTAAGGTTGTTCTGTGATATGCGGTGTTTATAGTGAGAGTATTAGCTCTGCATTTCTCAGAGCAATATTTTGTTATTTTTGTGTTTCTGGGGATCCTAGACACCTAGTTTAGTGAGAGAAAACTATGGTGTTTTGGATTTTTGATGGCACAAAGATAACAATTTTTATTGATTTTAGTTAGACTAATTGTTAAATACTGTATATTTATATTTGTAGTTTCCTGAAGATGATAATAAACATTATCGAAAGCTTGGAATTATTATAAAGAGTTTTCTTTGAGATTGCTGCTACCCCAATATTTCAACCTTGTTTCCTAACTGTTCAGCAAAGATTATATACCTATTATATATATATATATATATATATATATATATATATATATATATATATATATATATATATATATATATATATATATATATATATATAAGGTCAGGTGAGCAAGCAGGCCACTCCAGAAGAGTGATATCTTCTGCTTCAAGAAAATCTGTAGTCAATCTGCAGGTGTATTAAGGTGCATTATCATGCATAAAAATTAAATTTTCTACCAGTTTTCCTCTCCTGAACCTAACTATAGGTTCTAGAACCAAATCAACAAAATCTGCGAGCTGTTAAAGCTGGTTAGATAAAAATTAAATAAGTTTTTTTACCGATCATTATGCCTTCCTAGAACATGATACTGCCTACTTCATATTTGTGAAGAGATCTGGTAGTTTTCGTTCTTTCTGGGCTTGCTCACCCTCCACGTACACAAATTCGTAGGTCATCTGATTTTACAGAAATTCTTGGTTGGTCTGAAAATAGCAAATTTGTTCTATTTTCCATGTTCCAGTTTTGGTGTTGAAGACACCAATTTAGACGATCAATCTTATGCTACCTTGATAACTGGAGATCCCGTGACTGTCTCATGCTGTATACTCCTATACACGAACTATTTATTATCGTTTTCACTGAAACACTTACAACGGTAGCTTCCCAAAGCTGCTTTTGGAGCTGTAGATGAGAAATTGTTGGGTTTCTTCTAGCTGCTTGGGCAACGAAACGATCGTGATGAGCCGTTGTTACTTTTTGACGACTTTGTCTTTGTCTATTGGCAAGCTTTCCGTATTCCTGATACCTAACATAAGTTTTTGATACAACACCCTGTGTTACACTTACCACTGAAGCTATGTTCTTCTGGGACATCCCTTGCTCCACAAGACCAATAATATATCCCGTTTTTACGTCCGCTAACCCAATATAGGGCGTATGTTCGTTTTTGAACGTAAAAGTTAGTTTATTTATTTTCTATCAATTTACAACTAGAGTACAGTTGAGTCCCCGAGTTTTTACACGTACGTCATCATTTAAAGCATACGAAATAAGTCGGAAATTTACTAAGCGCAACAGTAAGTGACAGAAAATGGGTACTATTCCTATCACGGGTTATAGTATAAAATTTGACGTTATCAAATAAATAGAATGTCAAATTTAAATTTTGCTTTAAAATTTTGGTGCATAATTACAGCTACATTTGAAGTAGCTTAATAAATTCTAAATGTAAAGACTGAAATAGTTTTGTACACACTTATGACAACAGGTAAAAGGGGGAGAAGTGTACTTTTGATGTGTGTAAAATTAATAATTCTTAGCTGAGCGCTTTCGGCTTATAAAGCCATCTTCGGAGCTATGCTACAATAAAAGATCTCTAATGAATAATTGATCTTTGAATTCTAAGATCAATTATTCATTAGAGACCTTTTATTGTAGCATAGATCCGAAGATGGCTTTATAAGCCGAAAGCGCTCAGCTAAGAATTATTAATTTTACACACTTCAAAAGTACACTTCTCCCCCTTTTACTTGTTAATAAATTCTTTTATTATCATTGATTAATAAATTAATAAACAATTTATAAAAAAATTCGATAACAGATTTTCTTTTTGTTTTATTATTCACTTTGGCGGAACATTAAACACAAGCATTCCTTAAATGTATCAACAATGAGGATATTTGTACGTTGTCAAAATTTATCGTAAAATAATATAAACTTACTTTAAAATTTCTAACTCCGTTATAAAATTAGTTGTGAAAACAACTGTGGTTTATAAAAGAACTTCAAAATGCAAAAATTCGACAAATAACAGCAAAAAGTTAAACCAACTGACAGCCACAAAAGTAGACAAATCAAAATGTCAGAAATTGTACTTAAAATATGTGAAAACATCCCCAATCGTCTTTCTTTGTACCTAGCTCTTTTCAATGCCCTGAGTCTAGATCGTTCATAAAAATAACATGTGTTTTTACTTAGTAACAGGCGGCAGCTGGTTTGCCATTAGTTTCATGCATGGAAGAGAATGATGCTAGATAAAAAGTATGTGTTTTATCTCGCCAGGTATTAATGACGCACGAGTAAAGACTCGCGGACTCAACTGTAAATAATTTCTATCGTACAGAGCTGTGTTTTCTGATTGTTTTGTGGGTTTGTTTATTTTTAATAAAAACCTTTATTCTTCGCAACAATAACAAGTTTTATCAAAAGAAATAAATATTGGTTTGAAATACATGGTGATTCCATATAAGTTTGGTTGTGTATATATGTATTGTTATGTTCCTATTTGATAGGAGAATTAAAATTTATAATTATAAGCAAAATTCAAATTAATATAAAAGATCTTCAATTTTCTCAGCCACGGGCATGTAAATTTAGAACAACCTGTATACAACAAATTATTATATTTAGTTTTTAAGAAAGTGATTCGAAGAAGTGTACGAAACTCGGTAACAATGCGCCTAAGATAAACAAGTTGAGTGACGCGGACCATTATAGTGTTTCGCGGAAGATTCGATCATTAGCCTACGCTAAATAAGACTCAGTGAAATAGATAATAGGTCATTAAGTTTTATAAAAAGTAGAAAGTAAGTTTAAATTGGGAAATGATTATTTTTTCTTGAAATCCATTAAACATATTTAGAAAGATTAAAAGTTGTATTGAGGAATACGGCGAATTAAAATTTGTGGTGGAATGTTGATTTTTGAATCTGGAAGAGATATTTAGAAAGTAGGGAAATGAATGAGGTGGAGAGATCAGAATGTTTTGAGTTGTCGAGAGGTGAAGTCCAGTGGTAGACGGTAGTGTACGAAGAGTGAAAAAGCCGGTAGTTCCGTGAGTGTTGAGTACCCAAAGGGAACGAGAGGTAGGCCGAGTCGAGAGAAAAGATTCTCCTTGAGCAAAGAGTGTCCCGGTAGCTGATTGAAGTGGTTCGAAAAAGGTAGAACACGGCATCACGAGAAAAGCATGAACGAGAGCTATACGAGGTAGTTTTCAAAGGAGAACATTACTGGAGGCCAGGACGAGTTTTTCATCGCAACCAAGGGTAGGAGGAAACGGGTTTAGTGTGAGGACATTCGCAGTTCACCAGATAAAGGTCAGTCTCATTTGTCAGGACATGAATGTATGGGTTTTTGTATTAAATACCACATTAAAAATTGAAGAACATAATCGCTAATATCAGAAGATTTTCATCAAACTTAAATCAATTTGTTGCTAATAAATCCTAATAGTTTCATTATTAATTTAAAAGTTTTAAATTGGAAACCGAAAGGAAATAAGATTCCCATTTTTAAATGTTTATATTAAATAAATCTAAGATATAATAAATATTAAGCAGTAATTGCCATTTATATAAAATAAACAAAATATTGATTTATAATTGTAATCCATATGTGTGTATTATTTTAATTTTTTCCTATCCCGATTAGGAACCACTGAGAAATACTTAGAAGTCACGAAAGTAAGTAAGTAACTTTATAATTCGCCCTGAGATTGAAAACATATTGATATGTGATCTGGTTGATTAATTAGATTATCATTAATGCATTAATTAAATTAAATTACATATAAGAATATCATCACAAATAAATAAATAAGATCACAACAAAAATGTCGTCCAACGTGGAAAGCATTGAAAAGTATTTCTAGTGGCAAATTTGAAGGATAGAAAGAGAAGAGCCGGTAGTTGGAAATTTATATGCCTGTGGTAAAAAGTGAGAGACTTACAGTTGATAACATAAAAATTTAGATCCCTTTAGGTACAAATTTTACATAACTGATTTAATACTTTATTTTTACGATATTTACATTTGATATATTTATTGAAAATTTATAATATTTGGGGGAGAAAAAGTCGTTTTGGGTAACATACTATTAAAATTTCACATTTGGCGGGGATAGTACTTCTTGAAAACAAATGTCTGTGACAAGAAGCCAAAGCAAAGACAACAAAAAAAACAAAAAGAACATTCAGATCAAGAGGAAAATTCAGACCAAGAAGATATTTTAAACACAACAATCATGGAAACAGGAAAAAAAGAATTGTCAGAATTAGAAAAGATATTACAACTTATGCAACTCCAGTCAAAAAAAAATGTATGAAGCAAAACGAACAAGGATAAAAATCAGGATGAAACACAAAAAAAATGGATGAAAATCAACGTGAAACGAAACAAGCCATGGAAGAAACATCAAAGAAAATGGATAAAGTGGATCAAAAAATGGATGAAACACAACAAAAAATGGATGAAACACAACAAAAAATGGATGAAACACAACAAAAATTGGATCAAAAAATGGATGAAACACAACAAAAAATGAAACAAGCAATAGAAGAGAACAACAAGAAAATGGAGGAACGCATAGAAAAGTATGAAATGAAAATTAAAGATCACATGCAAGAACAAGAAATGAGAATGAAGGACCACATGAAAGAACAAGAAATGAAAATTCAAAATAAAATGAAGGAGTTAACGAATTGCCAGAAAAAAGAAATGGAAAGTTTGGAAAACAAGTTGGAAAATGCTATTCAAGTAGACAGAGAAGAAGTGGAAAAAAGAATCACAGAAATAGAAAAACAAGTCACCGAAAACAGGACGCAACAGAATGTCGGAGAAAGAAGAGAAATGGTTATACATAGCACAGATGACGTGAAGATAAGGTTTGGCGGGGATGTAAGAAGATTACACCCAGTGCCGTTCATAAATAGCCTGAAAAAGAAAATACAGCACATCGAAAATTTCGAAACAGCAAAAGAAACTATCAGAAACCATCTCAAATATGAAGCAAGCCTATGGTTCGATAGCAAAGAAGAAGAATTCGGCAATTGGCAACAATTTGAACAAAAATTTTTGAATTATTTCTGGGGAAAAGTTCAACAATTGGAAATTAACAAGGAATTGCAAAATGGGAAATACAATGATAGGATGGGGGTATCAGAAAGGACATATGCTTTACAAATTTACAATAATGCAAAACATTTACAATATAATTACTCATCGGAACAATTAGTCGAACTGATTGCAAGACATTTCGAAGAAACGCTGGAAGACCATATCACATTGCAAAACTACAAAGACATAGATAGTCTATGCCAATTCTTACAAATAAGAGAATCACGTTTAAGAGAAAGAAAATCAAGAAGGTCGCGAGAAGATTACAGGCCCCGAGAGACACAGGATTACAGAGAGAGAAATCAAAATAGGAGAGACTATACAAGACGAGATTTTAATCCCAGAAGGGAAAACGAAAATAGAGACAACGGAAGAGGAAATTATGAACAAAGAAATAGACAATGGAATGAGGACAGAAATCAAGAATACCAGAATAGAAACAACACACGCTCAAATCAAGAAAACAGAAATAATGGTAGACAAAATTAAGAGGGATATCGAGAAAACCGAAACAGATCCGACAGACCAAGAGAAAATAGAAGAGAGGTAAATAATACCCAGACAGAAGAATATGACGGAGAGAGAAATTATGACGAAAATATAAACAACGATGAGCAACCGGCGTCTTTTCACGACGGCGCTCACTAAAAACAAAAAATCAAACAGGAATCTTTTGTCACCCCAAGGAGTTTATTAAATTGGCAGGAAACAACGAAAAGAAGAATGGAGTTAATTTAAAATTTGTGGATGGATTTATCAACGAGAAACCAATTAAAATTATGATAGATACTGGATCTGAAATAACATTGGTCAACAGAAAACTAATAGAAGAAGTTAATTTAACAAATTTAATTTACAAAATACCTAGGGTAAATTTAGTGGGCGCAAACAAACGGACATTGGCAACTATAAATGAAGGCATACGAGTAAGGGTACGACTGGGTAAGGAGATGTATGCACTACAATGTGTAATAATGCCAAACATGTCACATGACATGATAGTAGGAGTTGACGAGTTGGCAGAAAAACATGTAGTGATAGATTTTAAAAATAATACGATGAAACTAACAGAAGAAAAAGAAGAAGAACAGGACAAGGAACAAGAGAAACAAAATACGGACGAATCAGGGAAAGAACAAACAATGGAAATGAATTTGGCAACGAAGCAAGGACGAAAAAGAAAAAGGAGAAAAAGTCAGAAAAAGATAAAAGAAAATGAAACCTGTGGCTCCTCAAAAGAAGAGTTGAGCCCAGAAGAAGAAAAATTGAGAGTATCAAAAGCAAAAGAAACCTGGGATTCCTCAAAAGAAGAGACGAGCTCAGGAGAAGAAGAAATAAAGCTAACAAATGAAAGTGAAAAGAATATGATTGAAACAGTGGTATTTGAAGAGGAGGTATATGCAAACGAGGATGCAGAATGCACGGTAAACATATGTGAAGAGTCTGAGGAAAAAGACAGAAAATTGATATGTGGAGAAGGAAAAGGAAAAGAATTGCGGTTGATGTTAAGAAACTACGAAAATTTGATCAATGAGGAAAACAGAGTGGCAAAAAAGTACGAACATTCATTTGAGGTGAAAAACTTGGGAAATTTTAGATCAAAGACTTACCCGATTCCATACAAGTATCGACAAGAGGTGAAAGAAGAAATTAATAAAATGTTGGAAGATCAAATCATCGAAAGATGTGATTCACCGTATGTTAACCCGATTGTGATAGTAAAGAAAAGCAATGGAGAATTGAGATCATGTTTAGATGCCAGGAATATCAACCAGCACACTGTATCACAATATGAATCACCTCTAAACATCGAGGCCATTTTTGGAAGAATTACGGGATCACACATATTTTCTAAAATTGACTTAAAACACAGTTTTTGGTTGATAACTTTAGCTGAAAAGTGTAGAAACTACACCGCTTTCTCAATTGATGGTATTGTCTACCGGTTTAAGGTAGTGCCATTTGGATTGCAGAGTGCTTGTGCTGCACTCGTCCGAGCTCTACATACCATTTTAAATCGCCATGAAGATTTCATAGTTCATTATATCGATGATTTATTAATTTTTTCACAAGATACTCAGAGTCATATGGAACACATAAAAATAATTCTGGAAGAATTGGACACAGCGGGATTGAAATTAAACATTGAAAAATGTCAATTTTTTCAAAAAGAAGTAATTTATTTGGGTTTTCAATTGGACACCAAAACCGTCAGATTAGCCGAAGACAGAGTCAAGCTCATAGATGAATACCCAAGACCAACGAATTTGAAAACATTGAGAGGTTTTCTTGGCACGATTAATTATTTTAAAAAGCTGATTCCCGATTTGAGCCAAAAGGAAATCCCTCTGATAAAGTTGCTTAAAAAAGGAATAAAATGGAATTGGAAAGAAGAACAGGAGGAAGCTTTCGAAACATTAAAACGAGAATTCGCAAAAGGAACGAAAATATACCACCCCATTTACAATTTACCTTTTATACTCCTAACTGATGCGTCCATACAAAAATTTGCAGGAGTTCTGTCTCAAATACAAAACGACCAAGAAGTGCCGATATGCTTTATATCTCGAGTGACTAAAACACATGAGAGAAAATATAGTGTTACAGAATTGGAGTTTGCCAGTGTACTATATTGCGTAAACAAATTGAGGTTTTACTTATTGGGAGCAAAATTCACAATCGAAACAGACCATGCAGCTTTAGTACATATCATGAAGAATAGATTAGTAAATAATAGAATACATAGAGGCATTCTATTATTACAGGAGTATGATTTTGAGTTCCGATATATAAAAGGAAAAGACAACATAATAGCCGACGCTCTAACACGGGATGAGGACACCGGAAAAAAGGAAACAATTACTCTACAGGTGGGACTAAATAGATTAATACAAGAAGAAGGGATATATTCGTTAAATGAGATAAGGACAAACCAGGAAGACCTAGAGGAAAGAGAGAAAAGAAGAGCGGAGGTAGAAAATAACATATATTTTAAGAGAATAGACGGAAAGGAACTATATTTAGTGACACAGACATTGGCAGAAAAGATAATAAAGAAATTACATGAGGACAATGGGCATATTGGTAGCAGAAAGGTTTGGCTCGTTTTTAGGGAAAATTACATCAGCCGACAGGATTACCGCATTGCAAAGGAAATTACCCAGAAGTGCGATGTATGTCAAAAATATAAGAGTAGAAATTTCAAAAACGAAAATATTGCCAAAAATATTGAAGCCCGAAACAAACTAGACATTGTAGCAATAGATATGTTAAGCGATCTAATTATGACCACTAAAAGGAACCAACATATTCTAGTGATGGTGGATGTGTTTTCAAAATACGTAAAATTATATAGTTGCCGCACCACAAAGGGGGAAGAAATATTAAGAAAAATCGACAATTTTATAGCCACAGTAGGAACACCAAAAAAGATTCTACTGGACAATGCAACGTATTTCCGAAATGATCGTTTCAAGGGACAACTTCGAGAACGCGGAATAGAGACAAATTTTGTCAGCATCAGGCATCCACAGAGTAATCCTTCGGAACGATTCATACAGGAAGTGACGAAATTTCTTCGCATTGCAACAGATGGTCAACATCGCCACTGGGACAGGAAAATGGCAGAAATAGAATTGTATCTAAATACAATTCCGAGCACAGTAACAAAAGAGACCCCAGAATACATCATGAAGGGTGTACTGCCGATAAGGCCATGGGAAGACCCAGAGCCAAAGGAATATCAACAGGTGATTGAAACAGTACAGAGAAGATTACGGCGAAGCAACGAAAAGTATATTCAAAGACAGGAAAACAATAGAAAAAGAAGACCAGTGACTTTCCAAAAGGGTGAAAAAGTACTCGTGAGGGCATTACGAGTATCAAATCTTCCTGGGGGCATTTGCGCAAAGTTGATGCCTGTTTTCGAAGGCCCGTACATCGTGAATAATGAAAATGGGATAAATAGTTATAAGTTGAGGCATAGGAACTCGGAAAAGATCCGAGGAATTTATAATATTCACGATGTATACAAATATCACGAATAAAAGACAGAATTACATAAAGTAGATAGTAAGTTAGGGTATAAGACGTAGATTAAAGTAAGGAAATGGACAGGGAGTTGGTTTTGCCTCGAGAAAATTTATTTAAAAATGCAGATAAATTTTATCGAATATAAGGCGGGGATTTGTTATATTCCTATTTGATAGGAGAATTAAAATTTATAATTATAAGCAAAATTCAAATTAATATAAAAGATCTTCAATTTTCTCAGCCACGGGCATGTAAATTTAGAACAACCTGTATACAACAAATTATTATATTTAGTTTTTAAGAAAGTGATTCGAAGAAGTGTACGAAACTCGGTAACAATGCGCCTAAGATAAACAAGTTGAGTGACGCGGACCATTATAGTGTTTCGCGGAAGATTCGATCATTAGCCTACGCTAAATAAGACTCAGTGAAATAGATAATAGGTCATTAAGTTTTGTAAAAAGTAGAAAGTAAGTTTAAATTGGGAAATGATTATTTTTTCTTGAAATCCATTAAACATATTTAGAAAGGTTAAAAGTTGTATTGAGGAATACGGCGAATTAAAATTTGTGGTGGAATGTTGATTTTTGAATCTGGAAGGGATATTTAGAAAGTAGGGAAATTAATGAGGTGGAGAGATCAGAATGTTTTGAGCTGTCGAGAGGTGAAGTCCAGTGGTAGACGGTAGTGTACGAAGAGTGAAAAAGCCGGTAGTTCCGTGAGTGTTGAGTACCCAAGGGGAACGAGAGGTAGGCCGAGTCGAGAGAAAAGAATCTCCTTGAGCAAAGAGTGTCCCGGTAGCTGATTGAAGTGGTTCGAAAAAGGTAGAACACGGCATCACGAGAAAAGCATGAACGAGAGCTATACGAGGTAGTTTTCAAAGGAGAACATTACTGGAGGCCAGGACGAGTTTTTCATCGCAACCAAGGGTAGGAGGAAACGGGTTTAGTGTGAGGACATTCGCAGTTCACCAGATAAAGGTCAGTCTCATTTGTCAAGACATGAATGTATGGGTTTTTGTATTAAATACCACATTAAAAATTGAAGAACATAATCGCTAATATCAGAAGATTTTCATCAAACTTAAATCAATTTGTTGCTAATAAATCCTAATAATTTCATTATTAATTTAAAAGTTTTAAATTGGAAACCAAAAGGAAATAAGATTCCCATTTTTAAATGTTTATATTAAATAAATCTAAGATATAACAAATATTAAACAGTAATTGCCATTTATATAAAATAAACAAAATATTGATTTATAATTGTAATCCATATGTGTGTATTATTTCAATTTTTTCCTATCCCGATTAGGAACCACTGAGAAATACTTAGAAGTCACGAAAGTAAGTAAGTAACTTTATAATTCGCCCTGAGATTGAAAACATATTGATATGTGATCTGGTTGATTAATTAGATTATCATTAATGCATTAATTAAATTAAATTACATATAAGAATATCATCACAAATAAATAAATAAGATCACAACAGTATATATGTATATATGTGTATATATGTATATATGTATATATGTATATATATATATATATATATATGTATATGTATATATGTATATATGTATATATGTATATATGTATATATGTATATATGTATATATGTATATATGTATATTTAAGTTTATTAGGAAAGCAAAGTTAACGTCAATCATCATTTTTCTAATGTCAGGTCCGACAAAGACAACTGCTTTTACTTCAGCTTCTGAAAGGCGCGGAAACTATTTAGTCCAGTCGCCAAATAGCGGTCACCTTGGCCTTTTCAATTATTTTGATGGGTCTCCCTAAGTTTTTTTTTGTATTTTTGCATGCTGATTACAATTTTAAGGGTGGATTTCAATCCGATTGGTCAAAAAATTGTTATAAACAATTTTGATTGTTTATGAATTGTTTATAGGGCTCTAGTTCGTAAACTAAAAGAAATAAAAAAATTTTCCATAAAATTTATTAGTTGAATAAATCTAAAGAAAACAGCGTTTACTAATAGATTTGGTCTACCTCCATACGGGCAAATAAGAATCTCCCGGACCCTAATAACTTTTGCATGGTCTCCAATATCACGAACTTATCGTTCCCATAAATTTCTGCTGCTTGTAATTGATCATAATATTCCTTGAATGACCGGCATATGCTACCGAAAGGAAAAAGTGTAACCTATCGGTAACGCTACGTGAGTGTTTAGAAGAAGACTGTGACTTTTCGTCAGTTTTAAGTTTTGTGAAATCAATACTAATCTATAACCAAATATAATCATCAATGCTGATAAAAATAAATGCGTTAAGTCTTGAATTGCCAAAATCAATGCAGGTAATAATCTATGTATATGAAAATCTATCGATTTTTTTTCATCATATTTAAATGTGCCGAGGAATACTTTCTACTGACTTTATGTGGACTGCAGAATCAATATTAAAATAGGGGATATGTTTACCAGTGTGAAGCCATTCATCTTCGAAGCTAAGTCTGGAGAAGCCTATTAATAGTCTTCACTCAGTTCTTGGTCTAAATTTAGACATTTCATCAAATTCTTAACTTTGGTATAAATATTAAGATTATCTTTTTTATCAAAACATGTAGCAAATCCCTCTGTCAATATATTATGTAAAACGATGTCCTAAGAGATGTTGGGAAAGATTACATTGCTGTAGTTAAGAATTAGAAGCTCTGCCTTTTTCCGCCACTCTGACGGCATCTTTTTACACGAATTTTCTTATTTCTGACAGGTCAAGATCTCGGTTTACTGTAAAGAGACCGAAATCATTAGACCGAAACCAGTAGACCGAACTCATTAGACCGAAAAGCACTTTACCGAAACCGCAGTAGACCGAACGGTAGGAGACCGAAAAGCATTAGGTACATCATAGAGTGTGCTCCAACAGGATTGTAATCTGAGCAAGGGTAACACCAACCTCCCTTCACCCTTTAACCTTTATCCATAATGGTTGTTGTCATAATCATCAAATTCAAATTAGAAGCAAGTAAAATTTACCCTTAATTTCTTTTTACTTGTCGCAGTAAAAGAGATAAGACAAATGTAATTACAACTAAATGTTATTTGGATGGTTATTAGAAACGGATGGAAATAGACACGGATCTAAACAAAGACGAAAACGGCTACAAAATAGGACGATTATGATAAGTACATGGAATGTACAAGGAATAAGGAGTAAAACTGAAGAGATCATCAAAGAAATAAAACAACTTGGCCTCAGCAGAGTGACCCTCACTGAAACAAAGAAAAAGGGCGTTGGATCAGTAATGATAGGAGACTACATACACCTGTACAGCGGCGTACCAAAGGAAGAAAGAGCTAAGAGAGGGGTATCCGTAATTATTAACAAAAAGTTTAAAAGGAAAATAACCAGCTGGACTGCAATAGATGAAAATATCCTGCAAGTAAATATGACCCTACACCATAAAAAAACAAGAATACTAGCAATATATGCTCCCTCAGAGGATGAGAATGTAGCCACAAAAGACGAATTATTTGCAAAATTAAACGAAGTTATTACGAGAATTGGAAATAAACGAGAAATATTTTTATTAGGCGATTTTAATGGAAGAACAGGAAACAAGCGCCACAACAATGTAATTGGACCTTATGGAGAAGACTTCGTAAATGATAACGGAGAAATATTTATAGTAATAATCAATCATGGAATATATTCAACCAGTATCCAAATATTTAGATGTAAAAGTAATTTTTTTATAATTTCTTAAATAACTTGAGAATAATAAGCCTTTTTTTAAAACTCTACATTTTAAGAAAAGTCAACATAATTGAGAACACGCTGTACATAGGTATAGGAAAGCGTTATGAAACTATACCTTATTTTTTGCGGACAATAAAAAATGCAATAAAATGTAGGGTGTTCTAAGAAAAAATATAACTTTGATTTATTGGGATTGTATATTTCAAAAAATTTTAAAATGTAGCTTTCGTCAACTTACAAACTATTGATTTAAAAATTTTTTCAAATCTTTTACCATTTCGCTGTAATCTTCCGTCCCGTTAGTGGTGACTCACCCTGTATATCTCACTGGAATATATTTCTACGAATATCTCGAACGAGCCGGAGCTTTTAGCCTCCTCTATAAAATTATTGTGTAAACTGAAGTTTGTTTTAGGTTTTATGGAAATCATGACAAATTTTACGATTTAGTATAATTTTATTTTGTACAGACAAATTTAAACTAAACTTTTGTACATAAACATTTATTGGTTAACATATTTTATCCCATAATATTTTGCAATGAAGGCATCTGCAGAATATTTTGAGAATATTCCTTTTATTTTAATAATATTAATTAAATTTAATAACAAATTCCATATCCCAATCAAATCACAGAAAATTATTTTACATGATTTTAGAAAAATTAACCAAATTAAATAAAAACTGTGAATAATTCTAATTTAAATATAACAGATATAAAAATAGATAGAGCACAAAAATTTTATTTCGCTGCTCGAGATTTTACGACTATAGTGGATGCACTGTTTCAAATAATTTATAAAGGTTTATTTGCCAATAGGTCACAAAATGATTAATAGTAGTTTTTTTTTTAAATTTAATACCTGGCAACTCTGCATTAAACAACTTTTTACATTATTTTAAGATACTAAATCTATCGTGCTTAATGCAGAGCTGATACCTTTCATCAATAAAGAACGAACAATGCAATATGTACAATACAGTTTTTTTTCTCTTTTAGGAAATTTATGGAAAATTATTATGTTTGTTGTATTTTGCTTTTATTTAAAAAATACTTTCTCTTTCTTTAAATTCTGTCAAACGCCTTCTCAAGGTCTATAGAATATATTATATGTAAACAGTCCTATAGCTGGCTTATGGGTTGTCAAAAATCACAAACTAAACCGGTTCTGAATCGGACCTGATACCGTGTTAAAACACAGAAGAAAAATTCAGATCGGTTTACCTTTTCCACACACATATACATACACATACATACATACACACACCGGCACGAAAAACGGGCACCCCACAAAATGGGTCATTTTTGATGGCTCGTATATCCTAAACCCGTTGTCCGATTTAAGTGATTTTTTTAATATATTATAGCCTTGTTCCTTAACAATATCTCTGTAATAATTATGTTGCTAGGCACGTAAATTTTCATTGTATACCGGGTGTACAAATCAAACTGTGTTTTTTTTCTAAAAGTTTGGAATACCCTGTGGATTAATCTAGCATTTATAAAATTCTGAAATTAAAACTCAACTATAGACTCGGGTTTTCTTAACATTCTGATTTTTGATTCATTTGCTTATGTGGGATGATAAAAAAGTTAGGTATTTTACCAACTAGCCATGTTCTTCATCAATACAGGCTGTTTCTAAATAAGTGCGACAAACTTTAAGGGGTAATTCTATATAAAAAAAGTAGTTACCGTTTGCTTTGTATACATATGTCTGCAAATGGTTCATTTCCAAGACACGGGTTGTTGAATTTTTTCTTACAAACTGACGATTTATTTATTGCTCTAAAACCTGTTGAGATACGCAAATGAAATTTGGTAGGTTTTAAGAGGTAATTATTGCACATTTTTTGACGTACAATTAAAAATTTTATATTCGCCATTGGCGTGCATACAGGTAACATGACCGGGTATTATGACCCGCATGAACGTCAATGGTGAATAAAAAAATTTTAATTATACGTCAAAAAATGCGCAATAACTTTCTCTTAAAACTTACCAAATTTAATTTGCATACCTCAACCGGTTTTAGAACAATAAATAAATCGTCAATTTCTAAGAAAAAATTCAACATCCCGTATCACAGTAACGAAGAATTTGCGTACATAATATGTATGTTTATAAAGCAAACGATCATTATTTTTTCATACAGATTTTTTATTATCCCACAAAAGAGAATGAATCAAAAATCAGAATATTAAGAAAACCTGAGGCTATAGTTGGGTTTTAATTTCAGTATTTTATAAATGCGAGGATATTCCACAGGGTGTTCCGAACTTTTAGAAAAAACACAGTTTGATTGGTACACTCGGTATACAATGATGACAATTTTCTGTCTAGAAACAATATTATTACAGAGATATTGCTAAAGAATAGGGCTATAACATATTAAAAAATCACTTAAATCTAACAACAGGTTTAGGAAATACGAGCCACCAAAAGTGTACGTGAGTGTACATACATATACAACTATATCCACAAATATTTTTCCCTTCTTAAATAGAAATTAAGTCATATTTCCTGAGCTAGGTAACTTTTGAATGGTATTTTTCAAAATTAGGCAAGCGTTGGAAAGGTAATGATATTTACTATCAGAAGCAGCAAAGGTCGGACAAATTTTCAAAAATTTTTGGGAGTTTTGGGGACGAGAACCAAAAGCAGACCCTAAATGGGAAGGGCCGTAAAATCCACACCCTTGGACCAAAATGGATGGATGATATATGGATGGGAGAGTCTTTTTCTAAACTTTAAGATGTGATTTGACCCAATTTTCAATTCAGTCAGATTTATAAAATCGAAAATTTCGTGTATATAATATAGTGTCGCATGTAGGGGGTTGTGCGCCACTGGCGACAACTGCCGTTAATGGTTATGCTAGTTATTATAGTTTATCTGATCTCCCTTCTTATGTATTGAAAGTATAGCATATGTTTTCCAGCCCTATGGTATTTTCGCTTTGTTCATTATGTTGTTCATTAATACCTGTACACAATATTATATTCCTTCTCCTACATATTCTTAATTATGCATCTGAGTATTTCTAGGATTATATGATTATCTTTTTATGCATACTATCTCTTGCTCTTCATTTGTGTTAAGCTCTAATGTTCTTTTTGTGAGTTCTGTCTCTGACTCTTCTTTTATGTCTCTTTCTTCATCTTGATTTTCTATATTACTGTAAAATCGCTTTAAAATATTCTCGCCATATTATCTCCATTATTTTTTCATCCTCTTGTATTACATTCCCATCTTTATCTTTTGTATTCATCAATCCATCATTTGTCTTAGTTTTTTTGAGTACCATGTAATAGTTTTTTATTTTCCAGTAGTTTTTTGTCATTTTTTACTTAAATTCTTCCCAGGACCTCTCTTTCGTTTCTTTAACTGCTATTTTGATTTTCTTCCGTGTTTCTTTCTTTGTTTTTTTTGCTTTGAAATCACTTCCATTCTGATTTTTTCTCTTTATTTTTGTTTGTATTTCCTATATCCACCATTCAGTTCATCTCAAATATAAGGGGTTTTTGTTAATTTTGCTGTTGCATTTACTAATACCAAATCGTGCACAGGCCAAATGCTGAACCTAACAGAGTACATAGAGGAGGGATTTGAGCAGAAAGAGATAATGAGAGTAGCCGTGATAAACTTCATAGCGGCATATGTTATGATAAACCAGAGAACCTTGCGAACTTAAATCTATAACACTGTGGTTGACTATGACCTGGTAAATATCATTAGATCACTGTTGTGTAATAGACGGTTGTATATTATGCTAAATGGAAAGAAGAGCCGATGGAGAATCCAAAAAATGGCCTACCTAAATTGAGTGTTCTGGCGCTGTCCTTATTTAACATCTACACCAACGACCAACCAATGCACCCCAGACTGAAAGTTTTGTTTACGCTGACAACCTCGGTATCGCTGTAAAATGGAAAACACTCACACAAGTAGCGTCGATCACAGAAGAGGCTTTGAACATGATGTTAATTTACTACAAACAAAACTAATTAAAGCCAAACTCTACTAAAACTCAAGAACGTTTATATGCATTGCATCACAACAACCATTCGCACATGCAAAACTGAGTGTATCATAGGAGAAACAACGCTTGAAACATACTGATAGGCCCAAATATCTTGCAGTGATACTCGACTGGTCACTAATATATAACTGCCACTGTCAGAAACAAGACAAAAGGTTTCTATGAGAAACAACCTTCTCCGGAAACTAGTCGGGAGAAAGTGGGGTGCAAACCCCCAGGTCTTAAAGTCAACAGCTGAGTCCATATATTTCTCAACAGGGGAATATGCTAGTCCCATCTGGGGTACATCTAGACACGCCCAACAGGTCACCACGATTATAAATTAAATATGTAAAACAACTATCGGTTGTGTGAAGCCTACTCTTCTCCCCTACTGTACCGGGCAGCTGGATTGGCATCATCAGACGACCGTAGATGAGCCTCACAATATGTGTAGAAGTTAAGGCAAACTTTGGATGAAAGGCACCAATTATACGGGTTTGACGAACCGCCAGGCACCAGCCGTCTCTAGTGTCAGCGTCAAACCACCCGAACTGTTCCCCCTACTCCAAAACGACCTAATGGAATGAACCTGGACTGGAGAACCTGGTGGATGCTCAACCGCATATGCACCGATCTTGCCCCTGTCAAACAGAACCTCATTAAATGGGGCATCAAGACAGATAACGACGCACTTTGTGAATGCGGAGAAATAGAGAATGTGGAGCACCTGAGAGTATGCTAACTTTGCTCATCACAGTGCACCCTTGATGATTTATGGCTCGAAAATACAAAGAGTGTAGACGTAGCCCGATACTGGGCAGAAAAACTGTGGACGCGTCCAGACGCGAAAAAGTAAAGCAAGTTAGTATTTTTCTGTCGCATGTTTCTTCTTCTCCTATTATTGTCTTCTTCAGATTGTTTCCTCTATATTTGCGTTTCTTTTTGTGCCTTTAAACACATTAACTAATTCTTCCTAATGTATTTTTTGGTATATTGGTACATTATTTAGAAGGCCGCAGAGACGTAGACATATGAGAACAATAAATATTCTAATGTTGAATGGGTTGCATATGTGAGTTTATTTTAAATGAAATAAAGAAACACAGACTTACTCACAATCATTTAATTTACTTCGACGACTGGTTTCGATCTCTAAAATATAAAGATCATCTTCAGGTCGGCTTTACAAGTGATTAAATGCTACAATTAAAGAAAGCCAGAGTTAGAACATTCTCTGGTTGTATCAAAATGCTAATAGAAAGCCAAAATTTTGAAAGGTATGTAAATGTTGACATTTCAGAACAACAAACTGATACATACGTATGCACACATATGAGCAAACAGGTACTCATAAGCACGCATACGTACATAGATGTATGCGGTTTATGACTATTTGTTAAATTAAGTGAAATTTTAAAAATTTTAAAATTTTTAATTTTGATCTACTTACATTCCGTAACAAGGGATGCTTTGTAAGTTCATCAGGAACATGTTTAAACGTCCAGATTATGCTTGTAGGATAGCTAGGTGAAGGACTGGGTAAGCGGACATGCTTCGTAGGTCGAAGCACAGTGAATTGGAATGGATCCTGAAGGCAGATATGTGATGCAAAACAAAGATAGATGTATTAGTTATCAGAAAGACAACGTTCGGATGGGAATGTTCGTAAATGCAGCTAAGGTGTAAATTGACTTTGTGTAAGCACTTGTACGATTGTAAAGGTCTTTGCTCTTTGGTATTTTTGAGCTATGTGCAAAGGTCGATGTAAGAAAAAATACAAATAGGAATAAGTTGTAAGATTGTATTGTTCCCAGTCAAATGACTAAGGGGTGTCAGTTAGTTTGTATCATTGTAGGTGCCTAACACTAGAAAATCTATAAAATGAAGAGAAATATAGGAAAAATTAATTAGATAAAGAGAAGGACAAATTAAAATATTGGTTAAAAAAATAATATTCTCCAGTTTTTAACCAATATTTTAATTTGACCTTGTCTTTATCTAATTAATTTTTCCTATATTTCTCTACATTTAGTAGATTTTCTAGTATTAGGCACCTACAATAATACAAACTAACTTACATCCCTTAGTCCTTTGACTGGGAACAATACAATCTTACAACTTATTCCTATTTGTCTTTTTCCTTACTTCGACCTTTGCCCATAACTCAAAAACCTAAGAGCAAAGACCTTTACAATCGTACAAGTGCCTACACAAAGTCAATTTACACCTTAGCTGCATTTACGAACACTCTTATCCAAACGTTGTCATTCTCATAACTAGTACATCTATCTCTGTTTCACATCACACATCTGCCTTCAGGATCCACTCCAATTCACTGTGTTTTACCCGTGTTGAGCTGCCCCCCCCCCCCACTTGCAAAAATCAAAAAACAAATAGCCCTGATTTATGAGCTATTTATGAGCTCTCATATTCCGCAAACTAAAAATTTTGAGCTCGTTCCACTGAGCAGGAATTTGATACTTTAGTGGCGGGGGGGGGGGGTTGAGTCAGCCCCCCCCCCCACACTACTTAAAAATAGGAATATTGAATCGGTTTCAGATGCGGCAGAAATACGAGCTATTCATGAGCTCTTGAAATTATATAGTTTAAATTTTTGAGCTCATCCCCTTCACCCCCAAACAACCCTTTAATTGATTTAACTTAAGAGAAAAATGCTGAGTAAACTTAAAATATATCGTATTGCGGATATAATTCCTATAGCTTATATACTCTAAGAATAAACTATTAAATCACGTGCATTTCAATTATTGAGCTACAACCCCTTCGCAAGAAAACCACCATATCTTCCCGGCTTAAGAGAAAGTTGTACTTAAAATGCATTAAACTAATTATTTGGCGACTACATATCATTGAATAATTTATAAGCTTCCAAATTACGCGCATTTAGATCAGTAAATTGCAATTCATTTTGTATAGTGCAGTCACTGAAGGTAAAAATCAACGATTACCTTCAATTTCGGTGAACCTTCATCGATTTTCACGAAAATTGGTCAGTGGTTAGAGGATACGTCAAGAAACAAAGGTGACATGGTACCACCTTGCGCCTTTACCGTGAGGGTTGATACCGCCCCTTCTCGGGGGTGAAAATTGTTTTATTAAAAATAACTGCACAAATCAATATAAGAACAAATTAAAAGCAAAATTTATTGTATAAAATTAATAAAATAAGTCAATACTTTTTAAGTTATTAAAGATCAAAGATTTTAATTATTCGTGAAAAAAATGCATGTTATAAAGCGGTTTTTCGTAAATCACTGAAAAACTGTAAGTTTTTACAAAAAAGTTAATAGTAGTTTAATTCGTATAGCTTATATTCTAAGAATATACTCTTAAATCACGCGCCTTTCGATTATAGAGCTACAACCCCTTCGTAAGAAAACCATCCCATATTCCCGGCTTAAGAGAGAGTTGTACTTAAAATAATTTAAATTAATTATTTGACGACTACATATCGTTTAATAATTTATGAGCTTGCAAAATATACGCATCTCAATTATTGAATTGCCATTTTCTTTCTATAGTGCAGTCACTGAAGGTAAAAATCAACTATGACCTTCGATTTCGGTAAATCTCCATTCATTTTCACGAATTAACAATAAAAACTTGGGGTTTTAACCTGGGGTATATGTCAATCCTTCTCGGGGGTGAAAATTACTTTATTAAAAATAACCCCTCAAATCGAGAGAGGGACAAATTGTAAGCAAAATTTGTTATATAATGTGATTAAAATAAATCAATACTTTTTGAGATATTAAAGATCAAATATTTTAATTTCTGTGAAAGAAAATGCATGCTTTAAAGCGATTTTTCATAAATAACTCAAAAACTGTAAGTTTTTACAAAAAAGTGTTCATCACTAAAATTGAAGCTAATAAGAAATATAATAAACTGCTTACTTGAAAACCCTTTAATGTTAATTTAAAATAAGTTATTGGTAATTAAATGTATATTGTTTCTGCGACTATTCAAATCTAAGGATTCAAGCTTAAATAACGGGAAAGAGATGCATTTTATAACACTTAGGTACTAAATACTTGTCAAAGTACTTAGAAATACCTATCAAAAATGAGCTCCAGAAAAAGTTGATAGCATCAAAATCCGCTCACCAATTTTCGTGAAAATGAATGGAGATTTACCGAAATCGAAGGTCATAGTTGATTTTTACCTTCAGTGACTGCACTATAGAAAGAAAATGGCAATTCAATGATTGAGATGCGTATATTTTGCGAGCTCATAAATTATTAAACGATATCTAGTCGTCAAATAATTTATTTAAATTGTTTTAAGTACAACTCTCTCTTAAGCCGGGAATATGGGATGGTTTTCTTGCGAAGGGGCTGTAGCTCAATAATCGAAAGGCGCGTGATTTAATAGTTTATTCTTAGAGTATATACGCTATAGGAATTATATCCGCAATACGATATATTTTAAGTTTTCTCAGCATTTTTCTCTTAAGTTAAATCAATTAAAGGGTTGTTTGGGTGTGAAGAGGATGAGCTCAAAAATCGAAACTATATAATTTCAAATGCTCATAAACAGCTCGTAATTCTGGCGCAAAAACCGATTCAATATTCCTATTTTTAAGTAGTGGGGGGGCTGACTCAACCCCCCCCCATTAAAGTATCAAATTCCTGCTCAGTGGAACGAGCTCAAAATTTTTAGTTTGCGGATTATGAAAGCTCATAAATAGCTCATAAATCAGGGCTATTTGTTTTTTATTTTTTGCAAGTGGGGGGGGGGGCAGCTCAACACTGGTCTGGGTTTTGACCTACGAAGCACGTCCGCTTACCCAGTTCTTCACATAGCTATCCTACTAGCATAATCTGGACGTTTAAACATGTTAATGTTTAACATGAACTTACAAAGCATCCCTTATCACGACATGTAAGTAGATCAAAATTAAAATTTTTAAATTTTAATCACTTGTAATGCCGACCTGAAGATGATCTGTATATTGTAGAGATCGAAACCGGTCGTCGAAGTAAATTAAATGACTGTGAGTAAGTCTGTGTTTCTTTACATTATTTAATAAATATTCTATTTTGTAGAAAACAAAAACTAATCTTTTGTATGACTTTATTTTAATTATTAACCCACCAATAAGGGTTAAGCCGATCATTCAAATATTAGCCCAAAGAGGTATTATATATGGTTACTAATGGTCAGTATTTTAGAGAGATAAGCTTTTTTGGCTTAGACACGTGGTCATTAAGGCAGTCGCTAAAATCAATCTTAGCACATGGAATAGAGATAAGTTATTTTTCATTTGAGGATATGTTCACATGGCATTGTTAGGTCAGATGTTCAAGATTTTATATAAAAAATAATTTTGTTACCAGGGGATCAAAAAGGGATCAGTATTACAAAAATATTACAAATACATACATACTTCTTAAACAGAATATTTTAAAAACAATATTCTACAGTACATAAACGACATAAGAAAAAAGAATAAAAACTTATTATACTTGTACACAATCTATAATAATTGTTTTCTTGTAACAGAAACAGTGATGGCATTAGCATCTGTATTAGCCAACTTTTATAAGTGCATCCCGTATAATGTTTCGAAAGGTTTTACATATATTATGTCTTTAGAGCATATTTAAATAAGAACTGGTAACAAGCCAATACTGATAAAGTAAACGACATAAATGTATGTTATATTGTTTTAGTCCAGGGTAATAAGGTTTTTTCCATGACACTCGAGCAGCCAGGGTACTGAAGCGTTTTTTCGACAGGTAATACCTACAGGAACAAATTGTAACTATTTCCTGCGTAGGCTCTGGCGGCCATTTTTATTTATAAACAATTTAATGCCGAAAAACGGCATTTTTTCCGTTTTTTTTTTCAAATCCATGGAAAACAGTGTATCTTGTGGTTACACTAGTACAAAAATCTTCGAGAGCATGGAAAAACCTTTAAAATTACGTATTACAAAGGTTTATATACTTATTTATTGTTAATATAATTGAGAAAAAAGGTCTAAATTTCAAAAAAATTAATTTTGCAATAACTATTGTAAAAATTAGTGTACAACTTTAAAATTTTTGTCAAATGAGGGTTCATTAGTGCTTAACACGTGACAAAAATTCCGAAGCGATTCATTCAATTGTTTATATTTTATTCAAATTGTTTTTCCCAGAGAGCTTCTTTTGCAATAACATAAGTCAGAAAAACAGAATGCTAGAACCATCCTGCAGGTGTCAAATGAAAGAGCATAAGCTAAACTTTCAAACCTGTTTAAAAAATGTTAATAAAGAGTGCATTTATTAGTAATAAATAATTATGCAAAAGTCTCGTCAATTTTTCATTATAAACAATTTGAATAACTTTCTTATTATAGCCGGTACAAACATTTTTTTTTGTACATTCTAAAAGATGGCATTTCTATACGAACTTAGGAAAAAATAAGTTAGCCTAAGTCAATTAGGGCCAAAGGTAGCAACATTTTTTTAAAAATCCACAGCTAAGTTGTTTATGATACAAAAGAATCGAAAGTAGCGCTCTTCCACTTTCAAAGACACGAAGTATTCAGAAAAATTTTTGGATTTATTTGCTCTTTAAGGGAGTCGTCAATAAAGCTTCAAAATTGAAGTACAAACGCGACCAGCTTGCTACCGACGAAGTAAAAGCATAAAATCCGTGCGACTTAAAATTGAAATATCAACTTCAAAATCCTACAATTTTTTGTAACTTAAGAACCAACCAATGGATTTTAATGTTTTTTATTTTAATTTGTATGTACTTTTAGCGTACTTTACAAATATGGAGTCTGTTGATTTATAAATTATTTAATAAACAATTTAATTTGTTTAAATAAAAGTTTCAAAAAAATTTTGTTTACTGTATTTTAGGTGAACAACTGCAATGTTATGTATGTAATAATTAATAAAAAATTGTAATAACTATATTATTACTACACTCACCGGCACAAAATTCGGCCACCCAAAATTTTTGATTAAGTTTAATAGTTTATAACTGTATTATTATTTGTGCTCCGATTTTTAAGATTCTTGCACCAATTTGTAGATACATAATATATTGAGAACGTTTCGTATTTTTCCGGTAACAAAAAAAATTTGCTGGCTTGGCATTATACAGGTGCGAATGGAAGCGTTGTATTTTCTACTAAATTTAAAAAATTCTGTGGAAAAACGGAAGGGCTCATTTTGTGTCATAGTCCTGTCATATTATTCCAGAGACACCACTAAAATTTTGTCTTTTGAATTATCCGAATATCTCTTTTCTTGTAAGAGCTGTATCATTTTTTATAAGTAAAACACTGATTGACTCATAAAATAGAGGTTGGATTGATAAGATTAGAATGGCCCGCATGCAGCCCAGATCTCAATCCTGTTAAGCATTTGTGGGATGAATTAAAAAAAGTTATTCGCCGTTATCCCAGGCCTCCAGAAAATTTGGTACAGTTATGGCCTTGGTAGAGGAATATCGGACTATTCCCCAGGCAATATTAACACACCTTTATTCGATGCCAAACAGATTGCGAGAAGTCGTTGCTGCAAGAGATGGACATGCTCACTATTGAATTGTTTCGTTTTGTTGTTAATTTTGTTTTGTTTTTTTTTTTTAATTTTAGTGCGCTTGATATTTTTAATTAAATAAACCTTCAAAGCAGTGTTTTCATTTACAGCTCTTACAAAAAAAAATATTCGGATACTTCAAAAAATAGCTTACAAATAGATGTTTACATGTACTTTTTACAAAAAAGTAAAAAATGTCTCCACTTAATAGTAGCCGTTGTGCATACTTTCCAAATGAGTTCTTCTCACATGGAACGTTTTTTAATAGAAAATTCGTATAAATAGTTACTATATAGGTACATTTTAAAAAATCTTCTTAATTTGTAATTGAAAAAAACTTTATGTTTTTTATTCATATAAATATAAATTCCAAGACATAAAAATGATTTGATAAACAGTGAATCACAAAATTCAAATTACTGCAACTGTAAGCAAACTTATCGAGTAAAAGTCGCACTTTGATAGAAATTTTTCTTTTATTATATGATATATAGACGGAGAGGGGCTAAATTATGGAATAAATGCATTTTCTCTAAAATCAACGACTTTGAAGAAAAATCCCGAAACAGGTCGATTTTTATTTTTAAATTACAATTTTTTTGACATATATTTTGTAGTTTTGTCATCCATCTGAGCGTGATGACGTAATCTATGATTTTTTTAAATGGGAATCGGGGTCATGTGGCACCTCATTTGAAAGGGTGTTCAATTGTCTATTCAGTAATATAAACAATAATATCGTTATTTATACAGGGTGACCAAAATAATAATTTTTGAATTAAATTTATTGACGCAAAAAGAAGAATGTATGTAATTTATTTAACTCAAAATACATGGTACTGCTGTCAGTGAATAAAAAAAAATATTTCACAAATAAACATTTCCTTTCGCTTAAATTAAATCACAAACAACCTCTTTTCATTTTTAACATTTAATTTGAGCGAAAATCAATGTTTATTTGCCAAATAAACATTTTTTTCAATTTTCTGAGAGCGATAGAAAGTATTTTGAGATAAATAAACTGTATACATTCTTCTTTTTTCGTCAATTAATTTAATTTAAACAATATTTTTGGCCACCCTGTATAAATAATGATATTAATGTTTATATTACTGAATAGAGAATTGAACACCCTTTCAAATGGGGTGTCACACGACCCCTATTCCTATTTAAAAAAATCGTCGATTACGTCATCACGCTCTGGTGGATGACGTCACTAATATGAAATATATGCCAAAACATTGGAATTTAAAAATAAAAATCGACCTGTTTCGGGATTTTTCCACAATCCTCCATTTTAGAGAAAATTAATTTTTTCCATAATTTAGCCCCTCCCTGTATATATTATATATATTCATAACAATTTTTTATCAATTATTATATACATAACATTACTTGGTAGTTGTGCACCTAAAAGACGGTAAAAAATTAAATAAATTGTTTTTTTTTTGTTTAAATAAATTAAATTGGTTATTATAATTTATGAATCAACTGACTCCATACTTGTACAGTACGCTAAAAGTACATACAAATTAAAAAAAAACACTAAAATCCATTGGTTGGTTCCCAAGATACAAAAAACTGTAGGATTTTGAAGTTAATATTTCAATTTTAGGTCGCATGGATTTACATACTTCATTTCTGAAGCTTTATTGATGACTCCCTTGAAAAGCAAATAGAGCCAAAAATTTTTTATGAATACTTCGTGTCTTTAAAAGTGAAAAAGCGCTATTTTCGATCCTTATTTATTATAAACAAATTAGCTGTATATTTTTAAAAAAATATTGCTAACTTTGGCCCTAATTGACCTAAGCTAAATTATTTTGTTTTAAAGTTCGTGTAAAAATACCATCTTGTAGAATATGTAAAAAAATGTTTGTACCGGCCATAACAAGAAAGCTATTCAAATTGTTTATAAAGAAAAATTGACGAGACTTTTGCATAATTATTTATTATTAATAAATGCACTTTTTATTAACTTTTTTTAAACAAGTTTGAAAGTATAGTTTATGCTCTTTTATTTGACACCTGCAGAATGGTTCTAACATTCTGTTTTTCTGACTTATTTTATTTCAAAAAATAAGTTGTCTGGGATAAACAATTTGAATAAAATATAAACAATTGAATAAATCGCTTCGAAATTTTTGTCACATATTACACACTACAGAACCCTCATTCGACAAAAATTTCAAAGCGCTACACTAATTTTTACAATAGATATTGCCAAATTAATTTTTTTGGAATTTAGACCTTTTTTCTCAATTATATTAACAACAAATTAGTATATCAATCTGTGTAATACGTCATTTTAAAGCTTTTTCCATACTCACGAAGATGTTTGTACTAATGTAACCACAAGATACAGTGTTTTCCATTGATTTTAGAAAAAACGGAAAAAATGCCGTTTATCGACATTAAATTGTTTATAAATAAAAATGGCCGCCAGATCCTACGCAGGAAATAGTTACAATTTGTTCTCATAGGTATTACCTGTCGAAAAAACGCTTCATTACTTTGGATGCTCGAGTGTCACGAACAGGGTATATTTTTGCCTTATTACCCTGGCCTATTTGCAAAATATTGTTCACAGCAGTATTTATCTAATTGATACAATTACCTACATCGTACTTAAAAATTTATATATAGGTACGTAGGGCCCCAATTATTTCATAGAATTATATATACAGTATTTTTATTCTAAAAACATACGTACAGATGTTAAGTAATAATATCTATACACAAAGTCATTGCAACAATTTGTTATTATCACAATAATATACTTAACTTTATTAAAATATAAAGCTCTAAGTATAACCGTAAGCTTAAAGTACTGTTTGGCAATAAAACTATACTATTTACAGTACTAGTATTTTCCAGTGGTATAATACAATACACTGATGTACAGTATACAATAAAATCCAAGTTCAAATAATAATATATTTAAGACTAATTTTCTATTGTGGTAGTGAAATGGCTTTATGCCTCGTAGACTTTGTGTAATACAGACTAGGAAATAATACTTAGTCCGCACCGAATTATTGGTCTCAACTTATGGTAACACCAGAGCAGACCAACAGAACTGGATGGGAAATCATTAGGATAGTCACCGATAATAGGAACAATCAACGATAAGCAATATAGAGGAGCTGAATTTTTAAATGTAAGCGAATTCTTTAACAGAGTAAATGTAAACACAGCAGAATAAAGCAACAAATAATTGTAAATGCTTAAACAAGTAATAAGATGACAAAATAATCACGTAGCTTTACTTGAAGATTCCACAAGTTCAAATACCAAGACGATACACACTTTAATCAGAGTAAGGCATCAAGAAGACAGTTAGATGTAGACACTTCTTCCACTTCAATAAAATATTAATAACAAAAATTACAAAAAAAGAAACGGGACATACGAGCCCAAACTCTCGAGCGCCGAGTCGTCGAACTGGACCTAGTTTGTTGCGGAAACTCGGTGCTCCAACAAGCACAAGCATAATAATGATGAATAATAAAGATGGTGGCAGAAATATAGTGCCTTATGATCTCCAGCCTAACTAGTAGAAGTATTCTAGGTGGCCACGTAGGTGGTAGAATAGTCTCTATACCCAAGACTGCCACATCGACTTACTATCGGGAATGAAGGAGAGTCTCGACTACTTGGGCAAGGTACAGATTCCTGATATACTTGGATCAATTTCCCTCACCTCGATAAATTATAACATCTATATATCAAGTAGTGTGCATGTCTTACAGGCTGGATTTGTTTCTATTGCTTGATTGCAAGCAGTGAAGTAAAAGTAATTCCGGACAAATTGAAGTATCTAGAATTGACATCGAGTATGTATGTATATTCACGCATATTCAAAATGCTGAAATAAAATTGGAATGAAGCGTTAATAAAATACGAAAAAGATGTAGAGAAATCGTGAAACGAGAAAATTCAAAATCTGATTTGATAAAACCTGATTAATGGAAGTACACATGGAAGTTTAAATATTGTAGCCTTTTTAACTCGTTTCTACAATTAATGGCGTAACACAAGAAATTTCATTGAAGTATATTTGGATAGGTACTTAAATTATAAATATTTTAAATTTAGTTTAGATGGAGAACATTGGACCCACAGTCTGAAACTGCCAAATGATATAATTTATTGTACACATTCTGGAGACAAATGCTCATGGGGTTTTTATACTGACATTCTGATATGATTTTTCAGCTTCAAAGCATAAATAAACCTATAAAGGGTATCCAGAAATTCTCGTGACAAACGAAGACCGGAAATTCCTCACATAATTTTAAGATATTTTAACCAAATTCATCTAGTCCGAATATACTTCGTTTAAGATGGAATCTTGTAATTAGTTTTTTAAATACCTACCTCTAGAACGCTTCTATGTAGAAAAACAAAAACTGGTAGCGCCTATTTAGTTTCAGAGATAAATCGATTCTGTTAATTACGAATTTTTAGTACAGGTCATAGAGGTCCGTTTTGGATGGGCAACGGTTATTTTATCGCATACATTTTTGTCTTCCTTTTTTAAGCACTTTTGACATTTGATTAATAAATTGTAAGGTATTGTAGTATTAATAGTTGCTCTTGCTTTAAGGGGGGGGGTGGTTTAAAATAATTAATTTTTTTATTGTACATGCTTTCAAGAATACTCCCTGAAAATTTCAAAATATTCGTAATAAAATTACCAGAGATACAGCGTGTTGAATATGTCTACTCGACTCGCTTTGTCGCGACTTCGCGCCAGCACGCTTGAACGTAGTGAGAAACGTTAAACAACTGTTCGCCTTCTCTTTTCTAGATTACTTCTCGTTTCAAAAACATATTCCAATGTGCATCACTTTACGATTTAGCAGACAAATAAGAAGATGAAGATGCAGTTGTCAAAACTTTAAACGCATTTTTCTCAAAAGTGCTTTTTCAAATACGGTGGACATTGTAACTGAAAAACTACTCGGCCGATCTATTTTGCACAGATTTTCTTGAACCATTCCATGAGGTAACAATGTCGAGATATTTTTCTTTTTTTCTTATTTTTTGTTCAACAATAATAAATCTGTTGATTTTCACAAAATTTTTACCAAAAATTTCATTTTTTTTTTATTTCTGAGTGATACCAAAAATTTAAAAATCATTAAAAAAAACTCGACGTTGTGACCTCGTGAAACTCATAAGGTAAATAAATCTTCTTGAATTTTTTGTTTCGTATGATTTAGTGACGAGTTCTGATGTCCACCGCAAAATCCAATTTTTGTGAGGTGTCTGCCAAAATTTGTCACCAATGGATTATTTTTCAATATTTTGGATTGAATTTTTTTGTGAGTATTCTTTGAGTTGTACTTAATATGCTTATTTAATTTAAGAATAAAATAATTGTACCATAGCTTCGCAAAAAATTCACAAAAATTTGCTTGATATGTTGATTTTCAAACCATACACCCCTCCCCCCCCTTAAGTCAGATTGACCGGTACTAAAAATTTGCAATTCATGGAATCGACTTATCCCTAGAAGGTAAATATACGTACCAGTTTTCGTTTTCTAAAGAACGCCGTTCTGGAGGTATTTGAAAAAAACTTATTAAAAGACGCCATCTCGAACGATATCAAGCTCCTTTAGGAAGCATTTTCAGACTAGGTAAATTGTTTTTTTTTTTTATTTACAAACTCGCATCAGCCTGTACGGCTATTAGCGAAGATGATAGTTTTGTTAACAATAATAATAACTATAGAATAATACAAATTTTATATAAACAGTTTATTGCTTTTAAGTATTGAAGGATCACTTTGGAACCGCACTTTGAGAATAGTATTTTCAAATCATCCGGGATTCCGAATTGAACTCTTTCCGCACTGTGTAACGGGCACTCCACTAGAAGATGTTATTGTCAGAGGGGTCTCACAAGCATAACACTCCTGTTTAGGATCTCGTGTCATCAGATGACCATGCGTGAGGCGGCTATGACCACGCCGCAATCGCGAGATGATCACTTGGGAAAATCGATTTGTGGAATTATCAGACCATCGTTTAAATGTTGGTTTTATCTTAAATAACTGCTTCTGGCTTTCATGCCATGTGCTATTCCATATATCAACTATTTTGCTGTGGAAATATGATTTGAGATCTGACGCTGGAGTTGTTGGATAGATCTCTATAGTTGCGTCCTCTAAGGCTTCTCGAGCATGTTTATCTGCCAGTTCATTTCCAGCGATTCCAATATGAGATGGAACCCACAGGAAAGCAACATTTTTGTGATTTATATTGTGCAATTCTTGTCTTATGAGTTTGGCCACAGGGTGGGGAGAATAGATTTTAGAGATGATTTCTAAAGAATTTAAAGAGTCCGTAATTATGAGAAAGTAAATTTGAGAACTTTTCCTAACATGACTCAGGGCTTTATATATCGCAAAGAGTTCTCCTGTTAAAATAGTGTTAGTCCCCTCTAGTTTATATTTCTTTATTTCATTCTGTGTTACAAAGGCAGATGCTACACAATATTTAGTTTTTGATTTATCAGTGAATTACTGTTCGAATGAGGAAAATTGAGAAATTAATGTTTGATATTTAGAAATAATTATATGACGAATGGTTTCTTTCTTATTTTCTGACATTAGATCCATTATTAAATGAGGAGAAGATATTAGCCAAGGAGGGGGAGTTGGTATTTTGCTAGGATAGATTTTGGGAACTTTAAGGTGTAGTTCATTTTTGATTCGTTTGCATTTTTCTTGAAAGAGAATTTGAGTTTGTTTTTGTATGCTGAGTACTTGAAGAGCAAATAGTTTGGTGACATTGTGAAGAGTACCGCTTCACTGCATGTGAGAGTATTAATTCCTGTCTTCTTAAATCTAAAGGTAGTTCACCGAGTTCGGCCTGAACACTTATAATAGGAGTTGTTCTAAATGCACCACATATTATTCTAAGAGCGTTGTTTTGTACGATATCTAAAACTTTTAGAGTTGTTTTTGAAGCAGATGAGTAAGCTTGTCATCCATAATCAATCTTGGAACGGATCAGATTTTTATATAATGTGAGTAGAGTCCTACCGTCCGCTCCCCAGTTTGTACCAGAAAGACATTTCAAAAGGTTTAGTCTTTTTTGACATGCTGCTGAAATATATTTAATATGTTCTTTCCAGGTTAAAGCTTGATCAAATATTAGACCTAGATATTTAATTGTTTCTACATATTCGAGTCTCTGACCTCCAAATTTTAAAGCAGGTATCTCCTTTATCTGCTTTGGTCTCTTTGAAAACAGGATACAGCGAGTTTTGAATGAAGCAAATTGAAAACCACTCTTTTTAGACCAATATATAAATTTATCGAGTTGATCTTGTAGTAATTTGGCCATACTCTGTATATTGTTTCCCTTTAAGAATATTATGAGATCATCAGCATATAATCTGGCTTGAATGGGTTTATTCATTGATTTGATTATATCATTAATAGCTATAAGAAAAAGCGTCACTGATTCCTGAGGTGTGCCATTTTCTTGATGTTTCACATTAGATAGAAGACCGTTTACTTTTAGCTTGTAATTTCTATTTAGGAGAAAATTTTTAACAAAAGCGAGTATATTTCCTTGATAACCCCATGATTTCAGTGATGATATTATTTTGTGATTCAAGGCCATATCAAATGCTTTATGCAAATCAAAATAAATTGCAATACATTTCTGGTTTTTACAGAAGGCGTTATTAATATGCGTTTCTAGATCTACTAAGTTGTCGGTGGCCGATTTTAAAGGACGAAATCCAGATTGTTCATTAATCAGATGGTTGTTTTCTTCCAGACACCACAATAAACGTTTATTTATAATTTTTTCTAAAAGTTTACACATGACACAAGTTAGAGAGACAGGACGATAAGAATCTGCTTTGTTTCGTGGTTTATTAGGTTTTAAGATGGAAATAGTTATAGAGGATTTCCATAATCTGGGAAATTCATGTTTAGTCCATATACGATTGTATATTTTTAATAAAATTTCTAAAGCTTCTTCAGGTAGGTGTTTCAGAAAAGAAGTTGGAATATCATCCGGACCTGGAGATGTGTCCTTTAAAGAATCTAACACCTCTCTTATTTCTCTGATTATGATAAGTACATTTATAGGTTCATTATTGTTTACTATGTTCATAGGAATACTTTCTTTTCGTTCTTTATATGTTAGGAAATCTTTATCATAAATAGAATTTGAGGATGTTAACTGGAATACTTCGGCTATTTTTTCTACGATTTCTGCATGTTCTGTTGTAGATGATTTATTGTCTAATTTTAATGAATCTATTCCTTGATATGAACTCGAGCCTGTTATCTTCTTTATTTTCCTCCAAACTTTTGATACAGGTGTGTAATTATTTATCGTTTCTACATATTTTATCCAGGATTGTCTTTTAGATCTTGTGGTAACCAGTTTGGCTCAAGCCCTACTCCTTTTAAGTTCGATTAAATTTTCTAGATTTTTGTGTCTTTTGTACTTTTGAAGAGCTTTTTTACTTAGTTTAATAGCTTCGTTACATTCTTCATTCCACCAGGGAGTAACTTTATCTCTTTGAATGAACTTTGTTTTTCTTATTTTTCCTATTGTTTTTATAGCTGCTTCGGTTATGATTTTATTAAATTGTAGAATTATTTCGTCTATTGTATTATCTAAACAAATCATTGAAGATTCACTACGGATAATTTCTTGAAAAAGGCCCCAGTCAGCTTTGTCTAACCTCCATCTCGGATCAGGCTTAACTGGCGTAGATTTAATCAAGTGTTTTTCTATTAAAATCGGGTAGTGATCACTCCCATATAAGTCTTTTTCTACGTACCAATTGTGATTTATTTGAAGAGTGGGCGTACAAAGTGAGATATCTATTGAATAAAATGTCCCTGTCGATAAGTTTAAGTGGGTGCTACTACCATTGTCTAGTATTGCAAGATTTAACGTGTTCACTATATTTTCAATCTTTTTTCCGGTAGATGTAGTTTTAAAGGAACCCCTGATTTATTAGGTTTACAAGATGTTGTTTTTCTAGGTTATAATTTGGAGGTGTATATATATTATATAATATGTTAAATTTTTGTGTTGTACCAATTTGTACAGCTACAGCTTCCAGATTTGTGCTTAGAGGAATTTCTTTGGATATTATTTGTTCTTTTACATAAATAGCAACGCCACCTGAAGCGTGACCAGCATTATCCCTATTTTTAAAATATGAATTAAAAGATTTTAGATTCATGTAGGTGGAATCTATAAAATTAGTTTCTTGAAGACAAATAATTTGTGGTGTGTATTGATTGATTAACAACTCTAACATAGGTAAACGAGTTTTAAAGCTATTTAAATTCCACTGTAAAATTTTGTTATACATATATATTTTATTAATGAGCACAAAAATTAAAAAGTGGATGAATCACTTTCAGAATCCAAATTCGTTAAATTAATTTGTAAATTAATTTGTACATCTAATTTTTTCCTCAATTTAGTGCAACGATATTTTGTTGTTCTGTCTTCTAAATGTGGGTGAATTTCATCCAACATAGTGATAATAGCTACGATGTCAGAGTTATAATCCTTCGCCACCGTTACGACATCAGAGCAGCCGTAGCAATTTTCTAGTAGACTTTCAACTTGCTGAATGTTGAGGCAAAAAGAGGCGAGTGATTATCTATATATGTTTTAGTATTGTCTGAAAACTTTATGTTTTATTCAAGTTTTTTCTGTTTTGCTCTTTTTCTTATTTTGTGTTATAGTTGGATTTGCGAATTGGACATCCTCAGAAGTAGGAGAAGAAACAGCAGAAGCGGTACGTTTTTGTGAGTTATTTTGTGTTCAGGGATGATCGGACTTTTGTATTGTCTACCAAAATATTTTTGTTTATCTCATTCAGATTATCAGATTCATAGGGGTATTGAAAGTTTGAGAGAGGGGTGAGTTTGATAGTTCTGGAATTTGTGGCGTAGATAGCTTAGACATATCTAGGGGTACGTTTTGTTTTATTAGTGAACTGTGGTCTTTGATGGGTTGTGTATTATTGGAAGAAGAAGCGGTGGTGGTGTCAGAAATAGAAAGTGCTAAATTCTGGGCCTGAATTATGTTGTCTGATTGATTATTGCTTCCTGTAGGTGTTATACTCATAGGTGGTGGAAATGAGGCAGTGCATTGTAAAGCATTGTGTCTTGCCTGCTTGCATTTGAAACAGTTTTGGCTGTCTAGTGTTAAATATAACCTATTTACTATTCCATCTTGTTCTATATAATGTATTCCGGTAAAGATGCATTTTCTGGAGGCGAGATGTAAATTTGTCTTCTAAAACTAAGTATATGGCTGTAAGCTGGGTCAGTAGCTCCAATTCTCAGTTGTATCATTGGCGATAATAATGTTAAGCCTAGATTTTGTAAACATCCTGTGATTTCTTCATTAGAAATTGTGGGGTTTGCATTAGATATTAGCAATCTATCTATTGGGGTAATTAATCTTGGAGCAACTATACGAGTGTTATTAATTGTGATACTTCCATTATTTTTTAGAAAATCGTCGACAATGTTTTTATCTCTCAAGTATATGCATACTCGATTGTTAGAGATGCGTGAACAATATATTATATTATGTGGGTTCACTATTGGTCCAATCTGTAGGAGATAGTCTTGTATTTTAAAACCATCTATTGATGTAAAAACTACGGCTTGATCTCTGTTTGGTAGTAGATTCGAGTTCTGGGCTAACGCCGCTGAATACGATTTAGTAGGGTTATTGACGTTCTGTGACATGTTAAATATTATGAAGTAGGTAAATTAAATAGGTACTCACTAAATTTGTTATCATCCAATGATAAAAAAATCTATCATCACCCAATGATTAATAGATGTGTTGTTTTGCACTCCACTAACAAAAACTTGTGAAATTAAAAAGCAATTATAAACTAATGGTTATCTACGATAACGACTTTACTGTCCGAAAGTTTGAACGAGACCCGTAAATTGTTTTAAATTGTCTTAAAATTATCTGAGAAAGCTTCGGCATTCGTTTGTCAGGAGAGTTTCTGGACACAATGTATATATTAATTCCATTTAAATTTGTAATAAATTGTCTAAAACAAAAGAAAACATATTTATGTGTTAAGGGGTCAGGTGCAAAATCTTGGTCCAATGCTATTATATGCATTTATTTTTTTCAAGTCATGAGAAAACTAATAAATATTTTTGAAAAATTTAAACGCAGAACAAATGGTTACATTATTACCGAGGCGAGGGCCAAAAGTCCCTTAGAGTAAACAAAAAGTTTACACACAAAATTTTACCTTTTATTAACCCCTGTAACTTATTAAAATAAACATAGAAGTTTTCAAGGACCTTCGACCCTTGGTAATAATATAATCTTTCATTTTGCGTTTACATTTTTCAAAATACTTATTACCATGTGGAATGATTGCATAAAGATTTAAGCGGACGACTGTTGAAATATAATAAAGGATAAAGAAAATAAAAAATAAAGTTGATTAAAATTAGGTAATTTGCCAAATAAATTTCATAGGTGACTTTAGATAATGGCGTCAGAAAACTAGGAAAATTATTGCAAAGTTTCCATTACACATTAACTTCAAAGTCTAAAAGCTAGTTATCCTTCCGAGTAACGGTCTTCGTGTAAGGCTAGAAATTTGTATAGTGATAATTCATAGCACACTAAGGCTAAACACCATGACCTAACAGGCATCAGCCCTGCACGTGTATCTACCAGATGAATCGAAAAGTCCATAGTTTAGGGGAAAAATAAACTTTCTCCTGTAAAGTTTAAATTTAAGTATGTGTTTGGGTAAGTCATTTAGAAGAAATGTGTACAATAACAGGCGATTCTGAATAGCTGCATAAGACCTTGCCAGGAGAAAGATTAAATTTTTTTCCTAAAATTATTTTTTTGCATCGCACAAAGTTTTTTTTAGGTTTTTTGAATCATTCCAAACAGAAAAGGTCTTTAGTGACTTTTCTCTTAGGTTAATAGTTTTTGACATATAAGCGATTAAAAGTTTAAAAATTGCGAAATAGGCCATTTTTAACCTTGAATCGGACATTTAACTGAAAAGTTAAATGTTGCCAAGGTAGGTATATATTCTTTAAACATCGATTGATGAAATGCCGAAGAGTTTTCTGCAATACAGTATCGTGTGTGTGTTTTGTGTTTTATTGGCACTGGTTTTCACAACCAACTCGGTAGAGCATGAGACTCTTAATCTCAGGGTTGTGGGTTCGAGCCCCACGTTGGGCGCCAGTTGAAGCGTTTTACATGTCTGCTCAGATGGGACAGGGATAACACTAACTACTTGAATACTAGGGGGTCAAAATAGGGCTAAAGAAGAAGAAGCAGACACTCAAAACTTCATTGCGAACGGCGCATCAGTTTGTTGTTCGGTGAGCTAAGTCGTGGATTCGTTAAAGGGGGGTAAGAGGGTTTACAGAGAACTAACTAACATAACCAAATAAGCAAAGGATACTTACATAGACTTGAGGACTTTCCTACTATTTAAAATATGACGCCGTTTGTAACAAATCCTCAAATTCACATATTGGGTACTTACTGGACACATTACGGTACTTACGGATACCAATTGAGGGTGACATTTATCTGAGATTCCTCTTTTGGGACAAACTGGGCTATCTTTATCATCTTTCTTGGCTTCTTTGCCAACTTCTTTTTCCTTTACTCTAAAACTCAATTTCAGTTGCATTAGAAATTTAGTTAATAATTTTCTAAAGGTTTAGAGAAAATAAAAATAGGTACATTTCAAAATATTTATTTTTAACCTCAAACTGTATTGTTATTCTTTTGAGAAAACATATTCTCAAAGAAATACAGACTTTACTATTAGGAATAACAATAAAAAATTATAACCTTTACATGACTTACAATCAAAAAACTTTAAACTTTATCGGGCAGTGTATTCCAAAACAAAATTTGACTGAGCTGTTAAATGCCATTGCCATTTTACTCAATATACAAAATACGGTATATCTTCAAACATAAGAATTTTAGAAAGCTACAGTAGCAAAACAGGACTTTTAAACATTAAACAAACATTACAAAAACTAAACCATTTTGAAAGCAAAATATCTCTACAAAAAATTTAAAATTTTACCAACTACAAATTTTATATTTACTTGGAACTTATTCCCCTTTTTTATTTAACAATAAAATATAGTACTTTATTGAAGAAACTTTCCTTTTCAAAAGAAAAAACATCTCATTGTCATATACGTCACAGCACTACTTAACCAAACTTTCCATCCAACACGGGGGGGGGGCAGGCATTCAATTTATAATGACGACAAAGGGCTTCTAAAATGGGACAGGACAAAATCGGAACAAGACTATTGAGACCAAACACCTCATCGGGACTTCAGTACGGGACTTCAATACGGAAATTTCAAACAAAAAAAAAGACCACGCGCTACCGTACTGGCTCGGTACAACTGCGTCACGCTATTTGCACTGCGATTTTCACCTTTAAATCCAACATTATGGGGTGAAACTTTGCACAGGTGTTCTTCAATGGTTATAGAACAAAGGATAACCATCCACTGGATCTAACATAGCGACACAAGACAATTTTAAACCGGTAGGTAGCGGTCTCCGGAGCTCCACTGCTGGCTTTCGTGTTACCAGCTAAGAGAATACCATGGAACTAACTTCTCCGCGCGGCAAAATCCTTCACCGTTGCGAACTCGCTGCGTACTTGTAAGCAAAATTCGTCCCTATCGTCGCAACATCAACAAATTTGGGACCAGTCCAATATGTTATTTCAAGGGGAAATAGGTACTTTCTCAATGTTGCGTAACATTTTGAAAGATTCCAAACAGGAGCGGCTTAGGATATTTTTAAAGATAAATAATCTTCACAAAATAAATTGGAAAATTAGATATTCTGGGAGACAGGATATAAAACTGATGTTGGGTTTTTCCAAACGCTACAATTTCATAATGATTTTATAGACTATAGCTTACCAATAAATCAGGGGAGTAATGTGTAGTGTGTGTGTTGAGTAAGTGTCTTGTTAATTTGCAAAGTCGACGTCATTGTCTTTACAAAGAGACGCTAATTGTATCCGAACGTCTGTAGTCCCTCCGGTGAGTGCCGATCCCACAAGGACAGAAACTATTTTCATTTATTAATTTATAATAAACTAATAATTTCTGACCCTCGTTAGATTCGAACTCACGACACAATACAATATAAAAAACCCCTTTGTTTTTTAATTTCTAATCAAGCGGGCGCGACACCGTAGTATAAGTGAGGACGTTCGAGTTTGCATAAATTCATTATCTCGAGAATTAGCAAATTTGAAGAGAAATCCTCAAACAGGTCGAGTTTTATTTTTAAATTAGGACTTTTTGGCATAAATAATACTAGTGAGACGTCATCCATCTGGGCGTGATGACGTAATTGATGATTTTTTTGAATGGGAGTAGGGGTCGTATGATAGCTCATTTGAAAGGGTATTTAATTCTCTATTCAGTAATATAATCGTTAACATAATTATTTATACAGGGTGTGCAAAAATTATTCGTTTTTTGTGTGAATTAATTTAATAAAAACATTTGTTTGTACACCCTGTATAAATAATTATGTTAATGTTTATATAACTAAATAGAGAATTAAATATTCTTTCAAATGAGGTATCACACAACCCCTACTCGCACTTAAAAAATCGTCGATTACGTCATCACGCCCAGATGGATGACGTCTCAGTAGTATTATATATGCCAAAAAGTCCTAATTTAAAAATAAAATCGACCTGTCTGAGGATTTCTCTTCAAATTTTCCCATTCTCAAGATAATGAATTTACACAAACTCAAACGTACTCACTTATACTAAAGTGTCGCGCCCGCTTGATTAGCAATTAAAAAACAAAGGAATTTCATCAATCGATGTTGGAAAAATATCTATCTATCTTGGCAACAATGAAATTTTCAATTAAATGTCCGATTCAGGGTTAAAAATTACCGATTTCGCCATTTTTAAATTTGTAATCGCTTATATGTCAAAATCTATGTATTAACCTAAGAGAAAAATCACTAAAGAACTTTTCTGTTTGGCATGATTCAAAAAACCTCAAAAAGCTTTGTGCGATGTAAAAAAATAATTTTAGAAAAAAACCCTAATCTTTCCCGTAGCCTGGCACATTGCTTCTAAATGAGTCAAACACATACTTAAATTTAAACTTTACAGGAGAAAGTTTATTTTTCCCCTAAACTATGCAATTTTCGATTCACCTGGTAGATACACGTGCAGGGCTGATGCCTGCCAGGTCATGGTTTTTAGCCTTGGTGTGCTATGAATTATCACTATACAAATTTCTAGCCTTACAGGACGACCGTTATTCGAAGGGTTCACTAGCTCTTAGACTATCAGTTTTATTCAGGTATCTTAATACGATAAATGCCAAATGACTTACCCAAGAAAGACATTTTTATTTCTTTCTTCGCAATTTCATTTCTTCGAATAATTATTATAAATCAAAAAATATCTAAAAATATATACAGGTTGTAAATAGTACCATATTATGTATATGTATGTACATATTTCTATAAAGGGACCTATGGAAGATTATAAATTTAGAGTTAATGATTGCCACAATTTCTTATAATATACTGATGTAGGTAAATTTACTATCTTACACGCATTTTCCGAACACACAAAAATTGTAACGAAATATTACTTTCTTTCGTCCATGCTTAATTTAAACATGCGTAGGCAAATGTATTGAATATTTTACTCTATTACTTTGTTTACTGCTTATACAGTGATGAGCGCGCTAATAACCGGGAAAGTAACGCAAAAGATGGAAAACATTTTAAGTTGTGAGATAAAAAGTAATGAAACAAGTGGAGATGGGAAATTTAGCGATAAAAATCTATAAATTTACATTTTATTTATTGTTTCATATCTTCAGACGTATCAGAGTAGTATGTCAACTAAAACTGTCACTGTCACAGTGGCAGTTACCAAACTCGTCCGATACGTCTAAAGGTGGGAAACAATAAATGGAATATAAATGTATAGGTTTTTATCAGGTATAAATGTATAGGTTTTTATAGGTTTACAAATATTATTATTCCTAAATACCAAACTAAATTTTGTCATAATACTCTCAAGGAAATCTTAAGTAATTATTCAGATTACACCACGATCTATACAGATGGGTCAAAATTAGTAAACTGTACAACAAGTGCTTACTTTGTACCAAAAATAAATTTCAAAAAAGTATTTACTCTAAATAATCAATCCAGCATCTTTTCCGCCGAAGCATGTGCTATATATAAAGCTCTTGAATGGTGTTGTGAGAAACAATGGAACAAAATTGTTGTGTGCAGTGATTCACTATCAGTATTAAATGCATTACAAAACTTTAAAGTCACAATTAACAGCAATATATTTATAATAAAAATATTGCAACAATTACTAAAATTATCAGCTTCAACATATAGTGTTAAATTTGTGTGGGTTATGGGACATTCAAACATATTAGGTAATAGTATTGCGGATTCAATAGCTAAAAATCCACTAAAGTACCCTCAAATATTAATTGAAGAACTTAACACATGTGATCTTTTTGCATACGTTAAACACCATATTAAATGTAAATGGGATAGACGTTGGATTCAGTTCGGTGAAAGTACAGGCACTAATTTGTTTAAATTACAACCAACAGTAGCTGTTAACCAATTTTACAAAGTTGTTGCACTAAGTAGAAATACAGTGTCGACCATCCTAAGATTAAAAGTAGATCATGGATGTTTCCCGAAGCATCTACATAAAATCGGAGTAATCCCAACAGGCAGATGTGACTGTGGAACTAGCATAGCTAATCTAAATCATATATTTTTTAACTGTCCCTTAAATCTCAATGCAAGTATGTGGCTGCTACAAGAATTGCTGAAAGCAGGTTTAAGTACTCCCCTAGATTTAAATGTGCTATTAAGTGTGGATAACATTAAAATTTTTAAACTAATTATGACATTTCTTCAAAAAATTAAATTAAAAGTGTGAATGTAAAACTAATCGTTTGAATGAATAGGTATTTCTTTTGTATTATGTAATGTATGAATGAGATATTTACTGTAATTAATTATATTATTTTGTAACCTATGTATTGTTTAGTTCTTACCGTAGTGAAAAAAAAATTAATATAGTTGTATTTATTAACATAGTACGTAGGCATTGTTATTTGTAAGCTTTATTTTTTTTTATTTTTTATTTTTAAGTGTATACTGGGCAATTTTATACTTATGAACGAAGAATAATAATTTTATATGTAGTTACGTGGCTAAAGGTTCTGAACCAAGGCCAGAATAAAATAAAAAAAAAAAAAGGTTTTTATCACTTAAATCTCCAACTTATACTAATTTAATTTCTTTTTATCTCACAGCTTAATACGTTTTTCATCTATTGCGTTATTTTGTCGGTTATTAGCGCGCTTATCACTGTATAAAATATTTTGGAATTTATAAGAAATTATCAATGCCTCAACAAGGAATTGTAATCTCATAAACGTACCATAAAAAGATAAATGGTCAAAAGGTGCTAATATAAAAAATAGGAACCTTCAATATTCTTAAAAGAAGAGAGTTTATAATCACCAATAAAAAGGTACTAACTCTAAAGAAAAGGGTATTCAACAGTTGTATTCTACTAGTTATGACCTATGGAATTGCGACCATGACATTTGCAGAAGTATCAACCAATATATTGAGAACGACACAGAGGGCGATCGAATAAGCTATGTTAGGAGTATCTCTGAGGGAATATATACTTAACGAGGACATGCGAAGCAGGACAAATGTGAAAGATGTAATTGGAAAAATGGCACAAATAAAATGGAACTGGGTAGGATACGTGGCACTACAAAACATCGAAAGGTGGACGAGAAACATTGTACATTCGAGACCACGCAAGCACAATCGTAGTTGAAAAAGACCACAAAAACTATGGCTAGACGACATCAAAACAAATATCGGGAGAAACTGGCACCAAATAGCACAAAACAGAGAAGAACTTATGGGTAGGTCTTTGTCCAGGAGTGGATTCAAACAGGCTAAAGAAGAAGAAAAAGATGGTAGATAGAGATTCCGGGGCGCATATTTACAAATGCTCCTATACTACGGCTGCCGAAATCGGTTAGCCTTTGAAATGCACTATTACGCTACAAACCCTCATTGATTTAGGCACCTATTAAATTATAAGCCATATATTAAATTATGATGCCTAAGATTTTATTGCAATTAATATTATATGTAAGTATTGTGTATTTCAATTTATTGTATTCAAATAGAAATGTCGAAATTGCAATAAACCTAGCATACTTAAGAATGTGTTTTTTGACCCTAACCCGAGAAACAAATAGAACAAAAATTAAAAATAACGCCAATGGATAAAAAACAAATAAATATGTTTTATTTTTATTTATTTATAAGTATGGATATAATTACTCGTATACAGTGCGTCCATAAAATAACGCATAAATTCATTATTAACTAAATAAACAATATCCTTAGAAATTACCAAAACAGGTCGATTTTTGATTTTAATTTGTGATTTTTTGGCATATATATCATACTAGTAACGTCATCCGTCTGGACGTGATGACGTAATCGATGATTTTTTCAATAAGAATAGGGATCGTGTGATAACTCATTTGAAAGGCAATTCAATACTCTATTCAGTAATATATAAACATTAACATAATTATTTATACAGGGTATTTAAAAACAATTTTTTAATTAAATTGATTGGCACAAAAAGAAGACTTTGCGCAGTTTATTTAATTCAAAATACATTTTACTGCTATCAGAAAACAGAAATAAAATGTTTATTTCAAATATAAACATTACTTTTTGCTTCATTTCAATGTTTAAGCTGCCACCCACCTGCCTCTTGACAATTTGAACATTTAATTTAAGCGAAAGGCAATGTTTATTTGTCAAATAAAAAAAATTATTTCTTTTTTATGACAGCAGTAAAATGTATTTTTAATTAAATAAATTACGCACATTCGTCTTTTTGTGTCAATTAATTTAATATAAAAAAATAGATTACCCTGTATAAAAAATTATGTTAATGTTTATATTATTGAATAGAGAATTGAATTGCCTTTCAAATGAGCTAGCACACGACCCCTATTCTCCTTTAAAAAATCATCAATTACGTCATCACGTCCAGAAGGATGACGCCACTAGTATGATATACATGTATGCCAAATATCATAAATTAAAATCAAAAGTGACCTGTTTCGGTAATTTCTAATAATGTTGTTTATTTAGTTAATAATGAATTTTGCGATACTTTATATGGACGCACTATGTACGAGTAATTATATCTGTACATATAAATAAATAAAAATGAAAGATATTTATTTGTTTTTTATTCAATGGCTTTTTTTATAATTTTTGTTTTATTTGTTTCTCGGGTTAGGGTCAAAAAATACATTCTTAAATATGCTAGGTTTATTGCAGTTTAGACATTTCTATAAAAAAAATAAAAGCAAAGCAACAAAATGTACCTATGTATCTATAAAAATAATATTGTAGCAGTTATGTTATGAAATAAGAAATTTATGACTATGAATCTGCAATCAATCGCAAACAAGTCTGGCTAAATGGCTCTGCCAAAGACATTTTTCAGAAAAGAAAAGACATTTCTATTCCTATTTTTCAAGCAATAAATTGAAATAAAAACATACAATACTTACAATAATATTAATTGCAATAAAAACTTAGACACCAAAATTTAATAGAAGTATTATAATTTAATAGGTGCCGAAATCAATGAGGGTTTGTAGCGTAATAGTGTATTTCAAAGGCTAACCGATTTCGGCACTCTGGTGCCGTAGTATAGGAGCATTTGTAAATATGCTTCCGTGGTCCAATCTTCGTTTAACTTCAAGTACTCTTTATTGAGAGACTGTACTAAAAAAAAAATAAAAGTCAAGAGCAGACAAATATACATAACAATACAAACCATACCATAAAAAATATTGAACATTATGGGAAAAAACATTAAATGATGAAAGTTATCAAACTGGTTGAACCAAATCAGAATGTTTATAATGACTAATATCAAATAAAAAGGAGTAATAGCTTTAAACACAGTTAATTTCTCTTTTCTTTTAATTTATTTCTTGTAAGAAGTTATTTTTTATTGCATGGCGTAGTTTTGATGTTTAACTAATACTATCTTCAATATCTTTGTCCTGCCTTCAATTATTTTCAATTGTAACGCCTAAGTATTGAAAATGGTTTACAATTTGTACTTGTTCTATTTCCCCTCCATTAATTCCGTTAATTGTATATTTATTGCGAGTTGTTCTTGCGATATTGTCATAGCCCTTCTTATATTTGTACTGATGTCCATACCATGTTTATACAATGTGTTATTCCACGTTTGCAGGTGATTTTGTAAGTTTGCTTGCTTAGTGCATTATTTCACGGTTTTTGCTGTAAATTTTAAAGAACCGCTTGGAATGACATGAAATTTGGCACACGCATAGCTAACATGTCAAAGAAAAAAAGTAATATGGTGCCGATATGTGCTTTTGCCCTGGGGGTGAGTTTCACCCCATCTCGGGGGTGAAAAAATACATGTCCAAAATAAGTCCCGAAATGGATAAACTCACTAATTTTAAGCAACTTTTGTTCTATAGAGTTTTTTCACCAAATCAATACTTTTCGAGTTACTTGCAAGTGAATATGTTCATTTTTCAACAAAATAACCACGTTTTTAGACGGTTTTTAGCAAATAACTCAAAACGTAAGCATTTTGCGAAAAAAATATTCTTAGTAAAACTACAACCAATAAAAAAGTGAAAAAATGATGTATATGTTAGGTCGCTGTACCTAGCAAATACAGAGTTATAGCTAATGAATAGAGAGCGGAATATATGCAAAGAGCATATAGATGCATATATTGCATATTTTCAGACAACAAACACAACATTGCATATTTAAGCTAAACACGATTTATTTTGCATATTTTAAAAATAAATTATATAAAAGTTTAAAATTTTCCTCTCTTAGTTGGAATTTTATAACTTCGATATGAACGAGCTCGTTATTTATCTATCTATCGCTCATCTGGACTTTCCCATTACTACCTGAATTTAACAATTATGGGTGTTCAAAAAAAAATATTATTTTATTAGCGTAGCAAGTCGTAGGTACCTACCTGCTTTTAAGGGTCTAATAATTATTTTGTCAGTTTCCGGCCAACATTTGTTTAAAGTAAACGTTGTATCGTATTTAGTGTTTTTGAAGCGATTGGTATATATTAAATTTAAATATGTCTACCATTCAAAAAAGTGCTTGGATAAAGTGTTTCCCCGAGTTAAAGCTAAGTGGAGACAAAGTATTTTGCAAGGCTTGTTCCAAAATCGTAAGTTACATTCATTTTCTCATTTCATTTTTTAAATGAGGAACTGACAAACAAAAGCATCATGTCCCACAAAAGAAATTTTTCTGGAAAGAGTGTTTTTATTCGACAAATTCGCTTTTACTTCTATAAAGACGGACATAGAGAGAAGCATCAAAATACAAAAATCCATCAAATTGTAGACAATTCTGCTTTTGTTCTTCAGGTTAAGTAACGTACTTTGTTCTTTAAGTAACGTACAAATTGCTAAAGAACTTATGTTCATAAAAGTTAATTTTAGTTTTTTACCAGATCTAATAAAGTCATTAGAACAAAGGAATTTACAATTAAGTGATTCGGTTAATTTCGTTAACACTTCTTCTGCTCATTGTCAAAAAATTCCCGGAAATACAGGGATTACAATTAGAAATAAATTAAAAAATGTTTTAGAAAAAAATGAGGGCTTCGATTGTTTGAGGAAAGTTGTACGTATTTTTGAAGGCAACTTTTCTGAAGATCTTACGACTTAATATATTGTTTTATTTTTGAGTATTTTTAATACGCATTTGCATATTTAGACAAATTTAGAAAAAATACCTGCATATTTGTAGTAAAAGTAATGCATATATATGCGGATATTTTGGTAATGTTGTGTTGCATATATTCCGCTCTCTACTAATGAAAAACAGGTTCATATTCGAAAATTCCAAATAGAATAATTCAATGTGAAATATCCAAATAATGAAACATTCTTGGGGAAAACACATTAAAACTTTTTTCAAGTGTTTAAAAAATCTTTATTTTTGTTTTTATAAAAAAAATTTCTAGCATCAAATTTAAGCAAGTTACGCTCAAAATAAAGTTGGTCCCTTTTGTTTTGGCAAAAAAAATCAGGAAGATCACCCCACAATTAGCAACTTAAATGAAATTAGTCGTTACTGCTTCACAAGTTACTTTACTTATGTTGTGTTTATACAGGGTATCTGCGTAACTTGGAACCACATGGGAAACTTTTTTAATATCAATTTTACGAAAAAAGTAATTCTTTATAAAGTGCTCTGCATAGTCCAAAACCTAAGATGCAATCATCAGATATCAAATTTTGTCAACAGTATACGAGGTATGTCAAAAAATATGAATTTCGCTCAAGAGCAAACTACCTTTATATTTCAAAATATCAAAAAATTTTATTAAGAGAAGTTATTTGTAATTAAAAACCATTAGCAAATATGCAATAACAGCCTTCTACTTGAAAAAAAATTCTGAAATTTTCCTAAATTACTGATCTCAAACATCATTTTTATGTATTAAACATGTAATAACTCTTTTATTAACAATTTTAGGGAAAAAGTTATTCTTCATAAAAATCTGTGCATGGTCTATGTATTAAGATTCAACCATCACTTATCCAAGTTTGTTAATTTTATACGAGGTTTGTCAAATAATATGAATTTAGAAAGAATTCTAGAATTCATATTATTTGACACACCTCGTATAAAATTAACAAACTTGGATAACTCATGCTTGCGTCTTGAGGCTTAGACCATGCACAAATTTTTATGAAGAATAACTTTTTTTCCTAAAATTATTAATAAAAGAGTTATTACATGTCAAATACATAAAAATGATGTTGTTCTGAAGCTATTTTCTTGTGGCATTTTTACAATTTTAACTATTAATAATGGGAAATAAGCCACAATATTATTAAAAAATGATTTTTATTAACGTTTCGACGCCCAAGTCGGGTGCCGTTGTCAAAATACAAAATACTACTAACAGAAACAAAAATGTTGTTGCTTAGTAAAAAAATCCTTCTATTAATAATAATTTATTTAATTTGACTCATTTATATCGGCAATTCAGATACATATTGATACATTTTAAAGTAGAAGACTTTAAAATGATATTGCCAATATTTATGAGTTGCGTTCCTGGGACGACTTTACTGAAAGATAGTTCATTCGATTACATGAAATCAATCCCAACTCAAGAATATCCGTCACAAAAAAATCATAGCATGTGATCTGTCTTTAAAAAGACAACCACATGCAACGGTGACATTAAAATTCTCGCGTTAGAGATCTCATAGTAAATCACGAGGGAAAACCAGGAAAAAAACCTCGTGATACTATCCCGACATCGTAAGTATTTGGTCTTATATTTAATTTACTCTCAAAATTAATACCAAATTCTGACTTTACTATAATTTTGTTTAAATTATAAATAATGTCAATAATACATGGATATATAAGTAATACTAAAATATAAAATATGTACTCTTTACTATAATTTTGTTTAAATTATAAATAATGTCAATAATACATGGATATATAAGTAATACTAAAATATAAAATATGTACTAACTCGACTATTGACTTACTAATTGTGGTATTTTCTTTCTATTGACTTCCTCTTTCAGTATGGGTATCCACATCCTACTGCATTCCACCGAGGAATTTGCGACACAATTGGTTTCGTTTAGCATAATTAGAGCCGCTTCTTTGATTTTTCTCTTTTTACTATCTGTTTCTTTCAGGACTATACTTGAATCTCTCCACTGAACTCTATGTTCATTATCCCATGCGTGTTGACATATTTGAGATCTATCAAATTCTCTATTTTTAATATAAGATTGATGTTCACTTATTCTAACGTTTATTGGTCTTGATGTTTCACCTATATAAAACTGTTCGCATTCACAAGGTATTTTATAAATACAATTCTTTGTCCTTTCTTGTTCATTGTTAGGTTTAGTTTTAGATAGAATAGATCTCAATGTGTTGGTTGTTTTGAATGTTGTTGAAATGTTGAATTTATTTCCTATTGTTTTAAGTTTCTCGGATAGTCCTTTAATATATGGTATTGATATTTTCCTCGTATTATTTTTGTGAATGTTGTAGGATCCCGTTCTATGTTGTTCTGTTCCATTCGATTAATAATCATTAAATTAATAATCATTAATCATTAAATTAATAGTTAAAATCATAAAAATGATGTTCGGAATTTAGGAAATTTAGGTAAATTTCAGAATTTTTTTTTCAAGTAGAAGGCTGTTATTGCGTATTTAAATATGGTTTTTAATTACAAATAACTTCTCTTAATAAAATTTTTTGATATTTTAAAATATAAAGGTAGTTTGATCTTGAGCGAAATTCATATTTATTGACATACCTCGTATAGTGTTGACAAAATTTGATATCTGATGATTGCATCTTAGGTTTTAGATTATGCAGAGCACTTTATAAAGAATGACTTTTTTTCGTAAAATTGATATTAAAAAAGTTTCCCATATGATTCCAAGTTACGCAGACTGTATGATCTGTAAGTTTCATTGATCCAAAGTGCTTATTTTTCAAAAAATTTGGTTTTAAAGTAAAATTTTTAAAAATTTTAATTTTGGAAAATGATTATTTTCAAAATAACTTAAAAATTGTTAAAGATACCAAAAATTTTAAACAATAAAAAAGTCGGCTTTACTTTTCTGAATATTTTATATTTTTTTGTTTTTCTGTAGGAAAAAAATTGGTTTAAGATTCGGCGTTTCCAAATTTACATACACTCGTGATAAGTGACTCGTTCAAGCCCTTTTAACTACAGCTCTTTCAAAAATAAGGACTTTGAACCGATGAAACTTACAGATAATATGATCAATACATACGATAGTAAAAAACTTGTGAAGTGGTAACAATTAAGTTCATCTGAAATGCTAATTAGGGGGTTATTTTTCCAATTTCTTACCAAAAAAAGAGACCAACTTTATTTTGAGCGTAACTTGTTTACTTTTGACACTATAATTAAAAAAAAACAAGCATTTTTTAAATACTTTAAAAAAGTTAAAATGAGTTATCCCCAAAAAACTGCTTTGTTTTTTGGTTATGGCACGTTAAAATATTAAATTTGGAATTTGACGAATATGAACCTATTTTTCATTAGTTATAACTCTGCTTCTACTAGGTATAGTGACCTATATTATACACCATGTTTTTCACTTTTTCACGTGCTATATTTTTAATTAGAAGTTTTTTTGACCAAATACTTACTTTTTGAGTTATTTGCGAAAAATCGTCTGAAAACGTGGTTATTTTGCAGAAAAAATAACATATTCAGTCGCAAATAAGTCGAGAAGAATTAACTTGGTGAAAAAACTTTATAGAACATAAGTTGCTTAAAATTAGTCATTTATCCATTTCCGGAACTATTTCAAACATATATTTTTTACCCACAAAAGGGGGTGAAACTCACCCCTAGAGCAAAAGCACACATCGGCACAATATCACTTTTTTTCTTTGACTTGTTAGCTATGTTTGTGCCAAATTTCATGTCAATCCAAGCGGTTCTTTAAAATTTAGAAGTTTTGCAATATTTTACCTTTAAAGAACGTACTAGTTTTTCAGAGATAACTACGTCATCTGCGAATGCAGTTATAATGCAATAGAATTATTTTAAAATAAAATTCTGGTTTATTCGCAAGAAAAATAGTAAATTACGTTAATAAGGCACAAGAAACTAGCTTCAGAAAGACATAACCTGTATGTATGTACTAGAAAGTTACCTCTGTGACAAATTATTTATTTACAATAAATTCCGATATAGTACCGGAGTAGGTTGAGGGAATGGGTGGTTAATCCTTTGCCATATCGAAAAATGTTGCTACGTTGTCTTTATCAAAGTATAGTCAATCTAAAGGCTGTATGACACTATACATTTTCTTGTATCATTTCTAATATCGTTTCTGATATGTCAAAAAAATGCATAGTGTCATACACAGATACAAGAAACGATATCAGAAACGATACAAGAATTTGAGTCAGACACAGATTCTTGTACAAGAACTGCGCCAATTTCTGCGCAAAGAGCAAAAACGTAAAACCTGCTGGTAAAACATCTAAAATGTCATATTTACTTACTCATAATGGCGGCTGAAATGAAAATGGGATCATGTATTGATGGATTTATTTGTGTTTTTGTGTTATTTATAAATCTTTTATTGATACTTAATATACCGTTTGGTATGGACTACTGTTCTACTAATAACCATATATTTAGCTCCTAGTAAAGTTCAAACTATAAATTTAGGTTTCATTGTGCATAATTTTTTAGCATCGAACTGAAGCAGTGATTATAAATCACCCATGTAGTTATTAATCAATGACTGAAGATAATTGTAATGAAAATATTTTAACATAAATATCAAAACAAAATAGAAACACAAATAATCAACCTCAAACAGTCAACGTAACATTCTGGTTAACATTAAAATGTTAATTAAATTTTATAAATTTTATAAAATCCTTAAAATCAGCTGTAGATGCAGTACTACCATAACGTGACACAGGGTGACAAACAAAATTTTGACCAATCACGTGCCGAATTTCATACAATTTTCGATACAAGAACTTGCATAGTGTCATACAGGGCACAAATGTACATACAAGAAATGATACAAGAAAATGTATACAAGAAACGATATCAGAAACGATATTAGAAATGATACAAGAAAATGCATAGTGTCATACAGCCTTAAGAGGCTCGTAGATGTCGACCATGTTGGCCTTGACATGAAAAACATTTTTATAAACAGAATAAACCTTTTTGATCATTACATTCCCAAGAACATGTGATGTTTATCAGAAAAACCCACGAATAATGATGATAAAATATGAAAACAGCTTCACACAAATACTTGTGATGGATATCTGCATTAAAAGTAATCGGCAACGAAGACGGAACTTAGGATATCTCTAGTATTGACAATTAAGATTTTTAATTATCTGATAATTCATTTATCTTAATTGTTTTAAGTTATGTTTTATTATTTTGCTCAAAAAGTTCACCATCAAAATTTCAGTACTTTTTATGTTTACCAACGTTCCAATACTGGACACATGCTAAATTTATCCTTTCTTTATAATCAATTTTTAAAATGCTTGAAGAATATTCTAGACTAATAAACATTAGTGCTGTTGATTATAGTTACTTTCGAGTATTCGTTATAAATCGTTACTTTTGTATAAAGTAATCATTTACAGTATTCGTTACTTTAATTACTATGATTATTTCCGTTACTTTTGAATTTGAGTATCGATAATCATATCGAGAATCGTATTTCTCAGTAGGTAGGTATTTTGTATAAAGTAATAATTTACAGTATTCGTTAGTTTGATTACTATGATTAGGTACTTTTGTTACTTTTGAATTTGAGTACCGATAATCATATCTAGAATCGTATTTCTCAGTAGGTAGCTATTTTGTATAGGTATTCCGATATAACAACGACCTTCACCGATCTGTTTAAGGGATAAAAATGATTTGATTACTATGATTACTTTTGTTACTTTTGTATTGGAGTACCGGTAATCATATCGAGAGTCGTATTACTCAGTAGGTATGTATTTTGTATAGGTATTCCGATATAACAACGACCTTCACCAATCTGTTTAAGGGATAAAAATGATTTGATTACTATGATTACTTTTGTTACTTTTGCATTTGAATACCGGTAATCATATCGAGAATCGTATTTCTCAGTAGGTGGGTATTTTGTATAGGTATTCCGATATAATAACGACCTTCACGAAGTACGAAGTAATCAGAGTAATCAAAGTAATCAAAGTAGATACAATAGTCGTTACTCGCTCTCTTACAATTGGTACAAAATAATCAGAGTAATGAAAGTAATCAAAGTAGATATAATAGTCGTTACTCGCTCTGATACAAAGTAACGAAATAATCAGAGTAATCAAAGTAGATACAATAGTCGTTACTCGCTCTGTTACGATTGGTACGAAGTAATCAGAGTAATCAAAGTAATCAAAGTAGATGTAATAGTCGTTACTCGCTCTGATACGAAGTAAAGAAGTAATCAGAGTAATCAAAGTAGATACAATAGTCGTTACTCGCTCTAATACGATTGGTATGAAGTAACGAAGTAATCAGAGTAGTCAAAGTAGATACAATAGTCGTTACTAGCTCTGATACGATTAGTACGAAGTAATCAGAGTAATTAAAGTAACGATTTGTCTCTGTAAAGTAATCGTTACTTTCGGTATTCGTAAGTAACGAGTACTTTGTAACAAATAGTTACTTTTTCAACATCACTAATAAATATGCCCAAAATATAGTTTTTCAAAATCTAGAAATGGTTCTAGAAATCAATATTTTTTGTTACATAAAAAATATGGAAAACTTCTCAGTATGTATTATCTAGCTAGAGTAAAATATTCAATATTTGGTAGATTTTCTACTTTAGTTTTCGACTATATATTTCGTCATGTATTTATGTATACGTTTTAAAAAATAAATAAATATCTATATTTTTCGTTAGTTATTAGAAGAAGCTGTTATGAGCTGATACATCTTCTTCTAAACTTTTAAAAATACTAAAATACGTATAATATTATTTGCATCTTTCTTTACACATAAAACCAATGTTTGGCTTTAAATCTTCTTGCTAGTTTAGTTCTTCGTATTTCTTCGTGTTCTTCTACAGGGGAGATGCTCAAAGCTAATTTCTGTAACATAAATGTGAGCTTATTAGTATTTATTTATAAAAGAAGGTAAGTATAGCACTACGAGTAAATTATGTTAAAATCTGCTATCCAATGGATGCTTATTTAGAATTAGGCACTCGAAACTATGTATTTAAAAAACCCCTTCACCCAAATGTTTACTTCCTTGGTGGCCCCAGGGATCCCATATCCCAAAAAATGTGTTGTTTCAAAAAAAAATTAAAAAAAGTTTTCTGAGCGATAATTTACTTACAAAAATTAAAAAAAAAATTATAAACATATTGTTTTGACGCCCACGAACACTGATTGCTTTTTCTTCAGATTTTAGGATCAAAATTCAGCTCAGAAAAAATATTGAAACTTGTCAAAAAAAAAATTATTATCTATAGTCCAAATAATGAAGCTTAAAATAGGGCAAAACCTCGCAAATTTTACAGAATGGATCGATTTGCTTGAAAATTTGAGAATAACTAGTGGATAGTCCAAGAATCAAAATCTATATGATGTTGAAAGGCTCTTTTACCACGGGGGTGGTTGCCACCCCATCTCGGGGGTGGATATTTTTTATTATATTTTGACCGCAAAAGTTGGTAAAAACATTTATCCAAAGCATAAAACGTTCTATACATTTTTTTGATAAAATGAATAGTTTTATCTGAAAAAGTGTTAGTTTTATATCGAAGTAATCAATGTTGTTAATAAGTTTTCTGCTAATAACTCAAAAAGTTTTCGTTTTATCAAAACAACTATACTTAACAAAAATATACATTTTGAAAAAATAAACAAAACTACTTTATCTGGTTTTCTTGAAGACCAATAGTAATAGCGCTAGACTTTATTATATGTTAGCTCTTCTTCGTCAAATGCTAAATATTGTAGTTTCAAAGTCAAAAGACGGGAAAACTATGCATTTTTCGAGGATAACTTGTTCAAACTAATTTAAAGTAGGTATATAAAAATTATCTATATCCAGAAATAAAAAAAGTCTCTAGCTCAAAAATTAAGTGACATAATGAAGAAAAGAAGAAATGGGTAGCGGATAGGAACTCCTTTGGATAGTCCTACCAGGGAAAATGAATCAATCCCTGCCCTCCGTAGATTCCAGGGGTTTCCTGACCCGGGAAACTAGTACCTGTTTAGGGTCCCTTGTCCAGGGTTACGGATGAAGTCCACAACGGCAGCCATGGCGGAGAAGAACACCTTCGGTACGGTATGGATGGCGGACGTGGCAACCCCTTGATTTTAGGGTTTGTATGGAATCAAAACAGAGCAGCGTCTGACTCAGAATGAGCGGCTGACAACAGCGTCTAACCCAGAATGGGCGGCTGAATGGAAATTCGCCAACCCGCCTGACAAGCGTGGCGTTTTAATGTCAAAAAACCCTCTTCAAAGAAAAACATGTCGAATCACAAAACAAACGGAATATTACCCCAGGTGGGTAGAGATAACAACTCACAATTCCACACCGACAAACCGGTCCGCCTCAAGGATTCTGGGGGAGGCAAACATTCGACTAAACTAAACGTAGGTACATATAACATCAGATCCATGAATGAAGACACTAAACTCATATACAATGGGATATCATCAGTCTGTCAGAGATAAGAAGAAAAGGAGAACAAAAAATACTATTAAACTCGAGAAACATGCTGTACTACAAAGGTAATGAAGATAACACCAACAACGGAGTTGGTTTTATAATAAACAAGAGAATCGTTAGATACATACAATCCACCAAGGGTATATCAGACAGAGTATCCTACATTATGCTTAAATTAAAAAGAACGTCGTTGAAAATTATACAGGTATACGCACCAACAAGCACATATAAAGATGAAGATATTGAAAACTTCTACGAAGAAATAACACTCGCTGTGGAAGAAAAAAAACTAAATTGACGCTAATAATTGGAGACTTCAATGCCAAATTAGGGGTAAGAATAGACGAAGACGAACACAGAATAGGACAATATGGATACGGCGAAAGAAATAATAGAGGACATACATTAATGAACTACTTGGAGGAAAGACAACTTTTTGCTATGAACTCGTTTTTTAACAAAAAACCGCAAAGAAAATGGACATGGATAAGTCCCAACGGCAATACTAAAAACGAAATAGATTACATCCTTACAACAGAAAAAGCCATCATCAAAGATGTTACAGTGCTGAATCGTTTCTCAACCGGTAGTGATCATAGACTTGTCAGAGCCAAACTCAGCATTAATTGCCAATTCGAAACAAAAAAGAAAATGGAAAATAGATCGAAACTAGATACGGGAAAACTTAAGAAAGCAAAAGAGGAATATAAACAAAAAATAAGGGAAAGTATACCGGCCACTAGAGATTTGGAAAACAAAAATATCGATGAAATAAATCAGCTATTAACCGATACATTAGCAAAGGCGGGAAAAGAGGTAGTACAAACAAGAATAAAAAAGGAAAACAATATATCCTAGGAAACAAAAAACCTCATGAGCAAAAGAAAAACATTAATAGAACAAGATAAGAGAAACACAGTAGATTACAACGAGGTAAACAAAGCTATCAGAAGGAACATCAAGGAAAGTCAAAGGATAGTACAGGAAGAAAAAATAGAAAAAACCATTGAACAAAATAAAAATATGAAGTGCTTAAAACCACAGCTTGGAAGCATACAGATTAATAGTATAAAGAACAAAGAAGGCATAGAGACCAATAATATAGAAGAAATTATACAAATAACACAAGAATATTATAAAAACCTCTACAATACAAAACAGAAACCAACACAAGAAATCCTTAAGCAATTACAAATAAAAATAAAAAATGTCAATTCCGACTTACAACCAGAAATCAGTAAGAATGAGATAAAAAGAGCACTCAAGGAGATGAAGAATAATAAATCGCCAGGAAAAGACGGGATAACTGTGGAAATGCTAAAAAATGGTGGGAAAACAACTAGAGAAGTTTTGTACACACTTATGAATAAAATATTAATGACAAAACAAATACCCAACACTTGGAACGAAGCAGTAACATTGTTACTATTTAAGAAAGTATATAAAAAGGATCTAAAGAATTACAGAGCCATAACTTTACTAAATGTGATGTACAAACTATTAACCAAGATATTAACAAACAAATTAACAACTAAATTAGATGGATACCAGGCAAGAGAACAAGCCGGATTTAGAAAAATCTTCAGTACAAGTGACCACCTTTTAACGATGAAGATATTAATCGAAAAAGCTAACGAATATCATATCCCGCTATACATGCCATTTATTGACTTCGAAAAAGCATTTGATAGTGTGGAACACTGGGCAGTAAAGAATTCCCTACAAAACAGCAGAATAGACTACAGTTATACCGACTTAAATACAAATATATATGATAAGGCAACAACAACTATCAAGCTAATGAAACAAACGGAGCCTATTAAAATAAACTGAGGAGTAAGACAAGGAGATACCATTTCGCCCAAGCTATTCAACCAAGCGCTAGAAGATGTGTTCAAACAACTGCACTGGGATTGTTTGGGTATAAACATAAACGGGCAATATCTGAATCACTTACGATATGCTGATGATATTGTATTAATAGCAGAAAGAAGTGAAGAATTACAAAGAATGATGGAAGAACTAGATAGAGAATCGACAAAGATAGGACTGAAGATGAATTACAGTAAAACAAAAACCATGACCAATCAACAAGAAGAACTAGTAATTACAGTGGCACAAACAAGAATAGAACAAGTAAAAGAATATATATATCTAGGACAAATCACTAGATTAAATAAAGAAAATCAGACCGAAGAAATAAAGAGAAGAATAAGGTTGGCCTGGGCATCATTCGGAAAACTGTCTTATATTCTTAAGAACAGAAAATACCCGCAATACCTAAAAACAAAAGTCTTCAATCAATGTATACTCCCTGTTTTAATATATGGCTCTCAGACATGGACGTTTACAAAAGAGAATATGGAAAAAATAGCAAAGACAGAAAGAGCCATGGAAAGACAAATGCTGGACATTAAATTATCAGACAGGAAAAGAAACGAATGGATCCGTAACAAAACAAAAGTGAAAGACGTCTCTACCCAAGTAGCAAAGCTTAAATGGAAGTTCGCCGGGCACACCCTACGGCAGAAGGATGAAAGATGGACTAAGATGGTAATACATTGGAGACCATGGAACCACAAACGAAAAAGGGGAAGGCCACAGATGCGATGGTCAGATGACCTGAAGAAACACACTGGGTCAAAATGGATGCAAATTGTCCAAGATAGAGAGGCATGGAAGAAGGAAGAGGAGGCCTATATCCAAGGATGAATGTTTAGGGCTGATTAGATAGATAGAATGAAAAGAATGTCAGTCGAAATTTTTTCAGCGAAAAGTGATCGGTAACAACCCCCTAATCACCACTCTAATTTAAATTTGTCATTGACCTTATTTGGTTGTCTTTATTTATGTATTATTAATAGGTTCTAGAACTTTGACCGGCTTAGAATAATTAGTTTTAAAAAAAATGGAGTTAACAGCGAATAACGAATTTTTGTAGTTTGGAAAAATGACCTTTTCTTCGGAATAGAAAGATTAGCATCAGAGATACGAAAAAATGTTAAAATATAAAATTGTAGCTTGTTTAATTCACAAGAACACGGTTTGCATAAATTTTTTCTGCGACAAAAATTTAGTAAGCTATTGACAATAATTATAACTTGTAATAACATGCAAAAACCACCTTTACCAACCCATTCAAAGTCACCTCTTTTTGCGACTGAGGATTTAAAAAAGATGTAATATTATTACGCTTATAGATCTTCTGAAAATCTACAAAATAATTAGTTTTAAAAAAACTGGAGTTAAAAGCAAATAAGGAACTTTTGTAGTTTGGTAAAAAATGCCATTTTCTTCAGAATAGAAAGATTAGCATCACAGATACGAAAAAATGTTAAAATATGAAATTGTAAGTTATTTAATTCCCAAGAACTTGGTTTGAAAAAATTTTTTCTACGGCAAAAATTTAGTGCTTTGCAACCGACTATAATATCGAAAAACATTGATTTTTTCGATATGTAAAACTAATACTTTCGATAGCGAATAAATCGAAAACTATTAATTTTATCAAAAAAATGTATAAAACATTTTTTGCTTAGAATAAACGTTTCTATCAACTTTTGCGGTCAAAATATAATAAAAAATTTCCACCCCCGAGATGGGCTGACAACCACGCCCATGGTAAAAGCGCCTTTTGGCATCATATAGATTTCGATTATTGAACTATCTTCTGCTTATTCTCAAATTTTCAAGCAAATCGATCCATTCTGTAAAAATTGCGAGGTGAAAAGCTTCGGTCCCTGGACTACTAGGTAATTTTTTGAGAAAACCTCTCAATGACTATTTTACGTTTATTTTTTTTTATTTTGAATGAAAGGGTTGGATTTACCATTTTTCTCTAGAACATAGCCAAATAATAATAGGACTATCTCAGGGGAAACACCATTGCAGGTTAGAAAAATCAGGATAGGGTCTTGGAATCTTGGTAGTCTTACAGGTAAGAGTCTGGAGTTAGTGGATGCGCTCAAACGAAGAAGAGTTCAAATTGCTTGTATTCAAGAAACTAGGTGGAAAGGACAAAGGGCGAAAGAACTAGGTGAAGGATACAAATTGTGGTATGTAGGGAGTAGTAACACTAGAAATGGAGTTGGTATAATTGCTGATAGTGAAATGAAAGGTAACGTAGTAGAAGTTGTAAGAACGAGTGATAGAATGATGTCAGTGAAATTTGTAATTGATAAAGAGGTATTGAATGTTGTTTGTGTGTATGCTCCCCAAACAGGTCTGGGTGAGAATGAAAGAAGAGCTTTCTATGATCAATTAGGAGACGTACTGAGTGATATTCCAGCAGAGGAGAAAGTTATAATAGGAGGTGATTTCAATGCACATGTGGGCCAAACCAAGACAGGATATGAAACAATACATGGGGGATTAGGCTTTGGAACTAGAAATGAAGCTGGAGATGACATGCTTGAATTAGCAGCAGCATTGGATATGGCGATTGTTAACACATTCTTTAAAAAGAGAGAAACTCAACTTATTACCTACAAAAGTGGACAACATCAATCCCAAATAGACTACTTCATGATAAGGAAAGAAGACATGCGTGAATGCAAGGGCTGCAAGGTAATAGTGAGTGAGACAGTAAGCCAACAACATAAGCTGCTTGTTCTGGACATCGAAGTAAAAAGCGAAACTAAACAAAAATATCGGAGAGGACCACAAAAAATCAAATGGTGGCTGCTGAAAGATGAGAAAGAAGGTCTATTCAGGAGAAGAATAGTAGAAAAAATATGTTGGAACATGAAAGGAAGCCCTAATAAAATTTGGAGAAAAATGGCCAGTAGTATTAGAGAGACTGCTATTGAAATACTTGGGAAAACGTCAGGAAAAAAGTTTGAGGATAAAGAGACTTGGTGGTGGTCAAACGAAGTACAAGGAAAAATAAAAGAGAAGAGAAAATTATATAAAAAGTGGCAAGAAACCAGATCCGACACAGATCTTCAAAACTATATGGTGGCGAAAAAGGAAGCGAAAGTAGCAGTAGCAAAAGCCAAAGCAGAAGCGTATTCAAACCTATATGATCGACTTGATACCAGGGAAGGCGAAACGAAGATATATAAAATAGCCAAACAGAGAGCAAGGAAAGCAAAAGATTTTAATCAGATTAGATGTATCCGAGATGAAAATAATAAAATACTAGTTCACGAAAGGGAAGTCAAAAAGAGATGGAGAAAGTACTTTGACAGCTTATTAAATGAAGAATTTGACAGACAGCCTGTAGAGTCAACGGAGACAGTAGCAGCAATGGTCACCAAAATAACCAACGAGGAAGTGGCTCAAGCGCTTCAAAAAATAAAGAAAGGAAAAGCGGTAGGACCAGATGATATTCCTGGGGAAGTATGGAGAGCATTGGGAGAGACAGGAACAAGGTGGCTAGCAGGTCTATTTAATAGAATTATGGAAGTCGGACAAATGCCAGACGAATGGAGAAGCAGTATACTGGTACCTGTTTACAAAAACAAGGGAGATATACAACAATGTACAAACTACAGGGCTATAAAACTGCTTAGCCACACCATGAAAATATGGGAAAGAGTAATTGACAGACGGATACGTGAAGAGACCGAAATATCCGAGAATCAATTTGGCTTTATGCAGGGTAGATCAACAACAGATGCAATTTTCATTATAAGGCAGTTGATGGAAAAATACAGGAGTAAAGAAACAAACGCTCATATGGTATTCATTGATCTTGAGAAAGCATATGATAGAGTTCCTCGAGAGATTCTGTGGTGGGCACTCAATAAGAAAGGAGTCCCTGGTGAATATGTAAAGATTGTGAGGGATATGTATGAGGGAGTAACGACTAGTGTTAGGACAGGTGTGGGAGAGACTGATAAATTTCATGTGAAAGTAGGATTGCACCAAGGCTCTGTGCTTAGTCCGTATTTATTCTCATTAGTTTTGGACCAGATAACAGCGAAACTACAGGGTAACATTCCATGGTGCTTAATGTATGCTGATGATGTCGTGTTAGTAGGAAATAGTGAAAGAGACTTAGAACAAAAACTGGAACAGTGGAGACAAGCTCTGGAGGAAAAAGGTTTAAAACTTAGTAGGACAAAAACAGAGTATTTGGAATGTTCATTTAAAGATGGAGCTACTACAAATAAAATGGTATCTTTGGATGGTGAAATGATTGTGAAAAGCAATAGTTTTAAGTACCTAGGATCGGTATTACAGAGTAATGGAGAAATAGATGGAGATGCATGCAGTAGAATTAGGGCTGGATGGATGAAGTGGAAAGAAGCGAGTGGTGTGTTGTGTGACAGAAAAATTCCAATGAAGCTGAAGGGAAAATTCTATAAAACAGCCATAAGACCGGCTATGATGTACGGAACTGAATGTTGGGCAGTGAAAAAGAAAGAGGAACAACGAATGCATGTGGCGGAAATGAGAATGCTTAGATGGATGAGTGGAGTGACAAAGAAGGATAAAATTAGAAATGAGTATATTAGGGGAAGTCTAGGTGTGGCACCAATTGATGCCAAAATGAGAGAGCATAGGTTAAGATGGTTCGGTCATGTTCAGCGTCGAGACGTTGATCACCCAATACGAAGAATAGCTGAAGTGCAGATTCCTGGAAGGAGTAGGAGAGGAAGACCAAAGAAGACCTGGGGGGAGGCGATAAGGCAGGACATGTTGGTAAAGGGGATTAACATTGATATGACCCAAGACAGAATTGTGTGGAGAAATGCAATTAGGGAAGCCGACCCCGCATAGGGATAAGGCAAAGAGAATGATGATGATAGCCAAATAAGATAAACCCACTGTGTTGATATTTTTCCCATATTTTTAGCACATAACCTCTACTACATCAGAATGAAAAACGATTTTTCATATTTTTTTCCTTTCTATTATTATTGCAAAAAACACTGCAGTTGTCGGTGACATGGTTTTCATATTTTTAGCACATAATTTCGACTAATTGAAACCTTAGTGATATTGGATTTCATCCTAGTATATTCTAAAAATAATTTTGAGGCCTTTTTCAGTCATCTTATGAAAATCTTTTATTTCTTGAGCAGTTAGTTTTACAGCAGTAGTGGGCTGCCTGGATCATTTAGCTGTCTCAGCTTCTAATGCTAATGTAATTTCGTTCAATTTTCAGTCCAATATTCTTCAAATTATTATCTCTTTTATCCCATCCATTACATATAAACTGTTTAAGCGCTTAGCAAGAGTGTCATTGAGAAAACATTCAATATTAGCAAGTAAAACAGCTTTTGTTATGGGTTTATTGTCCAATTATTAGTAAAGGAACTGATATTTTTTTGCTAAGAATGCTGTGAATTATCTTTACAACCTATCTGTTTTGTGACGAAGCCATTGGGTTGATCAAGTAATTTGCTAACTAGTCTGATGGATGACAATGATAATATCAATTTGGAGTATAATTAGGATGTAACCCAATATCATTAAAGGTTTAATTAGTTCAGGGCGCATAAATAGTAGGTAAATATAAATAAATTACAGGTCTTAGATATCGGGAAAACGATGGATGCATTTTATAAAATATATTTAAAAAATACTTATCAAAGTACTCAGAAGTACCTATCAAATCAGCTCCAGAAAAAGTTGATAGCATCAAAATTTATGTTCCAAAATTTTTTCAAAATTTATGCCCTAAAAATTTTTTAAAATTTATGCTCAAAAAGTTTTCCAAAAAAAAATATTAATGGTTTTTTAGAATAACTCCGTAAATTCTCACCCAAAAACCGTTTGAGAGGTAATTTCAACGTATACATATATTGAAGTATTCAATTAAATCTTTTAAATCCTTTATTTTTTTTAATAAAAGGTTACAGTGTTCCGGTTACATGGTTCTGGCAGTAAAATTTAGGCTGTAACGCTTTTCTAAAAATTGTAAGGTGTAAGGGCCCTTTTATTTTCATCGTAACTTGCTTAATTTTGTTGGTATTAACTTCTTTTGAAGCTTATTTGATAGGCATTGCTGAGTACTTGGACAAGTGTTTAATAAGTTCCTATATTTTAAAAAAGTGCATCGTTTCCCTGTTATTTAAGCTTCAATAGTTAGGTTTGAGTACTTAATCGCCGAAAAGAAAAATACATTCAGCTACCCATAACTCACTTTTACTTAATACTAAAAGATTTTTCAAGTATGAAATTTATTCAACTTTTTATGAGCTTCTATTTTGGTAATAATAACGTTTTTATAACAACTTATAGTTTTTGAGTTATTTATGAAAAGCCGCTGTAAACATGCATTTTTTTCATGAAAAATTATAATTTTTGATTTTTAATAAGTCATAAAGTTTTAATTTATTTTAATAACTTGCTCTAACAAATATTGCTTATAATATAATTTGTCCCTATATCGAACTATGGGGTAATTATTAGTGAAACAATTTTCACCTCGATATAGGGTGGCATTCATCCCTAGAGTAAAATCGTAAGTTGGCACAACGTCACTTTTGTATCTTGAAGTATTCTCTAACCTCACACAAATTTTCATTAAAATCGATGGACGTTCAACGGAATCGAAGGTGAAAACCTCCAGTGACTGCACTAGTTTAAAATATAGGGTCAATGCAAAAAAAAAGTAAATTCAAAATAAAAAATACATGTTTTATGTATTCAAACGCTGATTTTAAATATATAGGTCAAAAATGTAATCTTGTATATTACTATATTAACTATGTTATTTACCTCAGTAAAGGATCCTTTCGTTTTGCAGATTTGTATTATTGCAAAAATTGGAATCATTATGATAGAGGAAAGAGTTAAAGCCCACCCAATCCACTCCGCCCATGATGGATAGAAGTAGTCATTATAGTGTAGAGGTTCATGATGAAATAGGCCAAATAGCACTACACCCTAAAAAGAAAATGTTTGCAATAATTTAACAAAAATAAATAAACAATAGCTATTTTTCTAAAATGATGAACACAAAAAATAGTTGTACTAAAATAATTTCCAATCACAGATATCATATTGTAGAAGTAAACGCAGTCGTGGTTCAAAACACAATGGTCATTGGTCATCATTATCGTTGCATCAAATGCAAGACCAAGACGAGACTTAGAGAGTCTTTGTCTTGGTCTTGTACCAATTGGTCTTGTTCTTGGTCTTGGTATTGCACTCCCGGTCTTGGTCTTGGTCTTGATCTTGCAAGTCTCGCAGTTACCCACTAGCATATTGCTATTTATTAAACGTTACTTTATATCTTAGAACAACGTAACAGTATAGGTACATTTTCAGCTTGACTTAACACACAGGGTAAGGCAGATAACCTTCCTATTAGAAATATCTCGAGAACTAAAAACAACAGAATCATGAAAATTGGAATAGCGGGGTGTTGAAGAGTGATCTATTTAATGAAAATATTTTTATATATTTCCTACTTCAAGTTATACCGGAAGTTGCTTATAACTTCGTTTTTTAAAATGGAATACTCTGTATATTTTTACATTTCTGAATTCTCTTCCATGTCTTCTTTCCACCCTGTAGAATTGTAGTTATTTGACATCAAAAGCTTCTTTGTTTATGTTCAAATGATTTTTAATATAGTCTACTATTGTTAAAAATTATTAGTATGTATATTTAAATGTTGCATTTGATATACAGGATTGGCCGAAATTCGGAATGAGTATTTTCCGAGTTTTCTTTAATGGAACTCCCTGTATTTTAGTATTGTAATGAAATGATATTTTATGGTACCTTTTTATTTCTTAAGCATTCCCTATACATAACTGCTTTAATTTGTGCTTAATTGTTTATCGCGTCAACAATGCGTCAACGTAGGTATTTTTATAGCTCAACCATTATTGGTAATTTTTAGGATCAGTTTAGATTAATATGTAGGTATTCCTAGATTAATATGTGTTCCGAAAAATTATTTGCGATTGAAAATGTTCACGACCAACCTAATAAAATTTCACGTAATTTTGTTGCAATAATATTTGGTTTGAATCACCAATAACTCACAAACTAAAGTAGTTAGGTATAGGGAATGCTTAAGAAATAAAAAAGTACCATATCATATCATTTCATTACAATACTAAAATACAGGATGTTTCATTTAAGAAAACTCAGAAAATACTCATTCCGAGTTTCGACCAACCCTTTATTCTAAAATTAAAAATTTAGCTATACATGCTAACAATTCTTAACAATAGTAGACTATATTAAAAATCATATGAATATAAATAGAGTTTTTGATGTTATATATGAAAATTTGATGAAAAAAAAATGTAATTCCCTTTTAAACTACCCTATATAACATTACAAAACCTTATATTTTAACAACGAAGACATCGAGGAGAATTTAAAAATATAAAAATATACAGAGCGTCCCATTCAAAAAAAAATTGAAGGCACTCGTGGGAGTGCCGACAGAAGTGAAAACTTCTTATAGTATATACATTACGAGCTCAATGCTTTTACCCCATCCTAAAAGAAGTGCTGTGCCTATATCATATACGATATGCGCGATGCGTATGCCCTATGCTATTTATGTATACATACACATAATTTATACAGAGAGAGTCTGTAATTTGAAATAAATTCAATATCTCAAATACTAATTGTTTTTTTGAAAAATGCTCAGACCCGTCGATTAGTATTTCAAATTGTCCTTTTTGACATACAATAACAATGTATACGGGGTGTCCCAATTTAGAGCTTTGACGTCATCGTTGATTTTCTTAAATGGCAACACTGTCATTTTGATAGCTATTTTGATAGGGTGTGTAAAGTTATACACAACTGCAAAATATCAAGTTTTTATTCTCTACCATTTACAAGATAATCGAAAATAACAAAGTTATGTCTGTAATTTGAAATAAATTCAATAATTAAAATACTAATTGTTTTTTTTTTAAATGCTCAGACCCGTCGATTATTATTTCAGATTGTCATTTTTGGCATACAATAATGTTGTATACAGGGTGTACCAATTTAGAGATATGACGTCATCGTTGAGTTTCTTAAATGGCAACACTGTCATTTTGATAGTTATTTTGATAGGGTGTGTAAAGTTATACTTACTTACTTACTTAGTCCTAAGCCTTTCTACCTTTAGGTGTAAGGCTGGTGGAGTTGAGTTTGGCATTGTAGTCTCCATGCTTTCCGATCTTGCGCTAGGTTTCTTGCACTTTCCAATGTCAATCCCTTCTTCTCGACTTCTTTCCTGATTTCATCTACCCACATAACTCTTGGTCTCCCTCTTTTGTTTTTCCCCTGCACTCTCGTTTCGAACACTCGTTTTGTTAGCCTCTCGTTCGACATTCTACACACGTGCCCGAACCATCTAAGTTGTCCTTCTACTATTTTTTCATTGATTGGTTCTAGTTTTAGGTTTTGTCTAATTGTTTCGTTTCGTATTTTGTCTGTCCTTTTTCTGTTTGTTATTTTCCTCAGGAACCTCATTTCCATAGCATTGACTCTGGATTTTTGTCTCCCCGTCAATGTCCATGTCTCGCTGCTATACATGATTGTTGGTCTAACTACTGATTTAACGACTGCCGTTTTTACTTTTTCCGGTATCCCTTTTTTCCCAAAAAATGTTGTTTTCATAGTGTTAAATAAGCTTCCTGTTCGTCCCATTCTCTCGTTTATTTCCATGTCTTGTTTACCATTTGATTCGATTATTACTCCTAGGTATTTAAAATATTCCACTTGCTCTAGTTGTTTCCCGTCTAATTCTATTGCGTGTGTCTTCCTCGTATTTGAAATTATCATTGTTTTTGTTTTCTCTGTATTAATTTTCATATTTATGTTTGATAGTTCTTCTTCTAGGATTTCAAGATTGTTCTGTAAGTCTTCTCTGTTTTCTGCTATCAATACCATGTCGTCTGCAAATAGTAGCTCCGATAGTTGAGTCTGTTTCATTTGCCAGTATCCTAATGTTAGTTTTCTCATTCTTCTCTTGGCTTTCTTTATCGCTTCATCCAGTACCACTGAGAATAGCAGTGGACTCAGCACGCATCCCTGTTTGACGCCTTGACTTGTAGAAAATTCTCTGGATTCCTCGTTATTGGTTCTTACTGTATTTGTATTATTTTTGTACATATCCTTTATTACTTCTATTATGTGTCTGTCGACTCCCCTTTCTGTTAGTGTCTTCCAAACGTCCTTTCTTCGGATTCTGTCAAACGCCTTTTCCAGGTCAATGAAGCACATATGTATCTCTCTATTTTTCTTGATTACCTTCTCACTTACTTGTCTTAATGTGAATATTAGGTCTTGCGTGCTTCTGTCCTTCCTGAATCCACACTGTGTGTCTTCCATAGTTGTTTCTATTTGTGTTTTTATTCTTGTCTCTAGTATTCTTGCTAATACCTTCCCAGGGATACTTGATATGGTGATACCTCGGTAATTATTACAGTTTCTCTTGTCTCCCTTTTTGTGTATTGGTAATATAATGTCTTTCTTCCAGTCCTTTGGTAATTCTGCTCTATTTATGATATCATTCATTAGTTCTTTCATGCTATCCATTCCCTCTGTCCCCATGAATTTTATCATTTCCGGGGTGATATGATCCTTGCCTGGTGCTTTGCCCAGTTTTACTCTTTCTATTGCTTTCTCTAATTCCTCTCTTGTTATGGATTCCACTTGTTGTTTTTCATTCCTTTCTTGTATCTCCCCTATGTTGTCCTTGTCTACATGAGTTAGCTCTTTGAAATGTTCTCTCCATCTTTCCATTATTTGTTTTTCTTCTGTTAGTACGTTTCCATTCTTGTCTTTTATATTCGGCATCGTGTGCTCTTTCTTTTGTCTGAGTTGTTTTAATGCGCCGTAGAAGAGTTTTTGGTTTTCCCTATAATTTTTTGTCATTTTTTGTCCAAATATCTCCCATGACCTTTCCTTTCCTGCTTTCACCGCTATTTTAACCTCTTTCCTTTTTTCTTTATATGCTTCGTAATCTTCCGGGTGTTTTGTGCTTAGGTATCTTTTCCATTTGTCTTTTTTGTTCTTTATTTTCTCTCGTATTTCTTCCGTCCACCATTCTGTTCTCCTCATGTTAGTGTTTGCTATTTTTGCTTTCCCGCAAGTTTCCTCAGCTGCTTTGATTATGCTGGTTTTTAGATATTCCCATTTTTTTTCTATATTTGTATTTTTTGCCCTACCTTTCAAAGTATTATCTAAGTTTTCTTGGAATTTCTTCTTATATATTTCCTCTTTTAATTTGTAACTTTTTATTTTTTCATTTACTACCTTTCTTCTCTTTTCTTCTTTTTCCTCTGTTGTTCTCATTCTCATTATTACTAGATGGTGGTCACTGCCAATCTCCGAGCCTCTTTTCACTTTCGTATCCTGTACTCTTTTCCATTTGTTGCTGCTTACCAAAAAGTAATCTATGATTGATTTTTCGTTTCTGCTGTCTTGTACTCTCGTGTATTTGTGTACTTCTTTATGTTTAAATTTTGTATTTGTTATAACTAGTTTATTCTCCATACATATTTCTATTATTCTTTCACCATTTCTGTTTAGCATTTCTTCTCCTTCTTTTCCCATGCACTCCTCTATTCCGCTGTTGTTGTTTCCGACTCTACCGTTTAGATCTCCCATTACAATTATGTTTTCTTCCCCATTATCAATTTGCATTTGGAGCTCCTCGAAAAATTTATCTTTCTCTTCCTTTCTTGCATCTTCATTTACTCCGTAGGCTGTTATTATTGTCCATATTTCTTCGTCCATCAGTTTAATTTTCACCGATAATATTCTCTGGTTAACATATGTTTCTTCTATAACGTGTTGTAGTCTATTCGGTGCAATTATTATCCCGACTCCTTCTTTTGCTCTCTCTTTTGTATCCGCTCCTACCCAAAGTAACCAATATCCTTTGTGTATTTTCTTAAGACCTTTTCCTTTCATCTTCGTTTCTGTTATTCCTAGTATTTCTATTTTTTGTCTTATCATATCTTCTACCAGTTCTTCCTCTTTTCCATTGATGCTTCTCACATTCCATGTTCCCATTTTTATCTCTCCTTTTTTCTGCAATCTAGCTTTCCCCTTTTTCCTATTTTCATCCTTGTTTACCTTTGCATCATCCTTTTCCCTATCGCTTTTCCCATTCATTGCCTTGGTTGTCATTGTTGTGGGTCCGGTCTCATTATTTTCTTTTAGTTTTTTGAAGTCCCTTCCCCGATATTTCTGTGAGTTAGTATAAGTTTCTCTTTATTATGGTCCCATTTCCACTCCTTTCCATTAATCTCCAGTTTCATATATCCTATCTTCGTAGTATTACCTTTGTCTTTTTCTTCTTTTGCCATTTTCCTAATTTTTGCTTGTATTTCCCTTTCCTTTCTTGTTAAATCTGATTCTATATACACCTTTTGTCCCTGTAGATTTTTCAGTTTTCCTTTGTTTTTTAGTACACTCATCTTATCCGTTAGGTTTTCCATTTCTGCTACAAAGATTTGGTCGCCGATCTTCACCGCTCCTCTCAGTCTGACCTCTAATTTCAGATTTCTTCCTATGAAGTGTTCTACTGACTCCTTTACAGGCTTTCCGTCGGTAGCATCTAGTGTTAGGCCTTTTAATACTATATTATTTCTCCGTCTATCTTTTTCCAATTGTTCTATTCTATTGTTTGCCATTTTTAAACCTTCTTCCAATTTTTCGTTTTTTTCTTTCAGCTCCTTAATATATTCCATCGTTTCTTTTTGGTCTTTCCGTATGGTTCTTATTTCTGCCATCATTTCATCATTTTTCCACATAACTTCCCGCATAATTTTTATCATCTCTTCATTTGTGTCGTTGCTTTTATTCGGTGTTCGTCTCGTCAGGTTACTCTTTTCAAAATATAATTTATCTTCTTTATATTTTTTCTTCTTAGATTCTTCGTCGCCACTATCAGATAGTTCTTCATTCTTTCTATAGGTTTCCTTTCGGATTGTTCCTGTTCCGCCACTGGCCATTTTAAATTAAATGTTAACCTCAGCACTAATATAAATATTATTATTATACACTTAGAAGTTTATTTTTATTTCGCACAAGAACGCTTTTTAAGTTTAACGATTATCGATAACGATAGGTCTTTTAAAAAACCGGTGTTTTTATTGTGATAGGTTTCGAATTCGAAATTACCTTATCGCCAATACACCTGCCACACGACCTCTCGCCTCGCTTGCCAAACTCGAACTGAAAGTTATACACAACTGCAAAATTTCAAATTTTTGTTCCCTATCATTTACAATATAATTAAAAATAACAAAGTTATGAAAAACAAGTAATCAAATAATAATTGAATTTAATTATTTCAAATAAGCAAATGCTCATAACGTTGCCCATTGACAATTTGACAATAATTGAGGGCCGACATTATGAGTATTTGCTTAATTGGAATAATTAAATTCAATTATTATTTGATTACTTGTTTTTCATAATTTTGTTCTTTTTTATTTTCTTGTAAATGATAGGGAACAAAATTTGAAATTTTGCAGTTGTGTATAACTTTACACACCATATCAAAATAACTATCAAAATGACAGTATTGCCATTTAAGAAAATCAACGATGACGTCATATCTCTAAATTGGGACACCCTGTATACATTATTATTGTATGACAAAAATGACAGTTTAAAATACTATTCGACGGGTCTGAGCATTTTTCAAAAAAACAATTATTATTTTAATTATTGAATTTATTCCAAATTATAGATATAACTTTGTTATTTTCTATTATCTTGTAAATGGTAGAGAATAAAAATTTGATATTTTGCAGTTGTGTATAACTTTACACACCCCATCAAAATAGCTATCAAAATGACAGTGTTGCCATTTAAGAAAATCAACGATGACGTCATATCTCTAAATTGGGACACCCTGTATACATTATAATTGCATGTCAAAAAGGACAATTTGAAATACTAATCAACGGGTCTGAGCATTTTTCAAAAAAACAATTAGTATTTGAGATATTGAATTTATTCCAAATTACAGACTCCCTCTGTATATGTACAAAATTGATTTCAGCGAAGTGATGACCATTAAGAAATTTTCAATTCAAAAATTTATTTCGTCGGAGCGATAACGGTCGCTAATTTAATCATTTTCCCCATCCAAAAAGTGCACAACGTCGCTAATGACGGTCGCTAATTTAATACTTTTTCCCCATCCAAAAAGTGCACAACGACCCTTAAGAAGTTTTCACTTCAAAAATTTATTTCTTCGAGGCGATGACGGTCGCAACGGTGGTCGCCAATTTAATACTTTTTCCAATCCAAAAAGTCCCTAAAGAAGTTTTAACTTCAATACATATACGTACAAAATATTTATTTCGCCGAAGAGATGACGGTCGCGATGACGGTCGCGAAATAAATCCTTTTTTTCTATCGAAAAATAGGTTTTACATTTATTTTAAATTTAAATACCTCTATACAATTTATGTATAGATAGTCCAAGTAATGAAGCTTAAAATAGGACAAAACCTCGCAATTTTTACAGAATGGATCGATTTGCTTGAAAATTTGAGAATAAGTAGTGGATAGTCCAAGGATCAAAATCTATATGATGCCGAAAGGCGCTTTTACCATGGGGGTGGTTGTCACCCCATCTCGGGGGTGGAAATTTTTTATTATATTTTGACCGCAAAAGTTAGTAAAGACATTCATTCTAAGCAAAAAACGTTCTATACAATTTTTTGATAAAATTAATAGTTTTCGATTTATTCGCTATCAAAAGTGTTAGTTTTATATCGAAAATATCAATGTCTTCTAATTGGTTTACTGCTAATAACTACAATAGTTTTAGATTTATCAAAACAACTTTACTTAACAAAAATGTACCTTTTGAAACAATAAACAAAACCGTTTCTTTTAGTTTTTTTAAGACCAATAGTAATCGAGCTATACATTATTAAATGTAAGCTATTCTTCGTCAAATGCTAAATACTGTAGTTTCAAAGTTAAAAGACGGGAAAATTAAGCATTTTTCGAGAATAACTTGTTCAAATTAATTTAAAGCATTTTAAAATATCTATCTCCACATATAAAAATAAAGTCTTTAGCTCAAAAATTAAGGGACGTATATTGAAAAGAATGTTAGTCCCTACTTTTTTCAGCGAAAAAGTGATCCGAAGCAACCTCCTAATCACCACCCTAATTAAAATAAGTCATTAACCTTATTTGGTCTTCTTTATTTTTATATTATTAATAGGTTCTAGAAGTTTGATCGGCTTAGAATGATTAGTTTAAAAAAAAAAATTGAAGGTACTCATGGGAGTGCCGACAGAAGTGAAAACTTCTTATAGTAAATAAATTACGGGCCCAATGCTTTTTCCCCATCCAAAAGGAAGTGCTATACCAAATGATATACGCGATGCGTATGCCCTATGCTCTTTATATAATATACATACACGTAATTTATATACGTACAAAATTTATTTTAACGAAGTGATGACGGTCGCAAATTCAATATTTTCCCCACCCAAGAAGTGCACAACATCCCTAAAGAAATTTTCAATTCAAAAAATTATTTCGTCAAAGCGATGACGTTCTCTAATTTAATACTTTTTTCCCCTCCAAAAAGTGCAGAACGTCCCTCAAGAAGTTTTCACTTCAAATATTTATTTCGTTGAAGCGATGATGGTAGCTAATTCAATACTTTTCCCATCCAAAAAGTGCACAACGTCCCTAAAGAAATTTTTAATTCAAAAACTTCTCGAAGTGATGACGGTCGCTAATTTAATACTTTTTCCTCATCCAAAAAGTGCACAACGTCCCTCAAGAAGTTTTTACTTCAAATATTTATTTCTGCGAAGCGATGATTGTCGCTAATTTAAAAGTTTTCCATCCAAAAAGTGCACAAGGTCCCCAAAGAAATTTTCACTTTAAAAATTTATTTCGTCGAAGCGATGACGGTATCTAATTTAATAATTTTTCCTTATCCAAAAAGTGCACGTCCCTAAAGAAGTTTTCACTTCAAAAATTTATTTCGCCGAAGCGATGACGGTCGCCATGACAGTCGCTAATTCAATACTTTTTCCCCATCTAAAAAGTGCACAATGTCCCTAAAGAAATTTTCACTTCAAAAATTTATTTCGTCGAAGCAATGACGGTAGATAATTTAATATTTTTCCCCAACCAAAAATTGCACAACGTCCCTCAAGAATTTTTCCCTTCAAAAATTTATTTCTTCGAAGCGATAACGGTCTCTAATTCAATACTTTCTTCCATCTAAAAAGTGCACAACGTCCCTAAAGAAATTTTCACTTCAAAAATTTATTTCGTCGAAGCGATGGCAATCGCGATAACGGCCGCTAATTTTTAATATTTTTCCCCATCCTAAAAGTGCACAATGTCCCACAAGAAGTTTTCACTTCAAAAATTTATTTCTTCGAAGCGATGACAGTCGCAATGACGGTCACTAATTTAATACATTTTTCCATCCAAAAAGTGCACAACGTCCCTAAAGAAGTTTTCACTTCAATAAATATACCTACAAAATTTATTTAGTCGAAGAGATGACGGTCGCGAAATAAATCCTTTTTCCCCATCCTGAAATAGGTTTTACATTTATTTAAAATTTAAATGCTTCTATACAATTTATATATACATACAAAAATAATATATAGCTTAAGGCATAAGCGATGACGGCCGCAATGACGGTCGCGATGACGGTCGCGAATTCAATGCTTTTTCCCCTATCCAAAAATCGCACAACGTCCCTAAAGAAGTTTTCACTTCAAAAATTGAGTTAGAAGCGCATAACGAATTTTTGTAGTTTGGAAAAAAATTATATTTTCTTCAGAATAGAAAGATTAGCATCAGAGATAGGAAAAAATGTTTAAATATGAAATTGTAGCTAATTTAATTCTCAAGAAACTGGTTGGCAAAACTTTTTACTACAGCAAAAATTGAGTGAGCTATTGATAATTAAAACTTGTAATAACATGCAAAAACCACCTTTACCAACCCTTTCAAAGTCACCTCTTTTTACGATTGAGGATTTTAAAAAGAATTAATATTAAGCTTAATAGACCTTATAGAAACCTACAAAATTCTTTTTCGCCAAACTTTCTAAGATAAAAAATAGAAAAGTTACGGTTAAAAAATTAATATATTTTGTTTAAAAAAAAAGGAGAAATTTAATTGGAAGCATAATAATGTAAGTTAGCTATATTTTTAGTCATGGGCCTTATTCAGTCTTCTTTATTTATGTATTATTAATAGATTCTAGAAGTTTGACTGGCTTAGAAAGATTAGTTTTTAAAAAACTGGAGTTAAAAGCGAATAACGAATTTTTGTAATTTGGTAAAAATGTCGATTTTTTCAGAATAGAAAGGTTACCATTAGAGATACGAAAAAATGTTTAAGTATGAAATTTTAGGTTATTTAATTCCCAACAAATTGGTTTGAGAAAATTTTTTCTACGGCAAAAATTAAGTGAATCGTAAATTAGTATATTATTGAAAAACACTTATTTTTTCGATATAAAACTAACACTTTCGATAGCGAATAAATCGAAAACTATTCATTTTATCAAAAAAATGTATAGAAAATTTTTTGCTTAGAATGAATGTGTTTATCAACTTTTGCTGTCAAAATATAATAAAAAATTTCCACACCCGGGATGGGGTGGCAACCACCCCCATGGTAAAAGCGCCTTTCGGCATCATATAGATTTTAATCCTTGGACTATCCACTACTTGTTCTCAAATTTTTAAGTAAATCGATCCATTCTGTAAAAATTGCGAGGTGAAAAGCTTCAGTTCCTGGACTAAGATACACATAATATAGAAAAGTACAAAATTTATTTCGTCGAAGAGATGACGGTCGCTATGACGGTAGCGAAATAAATCCTTTTTCACCATCCAAAAATAGGTTTCACATTTATTTTAAATTTTAATACTTCTACACAATTTATATATACATACACATAAAATATATATATGTACCTACAAAATTTATTTCGCCGGAGAGATGACGGTCGCTATGATGGTCGCGAAATTAATCTTTTTTCCCCATCGTAAAATAGGTTTTATATTTATTTTAAATTTAATACTTCTATAAAATTTATATATACATACACATAATAAATTAATATATATACAAAATTTATTTCGCCGAAGAGATGACGGTCGCTATGATGGTCGCGAAATTAATCTTTTTTCCCCATCGTAAAATAGGTTTTATATTTATTTTAAATTTAATACTTTTTTATAATTTATATATACACACACATAACAAATTAATATATATACAAAATTTATTTCGCCGAAGAGATGACGGTCGCTATGATGGTCGCGAAATTAATCTTTTTTCCCCATCGCAAAATATGTTTTACATTTATTATAAATTTAAATACGTCTACACAATGTATATATACATACACATAATATATAGCATGAGCGATGACGGTCGCAATGACGGTCGCGATGAGGGTCGCGAATTCAATGCTTTTTCCCCTATCCAAAGAAAGTGCACAACGTGCCTAAAGAAGTTTTCACTTCAAAAACGAAGTTATAAGCAACATCCGGTATAATCGGAAGTAGGAAATATATGAAAATATTTTCATTAAATAGTTCATTCTTTAAAACCCCATCGTTCACATTTTTATGATTCTGTTGCCTTTAGTTTTCGAGATATTTCTAATAGGACCTTTATCTGCCTCACCCTGTAGACATAGTAAAAACCAAGAAAATTAATAAATGTCTAAACAACTCACATCGGGTTGGGTTTGAACCCACGATCTAAACTATCCCTGCCTATACTCTCACTAACTGAACTATCTACCATATCCTACGGGAGTCAGTCTGTTTCTTTAAACATTTGCATTTAGTAACCTTATATTACATATTACATAAATATGTGCTAAAACATGGTTAAAACACAAAAACCCAAATAAATGACATAAAAATGACAAAGAACATTCTCTGTCTAAAGAAAGGAATTTTGTTTGACCCATTGATATAAAATTGCACACTCTGCAGAAAGGTTAAAAGTACAATGTTTAATCTTTATACGATCTGGTATTTAGAATCCTAACTGATAAGGAAAAACAATTGAGTGTGCGTCGTATTATATTTTTTATCAACTTTAAAAATTTTCAAGTTACTGTCGGCGTCACAACACAGATTATTTTATGAAAGGACATCTATTCTCAAAATCTAGACAATTACATACAATTAATTTCAGAGCGAAGGTGTGCGTCGCCGTCGTCTGCTAGGAATAATTGTATTACAAAATATTTTATTTTTACATTGTAGTAATTTATTATGACCTCTGAGTACCCTATCAAATAAATATGTTAAGTGTTCTTTTAATGAATATTTTGATTCGCTATGTATGTTTATTGTATTGTTCATAATTCGCGAATGAATGCGAAAGTAGGAAGAGAGGATATGTATATGAATATAACAGGGAGTAAATGCCTACATAAAGAAAGTAATGACAATGGCAAAAAACTAATAGACTTTTCAATGGAACATAACCTTAAGATAGTAAATACACAATTCGATCATAAAGATGTACATAAAATAACCTGGATCTCTCCTGATGGGAAAACCAGAAACCAAATAGACCATGTTATAATTGAAAGAAAACACAACAGATCCGTGACTGATTGCAGAAGTTACAGAGGAGCAGATGCTGACAGTGATCATATATTGACGATAGTTAAACTGAAGCAAGAAATTCCCATACTACCCAGAAAAGGAAAACAACGGAAAAGTACCAATTAGAGCGCCTTCAAGATAAAGAGGTAGAAAAAAGAATAGAGGAAGAGATAAACAAAAGATTGGGAAGAATCACAACGGAGAATGTAGAAGAGGAATGGGATATAATACAAACAACCGTGATAGAAGCGACAGATCTTAGTATTGGGAAAGCAGAAAAAGAAAAGAGAGAACAGTGGTTCGATGAGGACTGCAAAAGAATCCTAGAGCAGAGGACAACGCAAAAATGGATATTATTAGAAACAACACAGAAAAAAGTAAAGAGCATTATAAAAACCAAAGAAGAGAAGCTAAACGATTATGCAAGCAAAAGAAGAGAGAATTTTTGGAAAAACAACTAGAAATAATAGAAGAAAACTATGCCCAAAAAGAGGTTAGAAATTTTTATCTAGGAGTAAAAAAGACACGAGCAACTCAAAATAAATACACAATGTTTTGCAGAAATAAAGATGGTACGTTATTGGGAGACAAGACAGAAAAGTTAAACAGATTGGCAGAGTATTTCGAAGAATTATTAAACGATAAAGGCTAAACAGAAACAGAAAAGCAACAACAAAGACAAGAAATAGAACAACAACAAATACAAGAAACAGAAGCACTACAAATACAAAATCCGACAGAAATTGAGATGATAGCAGTAATAAAAGATCTAAAAAAATTGAAGGCACTCGTGGGAGTGCCGACAGAAGTGAAAACTTCTTATAGTATTTACATTACGAGCTCAATGCTTTTACCCCATCCTAAAAGAAGTGCTGTACCTATATCATATACGATATGCGCGATGCGTATGCCCTATGCTATTTATGTATACATACACATAATTTATATACAGAGAGAGTCTGTAATTTGGAATAAATTCAATGTCTCAAATACTGATCCTTCTTTTGAAAAATGCTCAGACCCCTCGATTAGTATTTCAAATTGTCCTATTTGACATACAATAATAATATATACAGGGTGTCCCAATTTAGAGATATGACGTCGTCGTTGATTTTCTTAAATGGCAACACTGTCATTCTGATAGCTATTTTGATAGGGTGTGTAAAGTTATACATAACTGCAAAATATCCAATTTTTATTCTCTCCCATTTACAAGATAATAAAAAATAACAAAGTTATGTCTGTAATTTGGAATACATTTAATAATTTAAATACTAATTGTTTTTTTGAAAAATGCTCAGACCCGTCGATTAGTATTTCAAATTGTCATTTTTGACATACAATAATAATGTATACAGGGTGTCACAATTTAGAGATATGACGTCGTCGTTTATTTCCTTAAATGACAACACTGTCATTTCGATAGCTATTTTAATAGGGTGTGTAAAGTTATACATAACTGCAAAATTTAAAATTTTTATTCCCTACCATTTACAAGATAAAAAAAATCAATCAGTAAAAGTAATCAAATAAAAATTTAATTTAATTATTTAAATTACGCAAATGCTCATAATGTTACCTTTAATTATTGTCAATAATATTGTCAATAATTGGCAACATTATGAGCATTTGCTTAATTGAAATAATTAAATTCAATTATTATTTGATTAGTTGATTTCATAACTTTGTTATTTTTTATTATCTTGTAAATGGTAGGGAATAAAAATTTGAAATTTTGCAGCTATGTATAACTTTACACACTCTATCAAAATAGCTATCAAAATGACAGTGTTGCCATTTAAGAAAATCAACGATGACGTCATATCTCTAAATTGGGACACTGTGTATACATTATTATTGTATGGTAAAAAGGACAATTTGATATACTAATCGACGGATCTGAGCAATTTTCAAAAAAACAATTAGTATTTGAGATATTGAATTTATTCCAAATTACAGACTCTCTCTGTATGTACAAAATTGATTTCAGCGAAGTGATGACCATAAAGAAATTTTCAATTCAAAAGTTTATTTCGTCGAAGCGATAACGGTCGCTAATTTAATAATTTTCCCCATCCAAAAAGTGCACAACGTCCCTGAAGAAGTTTTCACTTCAAATATTTATTTCGTCGAAGCGATGATAGTTGCTACTTTATTACTTTTTTACATCGAAATAGTGCACAACGTCCCTAAATAAGTTTCACTTTAAATATTTATTTCTTCGAAGCGATTACGGCCCTAATTCTATACTTTTCCTCCATACAAAAAGTGCACAACGTCCCTAAAAACGTTTTTACTTAAAAAATTTATTTCGTCGAAGCGATGACGGTCGCTAACTTAATCATTTTTCCTTATCCAAAAAGTGCACAACGTGCCTCAAGAAGTTTTCATTTCAAAAATTTATTTCTTCGAAGCGATGAAGGTTCGCTAATATAATATTTCCCCCATCCAAAAAGTGCACAACGTCCCTCAAGAACTTTCCACTTCTAAAATTGATTTCATCGAAGCGATGACGGTCGCTAACTTAATACTTTTTTCCATCGAAAAAGTGCACAACGTCCCTAAAAAAGTTTCACTTCAAATATTTATTTCGTCGAAGCGATGGATGACAGTCCCTAATTCAATACTTTTCGCCCATCCAAAATGTGCACAACGCCCCTAAAGAAGTTTCACTTCAAATATTTCTTTCGTCGAAGCGATGACGGTCCCTAATTTAGTAATTTATCCCCATCCAAAAAGTGCACAACGTCCCTAAAGAAATTTTTGACTTCAAACATTTATTTTGTCGAAGCGATAAAGGTCGCTAATTTAATATTTTTCCCCATCCAAAAAGTGCACAACGTCCCTCAAGAAGTTTCCACTTCAAAAATTGATTTCATCGAAACGACGACGATCGCTAATTTAATACTTTTTCCATCGAAAAAGTGCACAACGTCCCTAAAGAAGTTTCACTTCAAATATTTATTTCGTCGAAGCGATGACGGTCTCTAATTCAATACTTTTCCCCCATCCAAAAATTGCACAACGTCCCTCAAGAAGTTTTCACTTTACAAATGTATTTCATCGAAGCGATGACGGTCGTGATGACGGTCGATAATTTAATACTTTTTTCCATCCAAAAAGAGCACAACGTCTCTAAAGAAGTTTTCACTTCAAATGTTTATTTCGTCAAAGCGATGACGGTCGCTTATTTATTACTTTCTCCCCATTCAAATTTAATAATATTTTTCCATCCAAAAAGTGCACAACGTCCCTAAAGAAGTTTTCACTTCAAAAATTTATTTCGCCGAAGCGATGACGGTCGCTAATTCAATATTTCTTCCCCATCTAAAAAGTGCACAACGTCCCCAAAAGAAGTTTTTACTTTAAAAATTTATTTTGCCGAAGCGATGACGGTCGCGATGACGTTCGCTAATTCAATACTTTTTCCCTATCTAAAAAGTGCACAACGTCCCTAAAGAAATTTTCACTTCAAAAAATTATTTCGTCGAAACGATGACGGTCGCTAATTTAATACTTTTTCCCCATCCAAAAAGTGCACAACGACCCTTAAGAAGTTTTCACTTCAAAAATTTATTTCTTCGAGGCGATGACGGTCGCAACGGCGGTCGCCAATTTAATACTTTTTCCCATCCAAAAAGTGCACAACGTCCCTAAAGAAGTTTTAACTTCAATACATATACGTACAAAATATTTATTTCGCCGAAGAGATGACGGTCGCGATGACGGTCGCGAAATAAATCGTTTTTTTCTATCGAAAAATAGGTTTTACATTTATTTTAAATTTAAATACTTCTATACAATTTATGTATAGATACACATAATATAGAAAAGTACAAAATTTATTTCGTCGAAGAGGTGACGGTCGCTATGACGGTCGCGAAATAAATCCTTTTTCACCATCCAAAAATAGGTTTCACATTTATTTTAAATTTTAATACTTCTACACAATTTATATATACATACACATAAAATATATATATATATATATATATATATATATATATATATATATATATATATATATGTACCTACAAAATTTATTTCGCCGGAGAGATGACGGTCGCTATGATGGTCGCGAAATTAATCTTTTTTTACATCGTAAAATAGGTTTTATATTTATTTTAAATTTAATACTTCTATACAATTTATATACACATACACATAATAAATTAATATATATATACAAAATTTATTTAGCCGAAGAGATGACGGTCGCTATGATGGTCGCGAAATTAATCTTTTTTCCCCATCGTAAAATAGGTTTTACATTTATTATAAATTTAAATACGTCTACACAATGTATATACATACACATAATATATAGCATGAGCGATGACGGTCGCAATGACGGTCGCGATGAGGGTCGCGATGACGGTCGCGAATTCAATGCTTTTTCCCCTATCCAAAGTAAGTGCACAACGTGCCTAAAGAAGTTTTCACTTCAAAAATAATAAAAGTACCGGAGAAAGCGAAGTTCCAGCAGAGATATTAAAGGTAGGAGAAAATATGCTGCAGCAAAAGATAGCTCGACTAATAAATAAAATATGCGAACACGAAAAAATGCCAGATCAATTGAACACAGCAATTATCTGCCCAATTAAAAAGAAAGGTGATAAAACCATCTGTGAAAATTACAGAGGAATCGCACTGTTAGAAGTGGTATATAAGGTATTGGCAAAAATCATGAGAACCAGAATAAAAACCTATGAATCAGAAATAATAGGAGAATACCAGGCTGGTTTCAGACAGGGAAGAGCAACAACCGATGAAATTTTTATGCTAAAATTGCTAAAAAACAATAGTTATGAACAAAATCTAGGTTTGCATATGCTCTTTATTTATTTTAAACAAACTTACGATTCCATCTCACGAAATGGAATATATGAAGCAATAAGATCACTAGGAATACCAGAGAAACTAATACGATTAGTTAAAATGACGCTAACCAATACAGTCAACAAAGTCATGATCGAAGGTAATCTTTCAAATCAGTTTAACGTCAATAGAGGATTAAAATAAGGAGATCCCCTGTCCACAGATTTATTCAACCTAGTACTGGAAAAGGTAATTAGAGGAGCCAATATCCACACAAGCGGTAAGATTTTCAACAAAAGACAACAATGCATATGTTTTGCAGATGACTTGGTGTTTCTGACACGTTCAAGAATAGAACTTCAAAAAATGTTCAAACAATTTGAAGAAGAAGCTGGAAAATATGGCCTGAATATTAACCAAGAAAAAACCAAGTATATGGGAATGAGAGGGGAAAATGCAGAAGAAAATAAATGGATCACTCTAACGACGAATGACAGAGAATATAAATTTGAGAAGGTAACTGAATTTGAGTACCTTGGACTAACCGTTACAAATAGAGGAGACGAAGAGAGAGAGATTGATAAACGGTTGTTGAAAGCTAGCAAAGCAGTAGGATCATTAAACGCACTGTTGAAGGCCAAAAACGTGTCCAGGGCAGCCAAAATTCGAACTTATGAGACAATAGTGAGACCAACGGTGCTGTATGCATGTGAAACTTGGACCATGAATCAGAAACAAGAAAAAAGCTAGAGATTTGGGAGAAGAAAATCTTGAGAAGAGTTTTTGGTGGTATCAAGGTAGCTAACGGGGAATGGCGCAGAAGAACAAACCAGGAGCTAATGCAGATATATAAGAGACCCAAAATAACACATAAAATCAGGGCGCAGAGAGTTAGATGGTTGGGACATGTTTCACGAATGCCACAAGAAAGAAACGTCCTAAGAGTTTTGTTAGCAGGAGAACAAGGGAAGAAAAGAAGAGGGAGACCACGAAGGAAGTGGTTGGATGCCGTCCGGACTGACATAGAAGAAATGAGTACAAGAGACTGGAGAGAATAAATGAAGGACCGGAAAAAGTGGAAGAATATAGTCAAGACTATCGAAGCCAAGGGCCTCTAAGGCCCGTAGCGCTATTATATATGTATGTTTACTGTATTGTTCATAATCCGCATAAGTCCAATTTTCCAAATTTTTGTTACATACTTTTTTTCCGTCTCATAGTCTCTAAGCATATACCCGAACTACTACTATATTCCCTAAAATGACACTTAATTTTAACTGCAAGACGCAAGAGTCTCGCAGGCTTAGTCTTGTTCTTGCTCAAGTCTTGTACGGTCAGTCTTGGTCTTGGTCTTGCTAAAATAAAGCGGTCTTGGTCTTGCAAAAACGCAAGGACAAGACCAAGACCGATTTTGGGCAACACTAGTCATCATTGTCGATAATTGAAAATTATATCATAAAAAAATACAAAATGTGTACTACAAAGTCTCTGTTTTGAAAATTTAATACTTTTATTATAAGTATGCGATATCCATAGACATATTAATAAGAATATAGATTAGGTAAGGTATGGGCCTGTGAATAGAGGTGTAACGCCAATATCAAGTGATCGCATGGTAAAAAGAGATAAATAGACCACCGATCGACTGCCCGCGCCATACAATATTTTGCTTAGTATGCCTTGCCTATTCTGATTATGTATATGGTGATAAAACCCTCCAAAAAAATAATATAGTAGGGTCATTTTTAAATAAGTCTTTCGTTGAAGATCTATTCATATTGTTGTTAAAAATATTTTCTTATTTATTTATTTATATTTAATCTTTACATTTTAATGCAATTCTTTCGATCACACCTTTTTTAGAATCGCCAATGCCAAATATGTCAGTAATTTTCGTCTTAATTTTTACTCTTATACAATTACTAGTTTTACTTACTTGTATATAGTAAAAATAAATGGATTTGTCAATTTTATTAACTTATCTTTTACTACTTACTATGATAAAAGATGGACTAATAAATTTCCAACAAACTCTCCAATACAATCCTGGTTTCATACCAAGCATTGCTTCTACATCTTGCGAAAATCTATCAAGACCTAAAAATTGTATACGTAAGAAGATTAGTCATACATTTTTTTGTATTTTACCATAAAACCATGAAACAGCAACTGCTTCAAAAATTGCTGAGCACAGGAGTGAAATTCCTGCCGAATAAGTGTCAAACAAGTGGAACATATAAATACCACCCTAAAACAAATAACGGAATAAAAATATATTAGATGAATATATTACAGGGTGTTTCATTAATAATTGGAAACATTTTAACTGTAGATCCTTGGGCTCAAAATATTAAGATTTAACCCAAATCAAATAAATAAAATGTGGCTCCTTACTGAGTACTGACTTACAAGGCATTTGATTTAAAAATTGAGAAATTATTTGTACCCAGTACTTTGAAACTGTTCGACATATCCTTATTATTCTTGACAGCAAGTGTAGGTAGTGTACACCCTACTAAATTATATTATACAAAATATTTCTTGATACCTCCAGAAGCGTACAACGGGGGAAAGTCATTGATTGACCTTTCCTAAATTCTATGCCATTGGCTGACTGCTGTTTTAGCATAATTTTTAGATTCTCTACTACTTTCTATGTAAATAATATACTCTTCATTCGTAACGATAAAATCATTAGTTTTAGATATATGTTTGAACTTAAAAACGAAGGAGCATAATACTTTTCATAAAATAACTGTTTCTTTTAATTTTTGACTACAAATATATATCTAGAAAACTAATGACTTTATCGTTACCATTGAGGAGTACCTTATTAACATGCAGACAATTGGAGAATCCAAAAATTGCAATAAATTGACTACCATGACTACATGTCAACCAATGACTATCCCCCGTCGTACGCCTCTGGAAGTAGCCAGAAACATTTGTTTAACATAATTTTGTATGGTGTGCACTACACTTATTCCCAAGGATATGTCAAATGGTTTTAAAGTACTGGATACAAATAATTTTTCAATTTTTAAATAACAAGCACGGAAGGCACATTTTATTTAAATGATTTGCGTTAAATCTTAATATTTTGAGTACAAGAATTTACAGTGAAAATATTTCCAATTATTAATGAAACACCCTGTATAGTGTCAATAAGTATCAATGTAAAACTGATATATCAGCACAAGCTCTAACAAAAGAACTTCATTAATTAAAAAACATTTCGGTGAAAAAAGCCTCGACTTAATGAAATTTACCTTAGAATCTTGCACTTACAAATGAATTGGTGCACATTTTTCGTTGTGTCCTTTCCAACCTTTTACTCTGGCGTTTTTGTGTGAGCTAAAGTTTCTGCTCCGTTTGTGAGCACTGGTTCAAAGCTTTCCTTTTTAAATGTATTGGAACATTTTTTGTTTTAAACACGTCTCTCATTTTTCCGAATGCAGCAGTAAATTTACCCTTATGAGTAGCTCATATGTTTGCTTGTCTGGCTTTCATGGCTCAAATACGCATCTCTCATTCCAAATTCAAATTCCATTCGCGATTTCTCGACGTCTGTTAGCTCAGTTGAGGATACGTTCGTCATCATTTTTGTTTTCCCCAGTTTATCGTCAAATGGACTCTTTGTGTTACTTGCTGTAGTTGCTGCAACATAACTGACTTCTTTTAAGTGGTATATTATGGGAAAAATATCAGTGCCATGGGAATAATTTTACTTTTATATAATGTTTCATAGAGACTTTTCAGTAGGTATAATGTGATATCTGGTCCATCCAAGAATATATATTTTCCATTTTTTCCATTTTTTTTTCGACCTTTCGGCAAAATAATTTGATGTTTTTGTTTTTTATTATAGCTTTTTTATTTTTATAAAAAGATTTTCTTATGTGAAGAGCGTCTATGAACACCATACCATATATACCCAAAATTCCCCATAAAATTCCATTTATCTAGAATTTATTGTTTACTTACCGGTGTGACATTTATTAAAGCCACACAAAAGGAACATAAAATTATTGCTAGAGTAAAAATTTCTCTGGAGTATTTCTTATTCTTAAAAAAGCTGGAAAATTCGTCCATTAGGCCAGTTATGACACATTCCAAACCGCCCATCTAAAATAAATGCTACAATTAGTTTGAAGCAGATATAATTCAAGCACCAACAAACAATATATTAATAAAATATTTTTTATAAAATGGAAGGTAGGACATTAAATAGTTTTAAGTATTAAAGGAAGCATCGTACAAAGGAAGGATAAGTAACCGAAGTCTCCATAAACGAAACCATACCAACAGATATTTAAACTATCACTCAAACCACAACATATGTAAATATATATAAAATGCACGAAAAAATTCAAAAATATAGGAAACACAGACAAGATCACAACAACTTTTAGGACAACCAACATACATCAAATAAGGCTTATCCGAAATATGTCTTCTTCTCCTTCGTGTGACTAGGAATACACCTGTTTGCCTGCCTCTTATTCTGTTTCAGTTGTTGTTGACTGTACATTGTCTTTCCACCTTTTAGGCGGCCTTCCAATGGGTCTTTTGCAATTCAGCTTATTGTTTTTACAGATGCTCGCTAATTTATTTGGTCCCACTCGGTTTACATGTTTGTTCCATTTTTTTTTTCTTTTTATCCACCTGTTAATATTTTGAATTGTTCGCGTATACTTCATTATGTCTTTAATTATTTCATTAGGTGTTCTACAATTTTGCCGTCTATTTCTAATTTGCATCTACGAGGCTCTTTATTGATCACTATATATTTAGTTTTTTCTACTAATATTCTCATACTAAGTTTATTTTCTGTGATATTGAATGTGTGGAGCTGCCTTTGTAGGTTATCCTCGTTAACAGCAATTGATACTGTGTCATCGGTATAGCATACTATCGTGATTTTGTGCGCTCCCATGTGGTATCTATGTCGTTTTCTTACTTCGTGAATTATTTGATTCATCAGCATACATATATTGAATATCAATGGGCAGAGCTAGTCTTCTTGGCGGATTCCTCATTTTAGTTAGATGCATTTTGTTATATTATAATTATTATAATCGGACTGTCAAACGAACGTCAGAACGTGTATGTATCGATCTGTAAATTGGTGCCGAAATTTGTAATTATTACTGTAAATACTAGTTATTAAAATTAGTTTTCGCGCAAATAGTGACTAATAACAATTGTGTTACGTGTAAATCATCAAGAACAAGCCGTAACTTCGTTCAGTAAGAGATTTTTTACTTAATAATCTTTCAACTTAAACACATCCAGTGTCAAACTGTCAATAGTTTTTCACTGTTGCTATCCCGTCCCAACGGACGCCAACGGTTAGGCAACCAGTATTGCAGTGATGTATCCAAGGTTGTCACTTATTTCTAGACATCCAAAGCGTTAATATAAACAAATTCAAGTTACTTTTGACTACATGAGTAACAATTTAAATCAATGTTCCCCCACTGTTAGCAACACCATGCCTGGACCCAATTCTTCCAGTAATCTTACTAGTTCATATGCAACTGCTACTATGACTAAACCGCGTCCGAAATATCCGAAAAAGACCGAAGCAATTTTAATTCGTGCAGAACCAAATTTACTACTACTCGACTATGTCAAGGCCATAGGTAATAATGTTGATCCGAAAAACATCTGCTTCGCCTCAAGAATTTCCAATAACAGAATCTGTATCTACCTTACAAATTCTGAACTCGTCGATCAAATTATAACTGAACATCTTACAATTAAAATAAATACAGTTCAACTACCAGTACACAGACTAGTAACCCTAGCTAAAAGGCTTATAATTTCCTGCGTTTGTCCATCAATCCCACACGACATCATAGAAAAACATCTCAAGGATCTAGGTCTACAACTCGCGTCACCAGTCTCGTATCTAAAAGGAATCCCCGGTGATGTATTTACTCATATTATGAGTTTCAGAAGACAAGTATATGTCACTCCATCCACAGAAAACTTTGAGCTATAAACTTCAATAATAATCCCTTTTGACAACAACTCTCACAGGATATTTCTCTCTACGGATAAAATGGTTTGCTTTTTATGCAAACAACAAGGTCACACGGCAAATAATTGTCAGAATCCTCCTAGAAATCCTTCCCTAAATGAACAATCGTTCCCTACTGAACCTAATCCCACTTCCCCAATATCAAATAATGACACACTTTCAATCCCAACAAATAATCTAGATCTTAGACAACAAATAAATACAGTCGATGTTCCCAGTACCTCCATAACCCCAAATAATGATTTTCTTCCCCCATCCACCAGTCAGAAACGAAGTCGTTCTGACATCAGCGATACAAGCTCTTTAGAAACACGAACTTCTAAAAATACACCCACTAAAATCAATGAAATGCCCGCATCAGATATAATTGTTCCCACTAAGCATAAAGCCAAAAGATCTAAGAAAGACTCCCCCGATAAGTCTAAATTAACTAATTCCACAATTCACACTATCCAAAATCTTTTTCAAGAAAATCCAGACTCATTCTCCCTTCCTGTTGAAAATTTCCTAGCCTTCCTTGAAAATACATTCGGCAGTGATAACCCCTTGCACGAAGCACAGGAGTTGACTCCAAATGTCCAGGCACTCCTTGACGATATGTCAAAAATATACCCCTCACTTGAAGACAAAACAGCGTAAAATAGACAAGAGTCTCTAAGAAAATTAAAAAACAGTTAAATATAGACAACACAGAAACGGAAAGTACAGCATCTCAATCAACCAATAGTGATAAAGATTATCACTCAGACTCTTCCTTAACTACCTAAAGCTATTACTTTCACGCTAGTTCAGTGGAATTGTGATGGGTTTTACCCTCGCTTAGAACGCATACAACAGCTGATCAACAATACAGAAGCCGATATAATTTGCTTTCAAGAAACTAATTTTAAAGACTCTCATAAACGAGAGCTTAAAAACTTTGAAGGTTATCATTTTCTTCGAACAACATTTACTAGAGCAAGTGGAGGAACCTGTATTTTCATGTCTAACGATTTATTTTCTTTACATCATATTCTAACCACTAATTTGGAGCCTATAGCAGTAACTATCTGGTGTCCTGATAAAATAACTATATGCAGTATTTATATTCCACCCAACTATAACCTCACTGAAATCGAGTTAGATGATTTAGTCCGCCAACTACCTAGCCCATTTATACTAGTCGGAGACTTCAACGCCCGTAATACTATGTGGGGCTCCAAGAAAACATTCGGAAGAGGAAAAATCATAGAAACCGTATTGAATTGCAATAATGCTTGTTTGATGAACAGTGGAGCTAACACATATTTTAATATCGCATCAGGAATTTACTCGTCTATTGACTTAAGTATATGTGATCCCAAGTTTGCTGATTCACTCTCATGGTATACGCCTATAGATAGCCTATAAGATAGTAATCATTTCCCGGTAGTCATGTCATAACAAATAGTCATAAAAAACACTGCACCGCCACTAAATGGAATATTGCTAAAGCAGACTGGGATCATTTCAAAAGTAGTGCCGAAAACCTACTCTCATTAGTACAAGAGTCTGAAGATATTAACGAGACAGTAACTCTTTTAATAATTGCATTATCATGGGGTGCTCTCTAGTGTGGGCAGATCAACACGTGAAAAATCAGTCTCTCTAAAAATTCAATTTTTTGGCAAATAAGAAATAGTTTCTAAAGTGATTTTAGTTACAGTGTGTCAAAGACGATTAGTGTTAATTGAAGTTATAGAAATAAACTTTTGAAACAGACTGTAAGTACAATAATATTAAATACAATACATAAACTTAAAACAACAAATAAAATTTAATTCAACATCAAGCCAAAAAAGTAGATCATTAGAACGTTGATTACAAGCTCCAGAAACTGGAATTTTGAAAGTTAAAGGTGGGAACTGTTGAATCAAACTGCTCCAAAATAACGTAAAATAATTTAATTTAATTCAATTTAGGGGTAACACATTCGAAAGAGGAACATATTGCTTGAGAAAATCATCTTCCTCCGGCGCGATAGGTGGGGAGGGTGATTTTATCGCGAGCAATTTCGGTAAGAAAATGAACCCCGACGAATACACATCCGACGATAATCGGAAAATATATAGAGAAAATGAAGAGCAGTCTTTTTCGAAAAGCAAAAAAGTATCAAGAACCCCAGATAAAAAGAACACAGAGGAAGAGAAACTAGACCAAATATTAAATATGATGGCAAACTTAACGAAAGAGACACAAGATCTGAAAATTCACGTAAAAGAAATTAAAGAGGAGCAAAGGCAATACAGAGAAGAAATGAGGGAACTCCGAATTGAATTAGAAGAATTAAGACAAGAGAATGGTGAAGTGCGAAGAGAAAATGAACATATGAAAAAGGAACTGGAAGATGTAAAAGTGCGCCTTGAAAGACTCGATAGAGCAAGAAAAGAAAATAATGTTATAGTACGGGGAATGACAATAGATACGGGAGATAGAAGATTACTAAAAGAAACAATGGAGAACTTTATGAAGAAAGAACTAGATATTAATAAAAAGATAGAAGAAGCTTTGAAATTAGGAAACAAAACATGTTTAGTCAGATTGCCAAACAAAGAGAAAAAAATAAAAGTAATGGAAAATAAAAGAAAACTTAAAGAAGTAAAAGAAGAATATATATAAACAATGATTTAACGAAAGAGGAATTACAAATACAAAAAGAAATAGTCAAAATAGCAAATGATGAAATAAAGACAGGAAAACGCGTCCAAATTAAGCACAACAAATTGATAATAGATGGACGGGAGAGGAAATGGAATAAGAACAAGAATCAGTTGGATGAGGTTTTTCAAAACGTTTCAAAAAACTAGCAACTGATGAGAGAATACAAGACAATACTTATTTGGCGACGGACGAGGCAAATAAAAAGGAAATGAGTGCAGATAAATTGATGTATCACAAAAAAGAAATAAATAAGAGCAGACAAGGAAACAAAAATACAAGACGAAAACAAAAAAATAAAAAACATAAAGAACTGAAAATAAGCACATGGAATATAAGAACGATGTTGGCACCAGGAAAAATGCTAGAAATAAGCAAAGAACTAGCAAAGTATATAATAGATATTGCAGCACTGCAAGAGATACAGTGGGAGGGACAAGAACAGATTGATAAAAAAGACTTTACACTATTATACTCAGGAGGAAAGAAGCAAGGAAAAAAAGGAGTGGGATTCTTGATTCTAGGACAGCTAAGAGAAAAAGTCATAAACTTTAAACTGATATGTGAAAGAATTGCGTATGTAAGAATAAATAATAAAACATTCAATATATCACTATTAAACCTATACGCACCTACAGAAACAAGCAACACAAACGTTAAAGACAATTTTTATGATAAGATAGAAGAAGAGATGGAAAAAATACCCAAAGAAGATGTTATAATTATACTAGGAGACCTCAATGCCCAGATTGGAAAAGAAGATTTTTACAGCAAATTGCAGGAAAACACACCGTACACAAAAACACTAATGATAATGGTCTAAGACTGTAACCTAGCAACAAGAACAAACATGATAATAAGCTCAACAAAATTTGAACACCCTAAAATGCATAAAGTAACATGGAGGTCACCTGATCAGAAAACGTATAGCCAAATTGATCACATACTAATAAACAAAAGAAAACAATCTTCAATGAAGGACGTGAGAACTTTCAGAGGTGCGTGTGCGGATTCAGACCACTATATGGTCGCAGCCACCATAAGACAAAAAGTTAAAATCCAAACTAAACAGAAAAATCAACAGAAAAAATGGAATGTCAATAAATTGCAGAATGCAGATATTAGAAAAAAATATAAAGAAGAAGTAACAGTGCAAATAAGAGAGAAATATAAAGCAGAGGACATCAAATCAGAATGGGACATGATCAAAAAGTCAATAGAAGAAGCTGCAAAAAAGCAGGTAGGCAAACACCAGAAGAAAACAAAAAACGAATGGTATAAAAACGAATGTAAAGAACTAACAGCACAAAAGGTGCAAGCAAGAATTAAACGGCTGAGAACGGATAAAGAGGAAGACAGAGAAAGTTATGAAAAATTAAGAAAGGACGCCAAGAAAATTATAAGACAAAATAAAAGAAGATGGGCAGATGAAAAGATGCAAGAAATAGAACAGGAAAGAACAAATAGAAACACGACACATTTCTATAAAAATATTAAAGAACAAACCAAAAAATACAAAGGTAAAACAAACGGAATAAAAAATAAAGAGGGAATAGTCATTGTAGAAGACAATGAATATAGGCAGGTATGGGCAGTTCACTACAGAGAACTCTTGACGCAGAAATACACTGGAGAAGAAATGCACCAAGAAGAGGAAACGGTGGACGAAGAAGCAGACGAAATACACATTGCAGTCTCAAAAGAGCCAACAATAGATGAACTCGAGGAAGTAATACAGAAGAGCAAAAATGGAAGAGCTCCAGGAAAAGACGAAATTAACATGGAACTTATAAAATATGGAGGAAAGGAACTGAAGGAAAAAATACTATCAATATTGAAAAATATATGGAAGGAAGAGAAGATGCCAGAGGACTGGGAGATAGGGCAGGTAATAACAATACATAAAAAGGGAGACCAACAAATTTGTGAAAATTATAGAGGAATAACACTACTAAGCAAAACATATAAAATATTGACTTCGATAATAAGAAAAAGATTGTCAAAGATCACGAAGAAGAGAGTGGGACAGTACCAATGTGGATTCACAGAAGGAAGATCAACAATATATGCTATTCACACAATAAAACAAATAATGGAAAAAGCAAATGAATACAAACTGCAATTAGAAATGCTATTCATCGATTTCAAACAGGCATTTGATTCGATTAAGAGAAAACAACTAATGATTGCCCTGGAAAAATTAAAAATCCCACATAAACTCAGAAAATTAATAAATATGACAATGAGAACTACCAAAATTAGCATAAAGACGCAAAGAGGCGAGACAGATGAATTCATTATAAATAAAGGAGTGAAACAAGGGGATGCCTTATCCACGACACTGTTTAATCTAGCTTTAGAATATGTACTACGAAATATAAACAAAGGAAACCTAAGAACAAGAGGTGGACAAATAATCGCATATGCAGACGACATTGTTATTATTGCAAAAAATAGAAACAGAATGAAAGAAATGCTAGAAGAAATAATAAAAGAGAAAGGGGAGACAATGGGACTCAGATTAAATGAAGAAAAGACGAAAATATTAAGACTAGGGAAACCAGCAATAAAAGGAAAAACCAAAATAGGAAATTCAGAGTTTGAAGATGTAGAACATTTCAAATACCTAGGAGTGACAATAAGCAAAACGGGTGAAAGAATACCAGAAATAAAAGAAAAAATATTGGCAGCGAATAAAGCTTATTTTGCAAATAAAACACTACTTAAAAGCAAAATACTGTCTATTAAACCAAGATGAGAATGTATAACACCATAATTAGACCAATATTATTATACGCAGCAGAAACAATGACGATTACTAAAAAAGATGAAGAAAACTTAAGAATAGTGGAGATAAAGATCATGAGAACCCTACTGGGACCAATCAGAACAGAGCAAAATGAATATCGAAGCCGAACAAATGCAGAGATTAAGAAAATACTAAAAGAAGGTATCGTGACCAAAATAAAGCAATGCAGAGTTAGATGGTTAGGTCACGTCTGGCGGGCAGGAGATGAAGCAGTGACATATGCTATGATAGAATGGAATCCAGGAGGAATAAAGAAAAGAGGAAGACCAAGATCAAAGTGGTTGCAAGAAGTTGAAGAAGACTTCAAAAACGCAGGAGTCAGAGAATGGCGGGGAAAAACTAGAGATAGGAAAAAATGGAGAGAAATCGTTAAGAAGATAACATAAGCAAAAGGGACTGATCCTCCTAAGAAATAGGATCTAGAAAGCTTACGCGACTTAGCCCCATATCGGGGTGTACAGTCACTATATATATATTATCATGGCTGCAGAAACTTATTTCCAGAAAATATCAATATGCCACTCTAAAAAGGCTGTACCATGGTGGAATCCAGAATGCGAACAAATAATACAAGAATGTAAAACTGCTCTTAACAGATATCGAAGAAACAGAAGTCAAGAAAACCTGATTTGCTTTAAAAGACTAAAGCTAAAGCTAAATATGTTGTTAAAAAAAGTAAGAAAGATTCCTGGCAAAATTTTTTTTCGACTCTTACCAGTGATACTTCTCCCACACAAGTGTGGACAAAAATAAGACAAATGAAAGGACATAAATCTTCACCAGAAATCCTAGCAATTACACAGGAAGGAAAAGTAATTACAGATAACCAAACAATTTCGCATATTATGGCTGAAAGTTTCGCACTGAAATTTAGATACGAACTCGAGCATAACCAAAGTCCAAATGAGCAAAATTCGTTAACTTCTCACACTCCTCAAATTAGTAGACACGATATAGCCGCTATCAACCACCCTTTTACACTAGAAGAATTAACAGTAGCTCTAGCGTCTTGTAAAAACTCCACTGCCGGGCCAGATAATATTCCATACATATTTTTAAAATTTTTATCTGAATCCAGCCTTGCAAAACTTCTAAATCTGTACAATAAAATATGGCTTACTAAGAAATTTCCTGGTATGTGGTCCGAATCAATCATCATACCAATAAAAAAAACCCGATCAATCTTCCAATCTGCCAAAATCATATAGGCCAATTTCACTGACCTGCTCGTCATGCAAATTTCTCGAGAAAATGACTAACTCAAGATTAACCTGGCTTCTAGAAAAATATGCTATAACTAACGAAGCCCAATCTGGCTTCAAACGTTACCGTTCTACACTTGATTATTTAGTGTTACTGCAAACACAAATAGCTACCGCCTTTTCGAATAAACAAGATGTTATCGCTACCGCTTTTGATATAGAAGGAGCCTCCGATAACATTTCACGACCAGCCAGTCTTCAAAGGCTTCTTCAATACAATATTACAGGAAATATTTTATTTCTTCATACAAAACTTAAAAAAAAAGAACTTTCAAGGTAAAAGTAGACGGTGAAATATCTGCAACATACCCGCAAAATAATGGAGTCCCACAAGGTTACGTACTCAGTACAACCTTGTTTATACTCGCAATAAATGACATCTGTTCGAGTGTTTGTCAACCAGTCAAATATGTAATGTATGCGGATTGTCTTATTCTATATTGTCAAGGAAAAACTACAACCGCCACATGTAAAGTACTGCAAACCGCCGTAAATCAACTTAACGAATGGGCTAAAAAGACTGGATTAATACTATCACCTTCCAAATCAAAATTAATTCGATTTAGCAGAAGACCTTGTAGCCAAAATCCTATTGTATACCTCAACGAGATTCCATTGCAAACTGTAACACACTACAAAATACTTGGTTTAATTTTTGATAGTAGACTAACTTGGAAAGAGCATATTAACAAGCTAAAAGGAGATACCATGAAGAGGCTTAATATAATCAAGGCACTGTCACAGTATACTTGGGGTGCAGACGAAAGTATTTTACTCAATGTCTATAGAGCCTTAATTCGCTCCAAACTGGACTACGGTAGTTTCATTTACATGACTGCGTCAAAGTCTGACTTAAAGTTACTCAACTCTGTGCATAATACTTCCATTCGTCTCTGTTTAGGCGCCTTCAAATACAGTCCTGTAGAGAGCCTTTATTGCGAGGCTAATGAACCGCCCCTCTGCATTCGACGAGAGTGTCCCCTACAATCTTACTTTGCTACAGTATCCGCAAATCCATCTAACCCCGTCTATCTTCTAATAAATTCAAAACTTCTCTCGGATTTACCGAAAACGATCCAATCAATTATTGAAATCCAGAAATCAACCTTAAGAAATCCCATCGATCTTACCAAAACACTTCCATATCCAATTCCAGCTACCCCTCTTTGGAGCAGATCAATCCTACATTTAAATACTTCTTTGTTGACCTACAACAAACACGAAACTCCGAGCATTGTGATAAGACAATACTTTGAAGAAATCATAGAGAACAACCAATTCCAAAAATTTTTATACACAGATGCTTCCAAAAGTGAAATAGGAACTGGATGTGCTGTTAGCACAGTTGATAAGACTATAAAATCATTTTTATTACCAGATCTATGCAGCGTATATACTGGAGAATTATACGCGATATTAGAAGCTTTTAAATTCTTAGAAATCGATAGTAAAAACCAAGCAATATGCACAGATTCCTTATCATCACTCTTATCCATAAAAAGTTTATATGTTCAACATCCTTTAGTTACTTGCTTCATAACATAACATCTATAGTACACTTGCTTCTCAAGGCGTAGTTGTTACTATCATCTGGATACCATCCCATATCGGTATCCCCGGTAATGAAAAAGCAGATCACGTCGCCAAACTAGCCTCTACCTTAAATGGTCAGCATTCAAAAGTACATGTTCAAATCTGTAGTGACATGAAGCAGATGTTTAAGCAGCAACAACATATCTCTTGGCAAATCCACTGGAACACAATCAAAAACACATTACACGAGATCCGGCAGACTGTCAATATATTTGAACTCCCAACTATGACTAGAAAAGAAAAAGCAGTCATTAAAAGGTTGAGAATTGGACATACCCGATACACACACGAATACTTAATGAAGTCTGAACTGAAGCCTAATTGTCAAACTTGCTTTAGTGTTTTAAGCGTCAAACACATCCTTACTGAGTGTCCTCAGTATGTGACGCAGAGAAATAAACATAAACTTAAGTCAAATATTAAAGATATTTTAAAATCGTCCGATCAACTGCGTAACCTAATTAGTTTCTTGAAAGTCATTCAATTATTTAACAAAATATGATATTTTGTCTTTATAATCTCTACATGTTATTCAAAATTTAGTGATTAATAATTAATCATTATAATTAATAATTAATAGTTGTTGTAATAATTAGTTGTACGTCTCTATATAGTCTCTATATTGTATATCCAATTTTTTTTCTTCATAATTTTTACCTAATGTTATTTCAGATTTAGAAATTAACTGTTATAATAATTAGTTTTAAGTCCTTATTGTAATTAATTATTGTATAACGAATATTGTTTGTCTCAATGGCCATTGCAGCCGAGACACATAAATTTAAATAAAAAAAATTATTATAATCTCTGGTTGAGATTATAACTTCGGTCTTGTTCTTGTTAATTTCATTAACTATCCTTATTACCTGATGCTCTATTTGTTCAGCTTGTAATAAATTTTAGATATCATTTCGCATCACCCTGTAAAAAGCACTTTCTAAATCTACAAAGCTAATATGTATGCTAGTTTTTTATATTCAATAGATTTTTCTTTTCTATTCTGAAAAAAATTTCTTTTTCTTTTACCGAAATATGGTAGAACAAATCTTAAAAGACACCAAAGTCCAAGTATTAGTCTGCTGAATTTTGCATGGTTCTCAACCTCAAGTCCAACCTGGAGCAGACCACCACAACAGAGGCCACAACAACAGACCAACAGACGACAACAGGCAACCGGAGTCTCATATGCCAAAGCCACACAAGGCAAAAACCAACAAGCCACCACAGCGATCCTCCCAGACGAAGACTACCTTGTCAGACTAGTCACCAACATAGTGACCAAGGTAGTCCAAGAAGTCATCCAAGATACCAGATAGACGATCAGGTAAAACCAGCATACAAACAAAAAAATCATAAAAAAGGCGTAAGCCACCAAAAAAATCATAAAAACAAAAAATCATAAAATTCTAGAGCGCCAAGCCATTGGACGGAGCCCAGTGAGGCTTTGTAGAATGGCTTGGGGCCCAATCAAGCAATTTTAGTTTCCGCGGATAAGTAATTAGAGGATAAAAGGCTTAGAGCGCTTAAAGCTGGCCTAGTTTTTGCATTCGATTAGGGTACCACATTGGAATCTTATTACCCAGTGTTCCATTGTGAAGAGCATTTGGCTACGATAGTTGTGCCCCTATCGCGCATCAGCGTGCAATAGGGGGGAAAGGGATGACCTGGGGCATTGGAGCGAGGTGGGGTTATCCCTGTTTTTACTCGGGCCAATGAATTGTTACACCCGAATGTTCCTTTTCGAAAGGGTGAACATCTCCCACAGGTCGGGTTGAATCAAATTGCTTGCTTGCTAGTCATAGTATGATACAATTTCTTCAAAAGATGGCAGATGGCATAACCCAGACATCCAAAGTGAAAGTTATCCCTCAACACGAAATTGTTCTATATGGTCCATATAATGTTCAGGAAAAAGTCACACCATTTTGAGCGTCGGGTTTGGGATGGGGGAGGAGGGAGAAATCGGTAAATTCGAAGTTATTTACGTTTTTCTTCAATATTTCTATAACTATGCAGTTTAGCATGGTTTGTTTAGAACGGTTCCAAAGTTAGGGAGGTAGTATAGTATAACTGGTCCAAAAAAGGCCTAACTCAGACATCCAAAGTAAAAGTTTTCCTCCAACACCAAATTGTTCTATATGGTCCACATATTGTTCAGTAAAAAGTTACACCATTTTGAGCATCTGGTTTGGGGGGAGATGGGAGAGAAGTCGGTAAATTAGTAGTTCTTTTTACGTTTTTCGTCAGTATTTCTACAACTATGCTTTAGCATAAGCAATGTTCTATACAAAAATTTTCTACATAAAATTTAAAACAAAAAATATCCTATGCATAATTGTTATAAAATCAACGGTTCCAGAGTTACGGAGGGTGAAAAGTGGAGGTTTTTGATACTTTTTATATTTTTTTGCAAATTTATGATGATTTTGGGTGGTGAGGTTGACGTTTCTTTAAGAACTTATCACTAACATACCATCGGCCACTGAAATAGCAAATTTTATTTACAAAACACAATCGTGTTAAAGAAAATTTCTTTCACCAGTAATAATATTATAAATTGCCCAAAAGATATAAAAAATATCGAAAACCTCCCCATTTCACCCTCCGTAACTCTGGTACCGTTTATTTTATAACAATTATGTATACTTGTATACGATCTTTTTTATTTTAAATTTTATGTAGAATATTTTTGTATAGAACACTGTTTACGCTAAAGCTTAGTTTTAGAAATATTGACGGAAAACCTAAAAAAACTAATAATTTACTGACTTCTCCCCCATCTCCCCCAAACCGGACGCTCAAAATGATGTAACTTTTTACTGAACAATATGTGGACCATATAGAACAATTTGGTATTGGAGGAAAATTTTTACTTTGGACGTTTGGGTTAGGCCTTTTTTTGGACCAATTATACTATACTACCTCCGTAACTTTGGAACCGTTCATTTTAGAAGGATTATACATAGAATTTAATGTAGAATATGCTTTTACTTTGGATGTCTGGGTTTGGGTCTAGTAATACTATATTAGCAGTCGAGAAAATACAATTAACATATCTACGGTCTATAATATGTAAAAAAATGTATAGTATAAATTAGTAGCAATAAGAGATTGGGAGATAGAAATATATTGAACTCTACAACTAAAAGAACTTATAGCTAAATATTATATTTTATATGGTGTGGAACATAAGCGATGTATGTAATGAAATTTATAACATTAAATAATTTTCTAAATATCAATTATTTATTCCATATTTGAGTTTTAACTTTATAATTTTTATTAAAAATGTTTATTAGTTAATACTTAAATATGTTATATTATTTTCTTTCCAGCATTTTCAATCCAAACTCCTAAAGTTAAGAAGCCGTTATACATTTTAGGATGAGCGGTTGAGTTGAGTACCGACTATATGGTCAATAATTAATAATGAAACAGTAGATGTTTCAAACGAAATGAAAATTATTTCCTCTTCCAGTTTAAATATTTCTTTTCATTTTCCCATGTTATTTTCCGGTTCAGTCACATCCATCTGCAATACTGACATAATTTACCGTATTTATATTTACCGAGAAAAAGCTGCAAATAGTTAATAGTTTATGTAATTTTATATAGATAATGTAACAGAACAATAAATGCCAAATTTATACTCAGCCATTGCCACTGCTGCTGCCGCTGTGGGAAATATTGCCCGAAATACGATATCGACGCGAGTGAGGTGTTCACATCAGTTCCTCGCAAATGTCCTCACAACTCATTTACCGAACGGCTCACAACAATGGAATGGGATGACAGCATCGTCTTGCTCCCTTACTCAGTTGCCGCTTTGCCGGCGGCAAGTGAGAGGAGAGAGAGAGAGAGAGAGAGAGAGAGAGAGAGAGAGAGAGAGAGAGAGAGAGAGAGAGAGAGAGAGTAGTTGAATGTGAATACTCACTCGCGCTTGCGCTGCCAGTCCTTTGACTTCCATCTCGAAACCCACTTTTGAGGGAGCGCCGTGCAATTGCAGTATCATGAGCAGCGGCAACGCGAGTGAGCTATTTACACATTCAAGCTGCCTACTTCCCTGCCCAATTCCCTGTCCGACAGGACTGAGCATAAATGCGGTGTAACTTACTTAGTTTTCCAATACAGAGATGAGTGCCCTAATAACCTGCAAAATACCGGAACTGTTCTACTTTCAACATTGTTCTACTATTTTTTAGTTACCAATACTCTTTTTTGTAATTCAATTTATTTTTTTAAGGATCTCCACCATATTAATCTTATACATGCGTTCATAATTTTCTTGAAAAAAAAATAAGTTTTTTTTATTTGAAGAAGTATTTTGTTTTACAGCAGTATGAAGAATCATTCCGCAGTTGATGTAACAAACAAATACATTGACACAACTCATATAAAAAAAAATGAGAATAGGCAACGGTATGATATACCGCATGTTAATGTTTATATCCTGAGACATCCACGTTAATAGTTAAGTGTTAAATTGATAATGCCATGAGCTTTAGAACAACGTAAGTAAGGGGTAAAATATCAGAACCAGTTAAAAGATCAAAATTAAGCAGTTACCTCCAAGTATGTAGCCACTGTTTGTTTGGAACCTATGTTTCGGTTTCAATATACATTATATTATGCAAATCACTGTACTGGTAAATAAAATACCTAAGACCAGAAGCAGTGCACTTTGCAAATAGAGTGCGCCAAACAAAGTACGGCATAATAAGTTACTTGGCAATTCCCAACACACTGAAAATGTGGGTGTCAAACTGCAGGAGTAACAGAGTAATGTGGGTGGCCGTTCTAACTGTTTAGAGATTTGTGATACCTTCAGACATTTAGACCCCCTACGGCAGGTCCATTTTATCACCCCTATCTTACGGACCAGGTCCATAAGGACCTGGTCTTCAGCGTTCCTAAGACCCAGGCTGCACCGAGCTTCCATGTTTGTCAGTATCAGCAGGGTCTGCAAATCTGCCGATGCCACTTTGAGCGTCTAATTTCCCAGAAACCTTATGCCTCACAGAAAGCCACAAGTCTCTCAATAGGCAACTCCCTCACCTGGCTCGGCTGCTTAGATGCCGATCCCAGGATCTGCCATCTCTAGTAGACCAATTCCGGGCATTACCATTAGACACGTGAGGAAGTCTCCTCCTCTTTATTACATAAACGGTACCGTGAGTCTACCGTAGGTCATCCACCAGTCTAACCAAATGGAGGTGCCGTCGGAGTCTACAGTGGCCGGTGAGCATACTGACCATACTGAGGGAGCATCTTTTACAATCTAGAAGAAGCAGTTGGAATTTGAGACTTTTAGATGCCCCCACTATGTGCAGCCTAGCCGGTCTTAAACCTCCATAACAGGAGTCCTGGAACCTCAGCAGAAGAATCTCCCTGAGACTATCCCGATTAATTCTGAAGGGCACCCCAATCACAGGTTCGGGTCCTACAGGCAGAGTGGATGAGCCCCATTTTGCCAGTGTGTCAGTTGGTTCGTTGCATTCCACACCTGTGTGTCCCGGTACCCATCTGTTAGTCTGTACAGATATGAAGTATGTGAAAAATTAATAAAAGATTACTGTCACTCTCCTTCATCTCTTTATTTCCGACTCTTTATGTACCTATACCAAAATACAAACCTATACAAATGTAGTCAAGACAGCAGCATAGACTCTCCTTTAACCGTTATGTCTAGTACCTGATACGGTAGTCTATACCCGTGCTACCCAGGTACCCGGCATTTTTTCGGTAAACTTCGCTTGTACGTTCCGAAAATAACAGACGCTTGGGATCTTTCTTTGTTTGCTATCAGTGTTTATTTAACTGTGCTTACAAGTTGTTAATATTTTTGTGACTATATACGTGTTTTATGTTGTAATTACTTGTAATAATGGCAAGAGAAGTGAGTGCTAGCGAATTTAAAAGGTAAGTTACTACGGTTTATTATCCGTATAAAATAGCTACATTGAATGTAACAACTTTATATGAAGCCGGTAAGCTGAGAAATCTACTCTCTGAAATGGACAGACTAAACATTAGTATCATGGGGGTATGTGAAACAAGATGGCCAAATACAGGGAATTTCATAGCACAAGGATACGCCGTTTATTTTTCTGGAAATCAAGACCATATGCATCGAAACGAAGTAGCAATAATTATGAAACAGCATATTAGTAAATATGTGACTAACTTCATCCCAATGTCAGACAGAGTAATTTTAATTCAGCTGAATGCTAAACCTGTAAATATAAATATCATCCAAGTTTATGCTCCCACTACAGATGCAGATGAGCAAAAATGGAAAAATGCTACCATCAAATAGAAGAAGTGCTAAAAACAACAAAGAAACACGGAACAACAATAATTATGGGAGACTTTAACGCTAAAGTTGGACAAAAGATGACACAAAACATCACCGGAAAGTTCGGCTTGGGAGAGAGAAATCAAAGAGGTGAGCGTCTAATAGAATTCTGCCAAGAAAATGACTTCGTCATGACAAATACCTGGTTTTAACTTCCAGAAAGGCATCTCTACACGTGGAAATCCCCTCAAGATGGACATCAAGGTAAAATAGTACGGAAACAAATAGACTACATCCTAATAAACCATCGATTTCGGAACAATATTAAAGATGTAAGAACTTACCCCGGCGCCGACATAAACTCAAATCATAATTTACTCTGCTCCAAAATACAAATTGAATTAAAGAAACTAACAAAGCCAACTAAGCCTAGTAAGATATATCTCGACCCCCTTAAAAACACCCAAACGCGCGAACACATAGCACAGCAGAAAAATAGTAAAATGCACAGAATATCAAATATACCAAACAAAAACAGAACTATTAACGAATGTTGGTACGATATTCAAAACTCGATTTTAGAGGACGTAAGGTAATCTTTAAAAACACCTAAAATGTTGGCAAAAAATGAATGGATGAACCAAGAAATTCTAGACTTGATGGAAGTTCGACGAAAATACAAAAATAGAAATATTATCAAATACCGTGAAATTAACAAACTCATAAAAAGAAAAATTAAACAGGCCAAAGAATCCTGGCTCGAGAATTCATGTAAAGAAATAGAAGACCTCCAAAAAATGCATGACAGTTTCAACCTCCACAAGAAACTTAAATATACCTCCGGAATTAGAAAACAGAAAAATGCTCACGTACTTAAAAAACCGCAGACGGAAAAATTATAGAGACACATCAGTGACCTTTTTGACGATGCTTCTCGAGAAAATGCTCCAAATACTACCTGTGACAACCAATTAGACAGAGGTCCCAGTATACTGAAGTCAGAAGTCATAAAAGCAATACAACAAGCCAAAAACAATAAAGCACCTGGACTAAAACATTACCAAAGAAAAGCAGGCCCACCAAATGCAGCGATTTTAGACTAATCAGTTTGATGAGTCACACACTTAAGATACTTTTACGTATTATACAAAACCGAGTATTCCTTCTGTGCGAAACTACAATGGGTAATAAGCAATTTGGATTTAGAAATGGTCTAGGAACTAGAGAAGCACTATTTTGTATGCGCGTTCTATTACAAAAAAGTTGTGAATTCCGAAAGAACGTTTATGTTTGTTTCATCGACTTCGAGAAGGCATTCGACCGAGTACAACATGATACACTTTTCGATTGCCTGCAGGCAGCAGGACTTGACCACTACGATATAAGACTGCTGAAATACTTATATTACAATCAAGTAGCCTCTATCCAAATTGGAGACAGTCGTACTGAAAAACTGCCGATAAAACATGGAGTACGACAAGGTTGTGTTTTATCACCCACCCTTTTTAATCTGTACTCTGAAGAAATCTTTAGGGAGGCTTTGGATGACAGACAAGAGGGAGTAAGGCTAGGCGGAGAAGTAATCAACAATATTAGATACGCTGACGATACAGCCATTCTTGCTGAACATTTACAAGATCTTCAGACACTACTAAATCTAGTGAGTGAAGCAAGCTATCGGAGAGGCCTTAGAATCAACATTTCAAAAACAAAGTGGATGGCAGTTGGAAAGATTAATATAGATAAAGGTCAGCTTTCTCTTGATGGAGAGGAGTTAGAACGGCTAAATCATTTCAAGTAACTTGGCAGCTGGTTAAATGTAAATTGTGACTCTGATGAAGAGATAATAACTAGGATCGAAATATCACGGAAGGCTTTTATGACCTGGAAACCAGTTTTATGTAATAGAAACCTGTCGATGAATATTCGAAAGAAGGTGCTGAAATGTTATGTGTGGTCTATCCTATTGTATGGTTGTGAGACATGGACGTTAAAAACCACAATGCTAAACAAAATAGAAGCATTCGAATTGTGGTTCTATCGACGAATCCTAAAGATATCGTGGGTTTCGCACACTTCCAATGAAGATGTTCTTCAAATGATGAATTCGGAACATCTGCTCATAAGCATCATAAAGAGGAGAAAAACAGAATACTTCGGCCATATAATTAGAGGTCAAAACTGCAAACAGCTGTATGTTTTCAAAAAAACTTTTGATAGTGTGTAAAAAATATTTTATTATCAGCTAAGTACTTTCGACACATAACGTGTCATCATCAGAGCTTCCTAAAAGGACATATTTAAGATAAGATTTTTAATATAAAAAATAAGTGAAAAATTTACGTCCTCTTATAAAACCTTCATAGAAGAGCAATTGCTAAACAACGCAATAAAAAACATGGATACTGGGCAAAAGCCACAGATATAGGGTATAATAACCCTTTAAAGTGAATAAAATCACATCTAAATTCTTTTATTAATTAGTAAGACAACATGGCTGAGTCAAACCATTTTGAGCCCACGTGAACAGCAGATCAGCTGAGGAAGGCTGTCATTTATTAAAATGATAAAGAAGGAACTACAATCTTATGCGACCTCTGTTTTCATAAATATTAATTAAAAATTGAAAATGACTCAAAAGCCAGGTATAGGTTAAATGAAATTAAAGTTAAGATACTAAATTTTAAAGTTAAATTTTCACAAAATTTTTCTATTATTACTATTGAAGTGAAATGTTAACGTGTATATTAAAAGTTATCAAAATTCTTCCAAAAAACAAAACTGTTATAGTTTGACCAAGTGCAGAAGAAGTTAGATGAAATCATACCTAGGAGAAATACCATTTGATAAGCTCAGAGTTCGAAAGCTGTTATTAAAATTAAAAATCTTATTGATTAATTCCGACAAATAACAAATATTTACTGTGAATGGACGAAAACTCAAGAATACCTAAAATAATGTTCAAAAAAAACTTTCATAAATTGTTGGGTATACTGTATACTAAACCAAAATTACTAAAGAAATTTCTTAAAAATAGGATCAAATTTACAATTTAATTGAATCTGGGTGTTAACACAGTTTTGAGGGTTTCTTTTCATTTCTCTACTTATTTCTAGATCTTCTAGTAGATTCATTTTGGTATAGTTATTGTAAGGTATGTTGTGTAAGATCCTATTATCTCTTTGTGGACTAAAGCTATGTTTGGATGCATGTAAATGATGACCAAAGCTAGATTTATCGATCTTTGACATATGCTCTTTGATAAGAGTATCCAAAGGTCGCATCGTTCTACCCACGTAGGTCACAGGGCATTCACCACATGACAATTTATAAATGCCACTTTTTGAAGTTTTTTTAATTTTGTCTTTAGTTGTCTTTTATTTTAATTTTAATAATTAGAGGACCTAAATACCATCTGCTTCGCCTTATAATACAAGGAAAAGTGGAGGGAAAGAGATGGATTGGTCGAAAGAAACTTTCATGGCTGCGTAATATTAGACAATGGTGTGGCTGCAGAGTAGAAGAATTATTTCGCGCAGCAGCCGATAGAGAGAGATTTCAGGAAATTGTAAACATGATGACGGCCAACGTCTGAATACAGACACGGCACCTAAAGAAGAAGAAGATTATTACCATATTTTATATATAGATCATTCAATTTTAGAATGACATATGAAAAGCAACAGAAGTACTTGCAACAATTTATAGACGATATAGATGAGGAAGTAGACAAAAATATCGAAAACCAGGAATCAGATGAAGACTATGTTCCGCAAAGCAAACCGGATGGAGATGAAGCTTCTGACGTTTTTACTGATGTCAATAATAAGATTGAAATCGATACCGACGGCAAAGATAGTAGTGATGAAGATTTTGACGATTTTCAAGGAAGCTCTTCCCAATGTGATGTTCTGGTTTCAAAATATAAAACGATTTGGCAACGAAAACCCTTTACTGCAAGTCGAACACTAAAACATAACCTTTTGCGTGAAAAAATGGGCCCAGTACGTTCTACTAAAACTCTTTCGAGTAGAGATACATTCAAATGTGTTTTAAGTGATGTAATGTGTGACATAATTATACGCGAAACCAATCGAAAAGCTAATGGCGTTTGTGAAAAGTATAATGCTGAAAACCCCGACAAACCTTGAAAAGTTTGGAAGTCATTTACAACAGAAGAATTTGGTGCATACCTAGGTATTCTTATTACATCAGGAGTACGGCATTCAAATTCAGAGCACTCAAAAGATTTATGGAAAACAGACTCTTATTCTTTGTACCGAGCTAGTATGGGCATAAATCGCTTTTGGAGCATTAGCAGATTCTTACGGTTTGACAATGACAAAACACGTGCAGAACGTTTGCAAAATGATAAAGCTGCAGCTATTACAGATATTCCATCTTCTCAATGATAGTTTACGTAGTAACTATGTACCGTCGGATTCTCTTACTGTGGATGAACAGTTATTTTCTTTTAGAGGGAGGACACGTTTTACGCAATACATGCCAGCAAAACCTGTCAAGTATGGCATCAAGGTTTGGTGGGTTTGTGACGCCGATAATTCGTCCCACTTACTGGACAAATTTATACCGGAAAAATTCAACTGGACGTGAAACTAATCAAGGTGAACGCGTAGTTCACCAGTAAAAGATTTGTATTACCGATACAAAAATTCGGGACGAAACATAACAATGGATAATTTTTTCACAACTCTTCCACTAGCCCGTCTCCGGTTGTCTTGAAATTTATTATTAGTTGGTACTTTGAAAAGAAACACACCATATATTTCACAAGAAATGCGGCCTTCGCCAGAGCGTGAGCCTGAATCGTCACTACACAGATTCAGTGCAGATTGTGTTACTATTTGTTCATATGTGCCAAAAAAGAAAAAAAGCTTTATCTTGCTGTCAACAATGCGTGACAACGATAATTTAAGTGACCCAAAAAATAAACCTGAAATAATTCAGTTCTATAATACTTGCCTGGCAACCTATATAATTTAAGCGTAGAAACTAGTAAGCGTAGAATTTTTCTACAAGACTTAGGGAAACAACTAGTAATGCCTGCCATTTCTGCTAGATCTAAAGAACCAAATGTGTATCGAAATTTTTTATCAAGGTCAGGAATTGAGTGTATGTTAGGAAAACCTCTACCTACAGATTCAAGTAATACAGCAGTAATTACCACTTCGAGATTTCACTGGACGCCTCAAAATTGTTGGAAATTGCTAGGTTTGTATGTCTTTAGCGAAAAAGCGGCTAAAAAAGACACGAAAATCATGTAATGTTTGTATTCGTCCACTATGTAACGAACACTCAGTAAATCTAAGTAAGTGTGGACAATGCGTTTGAAATCGCACTTTTATTTATGTTTCTATATCACTTTTATTATAAAAAAAACTAGACACAGCTTCATCATTTACTAAAGAGTAGTGTTACCCGGGTGCCACGAGTGAGGACGTAATGGTGTAAAAACTTTGACAGGTGTTTTTAGTATACTATATTATGCATTTTTTTTCTTTGGTTTTTATTATAATCTTTTTGTTCTAAATAATTTTATGAATAACTAGAAGCTGGAATGAACATATTTATACTATCGCCAATAATTTACATAAAACAATTACCAAGGATACCCAGGTAACTGGGTATAGATACAGGTAACTGGGTATAGAAGGTTATAGTGATCCTTAAAACACAAAGATGACGAAATCTATGTAAACGTATTTTTTACATTGTTTTGAATGGTAAAGCATCAATCCGAAAACTGGGCCATTGGCTAAATACACCAAGGCTGTGCATTGAAGGCATTACTTAGGAGGCAACTTGAATTATTCACTAATCCAGGAGTTGTGGAAGTTGTGGTAATTATCGAACACATTACAGTTAAGTAGCAGGTGTTTTCAATAATTTCTTCTTAATTGGATTGATAAAGGTAGTTAATTTCTGTGACCACCGCAGTCTAATGTATTGCCTAACGTTTCTACTTTTCTATTAGAATAATAAAAGTTATCATTAAAATACACATATATACTTACGGCAGAATCAACTCCCAACATTATTAGCATGAAGAAAAACAAAATAGCCCATAACTGGGAGCCAGGTAAAGTGGCGACTGCCTCTGGATATACCTGAAAAACTAGACCTGGACCTAAAATCATAATTAATATAAATATATGATATAAAACCATTTATTATAAATTTTACTTTTAGATTTAAATTTTGAAGTAACTTTTTCTTGTATTTTCTTAAGTTTCTGTTTCAGATAAACAAGGGAGTTAAGTCTAGTAGGGCAGTCAATGAGGGTATGTGGCTCCGAATTCCATATTACTAGGTCGATTTACGTGATGTTTTCACAGTAAGTAGGGAATAGCCCAAGAAACAAAGCTTACCCTATGGCGATGTGTGCTTTTGTCTTGGGGGCGGTTCCCACCCCTTCTCGTGGGTGGAAAATTTTTTGCTTAAATAACTACGGAAGTTGCTAGAGAACCTAATACTAAGCAAAAACTGTCCTATAATTTTTTTTTCGAGAACTCAATACTTTTTGAGTGATTCCTGGTTGAAAATTGGCCATTTTCATTGAAACACAACACCTTTTCAAACGGTTTTTTGCGAATACCTTAAAAACTGTGCATCTAACTAAAAAACCGTATAAAACATTTTTGTAGCTTATAAAATAACAAAGAGATTCTTTTCTTTATGAATCTTCTAGTTATAACACAAAAAGAGATATGGTAAGTGAAAAAACTTGTTTTCTTGGTGCATGCTCAAATCAGTGTATTTAACTTGAAATAACATAGAAACGGTCGATTTTAGGTGTATAATGCTACCAACAACTTTTGTTGCTTGAAGAAACCTTTAAAATAAGCAATATTCAATGTCGATTACATTCAAACTATGCGAGATAAACTGTAAAAAATTTGATGACTAACGTATTTCAAGAAAATAATGAGAAGTATATTTAACCCCTCATCCACAAGAATTTAAATGCATCGTTTTTCTTCTACAATACATTTTAATATACTGTTCTTTTTATATTCAAAAAGTTGGGCGGCTTTAAAATAAATGGTTTTTGAAAAAAAAAGGAACAAATTTTTGAGCGCATTTTTAAATTTTCTTAAAAATTTATATTTCTCCATGTAACTGGAAAATGATAAGAGATGCCAAAAAAGCCATACAAAAATGTAGGTTTCTTCTAGATGAACATTCTGATTTTACTTTTTATAACATTATCTCTTATCATTTTCAAGTTACATGGAGAAAAGGAAGATTTTTAAGAAAATTTAAATATGCGCTCTATAATTTGATCTTATTTTTTTCAAAAACCATTCATTTTGAACCCGCTCAACTTTTTAAACATAAAAATAACACTGTAGTAAAATGTATTGTAGAAGGAAAACGATGCATTTAAATTCTTGTGGATGAGGGGTTAAATATACTTCTCAATTTTTTTCTTAAAATTCGTTAGTCATCAATTTTGCAGCATAATATGATATTATCTCGCTTAGTTTGAATGTAATCGACATTTAATATTGCTTATTTAAAAGGACTTTTCAAGCACAATAAAAGGTATTGGTGGCATTATACACCTAAAATCGACCGTTTCTCTGTTATTTCAAGTTGAATACACTGATTTGAGCATGCACAAAAAAAAACTCTTTTACCTACCATATCTCTTTTTGTGTCATAACTAGAAGATTGAAGAAGGAACCAATCTCTTTGTTTTTTATGAGCTACAAAAATGTTTTATATAATTTTTTTAGTTAGATGCATTGTTTTTAAGGTATTCGCAAAAAACCGTTTGAAAAGGTGTTATATTTCAATGAAAATGGCTAATTTTCAACCACGAATAACTCAAAAAGTATTGAGTTTTCGAAAAAAATCATGGAACAGTTTTTGCTTAGAATTAGGTTCTCTAGCAACTTCCGTAGTTGTTTAATCAAAAAATTTTTTACCCCCGAGAAGGGGTGGGAACCGCCCCCAAGACAAAAGCACACATCGGCATAGGGTAGACTTTGAATAAGGAGATATTTTCAGGCTATTCCTAAAATTTCATTAAAATCCATGCAGTAGGATAGAATTCGGAGGTTATAACTTGTTCTTGCTCTCATTGACTGCCCTATAGTGACAGAAGGTCCCATTTTATTGCACGGTGTGTACTAATCACACCTTCAGGAAAATTTAAAGACAAATTGTCTTCGACGGTGTGTGCAATGTGTGAAGAAGAGCTGTCTTATTGAAACCAAACTTTTAAGCTGATTTAAAGTTGTTGAAGTACAGGAATAATTTGCTACATTGTAATTCAATTTTGTTTTGTTTTGTTTTTGTCTTGGAATGAATACTCCATCTTCAGTGCTGCTACTAAGTATACATTTTTAACGCCACTAAATACATGGCAAATCTTTGGGTAAGACCTTTTAGGGCTTATTAATTGGTATTACATATATTTAAAGGGTTTTCACCGATGTATTATTTAGCGGCTTCAAACATGTACACACATCCAACCAAACTTATATGAAATCATCTGATTATTAGGGTGGTGCGAAAAAAGTTAAGTTGATAATTCCGTATCGCTATAGTGCGGAAAAGTTGCAATTGGTAATTACAAGGAAAACAAAAAAAGAATTATTCAAATCGGATTTTATCTTCCGATCCCGCAACGGGCCTAAAAATTATGAAAAAAAATGAAATTTTACCTTTTTTTCAAAAATTTTTATTTATCCTTCGAGTACGTTTTATTTATTGCTATAGTAAAATTTATTTACAATTTGCATGGTTAACTACTAAAAAAATTGCTTTACGCATTTAACGGATATTTTCCGATCCCGCAAGGTCAATAAAAATCTATAAAAATTTGAAATTTTAGATGATTTTGATAAATTAAAAATCGTTAAGTTATCCTATTTTTCTGTTACATTGTGAAGCTCTTCGCTTGTTTAGATATTGTATGACAATATATAAACAACCCAGATCTCAAAACGAGGGTGTGGTTGCACTTCTAGCTCCACACTCACCCTTCTGTCGAACCAACCAATGAGTGTGTGTTTTTTACATTATTTACATATATGTACATTTCTTTTTCATCTGTTTGTGTCCAGCTCTCAAACAACAACTTTACATTGTGATTTCTTGGTAAAATATGGCAGCATGGACCTTGATTTAAGTGTTGTCCTGATGCATCCATCTCTTGATTGAGGCCCACATATATTAGAATTAGACGATTCTTCCATGGCCAACTTTAGACACCGCTCATCAGCTGGCTGTGGCAGGGATAGTTTTGTACATTCCAGTCTGACATGTCGCCCGATGTAATACAATGAGTTGTATCTTCATTTGAAACTCTTCGAGGAAGTGGTGGAGGAGATTGCTTTGCGACATTCCAGTTTATTATTTTAGTTTAGTCCTGTGCTTCAAAATTTCAAGTAGTAGTGAGATAGGAAACACATTAGAGAACTAGGGCCAAGGAGAGTGTTAAAAGCCGGGCAGACTAAAGCCAAGGGCAAAAGTATTAGAAATTTCATCCCTCTTATTTTAAATTTTCAAGAACAGGACTACACTAAAATAATGGACTGGAATGTTACAAAACTATCTTCTCCACCAGTTCTTCGAAGAGTTTCAAATGAAGATATAACTTCTTGCATTACAACGGAAGACATGCCAGACTGGAATGTACAAAACTATCCCTGTCGCATGCAAGCTGACGAGCGGTGTCTAAAGTTGGCCACGGGAGCATCGTCTAATGCTAATGTATATGGGCCCCAATCAACAGATGGATTCATCAGGAAAACATTTAAATCAAGGTCCATGCTGCCAGATTTTACCAAGAAATCACAATACAAAGTTGATGTTTGAGAGCTGGACACAAACAGATGAAAAAGAAATGTACATATGTGTAAATAATGTAAAAAAACACACACTCATTGGTTGGTTGGAGAGAAGGGTGAGTGTGGAGCTAGAACTGCAATCACCCCCTCGTTTTGAGTTCTGGGTTGTTTAAATATTGTCATACAATATACAAACAAGCGAAAAGCTTCACAATGTAACAGAAAAAGGAGATAACTAAATGTTTTTTAATTTATCAAAATCATCAAAAAATTCAAATTTTTATAGATTTTGATTCGGAAGATATTCGTTAAATGCGTAAATCTATTTTTTTATTACTCTACCCATACAAACTGTAAATAAATTTTACTACAGCGATGAATAAAACGTACACGAAGGATAAATAAAAATTTTTGGAAAAAAGGTAAAATTTCATTTTTTTTTCATAATCTTTAGGCACAAGGGGAATTTCAGCACTACATAAAATATTTAATTTTATTTATGAAACTGGTTGCTATCCTCAGCAGTGGTTGCTCTCTACATTTATTCCCCTACCCAAAAAAGTCAATGCAAAAAGATGTGAGGATCACAGACTCATTAGCCTGATGAGTCACACTTTAAATATATTCTTAAAAATACTACATCAAAGATTATACCAAAAATGTGAATGGGACATCAGTGATTCTCAGTTTGGGTTTAGGCAAGGTTTGGGAACAAGAGAAGCAATAGTAGCAACACAGGTGTTGGTCCAAAATTGTTACGATCAGAGGAAGGACGTATTCCTGTGCTTTCTAGACTACGAGAAAGCGTTTGATCGTGTCCAACATCACAAGTTAATGCAGATCCTCAAGAAGCTTGATATAGACCAAAAAGACATAAGATGCATTGAAAACTTGTACTGGTATCAGGCAGCACAATTAAAAATAGAAAATTCTATATCCAAATCCATACATATAAGAAGGGGTGTTCGGCAGGGATGTGTGCTTTCCCCTCTTTTATTTAACATTTATTCGGAAGCCATATTTCAAGAGTCTTTGGAAGATGCAGAGATGGGAATCAAAGTGAATGGAGTATTAATCAACAACATACGATATGCTGATGATGCTGTCTTAATTTGCGACAACATAGCAGATCTTCAACAACTTGTCACTATAATCGGAGAATACAGTAAGCGAATGGGATTAGAGATTAATACCAAAAAGGCCAAATTCATGATCATCTCCAGAAACTTGGATGCATTTGAAAACTCCACCATAACACTGAATACTAAGTCCATTGAGAGAGTGAGCAAATTCAAATACCTAGGAACGTGGCTTTTTGAAGACTGGGCATCGGACAGGGAAGTAAAATGTCGCATTGAGCAAGCTCGACAAGCTTTCGTAAAATTCAGGAAGGTACTGAGCTGCTCAGAGTTCGACCTTACACTGAGACTAAGGTTTACTAAATGCTACGTGTGGTCGGTGCTGCTATATGGCATAGAGGGCTGGACACTCAAAACGAGGGATATAAACAGATTAGGAGCCTTCGAAATGTGGCTGTATCGCCGTATCCTAAAGATACCATGGACGGCGAAAGTCACAAATGTGGATGTCCTTAAAAGAATCAACCAAGAACGTCAGCTTTTCGAAAACATCAAGAAAAGAAAAACGGCGTATTTGGGTCACATCATGCGAAACGAAAAATACCAGTTCCTTCAACTTATAATCCAGGGTAAAATTGAAGGCCAGAGAGGAATAGGACGCAAGAAAATGTCCTGGCTCCGAAACATAAGGCAATGGACAGAGATTACCGACATACAATCACTGATCCACATTGCAAGAAACAGAGAGTTAATGGAAAATGTGATCGCCAACATCCATTAGTGGATTTGCATTTGAAGAAGAAGAATCTTTAGGCCTGTTGCGGGATCGGAAGATAAAGTCCCATTTGAAAAATTCTTTTTGTTTTTCTTGTAATTACCAATCGCAACTTTTCCGCACTATAGCGACACGGAATTATCAACTTGCCTTTTTTCGCACCACCAAACAATAAAGTATTTTAAAACCAAATTGAAACTAGTTGTTTTAAAGTCAACAGCATAAAAAATTTCAATGTAAAACGAATAGAGTTAACATTGTTTTTATATATTTTTTTTTTAATAAATTTATCAATATTTTGTTGTGGTAGGTTGCTCCATTCTTCAAGAGCAGCTCGCACTAGTCATGCGGTGTTTTGTGGATTATCCCGGCGAGCCCTAATTATTTTTTTATACATACCCCACATACCAAACAAGGGATGCCTTCTGCTTCAATGGTGTCTCTAGTCATTCTAATGGTACGTGGAGGTCCAGTATCATGCATGTAAATTAAATTGTCTCCTCTTGCACATCTCCAGAGCCTAATTACAGGTTATAAACATACCTGTGAGCAGTTCAAGTTGATTGGATGAAAATTAAAGGAGTTTTTTTACGGATCACAATTCCTCTCCAGAACATTACAATTCCCCTTTTATATTTGTGAACAGATCTGACAGTTTTCGTTTTTGCTTGTCTTCCTCGACCTCTAAGTACACAATTTCGTGGGTCATCTGATTTTACACAAATCCTAACTTTTCCTGAAAATAGCACATTTTTCAATTCCCAATGTTCCATTTTTGGTAGTGTAGACACCAATTTAGGCGATCAATCTTGTGCTGCCTGGATAACTCAAAAACCAATAACTGTCTCCTGCTGAGTGCTGTGTACTTCTTGGCACGGACTCTTCTTCTTATTGTTTCAACTGAAACAGTTACTGTAGCTTCCAAAAGCTGTCTTTGGAGCTGCAGGTGAGAAATGGTTGGGTGTGTTCCAGCTGATTGGAAAATTAAACGATCGTGTTGAGCCGCTATTCCTTTTTGGCGACCTTCCCTTGCTTTATTTTTGAGCTTTCCTAGTTCTTGTTATCTAGCATAGGTTTTAGACAGAGCGCCCTGTGTTACACCTAGCTCTGTAGCTATGTAACTCTGAAAACATTACTTGCTCTACAAGACCAATAATCTTTCCACGTTGTAAGTTCTATAACCCCACATGAGGCATATTTTCGTTTTTGGATGCAAAAGTTAGTTTATTTATTTTCGTTCAATTTGAAACTCAAGCAAATATCCTACATATACCGTACTGAGCTGTAGTATCTGATTGTCTTATCAATTTGTTTATTCATTTAAATTGTTAAATCATTTAAAATTTCTGAATAGAGATTCCATATAAAACTGTGCTCGTGACTCAGTGTAAAATGGAAATTCAAGTAGAAACACAATAAAATGTTTCCACAACCAGATTTATACCAATCGCAAAATGAAGCGATATCATTACAGCAGGATAATGTGCTGTTTCAAGAAAACTATCAACGTTCACAAAATGAACAAATGCTATTTAGCAGTTGGAAATTATCTGAGGCCGAGAAGAACAAGGCCTTGGAAGCAACTCGTCAACTACAAAACCAGCTAATTAACATGCAAAAAATGTTTGATGAATTAAATGAAAAATATACACTGCTCGAGAAAAAAATGTCTAACAATATCGATAAACAGACGGTTGAGTATCATACAGACGAAGATGATCTTGCACAGGAAACAGAGTGGATTCGTGCGAAAAACAGGAAAAAGAGGAAAATGGACACTTCCCTAACACCACCACGAGAAGAATATAACAACACAAAAAGTCCTGAAAAACCTAAAATAATTGAGAAACCCCCACCGATTATAGTAGAAGGGGAGAACAACTTTAACGATCTTCATGCTATGGTACTTAGCTACCAAAATTCTCAAATAAAAGTCATCAACGACAAAACTATAAAAATTAATGTACAAAAAGAGGAAGATTTTAAACTGCTTACCGCAGCATTAAATGATAAGAAATATTCATGGCATTCCTATGAAAACAAGCAAAATAGGCCCATTAAAGTAATGGCCACTGGATTACATCATTCTGTAAAGCCTAATAATATTGTCCAAGAAATGAGGAGACGTGGCTATAAGCTCATCGAAGCTACACCCAAGCTAAAGTATAATACTAAACAACCTCTTAATATGTTCATGTTATCATTCAGACACGATGAAAATATCGATAAAATATTCGGAATTTCTGATATATTACAAGTTAGAGTTCAGATTTTGCCGTTAAGAAAATCCAGACTCGTGCCTCAATGCAAAAAATGCCAAGCTTTTGGTCATACGCAAAAATATTGCGCAAAGCAACCACGATGTGTTAGATGTACCGGAAAGCACCTGACTATCGATTGTGATAAACCTAAAAATGCCCAACCAAAATGTGTCCACTGTGGAGAAAGTCATCCTGCAAACTACAGAGGATGCATGGTAGCAAAAGAAATGCAGAAGTTAAAAGACAATCGAAATAAGAGAACTACAATACCTAAACAACCACAAAGGGTGCAGCAGCAGAATCCGATATACAAAACCAACGAAAACAAAAAAACCTACAGCCAAGCTGCTAGAGGTAATATAGAAATTGAAAGTACTAACCCAAAACACAGCTCTAACATTGAGAGCACTCTCCAACAAATACTGGAAACACTGACCAAAATGGATGAGCGTATTACTAGATTAGAATATAGCACCAAAGGAGCTATTCCTAAGAATTTTAATGCCAGATAGTCTGAGGATAATGGAATGGAATGCAAATGGACTACTGCAGCATCAACAAGAACTGCAGACTGTCCTAGACATTGAAAAAATAGACATTTGTCTCATTTCTGAAACACACTTTACAAATGAAACCTACATTCATTTTAAAGGATTTAAAGTATACCATACCTTACATCCGGATAATACAGCCAGAGGTGGTAGTGCTATCATAATAAAAGAAACAATTAGACATCATCAAGAAATATGCTACAAAACAGAAATGTTCCAAGCTACTTCAGTATGTGTTAAAACAAAATCTTTTGAGCTTATCGTTACCGCTGTCTACTCTCCACCAAAACATAACCTCAAAAAAGATCAATATCTAGAATTTTTGAATAGACATGGCAAAAGATTTATAATTGGTGGTGATTTTAATGCCAAGCACACCCATTGGGGTTCTAGGATAATTACAACAAAGGGGAAGGAACTCTTGCAGGCAGTTAAGCAATTAAAATGTGAAACACTTTCAACAGGTAAACCGACTTATTGGCCTACTGATTCCAACAAAATTCCAGACCTGATTGATTTTTTTATAACTAGAAATATTTCTGTTAATTATTTACATATTGAAGAAGCTTGGGACATGAACTCCGATCATTCACCCATCCTTCTCACAGTTAGCGATACTGTTATTCAAAGCCAGCCACCTCCTAAACTGACTAATAGACTAACAGATTGGCGGAGTTTTCAGCTTCACTTAGAAGAAACAATCAATCTCAAAGTTTCACTAAAAACTAGATATGAACTTGATGAAGAAACGGAATGTTTTGTTAAACAAGTTCAACAAGCCGCTTGGAATAACTCACCTGAACTGATTCATAGAGTTAAAGGTAATAATTACCCTAAAGAAATTAGAAAGCTAATCGAAGAAAAAAGAAAACTCAGAAGGATCTGGCAACGCTCTAGAGCTCCATCTGATAAAACAAAACTAAATAATGCTACACAACAGCTTAAAAGAGAAATTAAAAAAAATAAAAACGAATCAATTAGTAACTATCTAAGAGAATTGACAAATGATAGCACAACTGATTATTCCCTCTGGAGAGCCACTAAGAAATTAAAACGACCGATAATGCAAAATTCCCCACTAAGAAATACAGATGGAAGCTGGGCAAAAAGCAATTTAGAGAAGGCTAATAAATTTGCTGAATATCTCGAGGAAACATTCCAGCCAAATGAAGGTGATAACACACTGCAATGGGAAAATGCCACACAGGAAGAAGGTGAAATTAAACTAGTCACCCCAAAAGAAGTGGCCGACGAAATTAAATCAAACATCAATCCCAGGAAAGCACCTGGGTTTGACTTAATTACTGGGGAAATCTTAAAACAACTTCCTAGAAAAGCCATAGTAAAACTGACATATCTCATAAATGCCTCGTTCAGATTAAGATATATTCCCAAGATATGGAAAGTGGCTGAGGTCATAATGATCCTTAAACCTGGAAAACAACCAAATACAGTATCATCGTACAGACCGATTTCATTGCTACCCGTAATTTCAAAGCTGTACGAGAAGCTTTTGCTGAAAAGGTTGAAACCTCTCATAGATGCTAAGGCTCTAATTCCATCACACCAGTTTGGGTTTCGAGAAAGTCATTCAACTATCGACCAAGTCCATAGAATAACGGATATAATAGAGAGGTCCCTAGAAGGAAAGAAAGTTTGCTCAGCTGTCTTCCTCGACGTAGCGCAAGCTTTTGATAAGGTATGGCACGAAGGACTTAAGTACAAATTAAGCAGGATTTTGCCAAGACAATACAGAGAATTATTGGAACCTTATATATCAGAGAGAGTTTTTAGGGTTAAGCAAGAAGAAGCCTACTCGGAACTAAAGGAAATCAATGCAGGAGTACCACAAGGTAGTGTGATAGGACCGGTCCTATACCTATTATACACTAGTGATATCCCTGAAGTACAACATAATACAATAGCTACCTTTGCTGATGACACTGCCGTCTTAGCCGTAGGTGAAGACCATGAAGAAGCAGCAAGAAAATTACAAATATCTCTTAACAGACTTAACGAGTGGACTAAACGCTGGCGAATTAAATTAAACGAAATGAAGTCAGTGCATATAAATTTTACAAACAAGAAAAATCAATACATTCCTGTTAACTTAAATAATACACAGATACCATATGCCGACACCGCAAAGTATTTGGGTATTACACTAGACGCTAGGCTACGCTGGAAGGCCCATGTTAAAAAGAAACGAGAACAGCTTAACATGAAGTATAAAAAAATGTATTGGCTATTGGGAAGACAATCCACTCTCTCAATCTACAATAAAATACTTTTGTATAAACAGATTATAAAACCTATATGGACATATGGCATCCAACTATGGGGCTGCGCTAGTAATACAAATTTAATTATCATTCAACGATTCCAAAACAAAGTGCTAAGGAGCATTGTCAACGCTCCATGGTACTATAGGAACAGTGATCTCCATAGGGACCTAGACATGGATACTGTTAACAAGACCATAGAAAAATTTGCCAAGAGTCACGAACAACGACTTCTTCAACACGTCAATGTTGAGGCCATCCAGCTCCTCGACAACACGGATCTAGCTAGAAGACTCAAGAGGAAGAAACCCTTCGAGTTAGTTAAGTGAAAAATAGTGCACGGTGCAAGTGATGGTACAAGTTAAAATTTGTGCAATATATTAACAGAACCTAGGGGGTACTATCGAGTTTGTCCTTAGTCTTAAGTTTTTTAGTAGTAATTTAGGTTAGAAATAAGTTGCTCATTGATCACATTATTTGATCAGATTGTAATGTTCTTAAGCATCTTATTGGTGTTTAATAAATAAAAAAAAAAAAAAAAAAAAATTTGTTTATTTTTAATAAAAACCTTTATTATTCGCAGCCATATCCAGTTTTTTCAAAAGAAATAAATAAACATTGCTTTGAAATACATGATGATTCCATATAAGTTTGGTTGTTTGTATACCTACCCACTAGCAATGCTGAAGATAGAATATCCATTCCGAAAAAGTTCTGTGATTTGGCCCAAAAGTGTTCGTTTAAGTATACCTTAAAGGATTTTTTGATAAATTGTTGTAATTCAGGATATTTTACTGCATCTAGATTTCCTTCGATAAAAAAGGACCAATAATGTGATCTCCCAAAATTCCAGTCCAAACATTCAATTTTTGTGGATAGTACGTACACACAGGCACACTAAAATGCTTATTTTCCTGAGACCAATACTGCACAATGGATGGATGATTTGTCACGTGAAGAGTTAAGAAGAGCTGGTATGTAAAAGAAATAGTCTTCAAAACATTCCTGCTTTCGCTGCTGGCTTCTATGATACGGAGTTGCTGGGTGCTCCATTTTTTTTCTAAAAATTTTAATTTTTTGGGCTTTATAATTGCTTTAGTATTAAACTGAAGCTCATATATAGGGAATTTAGTCGTTTTTTATCAATGTCACGCATGCGTGTCGGGCGCACCTAGGTATAATTTTTTTGCCAAGTGCTGACTGACACGCATGCGTGTCAATATATTTTTTACTACTTTAAAAGTTTACTGAATACAATTTTAATAAAACTCATTAAAAACAATTAGAATACTACTGTTTCAATACATTCGCACTGCTCGAATTTTTTGAACGTGTGTCCGACTTGACCTCGCTAATTTGTTTCCCCTACTCTAGCATGCCCGATTGCCGAATGCCGTCTCATTGGGAAATTCTGAAAACGGCAAACATATTTTAAATACTTTGTGCCTTAGTAACATGCTAACAAGATCTGAATTATCTGCTGCATACGCTGTATTTAAAATGCTCTGTTAAATATAACTGGTCCGATGTCACGCAAGTATGTCGTCAGCACCTGACAAAATAACTTAAGGTCACACATGCGTGATATCAGCAGTGAAAGTATTATGAAGAGGTATAGTATGACTATAACTCATTTAAAATGATTATGAGGAAACATTTCTTGGGTATTGTGCACTTTCTAACAGTGAATTCGAGTCAACTTCATCGGAAATTTGTCTCCTTTAACACGTGGAATATATTCTGCTACGAATTTTCTCCCGTTTTTCTTATCTATCGCCTTCTTCGACCAATTTTCTTCGATACTATCAACGCATCTTTTTCTGGGCCTTCCTTTTCTGCTCTGCCGAATGGAAGGTATATCAAGGAGTATTTCAATTGGTATCATTTTGCTTCTTGCCAACACGTGTCCTACCTATCTTAAATGTCCTATTTTAAGATGTTTCGATACTATGTAGGTCCTGAATACAGTCCATAAAATAACGCATAAATTCATTATTTTGGAAACCGGCGTCTTTAAGGAAAAATCCCGAAACAGGTCGATTTTTATTTTTAAATTGCATTTTTTGACATATACAGGGTGAGTCACCACTAACGGGACGGAAGATTACAGCGAAATGGTAAAAGATTTCAAAAAAATTTAAATTGAATAGTTTGTAAGTTGATAAAAGCTATATTTTAAAATTATTTTGAAATATACAGGGTGACCCAATAAATGGCGGCGTATCAAAGTTATATTTCTTCTTATGGAACACCCTGTATTTTATTGCATTTTTAATTTTCCGCAAAAAATAAGGTATAGTTTCATAAGGCTTCCCTATACCTATGTACAGTGTTCTGAGTTATGTTGACTTTTCTTAAAATGTAAAGTTTTAAAAGAAGGCTTATTCTTAAGTTATTTAAGAAATTATAAAAACATTACTTTTACATCTAAATAGATGGATATTGGTTGAATGTATTCCATGATTAATTATTACACATTTCTCTACAGGGTGTTCAAAATTTACAGTTTCATTATTGGAGTATTCAATGTGTTATATGATGCTTATTTTAAATGGAACACCATGTATATTAATAAATAATTATACCAAAAAAATTTACCTCTTTCAAATGGTATATGGATGTCCTATACCTAGGTGTCATAGTTTTTGCGTAATTTACAATTATTTAAATTCTTAATTTGTAAATCGATTTTAAAACAAAAGATATAGTTAATTAATGTCATTGTATGACATTGTCAGTTTATAACAGTACGGTCTGGTAATTATCAAAACTATAAACATCCGTGTATGATATTCAATTTTTTTTTTACTTAAAAATGACTTTTACATTCAAATTTAATTGTTGCTAAAAATGAATAATCACGCTATCTATGAAAGAGTAGACATGCTACTTTGCATTGGGGAATATTTTTAAAATTGTCTCTTAGTAGTATCCTGATAGAAGACACCCAAAAAAGGACGTTTTTGAGAGATTTCTCGATAGATTCCGTGCTACTGGTAATGTTGCATAGGTACGAAAAGTTAAATAAAAATAAACCATTTATTTTTGATGACGTCAACGAACTTGATATCCTGCTTTCTGTTACGAAAAACCCAAATACTAGTATGTACGTGACAAATTTCGAGTCAATTGGTAATCAGTCAAACGAGTGTATGTAGAATACATAAGAAAAACCACTATCATCCGTATAAAACTCAACTACACCAGCATTAGACAGAATAGGAACGTTTAACTTTTCGTTTATAGACTTTAGAATTTGGAGAAGTTCCTGATTTTTTTTAAGAATGTATTGTGTACAGACGAATCTACCTACTTTTCATAATAATGGTCTATTTAATAGACATAGTAAACATTTCATTATGATACAGTAAACAAACATTTTACTGCTGATCGCCAACATCGATGAAGTGTTAATGTTTGGGGCAGTATTCTGAGCGAATACGTTATCTACCCATATTTTTTTGACGAAAATCAAAATGAAGCAACTTTTTTAAATTTCTTAAAACAAGTTTTTTGGATCCATCTTAAAACCTTCCACTTAGCGTGCGAACAAATATGTGTCTCCAATTGGACGACAGAGCTCCAGCTTATTTTTGACGTGATGTTAAGAACAACCTCAACATATAATTTAGAAATAAATGGATAGATAGATTCGGTCTATACCTATATTTGGCCACCTCGGTCACCAGGATTGACCAAGATGAATTTTTTTAAATGGGGTTATATTAAAAATATTATAAATGCTAGATTTCCTACTCTACTACTTCAGATGATATTTTTATGAAATTAAGAATTTCGAATGCTTTTGCGTCTATAACACCAGCTATGTTAAATAATGTAAACAAATCATTTAAAATCGCTTGTTGTATAAACATTTTGAACATGTATTACATAACTGATAATTTTTTACTTATACCAAGTTGTGGTTCATTTTGTATTATTTATGTATTTGTTTTATTAAGATTCTATATGTTTCGTTATGTATTTAGTTATTTTCAATAACGAAAAAATTTATTTTACAAATCAGCAAATAAAAATATACCTACATATTTATTTACAACTACACTCTATAACAACTATGCCAAGATGATGGGTTTAAAAATCGAGACTGACTATAAATATTTTTAAAATCGATGTACCGTTTAAGAAAATTGTAAATTACGCAAAAACTATGCCTCCTAGGTATAGAACATCTTACCATTAGAAAGAGAAACCTGTGTTTAATATCCATCATATTATGCTACATTGAATAATGCAATAATGAAACTGTAAATTTTGAACACCCTGTAAATCAATGTGTAATAATCAATCATGGAATGCATTACTTATAAGATAATTACCAGACCGTATTGTCATAAAATGACAATGTCATACAATGACATTAATTAACTTCATCTTTTGTTTTAAAATCGATTTACAGATTAATAATTTAAATAATTGTAAATTACGCAAGAACTATGAGACCTAGGTATAGGACATCCGTATACCATTCGAAAGAGGTAAATTTGTTAAGTATAATTATTTAGTAATATACATGGTGTTTTATTTAAAATAAGCATCATATGACACATTGAATACTTCAATAATAAAACTGTAAATTTTGAACACCCTGTAGAAAAATGTGTAATAGTTAATCATGGATTAGATTCAACCAACATTCAACAATTTATATGTAAAAGTAATATTTTTATAATTTCTTAAATAACTTGAGAATAAGCCTTCTTTTAAAACTTTAGATTTTAAGAAAAGTCAACATAACTCAGAACACTCTGTACATAGGTATAGGGAAGTCTTATGAAACTATACCTTATTTTTTGGGGACAATTAAAAATGCAATAAAATACAGGGTATTCCATAAGAAAAAATATAACTTTGATACGCCGCCATTTATTGGGACACGCTGTATATTTCAAAATAATTTTAAAATGTAGCTTTTATCAATTTACAAACTATTAATTTAAAAAAATTTTCAAATCTTTTACCATTTCGCTGTAATCTTCCGTCCCGTTAGTGGTGACTCACCCTGTATATTATACTAGTGACGTCATCCACCTGGGTGTGATGACGTAATCGATGATTTTTTTAAATAAGGATAGGGGTCATGTGATAGCTCATTTGAAGGGGTATTTAATTCTCTATTCACTGGTATAATCAATAACATATTTATTTATACAGGGTGTCCAAAAAAATATTATTTTTTTAGTTAAATTTATTGATACAAAAAGATAAATGTATGCAATTTGTTTAATTCTAAATACATTTTACTGCTGTTAAAAAACATAAAAATATTTTATTTAAAAATTAAACATTGATTTTCGCTTAAACGAAATATTCAAATTGACAAGAGGCAAGTTGATGGCAGCTTTAAGATTGAATTTAAGCGAAAAGTAATATTTATTTGTCAAATAAACATGTTTTTCCTGTTTTTTGAAAATAGTAAAACGTATTTTGAGTTAAATAAATTACAGACATTCTTTTTTTGTCTTAATTAATTGAATTAAAATTTTTTTTTGAACACCCTGTAAAAGTAAATATGTTAAGGTTTATATTTGTGAATAGATAATTGAATACCCTATCAAATGAGCTATCACATGACCTCTTTTCTCATTTAAAAAAATATCGATTACGTCATCAAGCCCAGATAGATGACGTCACTAGTATGATATATATGCCAAAAAATTGTAATATAAAAATAAAAATCGACCTATTTCGCCATTTTGCTTAAATTCGCTGGTTTACGAAATAATGAATTTATGCGTTACTTTATAGACGCATCGTATATTCTGTACAGTTCAAAGTTGTATCGCAAACATCCTAAAATGTCTAATCGCTTTTTTAGCCCAAGTCCGAGTTCAAGTCTTCGAGCTGTGTGTTAGACATAGGCGTATTTATTGTTTTGTATCATTTCAAAAGGGTACCCCGTCAAAATAGCCCGTCGAAAAAGCTCCGACAAAATAGGCCCGACATAATATCCCGCACATAAAACAGCTCCGACAAAATAGCCTGCGGACAAAATAGCTGCGGAACAATAGTTCGTCCACGAAATAGACCCGACAAAATAGTCCCGACAAAAAAGCTCCCTTCAGAAGTCGTCATGAAATAATCCCTTAAAAAATATAAAGGAGAAGATTCCTCTCATTGGCTGTATACCATAATAAAAAACTTACTAAGGATGTAAAATTTCACTTGTAGGTAGATGGTATATAAATTTATTAAAATGTTTTTCTAAAAAGATCCAAGTTGGATTAAAGTGGGTACATCAATAGTACAAAAAACACAAATGTTTTCGGACTAATCAGTCAATCATCAGGTTGAAACTTCAAAGTAGTTGGAACTAGCTACACAGTTAGGTCGAATGATCTTAACATTACAAAAATTATACCATTTCGGCTACAACAATATCGACAATAGGTCGATGTTAAAAGAATATAATGAGACTGTAATGGAGTCTACATCTTGGCTGTAAACTGATTAAGTTTGAAACCAAATTTGTCAGTTTGAAGCCAAGATGAAGACTCCATTATAGTCTCATTATATTCTTTTAACATCGACCTATTGTCCACATTGTTGTAGCCGAAATGGCATAATTTTTGTAATGTTAAGGTAATTCGACCTAACTATGTAGCTAGTTCCAACTACTTTGGATCTGAAGTTTCAACCTGATGATGGACTGATTAGTCCGAAGACGTTTGTGTTTTTTGTACTATTGATGTACCCGATTTAATCCAACTTGGATCTTTTTAGAAAAAAAATTTTAATAAATTTATATACCAATTTAAACTACCTACAAGTGAAGTTTTACTTCCTTAGTAAATCCCTTAAAAATACATTTTTTCGGAAATGGTAATTATCCTCTACTCAGATGTATACCTTAATCACATTAAATAAAAATGGTCTTTTCAGAGAACTCGAACCCTGTGTTTTCTGTTAGGAAAAACCAGGAACAAAAAATTCCTGGTTTTTCCTCGTGATTTACTATGGAATCACTAACATGAGAATAATTTTACTGTCACCATTGCGTGTGGTTGTTTTTTAAAGACGGATCACATGCTATGACTTTTTGTGACGGATATTCTTGTAAAGTTGATTTCATGTAATCGAATGAACTATCTTTCAATAAAGTCGTCCCAGGAACGCAACTCATAAATATTGGCAATATCATTTTAAAGTCTTCTACTTTAAAATATATAATATATGTCTGAATTGCCGATATGAATGAGTCAGACTAAATTAACTTACTAGAATTTTTTTACTGAGCAACAACATTTTTGTTTAATTTATTAATATTTTTTATTTTGACAACGACGTCCGAAGTGGAAGTCGAAACTTTAACAAAATCATTTTTTAAAGTTAAATTGTGGCTTATTTCCCAATTAGAATAGCAATTTAAAATAACTGGTACTCCGTTAAAAGGTAAAACTTTTTATTGGGGCAGTTTTCGCCGGGGCTGGTTTAGTCGGGGCTGGTTTAGTCGGGGCTGTCTTGACCGGGGCTATTTTGTGTGCGATCTATTTTGTCGGGGCTATTTTGATTACGGGCTATTTTGTCGAGGCTTGGGGCTTTTTTGACAGGGCTGTTTTTAGTACGTTCTGTAACGGTAAAATATTGCAAAACCTCTAAATTTTAAAGTACCGCTTGGATTGACATGAAATTTAGCACACGTAGCTAACAAGTCAAAGAAAAAAAGTGATATTGTGCCGATATGTGCTTTTGTTCCGGGGGTGGTTTTCACCCCCTCTTGAGGGCGAAAAAATATTCATCCAAAGTAAGTCCGGAAATGGATAAACTGATTAATTTTAATTAACTTTTGTTCTATAGATTTTTTTCACTATGTCAATATTTTTCGAGTTATTTGCCAGTGAATATGTTCATTTTTTCAATAAAATGACCACTCTTTTAAACAGTTTTTCGCAAATAACTCAAATAATAAGTATTTTGTCGAAAACACATTTATAGCAAAAATATAGCCTGTAGAAAATTTAAAAAAATGGTGTAAATATCACGTCTCTGTACCTAGTAGAGGCAGAGTTATCTAATTAAAAATTGGTTCATATTCGTCAAATTCCAAATGGAATACTTTAACGTGAAGTAACCAAAAATGAAACACATTTCGGGGAAAACTCATTACAACTTAATTAAAATGTTTAAAAAAATCTTCATTATTGTTTTATAAAAAAAAATTCTAGCATCAAAAGTAAACAAGTTACGCTCAAAATAAAGTTAGTCCCTTTTTTTTTGTAAAAAATCGGGAAAATCACCCCCTAATTAGTATCTCAAATGAACTTAATCGTTCGACTTCACAAGTTTCTTGACTCGTGTATGTATTGTTTATAGGACCTGTAAGTTTCATCGGTTCAAAGTCCTTATTTTTGAAAGGACTGTAGTTAAAAGGGGTGTAACGAGTCACTGATCACGATAGTATGCAAATTTAGAAACAGCAATTCTTAATCAATTTTTGTCTAAAAGAAAAACAAAAAAATACATGATATTCAGAAAAGCAATGCTGACTTTTTTGTTTTTCGAGATTTTTGGTATCTCTAACAATTTTTAAGTTATTTTGAAAAAAAGCGTATTTTTCAAAATTAAAATTTTTGAAAATTTAATTTAAAACCAAATTTTTAAAAAAGTATAAGCACTTTGAATCGACGAAACTTACAGATCATATAAACACAACATAAGTAAAATAATTTGTGGAGTGGTACAGATTAATTTCATTTAAGTTGCTAATTAGGGGGTGGTCTTCCCGATTTTTTTTTTGCCAAAACAAAAGGGACCAACTTTGTTTTGAGCGTAACTTGCTTAACTTTAATGCTAGAAATTTTTTATAAAAACAAAAATAAATTTTTTAAACACTTTAAAAAAGTTATAATCGCTTTTCCCCAAAAATTGCTTAATTTTTTGGATATTTCACTTCGAAATATTCTATTTTCATTGGTCATAACTCTGGTTCTACGAGGGTCAGAGACCTAACGCGTACACCATGTTTTTTACTTTTTTAGATGCTATATTTTTGCTAAGAACATTTTTTTCGATAACATACTCAATTTTTGAGTTATTTGCGAAAACCCGTCTAAAAATGTAGTTATTTTGTTGAAAAATGAACATATTCGCTCGCAAATAACTCGAAAAGTGTTGACTTGGCGAAAAAGCTCTATAGAACAAAAGTTACTTAAAATTCGTCAGTTTATCCATTTCTGGACTTATTTTGGACATATATTTTTCACCCCCAAGAGGGGGTGAAAGTCACCCCCAGGGGAAAAGCACACATCGGCACAATATCACTTTTTTTCTTTGATATATGTCAGCTATGCGTACGCCAAATTTCATGGCAATACAAGCGGTTCTTTAAAATTTAGAGTAAAAACCGTGAAAGAATGGACTATTTGACCGGGCCATTTTGCCGGATCACGTTTCAAAAGTACAGGGCAAAGATCAGTAGGAAGATGTCGGAAGTCGTGGCTGAAGGACCTGAGAAGATGATTTGGATGGACACCGCGATCCATTTGTTCTGTTCGTATCCTTACTTTGCGAACGATCGTAAACTATAGCAATATACTAACCTTCTGTCGCAACATCACCAATGGGCACACCTTGTTTATATGACATGTATCCCAAATATGTAAATATTACAAATCCAGAAAAGAAACTGGTGAAACAGTTAATTATAGTTGTAATAATACAATCCCTAAAAAATTAAAAAAAATAGTTTAGATTAATTTTAAAGTAGATATAATTTCGGCAACAATATAAATCAGGAATGGACTATCTCTAACCACTTGGTAGTTTTCAAGGTACAATAATAATTAATTTTAACAATGCAAATAGAAAACTATATGAAATTACCCCGCACAAACCTTATAAAAATTAAGTCCCAGTTGATTTAGTTCCTAATTTTTGAAAATACCCTGTGAAGCATCCTGATAAAAAGTTCTCATGGGCACTTCTCAATTGTATGGAGGATTTTCAAGATATAGAGGCACAAACTCGGAAAATTATAAGATTTACCGGGTATTTCAATTCCCTGAGTTACTGGTTATGTGGCAACATGTAGAAGTTTAAATTAAATAAAAGTACTACACAGTAGTCTAGGATTTTTCCTGGCTATCGAATGGCGACCTTTACTTTGACCTTGACCTTCAGCGGACGTCATCTTCTAGAGCCTAGAGTTTCGAAGATTTTCAGCGTTAAATTGATATACTTAAACAGATTACTCATGGGTTTTTGGGATCACTAAACACGAATATGCCATCAGAATTGACCTCCGGAGGACGTGGTGGCCAGGGCCACTGCAATGGACGTCATCTTCTAGAGCTTCGATGGTTTTAGGCATTTAATTGATGCAAATAAATTACTGGAGAGTTTTTTGAGGTCGCTAAACAAGAATATGCCACCAGAACCGACTCCCGGAGCACCTAGTTCCAAGGTCAATGACATGAGCTCCTGGAATTTTGAGGGTCTTCGCTACTACATTGATGCAAACGGATTAGTCATAGGTTTTTGGAGTTGCTGAACACGAATCTCCATGCTTTGGAGATTCGAGAGCTTTTGGTGCTAAATTAATCTAAATTGATTACTCACAGGTTTTTGGGGCATCTGAACGTGAATATCCCATCAGGTCCGAGCCACGAACACCTGGTACCTAAGGCAGGTCTTCTTCTGGAGTTTCGACAGGTTTTGACATTAAATTGATGCAGATTGGTATTACTCATGGGTTTTTGGGGCTGCTGAACACAAATACGCCATCAAAACAGACACCCGCGTACCTGGTGCCTACTACTGGCTGGTAATAAATTGATGCAAGCAGATTACTCTTATGTTTTGGGGTGCTGAACACGAATAAGGCTTAGATAAAAACTCTGTAGTATCTAGTGACCACGATAAATAACACTATCAAAATAGAATATAGTAAATCGATCTTAAAATAAGTGAAGGAGAAACATTGTCAGATATGAATTAAGTTTATATTTATGAATAATTAAAACAATTGAATGGAACAGCACAGTTACTTTAATAAAAATCCACAAGTAGCAAAATGAACTTTTCACCAATTTGTACACTTTCTTTAAACGGCAACTCAAAAACCCTCTGAGTACTCGGTGTGTCAATCCGTTTTGACGTGCCTTAGGCGATAGGTGCTCCGGTGTCTGTTCTGATGGTGTATTCGTACTCAGCAACTCCAAAAAGCCATGAGTAATCCATTTGTATCAATTTAATGCCGAAAACTCTCGAAACTCGAGAAGATGAATAACCTTAGGCACCAGGTACTCCGTGGGTCGGATCTGATGGTGTATTAGCATTCAGCGACCCCAAAAACCATGGGTAATTCGTTTTTATCAATTTAATGCCGAAAACCCTTGGAACTTCAAAAGATGATGTACCGTAGGCACAATGTGATTCGTGGGTCGGATCTGATAGTTTATGCATGTTCAGTGTTCAGTAACCCCAAAAATCTAAAAGTAACCTAAACCATTTAATTACTCCGAAACTACAGAAGATAACCTGTCTTGGGCACCAGGTGCTCCTGTGTCTGTGCTGATCACGTATTCGTGTTCAGCAACCCCAAAAACATATAACTAATCCGTTTGCATTAATGTAGTACCGAAACCCATCGAAACTCTAGAAGATGACGTTCCTTGCAATGGCCCTGGCAACGACGTGCTCCGGCGGTAAATTCTGATGGCAGATTATTCGTGTTTAGCGATCCCAAAAACCCATGAGTAATCTGTTTATATCAATTGAATGCCGAAAACCCTCGAAACTCTAGAAAATAACGTTCGTTGAAGGTCAAGGTCAAAGTAAAGGTCGCCATTGGATAGCCAGGAAGAAATCCTAGACTACTAGTAGGTTTCTTTGATCCAAACTTCTACATGCTGCCAAATAACCAGTAACTCGGGGAATTTGAATACCCAGTAAATCTTCCGAGTTTGTGTCTCTATATCTTGAAAATCCTCCATACCATCGAGTTGTGCCCATGAGAACTTTTCATCACAATGCTTCAAAGTGTATTTTCCAAAGTATGAACTAAATTCACTGGGACTTAATTTCCATAAGGTTTACGCGGGGTAATTTATGGAAATTAAAGGCAGATATTGAGCAGCTAGTTTATTAAATATTGCCCAAGTGTAATTTCGCTCCTTCAGCATCTTCAGGGATGTTTCATCAAATCAGGAAGGTATCCTAGCAGAATGTCGTAACATTTGTTTCGTAAAGGAGATGGCTTGGAAAATTAACACATAACATAAAACACAAACTGGTCAAAGGACAAAACAGATTAAAAATTAATAAATGCCGGTATTACATCATTTTCACGTCGAAGATGGAGGAATAATTGGTTATTTCATCCAAGTAAATTTCATTATTTTTTATATAATTAATTAATCTCAAAATATTTAAAATAACCTTTTGGCTTCGATTAATAATCCCACAAATGTTAATATTTCAATATATGTAAATTCAATGACATTTGAGAAGAAAATCTTTTAACTTTTAATTTTTAATAATTTAATATATATTTTTACAATATTTTAATAATAATTTTTTTACAATATATTTAATAATATATATTACAAATATGTTTAATAGTCCATTTACTCACGAGTTTTGCTGTGTTTAAAGTACTGCTTGGCTTGGATTGACATGAAATGTGACGTCCATTAAGTTAGCACAACAAAGTCAGCAGAACACAGTTATTGTTATACTATAATTAAGTGTAAAAAAATGCAAACTTAATGTTCCAGAAAAAAATTTATTGCTCTTTTTTTAAGTTATCGTATCGCATGTTCTGCTAACTTGATAATCAAGCTAGCAGAACAGTAGTTCAAAAATTTGATAACTAGTATTATCTGAATTAAATGCAAATTTAATGTTCCAAGAAAAAAATTATTGCCCTTTTTTTTTAAAAGTTATCGCATGTCCTGCTAACTAGATAATCAAGCTAGCAGAACAGTAATTCAAAAATTGAGTAATCATTTATAATGGAATGCCAAAGTATTATCTGAATTAAATGCAAGTTTAATGTTCCAAGAAAAAATTTATTGCTCTTTTTTTTTAATTTGTCCCATGTTCTACTACTAAAATCTACTATCTCACAATAAAACACTGAAAAACGTTTGTTTTTCTATACTTCCACAAAATTTATTACAACTATGTTATTACTACAGCTGTTTCGGCAAAGTGCCTTTCTCAAGTGATATATTTTACAATGTTTTTGCCTTTTTAAGTCTTTAACTGAAGAGGTTGAGGAGTGGGGAGCTGTTTGTCTCGAGTTGGTCAAACAGCTCCCCACTCCTCAACCTCTTCAGTTAAAGACTTAAAAAGGCAAAAACATTGTAAAATATATCACTTGAGAAAGGCACCTTGCCGAAACAGCTGTAGTAATAACATAGTTGTAATAAATTTTGTGGAAGTATAGAAAAACAAACGTTTTTCAGTGTTTTATTGTGAGATAAAATGAACTTCCATCAAGTAACGGTCGAATCCATCAAAATCTACTATATTTTTTACCAGATTCTAAAATCTACTAGATTTAAAATTTTCCCACTAAATCACAAGAAATTCTACTACATCTAGTAGAAAATCTACTAAATTGGCAACCCTGAATATGGTACAAAAACTTCTATTTTGCAGTGAACGAGAATGGCTCTAGAGTTTCTAATCGCATCTGATTTTGGTAGTAATTATTGGTAAAATTCCCAAGGTTTATTAACTTCCTAATTAAATTTTTTGTTGGAACAGTATTAGAGAATACTGTGGTATTCAATTATTTAATATTTTATCAGTAATTATTTAACTACTCTTCAATGTTAAAGTTGAACTACGGCTAGCTTGAAATCAAGTTGGCGGAACATGCGATAACTTAAAAAAAAAGAGAAATACATTTTTTCTTGGAATATTAAATTGGCATTTAATTCAGAGAATACTCTGGTATTCAAATATAAATAATTTATCAATTTTTGAACTAGTGTTCTGATAGCTTTAAGTCAAGTAAGCAGAACATGCGATAACTTAAAAAAACAGCAATAAAGTTTTTCTTGGAACATTAAATTTACATATAATTCAGAGAATACTCTGGTATTCAATTATAAATTATTTGTCAATTTTTGAACTACTGTCCTGCTAGCTGGATTATCAAGTTAGCAGAACATGCGATAACTAAAAAAAAGAGCAATAAATACGTTAACATTCAATTATACAGGGTGTAACAAAAATACAGGTCATAAATTTAATCGCATATTCTGGGACCAAAAATAGTTCGATTGAACCTAACTTACTTTAGTACAAATGTGCACGTAAAAAAAGTTACAGCCCTTTGAAGTTACAAAATGAAAATCGATTTTTTTCAATATATCGAAACCTATTAGAGATTTTTTATTGAAAATGGACATGTGGTATTCTTATAGCAGTAGTATTTTAAGAAAAAATGATAATGAAATTTGGACACCCCATAAAATTTTTATGGGGGTTTGGTTCCTTTAAACCCCCCCCCTAAACTTTTGTGTACGTTCCAATTTAATTATTATTGTAGCGCCATTAGTTAAACACACGTTTTTAAAAACTTTTTTGTGTCCTAGTACTTTTTCCAAAAGTCAGTTTTTATCGAGATATTTGAATATTTGTCAAATCCACCACATATTTGTATATGGTAAAGTACGATTATGGAGACTTGGTAATAATATGAAAATTTATTTATGATTTACATTTTTAAGTATATTTTGAACCATATTAAAAAAGAAGCCACATCTCGATAGAAGATGCTTTATCAAAAAAATACAAAAAGGCAAAAAAGTTTTAAAAACACTGTGTTTAACTAGTGGTACCGCAGTAATAGTTTAATTGGAACGTACACAAACATTTGGGGGGTTTAAAGGAACAAAACCCTCATAAAATTTTTATGTAAACATATTAAAAAAGAAGCTGCAACTCGATAAAAACTTCCCTATCGAAAAAATACTAAGAGGCAAAAAAAGTTTTAAAAATATTGATGTTAACTAATGGCACCACAATAATAATTTATTTGGAACGGACACAAAAGTTTGGGGAGGTTTAAAGGAACAAAACCCCCATAAAATTTTTATGGGGTACAGAAATTTTACTATAATTTTTCTTTAACATGTTCTTTCCATAAGAATGCCACATGTCCATTTTCAACAAAAAATCTTTAATGGTTTTTGATATATTAAAAAAAATCGATTTTCATTTTGTAACTTCAAAGGGCTGTAACTTCTTTTGTGTGCATATTTGTACTAAGGTAAGTTAGGTTAATTCGAACTATTTGTGGTCCCAGAATATGTGGTTTAATTTATGACCTGTATTTTGGTTACACCCTGTATATGATTTATTAAATTTTTGAACTACTGTTCTGCTAGCTTAAATATATCAAGTTAGCAGAACATGCAATAACTTTTTTTTAAAGAGCAATAATTTTTTTTTGAACATTAAATTTGCATTTAATTCAGAGAATACTTTGGCATTCAATTATAGATGTTTTATCAAATTTTTGAATCACTGTTCTGCTAGCTGGATTATCAAGTTAGCAGAAAATGCGATAAAAAAACAATAAATTTTTTTTGGGACATTAAATTTGCATTTAATTCAGAGAATACTTTGGCATTCAATTATAAATGATTTATTAAATTTTTGAACAACTGTTCTGCTAGATTGATTACACAGCCCAACAAAAAAAGAATTTTGTCTTGCTGCCAAAAAAAAAATTAACTGATTTTAGTTAATTCATCTGTGCTGATTCCAAAAATACAAACCTTTTCTTTGTACCAGCTCCAGTTTTCGAGATATAACATACTTATCAAATACTTAAATATTCTTACATTTCTGTATATTCCACCACTATAATTGCAATATGTTTATAAACAAACTTAACATATTCTAAAAAAATGGGCCAATGAACATATCCTAACCTGGATTTAGCAATAAGACCAATTGCACATCAGCTTGAGCAGATACCCATTCCAATATTTAGCAGTCTACCTATGTTACCAGAGGATAATGCCGAAATGTTATCTGACGAACTGCAGACTAATAGATTTGAGGAAGCCGATAGTGATTTTGAGGGGGATTCAACACGTCCTGAGCGCTTTGATCAGGAAGAGCTAAACAATCTTATCAGAAATTTGAACCTTCCAAAGGATTCTTCCGAGTTGCTTACCTCCAGACTAAAAGAAAAGAATGTTCTCCACCAAGACACCAAAATTACATACTATTGTAATAGAGATAAAAGATCTTTTGCCTTTTTTTCTCAGCAAGATGATATTATATGGTTTTTCATAACAATATTAAAGGGCTGTTAAAAAAAATGGGTGTATCGGAGTATACACAAGATCACTGGTGTCTTTTTATCGACAGTTCCAAACGAAGATTAAAGCGTGTCCTTCTACATAATGGCAACAAATATGGAAGTATACCAATTGGGCATTAGAGTGGAAGAAATGCTCAACAATTTTAACAAACACGGTTGTCATATGAGTATTAAAATGCATTACCTCCACAGCCACTTAGACCGTTTCCCAGAAAATCTTGGTGACCCTAGTGAGGAACAAGGGGAACGCTTCCACCAAGATATCAAAACGATGGAAAAGGGGTATCAGGAAGATGGGGCAGTCACATGATGGTGGATTACTGCTGGAGTCTTCAAAGGGACCGTCCTTTTAAAGCCTTTGCAAGAAAATCATATAAAAGGAAGTTTTTAGGTGACGCTAAATAAAACATTTTTGTGGCGACGTTGCCGGTTAGGTTAGATGAAAAGTTAAGTTTTTATGGCAGATATGTGTGATGATTTTTGTAAGTACATTATTATACAATAAATATCTTACTCTTTATTCGTATTTATTTTATTTCATGGGTAGCAGCACTACATGTATGTAGGTAGTGCTGCGTTAAATTACCCTATATGTTAGAAATGTGATCTGTTGTCGTATTTTTTGAAAACGATCTGATCACCAGCAAATCTGGTGGCATTTTTGGATTTAGCAGACCCAAACTACCTAGAAACAGTAACAAAAATTCCGGCAGCAAACTGTGTGTTTACCAGTGTTATCAAGTTAGAAAATCATGCGATAACTTAAAAAAAGAGCAATATACTTTTTCTTTGAACATTAAATTTGCATTTAATTCAGAGAATACTCTGGCATTAAATTATAAATGATTTATCAAATTTTTGAACTACTCTTCTGCTAGCTTGATTATCAAGTTAGCAGAACAGGCGATAACTTAAAAAAAAAGAGCAATCAATTTTTTCTTGGAACATTAAATTTGCATTTATTTACACTTAATTATGGTATAAGAATTACTGTGCTGACTTTGTTTTGCTAACTTGGCGGACGTTGAAATTTGGCATACACTTAGTAAGGATGGCAGAGAAAAAAGTTATATTGTGCCAATATGTGCTTCTCGGGAGTGAAAAAACATGCTTTTAAAAGAACAATGAAATTGAGTAAAAGGAATAATTCTAAGCATCTTTTATTCTATAGAGTCTTTTCACTAAATCAATACTTTTTGAGTTATTTGCGAGTGAATATGTTCGTTTTTCTACAAAAAACAACACGTTTTCTGCGGTCTTTCTCAAATAACTTGAAAAGTAAATATTTTATTAGAAAAACTATTCCTAGCAAAAATAAAGTTTATAAAAAAATTAAAAATTATGTATGTATGAAATAAAGCCTATATACCCAGTAGAAAAAAAAACTAATCACAACTCTTTTAAGATGTTTAAAAATGCTATATTTCTGTTTTTGAAAATGTTTCTAGCATCAAAAGAAAGTAAGTTACGCTCAAAATGAAGTTGGTCCATTTTTTTTGGTAAAAAAATCGTAAAAGTCACCATCTTATTATCATTCCAAATGAAATTAATCATAACGCTTCATAAATTGTTTTAGTCCCAAACGCCATAAAAGAAGAAAAAAAGTACCTTGTGAAGCGGTAAAGATTAATTCCATTTGATATGCTGATCAGGGAGTGATTTTCACGATTTTTTTTACCAAGACATGAGAAGGAGCAACATTGTTTTGATCGTTACTTATTCTTGATCTTAGAAACTTTTTTTAAAAAACACAAATTTAGCTTTTTTCTCGTTATAAAATTTATAATGAGCTTTTCCCGAAAAGTGCTTCATTTTTGGTTATATCACGTTGAAATATTTGATTTGGAATTTGACGGAGAAAGAACCTACTGTAATTAGCTACAACTCTTCTTCTACAGAATCTACAGAATTCATAATAAATACGTTTTTTTACTTTTTTTTTTATTAAATACTTAAAAATAGTCTAAAACCTGTTTTTTTGTTGAAAAATGGACATATTCAGTCGCAAATATCTCGACAAGTATTGACTTGGTGAAAAAATTCTACAGAACACAAGTTGCTTAGAATTAGTCATTTTATCCAATTCCGGACTTATTTTGAACGAATCTCTTTTCACCTCCGAGAAGGGCTGAAACTCGCCTTCAGGGCAAAAGCGCGCATCGTCACAATTAGGGCTTCCAATCCCGCAATACCGAGATCTCGGTATTGCGGGATCCCGCGTCATTTTGCAATCCCGCGTGATGCGGGATTACAGGTGCGGGATCCGCGGGATTTGCGGGACTAAAAAAAGCGTACATTACTGCTGTAGCTACGCTCAATGATGACGAAGAGGCTGATCATGTAAGAAACACGTGAGAAACAATGTAGAGGTTTCATCATCGGGTTCCGATCTTGATTTTACATTGCAACAGGAGTTAGAGACTATATCGACAGCATGTAATTTACTTTGCCCGTCGCCATCTCGAGCTAATACACTTGAGTCCATTATTAAAATAGAAATGACTCTATGAATCTGGGGAGTCATTGGGAAAATATCTTACATTTACATATAAAGTCTAAAAAGGAATACCGTCGATGTATGGAAGCCGAAAGGGCATTTTCTGCTGCTGGCTATATTGTGTCTAAAATACGCAGGAATTTGGCAGATGACAGTTTAGATTTAGATATTGGCTCGTATGAATAAAAATAAAAATGTAGTTTATACTCCAAATTTTGGAGTGCATACTCCACGCGGTAGTATCTACTCTTATGTACGGTAAGTAGAAACTCATCACATCAACATATTTTTATTCATATGAAATGTAGTATAAACTTATACTTTATGCTCATACTCATGAGAGCGTACTTGGAGTTTATACTCCGTTTTTATTCATACCATCCAATATGTTGTGTTTCCTTTGCAAACATTTTCAATTGAAAGCTTTAGCTAAATAATAGTAACTTATAGCTAAGTAATATAGCAACTAAATTAGTAAACTATATTAATTTTCAGTTGAAAATGGATTTTTTTAGTTGATTTTTAAAATTTTGTTGGTGTATTTTTTGACGATAGATTTTTTGTTTTTCCAGTATTTGTTACTGTTTTTTTGTGAAGAAAACAGAGTTTTGATCTCATACTAATAGTAATCCTTAAGTAAATGTAGAGTTAGTTGATTAATTTATTGTTTTATTTGCCTTATATAAATATGACTATTTTCAATATGCGGGATCCCGCAAATACCGAGATCCCGCGGGATTGAAAATTCGTAGTCCCGCAAATACCGAGATTGAACTCTGCGGGATTGGAAGCCCTAGTCACAATATCACTTTTGTATCGTCACAATATCACTTTTGTTTTTGATGTATTAGTTAGATATGTATTCCAAATTTCACTTCAATCCAAGTTGTTCTTTACAGTACGGAGGTTTTGCAATATTTTACTGTGAGCGAATGGACTATAATTTTTGTCATCCCTTATACTCCCAAAAACCCCTAGCAAATGGTTGAAATAAAAAAACAAATGTTCTGTCAGTGACCAGTTCTAAACAAAAGGGGTACAGGTAGAAATTAATTAACTATCATCGAGGACCATTCCAAACCACTGAACTTATTTTCTAGCTTTTGAAACAAACGGTTTCGATTGAATTTTATTAAAACACTAGTTTCACTGTTTCCTATTTTAAAGACGAAACGGACGAAGCCTCACTAGAGAAAATTTTATTAGGATACAATGTACCTATATAACTCTCTCCTATATAACTTGTTAAAATATGTTAATAAAATGTGTGTTATATGTAGACTTAGGCAAATATGCAAATTGCATATTTTGCATATAATGCATAAAAAATGCAAAAATGTAAAATTTTGCATATTTTTATAAAAGTGAGCATAAAATGCATATAATTTGAAAATTTGGTGGCAACTTTATATTTTTATATTCAAACTTACAGATAGCATGAAAATGCCAATATTTAATTTTGTTTTATAATCACTTGGTATTCAAATTCTTGGTATAGTAGTAACTAATAAAGGACAGCGGCTTATAGTTTTGTCACGTCTTGTCCTGGAATTAAGGGTTTGTGTTTGCCAGTTTATGTCTCTAGGTAAAAATTTTTATTTTGACGGTCAGTTTCACTTGGTTTCACTTTTGTTGTAAAATTGGAGGCGTAAACAACGTGTATTTCTAATTGTAAATAATTATTGTGCTTTGAAAATGCCGAAAATAAGCAATGTTTCAACTTGGATAAAACCTTACAAAGAGGTATCTATGGATATGGATAAAGTTTATTGCTCATGTTGTGGCAAAACCGTAAGTACATACGTATTATTTTTAATGTTATTTTAAAAATTTACAGGGTGGTAAAAACAAAGATTTTAAAATTTTAGATTATGTTTAAGAAAAGTACCGAAACAAGGCTAGTTCGCAATAAATCGATGTAATTTTTCTTTTTTCAAGCATTTTTTAAACTCCTTTGTTAATATCACGGTTTCTACAAGAAGCATTAGCAAACTTTTTTCTTTCTGATGCTGTGCCTAATGATAAATTATTATTGCTTATTTTATCTGATGCCGCACCATATATGGTGAAAGCAGGACAAAATTTAAAAATATTTTATCCAAACTTATTACTTGTCACTTGTTTAGCGCATGGAATAAACAGAGTTGCGGAGAAAGTAAGAAAAAAATTTCCACTAGTTAACAGTTTAATAGCGAGCGTCAAAAAGGTATTTCTGAAATCACCTGTAAGAATCCAATGTTACAGAGATATGCTTCCTGCTGTTCCACTGCCACCCCAACCCATTTTAACACGTTGGGGAACATGGTTGGAAGCAGCTAGTTTCTATGCTGATCATTTTTTATTTAAAAAAGATAATTAACCTTTTAACGGATGATAGTTGCCAATCTTTATTGGAAGCTAAGCAAGCCTTCCAAAATAACATCCTCCAACAGCAACTGTCATTCATAAAATCAAATTATAGTTTTGTCCAGAAAACTATAACTCAATTAGAATCCTCCAAATTATCATTGTTAGAGAGTACAGTTTTAATAAAAGAATTTGAGTCATTGTGTCAAAACGTTCAAGGTACTATTAGAATGGAAATTTTTCAAAAATTTAAAGTAACCATGGAAAAAAATAGTGTTACCAGGTTCTTTCTGAAGTGGTTCAAGTACTAGCTGGGACATTTTTCGAACCACTTAATTTAGAACCATCTGTTATAGTAAATTTGAAAAATGCCCCAGTTACATCAGTTGATGTCGAAAGAAGTTTTTCTATTTACAAATATATGTATTCAGATAGAAGCCATAAGTTTTTATTAGAAAATTTTGAACATCATTTGATAATATATTGTTACCACAATTCAAAATAATATTTATATGTTAAAATAATTGTATATGTTATGTATTTATAATATTGTTAGTATTTTTGTAAACAAAAAAATATTGTAAATATTTTTTATTACATGCATATTTTCTAGATAAATATGCATATTTTGCATAAAATACTGCATATTTTTGCATAAAATACTGCATATTTATGCGCATATTTCATACTTTTTTATTTGCATATTTGCCTAAGTCTAGTTATATGACTTGCTTGAGAGTGTTTAATTTAATAATAAAAAAAATTAAGAATAGATAGTGGTAAAAATAATTCATGCTTTTGATGGAGTTATTAGAATTTCTAATATAATATGTTACCGGCCAAACCCCATTTCAGTTTGGAATAAACAGAGTTGCGGAGGAAATAAGAAGAAAAATTTCCACTAGTTAACAGTTTAGTAGCAAGCGTCAAAAAGGTATTCCTAAAATCACCTCTAAGAATACAATGTTACAGAGGACAGAGGTATGCATCCTGATGATACACTGCTACCGAAACCTATTTTAACATGATGGGGAACATGGTTGGAAGCAGCTGATTTCTATGCATTCTATGCATCATTTTGTTGATTTAAAAAATAATAATTAACATTTTAACGGGTAATAGTTATATATACACCGGTACTTGGGCGTCAACGCCCTTCCGGTAGGGATCTATGGGTTAGTGTCACCGAGCCTCAGGCCCTTATCCCTTGCCGTACTGCTCACTCGTAGGCCGATCAGACGGATGAAAATTTTTTAATCTTTATTGGAAGCTAAGCAAGCCTTCCAAAATAACATCCTTCATCAGCAACTGTCATTCATAAAATCAAATTTTAGTTTTGTTCAGAAATCTATAACCCAATTAGATTCCTCCAAATTATCGTTGTTAGAGGGCACAGTTTTAATTAAAGAATTTGAGTAATTGTGTCAAAACGTTAAAGGTACTACTGGAAAGGAAATTTTTCAAAAATTTAAAGCAGCCATGGAAAAAAACAGTGGTTACCAGGTTCTTTCTGAAATGGTTCAAGTACTAGCTGGGACATTTTCCGAACCACTAATTTAGAACCATCTATTATTATAGTAAATTGGAAAAATGCCCCAGTTACATCAGTTGATGTCGAAAGAAGTTTTTCTATTTACAAATATATATATTCAGATAGAAGCCATAAGTTTTGGTTAGAAAATTTTGAAAAGCATTTGATAATTATTTATTGTTACCACAATTCGAAATAATATTTATATGTTAAAATAATTGTCTATGTTATTTACTTGTAATATTGTAAATATTGTTGTAAATAAAAAAAATATTGTAAATATTTCTTTATTACATGCATATTTTCTAGATAAATTTGCATATTTTATCATAGAATACTGAATATTTATGCGCATATTTCATATTTTTTATTTGCATATTTGCCTGAATCTAATTATCTTTAATAACTTTTATAGGTCCTTTTTCATCTTATCACGATTAAACTGTCGGTTAAGACATAATGTCTTTTAATGCCTTTCTATTACTCGATTTTCATTCTTCCTTCCACACATTCATCTGAAAACTCACTTCCAAACCACACCAAAAAGTTTAACCCTAAGCCTTGGGGAGGCCTCATGTCTCACATGCCATCTTTCTCTCCCTTATCCAATCTCGGCCTACAAAAGTTCGAATCTTATCGAGGTGCTACTATCTCGTTTTAGAATTTAGTTGCGAGTTCTCTCTCCTCTCATTCTGTTAAAAAGGGTGGCTCTCTATAATAAATTTGTGGATTCGTCTTCACTCGATCTCATCTTTCCTCTGTTTATCCAGCATTTCTTCACTAAATCAAATATTCTACAGTTACACTTGCTTTGAAACTTTACTATTTCATCTGCCTAACGCTCGAACTCCAACATCGTGTATGTCACAATGTCCAAGAGACCATAGTAAACGCACTGGTTGTACTGTGCCTCCCTGAATCTAAAAAGGTAGTACGAGGAGGAAGTAGCCATGGCCTGTGAGCATCCACACCGTGTAATAATCTAGCTACTTTGTCACAGTTCACTGAGCTTCACAGGTTCGGAATGAGAGACTTCTCCCACTACGCCTCATCGCGTTTTGTCTCGCACTTTTTCTACCACTTGTTTCTCAATACTAAACTCCAAAGTTTTCAACGCTCGGCAAGGCTGTGCTGATGGGAGACCTCAATTGTAGACACCCACAGTTTGGTGATCATGCACAAAACCCCGAAGGCATCCGCCTCACGGATTTACTTCTAGACCTTCCAATATCAAGAATCACCAATACTGAATACACGTTTTTGAACGCAACTGGGGCATCGATCAACGACCACATATTTGTTACTAGTAACATACTGAACAGGTTCGAGGACCGATGCCACATAGGCGACTCAATAACGTCAGACCATCTACCTCTTCTTGTTGACACCGACATACTCGCTCCACAACAACCCAACCCTCCAAAAACTATAAGAGATTATCGTAACGCGAATTGGAACGAATACCAAAACTTCATAACTCAAAATCTACCAATGTAAGGCGAACTAGATACTAACGACAGTATCGACAGAAGTGCAACCCAAATTGAGAACCTCATCACCGAGGCTATCACGCACGCAATTCCACAAAAACCATTAATCTACTCATCTCCGGCACTTCCTCTATACATCATAGCCAAAATCCAGCAAAAAAGGTGTCTTCTACGCCAATAAAAGGCCAACAGAAACCCGCTAATCAAAACAGAATACAACCGAATCTGTGCCAGGATAAAGAGGGAAATATCTGATCTAACGGCTCGCCGATGGGAAGATACGACCTCAAAACTGTACTACAGGGACGGAAGTAAATTCTGGAACAAATTCAAAGTCCTAACGAAACAAAAACTATCTAAACCTTCTCATATGTTGGTCAACAACCAAATTATCAATTCCCCAGAGGGAAAAGCTGAAGCATACAAAAACTCGCTTCAAAACAACTTTCAAACCCCTAAAAACCCAAATTTTGATCGCATATTCAAACTCAACACAGAATTCACAGTAAGAAATACTCTCAACTTTCACGTTCCGGTCCATTATCCGATCATGGACCCTCTCACAAACAGGGAAACAGAGAGTTTTTGTCGCCAAGGCAAAAACAGCGCTCTCGGACCTAATGACATCAACCGAAAATGCCTAAAGAAACTTCCTGAGAGTATTATCTCTCTTCTCCCAAAATTTTCAATGCATGTCTCAAAAACAGCTACTTTCCTACTCCTTGGAAAATAGCCAACACAATCATGTTACCAAAAAAAGGTAAGCCCCCCACCGACGTGGAATCCTAAAGACTCATCTCTCTAATAAACACTCTGGGAAAAGTCCTTAAGCTAATCCTAAAAGAGAGGCTCAATGACTTTCTCGTAACCCGAAACATCATCCCAAAATTTCAATACGGATTCCAACATGGTAAATCTACTCAACATGCATTGATAGACTTCACCACTAAAGTCACTCAAACCATCAACTATGGTTCATTGGCTATAGCCACATTCCTTGATGTACAAAAGGCTTTTGACCAGGTCTGGCACGACGGACTTGTCCGAAAGCTAATTGACATCAGGCTACCACTGGAATTTACAAAAATTGTACACTCCTACCTCCATGACCGAACTGTGAGAGTGAGAGTATGGGATCAAAAATCAACCCCATTCACTCCACAAGCTGGAGTTCCCCAAGGCTCAGTTCTAGCTCCACTGTTGTACATTCTCTACAACAGTGATATCTCAAACCAAAATATCCCAGGTACTCGTCTGTTCCTCTATGCAGACAACACGGCTCTACTCACAACAACTGCTCGATACAATCCACCACTCATCCACACAAGAGCTCAGGCTCTGTTAGACGCGGTTGAAGAATGGTGTTGTAAGTGGAGAGTTACGCTGAACGCGAACAAAATAACAACAACTGTGTTTCGCGCCCCTTCTGTGTCACAAAGAATCATTAAAAATTAAGACGACTGATACCCACTGAGATTGATGGGAGAAATGCTCGTACTCAGCCCGACTGCGACCTACTTGGAAGTGCTGTTCACCAGGACCCTCAACTGGGACGCAGATCTGAAGGCAACTTTAGATATGGTAAGGAACAGAGCCAGACTCCTCAATCCTCTCTCAGGAAGAATCGGCAAGACACACAAGAAAACTCTCATACACACTTACAAGACCTACATTCGACCCGTCATTGAGTATAAAGCAGGTCTCTACTGTATTTTCGGTAGACTACAAAAAGAGAGGTTGTTGCGAGTGGAACGAAGAATCTTGAGCAGCTGTAACTACGAGCACTGGAGATATCTCCACTGGAGATATATGGAGTGAAATCCATAACCTTTCTAACATCCCCACAATCATCGAGAGAATCAACTCTCTGAACAGGAACTTCACATCTAAAGTAATCAACGGTCCCCTCTCCGACACACAACAATCTCTTAAATGTTCCTGTTCTTCTTCAGGCCACGTATTCTACTACCGACAAACATGCATTGACGAACTCCCAGTAGAATACGAAGAAATCCTTGAGGCTACCCGGTTAGCCTACCGTACCCACCTTTAACTACTCCTCTTCCCTACCCCGAACAGGGAGAAGTTGGTTTTCTGCGGTTTCCCAACTTCATTACACAATTATACCTGTTCGCCCCAAGAAAATAGCCGCAACTATTTTTTACACTCGAACGCTCACTGTCCACGCTGCGCCCAAAAACCACCTCCTGACCGCCGACGAGGGACGCAGGCTTGCCTGTCGTTGTACAATGGTTTCTAGGGAGCTTCGTCGAGGTCAAAGCACGGACAGTACACACATATGTCAATGGAACCAGCACCAACTCCATCAAACTTTCTTCTCTGTTTTCTGATAGTGGACTGAACCACCACAGTCCGGCCCAACCCAAGAACACCAGGGACACCACTGCCCCAGTGCTCTTTCGGACTGTTTGCTTTTCACGGCCATTAATGTAACATTCACCACAAACCCTGAAGAGGACAAAATCCTAAACAGGGACCACTCAATGTAATCATTTCAGTAAAGCACAAAAAATCTTTCACGAAAACCCACATTGAGTATATATATATACTAAACTCTTCGGTAGCTACCAGGGTTCCGACCTCTACGACTTTAAAAAATTGGTCCTCTCACCTGTCACCACAAGTAAGAGAAGACTCAGCCTTTGACCATCTACAGAAGTTTGCTAACTCCTAGATACTTAATTTATTCTATGGTGTTTGCCTTACTTCAGCGTACTCGAATACCACACCCTTTCTCTTTCTGTTGCCCCTGAATATTACAGCGAGAGCAAGATCATACTCGTTCATCCAATTCTCAACGAAGACACACGGAAACATAATCCAACGGATGGAGAGACACATATAGGTAATTCAATATATTCACATTTTTAGGATATTCACATTAATAGGATTAATTCTACGGTTCTGAACGTCTGAAGGTCGTTCTGTACTCTGTGAATCGATATTTTAGTTTTACAGTGGATATTTGGATTGTAAATTGGCTAATTTGTGAACATTTTGGCATAAAGGTGTAGTGTATTGGAAGCTGATATTTACTGCTCTCTGCGAGTAGGCGAAAGGTAGATATTATTTAAAATTTGACTACAATTGTTGCATCGAACTGTTTATTTTGTTTACCTCCGAATTGTTTTGTGGTCATTAGTGAAACATTAATACCTTTTAAATCACCTCTTGCTTAATGACAATTTTATAAGCAACCAGTAATACGCAATTATGTGTTGTTGGTATCTGGATAGTGGTCAATAATATCAATCTTTAATAAAAATCTTTCTCGACCTAGTCTAGTCAAACTGCTTAAAATTTTCAACTTAATATGGACCAAACAATCATTTCCAAATATGTGGCGAAAATCCATAATTATCCCAGTTAAAAAACAAGGCAAACCTCCAACTGATCCTATCAATTCCTACAGGCAAACTTCTCTCACATGTAGAATTTGCAAACTTATGGAGAAAATGATCAATAAAAGACTCCTGTGGTACCTAGAAATACATAATATATTAAATTTAGCACAATCAGGTTTTAGGTCATTTTGAAGCACAGCAGACAATCTAGCAGTTCTACAAATATAAATCATTAACGCCTTCCAGTTCAAGCAAGACGTAATAGCTGTTTCGTTTAATATCGAAAAAGCTTTTGATACCCTGTATAGGCGTCTTATTATAGCTTAACTCAAGGAGTACAATATATCTGGAAATATATTTTCATTTATTAATCAATTTGTAACAAACAGAATCTTTAACGTAAGGGAAAATGGCAAAATCTCCAGAACTTTCAAACAAACTAATGGCGTTCCTCAAGGGTCGGTATTAAGTCTTATACTTTTTATAATTGCTTTAAATGATATCTGTAAAAAAATTGTGCTTCCAGTCAAGTTTTCTGTCTACGCTGATGATTTAATAATTTTCTTTCGAGGAAAAGACACAGTTGCCACTGGCAAACTGGTTCAGAATGCCACTGATCAATTGATTAAATGGTCTTTTATGAGTGGATTTAACTTTTTTGTTGAGAAGACAAAAATCATTAAGTTTTCCCGCAGGACAACCGGTATTTTAAATCCTAAAATATCCATAAATAGCACCTTACTACCTGTAGTGAAGAGTATACGGATATTAGGACTACGTTCGATATCAAATTTACTTGGAAATGTCATTTAAAAGATCTCACAACCAAGTGCATGACTAATCTAAATATACTAAAAACTCTGTCCAATCATCATTGGGCGCACATGGAGACTCCCTTCTTAAGATTTATAAATGTCTTATTCATTCCAAAATAGACTGCTGTAGTTTTATTTATATGTCAGCTAGTCCATCTCATTTAAAACTTCTTAATTCTGTACACAACACTGCATTTCGAATTTGCCTTGGAGCCTTCAGGTCGAGCCCAGCAAAGAGTTTATATAGAGAAGCTTATGAACTTCCCCTCTGGTTACGTCGACGGCAACTCCTTTTGAAATATTCGTCTCAAATGTCTTCTACTACTGAAAATCCAGCCCATAAATTAATAAAAAATTACGTTTTAGACATTGCTTCTCCAATCAAACTTCAATGTATGCCACAATATCCCTCACCACATCTGAATAACATCGATCTTTCAGCCACAACCCCAATATTAATATCTCCTAAAAACCCCCCTGGAATAAATTGATAGCAAATAATTTTAATCTCACGTTAACTAATTATGATAAGCATCAAACAAATCCACAAATTCTAAGGCATACCTTTAACGAATTAATTGCTAACAATAGATTTGACCAAATTCTATACACAGATGTTTCTAAGAGCCCAATAGCTGTTAGGATGTGCGGTAACCTCAAACACAGATATAATCAAATCTTGCAATCTCCCGCTATTTTGGTGCATACATACAGCCAAATTATTTTTTATCCTCCAGCCGCAAACTCGCTATCTCCAGGATGTAACAAAGTAGCAATATGTACCGACTCTTTAGCGTCTATCTATTCTCTAAAAAGTATATATACGGTACATCCGTTGGTCCAAGCTCTCCAAAACTCTTTCGATAGTCTAATCTCACTGGGAGTATCCATAACCATGATCTGGATTCCGTCTCATGTGGGAATCCCTGGTAACGAACTCGCCAACCACTTTGCTAAACAAGTATCTTCTTCTAATAAGAGAACTTAAAACATACAATTACATAGAGATCTATAGTCGTTTTTTAAAAAATCTATCCTAATGTCTTGGCAAGATTACTGGAACAAAACCCCTTCCAAGCTTCGTGATATCCATCCATCTATAAAAAAACTTGAGTTTCCTCCCACGATACGCAAAAACAGAATTTTAATTCGACGACTTAGAATAGGCCATACAAGGTTGACTCATAAACGTTTGATGACTTCCCAAGATCCACCTACATGTACACACTGTGCTAACACTCTATCTGTTACACATATTATATCCATATACTGTCCCTCTTTTCAGTAGTAATAACCCAAGGATATTGATAATTGTTCGAAAAAATTTTATAACAGATTTCGAAAGCTTGTTGCTTGGAAACAGACCGACGCCGTAGGCGGAGGTCTGTTGCCTGTAAGCAACAAGCTTGAGAAAGTTGTTAAAAAATTTTTGAGCATTTATCAATGTTCGAGGGTTATTCGGATAGAAAATTTTTTACTGTAAACAGTATTCTTTGGTATATTTGATTCGATAATTTTATTAATATTCTCATCAGTATTACAACCAAATCGTGACATTTTGAAATATTGAATATTTGAAATGTCAAAATCGAAATGAAACGAAATGTAGGTATCCATAGCTACATGATTGAGTGAAAACAGCCCATGGGATCTGTTTTCAGTATAATGTTGGTTCTATTGGTTGTATTCAATCAGACGACCACAAATTAATTGATTTCATTGGATTTCTAATTGAGCAAAAAATTTTCTACAATACAAAATATTCTCAGCCCGCCAGATCAATTTCAACACATTACTGACTACCTTTATGACACCAGGCTCTACCACGAAATCTAGAAGAAGACATACCTATAGTTTAGAATTTTGATTTGACATTAATAATTGTACCAATATTTATGTACAGGGTGATTGATTAGTGAGGTAAAGCTCAATAGATCCGCTATAGTAATAAATAGCAATAAAAGTTAAAAAAAATTGTAGATAACCTTGAGCTTCACATAACAAAATAAGTTAGAATGCTATAGAATGTTTTATAACATAGTGGCAGAGCAAACTTATGTTTTTTTTTAATAAAACACCCTATATTTTATTTTATATTCGAAATCCTGTTAACTTCTCCATCACAATAATATAAAGTTTTGTTATGTTATACAGGGTATTTACAAAGTTATAACCAATTTTGTATGAAAATCGTAACAAGTTCAACTACCTGTATAAATAAAAATAAGCACAGCAGCAATGGTTTATTAATGTCATTTTTTTTACTTATTGTCAAAATTTTCAAGAATTATTGACATTGCTGATTTTCTTTATATCAAATACAGGGTGAGTCAAGACGCAAGTACATTATTTTCTCAGTAATGTTAAATGGAACACCCTGTATTTTATATCATTATTGTAAAGTAACATTACCGTACTTTAATTTTTATATAACAATCCCTATGTCCAAATTTATTAGTTTTCGAGATGTTTTCATTTTTTAGAGCAAATTATTTTAGGTGTCTAAATTTATCTAAATTTTAAGTTAGCCATGACTGAATTGACAATTGATGATTACTGATTATCAAACCGGTAATCAATGTAACAATGTAGCAAATAAATCTCTCTCTCTCTCTCTCCTGTCGTTTCCCCATTACTGATGATCGTGATTTCTTCCAATATCCCTAACAATGTTTCTCCATTGGTCTCTATCTTCAGCTGCTCTAAGAGCTTCGCAGAATGAGTTCCCAGCTGAATGCTTTATTTGGTCAGACCATATAGTTGGTGATCGTCCTCTTGATCTTCTCCCCGGATCGCCTCCAGAAACAACCAATCTCTCCAAACTGTCGTCACCTCTGCGAACCACGTGACCAAAGAATTGCAGAATTCGTTGCAGACAAATTGTGGACAGCCTTTTTTAATATTGAGTTGGTTTAGAATGGAAACGTTTGTCCTATGAGCTGTCCAAGGTATGCGCAGCATTCTTCTCCAGCACCACATCTCAAAGGCATAAATTTTTTGGCGCTCGCATGCGCGAAGAGTCCAAGTCTCTGCTCCGTATAAAAATATTGAGAATAAAGCAAATAAATAAATAAACATAATTTATTAGTAATATATTTTACAAAAAAAAAACACAACCACAGCATGCAACATTTTTAAAACAATAAAAACTACTTTTTATGTAAATGTAACAAATTAATAAAAAAGAAAGTTGGTAATAAATTTTTTCTACGAGCGTGCAAAAATGTCTACTTTCGCGCACGCATTTTAGTTTAGAAAGTTTCATTTTTCTGCACGCGTGTTACTTTTCCGCACGCGGTTTTTATTTTTCCGCACGCTTGTTAAATTAGATATGTTAATATGGCCTTAAAGTAATTATAATACATGCAATAAACTAATATTTGGATATTATTTACTAATTTATTTCAAATATATCTTATTGTGTTCCTATTTTAATGAAATTAACGCGAGAATTCGATGAAATAAAATTATTTTGACATAATATTCGAAAGTCAAATCGGTAGACAATAACAGTCATTTTGAATCATCGTCATGGAAACCAAGATCGTCGTCATGGTAACTAATTATATTGAAAGTTTGGTTTTGACAACCTTGTCAAAGAATTAATTTGTGTATGTATTTTCATATCAATTAAATTAATTGATTAAGGGCCGGTTGTTCGAACGCTAATCAACAATGATCACTATCAAATATTTAATTACTGTCACAACTGTCAATGTCAACTATGGTTGGGTTGCTGAAAACATAATTGATTATAATTATGAGATTAGTTAATCAATTAACATAACAATTATTAACATAATTGATTAACTAATTTCATTATTGTAATCAATAATTATGTTTTCAGCAACCCAATTAAAGTTGACATTGACAGTTGTGACAGTAATTAAATATTTGATAATGATCATTTTTGATTAGCGTTTGAACAACCGGCCCTAAGATTTGGTAATTTTTTTAAGACTCTTAGAAAAAATATTGTTCCTAACTCTTGCAGAAAGTCTCTTTTCCGCATTCGACTGCTTGCCGAACTCCCGCTTCGCGTCGTTCGGCAAACTGCAGTCGCGTGCGGAAAAGAATGACTTTCTGCACTTGTTAGGAAAATAACTATTACAAAAAAACACACAAACACAAAATACAACATTTTGTGAAGACAATTAAACACTACTTTTGTATGTAAATGTAACAATGTAACAAATAAAGAACGAAAGATAATTTATCGGTAATACATTTTGAAAAAAAAACATGTTTGAAAAATTGGAAGCTACTTTTAATAAAATATTTTTAATATTTTATTACATAAGGTGTTCAAAATTACCTCCTAACACATTTATGCATACCTAACAACGATCATTGAATGATCTACTTACTCTACGAAGCATTTGTAAATTAACACATCGAAATACACTTTGTATTCTATTTTTCATCTCATCCCTTGTTGATGAAGGTGTTTTATTTTTTTTTTTTTTCATTTTATTAAGTGCAAATTTACAATCTACTCCAATTACAACACAGAGTATTTAGCAAATAGTAGCAAAGTCTTGAATCCTGGCATGCTTTGGGCACCATCCATCGATGGTTCTCCAATACACCTAATCAGTTAGGTCCTCTGGCCATGTCCTTTTCAGTCTTCTTCCCACAAGTGGCGGCTGGTAGAGTTATTGAATAGTTTGACTTTCATGGGCGAAATTTCTTTCTTGGGCTTTGGTTGCCTGTAGTCTAATAACATCTTCGATGAATGGTATCCCAAGGTCATTATGGATAGTTATATTGGAGACGTACCATGGTGCATTCGCTATCATGCGCAGCGTCTTTGATTGAAAAGTTTGCAGTATTTTAGTGTTGCTCGGTTTGCTGCAGCCCCATAACTCTATACCATAACTCCATATCGGCTTTAGTATAATTTTGTATAATAATACTTTGTTTTCTAATGATAACTGGGATCTTTTACCTAGCAGCCAATACATTTGTCTGACTTTTAAATTTAGTTGAGCTTTCTTGGTTTTGATATGGTTCTTCCATGTCAGCTTTCGGTCCAAATGGAGTCCCAGGTACTTGACATCTGATTTTAAGGGGATAGGAATGTTGTTAATACGAACCTGTGGACAGTCGATCCTTCTTGTTGTGAACGTAATTTGTGAAGACTTTTCACCGTTTACTTTAATCTTCCATTTTGTTAACCATGTTTGAAGTGAACTTAAATAGTTTTGCAGTTTGTTAGAAGCTCTATCTGGGTTATCGTCTGATGTAAGGATTCCTGTATCGTCGGCAAATGTGGCCATAGTAATGTCATCATCAGCAGGTATATCAGCAGTGTAAAGGAGATAAAGGAAGGGACCGAGGACACTACCTTGAGGTACTCCGGATTGTATAGGATGATATTTGGAAAGTGAGGTATTTACTTTGATTTGGAAAAATCGCTCGTTCAGATATGATTTTAATATCAGGTATATTTCATTAGGCATATTCTTTTTCACTTTATACAACAGGCCTTTATGCCACACCTTATCAAATGCTTTTTCTACATCAAGGAATACTGCCGCACATATTTTCTTTCCCTCTAAAGTTTCTTTTATATAATTTACAATCCTATGGCACTGCTGTATTGTTGAGTAGTTCTGTCGAAAGCCAAATTGATGGTCAGGTATTATATTATTTATGTTTATTCTTTCGAGGATTCGGACTAACAGAAGTCTTTCGAAAATTTTTGACATTATTGGTAGAAGGCTTATAGGACGATAGGAGGAGGGTTCTGTAGGCGGTTTGCCCGGTTTCGCAATCATAATTATTTGTGCGTATTTCCATTGAATAGGAAAGTGACACAGTCTTATCATGCTGTTATATACAATAGTTAGCAGGACTATCGCTTTTCTAGGCAAATGCTTTAGTACATCACCATTAATTAAGTCATAACCTGGAGCCTTATGAGGGTTTATTTTATTTATCGCCTTCCAGATCTCTGTTGGTGTACATGGTTTCAGTGGTAGTGATAATTGACAAGGAGCGTCGAGAAATGTGTATACTTCTTCATCTTCAGCATTGACTTCTGTATGTAGACTAAATACCTGGGCGAGGTGTTGTGCTAATGTGTTTGATTTTTCTTCATCAGTTTTTGCCCAGCTTAGATCCGATTTTCTAATTGGTGGAATAGATGTTATTGGTCTCTTGAATTTTTTGGTCGCTTGCCATAATGAATGGTCAATAGGTGTTAGGTTGGAGATGTAATATTTAAAAGTCTCATTACGGGCCTGGATTAAAGCTGTACGCAGTTGATGTGTTAACCGATTTAATTGTGTTTTATCCCGGGGATTCCTTGACCGCTGCCACTTGGCTCTAGCTCTTCTTTTTTCCTTTAAAATTTCTTTAATTTGTAAAGGAATGTTATGATCATGGGTGGTAATTTTTTTATCATCTGGAGTTGACTTCCATGCAGCATCTTGTATTACTTCTGTTAAATGTTGCACTGCTTTTTCTATTTCATGGGGTTCTTTAATTCGATGTTTTTAGTTTATATTTGTGTTAATAATAGCTTGAAATTGTTCCCAGTTTGTTCTTTTATTGCAGAGTTTTGCCACAGGTTCCTTCCAAATTACAGTTTTACTTAGTGTTATGATTATTGCGGTGTGATCTGAACTTAAATCAAGACTGGGTTCTATTTTGTAATGTATATTTGAGATACCTTTGATAACGGCAAAGTCTAGCAGGTCAGGAATCCTGTTTTGATCGGTCGGCCAATACGTTGGCTGACCTGTCGAAAGGAAGTTTAAATTATTTCTCTGCGAGCACGCCAATAAATTTCTACCCTTTGGTGTTATAAGCCTCGATCCCCATACGGTGTGTTTGGCGTTCCAGTCTCCAGCTGCTATAAATCGGGGTCCTAGGTCTTGAAAAAAGGTCTCGTATTCTTCAATTGATATGGAGTGTCTAGGAGGACAGTAAATTGCTGCAATGGCAAGTGGCCATGTAAATGTTTCTATTTTTAGTATGGTTCCTTGTATTTTAGGTGTGGCGTAATTTTGTAGAAAATAGTGTTTAATAGAAGATTTAATAATAATTGCTGTTCCTGCATGAGCAGTTCCATCAGGATGATGAGTAAGGTACGTTGTGTATAAAGGGATTTTTACTACTGTTCTTTCGGTTGAGTGTGATTCTGAGATGAGAAGAACATCTAATTTATTTACTTTTAAAAATGCTGTGATTTCCTGTACATGGTTTGGTAGCCCGTTGGCGTTCCAGGCGGCTATTCTAATTGATGGAGCCATTAATTCGTTATTTTACTAATGACTGTTGTTAGCATGTTCAGGATCATGCTATTTTGGTTTAGAAGTTGATTAAATAGATTTTTGAATTCATTTAAGAAGCTTGACATCATGTGTGTTAAATCTTCACCATTATTTGGTCTGTTGATGTTTCCTGAGGTTACTTGAGCATAATTCATTCCATTTTGCGCATATTGTTGAGTCATTTGGTGCAGTGCTGGATTGGGATTTATGTATCCTTGTGTGTTTCTAGGTCCAGTTGTGTCGTTATTCCTTTTCTTTGCTTTTAATAAGTCTCGATAAACAGTGCAGCCTTTATAGTTCGCTGGATGGTTGCCCTTGCAAAGAGTAAATGTTGCAGGTGTGTCTTTCGGCTTTGTGCAACTTTTGGTGTCGTGTGATCCTCCACATTTAACACATTTATAAGGTTTATAACAGTATGACTTAGAGTGTCCGTATGCCTGACATCGAGTGCATTGCACAATGGTGTTCTTGTGTTTCGGAGCTTCTACTCTAATTCTGGTATTGTATATAAATTCCACATTAAAAACTTTATTATTGTTGTTTTTTGGTTCCAAATCGACGAAAAATAATGGTAGGGGCTCTTTTGTTACTCTGTGCCGGATGTTTAAAACATTTCTGACTGTGTGGCCTTGCCTTAATAATTCCGATTTTATTTGCTCTATGGGTATAGAATCGTGTAAACCTCTTAGGACGACTCTATATGCCCTTTCTTGTTTGAGTTGATAGCTATGGTGTACTATTTTTTCTTCTCTCATGTAATTTATTATTTTTCTATAAGAATCAGGTGTTTTAGCATTTATTTTAACAACATTTTCAGGAAGAGTGGTAGTATAATACGTTTCATCTTCAGTAACTTGCGCTATAGAGTCAGTCATTGCTTTGTAGTCTATTACTCCGTAAACATAAATAGAGGGCGGCTTGGGATCTTTCGTTTGGGTATTTGGGTTGTCATCGTTTCTTTTACTGGTATGGATTTGGTTTGTATCTGCGTTTTCTTCTGAGAGAGTTTGAAACCTATTAGATGTGCTTACTGAAGCACCTTGCTCAGTAGTTTCTGCTATTTTTCTACGTTTTCTTTTTGATCTCGACTCTTTTAGTTGTTGCCAAGGACAAGCATTTGCATCACTTTCCATGTTTTCATCGTCACTTGATGAGGACGGTAGGGAATAATCTATTCCTTCTTCGAAAGTTTTTGAGTGTATCTCTGGCTGCGGAGGAACTGAGTTTTGGCTCATTTGAGGTAAGGATAAATTTTGGAAATTAGATGGATGAGTGTACATATTTGGAAGAGGTGGGAATTGATTTTGATAATAGTGCATCATGTCTGCTGATACAGAGTTGTGTTGTTGCATATATTGATGATTTGGTTGCATGGGTATCATTGTATTTGAGGGTTGATTCATTTGTGCATTATATATATTGTTGACTGGACCGTATCCGTTCCCATTTCCAGCCAAAAACATTTTTATAAATGGATGATTAATATTTCTTGTCTAGTGCAATTGAGTCGCACCCAAGAATAATAAAATAAAAACATTTGAAAATAAATTGCTGATAAAAAGTCTATATCGTCTTTGTGTAATTCTAATTCTAATTAATAGTCTATTTGGACACTTTGAATTTGGCAAACACTTACCCAGCTAGTGGATAGTGTAATGTTCTTGCTGGACCACTTTCACTATTTTTAAACGATGCTAATTCACTATTTTTGAGGTATTAGTACTCAACAAACAATGGCTGATGTTTACCATATAGTGGGTCAACTGCACTTGAAGGTGTTTTATAAACTTCATTATTAACGTAACCCCAAAAAAATCAGTCCGGTTTATTAAATTTTGGTGAACTGTGTGGCCACGCTACTGGTCCATTCAAAAATGAAAATATCTCAAAAACTAATAAATTTAGACTTAGGGAAGTTATCTGAAAATTAAAGAACGGTAATGGTACTTTTTAATAGTGATATAAAATACAGGGTGTACCATTTAAAATTACTGAGAAAATAATGTACTTGCGTTTTGACTCACCCTGTATTTGATATAAAGAAAATTGGCAATATCAATAATTCTTGAAAATTTTGACAATAGGTAAAAAAATATGCCATTAATAAACCTGTTTTGCTTATTTTTATTTAAACAGGGAGTTGAAATTGTTACGATTTTCATATAAAATTGGCTATAACTTTGTAAATATCCTGTATAACATAACAAACCTTTATATTTTTGTGATGGAGAAGTTAACAGGATTTAGAATTTAAAATAAAATATAGGGTGTTTCATTTAAAAAAACACAAGTTTGGTCTGCGAAGTTTGGTCTGTTATCTAACACCCTGTAACATTCTAACTAATTTTGTAATGTGAAGCTCAAAGGTAGTAGTCTGGGCTGATTATCGGAGAATAGGCCATTTTTGGGAAAAGTTATTTACCAGCAATTTTATTGCTGTAATCGAATTATAAGATCCTATATATTAATAATATAGGTATGCAAAGTCCTCAGATAGTTTGCTACTTTTTTTATAAACAAAATGGCGCACGAAAATCATGTTTTTTTCAATTATTGCTCTATAACTCCGAAGATTTTACCTTTACAAAAAAAACACCCAAATAAAAATTCACCGTGATTAAATTATGCATAGAGACGCGTTTTTTCCAATCTGCTTTGACGAAAATTTTCCTCGGAAAATGCGGGTTTTCCCAACAAAATCTTTAATTTTCAAATAAAGTTTTAGATAAGTAATTATCTACCAATAATTAAATAATTTGGTGACTTAAAAGCCTTTTTGGTTTAGATTATAGTTCCAGAAGCTGATGAAAATTAAACGAATATTTTAGCAACAAATCAATTGTAAATTAATAATTTACGGTCGCAATAATAACCAAAATAATTATGATACACTGATCAAGCGTTGAAATCTTATAAAGATGAGATGCCTATTTAATATTTTGTCGACAAAATATAAATTTTTTATTTTTTTGCATAATCTTTAAGTGTTTAAAAAAAAATAGTTATAAACAAATTAACGTTTCTCAGAAAGTTTTTATTATATTATAATTTAAAAAAAAAATAGCTAAAATGGGCATTTTAAATATCTTTAAAATGAATGATTTAAAACTTTTTTGCAACCATTTGTAAAAAAGTTATGAAACAGCAAAGTAATCATACGATTACTACTGTGTTTATACTTTTTTTTAATTCTTTCAAAGCGTAGAAGTGAGTTTAAAGTACAAGCTAATTATTTAGAAAAAAATATCGATTATCAGTTTAATAGTTATATTTTAATTAAAGATTATAAATATATTTTTTTGTAATTTACACGCGCGAAAGTAGAGTAACACAGTACTGTAGCTAACATTTTCACTCGGAGCGACGACCGGCCGCGTTATGTACACTTTTAATAAATAATGCATACTGCGTGTCAGTCGCTTCGAGTGAACATTTTAACTCCGACTCTGTATCAGGCCTAAGTTTGCGCTAAAAATTACAAAAAAAGTGTTTTTAATCTTTGATTAAAATATAACCATTGCAGTAATTTTTGACATTCTTTGTGAGTAATTAGGTTGTACCATAGACTCACTTTTAAGCTTTGAAACAATTAAAACTAATTATAAACAACGGAGATTTCGTATATTTATTTTGCTGTTTCATAACTTTTTTGCAAATGGTTGGAAATTTTTTTTAAAACATTCATTTTCAAGACCTATGAAATACGGATTTTAAGTATTTTTTTAAATTAGAATATAATGAACAATTTCTGAGAAATGTTAATTTGTTTATAACAATTTTTTTTTAAACATTTAAAGATTATGCAAAAAAATGAAAAATTTATATTTTGTCGACAAAATATTAAATAGGCATCACACCTTTATAATCTTTCTAAGTTTGATCAATGTCTCATGATTATTTTGGTTATTATTGCGACTGTAATTTGTTAATTAACAATTGAATTGTTGCTAAAATATTCGTTTCATTTTCACCGGCTTCTGAATTTATAATCTATAACAAGAAAGCTTTTATTTCACCAAGCTATATAATTATTGATAAATAACTACTGGCCCAAAAAAATTATTTGGAAATTCGAGATTTTGTTGGGAAAACCCACATTTTTCGAGGAAAATTTTCGTCGGAGCAAATCGGGAAAAACATGTCTCTATGCAGAATTAAATTGGGGTGAATTTTTATTTGAGTGTTTTTGGTGTAAAGTTAAAATCTTCGGAGTTATAGAGCAATAATTGAAAAAAATAAGATTTGTCGGCGCCATTTTGTTTATAAAAAAAGTAGCACACTATATGCGGACTTTGCATACCTATATTAATAATATATAGGATCTTATAATTCGATCCCAGCAATAAAATTGCTGGTAAATAACCTTTCTTTGTACTTTACTAATTAGACCAGCGTATTATAACTATTTTTTTTTCAAAATTTAAAGATTATGCAAAAAAAAAGAAAAATTTATATTTTGTCGATAAAATATTAAATAAGCATCTCATCTTTATAATCTTTATAAGTTTGATCAATGTATCATGATTATTTTGTTTATTATTGCGATCGTAATTTGTTAATTAACAATTGAATTGTTGCTAAAATATTCGTTTAATTTTCACCGGCTTCTGGAATTATAATCTATACCAAGAAAGCTTTGATGTCACTAAGTTATTAAATTATTGATTAATAATTACTTACCTAAAACTTTATTTGAAAATTAGAGTTTTTGTTAGGAAAACCCGCATTTTCCGAGAAAAATTTTCGTCGGAGCAAATCGTGAAAAACATATCTCTATTCAGAATTTCATTGCGGTGAATTTTTATTAAGCTGTTTTGGTTGTAAAGTTAAAATCTTCGGAGTTATAGAGCAATAATTGAAAAAAATTCGATTTGTCGGCGCCATTTTGTTTATAAAAAAAGTAGCACACTATCTGCGGACTTTGCATACCTATATTATTAATATATAGGATCTTATAATTCGATTCCAGCAATAAAATTGCTGGTAAATAACCTTTCTTTGTACTTTACTAATTAGACCAGCGTATTATAACTATTTTTTTTTTCAAAATTTAAAGATTATGCAAAAAAAAAGAAAAATTTATATTTTGTCGATAAAATATTAAATAAGCATCTCATCTTTATAATCTTTATAAGTTTGATCAATGTATCATGATTATTTTGTTTATTATTGCGATCGTAATTTGTTAATTAACAATTGAATTGTTACTAAAATATTCGTTTAATTTTCACCGGCTTCTGGAATTATAATCTATACCAAGAAAGCTTTGATGTTACTAAGTTATTTAATTATTGATTAATAATTACTTACCTAAAACTTTATTTGAAAATTAGAGTTTTTGTTAGGAAAACCCGCATTTTCCGAGGAAAATTTTCGTCGGAGCAAATCGTGAAAAACATATCTCTATTCAGAATTTAATTGCGGTGAATTTTTATTAAGCTGTTTTGGTTGTAAAGTTAAAATCTTCGGAGTTATAGAGCAATAATTGAAAAAAATTCGATTTGTCGGCGCCATTTTGTTTATAAAAAAAGTAGCACACTATCTGCGGACTTTGCATACCTATATTATTAATATATAGGATCTTATAATTCGATTCCAGCAATAAAATTGCTGGTAAATAACTTTTCCATGAATTTTGCTAATTAGCCCAAAGCTAAATATAGCATATAGCTAAAATTTTGGTATTAACTTTTATTGCTATCTATTACTATAGCGGATCTATTGAGCTTTACCCCACTAATCAACCAACCTGTATTTAAAATGTTTTTCTATCTATTGTAATGTAATTGTATTGTGATGTATTTTTTTCTTGTAATGTAATGTAATAAAATTATACCTGTGTCAGTGACCTACGTTGCCGGTGTCGATACACGTAAAGCTAAAATAAAAAAAAAAAGAATGTGTGTATACTTTGTACGCACGTAAGAAGTTATACTTCTATTATATGATTTTAACGAAATTAATATATGTACCTACTTTAAACAGTATGTTTATATTTTATTTAAATATTAAACTAAGTTTAATACTTACTACTTTCCAAAAAATTTTATTAAAACAATACCAAAAAGTAAAAAAATAAAAGCATAAAACACAAACACATTGTAAAATGCCACAAACAAATGATTTCTGAACAATAATTGTTGGCAAAAATTTTAACTAATTACGCATTTTCTGAAAAAAAAATTATATAACACATATACTTACAATCATAAAATGTATAAACAAATAAAGAAATAAAAACTTGCATTGGGATTCGAACCCGCATTTATTAGGGTGCTTAGATTTAAAGGCGAAACATCTACTCATTTAGCCACTTACACGTAACTGTCATGTGGGAAGATAGGCCAACTGCACGGTTATTAGACTTTATTACGGTTGTCTTGTCCGACCGACGGTGGTGGGGAGACTTATATTTTTGACTTTACGTCACAAGAGTTTACATTCCCATATTTTTAAATTATTTTCGATCATTGAATGTGTGTTATTGTGTATATATGTGTATTATTTGTGTTATTATGAAATAATAAGACAAATAGTACACATTTTATCTTATACCGGGTGGTGAATCGTAAAAAGGGCCATAAGAAACTCAATGTAAAATTCTGAATTGTTGAATTCCTGCTTCCCTAATTATTCTACATCAAAAGTCATGAGAGAATACCTGTAGAGAATTAAAATCTGTATTAAAATCAAAAGTTAAAATTGTTCTACGATTTAAATGCATTCCAAAATTTTGAAAAATATGATACATTTGCCACAATGGGTATGCGTGTAAAAATAAGGCCACACGTTATTATTTAACTGACAGTGCAGTAACCATTGACTGAATAAAAAAATCTTTATTATTAATCCTTTCTCCGCAACTGAGGGTATCTTATCAACTGTATTGTTTTTAAACAATAGATGATGAAATAAAAATATTGACAGTTCAAAAATGTGAACATTATTGCATTGTGTGTGGCCTAAGTTTGGGCTGAAAACTAAAATGTATTACATTTTTACAAAATTTTGGAATATGTTTAATTACGTAGACCAATTTTAACAGTTATTAGGGAAGTAAAATAATTATTCGGGAAGCTGGAATTCAACAGTTCAGAATTTTACATTGAGTTAATGCAAAACTTTGACGCATGTCAAAATTCTCAATGTGTTTTAATTGTATTCATTTTTTTCGAATCCTGAGAAAACTAATAAATATTTTTGAAAAATTTAAACTCAGAATGAAAGACTACATCATTACCGAGGGCTGAAAGTCCCTGAAAACTTCTATAATGTTTATTTTAATAAGTTACAGGGCTGAAAATAAAAGACAAGTGTGATATTTAATTTCAAATATTTCATTCAATAGAATCTGTTTGTTTATTCTAAGGGGCTTTCCGCCCTCGGTAATAATGTAATCTTGCATCCTGCGTTTAAATTTTTCTAAAATACTTGGTTTTCTCAGGATTCGAAAAAAATCATATTACGATTCAAATGACAGTAAACTCTCGTGACGTAATCTCACCCTTAATGTTCATTGGTTAGTTGATTTAGGCAACCGTAGTAATGTCTAAGAACCGTGGGCCAACTGAATGGTTTTCTGTTTGATAGTTCTGAATTTATTCAAATTAGTTGATTTTTGTGGAATTAAAATATTAAAATACAACAAAACATAGAATAAGAAAACAATACCTATATTAGATGAAGATTGGTAGAAATTTTGTTTGTAATCAAATTATGTAAATCAAAGCATTACCTACTAGATACGTACATACATTTTCCAAGTAAGCACCTATGTAGTTTTAGATTTAGTTAATTATAGACTTGCGTTTGTCTGTGTCCTCACAACAATAATAACTAATATAATATACAACATTTGTTTACCCATAACCATTGACGTTTTAATAAAATATTGAACAATTGTTGACAGTTCATTGTAATTATCCAATCAGAGCACGTATAACGTTTCAGCTGCGCCCAGGACCAAGACTTTTGATAAAGTCGCGCATATACACATTTACTCCCAACGCGCAAAGAAGTAAAACGTCAATCAAGAATATTATGTCCATAAAATTAAGTGTAGGTACTGTAGTAAAATGTAGGTAGGATGAGTATTCAGATTGATTCATTAAATCGATTAAAAATTTTGCATTCCACAACGGCCTCTACCACCTATTTTACGGTCACGTATTTCGAACCACACAAAATGTAAATATGTTTAATAAAAAACTGCGAATATGACAAGTTAGTTACCTACTTTAAATGAGTTATAGAGGTACAGTGACTGTGTTTCATTTTATTATTGAGAATCTCAATAATGGAATAAATTACTTACGGTACATTTTTAGTCTTTTGCTTTATTGTGGAAACCATTGTTGAATTTTAACTAATATTTTTTACTTCAATAGCAACTAAGTTAAAACCAATAAATTTATATTGTTTAGTTTAGATGATGGCTACGTATATTTTTACAAAATTTTTTTAGATGACCCGCAACACTTCTTGTGGAAAAGTGGCCCTGGTCAAATTTAACGAAAGTTCGGTCAATGATATTCCTCAGTGCGTAGATTAAAAAAGTCTATGGGACCTAGGTCTGAAAAGCTATTATTAAAAAACTACAGCTTTCTGAAATTATTGGATTCAGGTGCTCGGTTTACGTTAAGTGCACTAATTCACGGTCAAGTGAACGAAAATATTTGTTATTGATAGAAGAGAGACTCATTTTCTCCATGCATATTTGCGTGTTATATATGAAATCGTGGTCAAAAATAAATACACCATATTTTATTATTTAAAAAATTGCGATAAAAAAGTGCGATAAAAAATGTGCTGCAAGAGCAGCACAAGCATTATCGTGTTTTCAATAGTAATACCACTAGTGATTCAATTTTCGCGATAAGTCTGTCGATTTACTTCTAAACGAAACTGAGTTGCTTGAAAACACCATGAGTCCGTAGGACGAGTGGTGTTTTCTTTAAGCAACTCAGTTGAGTTTAGAAATAAAAGACAGACTTATAAGATAAATTAAATCACGAGTGGTATTTTATTAGACTATTTCACGAACAAAGTGATAGGTCAAAAATTCAGTAGAATGAGAGGAAGGAATTTAATAATAATACATTGGATCTAGGTAACCCAAATCTACCCATTTTTTGAATAATTCACAATTAATCATAATCATTAAATATTGATTATAGCTATAAATAATTTGTTATAATTATTTTTTACCTAGAACAATAAATAATTTGTACACGAAAACAATACATTATTCTCGACTATAATTATTATAAACGGTGCAATTGTAAAAATTTTGAATAGTATGACCGTTATTAGGTGGATACAATGTATTGTTGCTATTATTACTTGATGTACTTGGAGTATTCCTAAAAGTATTCACTATGTTCTGATGATGTTCGGCACAGATGTAAATACGGTTTCATCGAGTTCGAACTTCCATGTCCAGTAATTTTCATAGCTTGTTGTTCACTAACGCCAGATTGTAGTAACTGACTAACTGCAGTGGCACGATTAGAGTGATTCGTTATTTTCACTTTTTTAGTGTCTAATCCTATCTTTTCTGCAGACATTTTTGTCCATTTGGATATTGTATTAATACCAATAGGACAATTCTTGTACCAATTACTATTATTATATTTATTCCACTTGCCATTCAGTCAGAAAAAGTCTATCATTCGTAATAGTTTCCTTTTCGATATAAGTTTCCGGTATAATCTCACAGGACACATTTCAGGATTCTTCAAATTTTGAGTAAGCTATTTATTATCTGCACAGTTTTTATCACCACCTTGGCGGGTTTTGGAGAATATCGGGTTATATGCAATTCTGTTTGTTAAACAGCCTTTGTTGTTAGTCTCTTCCTTGAAAAAATGTAACATGGAAAAACTTGCTTCGTTACCTCTCCAAGCTGATTCTAAGGCAGCTATATGAAAAAACTTCTTTTGGAGTCCCTCTGGGGTGTCTTCGTCCCATTTTAAGCACATATTTTTATATTCATCTTAAGTCATAGCCACAGAACTCATTTTCCTTTTATCGGGTACAGTTTGCAACAATTTTCTCTTACTATCACGAGCCGCTCTCGCTTCCTTGCAGGTTATATCTTTGAAGGGATCAATATGTCTCTGATACTCACAGAAATATTTTTCTTGTACCAATTTTGCAGTAGTGTTCCATATGGTTTTAATAACACGCTCCTTGTAATCACTACCATCAATTTTTCGCATGTTGAAGACCCACACTTTTAGAATGAATGCTAGTCTTTCGTTGTTATTTTCTGCATCTAATTTGTAGTTGCGATCCACACAGAACACCATAAATTGTCTCCATATATAAGATTTAGATTTTCTTGTGTTACTCGGTATATTTTCTTTAATGTTTTGGTTTATAACTTCGTTTGAAGTACCACCGAAACGACTCATTTTGACGTATACAGCTACAATAATTTTTTTTGGCAAATGTCAAACTTTGCTTTGCAATTGGTATCCATGGTTACGTCGTTGAAAACACGAACCTGATAGACCAATCAGAATTGAAAGACAGTTGGTGTTTTCGCGATAACACAAGCTGTCTTTGGTTTGTGATTGGTCAGATTATGTGAAAATTTTAAGATGAGTGAAATAGTCAATAGTAATACCACTAGTGATTCAATTTTCGGGGTAAGTCTGTCGATTTACTTCTAAACGAAACTGAGTTGCTTGAAAACACCACGAGTCCGTAGGACGAGTGGTGTTTTCTTTAAGCAACTCAGTTGAGTTTAGAAATAAAAGACAGACTTATAAGATAAATTAAATCACGAGTGGTATTTTATTAGACTATTTCACGAACAAAGTGATAGGTCAAAAATTCAGTAGAATGAGAGGAAGGAATTTAATAATAATACATTTGATCTAGGTAACCCAAATCTACCCATTTTTTGAATAATTCACAATTAGTCATAATCATGAAATATTTGTTATAACTATAAATAATTTGTTATAATTATTTTTACCTATAACAATAAATAGTGGAAGGCCCAGTCTTTTAGAATGAATGCTAGTCTTTCGTTGTTATTTTCTGCATCTAATTTGTAGTTGCGATCCACACAGAACATCATAAATTGTCTCCATATATAAGATTTAGATTTTCTTGTGTCACTCGGTATATTTTCTTCAATGTTTTGGTTTGTAACTTGAAGTACCACCGAAACGACTCATTTTGACGTATACAGCTACAATAATTTTTAATGTTGTTCTTAAGCAACGACACCCGACTTGGGCGTCGAAACGTTAATAAAATCAATTTTAGGTAAAATTGTGGCTTACTTCCCATTTGAATATACTTTACAATAATTTTTTTGGCAAACGTCAAACTTTGCTTTGCGATCGGTATCCATGGTTACGTCGTTGAAAACACGAAGCTGATAGACCAATCAGAATCGAAAGACAGTTGGTGTTTTCGCGATAACACAAGCTGTCTTTGGTTTGTGATTGGTCAGATTATGTGAAAATTTTAAGATGAGTGAAATAGTCATGAATACTTCACACTTATCCGATACCGTCTTATCTTTAGAAAACTACTGAACAGTGACGTATCTATAGGGGAATAGGGCAATTGCTCCCTTAACACGCTACAGAAGTAAAGAAAAAATTGTTGAAACAAAAAATATATTAGCTAACATGAAACTTAACCTACGGACAGCCAAATTAAATCCAATTAACTAGACAGTTAGGAAAATTAGGGACACTTATTGCACATAAGTTATTTCCTATGTCTTTAATGTAGTGTTTGGATTTATCATTTTTTATTTCTTTTGGTTATGTCTTTCATCGGAAATCCCTACAAGGAAAATGTTTAGATCTGCTGCTGAAGCTCCTTCAGAAAACTGAGGAACAACCATAACAAGCGCTACTAGAGCTGTACAAGACTTCTCACGTTTTCACGCATACAGATTATAAACCTGGTCTCAGCAACAGCAACATTTGATTTTCAAGAACACGCTAAATCATAATTAAGAAAATAATAACCGCGGCAATTAATAATCACGTTATGAAATAGAAATTCTGCATATTGTGCAGAATTTAATATATTTTTTTAGAAAAAAAATCGTCAAATACAAATACCCCAGGCTGTGGGTGAAAGAACGTGATATAATTCAGGAATTTTTGAAACCTATCAGGTGTTGTAAAGGACGATGCCAGGAATAACTTCTACTAAAATGTGACCAAAAATATTTTGAGCTTTTTTATTGCGATTTTCATTTGTTAAATTTGCAATTTTTAAAGATTTTTAATTTTGCAGCTTAGGATATTGATTCTAGAGAAAAACTTTTTAATAGAAAGTTGTAGAACATTAAAAAACCTACAATTTGAGCTATGGTAAGTTTAATTTCGTTTATTGGTTATTGCAAAACAGCCAGCGAAAAATACAAAATGGCCGTTTTTTACAATTGCGGTATTTATTGTACAAATAATTTTTTTTTATTTTTTAATGCTTTAAAATGAAGACCTTTCAATTCCAAACATAAAAAAAATGTAAGGCCTGATTAACGACTTTGTTGCTTAGATATTATAAATTGTTTATCCCAAGACGTCAAATGTCGAAGGCTATAACTTTTTGAAAAAAAAATCGTAGACAGTTGGTGAAACATCTTATCTCCTTCTACAGAGTTATATTTTCATATTCTGATGTAAATAAATGCGTAAAAAAATTTTTAAACCTCTAATTTTTGGGTTTGAAAATAAGGGGGCAAATTTCGTTAAAACATTTAGAGCTGAAGTGGCCCTGTACATCCTATGAGTTTTTAACTTACAGCTTATTGTTGCTGAAGTTAAAACAAAGATTTGTAAAAAAATAAAAATTTTCTACAACCAACTGAAGCCGAGCTAAATGTTGGGTTTGAAAATATGGGGCAAATTTCGTTATAATCATTTAGAGCTGAAGCGGCCCTGTACATCGTATGAGTTTCTAACTTCCATATTATTGTTGCTGAAGACGAAACGAAGATTTATAAAAAAATAAAAATTTTCTACAACCAACTGAAGCCGAGATAATTGTTTGTTTTTTCTTAAATCGTGGTGCCTTTATTTATAATAATTAAGAAATAATTTTACAGTCATTGACTAAAGAAAGACTTATATTATCTTAAGATAAAAATTATTATAAAATATATGTAGTTACATTTAATTATTAAAAATTATTTTTAAAATCGGTGCTTTTGCGAACGGCCGAATTTTGCAAATCGCCCGGCTCGCTTCAAAGCCGCGCGCTCGGAAAATGTTTACGTAACTTGTATTAAATTTTTACCGAAAACAATTTAATAATATTACCATTATAATATACAGTCTACTTAGCACTGTATTGGTTTTTCTTGATAAACTTTTATACGTGAAACCTCATTTCTGAAGAAATAATATTACCAAAATTATACATATATTATATATGAAATATATAACTATATTTTTAATTTTTTCATTGTTATATAAATATAATAATAATAATGTTACTTCTTATTATACAATATAAAACTTTTTTTTCATGTAGTGGCTATCCGTTTTGGATGTTGGCGACCATCATGGCAATTTGGAAAACCCCATTTGGAAACTGAGAACCAGGATGGCGAAGGCGAAGAACCTTGCTAGAAAATTTACGTACGTCGTTCAACACAACAACTACAAATCTTTTTAGAGCAGCAGTACCGATTTAGTGTGCAAGTACAGATTCCCATGATGGTCGCCAACATCCAAAACGGATAGTCACTACAAGAAGAAAAAGTTTTATATTGTATAATAAGAAGTAACATTATTATTATTATTATGTTTATATAACAATGAAAAAATTAAAAATATAGTTATATATTTCATATATATATATATATATATATGTATCATTTTTGTAATATTATTCCTTCAGAAATGAGATTTCACATATAAAAGTTTATCAAGAAAAACAAATACAGTGGTAAATCGACTGTATGCTATAATGGTAATATTACTAAATTGTTTTCGGTCAAAATTTAATACAAGTTACGTAAAAATTTTCCGAGCGCGCGGATTTGAAGCTAGCCGGGCGATTTGCAAAATTCGGCCGCTCGCAAAAGCGCCGATTTTAAAAATAATTTTTAATAATTAAATGTAACTATATTTTATAATAATTTTTATTTTAAGATAATACAAGTCTTTCTTTAGTCAATGACTGTAAAATAATTTCTTAATTGTTATAAATAAAAGCACTACGATTTAAGAAAAAAGAAACAATTATCTCGGCTTCAGTTGGTTGTAGAAAATTTATATTTTTTTATAAATCTTCGTTTCGTCTTCAGCAACAATAATCTGTAAGTTAGAAACTCATAGGATGTACAGGGCCGCTTCAGCTCTAAATGGTTATAACGAAATTTGCCCCCTTATTTTCAAACCCAACATTTAGCTCGGCTTCAGTTGGTCGTAGAAATTTTTTATTTTTTATAAATCTTCGTTTCGTCTTCAGCAACAATAATCTGTAAGTTAAAAACTCATAGGATGTACACGGCCGCTTCAGCTCTAAACGTTTATAACGAAATTTGCCCCCTTATTTTCAAACGCAAAAATTAGAGGTTTAAAAATATTTTACGCATTTATTTACATCAGAATATGAAAACATAACTCTTCAGAAGGAGATTGGATGTTTCACCAACTCTCTACGATTTTTTTTCAAAAAGTTATAGCCTTCGACATTTGACCTCTTGGGATAAACAATTTAAGTATAATATCTAAGCAACAAATTCCTTAATCGGGCCTTACAATTTTTTTTTTATGTTTGGAATTGAAGGATCTTCATTTTAAAGCTTTAGAAAATAAAAAAAATATTTGTACAATAAATACCGCAAATATTGTAAAAAAACGGCCATTTTGTATTTTTCGCAGGCTGTTTTGCATAAACCAATCAACAAATTAAACTTACCATAGCTCAAATTGTAGATTTTTTAATGTTCTACAGCTTTCTATTAAAAAGTTTTTCTCTAGAATTGATAACCTAAGCTGCAAAATTAAAAATCTTTAAAATTGCAAATTTAACAAATGAAAATCGCAATAAAAAAAAGCTCACAATATTTTTGGTCACATTTTACTATAAGTTATTCCTGACATCGTCCTTTATAACACCTGATAAGTTTCAAAAATTCCTGAATTATATCCTGAAATCGACCTATTTTTCACCCACAGCCTGGAGTAAAAGAGCTATGGGACGACTAGATTCGATCTAATGTTTTGCACAATAAACCTTATTTGGGCTCATATAACCAGTGTGTTTGGTTTTTACGCTTGCTCGACCTTAGCCCATTTTTAAGTATCTTGGTAGGTCCCTAATGATTACGACATATTATGATGTATCTAACAGAAATCAGCATAATTTTAGAAACATAATTATATTCGAAGATGAGTTGGACCCGATTTTTCCATAAATTATTGTAATTATAGTAATTATTACATTATTATGTATTTCACGTTTACTGATTATCATTTACTTTGTTATTTTGGCATTGAGATCAAGTCAATATTCTCTACTTATATCTGTTGTTTTGAAGCTATTTCCTTGTGGCATTTTTATGATTAACTATTTATATGGGAAATAAGCCACAATTAAATAAAATAGTTATTTTTCTAACAAGTGCAGAAAGTCATTCTTTTCCGCACGCGACTGCAGTTTGCCGAACGACGCGAAGCGGAAGTTCGGCAAGCAGTCGAGTGCGGAAAAGAGACTTTCTCCAATAGTTAAGAACAATATTTTTTCTAAGAGTCTTTAAAAAATTACCAAATCGTAATCAATTAATTTAATTAATATGAAAATACATACACAAATTAATTCTTTGACAAGGTTGTCAAAACCAAACGTTCAATATAATTAGTTAGCATGACGACGATCTTGGTTTCCATGACGATGATTCAAAACGACTGTTATTGTCTACCGATTTGACTTTCGAATCTTATGTCAAAATAATTTTATTTCATCGAATTGTCGCGTTAATTTCATTAAAACAGGAACACAATAAGATATATTTGAAATAAATTAGTAAATAATATCTAAATATTAGTTTATTGCATGTATTTTAATTACTTTAATGCCATATTAACATATCTAAATTAACATGCGTGCGGAAAAGTAAAAACCGCGTGCGGAAAAGTGTGCGGAAAAGTAACACGCGTGCGGAAAAGTGAAACTTTTTAAACTAAAATGCGTGCGCGAAAGTAGACCTTTTTGCACGCTCGTAGAAAAAAAAATATTAACGTTTCGACGCCCAAATGATTGTAATTTTAGTAATTAATACTTTGCGTTTACTGATTATTATTTACTTTGTTATTTTGGCATTGAGATCAAGTCAATGTTCTCTACTTATATCTGTTGTTCTGAAGCTATTTCCTTGTGGCATTTTTATGATTAACTATTTATATGGGATATTAAGCCACAGTTAAATTTAAAAAAAATATTAACGTTTCGACGCCCAAATCGGGTGTCGCTGTCAAAATGCAAAATACTACTAAACTAAACAAAAATGTTGTTGCTAAATAAAATATTCTTCTAATAATTTATTTAGTCTGATTAATTTATATTGGCAATTCGATTATATAAATGAGTGGAAATATAAATGAGTTAGATTAAATAAATTATTTGAAGAATATTTTACTCAGCAACAACATTTTTGTTTAATTCAGTAGTATTTTGTATTTTGACAACTACTTATATCTGATACACGGGATATTATTCTGTGCAAACGATTTAAGTTATCTACAAAAACTACTGCTTCGTCTACGTCTACATATCTAATGTTTTTTTAAACGCACCCTATTCTGCATGCGTGGAAACGTGAGTTGTCTTGTGCTGCTCTAGCAGCATTTGTGGTTGTTTTTCAGTTTTCTGAAGACGCTTTAGTAACAGTGACGGAACATTTGCCTTGGAGGGGGGACTTCAAATAAAACAACAACCAAAAGTCATAACATGGATAAACGCAAATTATAAAAAAGACATAGATAATAACTTACATGCATTCTTAATTTGCCTAATTGTCGAGTTTATTGAGTTTAATTTGTGTGTCTGTAGTTGAGTTGTCATGATAGCTTATATATTTTTTGTTTTAACAACTTTTTTTTAATTCTGGAGTGGGTTACGGGGAGCAATTCCCTTATTTCCCCGTAGATCCGCCACCCTTCAGTAGTTTTCTACAGACAAGGTGGATTTCTACCATATTGGTACTGGACGAGTGTGAATTATTTACGAAAATATGATTATTCTTATGTTGCTCTAGCAGCACATTTTCATCGCATTTTTTTAGTTTTCTGAGGACTTTTCGGAGGTTTTCTGCAGACTTAAATTCGATGCATCTATTTTTGACCACGAGTTCATATGTAACAAACAAATATGCAGGGATAAAATGAGTCTCTCTTCTTCCAATAATAAATATTTTCGTTCACTTGACTCTGAATTAATCATTGACATCAATATTAAGCGTAGTCTCGGCATACTCACCAAAAAAGCGTAACGCGGAAACAGTATGGAAACAGTTGACCGGTGGTCTATCTATCTCTTTTAACCAAACGATCGCGCGCATGTGACTGACAAAGATGGCTAGACCACTCAATCCTATGTCGACGTTACACCCCGATGCATTGAGTGCCATATTCCTAGCCAAGTATATCCTTTTACATGTCACTGTAATTAATGCACGTAACGTAAACCGAGCATCTGAATCTAATAAATTCAGAAGGCAGTAGTTTTCTGCAAAAGGGGTGTTGCGGGGTCCTCTATTGTTTTTAATTGTTTTATTGGATCTTCATATTCCAACACAAAATTTTAGTTGCTCGGATTTTCGTAAACACAAGTTTATTGTGAGAAGTCACGACCGTCAGTATTTTTTAAAATAAACCGACATTAAATAAATTTATACCGCAACAAATCCATTTAGATTGGAAACAACCCTTTATAAGTTAAATGTATTATAGCCCAAGTAATGAAGCTTAAAATAGGACAAAACCTCGCAATTTTTACAGAAGGGATCGATTTGATTGAAAAATTGAGAATAAGTAGTGGATAGTCCAAAGATCAAAATCTATATGATGCCGAAAGGCGCTTTTACCCTGGGGGTGGATGCCACCCCATGTCGGAGGTGGAAATTTTTTATTATATTTTGACCGCAAACTTTGGTAAAAACATTCATTCTAAGCAAAAAATGCTCTATATATTTTTTTGATAAAATTAATAGTTGATTAATTCGCTACCGAAAGTGTTAGTTTTATATCGAAAAAATCAATGTTTTTAATCAGTTTTCTGCTCATAACTCAAAAAGCTTCCGTTGTATCAAAACAACTTTGCTTAACAAAAATGTGCCTTGTGAAAAAATCAAAACCGTTTTTTTTTTAATTTTCTTTAAGACCAATAGTAATCGAGCTATACTTTATTATATGTTAGCTCTTCTTCGTCAAATGCTAAATATTGTAGTTTTAAAGTCAAAAGACGGGAAAACTATGCAATTTTCGAGGATAAAATGTTTAAACTAATTTGAAGCATTTAAAAATATCTATCTTCAAAAATAAAAAACAAGTTTCTAGCTCAAAAATTAAGTGGCTTATAATGAAAAGAATGTCAGTCCCTATTTTATTCAGCGAAAAAGTGATGGGAAGCAAACCAATAATCACCACCCTAATTAAAATTAGTCATTGACCTTATTGGGTCTTCTTTAATTAAATATTATTAATAGATTTTAGAAGTTTAACCGGCTTAGAATAATTAGTTTAGAAAAAAATGAAGTCAAAAGCGAATAACGAATTTTTGGAGTTTGGTAGAAAATTCCCTTTCCTTCAGAATGGAAAGATTAGCATCAGAGATACAAAAAAATGTTTAAATATAAAATTGTAGCTCATTTAATTCCCACGAAAGTCTTTTGCAAAAATTTTTTCTACTGTAAAAATTGAGTGACCTATTGACAATTAAAAGTGGTAATAACCTGCAGACACAACCTTTACCAACCCTTTCAAAGCCACCACTTTTTACGAGTGAGGATTATAGAAGGATTTAATATAATTAGCCCTAAAATCCCTAAAATCAATAACCTTATAGACCATGTAAAAACCTACAAAATTCTTGTTCACCAAACTTTCTAATATAAAAATTAAAATGGTTACGGTTAAAAAATCAATATATTTTTTTGAAAAAAAAAATGGAGAAATCCAAATGAAAGCATAATAATGTAAATTGGCGGTGTTTTTAGTCATTGGCCTTATTCATTCTTCTTTATTTATGTATTATTAATATATTCTAGAAGTTTGACTGGCTTAGAATAATTAGTTTTGAAAAGAACTGGAGTTAAAAATGAATAACGACTTTGTGTAGTTTGGTAAAAAAATCCCATTATCTTCAGAATAGAAAGATTAGCATCAGATATACGAAAAAATATTTTAATATGAAACTGTAGGTAATTGAATTCCCAAGAAATTCAAAAAAAATTTTCTACGGCAAAAATTGAGTGAATGGTAAATGAGTATATATCGAAAAACATTGATTTTGATATAAAACTAATAATTTCGATGGCGAATATATTGAAAAGTATTAAATTTATCAAAAAAATTGTATAGAACATTTTTTGCTTAAAATGAATGTTTTTATCAACTTTTGCAGTAAAAATTTAATAAAAAATTTCCACCCCTGAGATGCGTTGGCAACCAACCCCATTGTAAAAGCGCCTTTCGGCATCATATAGATTTTGATCGTTTGACTATCCACTACTTATTCTCAAATTTTCAAACAAATCGATCCATTCTGTAAAAATTGCGAGGTGAGAAGCTTCGGTTCCTGGACTATTAAACAAGTTTAACGAATCTTTTTGCAAATGCAAAAATAATCAAATACCTATTTAAAACAAAAGTTTGAAATGATTATTAAAATTTTCAGGTACCTATAATACTATAACACAATAATTTCTTCTTGAATATGTATTTACAAAATTAATAATTATTTAAAAAAAACATACTAGGTACACTACTAGATGTAGAGTGTTTTTACACATCTATCGGCGCAAAATATCATACAATTCAGGGGGCCAGACCTAAAAGGGTTTAAGTGCGGTTTTGATAGTTCTGAGATAATCAGCTTCAAAGTTTTTTGATTTTTATAAATTCTAGAATCGTTAAACTAAAATATTCCTAGTGTACAATGTTTTATAAAATGATAAAAATATAAGGGTATATTATTACTCTTACTATATCCTTCCTTTTTTCAATTATTAAAAAAATATACTTGAATCGGTACATGGTGTGAATAAATGTTACTGGTAAAACGGTTCAAGTGCAGATGTTAACTACATATTACTAATCATTTTTGTCACAGCTGTTAGCCGCAGTGTAACTACAACTGGCACGTTACATAGTACTTAATTAGTCTTCAAAATTGGTCACAAAACTAGTATTTATTTACTTAAAAATAAACCTGTATTAACACGGGTTTGCACATTATATAATACTAAAAATAGGTTTGTGGAAAATTGGTTCAAGCGCATTTAAACCCGTTTATTTGTTTTTACAGAATACTAAAAATAGTTTTGTGGTAAAACGGTTCAATCGCACGGTTACAACTGTTTACCACCAAAGCAAACTGGAATTGTTTTCAGTGAACTAAATGTAATGGTGATAGATGGCGACTGTAGGGCGAAATATGCTTAAATCGTTTTACCACAAAGTTCTAATACCAATTAAGTATGCGAATCTGTACTTAGAGTAAAATTTCAAAAAAGTGCACTTGAACCCTTTTACTACTAATCCCATCAATTATGCTTTTTGAAACGAATACCTAATACGCGAAGGAATAACGCATTACACCCTCTAACTTTTTTAAGATAAGACGGATCATTAAGAAACATTCTGCATTCGATTCGAGACTGATTGGATTGTTGTAGACGAAATATGCATTTTCCAAAGTGCATCTCAAAGTGTTCAAAAAATAAAAATTCACAATTTAGAAAATAATCATAGAAATTTTCATACTCGCGAGGTTTTTGAGGTACCTGGTGCCCAGTATTCCGGTAAGCACGTTGTCTTCTAAAGTTATATAAAAATTCGTTATGAAAAACGTTGAAACTTTTTATCCCGACGTTTTTGAGGTCGCTGAACACCAATATGGCTTCGGCGATGCTGTACGAGGTACCTGGTGCCCGGTATCTACGTTGTCTCTTCGAAAGTTTTATGGAAATTCAGTGTAAAATTGAACAATGAGTAATAGTAGCAGGAAGTTATTTGTTATTATGAAAAAAAAATGAAATATTTTCTTAGATTTGATGATTTTTTTTATATATAAATATATCAGAACCTCGAGAATCTGACTAAAACTCACAATACCATTAAAAACCCCCCCAATAACAAGTTTCAACAAATATTATTACAAATTTCCATAAAATTTCCAGAGAGGGCGTAGATACAGGACACCAGGTACCTCGTACAGCATCTTCGATGCAATATTCGTGTTCAGGGAATTCAACACCGCCAAGATAATAAATTTCAACAATTTTCATAACGAATTTTCATGAAACTATAGGAGATTACGTAGATAATGGGCACCCAGTACCTCGTACAGTATCGTCAAACAGTGAAATTCTGTAGTATTTTGTAATTATATTCATATAAAATAAATCAAAATGTTACCGATTTAGTAATTATTTCATACTGATAACTATCGATTAAAAATCGAAAGCGGTCATCAAGCAAAAGTCATCTGTCATCAGTGTCATATAAAATTTTTATTTTATATGACACTTTATTATCTTTGTACAATGAAAAGATTAAACAAAATATGTCTTTTGTAAATATTTTTTATGATTGGCGATAAAATTTTGTATGCACCACGTCAGTAAAGACTCTTTACCTAACTCATCTGTTACTCGCCTCGCTCGCTTCACTCGCTCTGCTCGTAATATCAGAATCGTTCCATAAAGAGTCACTTTACTGGCTTGGGTACATAAATAACTATTATCGCCAACCTTCACTAAAGTCATTCATTATTGTACTCATTTGCCCTCATTTGCGGCAGTAAAGTAACACTTTATTGTACTGAAAGAAAAAATTTACTTTACCTGCCGCGATTAATCGAGATTGAATTTAAGTGCTCAATGGCAGTAATCGATTATTTATTTGAGCTAACTTACAATTTATTTACTTTAATTATTAAAAATATTGTACAAAATTTACGACATTGTTAATTAAATTGATGTCAAAAAGTGACATTCTGTAGTATTTTGTAATTATATTCATTATAAAATAAATAAAAACTTTACCGATTTAGTAATTATTCAATATTGATAACTATCGATTAAAAATCGTAAGCGGCTATCATGCAAAAGTCACCTGTCATCACTGTAATGAAAGGACATCGCACACATCTTATGGAAAATATAATGTCACTCAAATTCAATAAAATTTATACGATTAGATTCGTTTTAATATAACGATCAATTCTTATCATTACGCCAACTCTTAATTATGATTAATTACGGCGCAAATTGCAATTAAAATTTATCGAAATCACATTTTTGGAGTCCATAAAATGTTAGTTTACAATCATTATTGCTCTGAGTGCTATTCATAACAGCTTAAATCCCGCTGGGCCTAAGCGGATTAGTGAAACTAATCCGCTGATTTATGGAGTACCGAAAATATGGGTATTTTAAAATATTTTTTCTCTCTCTAACTTATGTACCTACCCATTTGATTTCAGATTTATTTATATCAATTTCTGCTCTTATTTTTGAAAATAGAGGGTTGGCGCAATGATAAGATTTGATCGTTAATTTAAAACGAATCTATTGGTATAAATTTTATTGAATTTGAGTGACATTATATTTTCCATAAGACGTGTGCGATGTCCTTTGTATTACGTCGAGAATTTAAAAAATTCTTAAATTGTAAATTTTAAGTAAGGATTAAAACCAATATCAAATTATTGGCGATAAAATTTTGCATGCACCACGTCAATAAAGACTCTTTATCGAACTCGTCTGTTATTCGCCTCGCTCGCTAAGCTCGCTCTGCTCATAATATCAGACTGGTTCGATAAACAGTCACTTTACTGGTTTGGGTACATAAATAACTACTACCGCCAACCTTCACTAAAGTCATTCATTATTGTACTCATTTGCCCTCATTTGCGGCAGTAAAGTAACACGATGGCAGTAATCGATTATTTATTTGAGCTTACTTACAATTTATTTACTTTAATTATTAAAAATATTGTACAACATTTACGACATTCTTAATTAAATTGATGTCAAAAAGTAACATTCTGTAGTATTTTGTATTTATATTTATTATAAAATAAACCAAAACTTTACCAATTTAGTAATTATTCAATATTGATAACTATCCATTAAAAATAGTAAGCCGCTATCATGCAAAAGTCATCTGTCATCACTGTAATGAAATTTGTATTACGTCTAGGATTTAAAAAATTCTTAAATTGTAAATTGTGAGTAAGTATTAAAACCAATATCAAATTATTGGCGATAAAATTTTGCATGCACCACGTCAATAAAGACTCTTTACTGGCTTGGGTACATAAATAACTATTATCGCCAACCTTCACTAAAGTCATTCAGTATTGTACTCATTTGCCCTCATTTGCGGCAGTAAAGTAACACTTTATTGTACTGAAAGAAGAATTTTACTTTACCTGCCGCGATTAATCGAGATTGAATGTAAGTGCTCGATGGCAGTAATCGATTATTTATTTGAGCTAACTTACAATTTATTTACTTTAATTATTAAAAATACTGTACAAAATTTACGACATTGTTAATTAAATTGATGTCAAAAAGTGGTACATTCTGTAGTATTTTGTAATTATGTATATTTATTATAAAATAAATCAAAACTTTACCGATTTAGTAATTATTCAATATTGATAACTATCGATTAAAAATCGTAAGCGGCTATCATGCAAAAGTCATCTGTCATCACTGTAATGAAATTTGTATTACGTCTAGAATTTAAAAAATTCTTAAATTGTAAAGTGTAAGTAAGTATTAAAAGCAATACCAAATTATTGGCGATAAAAATTTGCATGCACCACGTCAATAAATACTCTTTATCGAACTCGTCTTTTATTCGCCTCGCTCGCTATGCTCGCTCGGCTCATAATATCAGACTGGTTCGATAAAGAGTCACTTTACTGACTTGGGTACATAAATAACTATTTTCTCTTATTTTCCTTCGTATTTCGTACAGTCGATATCATCGCGAGTACGTTATCCCTAACAACACAAAACATTCCAGGAATGTACTATAAAAGTTCTAATAATGTTTGAATGTCCTGGACATTCAAGGAACATTCGGTGAACATATGATTAAGTTATTCGTGTAATTTTAGCACAAGACATTCTATGAACATACTACCAATGTCCTATATTTTAAGAAAGGCCATTTACTGTTCAATTTGCTTTCATTTTCAAATTTGCCGCGCGTGTATATATGTATTTAGGCAATCCAAACCACTTGATTTCTGGTTCTGGTTGGCACACAAAAAGTTACAGGTTACAGAGGTTATGTTTGTAATATCATTTTATTTCATTATTTATCGTCGTATTTTGTCTATTTTGGATTCATTTGGATTTCGTTTGCTGTATTTTGTGAACTTTATAAACTTTACCACACTGCAAAGTGATTATTTTAAGGAAATTATTATTGGAAACTCCAGATGTTTGGAGAAAGGTAGGGGAAACAATTTTTATTTACTGTTCATTTTTCTCTGATATTTATCAATATTGATGAATTTTACAACATTATTTCTTTTATTGTTTTAGATATTTATTGAAGCTGAAAATAATTGGGGATTTAGATCCATATACAATTCAGTCAGAATTGGATTTTACCATAAAGTGCATTCCACCAAATTACTATTATAGATATTTATACATATCTGGTGGAGTCGCACAGTTACTACTCTAAACAGCAGATGAAGCATACAAAAGCCTTCAGGCATATAAATATTTTACAGCTGGATTTGTTTTTAAAGTTGGAGTAAAGCTGGAAGTCACAAGCAACAACTTCGTAAGTACCTACAAGAATATTGAGGAAATCCAACTCCTCGATACTACTGGGCAAACTAGAAGATTGAAGAGGATAAAGCCTTTTGAACTAGTTTGAGTGATAGGTGATGAGATTGTGTGCCTGTTAGATTAGATGAGAGACGCTATGGGGTAAGCTCTTCATTTTAAGGAACAGTAGTAATTTAGGTTAAATTAAAATTGCTCATTGGTCAGAGTTATGACCAGATTGTAATTGTATTGTACAATTTAATACAATAAATCGTCATCGTAGTGATGATTATGGAAAAAAATATATGACAAGATTTTGTGCAATAAAAATGTTTATATTTATCAAGGATGTATTATTTGGTATGGCCACATATACTTCTGGTATATCGTCGGTGATGTGACAATACCTCCTATCTGCTTTTTCATGAATTTTTTAGGAGATGAAAAACTTGTTTGGGCCACCTCCTGTTTTTATATATTTTTTGACTTGTTTCAACAGTAAATTCAACTATCTATTTACTACAAAACAAGTCAAAACTTACGTATGAAAACAGGAGGTGACCTTAAAAGATGTTTTTGTCTCCTGCAAAACTCATGAAAAAACATATACCTAGGAGGTATTGTCACATCACTGACGATATATTTTAGAGAATATCTAAAAAATATACTTTGAATGTCCTAAGAACATTCGTAGACATTCATGGAATGTTTCAACAAGACATTCAATCTAAAAAATATACTATGAATGTTCAAAGAACATTCGTAGACATTCATGGAATGTTCCAACAGGACATTCAAGGAATGTTTAAAATGCTGACACAGCACATTCCTGGGACTTTCCACGGACGTTCGTGTGCTTTTGGGGACATTCCAGGAATGTTTTTAATATCCTGTGTGTACCTTCTAGTAACATTCCTGGAATGTTTTGTGTTATTAGGGATCCTCTCTTACATCAAGCACCAAACAAGCGCCGAGAGAACTCATGCTCCAGGGTAATAAGCTAGAAATAGACCATGTTCGGGACACTCAAAGATCCAGGTAGCTGACTACTTTTTTAGTTATTGTAGACCTACAGAAAGAAAACCTACCTGTTTCCTGCCTAGAGTTGGCTTCTGTTTTTTGATTATTAACAATTTAGTGCAAAAATCGCGATTTTTTCGATTTTTTGTACCCCATTCAAAAGCTAAATTGTTGACATAAAATAACAAACTTTAGTGTTTTAGAACATTGAAAAATCTTCAAAATGCCGATTTTTGAAAGTTAAAAAGTTAATTTGTTGCTACGCAAACTGCAAAATAAGTCAAAATCGTTATTTGTTAATAACTTTTAGTAAAACTACCTTAGAACTTTAGTGTTTAACCCAAAGTTGGGTATTGGCGAACTTAGCAAACCTTGAAAATTTGAGACCGATCCATTAATTAGTTTAAGAGTTATTCTAACTGTTTATCCCAGAGACCTATATTTTGCAATAACATAAGACAGAAAATAATGAAGATAGGGCAATTCTGCGTATACCAAATGAAAGGAGAAAACTGATGCTAACAAAATGTACTAAAAAAAGATAAAATATAGTTATTTATGATATAAGTGTTAAAAGTACACGTTTAAGGCACGCATGTGAAAGTTTGCAGAATGAGCGATAGCGAGTTCTGCAATTCACATGAGTGCCTTAAAAATGTACTTTTTAACACCCATATCATACAATATTTTTTCTACAAACGTAATTACAGGACAATATCTACAAAAAATTTTACTTGAACTTGACTGATATTCCATTTTGATATTTTTTTGACATTACATCAAAATTGTCTATACTACGGTCAAAAGGAGTTGCTAGTGCCTTAAAGTAGCATTTTTAACGCTCGTATGGAGTGCTAAAAATTGCATTTTTAACACGGTTGTAGAAAAATTATCTAATATATTCAAAAATCCTAATGCGTTTGTAAAATTTTCTAGTTTATAAACATTTAGAATAACTTTAAAAATATTGTCAGTAGAAAAAATCATTTTCCATATTAGAAAGCTGGTAATTTGCACGACTTTTTAAAAATGTAGGTCACTAAACTTGGTAAGTGACGGGGGAGCAGGGAGCCGAAAAATGCACGAGTTCAAAAATTAAAAAAGGCAACTTAAGACTACTATCATTTTCTATATCTCGGGATCTACTAAATATATTTTGATCGTTCTTTTTTTAACCTTGGAAGCTCACACTTGGGTGTGAGATACACATCGCGACACTTAACTGCATGTAGCTTGCGCAGCTGCATTTCAATGGTAATGCTGCTTTATTTAAATTCAGTCTCTAGTCTGCCAAGGACGGGTGTGTAGTTTCGGTCTCATTTGAGCAATATTTCCAATCACGAAAATTTATTGAATACAGGCTAGGGTATGTAGCACCCATGTGTGAGGTTTGCAATCAAGTGTGCGTTCAAGTTAATGACCTAGCAACACAACATCCCACAAATTTAGTAAAGCAAACTAGGTGTTATTTCTGTAAAGTCAAAGATGGAAAAGCAAAGAATGCATGCTCGCCTTGCTATTATAAAGCATAATGCATGGAGCATAGAGCCACACTGCCTTATGAATGTAGTCACTAAAATGAGTGAAACTGAAATACCTGGCTAAGAATGAATATGAGTTCTATCTATAATCAAAAGGTGTTATATTTTAGTTATAAAGACCATTTTGTTGTTAAAATAAATTAAAATATTTTGAGTTATGTTTTCGGTTCTCTAGAAAATGTTTGTTAATTATTTTTAGGTATTTTTAATATTTTTTTCTTTTGTGTTATTACAATTAAGAGAGAGAAAATAAAATGATTGATTTAATTATTCTTATGTATTCAATAGTGTTTACAGAGTCTCTGGAAATCATAAAATATTTACTTCTTTTTTATTTCTTTACAAAAAATCATTGGGTATCTGATACCCATGTGTGCCGTTTATTTAAAAAAAAGGTGTGACCTTCCAGGGTTAATGTTATGTAATTTTTCTGTACATTACTAATATTTAATTTGTCCAGACATTTATTAATTAATAAACAGCTTAAATTGTTTAAAAAAAAACTGAAAAAATAATTTTTCCCAAAAATCCATGATTTTAATTATACTATCGTTATTAATCATAGAAAAAGAAAAGGTATACTTTAATAAATAAATTATCGTCAATAAATAATTATCTCATAAAAATAATTGATTTATTAAAGTGTACTTTAACTTTTTCGATGACCATTAATAATACTGTGAATAAAAAAAGAGATTTTTGTAAAAAAAAATGTTTTTTCAAGAATTGTTTAAACAGATTAGCCTGTTTATTAATTAACAAATTTATAAACAAATTGCATATTTGTAATGTAGGTAGAAATTACATACAAATTAAAAAACGAAAGATCAAAATCCATTGAGTTGATTCGGAGATACAGAAAATTATATTCGTTTGAAATTGCTTTTTCGGTATTTTAACTCGGTGGATTTGTAGGTTCCCCCTAGTAATCGTTTGAACTACGTTTTTGAAAAATCATAGAGAGTGCTGTGAAGGTACAATGTTTGTGCAAATTTTTTAAGAACAAATACAAATCCCATCCTTTAAAATGGCATTAATGAGATTCCTTAATTATTATAAACAAATTAGATGTAAATTAAAAAAAAACATATGGCTAACTTTGTCCCAAATGAACCCAGGCTAATTTTTTTTATTTGAAAACTCGTGTTAAAATACTATCTTTTCGAATGTATAAAAAAAAGTTGTTTCTACGGACAACATTTTTAAAGGTATTCTAAATATTTTTAAACTACAAAGTTTTAAAAATTTGGCATTAGGATTTTTGACTATATTATATATATTTTTTTTTAACTTTTTTAATACATTTTGATACTATCCTCTTCTACTTTCATATAGCATAATCAGAATTGCCCTATCTTCATTATTTTCTGTCTTATCTTATTGCAAAATAAAGGTCTCTGGGATTAACAAATAGAATAACTCTTAAACTAATTAATGGGTTGGTCTCAAATTTTCAAGGTTTGTTAAGTACACCAATACCCAACTTTTGGTGAAACACTAAAGTTCTAAGGTAGTTTTAGTAAAAGTTATTAACAAATAACAATTTTCACTTATTTTGCAGTTTGTTTAGCAACAAATTTACTTTTTAATTTTCAAAAATCGGAATTTTGAAGGTTTTTCAATGTTCTAAAAAACTAAATATTGTAATTTTATGTCAACTATTTAGCTTTTGAATGGAGTGCAAAAAATCGATGAAATCGCGATTTTTGCACTAAATGGTTAATAATTAAAAAACGGACGCGAACTATAGGCAGGAAACAGGTACGTTTTCTTCCTATAGGTCTACAATAACTAAAAAAGTAGTTAGATACCTGGATCTTTGAGTGTCCCGGGAAAATCCTTTTTACTCTGGACTATCATGCAATTTTTCTTTGAATTCTGTGATTTACATATTTGACTATATTAAGATTTTTGCCGGCACGATACTTATAAATTCTAATTCTACATCATATCATATTAGTAAAAAAGTAAAAACTTTACCTGTAACAATTATTATGAAAGGTGTTATAACTGGCATAAGAAAGATGTACTCCAAAGCCGGCACCGACAGAATAAAAGATTTGCACAGCCGCATCCATCCACACCTGAAATTATTAAGCGCTACAAAATAATTATACATAGTAAAAGCTGCAATTCATGATTGATATTCCACAAAAAATGTTTACTCCTCATACTGATGCGATGGTCGATATTTCATTAAACATGATCAAAACTGTGAAACTGTTCGTTTTTGTAGAGCATAGGCACATATTATAACAAATAGAGATTTGCCAAATATGAAATATTTCCTTTATTGCAATTCATTTTAAATGTGAATAAATAGAAGTATATAATTTTTGTAGAAGTATTATAAAAAACGAGCTTCAGCATATTTTACACAGTTTATACAAATATTAGGTAGTAGTGTGGTATAGTTAGACCCAAACCCAGACATCCAAAGTGAAAGTTATCCTCCAACACCAAATTGTTCTATATGGTCCACATAATGTTCAGAAAAAAGTCACACCATTTTGAGCGTCGGGTTTGGGGGGGGAAGAGGGGGGAGAAATCTGCAAATTCGTAGTTTTTTAGGTTTTTCGTCAATATTTCTAAAACTAAGCGGTTTAGCATGAACAACCCTCTACACAAAATTGTTCTAAATTTGAAATAAAAAAGACCCTATGCATAACCCTTCTAAAATGAACGGTTCCAAAGTTACGGAGGTAGTATAGTATAATTGGTCCAAAAAAAGGCCTAACCCAGACATCAAAAGTAAAAGTTTTCCTTCAACACCAAATTGTTCTATATGGTCCACATATTGTTCAGTAAAAAGTTACACCATTTTGAGCGTCCGGTTTGGGGAGGAGATGGGGAGAAGTCGGTAAATTAGTAGGTTTTTTTAGGTTTTTCGTCAATATTTCTAAAACTATGCTTTAGCGTAAGAAATATTCTATAGATAAATGTTCTACATAAAATTTAAAACAAAAAAGTTATATACATAATTGTTATAAAATTAACGGTTCCAGAGTTACGGAGGGTGAAAAGTGGAGGTTTTCGATACTTTTTATATTTACCGATTTCTCCCCTCTCTCCCCCCCCCCCCAAACCCGACGCTCAAAATGGTGTGACTTTTTTCTGAACATTATGTGGACCATATAGAACAATTTGGTGTTGGAAGATAACTTTCACTTTGGATGTCTGGGTTTTTGGTATAGTTATATCATAAATATTGCCTAAAAAATATAAAAAGTATCGAAAACCTCGACTTTTCACCCTCCGTAACTCTGGAACCGTTGATTTGATAACAATTATGTATACAACATTTTTTGTTTTAAATTTCATGTAGAACATTTTTGTATGTAACATTGTTTACGCTAAAGCATAGTTTTAGAAATATTGACGAAAAACGTAAAAAAAACTATTAATTTACCGGCTTCTCTCCCATCTCCCTCCCAAACCGGACTCTCAAAATGGTGTAACGTTTTACTGAACAATATGTGGACCATATAGAACATTTTCGTGTTGGAGGAAAACTTTTACTTTTGATGTTTGGGTTAGGCCTTTTTTGGACCAGTTATACTACACTACCTCCGTAACTTTGGAACCATTCATTTTAGAAAGATTATGCATAGGGCCTTTTTTATTTCAAATTTAATGTAGAACAATTTTGTATAGAGGGTTGTTCATGCTAAACCGCATAGTTTTAGAAATATTGGCGAAAAACTTAAAAAACTACGAATTTACCGATTTCTCCCCCCTCTCCCCCCCAAACCCGACGCTCAAAATGGTGTGACTTTTTTCTGGACATTGTGTGGACCATATAGAACAATTTGGTGTTGAAGGATAACTTTCACTTTGGATGTCTGGGTTATGCCATCTTTTGGATCAACTATACTATACTATAGGTATAAAGTACTATAATGACTAACGTTCATTGCATCAACTTAGGATTTTGACATTTTTATATTTTCCAGGACATTATCAGTGGGGTGCTGGCCATATAAATGAATCTGTGCAATCACCGAGAGGCCGCGGCCTCTTGAGGCCGGACAAATAGGTTTTCACAAAAATTTTTAGATGTAACAAAAAAATTTTTTTTTAATTTCTAATCGGATGTTAATTTTGCTAATAATATTAATAAAACATTAAAAAAAAATTTTAATTGTGAAATACAATTTAAGTAAATGAGTAAGACTATAGTCTATGCTGGGTTGGGATAAAGTATGGAACCAAGCAAATATCTTTGAAACGAAAAGAACAATATTTATGAAACTTTGCATGCAAGTACAGTGGCGCAAAAGGCATCTGTTGCCATATTTTTTGTTACTATTCCACTTCCGGTTTCACCGGAAATACCCCTAACTTATTTAATTTAAATGGGACACCCTATATATTTTTTGCGGATTTTAAAAGAACTTGTTATTTTTAATTCACACATACCAAATTTGGTAGAGAAAATTTGTTAAAAAATGTCTGTAGATAATTTTTTGTATTAATACAACGTAATAGGAAATAAACTAGTACCATCTATACTGTAGACTAAAATTGTTGTTTACATGCACTGCATAACTTATTTGAATTTAGTATAGTAGGTAAAACTGTTACTGAACTAATTGACAGAAATAAGTTGTATTAAAAATGGTTGAAAAGATCGTATTGAAATATTAATGATAATAGGTTATGGTGAATTTTCATCTTTTGGAAGTGAATTTTTCAAATCCATGGATTGGACGTAGAGGATTCATAGAGTGGCCCGCTCCTTCTCCGGACTTCAACCGGTTAGATTTTTTTTTTGGGTTATCTAAAATTACGTGTTTACGTTAGGCGACCAACATGCTTGCAGGATTTGAGACAAAGAATAATAATTGATGAATGTGAACTAATACGTGGAGAAATCTTGCAAAAAGTGACTCACGAATTTATTTATAGGCTTGCACGTTGTCAGGAGGTGAACAGCAAACATTTTCAACATTTGAAATTATTTTTTTTTTATTTTTAATATCATTGGTCTAACAAATTAACCTATTTTTTAACTGTAAAGAGATTTATTTCTTGTTTTAATAGTTTTTTCTTCCAAACTTGGTATGTATGAATTAAAAATAACAAGTTCTTTTAAAATCTGCAAAAATATACAGGGTTTCCCATTTAAAGTAAATAAGTTAAGGGTATTTCCGGTGAAACCGGAAGTGGAGTAGTAACAAAAATATGGCATCAGATGCCTTTTGCGTCACTGTACTTGCATGCAAAGTTTCATAAATATTGTTCTTTTCATTTCAAAGATATTTGCTTGGTTCCATACTTTATCCCAACTCTGTATATGTACATAAATAGATTGCTACAGATAATATTATTTATTTTCATACATACAAGTATATTTATGGTTTTCCAATTTCCTTCAAACATGTATGTACTCTGAAGAATTAAAAAATGGAAAAACGTCTTGCTCATTTTTGACCGAATTATTATATTGAAAGTATCTAAAAACGATTTGATCAAGACAAATCAAATCGTTTTATGATATAAGCACTCTACATCCTGCACATTTTGATACAATAAAAAAATGGTATACCTTTGATGGCATTTAGGTAAATCACTTACTGAAAAATTAGGAAAGTTTTATTCTACCATATCTGCGACTGCAATTAGAGAGGAACTCATGGATTTTGCTGATAAATGGATTGTATTAAAAATAGGATTTTGCAAAGTACTGTGATTATAGAAGATGGAGTTAATGATGAATATGTTCAGCCTACAGAAAATATGAAGGATGCTATTATTAATCCAAGTGATAATGAACATAAAGTAACAAATGACAATGTTGATATCGTAGAAACCTCACCTCCGTGTGGTACTAAAAAGTGTAAAGATTGTATAGCTTGCTGTTACGCTGTTTTGCATAAGTACAACTTATATCAGTGTATCTAACAATAAAACACGAAAACGTTTGTTTTCTATACTTCCACAAAATTTATTATATCTAAGTGACTACAGCTGTTTCGGCGGAGTGCCTTTCTCAAGTAATATAGTTTACAATGTGTTTGCCTTTTTAATCTTCAACTGAAGAGGTTGAGGAGTGGGGAGCTGTTTGTCTCGAGTTGGTCATTCAGAATTATATCTGTATTTTTCAGTTTATTAATTTCCATAGATTCTAAAAAAGATAGCTTAAGGCCTTTATTTTGAATATGTAGAATTTGAAACTCTTCATTGAAAGAATGATTATGATCTAGAAGGTGAAGTGCGTATGTAGAAGTGTCTGTTTTTCTATTGTTGAATGCCCTTTTGTGTTCTGCTATCCGTTTGTCAAAAGTTCTGCCAGTTTGACCGATGTACGTTTTCGGACAGTCACCACAAGTTAGTTTGTACACACCACTCTGTAGTTGCTTTCTCTTTCGGCTTTTATTGTTCTTAATATATTTGCTTAAGTTGTTGTTAGTTCTGAAAGCTGGTGTTATTCCTTTCTTTTTTATGTATCTGGCTATTGTTGTTGTTATCTTGCCAGTATATGTGAGAGAGCAGAAGGTACTGGGTTCTTTCTGTGGTGGTGGATACACTAATTTCAGGGCTTTCTTATGGAGTTTTTGGTTTAAAATTTTGTTAACTGTTTGTTCGTTATAGCCGTTGTTTACTGCTATTTGTTTAATGATGTTTAGTTCTATTTCGAAGTTATTTTTTGTCGTGGGAATTTCTGTCAGTCTATGTATCATGCTATGGTAGGCTGCTAATTTGTGTTGTGTAGGATGGGATGATGAATTGTGTATAGTTGTGTCAGTATGGGTAGGTTTATGATATATGGAGAACTCATGTTTGTTGTGTAGTCTGGAAATCGTTACATCTAGAAAGTTTATAGAGTTATTCTAGATGTAACGATTTCCAGACTACACAACAAACATGAGTTCTCCATATATCATAAACCTACCCATACTGACACAACTATACACAATTCATCATCCCATCCTACACAACAAAAATTAGCAGCCTACCATAGCATGATACATAGACTGACAGAAATTCCCACGACAAAAAATAACTTCGAAATAGAACTAAACATCATTAAACAAATAGCAGTAAACAACGGCTATAACGAACAAACAGTTAACAAAATTTTAAACCAAAAACTCCATAAGAAAGCCCTGAAATTAGTGTATCCACCACCACAGAAAGAACCCAGTACCTTCTGCTCTCTCACATATACTGGCAAGATAACAACAACAATAGCCAGATACATAAAAAAGAAAGGAATAACACCAGCTTTCAGAACTAACAACAACTTAAGCAAATATATTAAGAACAATAAAAGCCGAAAGAGAAAGCAACTACAGAGTGGTGTGTACAAACTAACTTGTGGTGACTGTCCGAAAACGTACATCGGTCAAACTGGCAGAACTTTTGACAAACGGATAGCAGAACACAAAAGGGCATTCAACAATAGAAAAACAGACACTTCTACATACGCACTTCACCTTCTAGATCATAATCATTCTTTCAATGAAGAGTTTCAAATTCTACATATTCAAAATAAAGGCCTTAAGCTATCTTTTTTAGAATCTATGGAAATTAATAAACTGAAAAATACAGATATAATTCTGAATGACCAACTCGAGACAAACAGCTCCCCACTCCTCAACCTCTTCAGTTGAAGATTAAAAAGGCAAACACATTGTAAACTATATTACTTGAGAAAGGCACTCCGCCGAAACAGCTGTAGTCACTTAGATATAATAAATTTTGTGGAAGTATAGAAAACAAACGTTTTCGTGTTTTATTGTTAGATAAAATGAACTTCCATCAAGTAACGGTCGAATCCATCAATTATATCAGTGTGCTTATCCAAATTGAAATAGTATAATATAAAGCATTTATTAACTCTTCCAGTGACACAAATATATTGCGAAAAAAGCTTTTTAACGTTGAAATACATAAAAAATCGGTTAAGAAGTACACAAGATCAGTTTTATGCTAATGGCTATAGAAAAATAAGCTTTGTATGAGCTTAAAAATGATGAAATAATCGACGAATTTGCTCAAAAATCTATTTTATTGCGGAAATTATTGATCGAGAGTTAAGTAATTATTTTATAAAATAATTGCAAAAGAATATTTAGATTATTGCGTTGTATTAACATTTTAAAAATATTGTTAAATTAAAGTATTTGCACTGTACTTGTATTTGTACTCTCTTGTATAATTGATCTACTAAAATGCAACTTAATACATAATTGAAAAATTCTCAATTTTATTTTATTTGTACCTTAATTACATCAAATTCATATTATATTTATTTAGGAAATTGTGGTTCTGTCTTACTGCATACAATATTGTCATACATGTCAATTATTGTTTGTAAGATTTATTATTCGTAAATGAAAAAATATAGCAAATTAAGAAAAAAATCATTTAGTTCAAAGTTTTATGTTTGATTCAAAAATAATTTATATTTTTGTTTTTTTTTATTTTTTTAAATACCGAATAAAAGATCCTGATAATACAAGGTAAAATGAGAATGGGAGGCCGCTTTTCTATAAAATCACCGGGCCGCTTGAAAAGTTCCAGCACGCCACTGGATATTATCTACAGTAATTACTGTAGTTTAATGAACGGGAGTATTTCTCACTGTTTTCATAGTTCCTTCAACATTTTTCTAGATTATTACGGTCAGCATGTTCCTCTAGTGGTGCACTTAATATGTTATTATTATTTAATATTTATTAATATTTTTATAATAATTTAATATTTAATATTTTTTCCCTTCTGTACAATTGTTTTGTAGTCTGTTTTTTAGTTATATTTTAGTGCCTATTTCTATTTCTTTTTGTATTAAATTTGATGTGAAGTTTCTAAATTTTAGTGTTCCTTCTACAAGGTTGAGAGTCTCTTCAGTCATCCAATGTTTTTTCCTATCTATTTTTTCTTTTTGGTTTGTGTTGTTGATGGCTTTAATGATTCACTTATTTGTGTAATCCCATGTTTTTTCAGTGTGTCTGGTAGTTCCTGGAAGGCCAGCTTTTGCTAATGGTGATATCTCTAACATATGTAGTCATAAAGGCAATATGCAACATTGTAGCATTTGTGCAGGTCCTGTATTCAGTTTATGATCTAAAAGTAATTTCTTGAGTTATATGAGTACGTTCCTTACTTTAACCATGCTCCATAGTAAATATTTTAAAATACCCATATGTATAAAATCAGAGTTTGGTGTTACCTTACCATGAGAGGATAGTATCATAAGGTTTTGTCCTATTATTTTCCTCATGATTTACTATGGGATCACAAGCATGAGAATTTTACTGTCGTCAATGCATACGGTTGTCTTTTTAATGGTAAATGACATGCTATGACTTTTCGACATGCTATGAGAATCGAAGGAACTGTTTTCCAATAAAATCGTCCCAGTAATGCAACTTATAAATAGTAGCAATGTAATTTTAAAGTCATCTACATAAAATTAATACAGTGAGGGCGTTTGAGTTGGAATAAATAATTCATTATCTCGAGAAGGGGCGAATTTGGAGAAAAATCCTGAGACAGGTTGATTTTTATTTTTAAATTATGACTTTTTGGCATATATACCATACTAGTGACGTACGTATGATGAGAGTAGGGGTTGTGTGATAGTTCATTTGAGAGGTTATTTAATTCTCTCAGTAATATATTATTTATACAGGATGTCCAAAAAAATTTCTTTTGAATTAAATTGAGACAAAAAGAAGAATGTATGTAATTGTTTCATTTATTTCAGAATACATTTTAGTGCTGTCAGAAAATAGAAAAAAATGTTTATTTGACAAAAATAAACATTGTTTTTCGCTTAAATTCAATGTTAAAACTGCTCCCACCTGTCTTTTAGCAGTTTGAACATTGAATTTAAGCGAACAGCAATGTTTATTTGTGAAATAAATATTATTACCTGTTTTTCTGACAGCAGTAAAATGTATTTTGAATTAAGTAAATTACGTACATTCTTCTTTTGTGCAATTTAATTTAATAAAAAAAATTGTACACCCTGTATAAATAATTACTCAATATGAATATGTCAAAGACAGAGTATGTTAAAATAAGGGATGATGAAGAAGATTCTGATTTAGAAATTAGAACCACAAAAACATGTAAAGGATATAAATATCTCGGATCTATAATATCTAAAGAAGGCACTACCAAAAGAGACATCGAAAACAGAACGCAGCAGGGTAAAAAAGCAGTAAACATTCTAAGCTCTCTACTATTATGGTCTAAAGATATAAGACAAAAAACGAAATTGACAATATATCGTACCTTGGTAGAGGCTATTATGACTTATGGGGCAGAAGTTGGCAGATCACGAAAAAATATAGAAAAAGGATAGAAGTAGTAGAAATGGATTGTCTAAGGAGAGCGTGTGGTATATCAAAAAAAGATCATATCAGGAATGAAGATATTAGAAGGAGGACAAATACTGTATATTCCAGTGTAGATAGAATTGAAACGAGACAACTAGTGTGGTATGGTCACGTGAAACGAACGAATGAAGATAGATGGCCAAAGAAAAGTTTAAATTACATACCACAACAAAGAAGAAGAGGAAGGCCTTCAGTTGCCTGGGAAGAAAATGTACGGCACATCACGAGAGATAGAGTCATCAAAGAAGACGAATGGATGGACAGAAAAAGATGGCGGTCGAAATGCGAGAAGCGGCAGAGGCTGTACGAACCTCGCTTATAGATAGATAGATAAATAATTACCTATGTTAGTGTTTATATTACTGAATAGAGAATTAAATAACCTTTCAAATGAGCTATCACACAACCCCTATTCTCATTTAAAAAAATCATCGACTACGTCATCACGCCCAGATAGATGACGTCAATAGTATGATATATATGCCAAAAAGTCATAAGTTAAAAATAAAAATCGACCTATCTCAGAATTTTTTCTGTTCAAATTCGCCCATTCTCGAGATAATGAATTTATTCCAACTCAAACGTACTCACTGTATATCTGAATTGCCAATATGAATGAGTCAGTTAAAATGAAATTATTAAAAGAATGTTTTACGTGGTTTTACTAAGCAACAAAAACAAAATGTATTTGATAACGATTTCCGAAGTGAAAACCGACACGTCAAATAAACTTGACATTATTTTTAGTGAATGTTTTCAGCGCAGACAAAACATACTCACAGAGCATAGGTAAGATTCATATTAAATGAATTAAATTATTTATGAGACATAATGTGTAATGAAAATTAAGCTTAATAAAACTCACCGCTTACCTGTGTTTTGCTAAGCTTTGATAATTCTGGTTGAAGATAATACGAAATACCTTTCAAAGCACCTGGAAGCATCAATCCTCTTATTAGTAATATAGTCAGAACGACGTAAGGCATTGTTGCCGTTACCCATACTACTTTACCTAAAATTAAAATAATTTAAGAATAATATATTCTTCTATTTTCTGTTGTTGTATTGTTAGCATAGGTTTGGAATTCCAAACCGAGTTTGCCGTGACGTTTCGTTACAGCTGTGCGTTATATTATTACGTAAGAACTAAAACAACAAAACTAAAGCAAACTGTTATTGGTAAATATATGTGACCTTAGATTAACGAAACAGGCATAAGACATAGCATAAGACTACATCCCATATAAACATAAACCCACCAATCTCTTTAATTCGGATTGCTATAATTATCTACGCTCCAGGAAACGCTCGATGTTAGACATTTTTAATAGGGATTGGATTACGAACAAGGAAATAAGACTGAGAACAGGAGTGACAAATGCCATATAGATAGATAGATTTAAAGAGCTGGCCTTTTGGCCTATTCCACTGCGACCTTTTCAGATCTATTGTGGTCCTCTAGTCCTAGTTCTCTAGCCTGACTCTTTTTAAAAAGTCTAATAGCTTTGAGACTGAACCTTCCATGTAGCTATTTGTCGGTGGATTTTCTTCTCCAAATGCAAATTAGCGCACATTTGCCATAAGCCAGACTGTAACACTGACGTAGAATGTGTTCTGCTGTTTCTTCTTCCAGGTGACAGAATCTGCACGGGTCACCATCTGCCAATCCCATCAGCTTCAAGTGCCTATTCAGCTTACAGTGCCCTGTTAGCAGACCTACTATGGCTTTGACTGTTTTCCTGTCTTTGTTTATTAGGTCTGCCGTAAATTTTAGCGAATCTTCTGTAATGAGCTGTTTCGCCTGTCTTTGATCTGGTGAATTCCTCCACCATTCCAAAGATTTGTGAACTACCCACCTTCTTGTAGCCGTTCTTGTAACTGCCTTTGCAACGCCGCGGAAGGGTTCCGATGCCGCTCTTTAATTACCCTTATGATCCTCGTGCCCCGGTACGTAGGCTACCGTAACCTTGCTACGGTCTCCTAGTTTATTTATGTTACACACACAATCCCATAGTAGCTTAGAAATGACAAATGCCATAGAAAGAATTATGACCCTTAAGTGGAACTGGGTGGGGCATTTAGCTGGAATGTCGGATAACAGATAAACATAGCAAATAATACACTGGAGACCAAGACAAGAAGCATATCGAAGTAGAGGTCGTCCGCCAACTAGATGGTCTGATGACATAAAACGGATAGACAAAAATTGGATGCAAACAGCACAAAACATAAATACATAAAAAAGACTGCGAGAGACCTATATCCAGCAGTGGATAGATCCCGGTTGAATGATGATGATGATGAAGGCCCCCGCAAAATCTGCAAATATTTATCAGTTAGACCAATAACTATTTGGTACATTTTGTAATATTTTATATTTTTGGATAACATTATGTAGATAGTTTTGTAGCAAACCCTAATAACGCTATCAAACTTTTGTAAGATTTTTAACCTATTTCATGTGAAAGCCTGAAGTGTTTCAATCTTTGTTCATTTCTGAAATGGTTAAACATTTTCCCTTTGAAATCCATACCTACTAATTAGTTAAATATTTTACGTAAGTCGTATGTCAGGTGTATCACCCTCGACGTTCGTTGCAATTTATGTTTTGACTTATTTGATTGAAAATGAATCGTACCGCATGGGAAAAGTTATAGCGGACGGACTTTAAGTCTGGGTGTGTGTACATTGTAAATCCGAAATGATCATTTACAAAGTTTATACATTGTAAATCATGATTCGGTAGTGCTGCTTGTAACATTCAACGTGCCATGGTTTGTGTATTTCTAGTTCATCTTTATTGAGATTTTAGTACAGTACTCTAGTCAGTACGCATTTTTAGATTTCAATGGATTTTACTATTTTATGTAATAGAAAAAGAAAAATGTTAATTTATGAATAAAGTCTTATCTATTGACCAAAAATTTTTGGTACACAAATGTCAATTTAATTTTTTATAAGGTATCAGTTTTTATTAAACAAGTAATTGAAAGTACAACAATCATAATAGTTATTAAGGTACCAAGGGTATTATAAGGATAATAACGCTTGAGGTCACTGGTGTATATACCGAGGGCCTTTGGCCCGGGGGATATACATTGACCGAGAGCGTTATTATCTATAATGCCCGTGGTGCCTTCAACGTTTAATGTCCGACTAAATTATTCTTTATGATATGCAAAAAATTTGAATGAATTTTGAATTAATTAGTTTTCAAATAAGTATATTTACCAGCAATAGTCCTAACGTAATTGTGGTAACCATAGTTTTACTTAGGTTATTATTTGTCAACTTGACAGTATTTAACTAGTTATTTAAATTTAATGCCCTAGGGCGTTATTTTTAAAAATAACGCCCTAGGGCATTATATTATACTTTCAGTCGGAAAAATGAAAGAATAGGGCCATTTATCGATTGTCATTTGTTTCGAGCGTCTGTCGTATGTTGTATAATCTGTGATTGATAAGTGATTGATGTGATCGTTCATGGGTACACGCTGTGAGTGTGAGCTCGTAGATAGAGGGGATATTTAAAATTTCACGAGCACCAGTAGTGACAAATCAGTGAACGTTCAGTGGAAATTTGACATAAATGTCAAAGTGATTAATTCAAAATATTGAAATCAAGAACATTAATAGGAAAAATTATTAGTTGGTCAAAGCGCTGTGGTGTATATTTTTACCTTAAATATAATTACGTTTTAAATACTGAATTTAAGTTTTTTTAATATGTCGTAATATGTAATTATAAATTAATCTAAGCGCATCTACACGATAATTGTGAAAGTATTCGAAGTAAGAAATTAATATTTCATTAATAGAACGTTTAAATGATCAGAAAAATCTTAAAAAAATCGATTACAATTTAATTACTTTTTTGCGTTGCAAATATTAAGCGATAACAATTAACTAATAAATTTAAAGTTACCGGCGAAAGTTGCATTAATAATCCGCTAGTAGCGACACCAGCGAAGCTCAGAGCGTATATGACTTTTCATCGATTGTCATTTGTTTCGAGCTTCTGTCATATAATGTTGTATAATTTGCGTATAATATTAATATTCAGGGATTATACGACATACGACAGAAGCTCGAAACAAATGACTGTGAATGAAAAGCCCTATTCTTCAATTTTTCCGACTGTAACTGACTTCGAAATCATATCATTGTTTGTCAAATAATATATCAGTCGGACATTAAACAAATTTTTTATTTAAAAATCTGTTTAGAACTTTGATTATTCACAATTATTATTTAAATTAAAAAACAACTGTAAATTAAAAAAAAACCTTATTTTGCAATATATTATGGTTTATTAAAAATAGGGTTTTGCAGAAATAAAATCCGATTCATAACATTGAATTTTAAAAGGTTACAAAAATAATATTAACAATTTACTTACCAGTAGATTTTACACCTTTGAACAACGATATGTACAGTAAAAAATATATAAACATTAGGCAAAGTACCAGTTGCCATTTTGGAGATCCCATCTCGTGCAAACCGTCACTCCACTGCATTTCTAAGACAGCGCGGCTAAAAGGCAATTGTAATATTTTATTTTTTTTTAATTAAACACAATAGATATTACTAAGTACAAGCTACATATTGAAGAACAGTAAAAGTTCCATCTGTATTGTATAATATTATTTTATAAGGTGGCTTAATTATGATAAACCAATACTAATGAATTTTAGTATAGTAGAGGATCCGATATAAGAACAACTTTCACCGATGTCTTTAATGGATAAAGATTATTTGATATAATATGTAATATAGTATATTAAAAATTTCGAAAAACCAAGGGTGCCCGATAAAGCTTTACCCAGATTCTTCTTCTTCTTTAAGTGCCGTCTCCCAATTGAAGGTTGGATATTATCATTACTATCTTTGCCCTATTTACCGCTGCTCTAAAGAATTTTATAGAAACTATAGCTCTCATCACTTGGAGCAACTCAACTATTGCATCTCTTCATGAAACTATAACTTCGGATCTACTGACGATAAAGACCTGGTCTGACTCTAATTTACTCTCTTTTAACGTAACATGACGAGTTTAATATACATAAAAAGCTTAAAGAAATTACCTACACTCAGAGAAAAAAAACTCTTCACTTTATGAGAAACTCCAAAGGTAACATAATTCTCGACTTGGATGAAAAAAAGGAAGAATGGACTAACTATATAAAAGAGCTCTTCCTGGATACGAGGCCACCACTTAACACCACAAAGTATACGAATACTGGTCCTAGTATTTTAAAAGCGGAAGTAGAGAAAGCCATCAAACAGAGCAAAAATGGGAAATCTCCAGGCCCTGACCAAATACCATCAGACTGGCTCAAACTTCTGGATGACGATAATGTCTCACAATTAACAAACATTTATAACCATATATACGAGACTGGAATGATGCCACAGATATGGTTGGAGTCTACATTTATTCCACTCCGAAAAAAACCTAATACATCATCATGTAAAGACTTTAGACTAATTAGTCTCATGAGCCACTCTCTCAAGCTACTTCTTAAGATAATTCTTAATAGAATCAAGCAGAAATGTGAAGAGACAATGGGAAACAAACAATTCGGTTTCAGAGAAGGATTGGGAACAAGGGAAGCTTTGTTCTCAATGTTAACATTACTTCAACGATCATGGGAAGTACAGAAACCAATTTACGTCTGCTTTATAGATTTTGAAAAGGCGTTTGATAGAGTTCAACATGATAGGTTGTTTGAATATCTAGAAATGATTGGAATAGATGATAAAGATCTGAGACTTTTACAACATCTATATTGGAATCAAGAAGCTTCTATTCTGGTAGACGGCAAAGAAACAGACAAAATTTGCATTCAAATAGGTGTCAGACAGGGTTGTGTGTTATCCCCAACTTTGTTTAACGTATACTCAGAAATAATTTTTAATGAAGCCTTGGAAGGACAATATGGAGTTCGAATCGGGGGAGAAACTATTAACAACATCAGACATGCAGACGACACCGCGATCATGGCTGAAAATATCGAAGATCTTCAATTCCTTATTGATCGAGTCACTAGAGAATGCTCCAATAACGGACTTAACATAAATGCAACAAAGACAAAGTTACTTGTTGTTAGTAAACAAGACGTCGGCCCTATGCAACTAATTGTCAATGATGAATCAATAACAAAAGTTAACCATTTTAAATACCTAGGATGTTGGATAAACGAGACACTAAATCCGGATGAAGAAATTAAAACTCGTATAGAAATTGCAAGAGGACCATTTATGAAACTTATATCTATTCTGAGCAACTCTCAGCTGAATTTACAACTAAGAATCAAGTTCCTAAAATGTTATGTTTATCCTGTATTACTATATGGATGTGAAACCTGGATCATGAAGGTTAACATGATGAACAAATTAGAAGCCTTTGAGATGTGGTCGTATCGTAGAATGCTCAGAATATCTTGGGTTCAACGCATTTCAAACAGAGCTAAACAGAGTAGGTCAAGGCGAAGGTGACTTAATGAAGATGATAAAAAAGAGAAAACTTGAATATCTGGGGCATATAATGAGAGGTAGCAGATACATGATGCTGCAGTTAATACTCAATGGAAAGATCGACGGAAAAAGAGGAATTGGTCGAAAGAAATATTCATGGCTCCGAAACCTTCTTCAATGGACTGGTTTATCAGCAGATCAATTGTTACATGCCGCACAAGATCGAGAACGATATCGGCAAATCGTTATGGAAGCTACCCACGCCTAACAATTTGGGTACTTAAAGAAGAAGAACGTAAATAAAACAGTAGCATTATCCTATAAAGGAGCTCTTCAACCTTTGCCTCTTAATAACAGCCAGATCAGTACCGTTGATTCTGTAAAATTTCTTGGTATTTTTTTAGACAGCAACCTCAAATGGTCCCTTCATATCGATTCGTTAAGTAAGAAACTCGCCTCAGCTTGCTAAGCAATACAATCTGTCTCAAGAGAACTCAATTTAGCATCTTCTAAAATAACATATTTTTCGTTGTTCGAGTCTCATCTTCGATATGGTCTTCCTTTTTGGGATTCTAGTACAGCTGCTCAATTTGATGTCAATTTTAGATTGCAAAAAAGAGCAATTAGATAGCTGTTTGGCCTCAAAGGATCTACACATTGCAGAAGTTACTTCAGAGATCACGAAATTTTAACACTTCCATTTTTATATATTCTAGAAACGGTTTGTTTAATTCGTAAACACCTTAATGTCTTTCCATCAAGGCCGAATCATCTTTACTCCACCAGAAATTCAATCTTTAATATTTATTTACCGATTCCATCCACTGAGTTAGTAAAGAAATCTATATTATATTCCGCAAAGAAACGGTACAATCATCTTCCGTTACAAATTAAATCTGCAACGTCTTTCCCAAAGTTCCGTAAAATGACAAAATCCTATCTATCCAAAAGACCATATTATTCAATAGAAGAATTTCTTAATGTATAACTAAGAAAATTGGGTTCCATACGCAGTAGCATAAACTTGTCAGTTCCTTATGTTGTACCTATTTTATTTTATTTGTTATATGTTCAATTTGCAATAAATTGTCTTTGTCTTGGATTTTATATCTTATACTGTACATTATTGACGATTTATCTAATTTTAGTAAATTGTAGTTGTTATTTGTTATTTATATTATGTTTTTCTTTTGACTGTATGTAAGCTTTGTCCATAAAATTGTAAAAATTTTCAGTGACAATAAAGCATATTTCTATTCTATTCTATAACTGCATTTAAACGAGTCCCTAAAATTCTTCAACCATGTCACTTTACTTCTTCCTATACTCCTTCCACCTCTTATCTTTCCCTGTATTATCAGTCTTATATCGCATTTACACTCAGTCCTGTTGGACAGGGAATTGGGCAGGAAAGTGGGAAGCGTGAATGTGTAAATAGCTCAGTCGCGCTAATTATGGTGCAATAACCCCAGAGGTCAGCGATCGCAATCAGCAGTTTTACCTTTTATATTCAGCATTTTGATTTTATATAAAAGTAATATCATTGTAATTAATTTCAGTTATTTTCGATCAATTAAAAGTGAAGTATATTTGTAAAAGTTAATAAAGTGTATTTTTAAAAAGTACCTTAGTGAGTTTAAACCTTTAATTGGCACAGTGCAGTAAGATAAGTGGGAGAGTCCTTTAGTGATCCTCGTCATTTTTAAACGTTTACCCGCTAGGAACCAACTTCCAGGGAAAACCAGAGACGTTCAACCCCAGAAGTCTACGGAAGACCAGTGTCAAAGTGTAAAAATCCATTTATATGCCGAAAGACGATAAGAAGAAAGCAGAAAAGAAGCCAGTTCCTTCGAGAAGAAATGCACCAAAGCATAGTCTTCTATCTGTTAGCAAATTTAATATTTTTTCTAATCCTAATTTAATTGCTTCACAAATTTCATCGCTTAAAATTAGTAATTCTCTTGCAACTATCAGTGAATCGATTGTCGAACCTGGTGCTGCTTTTATTTCGCAAAATAGCTCAGTTGCTCAATTTAGTTTAAAAGCTAACGATAATTCTTCAAATAATTCTCCAATAAGCTTAGATATACCGTCTATAATTATTACTCCTGCTCCCGCTAGTCAATTAGATATTATGGCCGTGGCACCCGCTCCCGCTCTTGTTTTTGATGTCAATAAACATCTATCTGTCGTACTTGATTACGATGGAAACCCTAAGGAACTGCATAACTTCATTGAAGTTACTACAATGGTTCTTGATCATTTCTGGGATCGTGCTAATCCCGAAAGCTTTCAAAATCACATGTTGACTCGAGGCGTAATGAATAAAATTAAAGGACGTGCTCGAGAAGTCATTTCTGTATATGGGTGTAAAGACTGGAACACAATAAGGACCACGCTAATACAAAATTTTGCCGACTAACGCAATGAAAATTCGCTCACACGAGATATGGTAAACTTGAAGCAAGGGCCCAATGAGTCTCCCCAACAATTTCATGAAAAAATAATGACACTTTTAAACACAATTTCAAATCATATCGAACTCCATAACGATAATGAAGCTGTAAAAGCAAGCAAAAAGACATTCTTCCAACAAAAAGAATGTATGTGTACTATGTACGCACGTAAGAAGATAATCTTCTATTATATAATAGGTAATTTAAACGAAGTAAATATACTTAAAAGGTTATTTGTATTTTATTTAAAAATCAATCTAACTTTCTTATCTACCACTTTCAAAAATTTTTTATTAAAACAACAAAAAATAAGAAAAAAATATGAATCGCCCGGGAATTGAACCCGCAACCTTCCAATCTCAGTGCTAACGCATTTCTAATTACTCCATCGAGGCACTAGAAATAGACATGTAAGTTTCGGATATAATTACACAACACGGCGACATATAGTGTAAAAATGTTATGCTTACATAATATTTTATTAATCCAAAAACACAAGAATTATAATAAATAATACATTTCCTAAAACCACTAATATATTCTTTTAATGACTTATTTGCACGGTTACAGATACATACATACCTATCTTGAAAGATTAGCAATGAACTACATACTGTCAGTGTGCGCAGGCGCGCGGTAAACGTACAATTTTACCCTCATCGATTCGCCGCTAAAGAAGAATATCTTCAACAAGCCCTAACTACGTTCCTAGCAGGATTAAGGGAACCCATAGGATCAAACATACGATCAATGAGGCCTACAAGTCTCGCTGTCGCTCTCCGATTTATCCAAGAAGAGAACAATATCAGATACTTACAAAGAACCAATTTCTCATTGCCAAATAAAACTACTCACATACAACCCCAGAGACAGCCGCAGTTCGTAACAGCACCACAATGGCAACAACCCATGCCCAGGCCCCAGTTACATCAACAATTTTTTGGAAATAATCCAGGACCATCACGACCACAACAGTCCACATTTAATCCAAGATGGCCAATACAACCCGCTCGATTCCAACCACAGACACAACAAACCATAACAAATACACAACCTCCAAGACCTAACCCATGGGCAAGCAAACCACCGCAACAATACAAGCCAACACCGATGTCTGTAAGCACACGCCAAACAGGATTTAACAGAGGACAAAGCTTCAGAAATTTTAGACCACAGCCACAGCAACAATACGCTCCAAATATCATCGTAGAAGAGCTGTTTAATATTGAACAGCAAGACGAAAACGACATCAATGCCTACTATGGAGAACAGGCATATTACTACCCAAATCAGGACACATATTCGAATGACTACCACGTAGAAGACTACCAGAATACCCAATACGAGGAGGAAGAAGATGTAAATTTTCCAAAACCCCAAGAGGAAAACGAAGAAACGTAGTCGAACTCAATTCTTATTCAGACAAAAGAACTTCCGTATATCAAAATCCAAAATCCCCCACTCAAACTTCTTCTTGATACAGGGGCAACCAAATCATTTCCTAACCCCGAAATTGCTTCCAAATTTTATAAAAATTTCATCAAGCACGAACCGTTTGTAGTCAGTTCAATATTTCAAAACCATTCACAAGAATATTGTGCCGAAATTCCCATCTTCCCTGAATTTAATTCTAATATTAACCTAAAATTTTACCTTTTTAAATTTCATAAAACATTTGATGGTCTTATAGGCCTTGATAACTTAAAACTTCTACAAGCACATCTTAATTTCCCAGCATCCACACTAACTACGGCACATTCAGTTCTCCCTATCTTTTATTATGAAACCAATAAGACACAATTTTATACAATTCAATTAGAACCCAGAACAATCACACAAGTACGACTTCCAGTGAAACAAACAAAAGGCACCATACTTATACCGAAACAAGAAATACAGGGGGCGATTTTAAGAGAAACTCTCAGCGAAGCCTGCAATCAACTAGCCTGGACCGAAATGATCAACAACACCGATGAACCCATTCAAGTAGCACTCACCGATCCTGTTAAGAGCAATCCAATAGATCTTCATGAATATCATCTGTACACTTCGGACATCATTCCTATGGAAACAGAAACACTAATAGACATTGATCCCCTCATCAGAACATATCATCTAAATCCAGAAGAGGAGATGCATATCAGACGTTTATGCAGAAAATTTGCAGACATATTCCATAATCCTGATGAGACTTTAACATTTACAAATCAAATAAAACACCATATAAGAACAACAGATGAAGTCCCAGTTTTCACAAAATCTTATCGATATCCACATGTTCATCGAGAAGAAGTTAACAAGCAGATAACATCAATGCTGGACCAAGGCATCATCAGACCAAGTCAGTCGCCCTGGTCGTCGCCAATCTGGGTCGTGGCAAAAAAACCAGACGCCTCAGGAAAAATCAAATGGAGAATCATAGTCGATTATAGGAAGTTGAATGAGAAGACTATAGATGATAGATACCCAATCCCAAATATCACGGACATCCTCGATAAACTGGGACGCTGTCAATATTTTTCTACCCTTGATCTAGCCAGTGGATTTCACCAGATAGAAATGGCAGAGGAAGATATACAGAAAACAGCATTTAACGTTGAAAATGGCCACTACGAATATCTCAGAATGCCTTTTGGATTGAAGAATGCACCAGCTACATTCCAGAGGATAATGGACAACATGCTTAAAGGATTTGTAGGAGACATCTGCTTAGTATACATAGATGACATTATCGTATACTCAACCTCACTCCAGGAACACATAGTCAACCTTAAGAAAATCTTCGAGAGACTACGAGAAACAAAGTTCAAGATACAGATAGATAAATGCGAATTTCTGAAAAAGGAAGTCGAATTTTTGGGTCATGTCGTAACTCCTGAAGGAATAAAGCCAAATCCAAGCAAAATTAAAGCCATCATGGACTATCCCATACCAAGGACAGCAAAAGAGATTAGAGGATTTCTCGGACTACTACTACAGGACTATTACAGAAAGTTCATCAAGGATTTCGCAAAAATAACAAAGCCTCTCACCTCATGTTTGAAGAAAGATGCCAAGATAGAACACACTGAACAATTCCTCAACTGTATCAAAATCTGCAAGAACCTGCTAACCAACGAACCACTTTTAAAATACCCGGATTTTACGCAGCCTTTCAACCTCACCACAGATGCAAGCAACTTTGCTATAGGTGCTATTCTGTCACAGGGTCCTGTAAGACAAGATAAACCCATTGCATAAGCATCACGAACACTGAACGAAACAGAGCTCAAGTATTCCACTATTGAACAGGAAATGCTTGCAATCGTATGGGCTACTAAATATTTTCGACCTTATTTATTTGGAAGAAAGTTCAAAATCGTCTCCGATCACCGACCACTTCAATGGCTATTTTCTCTAAAAGATCCGAACTCAAAACTTGTTAGATGGAGGTTAAAACTCGAAGAATTCGGCTACGAAGTCATATACAAAAAAGGAAAATTCAACACCAACGCTGATGCATTATCCCGTATTGAAATCCACACTAAAGAAATGAACACCGTTGATGAGCACATGGAAGAAATAATCAGCCTATTATCCAGAAAAGAAGATGACGACATATCCATGGTCAACCACCCAAGTTCAGTATGCGATCGAGACAAAGTAATTCCTATGGATGACTTAGAAGAAATTATTAAAGAAAAACAAACATCCGGTCTAACTGCAGAAGAAATGAAAGTAATAGATGAAATTCTTCAGGAACAAAATCAAAAAATTGAAAGTCAGCCAATAAGTTCTCTACATCAACAAGGCAACAACACAGATGGTACCCAGCATTCTACAGAAGAAAACCCAATACTCGGAATTCCAATCGGCGAAAGACCATTGAACTCTTACAACAATCAAATCATATTCAATTTGGTAAACTACAATTCTGCAAAACCCATAACAGAACAGTGCTTCGTAACAAAGAAAAGAATGCACGTCCAACTCGACAAAAGCGACCTGAAAAATGATATTTTCAACTTCTTCAAAAATTACGTTGACACAAAAAAGAAATACGCCATCCTATTCGAAACTGATGTACTCTACCAGACTGTCTGCAACATACTTCGTGAAACATTCAAGAATTCTGCATTTGATCTTGTCAAATGCAACAATCACAAAAGAAGATACAAACAGTACAGAGAGACAGAAAACCATCGTACAAGACTATCATCAAGGAAAAACAAACCATAGAGGAATTAACGAAACAGAAATTCAAATCAGAAAACACTATTATTGGCCAACGTTGAAAAAGGACATAGAAGAATATATTAATCTCTGCGATACTTGTCAAACAAACAAATACGACAGAAATCCCGAAAAACCGAAGTTTATGTTAACCCCAACACCAATGAAACCACTGGAAATTGTTCACGTAGACACATTCCAAGCAGCAGGACAAAAATTCCTTACCATCATCGACGCATTTTCAAAATACGGACAAGCATACCCAATAGAAGGATCAAACGCTATCAACATTTTAAACGCATTCCTGTTATTCATCACACATCATGGACTACCACATATGATAATTTCGGACAGTGGAACCGAATTTAAAAATGGACTCGTTCAAGAATTCGTGGACACTCACAAGGTTCTAATCCACTACACAACACCTGATAACCCGCAATCCAATGGAATGGTCGAGCACTTTCACTCCACAATCATAGAGCATCTTCGAATATTAAAAGAAAAAAAGAAAACACTTAACATAAAAGACCAGATGCTTTACGCCATTATGGCATACAACAACTCTATCCACTCAGCTACTAAACAGAAGCCCATCAACGTTCTCAATGGTCACATAGATGCCCAAGATCCATTCGACATTGACATTAACAGAACACTTATAAATAATTACACACAGGAGCACAGATTGAAAACAAAAGAGATGTATAAAGAAATAAATAAGAAATTGCAAGAGAGCAAACAGAAAAATATTGAAAAATTGAACGAAAACGACACTCACCTGTAACATATAAACCAAGCACGAAAATCTACACTCGAAAAACAGTAAAACGAAACAAATTGCTCCCCAGATTTTCATCTAAATTAGTAAAAAATAACAATCCTGTTACTATTGATACCCAAGATACTACGGTGCACAAGAAGAACATTAAACATCAACCACCAATGAAAACTAACCCCAAAAATACTTTACAGATGTATCTCAGTAACAGCCCAAGAAGTAAAGATCCAGGACCTTCGAGACAATCCAGGGATCCTTCCTGTTAAGATCGGAAAAGCCAGAATCCAAACTAGCACTCACGATTTCATCCACTATTTCCAATTAGAACCAATAGCACAAGAAATCGAAACATTAGAATCTCAATATCAAACTACAACCATAGCTATAGAAAATGGACACAGCCAACCGTACTTCGACAGTCTAGAGAACTTCGACCAAACATTGCCATATCTCCTCAAAACGGCCCAAGAGAAACTCGACTCAATCTATCCAGCAACCAGAAATAAAAGAGGTCTTATCAATGGCTTAGGAAGTATTATAAAATCCATATCAGGAAACTTAGATCAAGAAGATGCAGTAAGATATGATGCTGCAATTGAGACACTTGAACTTAATCAACAGAATATTATTAACAACATCAACAACCAATTAAGCCTTAATAAGAAAATAATGAACAACTATAATGAGACAGTAACGTTGCTAACCCACAATCAAGAGATAATAACAGCAGAAACCAACAGAATCAGAACGGATTTAAACCAATTCGTCTTTGATTTCAACCACTACATGCAAGTTCGAAACGTTCTAGACCAGATGAATTTAGCCTTACAAACTGTCATAAAAATATTAGATGACTTACAGACAGCAATTACGTTTGCAAAAATCAAAACTCTTCACAATGGACTTATAAAACCAGACGAAATTAGATGGACCATCCAGAAGATGCTAGAACATCACCCAGCTTCTCAGCTACCATACCTCCAAGAAGAAGATCTGATGAAATACTACGAGATAGTAGAAGTAGATGGTTACTATTCCAACCATTCTCTAGTCTTTATCTTACATTTCCCCATTCTTCATTCCAAAGTATTTACATATTTTCATTTATATTCACTTCCCACCATCAACAATACAATAATTATCCCACCTGGGCCATATTTAGTTTCTAATTCGGAACTTTTCCAATACATGGACCTACCATGCAGAAAAAGCGAACCGAAGAAATTCATCTGTCCAGAGAAGTTCCCACAAGAAAATACAGAAACCGATGACTGCATAAATCAAATCCTAAAATTATCCAACGACGCCGCTCAATGTCAAAACGTGCCGATCACAATTAGCACAACAATTATCCAAAAATTATCTGAAGCCCACTATATTGCCGTTTTTCCAAAAGCCACTAAAATTTCCACCCACTGTTCTACTTCCAAAATTGAAGTACTAGAAGGAACATTCCTGATAGAACTACCCCCAGGATGCGAGTTCAGAACCAACAACGAAGTTTACATCAACTCCAAAGCAGCAGTAAAAGAAGAACTTTTAACCCTGCCAAAGATGAAAATTAAATTCCAAGGAGAAGATCCATCAGTGAAGCCTCTAAAGTTAGACAGAATCCAATTAGATGAACTGCATAAACTCTCAACCGAAGAAGAAAGACTCCAACCCGTGTCCCTAACAACAATGAACCATTCTCATCTGTGGACACCACCAATATATTTCTTGGTAATTGCCCTTATCATTCTCCTGGTTTACAAATTACGAGAGTTATGGAAAAAGAAGAAAATGGAAGAAGACGAAGAAGAAGAGGATGCAGCCGATCCGGAACCAACGCCTTCAGTTTTGTTCATCCCTCACAAAACTTCTCAAGGGGATGGAGAAATTATGGTGCAATAACCCCAGAGGTCAGCGATCGCAATCAGCAGTTTTACCTTTTATATTCAGCATTTTGATTTTATATAAAAGTAATATCATTGTAATTAATTTCAGTTATTTTCGATCAATTAAAAGTGAAGTATATTTGTAAAAGTTAATAAAGGGTCTTTTTAAAAAGTACCTTAGTGAGTTTAAACCTTTAAGTCGGTGCTGCTGCTCATGCTACTGAAATTGCACGGCGCTCCCTCAAAAGTCGGTTTTCGAGATGGAAGTCACAGGACTGCCAGCGCGAGCGCGAGTAAGTATTCACATTCAACTACTCTCTCTCTTTCTCTCTCTCTCTCTCTCTCTCTTTCTCTCTCTCTCTCTCTTTCTCTCTCTCTCCTCTCTCTCTCTCTCTCTCTCACTTGCCGCCAGCAAAGTGGCAAGTGAGTAAGGGAGCAAGACGATGCTGTCGCCACATTACATTCTTAAGTGTCGTTCGGTAAATGAGTTGTGAGGACATTGGCGAGGAACTGATGTGAACACCTCACTCGCGTCGATATCGTATTTTGGGCAATATTTCCGGCAGCGGAAGCAGCAGTGGCAATGGCTGAGTATAAATTAGGCATTAGCATTTCATATCGCTGTCCCCTCATTACGTGTCCCCGATCTTGTAACGTTCTTATTTCTATCTTAAATATTATTTCATACTCTTTTCTCTTTTTCTCGTAATATTTTCGTGTTCGTTTTCTCTTATGTCCATGCTATTCTAAGCATCCTTCTCTAACACCACATTTCAAATGGCTGCAGCTTGTTTATTTGTTTATGTTACATATTTACTTATATTTTGGTACATATTTATTTGTTCTTACTTCAATCTCCAGCTTTCAACTCCATATTGCAGTATCGTAAATACGTAGCACCTCAAATATCTAACTCCCAGTTCTAACTGAGGTCTTTGTTGCACAGAACGGTTTTTATTTTTACAAACGCATTTCTTGCTATTTCTATACATACTTTCTAGACTATAACTAAATATTAATTAAAAATGACCATTTTTTTATAAATTCTACTAAATTCTTTTCGGGGAAAATATTACTTTAGATTTTTTGTATCATTCGAAACAAAAAAGGTATTTTATTAATAGTTTAGTGATTTCTCAGTAATTCCTGAATAACATTTTTACTGTTTGTAATTCATTTCTTATATATTTCAAATATGTCATTACAGATATGCCTTTTCCTCGCTTATCTGATTATCCTTCCAAAGAACCCCAGTAGTTTGCTTATGTAAAAGTAGTTTCAGTTAAATTGAGTGAAAATTTGCAGAGAAGTAGCTTTAGTTATCCTGATCAAAAATGATTAAGGCTCATAAATCAATAGGCCAGGAACCGAAGCTTTTCACCTCGCAATTTTTACAGAATGGATAGATTTGCTTGAAAATTTGAGAATAGGTAGTGGATAGTCCAAGGATCAAAATCTATATGATTCCGAAAGGCGCTTTTAACATGGGGGTGGTTGCCACCCCATCTCGGGGGTGAAAATTTTTTATTATATTTTGACCGCAAAAGTTGATAAAAACATTCATTCTAAGCAAAAAATGTTCTATACATTTTTTTGATAAAATTAATAGTTTTCGATTTATTCGCTATCGAAAGTGTTAGTTTTGTATAGAGAAAATCAATGTTTTCGATATTACGAATCACTCAAGTTTTACGGCAGAATTTTTTTTTCTAACCAAGTTCTTAGGAATTAAATAACCTACAATTTTATATCGAAACATTTTTTCGTATCTCTGATGCTAATCTGTCTATTCTGAAGAAAATGCATTTTTTACCAAACTACAAAATTTCGTTATTCGCTTTTAGCTCCAGTTATTTAAAAACTAATCATTCTAAGCCAGTCAAACTTCTAGAATCTATTTATAATACATAAATAAATAAGAATGAATAAGGCCAATAACCAAATACACCGCTAACTTACATTATTATTCTTCCAATTGGATTTCTCCTTTTTTTTTTCAAAAAAAATATATTGATTTTTTAACCGTAACTTTTTATTTTTTATCTTAGAAAGTCTGATAAAAAAATTTTTGTAGGTTTTTACAAGATCTATAAACCTATTAATATTGAATCTTTTCAAAATCCTCAGTCGCAAAAAGAGGTGACTTTGAAAGGGTTGGTAAAGGTGGTTTTTGCATGTTATTATAAGTTTCAATTGTCAATAGCTCACTGATATTTTGCCGAAAAAAATTTTTTTTAAACCATGTTCTTGGAAATTAAATAAGCTACAATTTCATATTTAAATATTTTTTCGTATCTCTGATATTAATTTTGCTATTCCCAAAAAGCAGGCCATTTTTTTCCAAACTACAAAAATTCGTTATTCGCTTTTAACTCCATTTTTTTTAAACTAATCATTCTAAGCCGATCAAACTTCTATAACATATTAATAATACATAAGTAAAAAAGACCAAACAAGGTTAATGACTAATTTTAATTAGGGTGGTAATTAGAGGGTTGCTTGCGATCACTTTTTCGCTGAAAAAAAATAGGGAATGACATTCTTTTCATTATGTCACTTCTTAATTTTTGAGCTAGACACTTTTTATATTTCTGGTGATAGATATTTTTAAGTGCTTTAAATTAGTTTAAACAAGTTGTCCTCGAAAAATGCATAGTTTTCCCGTCTTTTGACTTTGAAACTAGAATATTTAGCATTTGACGAAGAAGAGCCAACATATAATAAAGTATAGCTTGATTACTATTGGTCCTAAGGAAAACTAAAAAAAACGTTTTTGTTTATTTTTTCAAAAGGTACAGTTTTGTTAAGTAAAGTTGTTTTGATAAAACGAAAACTGTTGGAGTTATTAGCAGAAAACTTATTAAAAACATTGATTTTTTTCAATATAAAACTAACACTTTCGATAGCGAATAAATCGAAAACTGTCAATTTTATAAAAAAAATGTATAGAACGGTTTTTGCTTAGAATGAACGTTTTTACCAATTTTTGCGATTAAAATATAATAAAAAATTTTCACCCACGAGATGGGGTGGCAACCACCCCCATGGTAAAAGCGCCTTTTGGCATGATATAGATTTTGATCCTTGGACTATCCACTACTTATTCTCAAATTTTCAAGCAAATCGATCCATTCTGTAAAAATTGCGAGGTTTTGTCCTATTTTAAGCTTCATTACTTGGACTACAACTATTTCTGAAGTATATAGTTTCAAAGTGTCGGTTCTTAGTCCATTTGGGTAATACATATTTGTATCATATGTACAGTACGTAAATCGTTCAGCTGAACATAGGGAATATACATTGAGACAATTATTATGGCAACTACGCTAACCTGTGTTAGTTGAAGCTTCTGTTCGAGTACGAGTTTCTGGTGTAACAGAGCTGTTATAACGAACAGAACGAGTGGGTTTGGAAGAAAGGCTGTCCATAAATAAATCAAAAACAAAGATTATGATTAATAAGTTAATAATTTTACTGTAATTTCTAAAATATTTTTTATTAGGCCAAAAATATTTAGCTACTACATTGCGATGTTTTGACGTTTATTTGTGTCAGCCGAAATTAATTTCCAATTATGAGGTTAATCCCCTTAATGCTAACAGCCATATTGTCATCGAGAGAGCGCAGTTGCCACAAAATTATCTCAATGTATATTCCCTATGTCCAGCTGAACGATTTACGTACTGTATATGTAAATAGGGTATTCTACCCATACTGACACAACTATACACCATTCTTCATCCCATCCTACACAGCATAAATTAACAGCCTACCATGATACCTAGACTGACAGAAATTCCCATGTGAAAAAATAACTTCGACGTAGAACTGAACATCATTAAGCAAATAACAATACGCAATGGCTATGACGAACAAACAATTAACAAAATTTTAAACCAACTTCATAAGAAAGCCCTGAAATTAGTCTATCCGCCATCAGAGAAAAAACCCAGTACCTTCTTAGTCTGGGCTGATTATAATCATGGGCTGATAATTATCGGAGAATAGGCCATTTTTGGGAAAAGTTATTTACCAGTATTTTTATTGCTGGAATCGAATCTTATGATTGTATATATTAATAATATAGGTATGCAAAGTCCGCAGATAGTGTGCTACTTTTTTTATAAACAAAATGGCGCACGAAAATCGTGTTTTTTTCAATTTTTGCTCTATAACTCCAAAGATTTTAACTCTACACCAAAAACACTCAAATAAAAATTCACCGCAATTAAATTCTGCATAGAGACGTGTTTTTTCCGATTTACTTCGACGAAAACTTTCCCCGGAAAAAGCGGGTTTTTCCAACAAAATCTTTAATTTTCAACTAAACTTTTAGATAAGTAATTGTTAATCAATAATTAAATAACTTGGTAATGTAAAAGCCCTTTTCGTATAGATTATAATTCCAGAAGCCGATGGAAATTTAATGAACAGTTTAGCAACAATTGAATTGTTAATTAAAAATTTACGGTCACCATAATAACGACAATAATTACGACGCATAATAATAACTACGATTTTTTCATAAAAAGCAATATACCTATCTAATGTACTTTACAGAATTGAAATTGGGCTATTTAAGCGGCCTCAGGAATATTTTAAAGTTATAAAGTATTTTTTGGCTTATAAACAAATAGAATATCTCGGGAAATATTAGACTGACACTTACTCAACACACACACTACACATTACTCCACTGACTTAGTGATAAATTATACAATTACGTGGCTAAAGGTACTAGTTCTAAACCAAAGCCAGAATCAGAGAAAAAAAAATTAAATTGTGAAAACGGTATTCGAAAAACAGTGGCAGGACGCTTCTTTTAAAAGAAAAAACGTTTAATTATGGTGGGTAGTTCCTGAGATACAACCGGTCAAAAATTGACCGCAATTTACGGCAAAGATATAAACAATAGGATCATAATTTTCAAACCGTCACCTTTTTATTTTTGTCCTCTTTCTCCACACCAATTTTCATATCCTTAAAATACTCATAACATATATTATTATAATAAAAACTATCGATAATACGTGTGAAAATTGCCAAAAATAGCAAAATTCCAATCAAAAATTAGGTTGGAGGAAATGTAACCCCTTAAAGTTCAAAATCGGTATACGTTAAAAAAATGCATTTTCTCGGCTTCCCATGAAGCAATTTTCTTCATTCTTTTTTTGTTCTCAAGTAACTCGAGTAGAGCCATCGAACTAACGCATTATTAAAAATGTCGAACTTGCTTTTGTTTTACACAAAATTAATTTATTTATTATAACACAAAATTTTAATTTGTTTAAATAAATACTGTTTAAATAAATGTACAGCTTTCAAATGAAAATATTTATAAATATAAATATAAATAAAAAATGATGGGTTTGCTTGTTTTCGATTCAGAGGGTTTCACACCAGCTAGACAGGCTGTTTCTACCATTTCAGGCGTCCTCAGTAGCATTCGTTGGTGTGCCTACCTCTGGACCGAAAAACAGCTCTACTATCATTTTAAAGGGAATCTGAAAAATAATTCAAATTTCGCATCAGACGCGATACAGCGACATCTACTAACAAATTGAAGAATCTCAGATGCAGAATCCACCAATTTAATAAGAATTAAAATGGTAAATAGTATTTTAAAACTGAGATTTTTCGTGTTGAGAGTTCTTACAGGTACATCCTTAATCTGCGACTTTTTCAATTAATAAGACAGCAGACGACGAATATAGAAAACGAAAGGGAAACGATCACATTCCGCTCTCATTCGTCTAGGAAAAACGGACAGCAGAGGAACTTTCAGTACTCAAATCCGAGTAAAGGAAATAAAAAATAATAAATGGTGGTTTTGCTTGTTTTCGATTCAGAGGGTTGCACACCAGCTAGACAGGCTGTTTCTACCATTTCAGGCGTCCTCGGTAGCTTTCGTTAGTGTGCCTACCTCTGGACCGAAAAACAGCTCTACCATCATTTTAAAGGGAATCTGAAAAATAATTCAAATTTCCCATCAGAAACAGCCTGTCTAGCTGGTGTGCAACCCTCTGAATCGAAAACAAGCAAAACCATCATTTATTATTTTTATTTCCTTTACTCGGATTTGAGTACTGAAAGTTCCTCTGCTGTCCGTTTTTCCTAGACGAATGAGAGCGGAATGTGATCGTTTCCCTTTCGTTTTCTATATTCTTCGTCTGCTGTCTTATTAATTGAAAAAGTCGCAGATTAAGGATGTACCAGTAAGAACTTTCAACACGAAAAATCTCAGTTTTAAAATACTATTTACCATTTTGATTCTTATTAAATTGGTGGATTCGGCATCTGAGATTCTTCAATTTGTTAGTAGATGTCGCTGTATCGCGTCTGATGGGAAATTTGAATTATTTTTCAGATTCCCTTTAAAATGATGGTAGAGAAACATTTTGGTGCGGAAACCAGGGAATTGAAGTAATTAAGAAGAGGTTAGCTGCTCTCCAGAGGAAGGAAACAGTCATTTTAAGTTCAAAGGTAAACTACTATTTACAACGATGGCAGCAAGCGAAGGTGAGAGTAAGCGTATATCAAGACCCCCTCCAAGAATGACATACAACGAGTTTGGAAATCCAATATATGCCCCAACTCCAGTGAGAGCAAGACAACTAAAAGTCAATTCAAGCCGAAGAAGCTCATTGTCACGAGCTTCATCAGTATACTCAACAAGCAGTAACCAATCCGTAATTGCCATTGAAAAAGAATACGCTTCAAGAGGCAAACACTCCGAGACAAAGAAAAAGATTGCTGAATTACAAATTAAGATCATAGAAGAAGAAGAAAAGGTTGAACAATGCTCTGAGGACTTTTCAACCCTAAAAGAGATCTCTCCAGAAGACCTGAGTGTAGGTGATGCTGAGAAGCTAGTCAATGTACAAAAAACCTGCAAGAAAGTAAGAAGACATTGAGGCACCTTCAGCTAAAACTACAAGGCCTTCAGTCGTTAAGTTTAGTTCAAGAAGAAGAGCTTAAGGATCTTGAAGAGCTTAAAAAGAATAAAGCTGAAGCCATTCGACAATCAATTGCCGAAGACCAGTATTTAGAATCTGATGATGATGGTGAAGTCGTCGAAACCAATCCTTCAAATGAAGTAAACATACAAACTGAAGTGGAAGAAATACCACAAGTGAAGTGTCTACCAGAATCAAAAAATGTTCCAGTTGACCCAATCGTTTTGATGGCTCAAGCGATTTCACAGGTGTCTGCTACACAATCCCATTCTCGTAAAGAAGAGAAACTGCCAAAGTTCAATGGTTGTTCAGAAGATTGGCCACTATTCAAAGCTGAGTTTGATCGATCAACTAAAGAGTACAAAGTTGACAATTCAATCAACATTCGAAGATTAAGAGAAGCTTTGAAAGGAGATGCCTTGGAGACAGTTTCATTCGTGCTACCAAACATCGATAATGTAGAAAGCATCCTGAAGACCCTAGAAGATAGGTTTGGACAACCAAAGTTTGTGATTTAAGGGTTATTAACTAAAGCAAGAGCAGCCCCTTCTCCATCAGTAACCAAACCTGAAGCAACAATCAAATTCGGAATCGCCGTTCAAGCATTAGTGGCAAGCATCACGTCTTATAAAAGTAGCCAGTATCTATATTCCATTGAAATCCTGAGCACTCTGGTCAAGAAGATGTCGATAGAAATGGAAACTGAGTGGTACACCTGGCTTCGACAAGACACCTCAAGAGAAGAGAATCTGAAATATTTTTCACAATGGATTTCTATAAAACAGTCTGTAGCGTATCTTGTGTCAACTCCCACTACAGCTTCTGAAAATACAAATGACAAAGATAGAAAGAAGAAGCAGACTAATCTTGGAACAGTATCAATGAACCCCAAGCCGGATCGAAAAGAATACTGTGTGTACTGCAAAATTGAAAATCATCATGTAAGTGACTGTCGAAAGTTTTCTTTACTACCAATTAAGGAAAAAGGCGAGTTTGTAAAGAAGAATCGTATGTGCTTTCGCTGTTTAAAGAAAAATCACACAGTCAAAAATTGCAAATTAAGAATGACTTGTAAAGTTGAAGGATGTAGAGGAAGGCATCATACATCCCTACATGATAATTCAAGATTCGATGAAGTTCAAGAAAATGGTGAAGCTATCCTTCAAGATCAATCAAAATCTCAACCTCCTTCAGCCCCACCAGCTACTCATATGCACTGCCATCAGGGATCAGCAGTTACAGATACAGACGATGAAGTTGAAGAAACGTTATTATGGTATGCCCCTGTTCAACTTAAAGGAACTAATGGAACCACAATTTCCGTCATTGCTATGTTTGATACGGGAGCTCAAAAAACTCTCATTCTGGAAGAAAATGTGAAGAAACTTAATATAGATGGTAAATGGCGAGATCTTTTACTTGGATGGTTCAACGGACAAGATAACACGGATCCATCAATGACAACGAAAATAGAGATCTCAGGCGACTTTTTAAATGCAAAGACTTACATTTTGAAGTGTCATACTGTTCCAGTAATGAACTTGCCTTCTCAGACCTATTCTGCTGCAGAGCTAAAGAAGAAGTATCCGTACTTATGAAGAGCACCTTTCCCATCACTTAAGAATGCAACCCCATCACTGATCATTGGAAATGATAATATCTCCTTGTTCCTGTCACGAGATTACATTGAACAATCTCCTGATCTACCAATTGCTGTGAAAACAAAGTTAGGATGGACTCTTGCTGGAAATGGTGAATTGGTAACTGGAGAAAAACAAGGAAATTTCTCTATTTTCACTTGCAAGAAAACTAACAACGATCTCTCTGAAGTCATGAGTGACTTCATTGCAGCCGAAGATTGTACAACATTCAAATCTGCGACACCGATGTCAAAAGAGGATGTGGAAACTTTAAAGATTTTGGGAGAAACAACGATTAAGAAACAAGGCTGTTGGGAAACAAGCTTACTGTGGAAAAATGATGTTCTACCTTTATTTTCGTCTGAAGAAATGGTAAGAAAGAGACTGTTAACCATGGAAAGCAAAGCCGATAAGGATCCATCTTTTGCTAAGTTATACACAACCACTTTCGAAGAATATATCTCAGCTGGATTTCTCCAGAAGGTTAAAGTATACCCTAACGAAAAAGAAGACAAGCGATGGTACCTACCTCATTTCTTTGCCTTTCACCCGAGTAAAAAGCCAAGACTTGTATTTGATGCAGCCGCTAAAACTAAAAGAAAGTCATTTAATGACTTCGTTTACACTGGACTCGATCTGCTACAACAACTTGCTGCTGTTTTTATGAGATTCCGAAGACATCGATTTGCTATTTCTGGAGATATCAAGCAGATGTTTCACCAAGTTGCACCTAGAAAAGAAGATCGACCAGCCCAAACGCGTTTGTATCGTGGAATGGATGGTAATCGAGAACCTGATTCGTATGAAATGTCAGTATTGTTTTTTGAATGGACATGCTCACCGACCTCTGCAATCTATGCCAAGGATCTAAATGCAAAGGAACATATAAACCAATATCCAGTTGTAGTTAATTCCATCATTAAAGATACATACATTTACGATTTCTTGAGTGGAGCTAAAACGGAAAAACAGGCAATACAAATGCAGAAAAAGGTTAGAATGATTCATGAGAATGGAGGTTTTCCCATTGTCAAATGGAGAAGCAATTCGGTGAAAGTTACAAATGCAATTCCTTCAGAGCTACGAGCGGAAGGAACGATCCAAATTTCATTAAAGTCAGATTTAGGAATTGAAAAAACACTCGGAATTTTTTGGGATCAAGTAAAGGACTGTTTCATATTTGAGCTGGATACGAAAAGGATACCCAAGTATGTTCTAAAAGGACATAGGAATCAGACAAAATGTCAACTAGCAAGTTTCATAATGAGTATTTTCGACTCGCTCGGATTTCTCACCCCATTGAAATTCAAAGGAATCATCGGGCAGCTATGTTGGAAATTCAAAGTAGACTGGGATGATCAACTACCATACGTTATTGACATCCGCTTCAAGGACTGGTTGGAAGAACTTCGAGTAAGTCCTGAGTTTGAAGTTCTAAGATTCTACGATGTGGATTTAAGTATGGAACCCCAACTTCACATATTTTGTGATGCTAGCGAAGAAGCGTTTGCACCCGTTGCTTATGTACGAGGTAATGCGAGAGGGAGCTTAAGAGTTTCAATCATCGCAGGAAAAGGAAAAGTAGCATGGCCAAGGATTTCGACATTACCAACTGCTGATAACAGTCAACTTGAGAAACGGGCCATAATCAACTTCATTCATGAGAGGGAGCCGTTATGTAAAATGCCTGTTTCGGATACCTGTTTCGGGAAATTTAAATAATTATTTAAATTTCATTATTTTTCATTCATTTGGTTGTTATTTGTGATTTATTTTAATTAGTTGTAAATTTCTTTAAGATTAACTAACCTTAGAGAGGGAGAATGTTTCAGTATGTTTGAGTTATTATTCTGGACTATCAACAACATAAGAAAATTAGTTAGTGAAGAAATCGTAGGTAGTTTTTCAGTCGCTATCTACGGTTTGTAAGTTAGTATTAAGTCTCTCCTATTTAGCTATTTATATAAAAAATTGATAATTGTCAGTGTTATCAGAAAAGTAATAAAAGTTGGAAAATTTGTAAAAAAGAACTAAATTTGATTGCATTTCTATTATTCAATTGCAGCTAACCTAAATTGATTGATTTTTACTTCGAAACCTGGCAAGTTAAGGAGTAGAACGAGATAAAGAAGTAAAACTAAAGTAAAAGTTATCTTGTTCGAAACAGATAGCTTTTGATAAAATACAGAAAATCCAAAAAAAATTGGACTTGAGCCCCCTCCAAAAAAAATATAGGTTTTAAAAAAGTTAAAAAAAATTTGAGGTTATGTACACTCGACCTAAGGGTCCATAAAAAATGGACATGTATTGTAAAATCCTCAGATATACGTGTGAATTTTTTTTGAAATTTTTAAATCAATTGCAGCCCAACTAAAAAAAATTAAATCTATAAATCTACGTTTTTGGCTGTGGGGGGAGGGGTAAGAGGGATGGCGAGCTAAAATCCGCGGTATCTCATTTTTTAATTGCACAGAACGTAAAAAAAATAAAAAAATAGAATTCTGAGAGTGAGGGCATTTTGTCTATCTTAACGGGGGGTACCCTTTTGTGGAAGTATAGAAAACAAACGTTTTCAGTGTTTTATAAATCTATAAATCTACGTTTTTGGCTGTGGGGGGAGGGGTAAGAGGGATGGCGAGCTAAAATCCGCGGTATCTCATTTTTTAATTGCACAGAACGTAAAAAAAATAAAAAAATAGAATTCTGAGAGTGAGGGCATTTTGTCTATCTTAACGGGGGGTACCCTTTTGTGGAAGTATAGAAAACAAACGTTTTCAGTGTTTTATTGTTAGATAAAATGAACTTCCATCAAGTAACGGTCGAATCCATCAATTACTTCATATTTTATTAAAAAATCTGATATCTCATGATTGCATTTTTGGTTTTAGGCTATGCAGAGCATTTTATGATGAATAGCTTTTTTTAATTAATAATCGGACACAGCTAAATATAAAAGTTAGACAAATGTACTGGCTACTAGGAAATAAGCCGAAACTATCACTCGAAAATAAAATACTGATTTACAAGATCATCCTCAAACCCATTTGGTCTTACGGAATTGAACTCTGGGGTTGCAGTAAACATTCCAATACCAAGATCCTACAAACTTTCCAGTCGAAAACCCTACGAACAATAGCCAATGCTCTATGGTACGTTTCCAACCATACCATACACAATGATCTTGGTATTCCATCCATAAAAGAAGTCATTGACCTTCAGGCAAACAGAACCAAAGAAAGAAATTCCACAAACGATTGCCAAATCATCAGAGAACTATACCAACCACGACTACCTACTAGACGTCTACATAGAACCTGGCCCGAAGACCTTGGGGAATAGGTGAAGACTTGGAGAACCGTTAATGGACGGTACCCGCTACAAGCCACATACCAGTCAACATAAACTGCGCGTCATAGAAAACAGGCACCCTAAAAAATGGGTAATTTTTGAGGTTGCGTATCTCCTAAATCTGTTGTCCGATTTAAGTGATTTTTTGAATATCTTGTAGCCCTATTTTTTGTCAATATCACCGTAATGATGTTTTTGCTAAACAGTTACATTTTTATTGTATACCGGGTGTACGAATCAAACTGTGTTTTTTTCTCAAAGTTCGCAACACCCTGTGGAATATCCTAGAATTTATAAAATACTGAAATTAAATCCCAACTATAGTCTCAGGCTTTCTCAACATTTTGTTTTTTGATTCATTCGCTTATATGGGATAATACAAAAGTTAGCTACTTTAACAATAATTAGCCATGTTCTTTTTCCGTACAGGGTGTTGCTAAACAAGTGCGACAAAGTTTAAGGAGTAATTCTGCATTAAAAAATAATGACAGTTTGCTTTATAATCGTATGTCCGCCAATGGTTCGTTTGCGAGATACGGGATGTTGAATTTTTTCTTACAAACTGACGATTTATTTATTGCTTTAAAACCGGTTGAGATATGCAAATCAAATTTGGTGGGTTTTAAGACGTAGTTATTGCACATTTTTTGACATATAATTAAGAATTTTATATTCACCATTGGCGTGCATACGCTCGATCGGTCATATTACCAGTATGTACGCCAATAGTGAATATAAAATTCTTGATTGCAAGTCAAAAAATTCGCAATAACTATCTCTTAGAACCTACCAAATTTCATTTGCATGTCTCAACCGGTTTTAGGGCAATAAAATTGACCGTCAGTTTGTAAAAAAAAATTCAACATCCCGTATCCCGTAATCGAAGCATTTGCGGACATAAGTTTACAAAGCAAACGGTCATTATTTTTTCATGCAGAATTGCCCTTTAAAGTTTGTCGCATTTATTTACAAACAACCTATACTGATGAAAAACATGACTAGTTGTTAAAGTACATAACTTTTGTATTATCCAACATAAGAGAATTAATCAAAATACAGAATTTTCAGAAAACCTGAGGCTATAGTCGGGATTTAATTTCAGTATGTTATAAGGGCTAGAATATTTCACAAATTGTTGCGAACTTTGAGAAAAAACACAGTTTGATTCGTACACCCTGTATACAATGGAAATTTACCTGTTTAGAAAAAATATTATTACAGGGATATTGACAAAGAATAAGGCTATAACATATTCAAAAAATCATTTAAATCGGACAACAGGTTAAGGAGATACGCGACAACAAAAATGACCCATTTTTTAGGGTGCCCGTTTTCTATGACGCGAAGTGTATTTGCTAAATACTCCTGTAATACTGAGTAGATTGTAAATTTGCTGTAGTAAATAAATAAAAAAAATTAATAATAAAAAAGTTTTTCATATATGTAGTTCCAACTTAGTGGTACATATTGCATGTGCATATAGAGGCGAAAACGGCGGGTTCTTTAGAAAAAATATTCCCATGAGATTTTTTTGCATAATCACATTCGAGAGACATCAAAGTTTAAGGTTTAAGAAGTCGCCCACGTGAAAAGTGGTGCAATTTTCTTTTAACAATTTTTTTTAATCAAATTACAAACATCAATATTTTTGCCCCTAAAAATTTTTGTTACGTTCTTTGGACCATTCTGGACAAAAAAGGTCTCTTGTAATTTTTCTCTAAAGTTGATCGTTTTCGAGTTATAAACAATTTAAAATTGAAAAAAAAACGAAAAATGGCGATTTTCAAGGCTTAATAAATTGGTTAAAAGTTATTATTATGAAAGTCAGAAAGTGACTAAATCAAAGTTTAAAGCCCCCCCTACAAGATCCTGAAGAAATTTTTGTCCTAATTTTATTACTAAGCTGTTATTTTTAAATAATAATAATGAGCGTCAGCACGTATTAGGCGGCCGTCTATGGTGAGTGCGAGAGAAATGCCATTCCGGCAGTCAAATGGGGCATCTTCCTCGCACTCACATATACTCCATCTAATTTACTTACCGTTGCACGTCATCCGCGTCATAGCCCTTGACGTCACATGATACCAACACGAAATATTTAGGCGGTAGGTGTGTTCTTTTTTAGAATCCTTTTGCTGAGTACCCTGGAATTACAGCCACTAGACATATTTATTATATACGCGTAGAAATAATATTTGAAGATTTCTATTATTAAAATCAATGGGAAAATCCCAATAGTTGGCTGTATACCATAGTTTAAAAAAACCTATACAGAAGTAAAAACTTTAAATTGTATTTTGGTATAAAATCGTTTATTTAAAAACTATCTAAAAGTCATCCACATGGATTGCAAAACGTTTTCGTTCTGAACAGAACATCTTCAGTGCATTCCGCAAAGTAGTTGTAACTAGCACACCAATGAAGGTGGTAACCTCATAATTTATGGCTTACATTATAAATTTTGATAAAATATTGTATACATACATAATTTAATCTTGTAACATCGACTTGAAGTCACAATATTTTATCAAAATTTATAATGTAAGCCATATATTATGAGGTTACCACCTTCATTGGTGTGCTAGTTACAACTACTTTGCGGAATGCACTGAAGATGTTCTGTTCAGAACGAAAACGTTTTGCAATCCATGTGGATGACTTTTAGATAGTTTTTAAATAAACGATTTTATACCAAAATACAATTTGAAGTTTTTACTTCTGTATAGGTTTTTTTTATTTCTATTAATGTTAACTTAAAGAAACACACAATAATATGTTTCGTTTAATTTGTATAAACGGATTATAAAGCGTTTTTATGAAGCACATTTGTTCGGAACTCACTGTAACCGTAATCGAACGAAGGTGATATTTTGGCATAAATTGGTAACATTTATTTGACAGTTGCGGTATTGACAGTTTAGATTTGTTTTTATTCTTGACTGAAGTATTTGTTTTATTATATTTATTGTTTTTATTATTTACTTTAAGGTAAGTTTATAACTTAATTCTATTTTTTATTTCTAATGTTTTTATTTATTTACATTGAATATTAATTTGTTTTGTTGTATAATCCAAGTTTGAAATAATTATGTGATCTATTTGATTTAACCTTCGGAGTACGAAGACTGGGTCAAGCGTGACCCGAAATTCAGTTATTTCTTAATATTTTATGGAATAATTTTTTTACAAATCCGATTGATCGTAAGTTCTCCTTATTTGTTTCAATCTATTTTTTCGTATATAATTCGTGAACATGCAAATTACAGTTTTTCCTCTACGTAACATCTATGATGCCGGGTCAGTCCTGACCCGGTCTTCGGATTTCGAAGAATATTTTCAATATGTTTGTAGGTACACGTAAATCGCAGCCGTCTCTGTTTACGGGTATACGTACAGTGGAACCCCGATAAGTCGGACTCCGATAACCCGGAAGTCCGGCTAACCCGAACTGATTTTCACCAGACAGATCAAACATTTTTTCACTTTGACCAAGTTTTTTAACAAGAAATAAACACTACTGTATACAACTGTACGTAATTTAGATGTATTGTGCATATTTTATGTATTTCATGTTTTTGCAATTATAATGGAGTTTACCTGTAAGTATACCGTGTTTTATTAATTTTTACCATATTCTCCGGCTAACTCGGATTTTCGGTAACTCGGATCGGCCGCAGTCTCGATTAATCCGACTTATCGAGGTTCCACTGTATTCAAATATATGGCCGGAGCAAATTTACCTATGCCCGTTTTCTGTAAGGTATTAAAATCTGGCCGCCGGAGCGAACTAGTATATGCCCATGGGTAACCATCTTAAAAAATTTAAATACAATAATTTAGGATTTTGTTTGTTTTTTGTTGAATTAAAAATACTGTTTAATAATACTGACTATTTAAAACATCCTTATAAATAAAATGAGAATGGGTCACGCTTGACCCATCATCGTAATCTAAGTAAGTCAAATAATCTCCGTACTCCGAAGGTTAAAATGGATTCAGGATTTTTTTATACTCTGGCAACAATGTCAATTTAGATCTCTGACATAGATAATGACGTGCAACGGTAAGTAAATTAGACAAACTGTATACAGCCGCGTCAATACGCTCTTACGGCTTATTGTTAATAATTAAAAATAGCAGCTGAGTAATAAAATAATGACACAAATTTCTTCAGGATCATGTAGGGGGGGCTTTAAACTTTGATTTAGTTACTTTCTGACTTTCATAATAATAATTTTTAACCGAGTTATTAAGTCTTAAAAATGGCCATTTTTGCGTTTTTCAAATTTCAAATTGCATATAACTCGAAAACCATCAACTTTAGAGAAAAATTACAAGAAACCTTTTTTGTCCATAATCGTCTAAAAAATCTAAAAAACCAAAAAAAATTTGTCCAGGCCAAAAATAATAATTTCTGCAATTTTTAAAAAAAAAAATGTTAAAAAAAATTTGGACAACTTTTCTCGTGGGCGACTTCTTGAACCTTATTCTGGGGTGTATTAAAAATGTGATTATGCAAAAAAATCTCATGGGAACAGTTTTTCCAACGAACCCGCCGTTTGCGCCTTGTCTAATATGTCACACTTTGAAAAAGCATATTATCTTGTTTAAATATAGTTATAGAATTTTTTACAATACACCATTTTTAAGGAAAAAAATAAGCTTTCTTTTGTATCTATCAATTTATATACGTAAATGTAGACGAAAAAAAGTTATAAAAATAATCGTAAATCATATCAAAAATCGTTAAAAGTATAAAATTTTGAAACACCATTTGTTGCTTAAAAATAGTCACACAGCCTTCTATAATAGACCATTCTAAAGCCAATTGACTACTCTTCCTATTAAAAATGTACCATTGTATATACCTAAAACTGCGTAGAGAAAAGAACAATGTTTGCGAAATAATAGGGGAAATGACCCAAAAACTCTGTGAGTGGCGAATTGTGAAAAATCATATTTTGGAAATGATAAATAATAAAGACTTCTACCAAACGTCATTTTAAAGAAAAAGGATGTATGTTTTTTTTTTTCTATGAAGCAATGCCTATACCTATATCCCCGTGGAAAAAAGTTATGGGGCAAAAGACAAAATTGCTTTCTTTTGTGTTTTATTGCCTTTTTTTTAAATATATTTTTATAAAAAAAATTGGTTTTAAAAGGTGATATTTCGATAGTAAAAACCTGAAACAATTTTTCTGTAGACGTGTGTTCACCCTAATTCACCCTGTGCTTAGGGACTAATTCATCCCTTTCTTTAAAAAAAATCATCCATTTAATTGGTAGCACTCCGCAATTTTTTCATATTTAGAGGTCAAAAATTGACCATATGAAACAATAAAACTCCGTTAACGTTGTAGTTCCTTTTAGCTTTCTTATTTTGAACACAATCAATAGTAAGAGATTCCACTGCAATATCACTACGTTCATAACGTAGTTAATTAAAATCACATTTTATATAAATTTAATAACGGAAGAATAAATTCATAACAGTCAGGTTGCCAGTGAAATAGTGGCAGCAAATAGTTTTAATTAAATTAATAGTAATTCATTCTTGAACAAAAATTTTCGTTCATAACGCTGATGAATGTTCCCTTATATCAAAGTAAAGTTAACAGTTTCATTATAGTTTTTTTTAACAGAATGATAATTTAAGGTTGCCTGCAACAAACGACTGCAAATTAGGGTTGCCTGTTGTTAAAATCCCGGGTTATCAGAGATAAAATAAGAGAGCTATCGCGTAACTCCACTTCTTTGACAGAATGACTGCTTTAACAACTCACATTTGGCATCAAACCTTGCCAACCTAGCCAACCTTGACAAGCTGTTGTCAAAGCAGTGACTATGCGCGCTAGCTCTCTTTCTTGTTTTAATTAACTACATTATAAACGTTGTGATTTTGTAGTGGGATTGGACCTTAGTCTATGACAATAACAACTATTTAATTTAAATTACGTAGTAATTACGATTTGTTTCTTAATATTTTTGAAGTCAAACAGTAAAAGAGTATACTAACTTAAAAAATTCCGACGCAGGAGTATGCTTATTGGTTCGTGTTGATCCATTACCAAATCTGAGGAGATTCTGGCTAAAACTATTGTTGGAATTCATACTATCCCAACATTTTTCTGTATTCCATGTATTATTACAATGTAACCATGGAAGATCTGACGTAATGCTAGATCCAATAAAATATAGAGCCCAAGCTAAAAATTGTTTAGAAAAATGTACATACATAATGATAAAAATACCAATAATTGGTAATACCAATATTAACTATTAATATATTTATATATCTACAGAGACTATACCATCTATGTAGATGTTATATAATTTTCTTTTTTATAGTCTTACTATAGTAGGCGAGCGGCAGCAACCCCTAAAATTATGTTATACCGACCACGAATATCAACTTTAAGGAGAATGACCAATTTTGGTGATCTTTTATGTTTTCGAGGTCACTGAATCTGAATGTAAAGTTTATTTTTATTTGAATTGGTGGAGCATGTTCAAAAATTAGATTTTATCCAAAAATGCGAAAAATCAACTTTGATTTACTTCGCTGTATCTTTGGTCGTTGTAAATATTTCCCCTTGAAAATTTTACTGTGTGATATCTGAGGTATTTAAATATCAACGAGATTTATACAAATTAAAAGAGGAGTTGTTAATTTTTAAACATTTTGTCGTCAGATTTCGTTAGTTTCATGTTTACTTAAAAAAGTTAAGTGACAAACTTTTTAACTTAAAATTTTAACCAAGACGACAATAAAACATAATAATTTATGAAGAAGATTTCTGGAAAATTTTAAGTCAAAATATGCAATAGGAAAAAAGTTATGTGACTTTATAGACGAGCGGCACACCACAAAAAACGCTTATTTCTCGATATACTCTGTGGTGTGATGACCACGGTGTGGTGAATGACTAATTTTGGTCATATTTTATGTTTTTGATGGTGTTAAAAACGAAAATTAGGTTTATTTTGAATTTTACGTGGGGAAACATTGGCAAAATTGCAATTTTACCCCAAAAATAAAAAAAATAAACCACATTTTTGCGTTTTTTCCTCATTTCAATTTTAAATTAAATCACATTTGTTCCATTTTAATATTTTTTTTTCTGAAATTTTTATAGTATATATTTCTTACATTTCTGAAGACAATGGTATGTGTTTCAATCTTGCTGCCTCATTATAATAAAAGTCATGAATTGTTTAAAGTGAAAGGTTCCTGAATTTCAAAGTTTAATCCCAAAAGTTGGGTGACAAAATTTGAAATTTAGCTTTTTAATCAAGTTTATGTTAAAATATAGGGTACAAAGAATAAAATGTTTTATAGAAAAAAAATGCAACTTTTAATTTTAAGAAAAACGTGATTTAATTTTTTTTATTTTTAAGGTAAAATTGCGATTTTGACAATGGTCCTCCATCTAAAATTCAAGATAAACCTTATTTTTGTTTTCAGCACCATCTTAAACATAAAGTGAGACCAAAATTAGCCATTCACCACACCGTGCTCAGAATCTCTAGAAATAAGCGTTTTTTTATAAGAATGCCACTCGTGTATAAAGTCACATCTTTTTTCTTATTATACAGGGTGTTTCATTAATAAGTGTCCATATGGTAACTGGAGAAACCTTAGCACAAAATACGAAGATTTAACCTAAAACACATAAAGACAATGTGGTTACTTAGTTACAGGGGGTTCACACTACTAAGTTACAGGGTGTTTTATCTAAATATTTAAAAACTATTTTTGCTCAGAATTTTAAAACTATTCGACGTATCCTTTTCATTCTTGGCAGGAAGTATAGGTACTGTACAAACTATTAAATTATGTTAAACAAACGTTTCTGGCTATTAGCAGAGGCGTACGACGGGAGAAAGTGAATGGTTGACCCTTTCCAAATTCTACGCCACTGGCGAAATTGCTGTTTTGGTTAAATTTTTGGATTCTCCAATACTTTCTATGAAAATAATATATGTTTCATTTGTAACGATAAAGTCATTAGTCTTCGAGATCTTTGAAGTTAAAAATGAAACGACACGGTTATTTTGATTAATGTATTGTGTCGCTTCATTTTTAATTTCAAATATCTCGAAAACTAATAATTTTATCGTTACGAATGAAGGGTATATTATTTATATAAAAAATCAAAAAATTACACTAAAATAGCAATTTTGTCAGTGGCGTAGAATTTGGGAAGGGTCAACCAGCCACTATCCCCTGTCGTACGCCTCTGGTGGTTGCTAGAAACGTTTATTTATCTTAATTTAGTAGGGTGTACAATATCTACACTTTCTGCTAAATATGATAAGGATACGCCAAATAGTTTTAAAGTACTAAGTTCAAATTTTTTTAATTTTAATCATTATGGATCATATCATAAATTAATCAAAATAACTGTACCGTTTCATATTTAACTTCAAATATCTCGAAAACTGATGACTTTATCGTTACCAATGAAGAGTATATTATTTACGTAAAAAGTATTGGAAAATCTAAAAATGGCACTAAAACAGTAACTCCTCCAGTGGCGTAGAATTTGAGAAGGGTTAACCATTCACCATCTTCTGTCGTACGCCTCTGGTAGTAGCTTTGTTTATTGTTTGTATGTATATGTTTGTTTAGCAGTATTTAGTAGGGTGTCTAGTAGTCGCACTTTCTGCTAAGTATCAAAAGAATACGTCGTATAGTTTTAAAATGCTGAGCAAAAATAATTTTTAAATTTTTAGATAAAACACCCTGTAACTCAGTAAGGAACCACATTATATTTAAGTGTTTTAATTAAATCTTCGTATTTTGTGCTAAGGTTTCTCCAGTTACTATATGGACAATTATTAATGAAACACCCTGTATATTTTGACTTAATATTTTCCAAAAAACTTCTTCGTGAATTACATTTTATTGCTTTGTTAGTTAAAATTATAAACTAAAAATTTTGTGACTCAAATTTTTTAAGTAAACATGAAACTAACGAAATCTGACGACCAAATGTTTAAAAATTGACAACTCCTCTTTTAATTTGTTTAAACATTTTGCACAAACCTCGTTGACATTGAAATTCTCGAAAGATTACACAATAAAATTTTCAACAGGAAATATTTACAGCGACCAAAGATACAGCGAGGTAAATATGAAAAACATCAAAATTGATTTTTCGCATTTTTACATAAAATTTGATTTTTGAACATGTTCGTCCAATTCTAGATAAAAACAAACTTGATATTCGGATTCACCGACCTCGAAAATATAAAGAGTGACGAAAATTTGGCATTCACCTATCATGGTCGCTTTTTCGATTTTTAAGCCTCAAATTAGGGGTGTGCCAGTCGCCTATAGTATGGTATCTAAATTGTAGACACTAAATTCTGAGAAATGATAATTTAGTTTTCACGAAACATGACAACGCTAACAAGTAGAAAAGAACAGTAGGTAATCGAAGTCGCAAGTCAGAGAGAAATATAATATCACCCAGTCTGGACGTTCACTTCACTGCATAGAACAGCGTATCCTTTGTTTGGTTAAGTGAATTTAAAAATTTATAGGCAGTTACTAAAAAAGAACGCAGCATTTGCGGATTGCCGACAGAAGTGAATACTTCTTATAGATTTTATTATATTCGACTCGATTCGATTCAATTTGTTTCTATTCTATTCGATTCGATCCGATTCGATTTAATTTAAATCCATTTAATTTTATTTAATTTTATCTAATTTTTTCTAATTTTATTTAATTCTATTTAATGTTATATGTATAATAATTTTTATATAAATTTACTTAATTTTGTTTATTTTAATTTAATTTTTTGTAGTTTATTTTAGTTGAGTTTTACTTTACATAATTTTATCTAATTTAATTTAATTTACATAATTTATATAATGATTAAAACCCTCGAATTGGGCGACAAAGGAATAAATGTGGACGGAGAGATGCTACACCACCTAAGCTACGAAGACGATATAGTCCTAATTGCAGACGATTTGGGACCAATAAAGAAAACGTTGGATGAACTTAGTACAGCCTGTCATAAAATAGGCTTAAAAATGAATATAACAAAAAGAAAATATATGACGAACTTAGTACCAAGTAAATACCTTAAAATACAAAATGAACAAATAGAACTGGTAGACAAATATACAGTGATGAGCGCACTAATAACCGGCAAAATAACAAAAAAAGGAAAACATATTAAGTTGTGAGATAAAAAGAGATGAACCTAGTGAAGGTGTTCGGACGAATTTGAGAAATGCAACTGTCACAGTGACAGTTTTAATTGACATACTCCTCTGATACGTCCAAAGGTGGGAAACAATCAATATAATGTCAATTTATATGTTACTATCTCTAAATTTAACAACTCTACTAATTTTATTTTTTTATCTCACAATTTAATATGTTTTCCATCTTTTGCGCTATTTTGCCGGTTAGTAGCACGCTTATCACTGTATATCTGGGTCACGAAATTAAGATAGGTAAGAACAATCAAACAACTGAGTATCCAGAAGAAGAATACAAGGATGGGCAGCATACGGAGCTCTTAGGAACGTTTTTAAGAGTGACATTCCAACTAATATGAAGAAAAAAGTTTTCGACCAATGCGTGCTACCGGTGATGACCTATGGTGCAGAAACATTATCGCCCACAAAGAAAAACGCACAAAAACTAAGAGTAGCGCAAAGAGGAATGGAGCGATCAATGATAGGAGCCATACTGCGAGACAGGATTAAAAACGAAGAAAAACGTAGAGCTAAGACCAAAGTCATAGACGTCAATAAAAGAAGCTGTAAATGTAAATGGGATGGACACTTTCCAGAATGAGGGACGGAAGATGGACTCGCAAACTAGTTGAATGGAGACCAAGAGCCGATAAACGTAGCAGAGGAAGACCACCAACACGATGGCAAGACGACTTGTACGAAAGACAACAAAAAACTGGATACAAAAAGCACAAGATAAAACACTTTGGAGACAAACAGGGAAGGCTTATGTCCAGCAGTGGATTGAGAGGGGCTGATAGTGATGATGACAAAATATGCAAAGTGCAGGTGCCAACATCCGAAATAGATAGGCACTACAAAAATAATAGAAAAGACACACTTCTCTAAATAATGTTAACGGTATTATTTCCTCGGTTTGTAATGGGTCTTCCTATCCTAGTTCTTCACCACCATTGTCATGGCACGGATATAAAACTATTTTTGTTGTTGAGCTGTAGTTATCCTCATCACGTACACATGTAGGACCTCACATAGGAAACTTTGCCAAAATATGAATATAATCTATATATGAAATTGAGGTATTTCCCATTCTGGTTGGCCAAAACACATTATCATTAAACTGATATAGCCAAAAAAGATCTCTAAAAGTTTATTTTAGGTAGTTACAATTAGTTTTTTATGAATGGTTTTGTATGTTTCTTTTTATAGTCAAAAACGGTAACAGGTGCATGTTTCCAAAAAACTGATAGTATGTAAAACATTAATCAAAAATCAGCTATGTAAGTACTTTCAGCATATCTAAATGCCATCATCAGAGCTTCCTAAGAGGCTTATTCATAAAAAATACAAAGGTAGAAAAAACTTACGTCTTACAGGTATAAACTTCTTAATGGTAATTGTTGACCAACACCTTACAATTAAAACTGATTTATGGCTAAGTCTCTGATCATGGGTTAAAAAGTCCATAAAATATAATAATATCACATTATTGTAAGTATTTCACAATATGGCTACCATATTACATTGATCAGCTGTTACTGACAGTTTCTGAAATGAAACAATTTCTTAAATATCTTTATAACCCACTTATTATATCAAAAATTCCACTGATCTAATAAAGAAATTTTCAGTTTTAAATTAACCCCGAGACATTTCCTAGTTTTTTTTTGATATAAGTAATTACCTTGTAGTAAGTAATTAACGAGTAAGTAAGTAATTAACGAATGTACCTAGAGATGCAACCATTCCTATAGTGAAGAATTTACTTATTAACAGTAATATTAGTTACAATGAGTTACAATATACCACATATTGGGTTTACAAATTTTGTTTATCACAAGATTTCTTTATACGATTTACCAGTTTAGCAAAAATATTCTTCTTCTTCTTCTTCAGCCTTCAGTAATCCAACTTTGGACATATGCTTCCCCCAATTCAATCCAGGGTTGTCTATTTTGCGCCACCTGTTTCCAGTTGTGTCCTCCAAATTTCTTTATGTCATCGGCCCATCTAATTTGTGGCCTTCCTCTACTTCTTCTTCCTAACCACGGTCTCCATTATTGTATTTCGTGATTCCACCTTTTATCCTTCAGTCGGGCATTGTGTCCTGAGCTCCATTTTAATTTGGCAACATGTTCTCCTGCGTCTTTTACTTTGGTTTTGCTTCTAATCCATGTATCTGTTTTTTTGTCTATGAGCCTTACCCCGAGCATTGATCTTTCCATCGCTCTCTGTTCCTTTACTATTTTATCCATATTGGCCTTGGTGGGTGTCCACGTCTATGAACCATAGATAAGTATAGGGAGGATACGCTGATCGTAAACTCTGGTCCTCAAATATTGTTCTATTTTAGTGTTTTTCAAGATCCAACTCAGTTTTCCAAATCCTGCTCACGCTAACCTTATTCTTCTAGCAATTTCGGCAGTTTGATTTTCTTTGTTAACTTTCATTATCTGTCCCAGGTAGGTGTATTCGCTTACTGTTTCTAAATCTATGTCATTCAACGTTATTTTTATAATGTTCGGTGTATTCGTCACTACTTTTGTTTTTTCCAAGTTCATCTTACGACCTACTTTTTCCGAAGCTTAAAATAGTTGCGTCATCATGGTCTGTAATTCTTCGAAACTTGTAGCGAATATTACAATGTCGTCAGAATATCCCAAATGACCCAGTTTTCTTCCATTAACATTTATTCCTTTATCTACCCAGTTAATGTCTTTAAATACGTCTTTAAGTCCCAGTGTGAACAGCTTTGGTGAAATAACGTCTCCCTGGCGAACTCCTCTGTTAATTGGTATATCTTTGGCTTTCTCATCTATTTGTATTTTCATTGTAGCTTTCTTATAAATTGTATGTATGAGCATTCTGTATCAAGAATCTATCCTGCAGTTGTTCATAGCTCTCTCTATTGCCCAAAGTTCTATGGAGTCGAATGCCTTTTCATAATCAACGAAGCCAATGTATAAGTTCAAGTGATATTCATTGGCTTTCTCTATTAGCGTTCTGACTGTAAGAAGATGATCCGCTGTACTGTAGTCATTTCGGAATTCTGCCTGCTCTACCGGTTGATAGCTATCAAGCTTCGACGATAGCCTATTAGTTATTACTCTCATAAACAATTTGTACATTTGGGACAACATGGAAGTTGGCCTATAGTTCTTCAGATCTCCACTGTCTTCTTTTTTGAGGGGAATTATTGTCAAGCTTTCTTTCCAATCATCTGGGACTTCTCCTTTGTAAAGGCATTCGTTGAAAAGATTTTTCAATCCTTCGAGAATAATTTCACTCCCCTCCTTTAACATTTCGGCAAGTATTCCATCTGGGCCCGGAGCCTTATTGTTCTTTAGTTGTGCCATAGCTTGTTTTATTTCGAAGGATTCTATATTAGGGAGTACTTCTAAGTTGACATTTATTATCTTTTTCTTAAGATTTTCCTTTGCAGTCTTATCTGGGTTTTTGTTTGAGGAATATAAATCACGGTAAAATGTTTGTGTAACTTTTAGGAGTTTGTTCTTTTCTCTTGCTTCTTTCTTTTACTAAAATATTATTACAGAGATATTGCTAAATAAAAAGGCTATAACAAATTAAAAAAGATCACTTAAATCAGACAACAGATTTAGGAAATATGAGACATAAAAAATGTCCCATTCATTAATTTTGTTGCTTACTGTATTTTATATTTGGAAGGATTACCCAAAATACATTATTTTAAATTCCCGGTTTTTTACATTTCATGACCTTTCTATAGGGCAGTCAATGAGGGTATTTGGCTCCGAATTCCATCCTACTATATAGATTTACTTGATATTTTCAAAATAAGTAGGGAATAGCTCAAGAAACAAAGTCTACCCAATGCCGATGTGCGCTTTTATCTTGGGGGTGGTTCCCACCCCTTATATAAGGTGAAAAATTTTTTGGTTAAAATAGCCATGGAAGAGGCTAGAGAACCTAATTCTAAGCAAAAATTGTTCTATAATTATTTTTTGAGAACTCAATACTTTTTGAGTTCTTCGTGGTTGAAAATTGGCCAATCTTCTACTTATAATACAAAAAGGGATGTGGTAGGTGAGAAGAGTTTGTTTTTTTTTTTTAGTGCATGCTCAAAGCGGTGTATTCAACTTGAAATAACAGAGAAACAATCGATTTTAGGTCTATAATAATACTAATAATTTTTCTAGTACTTGAAAATAACTTTAAAATGAGCAATATTAAATGTCGATTACATTCAAACTAAGCGAGATATGCTGCAAAAAAATTGATGACTAATGTATTTTACGCAGAAATGAGAGCTATATTTAACTCCTCATCCATCAGAATCTGCATATATCGTTCTCTTTCTACAATATTTTTTGATATAGTGCTGCTTCTATGTTCAAAAAGTTGAACTGGTTCAAAATGATCGGTTTTTGAAAAAAAAAATAAGATCAAATTATATAGCGCATTTTTAAATTTTCTTAAAAATCTTCCTTTTTCTCCATGTAACTCGAAAATGATAAGAGATACAAAAAAACACACGGAAATGTAGGGTTTTTTTAGATAAAAACTTACTGTATTTTTTATTACTTCCAAGTTACATGGAGAAAAAGGAAGATTTTTAAGAAAATTTAAAAATGAGCTCTATAATTTGATCTTATTTTTTTCAAAAACCATTTATTGTAAACCCGTCCAACATTTTAAACCTATAAATAACACTACAGTAAAAGTTATTGTGAAAGGAAAACGATGAATTTACATTATGGTGGATGGCGGTTAAGATTACTTCTCATTTTTTCTTAAAATACATTACTTATCAATTTTATTTGCAGCATATTTCGCTTAGTTTAAATGTAATGGACCTTCAGTATTGCTCATTTTATAGATCGTTTCAAGCACTACAAAAGATAGTTGTAGCATTATATACCTCAAACCAACCGTTGCTCTGTTATTTTAAGTTGAATACACCAATTTGAACATGTACCAAAAAAACAAACTCTTTTCACCTACCATATAGTTTATTTAGTTAGATGCTTAGTTTTTAAGGTATTCGCAAAAAACCGAATTGAAAAGGTGTTATGTTTCAATGAAAATGGCCATTTTTCAACCACGAATAACTCAAAAATATTGAGTTTAAAAAAAAATATATTATGCAGTTTTTGCTTAGAATTATGTTATCTAGCGAATTCCGTGGGTATTTTAACCAAAAACTGTTCCACCCCTAAGAAGGGGTGGGAACCCCCCAAGATAAAAGCACACATCGGCATAAGGTAGACTTTGAATTAGGAGATAATTAGAGGCTATTCCCAGGTAATATCCTATTCTTGCTCTCATTGACTTGCGTACTAATCGAGTGAATATTTTTCATTATTTCTTTTTTTTATTATTATATTTACATTTATAACATTAATACTGTAAGTTACATTGTGTTTTATCTGTATAATATCTAGGTATGTATGCATAATATTTTGTTTAGTTCAGAATCATGTATATTCATATCACATAATATAAAGAACTTATAATAAAAATATATGTTTATCTGAAAATATCAAATAATATAATGTTAGCGGCGCTTTGCTAACGGAGCGTGTAGACTCGATAAGTCGGATGCCGTAAATTGCGAAGGATGAGTGTTTTCCCGTCACATAAAATGAAAAATAAGAGAACAACAATACCAACTCTAATTTGGATTATTAAAACACTTTTGAAGTAGAATTTACACATTTTAATTATAGTTGGCTATTGTTAAGCCGCTTTAGTAGTAGGAGGTAAACTGCCGCAGGGCGTGAACTTAGTGTCTACAATTTCGGAATAATACTATAAATCCTTAACATCAAAAATAGAAAAATCAAGAAGTAAAATATATTATAAATTATTTTATTTTTCTTTACTGATTCTAAACAGACTAAAGTCGGCTTTATGTTAGGACGGGGGTGTGTCGCTCAGTTCCTTTGTACTATAAACTAGCCAATTCCTTTCATATCACAAGATTTTTCAACGTGGCCCTCAAGATAGCCGTTCCGTCCTAAGATAAATCAACCTAAATTGTTAAAATCTAATACAGTGGAACCCCGATAAGTCGGCCTCCGATAACCCGGAAGTCCGGCTAACCCTGACCGATTTTCATCAGACAAAACAAACATTTTTTCACCTTGACTGAGTTTTTTACCAAAAAATAAACAATACTCTATACAACTGTACGTAATTTAGATTTACTGTGCGTATACAGTGCGCTGGAGTAAGTGTTACTCCCCTTATTAACTTATTTATTTTTAGCATATAAGCAAAACGCTCGGACAGGTCGATTTTTAAAATATTTATAGTATATTAGAGCATCAATGTTTCGTACTTTACGCGATGCCTCTTCAGGTGATGGGCATAACTTGATTTTTTTAAATAGGAAAATACATCATGTGACACCTCATTCAAAAGCATTTGAAATGCTGATTACAGAAATATATATTACTTTAATCCTTTTTGAGTGCGTAGGAGGAAAATTTCGGTCGAATTATTTTTAAATGCATTCATTTTTTTCGAATCATGAGAAAACTAATAAGTACAGTAAAACCTCGATATAACGGACCTCTATTTAACGGACTTCGGATATAACGGAAAAAAAAATCCCGCCCAATATGAAAAAAAGTCCCTGTATTTCCCAAAACGTCCCCAAAGAATTTCAATAAAATTTTTATTGTAGCATAATGCGGACACATTTCTAATTATAAAAAAAAGCAAATTTCAAAAGTGTGTACAAAACTTAAAATAAACGTTTTTTTATTTATTTTAAACCTATTTTTATACAACGGAGTTTCGGCTATAACGGACATCCCTTCCCCCCAATTAGTCCGTTATATCAAGGTTTTACTGTATTTTTAAAAAATTAAAACGCAGAATTAAATATTACAGTATTATCAATGGTTGAAAGTCCCTAAGAACTTCTATAATGTTTATTTTAATAAGTCCCAAGGGTTAAAATAAAGAGAAAATTTAGTCTGATTTTTAATTTCAAATATATCATTCAAAAGAAACTTTTTGTTTATTCTAAGGGACTTTCTGTCCTCGGTAAAAATGTAATCTTTCATTCTGCGTTTAGCTTTTTTAAAAATACTGATTAGTTTTCTCAGGATTCGAAAAAAATAAATGCGTTTAAAAAGAATTCCACCAAAATTTTACGCCTACGCTCTCAAAAAGGATTAACGTATTATACATTTTTTTTTTGGCATAGGCTTTTGCCATTCAGCCAGTCACAACTTTTTTAAGTTCTTCCTAAAGCAAAGAAAAGAAAGTAATTATCACTATACCTATTTGATTATCAGTAAGGAATAACATGGTTACTCGCTTCTCGTCTAGGGACCCATCAAGACATTAAATTAATACACAAACTAGACTGGGTCACGGAAAGAAGGTTTTAAACAAATGGGGTGAAACAAAGGTTACTAGTTTAACTGTGCTCACAAGTGAAGGTTACTTTTTGAAATGAATTCTGTTAAATAGTCATATACGGTTTTATTATTTAATGACAAAAGGTAGCAAATGTTATAGGGAGGAAGGATTTTATGTTTGATTAAATTTTTTATTAAGTCATCAGTTTGTTGTATATATTTTGTACATTCAAAGAAAATATGGTTTAAATCTGCTTCTTTTTGAAAATCTTCACATAAATTGGAACTTAAAATTCTAAGTTTTGCTAGATGGGCTGGATAACACGCGTGTCCAGATCTCATTCTGATAATAGATGTAATGTATCTACGTGGGACAGAGTAATTTTTAAACCAAAATTCACTCGGGATTGTGGGTTGTATCAGTGCATGTTGTGACTTGGAGTGTTGACTATATTCATAATATTCTTGTTTCCACTGTTTCTTTAGATCATTCTTGATTTTTATAAATAAATCTGGAATGCAGAGCTTATAATCTGTTTTCACACCAGAAGCAATGGCTTTCTTAGCTAATATATCTACATGCTCATTATACTCGAGCCCTATGTGAGCTTTAATCCACAAAAATCTAACTGTTCTTTGCTCATGGTGTAATTCAAAAATAATTTTTTTAATTAGAAGAATGTAAATATTTGTGTTTTTACTGGGTAAAAACATAGTCTCAATGGATAAAAGAACCGACAAAGAATCAGACGAAATTGTTGCGGAGCTGTCATTGGAACTCTTAAAATACTTTAATGCTTCATAAATTGCTATGGCTTCAGCAGTAAAAATTGAAAAATTATGATCCAGTGTAAACATGTTTTCTATACTTTTTGAGGGGATATAAAAAGCGCATCCAGTGCCAAAAGAAGACTTTGATGCATCTGTGTAAATAACTGTTGATTCTGGCCAGTTTTCTAATAAATTTCTTAAAATATTGAAGCTGATTGCAGTATTTACATGGTACCTTGGTTTAATTACCGTAATAGTTTGAAAAAAAGCATCAAAATCTTCAAAGTTTGAGCTGTTATATGTATGTGAGTTGGTGTAATCAGAATATGAGAGATTCCTAAAAGCCTCACAAAGTGGAGGGGAGTTCTTGTGGATCCAATATTTATTTATTAAATCTGCATTATTAAGTTTGCTAATATTGGAATAGAGAGAGGGGTTTCTATGACAAATATTAATCAGAAATTTTTGACTAAGATATTGTCTTCTATATCTCAATGGAAATTCGAGAGATTCAACATATAACGAATTGGTTGGAGTTGACTTCATAGTACCCAGGCAAATACGTAATATTGTATTTTGAAACACATCTATTTTTCCCAAGATATACTTAGCTGCTGAACCATACAAAACACATCCATAATCGATGATTGATTTTATGTACGATCGATAAAAAAGCAATGCCGTTTCTACATCGGCTCCCCACCAAGTTTTAGAAATTGCTTTAAGGAAATTTAATCCCTTGTTGCATCTGTTTAACATGAATTCGATGTGTAGCTTCCAAGTTAATTTACGGTCAAGAATCATCCCTAAATATTTAATTGAGGCACAGAAATTATACTCACGACTGCTTACGGTTATTTTGTCTATTTTTGGGAGATTATGTCTCGTGAAAATACATATACTGGATTTGCTCGGTGCTATTTCAAATCCATTTTCTTTGAACCAGCTATTAGAGAAGTCGTCCATTTTTTCTAAAATTTGTATGCACTTTTCGTATGATTTGGAAGATGAGTATATCAGAAAATCATCAGCATATTGTATTATATTAAAGCTGTTATTTACCATTGAAATATTGTGCAAGTCAGCTGTATACAGATTAAATAATAGAGGGCTTAAAACTGACCCCTGTGGAAGTCCTAGGTTATTATATCGAGGACCTATCAGTCTATTATTATTAGATCTCAGATAAATTTTTCTGCAAGTGTAAAAGTTGAGTATGGTTTTCGCTAATGCAGCTGGTATGTGAAAATTTCTAATCATTCTTTCCATTAGGATGTCAAGACACACACTATTATATGCACCTTCTATATCTTAACATATTGTAGGTAGATATGTATTATTGGTAAATGTATCCTGAATGTCTGTTACTAATGTAGCAATAGCGTCTATAGAACCACATCCTTTTTTGTATCCAAATTGAAATTCTGGAAGTAAGTTATTCCTATCTAACCACCATTCTAGTCTATGTTTGATCATTCGTTCTAATGTTTTTAGTAAACAAGACATAAGGGAAATGGGTCTGTACGAATCTGCTAAGTTGGAATTTTTACCTGGTTTGAGAATAGGAATAATAATTACTTCTTTAAATTCATAAATAACTGAATTATTAATAATTATGTCGTTAAATATATCTAATAAAAAGAGTTTAGCAATTTTAGGAAGAAACTGAATCATAGGATATTTAATATTGTCTAGTCCTGGGCTTGTGTTGCATCTGCTTTGAATGCATATTCTAACTCAGCAATTTTAAATGGTTCTAGTAAAAATTCCTTTTCATTATTTTTTGTAGTAGGTATTATAATTTCTCGTGGTTTAACAGATGGTGGTGCTATCTGGTCAAATAATTCTTCCTCTAATGTACTGTCAAAGCATTTTGTATTCGATATTGGTTTTCTGTTTATTTTCCTGGCTTGATTCTATAAGGATGATGATGGAGTATTTTTGTTAAGGGTGGAGACAAAATTTTTCCAACTTTGTTTTGCGATTGCTTTCAGTTTTTTCTTACCGTTTGCTATGGTCTCTTGGCATTTCAAATAGTTCTCAAAATTCGAATTGTGTTTATAATTTGAAAGTGATTCTTGTCTCTCACTGATGATTTTGTCACAATCTCTATTCCACCAGGGGGGAGGGGTTCGAATTTTGTTTTTAAAAGGTTTGTATCGTGGAATTGAAATTTCTGCTGCCTGGTTGATCCCATCTATTAAGAAATTGTATTTTTCTGATATATTTTCCATTTGGTATCGCTTATCAAAAAATTGTTCTACACAAGATGTATATAAATACCAGTTGGCCTTTTTTACGTTCCACTTGCTCGCGGGATTAATCTCCTCATTTTTATTCTGGCAATTTTTATAAAGTGTCAGGATAGACGGACCAGTTTATTTTACTAGTTAGTTCAGGCGAAACAAAAGTTACATCAATGGCTGAAGTATTTTGGTCAGGTCGGGTAAAAATAGTTGGTTGACCATTATTCATTACTATATAATCCAAGTCACCTGCAACTGTTATGAGTTGTTTTCCAACTGCGTCATTAAAAGTCGATCTCCAGATTGCATGATGTGCGTTGAAGTCTCCACCTATAATTGCTGGTTTACTGACTTCCGAAAAAATATTTTTCCAATCATCTATTGTGCTCTTACTTTTAGGTGATCTGTATATAGATAATATGCTTAATTCACTTTTTTCATATTTAATCTTTGTACCACAAACTTGAATATCCTTATTAAAATTACAATTTAAGTTGAATTCACTAAAAGAAATTGAATTATGAATTAATATACCCACACCGCCAAAACCATCTTGGCGATCATTTCTGATAAGATTGTAACCATTAAATCGATACTGCAAATTTCTTTTAAACCATGTTTCACTTAAGAGAAGAATATCTATTTTTTCTTTGTTTAAATAATTCATTAAGCTACCTTTATTGGCAACCGCAGATCTAGCATTCCATTGACTTATTTTAAAAGTATTTTTAAGAGACATTAAAATTTACTATTATCTACTTTATCCAATACTTGTTCTAAACCTGAAATTATTGTTTTATCGTCTATTGTTTTTATGTCTTCCAATGTACGAATGTTACTTAAAAGATTGATTATAAAAGATGACACACATTTAGCTAATTCATTTTTGTTGTCAGTTTTTCCATAGTTTGGTTTGTATGGGTTAGGAGGTAAGGGTTGTGAAGGTCCAAATGTGAATGGAAAAAGTGGTTGATGTGCTGGTGATTGCATAGGAGGGGTGTTGGCTTTTCTTTTCTTTGCTGTAGGAAGGTTTTCACTACTAGAAATAGTTTGACGGTGTGTTGAAAATTGGGTTTGTTTCATACTTATATTAGGCCGATTTAAAGAAACATTATTGTTATTTACAGGGAGTGTGGGAAATTCTTTATCATAACTTGAAAGAACAGAAAAAGGATTGTGACTGATTTGGCCGGAGAATGAATTTTCGCAATATAATTTTGCTTCTAAAAAGGTAGTTTTTGATCTATCATAATGGTCTTGATTTTCTTCTGCTTTTCATAAAAAGGGCAGTTTTTAGATATTGTTACATGGTTACTATTTTTACAGTGAATGCAAAACATACTTTTCTCACATTTATAATCTGGATTTTTTATTTCACCACACTGTATACAGGATTCCTGTGAGCTTTTACACTGCTTAGAGACGTGCCCAAATTTGAGGCACCGGTAACATTGAACAACCCTACCAACAAAATGCTCAACAGGAAAATAAACACGATTGAAAGCAACGAAACTGGGTAGAATATTTCCCTCAAAAGTAATGACTACAGTTTTCTTATCTACATATTCTATTGTACTTTCTTTTTGAATCCTACGTTTTGTTCTGTATATATTTAAAACTTTTGACGTGCATTCAATATTCTCTAAAAGATAATTAACATCAAACGTCGTATCCACGTCTCTTACCAACCCTTTCACTTCTAACAAGTGATTTGGTATATAAGCTCGCAAATTATGTTCTTTTAGAGACTTATTATTTACTAAGTTGTTAGCATCTAAACGAGAATTTAATAAAACTTTTATCCTATTCTTCCCAATACTGCGTATTTGCTGTATGTGAGTAAATTTTAACTTTTTAAATAATAAATCCCCTAAAACCATGGGGTGTAATCTTGATAAATTACTTAAATCACCAATTCTTTCAATATATACCCAGATATTATTTAAATTGTACTTATCTGACTGCAAATTAAATTGCTTTATCTCCTTTTCCTTGGACTGCAAATCATCTTTTTCCTGAGTTGTTTCACCACTAGTTTCCAATACACTATTTCCACTAGACACGTCCATATCAATTTCTTTCGTCAAAGAGGACGTCTTTAGATTTTTATCCCCCATTACGGGGTCTATTTATTTAAAAACACACAATTTATGTATTTATTTTTAAACGATCACCAAAACAAAAAGAAAAAACTAGAACTAATTAACAAGCTATTAAACCAAATACGATTACTACTAGACACGTCCGTATGGCTTAAAAGTATGCGGTAGAATGATACATTCTTGAAATCTGTATTTAAAAAGCTTTTAAATAAGGTGTCACATAATGTACTTTCCTATATAAAAAAAAATCAAAGTTATGCCTGTCACCTGAAGAGGGATTGTGTAAAGTTTGAAACATTGATGCTATAATATACTGTGATTATTTTAAAAATCGACCTGTCCGAGCGTTTTGCTTATGTGCTAAAAATAAATAAGTTAATAAGGGGGGGTAACACTTATTCCAGCGCACTGTATGTATTTTTTCATGTTTTTGCTATTATAATGGAGTTTATCTGTAAGTATAACTTGTTTAATTAATTTTTACCATCTAAGCCGGATTTTCGATAAGTCGGATTAATCGGGACCGCGGCCGATTTACTGTAGTAAAATTATAAAAATATTTGTTTTTTGCATTTTTTTTAGTTTTAGTACACAAATACTGTTAGTTTGTTAAAAACTTACCAAGTATCACATTGTAATAAAACGATACATAAAATGACACCAAAACAGCGCAAAATCCAACACCTGGAAATTAAAAACATTCAGATTTCTACTAAAGTTAAATAAAAGTAAAATTAATTTTTAATTTACACGACTTTCCTAGTTTTTAGAAGATCGTAGAATTAAATATTAAATATTACTTACCTTTAAATAAAGGACATATTCGCCATAAACTGACAGGTCCTTGTCTATAAAACTGACCAAGTATAAGTTCCATATAAAATAATGGAACAGCTCCAAACACTAACATTAAGGAATATGGTATTAAGAATGCACCTACAACAAAGGAAACATAATTGAGAATTATGTTACATAAACATACAAAGTGACAAAATCATTCAATCCATCTTTTTGTTGTGATCATTCAATTCATCATGTACTTATGATCAACATAAATAATAATTATAGAAATACGATGATAAATGAGTCCGCTAGATGCAAAACTTTGTATTTACTGTATAAGTCAAACTGAGATATTTGCAAAAAATTGGTAACTTTTGCAAAAAACCTTTGATTTAATAAATGGTATTTTTTTGTAATAGACAAATACTTTATTAGATAAAATATAATAATTTTTTTCTTAGAAAGTTATTGTGTTTGCTCGGAAAGGAAAAAAAATTAAAAATACAGTGGAACCCCGATAAGTCTGCCTCCGATAACCCGGAATAGTATGGTATAACTAGACCCAAACCCAGACATCCAAAGTGAAAGTTATCCTCCAACGCCAAATTATTCTATATGGTCCACATAATGTTCAGAAAAAAGTCACACCATTTTGAGCGTCGGGTTTGGGGGGGGGGGGAGGGGGGAGAAATCGGTAAATTCGTAGTTTTTTCGTAAATATTTTTAAAACTTTACGATTTAGCATAAACAACCTTTTATATAAAAATGATCTACATTAAATTTTAAATAAAAAAGGCCCTATGCATAATCCTTCTAAAATGAACGGTTTCAAAATTATTGAGGTAGTATAGTATAATTGGTCCAAAAAAAGACCTAAACTAAAAATCCAAAGTAAAAGATTTCCTACAACACCAAATTGTTCTATATGGTCCACATATTGTTCCGTAAAAAGTTACACCATTTTGAGCGTCCGGTTTGGGGGCAGATGGGGGGGAAATCGGTAAATTAGTAGTATTTTTAGGTTTTTCGTCAATATTCCTAAAACTATGCTTTAGCGTAAACAATGTTCCATGCAAAAATGTTCTACATAAAATTTAAAACAAAAAAGGTCTGACACATAATTGTTATAAAATCAACAGTTCCAGAGTTACGGAGGGTGAAATGTGGAGGTTTTCGATACTTTTTATATTTTCGGGCAATTCCCTACTGATTTTCTTTAACAGGATTGTGTTTTATAAATCGAATTTGCTATTTCAGTGGACGATGGTATGTTAGTGATAAGCCCTCGAAGAAACGTCAACGTCACCACCCAAAATTATCATTAATTTCCCAAGAAATATAAAAAGTATCGAAAACCTCAAATTTTCACCCTCCGTAACTCTGGAACCGTTGATTTTATAACAATTATGTATAGGACCTTTTTTGTTTTAAATTTTATGTATAACATTTTGTATAGAACATTGTTTACGTTAAAGTATAATTTTAGAAATATTGACGAAAAACTTTAAAAAACTACGAATTTACCGATTTCTCCCCCTTCTCCCCCCAAACCGGACGCTCAAAATGGTGTAACTTTTGCTGAACCATATGTGGACCATATAGAACAATTTGGTGTAGGAGGAAAACTTTTATTTTGGATGTCTGGGTTAGCCCTTTTTTTGGACCAATTATACTATACTACCTCCGAAACTTTGCAACCGTTCATTATGCATAGGATCTTTTTTATTTCAAATTTAATGTAGAATATTTTTGTATACAGGGTTATTCATGCTAAACCGCACAGTTTTTGAAATATTGACGAAAAACTTAAAAAACTACGAATTTACCGATTTCTTCCCCCTCTCCCCCCCCAAACCCGACGCTCAAAATGGTGTGACTTTTTTCTGAACATTATGTGGACCATTTAGAACAATTTGGTTTAGAAGGATAACTTTTACTTTGGATGTCTGGGTTATGCCATCTTTTGGATCAATTCTATCAAACTAGAAGTCCGGCAAACCAGCTCCGATTTTTATCAGACAAAACAGACATTTTTTAGCTTTGAGTTTTGTACCAAGAAATGAACAATACTATATACAACTGTACGTAATTTAGATGTACTTTAGATATGTATTTAATTTTTTGCAACTATAATGGGGCTTATCTGTAAGTATACCTTATTTTATTTATTTTTACCGTATACTCTCGGAAAAATGATCAATCGTGCAAAAAATTGTCTTTTTGCACCATTGATAATTTTTGACTGTTTACCGTGACAGATTTTACGTCACTAGGTCACATTTACTAGCAACTCGACGGTAAGTAATCCAACTCGACGGTAAGTACTCCAACTCGACGGTAAGTAATTCACTTACCGTCGAGTTAAAAAATCTCTTAATTTTAATTTATTTTTTGAAAGAATAAAGAAAACTAACGAATTATTTATTAATATTGAAACTTATGGTACAATTTGTTAAATTATTTAATGAAATCCCACTTGTTTGGGCTGTGGTTTCACTTCTAACAGAAACTCCTGCAGAATCGCATACATTAGTAGTATTACTCTCTCTCTCCTGTCGTTTCCCCATTACTGAGGATCGTGATTTCTTCCAATATTCCTAACAATGTTTCTCCATTGGTCTCTATCTTCAGCTGCTCTAAGAGCTGCGCAGAATGAGTTTCCAGCTGAATGCTTTATTTGGTCAGACCATCTAGTTGGTGATCGTCCTCTTGATCTTCTCCCCGGAACGTTTCCAGAAACAATTAATCTCTCCAAACTGTCGTCACATCTGCGAACTACGTGACCAAAGAATTGCCGAATTCGTTGCAGACATATTGTGGACAGCCTTTTTTTAATATTGAGTTGGTTTAGAATGGAAACGTTTGTCCTATGAGCTGTCCAAGGTATGCGCAGCATTCTTCTCCAGCACCACATCTCAAAGGCATCAATTTTTTGGCGCTCGCATGCGCGAAGAGTCCAAGTCTCTGCTCCGTATAGAAATATTGAGAATACAAGGGCATTCACCAGTCTCATCTTGATATTTTGAGAGATAGATCTGTCTTTCCAAACTTTAGTTAGGCGACTCATCGCATTTTTTGCCATACCAATACGTCTCCGAACTTCTGCTTCACAGTTACCATCGTTAGTTATACTAGACCCGAGATAGACATAGGTGTTTACTATCTGGTATTCCTGTAATATGTTAGTCAGTTGAATAGTCTCAAATCTGTCGACCACCATTATTTTTGTCTTAGCTTTATTGATTTTCAGACCAACTCTATTGCTTTCGTACTCAACTCTTCGCAGAAGATCAAACATTTCTTGCTCATTTGCTGCTATAAGTGTAGTGTCATCAGCAAATCTTAAATTGGAGATTTTCTTACCAGCTACTGTTACTCCACCGGCCCATCCTTCTAAAACCATCCTCATGACATGTTCACCATAAATGTTAAATAAGTCAGGTGACAACACGCATCCTTGTCTAACACCTCTCTCGGTCTTGAATTGGTTTGAGAACTTCTGATCTAGTCGTACTGTCGCTATATTAGACTGGTATAGATTTTTAATAAGTGTCACCAGGTGCATTGGTGCTCCCATTTCTATTAAAATTGACCACAGATTTATCCAGCTTACACAATCAAATGCCTTTTGGTAGTCAACGAAGCATATAATCATAGGTACTTGAAATTCTCTAGACTTTTCAATGAGTTGTCTCAGGTTCAGGATTTGTTCCCTTGTACCTTTACCCTTTACAAACCCCGCTTGTTCCTGAGGTATTTGGTAATATAGATAGGTTTTTAATCTGTTTTTGATGATATGCAACAAGATTTTACTAGCATGTGTTATTAGTGACAGTGTGCGGTAGTTTTCACATCTGGTAGTAGTTCCTTTTTTGTATAGTGGGATATAAATTGAGGTACACCAATCAGATGGCCATTTTCCTGAATTCCAAACAGCGACACAGATAGAACGGATGATATGTAATCTTTTGTCACCTAGTAACTGTAGTATTTCACATGGTATTGAATCAATGCCTGGGGATTTATTTCCCTTTAGTGATTTAATTGCATCTTTGACTTCAGCGAGTAAGACAGTAGGTTCTCTAGGGCAGTCAGAAGGCCACTGATTTTCTGCTGATACCTCGTTATTTTTATATAGCTCGCCACAGTAGTTTCGCCATGTTTCCAATATTTCATCAGTATCGGTCTTTAAATTGCCTTCCTTATCTATTACAGACCACGTTTGAGGTTTAAACTCTCTGGTAAGGAGTTTGATCTTCTGGAATAAGTCACTCGGTTCATTTCGACAGCCATGTCCCTCTATCTCTCTGCATATTTGAGAGATGTAATCAGCTTTATCTTTGCGGCACTGTTTTCTGATTTCTCTCGATAACGCTCTGTATTCATCGTTTGTTCCGTATCTAGTTTTATGTGCTTTTCTGCGTTGAATCACAGTCCACGTATTATCGGGTATCCATGGCTTACGGCCAGTGGAAACCGCTGCCTCACAGTCTTTTGCAGCCTCGATTACCTTATCTTTGAGATAGATCCAAGTGCTCTCAGGGTCATTATCTACTTGGTCTAAAGAAAGAGCATCTTCTAGGTTTTGTCGGAAGTCATTGATTTTTGATGGACTTAGAAACATGACTTTTCTCTGGGGTCTTAAAAGTAGTATTACTAGTATTGCACAATATTTTTTCGGCAAAATCTATTTTATTTTGAAGAGAATCTTCTACATAGCTTTCTGCCACTGTCGATGAACGCCAACCTCCATGACGCTTTAATCCGAGGACATCAACACCTTTATTAGCCAAAAGCGTTGCTGATGTTCTCCTGAACGAATGGCCAGTATAAATAGTTCTCGAGATTAGGCAAATTTAAGAATTTGGCAATTTGAGAAGGCCAGCCCCCGATTGTCCCTTTCCCTATTACTTGAGCACAACATTTTCCTTTGGCGTATCTTAAGAACAAATGATTTGATTTTACTTTTAATTGACGAAGTTTTATATACTTTTGCAGAATTTCTAAATTTGGAATTTTATCGTCTGGTTTATTAACGACTGTAAAATTACGCTGGATGTTCGTTTTTGTATTGGGTACTTTTAAAATCCTTAAACCATCGGTTTGTTGGATGTCATTCATAGTAATATTATATAATTCTTCTCTTCTACAGGCACCAGATATTCCCAATATCATTGCGACCTACAAATTATGAAAAAATCTTCATTAGAATATTTCTTTTACCTAAACTAGCTTATATTACCTTGTGAACTAGAAATTCTTCATCCGGTGCTTCCATCAGAAATTTTTCAAATTGCTCCCGTGTAATAATGCTCGCTTTCTTAGGCCTATAGCCAACATTTTTGCTCTTCAAATACGCGATCAAAGTTGAAAACTTGGAAATATCAATGCCATCATAAAGAAAAACGGTGGATTTAATCATTGAATATTCTGCCCAGAGGCTTCCAGAAGCTTTCAACTGAATTCTTAAATTCTTGCCTTCGCACCATTTTTTAAAACTTTGGTAGGTATTTTGATAACGGATTTTGGATTTTTCGGGAATACTTGCGGAACACCCTTCTCCCAAGCCCATTCAATTTCTTCAAATTCACTTTCGCTCATATTTTAATTTATAATAATCAAAATTGTAATTAAAATTATTGACAACTAAATAAAAACTCAATTCTCCATTGTTGTTATGCACCCTAGTTAATACCTAACAACCAAAGGATCTATTGTGATAAAATGAATGAAACTAGTCAATATGACGAAAATGTTTAATTTTATAATTTATAATGGTATCAATCGTGCAAAAAACGTTATAAGCATATCGAACGTTAAGGGTAACCGATCTCAGACAATAATTGGAGTCGTGCCTCCGCTCCTCCTCCAAACAATTGTCTTCGATTGGTATAAAACCCTTACCGTCCTCCATACTTAATATACTATAAACTATTATAATAAGTAAACAAATATGTATATTCGTCGTTTTCAGTTGATCACATTTCCCGTCAAAAAATATTTAAAAATTCGTTCAATCGGAATAATTCCGTCTAAAGTTATATCGCCTAATATCGCGTGTAGAAACACCTCGAATAGGGAAAATTGGATCCGAACTGCACGAGAAAATACCTAGAAGCAAAGAATTCAAAGAATTCTCCTGAAGTGAGTTTTTATTGACGTGAAGCTCAACATCTGAGAGACTCGGAGATGGCTCTAAGGGTAAATAGCATAGTATTACCTTCAAGTCATACGTCACTTATTGATAAGAAGTACATTGAACTTTGGTAGATATTCATATATGATTTTATTACAATGTATTTCCTTAGAGTATGTAAGATATTATAGTACGTAATTATTATTCGGTCACCATTAATAATTTCTATACAGAATTAGCTAATAGCTAAACTGCTTCTTAAAAAATTAGATAGATAAGTTTTCAATAAAATAATTATTATCTCCAACACGAAACTCTTTTCTCTTACGACCGAGCAAGTTCGGAAAAGCGACACCTGGTTTCATAGCTGAGCAACAGTTTTAGCACTTTTAATTATATTGGCCAATTACATTAGTCCTGGTTGCTGGATAATTGTTAAGGCCATAGCCCAACAAAATTATAAGAATAAAAAGTAAGATTTAGGTTATGGTATTAACCCTTAACTTGGCGGTGTGTACTCCAGGATACGTTATTTATTCAAATTAATTTCTCTATATATACGTAAAGTTGCCGCGAGATTTTAAACGTACCCTCTCCATAAAGCATTCGCCTAACCAATAAATTAATTTGAATGTCATACACAGAGATTTCCACCAATGAGAGAGCGTTTTATGTAAGCGTGCTCAAAATGGCTTTCAAAGAAGGTGTTACTTTGTGTCATTCGGAAAGTAAATTCATTTTTTAAATGTTTTGAACTATTATATGAATTGGTAAACTATAATTCTAGATAATTAGGCCTGCAACAAACCATCGTATAAAATAATATTCAGGATTTGTTTATAAACAAACAGATAGGATCAGTTTGAAAAGTAGTATCTCTGAAAATACATTGCCAGGTTAGCGGCAATTTAGATAGTATCCTTGAATATACATTGGCAGGTACTGATGAAAATTGAATGAGTATCTTTTTGGATACATTACCCGGTATACGGACAAATACTAACTGTTTCTTATTAGCTACTTTGCCCATTAGAGGATTAACAGAAAAGTGATAAAAACATTTGGTATATTATGTAGAATGTCCCGTCAATATTTTTTGAATACAGTATGTTTTCATATTATGTATTGAATTCTATTTTTTATATATTAGGTATATACAGTGCGTCTATAAAGTAACGCACAAATTCATTATTATCTAAATAAACAATATTATTAGAAATTCCCGAAACAGATCGATTTTTATTTTTAAATTACTATTTTTTGGCATAATACTAGTGACGTCATCCATCTGGAGGCATTATCGATAACACCGAAAAACAAGATTCGTAGTCACGTCCAGAATATACCTGGGGAAGATGTCAGAAAAGATCTTTTCGGACACTTTCCAACTTTTACAACCAAAGGATGATCCTGTAACTGTTGCAAAGGACAAACAGCAATGAGTTGTACAAAATGTAGGGCGAGATTATGTTTTATGTAGGGCGAGATTATTATTATGTTTTTAGGATTTTCATAATAACTAAATTTTGTAATTGTTTAACTATGTACTTATAATTACTTTTTACTTTTATTTTTTGAGTGTTATTTGAAGTTTTGAATTTAAGCTTTAAAAATAATTGTTTGATCATCATTGTAGTTTATTTATAATTTATAAATGTATATGATTAATATATTAATTGATTCAATACTATGTGTATGGTTGAAACCCCTATACAAAAAGCCATCTATTCATAATTGAAGTAACACAAAATTCCACAAAATAAAATGACAACATTAAACAAATCTACAAATGTTTCGCTGAAAGTCTTGAAAATTCTAAAGACGTTTAGCGAAACAATTTATTGTAGATTTGTTTATTGTTTTCATTATATTTTGTGGAATTTTGATAATTTTGTTTTAATTCAATAACCCAATATTATTTATTATATTGGTCCAAACTACAAAGATACATCTTCGCAATGTATCTTTCTAGATACGGAGGTATTTTTTTAATAACCTAGCAATGTATCTGTTGGGCATCAGTACTGGTTTCATAGTGTTCCTGGCAATGTGTCTTGCGAGGTACATTGTAGATAGATAGATAGATAGATAGATAGATTTATTTAACTACTTTACAAAAAAAAATTGTTTGTAGCAAGTCAAAATTACAAAGTCAAAATAAGGAATATAAAAATTACAAGGTACATAAAATCTTGTAATGTACGGTACGCCTAGCAGTATATCTTATGGGATACAATGTCAATAAAATGTCAAAAAATTTAAAATAGAAAAAAAAATGTAATTGACTCTGATAATGGAGCCCTCTAAAAATTACATTCAGTAAGCAAAAACATTTTTCTTACAGCGGTTATAGGCGCGCCAAGTTAAGGGTTAAAAGGTGAATCATTGTATGTAGTAAATAAAATTGAATGTTAAAATGTAGTACTAGGTACAAGCAAAATACAATTGATTAAAGGGCCTAGCCGGGTAAGATGACGAAAAGTGCCCCCAACTCGATTCGAATTCCATATAGGTCACCGTTTAGCATATATAGTGGAACTAACTTTCTGAAATTTTTAGCCCCCTAGGTGGTCATGTGACCCACCTAGAGCCTAATTAGGCTTTTTATGTTTTGATTTTTTATCTCAGCCGCATCGAGAACTAGCGAAAAACTTTAAATAAAAAAGTTGTTAGCTTTAAAAAGTTCTGTTCAAATTTTTTTTTTAATTTTTGGCGGGAAATTTAAATTTTAGAACGATTTTAAAAATTTTAAATGAGTTTAAAAAAATAACAAAGACATTCGTTTTTACAAAAAAAATATCTAACGTGTATTTTTGCATAATATTTCACCCTGAATTTTTTCAAATTTTTAAAATTGGTGAAACGCACCTATAAAAATAAAAAACCGCATTTTTTCGTTTTTTTTTTTTAGTTTTTTGATACAATTTTATACATATTTTTCAAAAAAGGTAATATTGTTACTAGAATAGGTAAAAAACTAAAAAATATTTGGGGTTTGCTTAATAAGAATTTTTTGTAATGCCATCCATTTTCAAGATACAGTGCGTTGAAGAAAACAAAATTTTAGACATTTTTTACAATTTTGCCGAAACTACTGGCAACATTGTAATACAATTTGGCGACTTTTAAGAGGTATTTGTTGTGCATTTTTTGACATACAATTAAGAATTTTATATTTATCATTGGCGCGCATACGGGTAATAGTCTTAACTTTTTAAAGAAAAAAGATAGTACGTCACTGACATATTTCAAATTAACAATCCTTTTTGAATTTCTCGTTCAATTTGTGACAAAAAATCTATCTTCCTATTTTTTCACACGAGGCGCCGTTTTGCTGCAAAAGATAAAACATCTTAACCCTTACAAAGTATTCGAACTTCTATTAGTAGTTTCTACTTTCTACATGTACCGGGTGTCCCAATAAGAATGGCTCTCGGCCATATCTCAGGAACCGTTTATAGTAGAGCTTTAAAATAAAAAATTTTATAACAAAAGTTGCCTCAGGAAAAGCCTGGAAATTATTTTCATAATAATAGGTCCGCCGCTAGAGGGCGTAATTGAATATCAAAAATAAAAAAATCTAAATTTTACAAAATTTTCTTAATGAAGGGGCACTGGAAATCCGATTATTGTATTCTTCACAAAATTCTTCGCATATTTGATTTAACAAGTGTAACTCTACCTTTGCAAATAAGAGGTGGGGGTGAGTGGGAACCTTGTTATGAAAAAATGGCTGTAAGTCCGGTTCTGCTAAATCAAATTTTGAAAACTGGATCATGTTGAAGACAGATCTTTTTCTTCAATGTAAGCGTGATAATTTTGAACCATCTTAATAAGTAATAAGCCAGCTGGGAGGCGTTATTTATTTCTTTTCAGAAATCTGGTTTTCTTTGGAAAATATTAAATACAAGTATGCATTTTTAATCATACTTTATAAAATTAGATTAAATTAGAAATAGAACAGCGAAAACCGCATGTCGATACCTTTTTTCTATCTCAAGATATCTCGAGAAACGTGTAAATTTTATACAGAACTGTTACTATCACCGGTAAACTAAGTTAATGAAAAGTAGTGTGCTGTGGAAAAAACAAAATAACATTTTGCAGATGTCAACGTATAAATATATAATTAATTAAAACAACAATATAAAGAGAAACAATACTATTAAAATTAAATATAACACAGAACAAAAAGAACTACTCAGTGACGACCTAAATATTCAAATTGTTGCCCATCATACACTACTCTAGAATACATCCAGAGAATACTAAACGCCATTCAAAGCATATCGAGAGCAGAAATTGAGACTGCTGTTCAATCTACTCTTGAAAGAGTAAATGTTTGCAACGAAAATGATGGGCAAAAATTTGAACGTTTATGTCATCACTAAATAGTTGTTTTTATTTCTTTGTAATAGGGCTTGTCAACGCTTCTCATTTGTTCGAGCCTCTGTCGTATGCCGTATAATCCGTGTATAATATTAATATACGAGGTATGAACGAGGCTCGAAACAAATGAGAAGCGTTGAAAAGACCTAATATACGTTGACAGCTGGAAAATGTTTCTTTGTTGTTTCCATAGCACACTACTTTTAATGAATTTCGTTTACCGGTGACAGTAACAGTTATGTTTTTAAATTTACACGTTTTGTAAGATATTTCGAGATAGAAAAAAGGTATTAACATGCGGTTTTCGCTATTCTGTTGATAATTTTGTTTAATTTTGTAATATGGTATTAAAAATGCATGTTTGTATTTAATATTTTCCAAGGAAAACTAGATTTCTGAAAAAAATTAAATAACGCCTTCTAGCTGGCATATTACTCAGTAAGTTGGTTCGAAATCATAACTTTTACATTGACGAAAAAGATCCATCTTCAACAAAACCACGTTTGCAAAATTTCATTAAGCAGAACCGGACTCACAGCCAGTTTTTCACAACAAGGTTCCCACTCACCCCCACCTCTTATTTCCAAAGGTAGACCTAAACTTGTCAAATCAAATATGCGTAGAATTTTATGAAGAATACGACGATCGGATTTCCAGTGCCCCTTCATTAGGAAAATTTTGTAAAATTTAGATTTTTTAATTTTTGATATTCAATTACGCCCTCTAGCGGTGGTCCCACAATTATGAAAATAATTTCCAGGCTTTTCCTGAGGCAACTTTTGTTATAAATTTTTTTATTTCAAAGCTCTACTATAAGCGGTTCCTGAGATATGGCCGAGAGCCATTCTTATTGGGACACCCGGTACATATAATAAACTCGTACATACATCCATTATAAAAACTAATTCGAATACTTTGGAAGCGTTAAGATATTTTATTTTTTACAGAAAAACGGCGCCTCGTATGAAAAAATGAAAAGATAGTTTTTTTATCGCAAATTAAATGAGGAATTCAAAAATGATTGTTAATTCGAAATATGTCAGTGGCGTACTATCTTTTTTTCTTTGAAAATTTCAGACTTACCCCTAAGCGCGCCAATGATGAATATCAAATCCTTAATTGTATGTCAAAACATGCACAATAACTATCTCTTAAAACCCGCCAAGTTTTATTACAATGTTGCCAGTAGTTTCGGCAAAATCGTAAAAAATGTGTAAAATTTTGTTTTCTTCAACGCTTTGCATCTTGAAAATGGATGGCGTTACAAAAAATTTTTATTAAGCACACCCCAATATTACCCCAATATTATTTTTCAATTTTTTACCTACTTCAGTGACGGTGTTACCTTTTTTGAAAAATATGTATAAAATTGTATCAAAAAACAAAAAAAAAACCGAAAAAATGCGGTTTTTTTTATTTTTAAAGGTGCGTTTCACCAATTTTGAAAATTTGAAAAAATTCAGGGTGAAATATTATGCAAAAATACACCTTATATATCTTTTTCGTGAAAACGAGTATCTTGGTTATTTTTTTGTACTCTTACTTAAAATTTTAAAATCGTTCTAAAATTTAAATTTCCCGCCAAAAATTAAAAAAAAAATTTCGCACAGAACCTTTTTAAAGCTTACAATTTTTTTATTTAAAGTTTTTCGCTAGTTCTCGATGCGGCTGAGGTAAAAAATAAAAACATAAAAAGCCTAATTAGGCTCTAGGTCCTAGGTGGATGACATGACCACCTAGGGGGCTAAAAATTTCAGAAAGTTAGTTTCACTATATATGCTAAACGTTGACCTATATGGAATTGGAATCGAGTTGGAGGCACTTTTCATCATCTTACCCGGCTAGGCCCTTTACCTTTATATAATAATTGCATATCACATTATCAATACTGTAGAGCAACATAACATTTTTCTTCTTCAATGACAGTAGGTATGAAATATACGTCAATTTGACAATTTCAATTGACAATATGAATTATTTAAGAAAGTTGCAAGATTTCTCCGCTATTCACGCACGATCGTTTCTCGTATCCCCTTTAAGTACTTGCACACAACGAATAAATACAAAGTGTGTTAATTAAATACTAAGTCTAGTAAAATAAGATTACACTACATGTAAATCAAAATGTAAATTTGTACAGGTTGTAACAAATTATATATCAAAGTTTAGGTGAGTACAAAAGATATTTTCAAGAAAGTATCGAAACCATATAAGGGGATCAATATTTAAATAATTAAAAAGGGGTCATTTTTGAACATTATTTATGTTTTTAACTGCTGAGGTAATTTGAATTTTAATGAAGGTCTTTATTATTTTATTATTTAAATTTAAATTATTTAAATAATTATATATAAAATTTAAAACTCAAATTTGCAAAAAATTATTATTTGCGTTTTATATGTGTAAGGTCTCATTAGTTTTATTTTTATGTATGTTTTCGATAAATGTATTGCTAAATTTAAATTTCAAATAAATTCCCCTCCAAAATGGCATTTGAAAATTGTACTAATTTGTTTATATTTGGTTTTTTTTAATAACGTCGCGAAGATTAAACATTTTGAAATGCCGTTTCGATAATTGGGTACCCGGGAATTTTTCACTAATAAACAAATTTTTTTTCTCATTTTTTCTTCTTCTTTTTTTTTTCGTTATAGTAAAAAATATAGTTTTGCTTGTAGTGGGGGTTTCATTAAAAATGTCCAATCTCCGAGTTGTAGATTTTAGACCTCAAAATATTAAGATTAAACCAAAATTACTTAAACCAGCGTTTCCCAAACTTATTTTTCCGTGGCCCGGTTATTTTTGTGCTTATCCTTCGTGACTCACTATTTACATACTGCATACTCACTACATACACTGGTGTGTGTGTGCACGGTGCGAGGAACGGGGTGCGTGTGTGTGTGTCAGGTCCTAGCAGGTATTCGTTGAAAGCCGCTGAAATGTCATCCGGCAATGAATACACGTTATTATTTTTTTTGTAGTTCTGTTAGCTTTGTAATTTCCTGCGCCCGCGCGACGCGACGGGTCCACAAATTAAGTTTTTTTGTTGCAGCTTCCACCTCCTCTTGTACTTTAAATACAGTTAATTGCTACCTTGTAATGTTATATTTAGTGTTGGAGAACTGTATTCTCCACCCAAAATAAATTCTATTTCACCAACAACAAATTTCCGCGCCGCCTCTGTAACAACCATAAATAATTTCATTACGCAGTGCCTGAAGAAAACTTCCAAGAATGTTAATCTCCGCCCTCTCTTTTACCCAAAGCACCCAACGGAAATATTTGTTAACGGGATGAAAGAGCGGGGTGCAACAGTCAGTCAACTATCAACACTCATTAAGAACGTACGCAAAAACCTCTTTTCATTTACGCTTTTTCGAAGAGAATTCTTCACGCCGCAATTAGCAAAAGGCCGGTACAAAGTGTAAATATATGTGTAGTGGCGTCTTTCACGGATAAGTTGTTAACTCAATTGTTCACATGTAAAATTCTATTTCTTGCCCTTTTCAACTTCATTACAGTCATAGCAAAATAGAGAGTGATTTATTTACATTAACAATTCAACAGGCCAGAATTACAGCATCTTACGGTTCATTAAAAGTTCTCCTCTTAGCTATCGAAGGCTTAGCGACACATTGAACTTACTGCAAGTGCAAAACGCTGGAAAGAGACATTGGAACTACTCCAAACTCTCCATGGAGGAATGTTGAACACCGGCTTCCCTCCATTTTGTTCCTCCGAGACCGGATTTTATTTCTAAGGGCCGAATTTGGCCCTTAGAGCCACATTTGATCCATCGACCGAACTTTCCTGGCCTAAAAACACTCGATTCAAGTTTCTATCTAATTCTATTATTTTGTTAAAAAACATTTCTGGCTAATGCCAACTCTTTCTAAAAGACATTATAAGTGTCGCGTTTTTCGGATATTCTCGTCGAATAGACAATAATTCCAAGAGACAAAGTGATTGCGTTATTTATTCTACGGACAAATAAACATTCTGTGAACAAAAACAGTGATAATAGTTTACTTCAAGAAGTAGTGTTCAAGGACTAGCTGATTCCAGGAACAGCAGCCCACATTCAAGTACCAAGAGCCCAGGAGTGACGTACAAAATAAACTTTTCTATATATGTAAATTCAAAAAGTTAATTTTCAAAGATCTCTTGCGAAATGATACTCTAATAAAGTTAAACACTGTTTAAAGAACTATTCAGGGTTGAATTTTTGGTTTAATATTGCATGCTTGTTAAAATTCAAAAATAAATAATAATTTTATTCAAAAATAAACAAATTAAAGTTATTACAATGAGCAAAAAAGGTTTAAGTAAATTATTAAACAAAAAGCATTCAATTCTAGATTCTGTTAATAGAATTCAAACGTGGCTAGAAGCAAACCATGACTCGGAAAAAGATGTTTTCTCATTCAAAACAAGAGAAGGTCGATTACAAGACCTGTTCTCTGATTACAATAACGTACAGGATGAAATTGAATTCCTGGACGATTCTCAAAAATGTGATCGTGCCATATTTGAAGAAAATTATTTTGCGGTTCTGTCAAAAATACAAAGTTCGATTAGAGCATTGGATATTACCAATACAGGGAGCGTCGCTGCCGCTAAGCAAGCGGCCGTAAAGCTCCCGGAAATAAGCATATGCAAATATTCCGGGCAAATAGGGGACTTCGAAAGGTTTTTTGAGCTCTTTGACACACTGATAATACAAAATCAGTCCCTTTCTGACATCCAAAGGTTTCTTTATTTGAAAAGTTACCTACAGGGTGATTCTCTTAAGTTGGTGGATTCTTTGAAAGTCACAAATGAAAATTTTTCGATTGCTTTAGATATTCTAAAGAACCGCTATCAGAATAAGGTCACAATCATAAATTCTTACTTAACAGAAATTATAGACATTCCTACACTGAGAAACAGCTCACCGCAAGCCCTCAGAAATTTTCTAACTACCGTAACAAAAAATATGCAATTGCTATAAAATTTGCAATTTTCAAGTGCAGAGCTCATTGATATAATTTTAGTTTTCCTGCTAGAAAGCAAATTGGATTTTTCAACAAGGAGACTTTTTGAAACTGAGCGAAATCATTCAGATGTACCAAAATTGGATATTCTTCTTAAATTTCTTGAAAAAAGGTGCATTGTTCTGGAAAGCCTGGAAAATACAAATCCTAGGCAAGCCAAAAACGTAAAAGTTTCACATCATGCATCCAGAAATAACACATCAGAGGACTCAGATAAAAATAATACGTCAAATAATTTAGTTTCTGACTTTTATTGCATTTTCTGCAAAAAGCAAGGTCATAAAATTTACAAATGTCACTTTTTCAAAAACATTCAGCATGATGACAAAATAAAATTCGTGAATTCAAAAGGTCTCTGCGTAAACTGCCTAGGTAGGCATAATTCTAAAGATTGTTCATCAAAACATGTATGTACCGTTTGTAAAAGGCGCCATAATACAAATTTGCACATTGTGGCACCAAATAATAATTCGGGTAAACATAATACTTTTTCTACGACCCATAAAAATGAAAGTCCGTCCACTTCTACAAATTCAAACAATTACGAACGCGAACATTCGTCAAATTCAAACTTTCAAGGTCCTTCGTTTCAAGGGCAAGAACCGTTTACAAATTCCTTTTCTGCTTTGTCCGTAAAAAATTTAAACATACTTCTAGCTACGGCCAAAGTAACCATTTTCGACAAAAACGGGAAACCTTTAACGGCCCGATTGTTACTCGATACGGGAAGTCAAAATAGCTTTTGTACCCAGTGTCTCGCTGATAGGCTGGGCTACAAGCCATATGACATATCTCTAAACATTTCTGGCATAGGCCAACGTAATTCGGTTTCAAAAAAGATGGTCAACATAAAAATGCATTCTAACTATAATAAAAAGTCTTTCAAAATTTCATGTGCCATCTTAGAAAATATTACTTGCAATCTTCCACAGTTCCGCATTCTTACAAAAAAAAATACCAATTCAAAGGGACGTTTTTCTCGCCGATGATTCCTATTACAAACCTAGTCAGGTAGACATCTTGGTTGGGTCTGATTTGTACTACGACTTAATTCTTCCTGACATAATTCCTCTGGGCCCTAGGCTTCCAATTTTGCAGGCTTCTCATCTGGGGTACCTAATAGCCGGCGTGATTGCTCCTCACTTGACGGCACCTACAGTAGCAAACAATGCTTCTGGAGATGTTGCTCTACTTTCTACGTGTAGCACGGACGAGCTGCTCACGAAATTCTGGAACATGGAAGAACTTTCTCAAAAACCTATTCTGTCGGAAGCTGACGAGCTGGCCGAACAAATATTTCAAACTACAACAAAGATCCTTGAAAATGGACGCTTTGAAGTAGATATTCCATTAAAAAGTGCACAAGAACACCAATTACTGGGTGATTCATTTTCTATAGCCAAACGGGGTTTTCTGTCACTCGAAAATAAATTCCAAAAAGATAAAAAATTATTTTTCGAGTACAAAAATTTCATTGACACATATATTTCTTTAGGGCATGCTGAATATGTACCTCTTTCGTTCGTAAATGAAAATTCGGACAAAAAATATTTCATTCCACATTTATGTGTCATCAACGAACAAAATAAAAGTACAACTTTGCGTGTCGTCATGGACGCTAGTTGTAACAGCTCTACAGGAAAAAGTCTGAACGACATTTCATTAAAAGGGTATCAGGTTCAACCCGATTTATTCGACATTCTGGTTCGTTTCAGGCAATACAAATTCATATTTTCCTGTGACATTCAAAAAATGTTTCGACAGACGTGGATCAACAAAGATCAACGCTTTCTACAAAATATTCTATGGAAGGACGATACCCACGATTCTATAAAATGTATTCAATTAAATACTATCACATACGGGACGAATAGCGCCCCGTTTCTTGCGACGAGAGTCTTGCAAGAAATTTCAAATAAAAATAAAGTTCAATTCCCATTGGCCTCGCATTTTCTCGAAAACCAATTCTACGTAGATGATGGTTTATGTGGGTCAAATAATATTCAAGAATTGCTCGAAATACTTCAGCAATTAAATTCTGTTCTAAACCGCCATGGGTTTACTTTACATAAATTCCATTCAAATTCATCCATATTCCTACAACAAATCAACCCAGAACATTCAAAAAATACTACTCAGGAATATGACCTAAATTTCGATTCCACTTCCAGTAAGGTTCTAGGCCTAAAATGGGACCCTGCGGAAGACCAAATAACAATTTCCGTCCCCGAAAATAATTTCTGCCCACCAATAACAAAAAGAAAAATCCTATCTGCGTTAGCGCAATGTTTCGACCCTCTGGGACTCATCAATCCGTTTATTGTTAAAGGCAAAATGCTTATGCAGAAACTCTATCTGCAAAAAATTCACTGGGACACAGAAATTTCGGACAAAACTATTCTAAACGATTGGAACAACTTTCTACAGGACTTGTTACAATTAAAACAATTAAAAATTCCTCGTTTCTATTTTTCTGAAAAAATAATTCTGAAGGTTGAGCTTCATGGATTTGCAGACAGCAGCATGGCAGCTGATGGCGCATGCGTATACCTAAGAACTTTCTATTCAGATGAGACCATCTCTTGTGCATTAGTCTCTTCCAAATCAAGGATAACTCCGTTAAAGACGGTAACACTTCCTATGCTTGAGCTGTGCGCAATGGTTCTTCTTTCAAAACTTGTTGCAAAAATAATTTCTATCTTTGAAAATCAATCTATAAAATTTCATTCAGTCAGCCTTTGGTCAGACTCCCAAGTAGCTCTGTCGTGGTGTAAAAGTCATCCAAGTCGGTGGTCGGTTTTCGTGGCTCACCGGGTAGCTCTTGTCCAAGAGTTGACTCAAAACTTTACATGGCTTCACATAAAGTCTGCGCAAAATGCCGCAGACCTTCTTTCTCGAGGAATGTCTGGTTCTGAAATTCTCAATAGCGACTTCTGGTGGCAAGGTCCCAAATGCTTGCGAGATAAAAATTTCAATGTTTCCAATCTAGTAAATGACAGAGTTCTCGAAAACCTGCCTGAGGAAAGAAAAATAAGCCTCGTGGTAAATTCTAACGTGGAAAATTTCTGGATAAAAATTTTCTCACGTTTCTCAAATATTTCACGCTTAAAACGTACAGTAGCGTACGTATTTCGTTTTATTTCTATTTGTAAAAAACAAAAAATTTCTGAACCTCTCTCTGTTGCGGAGTTAAATTATGCAATGGATTTCATCATCAAGCAAATACAGGGTGATGCATTTTCAAAAGAAATTTCGGCGCTTAAAAATAACAAATTTATTTCGAATAAAAACTTCATGTCACTAAAACCATTTTTAGATTCTTCGAATTTTCTCAGAGTTGGAGGCAGACTTACGAACTGTCCCGACATAGACTATTTGCAAAAACATCCGATACTGCTCCCCTCCAATAATCCTATCGTCAATCTTATCATCAAAAATGAACATCTCAGATTGGGACATGCTGGTGCGCAAACAGTTCTCTCAAATCTTCGTTTGAAATTCTGGGCTCTCAATGGTCTAAAGGAAGCAAAACGAATCATTCGCAACTGCACCATATGTTTCCGATTTTCGTGTGCTCCTGCACAACAGCTTATGGGTAATTTACCTGAAGATAGGTTGTCCATTACAACAAGACCCTTTCAAAAAGTGGGTGTAGATTATGGTGGACCCTTTCTGTTAAAATCTTCTTCACTCCGAAAAGCGCCAAAAATCAAGGCATACATAGCCGTTTTCGTGTGCATGGTGACCAAAGCTGTGCACATTGAGGTTGTTTCTGATCTAACAACTTCTTCCTTTCTATTAACACTTAAGAGATTCATTTCCCGACGTGGTAACCCAACCGTCATTTACAGTGACAATGTCACATGTTTTTCTGGTGCAAAAAACCAACTCTATAACTTATACAAATTTTTTCAAAATAAGTCTAATTCTCAAACCATTATGGAATACCATTCTGAAAATCAAACCTCATGGAAGTTTATCCCCCCTTGATCTCCTCATTGGGCTGGGCTCTGGGAAGCTTCAGTAAAAAGCGCAAAATATCATATGCGTAGGCTAATAGGCTGTTCTTCTTTCACTTTCGAACAGTTTTACACTGTCATGGTTCAAATTGAAGCTGTGATGAATTCAAGGCCTATCTGTTCCATGTCCAGCGACCCTTCAGATTACACCTTTCTCAGTCCTGGGCATTTTATAATTGGCTCCAGCCTGTCAGCGCATCCTGAGCAAAACTTACAAAAAATTCCGGAAAATAAACTATCCATGTTTCAGCAAATTGCAAAAATACAACAAAGTTTCTGGAAAAAGTGGTCTGTTGATTACTTGAACCGGTTACAAAATTCTCCAAAATGGTCCCGACCAAGGGAAAACGTAAAAGTCAATGACTTGGTTCTTCTGATAATGTACCTCCTCTAAAATGGCCTTTAGCACGGGTAGTTGATACAATGCCCGGGCAAGATGGCAAAGTCAGAGTGGTCAAGTTGAAGACCATCGATGGTCAATTCACAAGGGCAATCTCTAAAATTTCGGTTCTCCCTAATCAAGGTAAAGAAGAGTAGGTTAGACCACAAGGCTCTAATGCCGGGGGGAATGTTGGAGAACTGTATTCTCCACCCAAAATAAATTCTATTTCACCAACAACAAATTTCCGCGCCGCCTCTGTAACAACCATAAATAATTTCATTACGCAGTGCCTGAAGAAAACTTCCAAGAATGTTAATCTCCGCCCTCTCTTTTACCCAAAGCACCCAACGGAAATATTTGTTAACGGGATGAAAGAGCGGGGTGCAACAGTCAGTCAACTATCAACACTCATTAAGAACGTACGCAAAAACCTCTTTTCATTTACGCTTTTTCGAAGAGAATTCTTCACGCCGCAATTAGCAAAAAGCCGGTACAAAGTGTAAATATATGTGTAGTGGCGTCTTTCACGGATAAGTTGTTAACTCAATTGTTCACATGTAAAATTCTATTTCTTGCCCTTTTCAACTTCATTACAGTCATAGCAAAATAGAAAGTGTTTTATTTACATTAACAATTCAACAGGCCAGAATTACAGCATCTTACGGTTCATTAAAAGTTCTCCTCTTAGCTATCGAAGGCTTAGCGACACATTGAACTTACTGCAAGTGCAAAACGCTGGAAAGAGACATTGGAACTACTCCAAACTCTCCATGGAGGAATGTTGAACACCGGCGTCCCTCCATTTAGATTGTTCAAGAAGTCAAAAATAGCACAAAGATAGGATACCTTGATTAACCAATTGACGTCATGAAAACTGTCTTTAAGTTGATATATTGCATCCCTAGCCATTGGTGGATGTTGTTCTAAGAATAGTGAAATTTCTTCCTTTAGTTCAATAAGTCTTTTTAAAACATTCCCTTTTGATAGCCAACGCACTTCGCAGTGTAAAAGGTGTTCATGTTCACTTGAAGATCTGAAGCGGCGTGGCGAGGCGACCCGGCATTTTGCTTTCGTGGCCCGTAATTGGGTCGCGACCCACCGTTTGGGAAACGCTGACTTAAACAAACTATGGCTCCTTATTGAGTTACAGGGTGTTTTATTTAATGTTGTTCTGAAGCTATTTCCTTGGAGCCTTTTTATAATTAACTATTTAGATGGGAAATAAGCCACAATTAAATTGAAAAAATCATTTTATTAACGTCTCGACGCCCAAATCGGGTGTCGTTTTCAAAATACAAAATACTACTAAATTAAACAAAAATGTTGTTAAAAGACATTAAAAGACATTTCCTGGTCAAAAAATTTTTACTGAAAATTAAACACCGGAACATTTTCCTTTATACCGAATTAGTAAATTTAAACAATTTTGATTTAACGAATAAATATTGGATAAAGAAAAGCTCTCCAACCCTATGTGAAGTTCTTACCGAAAACACAGTTTTTGCTGATGAAGCTATTAATTTAAAATCACATACAGATATAAATTATTTTGAAACAGTTTTTTATAGCGTTAAATTTATTAAACCAAATTATGTACACTGGAAGAGCAAATAACAACATTATAACAAGCATCTTATCCAATTGACATTACTACAGTACTATCTATACGGATGTTTCCAAATCAGAAGACTGTACAGGTTGTGCCTTTTACATCCCCATGGAGAAGTTAGAAAAAATGTTCAAATTAAAAGTAAATACATCCATATTTAGTGCGGAAGCAATTGCCTTATATCAAGCCCTACTTTTTGTTTCTAACAGAGAATCCTCCGTTATTATTGTTTCAGATTCCATGTCAGTTCTCACAGCCATTAACCAACCTATTTTTCCAACCACATACTCCAATCCCTATATAATATTAATTGAAAAATTAGTGAACCACTTTAAAGAAAATAAAAAATGTGACATTTATATTTATATGGGCCAAATCACACAGTGGATTTAAACATAATGAACATAATGTGGACCAATTAGCCAAATTAATTATTTATTCAGGGGATACCATAGATAGTCCATATGGTGAGACCTCTCCCGTCTGAAAAAATTTCTGATTTGGTTTCTTTGTGGATTCCTATTCAAAAATGTCCCCTTTAAACAAATCTGAAGGGTACCGGGCGCATATTTACAGACGCTAGCGTGTGTAGACACCAGGGTGTTGAAATCAGTTAGGGTGTGGAAAAACAGTACATTTACAGATGCTAGCGCGTGTTGACACCACGGTGTTGAAATCGGTTAGGGTTTGGAAAAACAGTACGTTTAAAGATGCTAGCGTGTGTTGACACTAGGGTGTTGAAATCAGTTAGGGTTTGGAAAAACAGTACATTTACAAATACTAACAGATTTGGACACCAGAGTGTTGAAAGCACCTAGCTTTTTTAGTGATTATACATGCATATATGGTAACGGCTATTGACATTGATTTTATATACCTATTGCTGTGGAAAATATTTAAGTGATTTAGGTATTAATAAATAATTAAACTTTGTTGGGATATAAACAATAATTATATTAACACAAAAGAACATCATAAAAAATGTTGTTCTGAAGCTATCTCCTTCTGGCATTTTTATAATTAACTATTTAGATGGGAAATAAGCCACAATTAAATTGAAAAAAATAATTTTATTAATGTTTCGACCTCCAAATCGGGTGTCGTTGTCAAAATACAAAATACTACTAAATTAAACAAAAATGTTGTTGCTTAGTAAAAAATTCTTCTAATAATTTATTTAATCTTACTCATTTATATCGGCAATTCAGACATATATTATACATTTTAAAGTATTTTTTAGTAAGCAACAACATTTTTGTTTAATTTAGTAGTATTTTGTATTTTGAAAACAACACCCGATTTGGACGTCAAAACGTTAATAAAATTATTTATATAATTGTGGCTTATTTCTCGTCTAAATAGTTAATTATAAAAATAATACATATTAGATTAATGAGCAGATCCATGCCCTTTAGCGTTAGGTTGGTTCTCTGTGATGTTTCTCATCAGGTTTCTGCTTCTTTTTTTTCTTTTGTTGTCTCGGTTTTGGAAAAACAGTATGTTTACAGATGCTAGCGTGTGTTCACACTAGGGTGTTGAAATTAATTAGGGTTTGGAAAAACAGTACATTTACAAATAACACCAAAGAACAACATAAAAAATAATGTTCTGAAGCTATTTCCTTGTGGTATTTTTATAATTAAATATTTAGATGGGAACTAAGCCACAATTGAATTGAAAAAAAATTTCTTAACGTTTCGGCGCCCAAATCGGATGTCGTTGTTAAAATACAAAATACTACTAAATTAAACAAAAATGTTGTGGCTTAGTAAAAAATACTTTAAAATGTATAATATATGTCTGAATTGCAAATATAAATGAGTCAGATTAAAAAAATTGAAGACCTAAGTGGAAGAAGGAGGTATGTAACATTTTCTAAAATTTTGAGTTTCTTAGTGAATGAAGGTGGTATGTAACTTAACTATCATATTATGCCACTTTTACTGTACCTCTAAAAGGCTTAATAAAAGATATTCTAGTGGATGAAGGAGGTATGTAACATATAGAATACAATTCTTGAATGGAAAAATTTTAACTCGAAAACTATTAACTTTAGAGAAAAATTACCAAAGACCTTTTTTGTTTCCAATCATCAAAAGAACCTAAAATAATGTACACAGGCTAAAAAAATGTTTTTTAATTTGTTTAATTTTTTTTTTATAAATGTAGCTAAGGCTAGGGTAGCTATTAATAAAAAAGGCAAGGTAAACGGAAGAAGAAACGCCAGGTCGAAGCAGAAAGGCCAGGTCGCAGAAGACCGTCATGGCTTAGAAACCTGTAGGAATGGTTTAACAGATCCTCTGCATCCCCTTACTGAGCTGCCATTACAAAATTACTATAGCCAGTTTGATAGCCAACATGAACATAGCAACATGAAGAAGAAGATTATTTGTGTTCATTTACATAAATTTATGTAAAACTGAATATAGAGCATTATTTCCTGCCACTTACCCTCTTCATCCATTCAGATAAAGGATAGTTATATAAACTAAAATTAATGGAAAAAGGTGGTATGTACAGTTTTTATTTATTTTTAGAAAAAATGCTAAAAATCAAAACAAATTATCAACATTATATGTAAAGGAATGCTATAGCAATATAAATAAAACCAAATAACACAAACAATATTTTCATGATAAAAGTAGAGGAAAAAAAACTTTAACTGCCCATATCTAAAAGGTAGGCTTTGTAACATACCTCCTTCTTTCACTTAGGTCTTCAATTATTAGAATAATTTTTTACTAAGCAACAAAATTTTTCTTTAATTTAGTAGTACAATCAAACCCGCTTATTGGAATAGCTTTTGTGCCAAGTAGAAGTATTCCTTAAACTGGGATATTCCTTTAAGAGGTATTCTAATAAGCGGGTTCGACTGTATTTTATATTTTGAAAACGACACCCGATTTGGGCGCCGAAACGTTAATAAAATTATTTTTTTCAATTTAATTGTGGCTTATTTCCTATCTAAATAGTTAATTATAAAAATGCCGCAAGGAAATAACTTAAGAACAACATTATTTTTATGTTGTTCTTTTGTGTTAATATATTATTGTTTATATCCCAACAACGTTTAATTATTTATTAATACCTAAATCACTTAAATATTTTCCCACAGCAGTAGGTATATAAAATCAATGTCAATAGCCGTTAGCATATGCATGTATAACCACTAAGAAAGCTAGCTGCTTTCAACACTCTGGTGTCCAAATCTGTTAGTATTTGTAAATGTACTGTTTTTCCAAACCCTAACTGATTTCAATACCCTAGTGTCAACACACGCAAGCATCTGTAAACGTACTGTTTTTCCAAACCCTAACCGATTTCAACACCGTGGTGTCAACACGCGCTAGCATCTGTAAATGTACTGTTTTTCCAAACCCTAACTGATTTCAACACCCTGGTGTCTACACACGCTAGCATCTGTAAATATGCGTACCGGGCGGAATTTTTGGGCAGAAATTGTTTAAACAATTTTTTAAACAAATGCAAAAAATCACGTTTTTTGCTCTGGAACATATATTTTTAGGATTTTTGGGTCATTCTAAACAAGAAAGGTATTTTGTAATTTTTCTAAAAAATTGATAGTTTTGGAGTTATAGGCGACTTAAAATCTGAAAAATGCGAAAATGCGCATTTTCGAGGCTTAAAAACGCATCTTTAAATTAGTATTTTTGAGGTTGCCAGAATACTAATACTACTTATATCGAAGACTAAACATTCAGCTTCAAGATTCTGAAGAGTGATCGTGTTTAGCCTGAATTTATACCGTTGTTTTTTAATTAATAAATATGCCTGTTTATCCGATTTTATGGCCGGTGCAGCGCGCTCTATTTCAAAAATCTCTTATTTTCATTCGAAAAATATTTTTTCTAGATTCTTTTGGATACTCTAAATCAATAAGTTTCTTGACTAAAAAGGGTTCAAGGCAGATTTTGTTTATAAGTTTCTTGACATTTTTCTCAAAAGTTAATAGATTTAAAGTTATAAGCGATTTAAAATCCGAAAAATACCAAAAAAACGCATTTTTGGATTTTAAATCGCTTATAACTTTATAACTGTTAACTTTTGAGAAAAATGTCAAGAAACTTATTTTATTTAGAATGTCCTAAAGACCCTAGAAAAAATATTTTTTGGAGGAATGTTGAAGATTTTTGAAATAGAGCGCGCCGTACCGGCAAAAAATCGTATGGACATTAATATTTAACAATAATTAAAAAACAACGGTGTAAATTAGGGTTAGACGAAATCACCCTTCATAATCTTGAAGGTGAATGTTTAAATATCAGTTTAAGTATTTGGCAACCTTAAAAATACTAATTTGAATATGAATTTTTAGGCCTCGAAAATACGTATTTTCGCATTTTTCAGATTTTAAATCGCCTATAACTCGAAAACTATCAATTTCCGAGAAAATTTAAAAGCTACCTTTCTTGTTTAGAATGACCAACAATTAAAAATATATGTTGCGGTGCAAAAAAATTTGATATTTTGTAATTGTTTAAAAAAATTGTTTAAACAATGTCTGCCCAAAATTTCCGCCCGGTACCCTTCAGATTTGTTTAAAGGGGACATTTTTGAATAGGAATCCACAAAGAAACCGAATCAAAAATTTTTCCAGACGGGAGCGGTCTCACCACATGGAGTAACTACACAGTATTTCTGATTTGGTTGCTGCACGCAAGGCACTCTTGAAATATAAATGGAGTGATCTTTGGTCTGAGTTTTGTTTTACCAACCCAAACAGATACACTTCTTTATACACAGCTGTCCCTGTTTCACATTGGCATAGAAGTTATAATATCCCTAGGCGTTATAATATAACAACTATATCTAGGCTAAAATTTGGACATGCTTGCTTTCCTGCTCATCTTGCAAGAATTCATGTTATTGAGAGTAAAAACTGTGTGGAATGTGAAGTAGACGGCGACCTAGATCATGTTATTTTTGTTGTGCCAAATATAATTTGGAATCCATATTATTATAATATAATAATATAGTTCATATCACCGGTAAATCTCCGTTTAACGTTTTATCTGCTCTAGCGACTCAATAGTATATTAAGTATGGAGAACGGTAAGGGTTTTATACCAATCGAAGAAAATTGTTTGAGATATTGTATTGTATTGTCTGACATCGGTTACCCTTAACGTTCGACATGCTTATAACGTTTTTTGCACGATTGATACCATTATAAATTATAAAATTAAACATTTTCGTCATATTGACTAGTTTCATTCATTTTATCAAGATGGATACTTTGGTTGTTAGGTAGTAACTAGGGTGCATAACAACAATGGAGAATTGAGTTTTTATTTAGTTGTCAATAATTTTTAGTACAATTTTAATTATTATAAATTAAAATATGAGCGAAAGTGAATTTGAAGAAATTGAACGGGCTTGGGAAGAAGGGTGTTCCGCAATTATTCCCGAAAAATCCAAAATCCGTTATCAAAATACCTACCAAAGTTTTAAAAAATGGTGCGAAGGCAAGAATTTAAGAATCGAAGAAAGAGACTCTATTGGCATATTTCGTTCAAAGACATATGCAGTTGAAAGCTCCTGGAAGCCTCTGGGCAGAATATTCAATGATTAAATCCACCGTTTTTCTTTATGATGGCATTGATATTTCCAAGTTTTCAACTTTGATCGCGTATTTGAAGAGAAAAAATGTTGGCTATACGCCTAAGAAGTTTCAATATTAATAAATAATTCGTTAGTTTTCTTTATTCTTTCAAAAAATAAATTAAAATTAAGAGATTTTTTAACTCGACGGTAAGTGAATTACTTACCGTCGAGTTGGAGTACTTACCGTCGAGTTGGATTACTTACCGTCGAGTTGCTAGTAAATTTCACATACTGACGTAAAATCTGTCACGGTAAATAGTCAAAAATGATCAATCGTGCAAAAAATAGATTAATTTACAAATGCATAATCGATTTTTTACTAAATGTAACATTTTTCTTTAGCTCGAAAAAGAAAATATTTTTGTTTTTACTTTTTACCCTTGTTTTCTCCCCTTTATATATTTAATCATATTTACCGTGGCCTAGTTTTCCTGTGTATGTTATATATATAATGTCCTGATGGGCCCCTGGACGTGAACCGAGTGGTCCATGTTAATTGTATGTGTTTATGGATATATCTTTCTTTCTTTCTCACCTTCCTTGTACCCTATCAGGGTGTCGGATTTGGGATCGCTATTTTAATTTAAATTCTCCCGTCTCTTCCATTCTTTTCTGTTTTCCGCCATTATTTTTAATTCCTCGAGTGATTTTCCTCTAACTTTTCCCGCCTCTACTATTTGCTGTATCCATGTTTTTCTTGGTCTGCCTCTTTTTCTTTTTGTTATGTTTCTTGCTTCGTGGATTCTTCTGCTCATACCAATTCATTTGTCTCTTTTTTAGTTTATTCATGATGGGTTCTTGGTTGGCCATTCTCCTAATAGTCTCGTTGCTTAACCTATCTCATTCTGTCTTTCCAACTATCTTTCTTAAATGTCTCATCTCCATTGCATTTATTCTGCTCTTATGTTTTTCTAGAATTGTCCAGTTTTCACTTGCGTAGAGCACAGTCGGTATCACTATTGTTTTATACATGTTTATTTTTGTCTCTCTTGCAAGTTCTCTTTTCCCCAGTATTGGGGCTAGTGCATAATATAACTTGTTTGATTTCTTTGCTCTATTTGTTATTTCCCAGTCTATGTTTCCGTCGTTAGTAATGATACTTCCCAGGTATTCGTAAGTTGTAACTATTTCCAGTTCTGAGTTTTTGCATTTTATCTTTATTTCATTATCTCCTTTGCCGTTGATTATCATTATGTTACTTTTTTCCTCATTTATTTCCATTTTTAGCTCTCCTATTTCCTCTACCCATATATCCATTAGTTTCTGCATTTTGTTCTCGGAATCTGCTATTAGTACTATGTCGACCGCCTACATTAAGGACTCTATTGTTACCGGCTGTAATCTATGGTATCCTATTATTGCCTGTAGTTGGTTGATTCTTGCTCTAGTTTTTCTTATTAATTCATTCATTACGATTATGAATAGCAAAGAGCTGAGACTATCTCCTTGTTTAATACCTCTATTCCAATTAAATTCTTCTGATCGTTCCTCTGCTATTTGTACTCTTTTTTTTACCTCTTTGTGGTTATGGATATACATGTGTATATATAATACATAGGTATATATTTTCTGTTCTTTTCATTAAATGTTGTATTGCGCCTAATGAGATTAATAAATCATGTAACTGGCTGTATGGCAAAATACCAAAGCCATTAAAAACAAAAAAAAAAGACGAAAATAACAATGGAAGGATAGACAGCAGCGATAATAACAGACGGAGTCACCAAAAATATAGAAATAGCAACAGGAGAACGATAAGGTCACTCTCTATTAAGGCTAATTTATGTTAACGGGTAAAAGGGGGAGAAGCGTACTTTTGAAGTGTGTAAAATTAATAATTCTTAGCTGAGCGCTTTCGGCTTATAAAGCCATCTTCGGAGCTATGCTACAATAAAAGATCTCTAATGAATAATTGATCTTAGAATTCAAAGTTTAACTTACGTCAAAAAGGTCAAAATACCACTATGAAGAGAGATGGGTTCCATTTATGATATGAAATACTTCTGTTTCTTGTGCAGTTTTTTATTGGTTGGAAAAAACCTTGTCTGTGTGTTTAAAAAATTGTTCAATTTGCTGTTGGTTATTTTTTGTATCCAGAAAAGTTAAACATCAAGAACGAGCACAAAGGACTTTCACACGAAAATTACATTATATATAAAACGAATATTTGATCATGGTAAGGTCAAAAAAACCTTACCATTTGAATACTGCGGTGTCAGATAGCAGAATGGTCGCCTCGCATGGAGGATTTTTAATGACAGTCGATGTAGACAGGGTGTGCTCGTTAAGGTGTCTTCACATTTTCTCTTATAAAGTGACAGTTGACATATGACATTTTTAGCAATTGGATTGAACAACTTTCCAACAAAGTCTGTAGTTACATAAATCTGGTTTTTAAAAAAATAATGAAATACATATTGAAAAGAGACTTAAGGTCTAAGATAAACCAATCGACAAGTTTTCCTCCACAAACCAAACTCGAATCGGTTTTGAAAATTAATACATGATGTAAAGAAACTTGATGGTGAAGATTTTAGGAAGATGGGAAATAAATTAACAATGAATTTTGTGAAATGTGATTTGTAAAGAATAAGCTACCAAATGATTTTTTACAAATATTGTTTTAAATGATGCTTTAGTAAAGAATTAAAAACTTTAAAAATTATTTTTTGATTGCATGAGGTCAAACTTCTTCCTCCAGAATCTCCCACAAGGGTTTGAACAAAGGTTTATAGTTGTAATTAAGATTGATTTGTGTATTCAAGCAAAAATCAGGATTAAGTTTCATTTCTTTAGTTATCTCTAGATCTTCTGAAAGGTTCATTTGTCTATAGTTTTTGATTGGGATGTTATGTAAAATTGTACTGTTTTCGGAAGGAGATAAATAATGGTTGCTAAATTTAACATGATAACCAACATTTGATTTTTCTGGATTGTTGAGATGTTCTTTGATCCTCTGAGATAGGGTCCTCATAGTCCTGCCCACATAAGTCATGTTACAATCCCCACAAAACAGTTTGTAAATACCACTTTTATTTAGTTTGTCGATTTTATCTTTGGTGTGTCTGAAGATGGATTTGATGTTATTTTTCGTTTTGAAAGATATGTTAAGGTTACTGACTTTATTACAAAGTAATCTTGATACTTTTTCTGAAATTGGCCCTAAGTTGGATAAGGATCTATAAATAGCTGTAGTGTTGGGTTCGTTCTCTGTGTTAAAAGCTTGATTTAGTCTCTTTTTGAGTAGTGATCTTCTAATGACCTTATCTACGGTAGAAGAGGGGAAATTATTTTTGTTTGCTATTTGTTTAATAATTGAAATTTCGTGGTTGTAATTGTCTTGGGACATGGGGATGTTAAGAAGTCTGTGGACATAACATTGAATAGCTGCCATCTTATGTTGAAAAGGATGGTTAGATGATATGGGTATCATATGGTCTGTTTGAGTAGGTTTTCTAAATACTGAGTATTCTAAATGAGTAGACGATGAAGAAGTGGAAGATTTATTCTTTTTGATGGTTAGGTCTATAAAATTGATCATGTTGTTGGTTTCTAACTCTAATATGAACTTAATTGCTGGATGTAGGTTATTAATTATTGAAAGAATGTTGTTAGGTTCTGAAGGAGGACCTTCTATAAATGCTAAAATATCATCAACATGTCTGTATGTCCAGCAATGGGAAATCTTTTATCCCCACTACTTGCAGATCTTTTCCTAGATTCTCTTGAAAATAAATTTGTCCATTCACATCCACAAATAATCCTATGGTACAGATATGTTGATGTTATTTTAGCATTTATAGAAGGTCCTCCTTCAGAAACTAACAACATTATTTCAATAATTAATAACCTACTTCCAGCAATTAAGTTCACATTAGGGTTAGAGACCAACAACTTCATCAATTTTCTAGACCTAACCATCAAAAAGAATACATCTTCCACTTCTTCATCGTCTACTACTTTAGAATACTCAGTATTTAGAAAACCTAGTCAAACAGACAATATGATACCCGTATCATCTAACCATCCTTTTCAACATAAGATGGCAGCTATTTAATGTTATGTCCACAGACTTCTTAACATCCCCATGTCCCAAGACAATTACAACAACGAAATTTCAATTATTAAACAAATAGCAAACAACAATGGTTTCCCCTCTTCTACCGTAGATAAGGTCATTAGAAGATCAATACTCAAAAATAGACTAAATCAAGCTTTTAACACAGAGAACGAACCCAACACTACAGCTATTTATAGATCCTTATCCTACTTAGGGCGAATTTCAGAAAAAGTATCAAGATTACTTCGTAATAAAGTCAGTAACCTTAACATATTTTTCAAAACGAAAAATAACATCAAATCCATCTTCAGCCACACCAAAAATAAAATCGACAAACTAAATAAAAGTCGTATTTACAAACTGTTTTGTGGGGATTGTAACATGACTTATGTGGGCAGGACTATGAGGACCCTATCTCAGAGGATCAAAGAACATCTCAACAATCCAGAAAAATCAAATGTTGGTTATCATGTTAAATTTAGCAACCATTCCTTCTCTCCTTCCGAAAACAGTACAATTTTACATAACATCCCAATCAAAAACTATAGTCAAATGAACCTTTTAGAAGATCTAAAGATAACTAAAGAAATGAAACTTAATCCTGATTTTTGCTTGAATACACAAATCAATCTTAATTAAAACTATAAACCTTTGTTCAAACTCTTGTGGGAGACTCTGGAGGAAGAAGTTTGACCTCATGCAATCAAAAAATAATTTTTAAATTTTTTAATTCTTTACTAAAGCATCATTTAAAACAATATTTGTAATAAATCATTTGGCAGCTTATTCTTTACAAATCACATTTCACAAAATTCATTGTTAATTTATTTCCCATCTTCCTAAAAAAACTTCACCATCAAGTTTCTTTACATCATGTATTAATTTTCAAAACCGATTCGAGTTTGGTTTGTGGAGGATAACTTGTCAATTGGTTTATCCTAGACCTTAAGTCTCTTTTCAATATGTATTTCATTATTTTTTTAAAGACCAGATTTATGTAACTACAGACCTTGTTGAAAAGTTGTTCAATCCCACGGTTATTAGACTTTATTACGGTTGTCTTTTCCGACGGTGGTGGGGAGACTTATATTTTTGACTTTACGTCACAAGAGTTTACATTCCCATATTTTTAAATGATTTTCGATCATTGAATGTGTGTTATGTGTATATATGTGTATTATTTGTGTTATTATGAAATAATTAGACAAATAGTACACATTTTATCTTATTCCGGGTAGTGAATCGTAAAAACGGCCATAGGAAACTCAATATAAAATTCCGAATTGTTGAATTCCTGCTTCCCTAATTATTTTACATCAAAAGTCATGCGAGAATACTTGTAGAGAATTAAAATCTGTATTAAAATCAAAAGTTAAAATCGTTCTACGATTTAAATGCATTCCAAAATTTTGAAAAATATGATACATTTGCCACAATAGGTATGCGTGTAAAAGTAAGGCCACACGTTACTATTTAACTGACAGTGCTCACACCATTGACTGAATAAAAAAATCTTTATTATTAATCCTTTCTCCGCAACTGAGGGTATCTTATCAACTGTATTGTTTTTAAACAATAGATGATAAAATAAAAATATTGACAGTTCAAAAATGTGAATATTATTGCATTGTGTGTAGCCTAAGTTTGGGCTGAAAACTAAAATATATTACATTTTTACAAAATTTTGGAATATGTTTAATTACGTAGACCAATTTTAACATTTATTTCCAATACAGATTTCAATCCTCTACAAATAGTTTCTAATGTCTTTTGATGTACAATAATTATTAGGGAAGCTGGAATTCAACAGTTCAGAATTTTACATTGAGTTAATGCAAAATTTTGACGCATGTCAAAATTCTCAATGTGTTTTAATTGTATTCATTTTTTTCGAATCCTGAGAAAACTAATAAATATTTTTGAAAAATTTAAACTCAGAATGAAAGACTACATTATTACCTATAGGGCTGAATGTCCCTGAAAACTTCTATAATGTTTATTTTAATAAGTTACAGGGCTGAAAATAAAAGAGAAGTGTGATATTTAATTTCAAATATTTCATTCAATAGAATCTGTTTGTTTATTCTAAGGGGCTTTCCGCCCTCGGTAATAATGTAATCTTGCATCCTGCGTTTAAATTTTTCTAAAATACTTGGTTTTCTCAGGATTCGAAAAAAATCATATTACGATTCAAATGACAGTAAACTCTCGTGACGTAATCTCACCCTTAATGTTCATTGGTTAGTCGATTTAGGCAACCGTAGTAATGTCTAAGAACCGTGGTTCAATCCAATTGCTAAAAATGTCATATGTCAACTGTCACTTTATATGAGAAAATGTGAAGACACCTTAACGAGCACACCCTGTCTACATCGACTGTCATTAAAAATCCTCCATGCGAGGCGACCATTCTGCTATCTGACACCGCAGTATTCAAATGGTAAGGTTTTTTTGACCTTACCATGATCAAATATTCGTTTTATATATAATGTAATTTTCGTGTGAAAGTCCTTTGTGCTCGTTCTTGATGTTTAACTTTTCTGGATACAAAAAATAACCAACAGCAAATTGAACAATTTTCTAAACAGACAGACAAGGCTTTTTCCAACCAATAAAAAACTACATAAGAAACAGAAGTATTTCATATCATAAATTGAACCCATCTCTCTTCATAGTGGTATTTTGACCTTTTTGACGTAAGTTAAACTTTGAATTCTAAGATCAATTATTCATTAGAGATCCTTTATTGTAGCATAGCTCCGAAGATGGCTTTATAAGCCAAAAGCGCTCAGCTAAGAATTATTAATTTTACACACTTCAAAAGTACACTTCTCCCCCTTTTACCTGTTGTCATAAGTGTGTACAAAACTATTGGTCTTTACATTTATTAATTTATGTTAGTACGGGGCGTGCACGATACGTGTCATAGAACAATAGAAAGCGCAGTTTGAATCAGTTCCCCGGAGTCGCCCCGTTCCGTTGTATGGTAAACTAGCCAATGCTTTTCATATCAGACGATTCTTAAACGTACCCCGTAAGACAGCCGTGTCTTCCACGTCCTCATCCTAACATCAGCCTTTAATGTCACAATTATTTATGTCGCTATAGGAGAAACAATAAGAGCCACAGAAATAAAACTTACAATCATAACATCGACCTTTGCTGACGACATAGCATTGATTAGCACAAACCTAAAAACAGCTTAAAGGAAGATTTTACAAAGTTGTGTAACGAAGCATCCAAAATAGGCTTAGCAAAAAATCAAAACTAAATTTCAAAATGTCAAATATCAAAATACCTAATATGCTCAAGAAAAAATAGTTCAGTTAATGTGACAAGTGTAAATATTAGTCACTATGAGTTTGAAAAGGTAGACCACTTTAAATATCTTGGGGCAGACGTAATGGAGCTAATGATGGAAGCACAGTAATCAATGAAAGAATCCAGGAAGAAACCAGAACCTACTGTAAATTAAACAACTACCTCAAAGATAAGCAGCTTACTCATAATACTAAACTAAAAATTTGCAGACAGCAATTACACCAGTAATCACATATGGTGCTGAATAATATGGCTGACAAATAAAGATGAAGAAAGATTGAGGATCCTAAGAGAAAAATAGTTCGAATGATAACAGGTCCACTTAATTTACAAAACTGATGAATTACGAAGAAAGAGAACTTTTGAAAGGGGAAGACATTGTCAGATTTATCAAGGCATAGAGACTCAGATGGCGAGGACATATATAAAGAATAAATCCAGGATCAGTTATGAAGAAAATCACCAAATAGAGACATGTACATACCTATCAGGCACACCATGAGGAAGACCCACAACCAGATAGTCGATAACCTCAAGAAGATGGGAGTTTATTAAAACGTTTTTATATACTTGGCTTGGTTGTTGTCACGGTCTCCACAAATTTTGTAATCCATTTTAAAAATAGTTCTAGGCTACCTAGGTACCTGAAATTTTCAGAATAGCTTAGAACTAGCTAACAATGTAATGTTTAACTGCTATTATACAGGGTGATTGATATTGGAATAATGGATAGCGATAAAAGTTAATAACAAAAATTGTAGCCAACTTTAAACTTCACATTACAAAATTAGTTAGAATGTTACAGAGTGTTCGATAACATAGTGACAGATCAAAGTTATGTTTTTTTAAATGGAACACCCTATATTTTAATTTACATTCGAAATCTTCTTAACTTCTCCATTGGAATTTACAAAGTTATAACCAATTTTATATGAAAATCGTAACAGTTTAACTCCCTGTAAAAATAAAAATCAGCACAATGGCAATGGTTTATTGATGCTATATTTTTTTATTTATTGTCAAAATTTTCATAAATGATCGATATTGTTAATTTTCTTTATATTAAAAACAGGATGAGTCAAAACGCAAGTACATTATTTTCTCAGTCATTTTAAATGGAACACCCTGTGTTTTATATCACTATCGAAAAGTACCATTACCGTACTTTAATTTTTATATAACATGACCTTTGTCTAAATTTATTATTTTTCGAGATATTTTCATTTTTAAGAGCAAATTATTAAGAGGAAACAGTAGCGATCAACAGGTAGCGAAAACGCGTTCCAAGATTGCGGCTGTAATTTTGAATATTTTTTCGAGATATTTGGCACACATATTCGTAATATAATAAAGAATGGCGGTACAGAGCCCAATTTGAAAAATATATTAATATGTGGAAATTACTCTGTAATTAAATAAAATATTAAAAAAACGAGCCTGTACCGCCATTAAGAAGAACAAAAAATACGCTTTCTTCAAATAAACTTTTTTATCCGATGCCTAGATTTTGTGTCATTTTGGATCTCCTAAAATTTTTTATTTCATTAGTAGTTCCAAAATGACACAAAATCTTGGCATCGGATAAAAAAGTTTATTTGAAGAAAGTGTATTTTTTTGTTCTTCTTAATGGCGGTACAGGCTCGTTTTTTTAATATTATATTTAATTTCAGAGTAATTTCCACATATTAATATATTTTTCAAATTGGGCTCTGTACAGCCATTCTTTATTATATTACGAATACGTGTGCCAAATATCTCAAAAAAATATTCAAAATTACAGCCGCAATCTTGGAACGCGTTTTGGCTACCTGTTGATCGCTACTCTATCACCTTAATTACGGGTCTAAATCTATCCAAATTTTAGACAAGCCATGACTGAATTGTCTAAAACTGACCATTTTCGATTACTGATTATCAATCTGTAGTTGGCTACAATTTTTGTTATTAACTTTTATTGCTATCTATTACTATAACGGATCTACGGAGCTTTACCCCACTAATCAATCACTGCGTATGGATAAATCGATTTTTTTTATTTCAAACTATTTTAAAAATGTGGCTAATATAATGATAGTTTAAAGTACGTTAATAAATCGATATCGACAAATTCTCAGTGGCATTAGACTGCAGATCGAGAGTTTCCTAGTTCGAACACGGCTGTTGCGTATCTTTTTTTATTTTTTTAATAAATAATTATAGCTGATATACTTAAAATTCTTATTTTATAATTTAATTATTATATATACCATTTTAAACAACCGTGGTATTATAAAAAGTACTTTTTGTATAATACCACGGTTTGTAATTTTTGGAATTATAATTTTAAAAGTTAACACACCTACTAAGAATTCATATTTTATTTTTTCGAAACATGTTGTGTCCTGTTGTTCTGAAGCTATTTCCTTGTGGCATTTTTATAATTAAGTATTTTCTATGGGAAATAAGCCACAATTTTACTAAAAAATGAATTTATTAACGTTTCGAAGCCCAAATCGGGTTTCGTTGTCAAAATACAAAATACTATTAAAATAAACAAAAATGTTGTTGCTAAGTAAAAAAAATTCTTCTAATAATTTATTTAACCTGACTCATTTATATTGGCAATTCAGACGTATATTATACATTTTAAAGTAGAAGACTTTAAAATGATATCGCCAATATTTATGAGTTGCGTTCCTGGGACGACTTTACTAAAAGATAGTTCATGCGATTACATGAAATCAATCCCAACTCAAGAATATCCGTCGCAAAAAAAATCATAGCATGTTGTGTCCTGTATATAACAAAACCGTGTTATTAGCATAAGTACTTTTTTATTATAGTGTAATTTTTGGAATTTTAAGCATTTCATATCGTCAAATTATTTTATATTCTCTCCTATAAATAGAATAACGTTTTATTATAAAAAAGATATTTTTTATAGAAGTGTAAATCTTATTTTAATTAAGAAGATGGGAGTTTATTTTTATTAAGAGCATCAGAACTAGCATCAAAACTAAGCGAGTTACGCTCAAAATTAACTCTTTTATACTATCTTTTATAATAACAAAATCCTTTTTATGTTAAAAAAATCGTGAAAACCTCCCTCGACTTAGCACTTTACAAATTACCTTACTTTTTTTATATGACCTGTAAGTTTCACTGGTTCAAACTGTTTATTTTTGAAAGAATTCTAGTTGAAAAAGCTTGAACGAGGCATTATTCAGTATAATACTAATTTTAAACAGCCATACCAACCAATTTTTGTCTTGCAGAAAAACAAAATAAAACAAAACTATTTACAAAAGCCAAATCTACATTTCTTTACTCCTTGAGATTTTTTGTATCACTAATACTTTTTATAAAACCCCGTATACAATATACCCATTGACATAATAAAAGCAGACACCGAGCAGTCAGTAGAGAAGCTACATATACTTTTGAATAAAATATGGAAGGACGAAGAATTGCCAAAGGAGTGGAAAGAGGGATTGATTATAAAAAAAACCCAAAAAAGAGACCTGAGCAAATGCAACAATTGGCGTGCAATAACACTACTAAGTGCCACATCCAAAGTGCTGACCAAAATCATTTTGGAAAGATTGAAGCCGGAACTAGATAAAAAACTGAGAAACAACCAAGCAGGCTTCCGTTCCAACCATGCCACTATTGATCACATTTGCACCCTTAGAATTATCTTGGAACAAACAAATGAATGGAATAAAGATATAGATGTGAGTTTTATCGACTTCGAAAAGGCCTTTGACCGTGTAAATAGGGCACAGATGTGGAAAATCCTTAGATTATATGGGATACCACAAAAAATCATAAACTTTATTAAACTCTTCTACGAAGGATACAAAGCCAAACTAGAACATTCAGGTGAAGTAACAGAAGAAATATCCATAGAAAGTGGAGTCAAACAGGGTTGTGTACTATCCCCTACCCTATTTCTTATTATGATAGATTGGGTAATGAGGAAAGTAATCGACGATCGAACAGGCATCAGGTGGAACCTTTTCAAACAGCTAGAAGATCTCGAATTTGCAGATGACATCTGCCTGATAACTGAACACCGAAATCATATGCAAGCAAAAACTGACAAATTGGCACAGTACTCCGACACGATCGGACTTCGAATAAACACAGAAAAAACTAAACTTCTAAAAAATAATAACCATCCAAATAATAAAATAATGATATACGGTAAAGAAGTAGAAGAGGTAGACAAGTTCACATATCTGGGATCTGTCATGGAAAGGAGCGGGGGGAGTAAAAACGATATACAGACGAGAATAACAAAGGCGCAACACGCATTCAACGCTTTAAATAGAATTTGGCAAACAAACGAAATATCGGAAACAACAAAAATTAAAATCTTTAACAGTTGCATTAAAAGTATACTGCTCTATGGAGCAGAAACATGGAAACAGGACGAAAATACAACTAAAAAACTACAAACATTTGTAAACAAATCTCTAAGAAAAATCCTGAAAATATACTGGCCAAACAAAATAACTAATACAGAACTATGGGAAAGGACAAAACAAACTAACGTATCTATTACAGTCAAGGAAAAAAAATGGAAATGGATCGGTCACACTTTAAGGAAAGACCAAAGCAGCATAGCAAGACAAGCACTTGAATACCAACCAGAGGGGAAAAGAAAGAGGGGCAGACCAGACAACAGCTGGAAAAGAACAACAACGAGAGAACACGAAAAAATTGGACTAAGATGGGGCGAAGTCAAAAAGAGAGCAAAAGATAGAAGAGAGTGGAGGGAATTAGTTCACAATTTATTCAGAGAATAAAAACAAAAGAAGATGCGCTGTCCCGGCCAGACAGCAATCTTACACTTTTGGCCAAGAAACGCATAAGCGCCCAATACTCCACAAGGAGGGATGGAACGAGAGAGAGAGATACTTTTTAAGTTATTTTGAAAGAAGTCTATTTTTCCAAAAAAAAACTTTTTTTTTACTATAAAACCAAATCTTTTCAAAAAGAACTTCAAACTGGCAAAACTTGCAGATCATATAAATAATACATATTTATGACAAAGCGCTCACGATTAATTTTATTTGGACTGCTAAATAGGGGGAGATTTTCACGATTTTTTTTTACCAAAAAAAGGGGTCAACTTTATTTTAAGCGTAACTCGTTTAGTTTTGACGGTAGAAACTTGTATATAATAATTATTCCAACCAACTATTTAACAACTTTTTAGAACTAATTTACAGCTTTAATCATTTAACAGGATTACATCCTTTAGTTAAGTAAAGCTGTGAGCGGTTCCTTTTGGGAATAAGAAAAAAGGAGAAAAGGAAAGAAAAAGTCATAAAACTATTAATTACACCAGCTTACCTCCGCCGTTTCTATAACAAAGATAAGGAAACCGCCAGACGTTAGCCAAATCGACCGCGAATCCAATGATGGATAATAAAAAGTCCGTGTTGGAGCCCCAAGTCTCTCGATTATCATCTGGGCCTCCCGTTATGGAATCTGGATCTACATCGGCCGCCTGACTGGAACTGGTCGACAGAACAAAAGATTCGTGCTCGTCTTCTTCCAGTTGAACGTGTAGATCTTCTGTAATTAAATTTTGCGTTTGTAGAATACATCAAAATTATTATTATCTTAATCTATATTGAAATTTGAATCTTTATAATATAGAAATATTAAAATATTTATTTTATTATTTGGATTTTGGATGTTGAAATATTTTGATACTGTTTTCATACATATGTAGATATTATCTATTTACAGGGTGTTTCATTAAGAATGTCCAATCTCCGAGTTGAAGACTCTAGACCTAGACCTCAAAATATTAAGATTTAATCAACATCACTTATATACAAGGCGAAATCGGCGGGTTCGCTGGAAAAAATATTCTCATGAGATTTTTTTGCATAAGGGGATATCCATAAACTACGTCGTTGAGAAGAGGGAGGGGGGGCTTGCTTATTTCGACGAAATACGACAGGGGGGGGTATGAGTGCACATTCGACGTCGTTTAATATACAGGTATATTTAAATTTGTCGCTATTGTCTCTAAAAATATAATTTTTACTAGCTTTATCAGCATTAAAGTATCAGATATTCATATAAAAACGTATAGTTTTTGAAATGAAATTGAAAATAAAACAAAACGTTTACGAATAAATACACCTTTGTTAAAATTAAAAAGAGTTCTCTTATAGATACTTTTATCGCATACTATACATTTCGTTTTTATGTCACAGCCTTAAAATATGATTAGGTAACACTTTTGTACAGGACAACAACTTCTATATATTATACAGAACAACGTCTGGAAGCAAACAATATTAAATTGTTAATTCATTTATGTGCTGCATACTGTGTGTGAAAAAATAGTTCTGAAAGAATGAATGGAAATAAAATATTGTGTTCTATTTAGTTAGTAATTATTTATACTTAGAGAAGATTTATACGCAAAATCTTGGTCCAATTCTATTTAAATGCATTCATTTTTTCCAATACTCAGAAAACTAATAAAAATTTTTGAAAAATTTAAACGCAGATTGAGAGATTGCATTATTACCGAGGGCCAAAAGTTTCTGAAAACATCTATAATGTTTATTTTAATAAGTTACAGGGATAAAAAAAGAGAATATTTAGTCGATTTTTAAGTTACAAAATTTCATTCAAAAGAAACCTTTTGTTTATTCTAAGGGACTTTCAGCCCTCGGTAATAACCTAGTCTTTCATTCTGCGTTTATATTTTTCAAATATATTTATTAGTTTTCTCAGGATTCGAAAAAAGAATGCATTTAAATAGCATTGGACCAAGATTTTGCGCCTACCCCTAATTGTTCTTGTTATGATACTTTCGCAAATAAAGTTTCAAGGTTGAATAAAAAAACAGAAATAACATTGAATTTTTTTAAATCACTGAAAGGGGGGTCGTGAACTGCAATGACGACGTCGACATGGGGGGGTTCGTCTGTAAACGACGAATTACGATGGAGGGGGGTGAGGGTATTAAAAAGTTCAAATTTTTTACGACGTAGTTTATGGATGCCCCCTAATCACATTCGTGAGACACCCCAGAATAAGGTTCAAGAAGTCGCCCACGCGAAAAGTGGTCCAATTTTTTAGATTTTTCGGGCCATTCCGGACAGAAAAGGTCTCTTATAATTTTTCTCTAAAGTTGATCGTGTTCGAGTTATAAGCAATTTAAAATTTGAAAAACGCGAAAATGGCCATTTAAAGACTTAATAACTCGGTTAAAAATGTTTATTATGAAAGTCAGAAAGTGACTAAATCAAATGTAAAGCCCCCCTTCATGATCCTGAAGAAATTTGTCTCACTAATTTATTACTAAGCTGTTATTTTTAATTATTAATAATGAGTGGTATTTAAGATCGTATTGACGCGGCTGTAAATGTGAGGTGTGAGTGAGATGCGCCATTGGACTGAGTGAATAGCATCTCTTTTGCACTCATCATGGACGGCTGCCTAATACGTGTATGGCGCCCATTATTTTTACTTAAAAAATTTCGTCAGGATCTTGTAGGGGGCTTTAAACTTTGATTTAGTTACTTTCTGACTTTCATAGTAATAACTTTTAATATGCTTTTACATCGAAAACGATTGACTTTAGAGAAAAATTATAAGAGACCTTTTTTATCCAGAATGGTCCAAAAAACCTAAAAAAAAATGTTGCGGTAAAAAATATTGATTTTTGCAATTTGATTAAAAAAAATTTATGTTAAAAAAAATTTGGACCACTTTTCGCGTGGGCGACTTCTTGAATCTTATTCTGGAATGTCTCACGATTGTGATTACGCAAAAAAATCTTATGAGAATATTTTCTCCAAAGAACCCGCCGTTTTCGACTTGTCTATTAAATAAAATATGACTGCTTACTGACTAAGAGGGTGTTTTATTTATAAATTTAAAAACTATTTGTACCCAGTACTTTAAAACCATTTGACATATTATATCCTTGCCTTCCTTGGCGGAAAGTGTAGGAACTATACATTCTACTTAATTATGCTATACAGGGTTGGCTAAAGAAACGAATCCTCATCGATATTTGGTAGTAGTTATTAAATTTTAAAGAAATTCTAAGACACGTCGATTTTTAATTTTAAATTACAATTTTTTTGATATATATTTCATACTAGTGACGTCATTCATCTGAGCGTGATGACGCAATCGATATTTTTTTTAATGGGAATAGGGGTTGAGTGGGAGCTCATTTGAAAGGGTATTTAATTCTCCATTTAGTAATATAGCATTATATTTACATTTAGTAATTAACATAATTATTTAGTCAGGTTGTCCAAAAAATTTAATTAAATTAATTGACAAAAAAAGACGAATATATGTAATTTATTTTATCCAAAATTCATTTTACTGTTGTCAGAAAACAGAAGCTTAAATTCAATGTTCAAGCCAGCTCCCGCCATCCGCCTGACTCATGAAAGTTAGCAGTAAAATGTATTTTAAATTAAATAAATTACATATTTTATATTATTCTTCTTTTTTGTCAATCAATTTAATTTAAAAAAATTTGGCCACCCTGTATAAATAATTATGGCAATGTTTATATTACTGAATAGAAAATTAAATACCCTTTCAAACGTGCTATCACACAATCCCTATTACCATTTAAAAAAATCATCGATTACGTCATTACGCCCAAATGGATAACGTCACTAGTATGAAATATATGTTCCGTGGTGTGGTTGGATGCGTGTGTAATAACCTTATCGTCCACGGAAACAAATAAAATAATATTATATAAATCGTAAAAACAACAAACTGTCAATAATATATTTATTTCGGTAAAGAGCGTGTTTTGCTTATATCTTAAGGGTGTGTTGTTGACCTATTCCGACGCCCGCTGGGTTGTGACTAAACGGACAGCAAGCTGTAACTGAACTAAACTACAAATATTAATTTGTCATCATGTGGTTTTACCATATGGCCAGACAGGCGATAATTTATTAGATCTGGTGTTTTAAAAGCTGAAAAGGCATTTTATCTGAATAGGGATAGATTTCATTTCTTAAACCTGAACAGGCCCTTCCATGCAAATGGTTTGGTACATTATCAGATGAAAATGTGAATTTTAAATGGGACCTATTATTTCGTTTTGAGAGAAAAGGTATTAAAAATTAAAAATTAAAATTAAAAAATAGTAATTGAAGCGTGTCGCCAAGACACCATCCTTCGAGAATATAAGACGATAGATAATAAATACAGCGTGTTTCAACGAAAATTTGACCCCCTCCCCAAAAACTCAGATTTCTTCAAAATTAAAAAAACATGTCAATTTTTATTGAAAGGGGGACGAATTTTTATGCATAATTATGCCATCAAATGTAACCACCTATTTCCCAGCATCAACCCCCAGTTTTTTAATTAGCAAGTATATTCGAATGATACATCATTTGAAAGGTACTATTTTTCTCTACATGACCCTCTATTTTTTTTAATTTTCGGAATAACTTTAAAGATAATTTTGGATTTACCAAATTTATAATAAATTTGTTAAGTCCAAAATTGTCTTCAAACTTATTACGTAAATTAAAAAAAAAAAAGTAGAATGTCGTTTATAGAAAAAATTACCTTTTAAATGATCTACCACACTTGTTATTTAAAAAAAAAGTGGGGATAAATGCGGAGCAGTAGGGATTACATTTGAGGGCATGAATTTTGCATGAAAGTTCGTTCCCCTCCCATTATAAATTGACGTGTTTTTTTTAATTCTAAAGAAGCTTTTGGTTTCTGAGTTTCTGGGGGGGGGGAGGGTCAAAAAATAATTTTAGGAAAAAACCTTAATCTTTCCCCTCGCCTGGCAAGGTCTTATCCTCTTCAGAATCGCTTGTTATTGTACACATTTCTTCTAAATGACTGACTCAAACACATACTTAAATTTAAACTTTACAGGAGAAAGTTCTATTTTCCCCTTAACTATGCACTTTTCGATTCACTTGGTAGATACACGTGCAGGGCTGATGCCTGCCAGGTCATGGTTTTTAGCCTTGGTGCGCTATGAATTATCACTATACAAATTTCTAGCCTTAAAGGAAGACCGTTACTCGGAGGGTTCACTAGCTCTTAGATTATTATTGTTTAAACAAGTAATAAACTATTAGCAGCCGAATCTGCGAGTAAGACTTTTTGCTCTAACCTATTTATAAACCAACAAAAAAGGTTTTAGAAAAATATAAGCTTGTTGGTTTTTTCCTAAACAAGGCAAGTTTTCGATCTACATTGACTCCTCTAAAAATGTTGAATTTATAATAAGTTTCAATTAACATATTTTGAAAGCTGTGCACCATCATTATTATAAATAAATAGGTACTACTAATAGAAAAGGGCGGATCCGTTTCGAGGTGGATGTGAGAGGTGGCATTCGGATTTTTGCAGATAAAGTTAGGTGACAACTTCAATAATTATTATATTATGCTCCTTCTCAAATATGCCCGGAACATTAATAAAAAAATTTAAATATTTAAAAATTTCGAAAAATATCGATTTTTTTCGCTTTTCATTGCTTATAACTTTAAAACGAGTTATTTTGGAACAAAGTCGTACGGAAGGAAAATAAAGATGATTGAATTTTGTATAATATGCGACTGGTTAAAAATGTCTTAAGTTATTACCCTTTCTGCAAAATAGCAATAAATACACAATAAGGGGGAAAAATAAGCCTGTTTTTGTTCAATGTTTCTCAACCACTTGGATTGCACTTAGAACCTTCATAATTCGCTTAGAAAATTCTTACAATATACTTAAGCCGTCCACTAAATTTCATTAAAATCGGCCTAATAGATTTTGCATAATAATTTTGCAATCTATTTTTTTTAAGTATAAATTTTTTAAAAACTTTCTGAACAAAAAGTAGACCATTTAGAAGTTTGATAATTTTTTTACATATAAAGAGGTTCTTTACCTATCTAATACACTTTACATAATTAAAATCGGATTATTTAAGCGGCCTCAGCACTGTTTTAAAATTATAAACAATGTTTTGGCTTATAAGCAAATACAGTGAGGACGTTTGAGTTGGAATAAATTTATTTTCCTGAGAATGGGCGACTCTGGAGGTAAATCCCGAAACAGACCGATTTTTATTTTTAAATTATAATTTTTTGACATAAATATCATACTAGTGACGTCATCCATCTGGGTGTAATGACGTAATCTAAATATTGGAATTAATTTAATTTAAAATTTTTTTTTAATTAAAACCCTGTATAAATAATTATGTTAACGTTTATATTCTTCTTCTTCTTTAAGTACCGTTCCCAAATTTTTAGGCGTGGGTAGCTTTCATAACAATTTGCCGATATCGTTCTCGATCTTGTGCGGCATGTAACAATTGATCTGCTGATAAGCCAGTTCATTGACGGAGGTTTCTGAGCCATGAATATTTCTTTCGACCAATTTCTCTTTTTCCGCCGATCTTTCCATTGAGTATTAACTGCAGCATCCTGTATCTGCTACCTCTCATTACATGCCCCAGATATTCAAGTTTTCTCTTTTTTATCATCTTGGTTAAATCACTTTTGCCTTGACCTACTCTGTTTAAGACTTCTTTGTTTGAAATGCGTTGAACCCAAGATTTTCTGAGCATTTTACGATACGACCACATCTCAAAGGCCTCTAATTTGTTAATCATGTTAACCTTCACGATCCAGGTTGCACATCCATATAGTAATACAAGATTCACATAATATTTTAGGAACTTGATTCTTAGTTGTAAGTTCAGCTGAGAGTTGCTCAGAATAGATCTAAGTTTCATAAATGCTCCTCTTGCAATTTCTATACGAGTTTTAATTTCTTTATCCGGATTTAGCGTCTCGTTTATCCAACATCCTAGGTATTTAAAATGGATAACTTTTGTTATTGGTTTATCACTGACAATTAGTTGCATAGGCGCGACGTCTTGTTTACTAACCACAAGTAACTTTGTCTTTGTTGCATTTATGTTAAGTCCGTTATTGGAGCATTCTCTAGTGATTCGACCTATAAGGAATTAAAGATCTTCGTTATTTTCAGAAATGATCGCGGTGTCGCATGCATTTCTGATGTTGTTAATAGTTTCTCCCCCGCTTCGAACTCCACATTGCCCTTCCAAGGCTTCATGAAAAATTATTTCTGAGTATATGTTAAACAAAGTTGGGGATAACACACAACCCTGTCTGACACCTCTTTGAAATCAAATTTTGTCTGTTTCTTTGCCATCTACCAGAATAGAAGCTTCTTGATTTCCATATAGATGTTGTAAAAGTCTCAGATCTTTATCATCTATTCCAATCATTTATAGATATTCAAACAACCTATCACGTTGAACTCTATCAAACGCCTTCTCAAAATCTATAAAGCAGACGTAAATTGGTTTCTGTACTTCCCATGATCGTGTGATGTTTATATTAGTGAATACAAAATTGAATAGCCTTTTGATTGAGCTATCACACGGCACTCATTCTCATTTAAAAAATCATTGATTACGTCATCACGCCCAGATGGATGACGTCACTCGTATGATATATATACCAAAAAATTAGAATTTAAAGATAAAATCGACCTGTTTCGAGATTTATCTCCAGAGATGCCTATTCTCGAGAAAATTAATTTATGCCTACTCAAACTTCCTCACTGTATTTTTTTATAAGCCAAAAAATTGTTTATAATTTTAAAAACAGTGCTGAGACCGCTTAAATAATCCGATTTTAATTCTGTAAAGTGTATTAGATAGGTAGAAAACCTCTTTATAAGTATAAAAATTAGCAAACTTCTAAATGGTCTACTTTTTCTTGAGAAAGATTTTCAAAAATTTGAACTTTTAAAAAAAAAATTTAGATTGCAAAATTATTCTGCAAAATCTATCAGGTCGATATTAATGAAATTTTATGAACGATTTAAGCATGTTGTAAGAATTGTCTAAGCAAATTACGAAAGTTCTAAGTTGAACAAAATGGTTGAAAAACATTGAATAAAAACAGACTTATTTTGTCCCCTTATTTTGTATTTATTGCTTTTTGCAGAAAGGGTAATAATTTAAGACATTTTAAACCAGTCGTATAGCATACAAAATTCAATTATCTTTATTTTATTTCCTTACGACTTTGTTCCAAAATGAATCGTTTTAAAGTTATAAGCAAAAAAATAGAAAAAAATATCGATGTTTTTCGAAATTTTTAAATATTTTAATTTTTTTATTAATATTCCGGGCATATTTGAGAAGTAGCATAAGTCAATTATTATTGTTGAAGTTGTCATCTAACTTTATCTGCAAAAATCCGAATGCCACCTCGCACATCCAAAAATAGACGTTTTGTCACAGATCCGCCCTAGTCTATGTATAACGAACTTGAACATTTGAAGTTTTTATCTCGTTATTAAAAATATGAGATGATACAATCGAGATCTAGATACAATTTTCAGGCTCACATTTTCAACAAAATAATTTTATTTTCCCCACTTCAAAATATTTATTTAGCAGCTCAAAGGATATCGCTTTATATTAAAAAGACTTTGTGGGTACAATATTGACTTTATCTGCTACTACAGCTAAATTTGCACAAAGGTACTTTGATTTGGTATAGATATAGGTCGGCGATCGTAAAGCGTAATCAATAAAGTATTCAAATGAGGCCTTGATGTATTTTGTTATTCGAAAATTATAAAATGCAGATTAACTAAATCCAAACAACTGGTTAATTTTGCAACGTACTCAAATGTTTTCATTACTTTTATAGGAGAGTGCATATACAGGGTGAGTTTTTAGTGCGGGATCGGTGGATAACTCCATTACGGTATATAATATCGAAAAAAGGTATTTAGAAAAAATGTAGGTAATGATATTCTCCAGGCTTGGAAAATATGTCGAATTCTACAGGGTGATCAGTAACTGCGTGGTATATAATTTTTTAAAAGGGACACCCTATATATTTTTGCATATTTATATTTCTCTTATAATTCTTGTTCTTATAATATAAGGTTTTACATTACTATACAAAGTATTTAAAAAGTTATGACCATTTTTATTTCGAAATCCCTATGATATTAACACCTTGTATATAAAAAAGTAATTTATAAAGAACCATTTATTTTATATATTAAGATGGATAATATACTGTAGTTCTTAAGTTAGGCTTAATTAAAATCATTGACGAATATTTGTATACAGGGTGAACTACAAAACATCATTACGTTTTTCTCATTTTTTTTTAAATGCATCACCCTATATTTTATTTTTTTTTAATATTGCATTTATAATACTCTATCAATTTTATATAGCATTCCCTATACTTAAACTCATTATTTTCCGAGATATTTTAAGTTTTCTTCAAATTTCGCGAATTCATTCAATTTCTGTAAGTAGAAATGAGTAAGTATTGTCATAATGGAAATAATATAACAAAATTATTTTTATTTGATAAGTACCTAACAAAAAATATAAACCAGCGATTCTCAACCTGTGGGGCGCGTGAACATATAAAAAATACACGAACATCATTAACTAATTTACTAAAATCAAAGCAAAACAAAATTCTGACAAAATAAAAAATAAAATACACATGAACACTGACTAGGAGTTATAATCATAAAGAGCAATCAATACTAAGAAGTAAGATTTTACGGTTTTTTGTCAAAATTATTGAACGAGGGGGCGCGGTGAAAATAATTATGGAAGATTGGGTCGCAAAGGGTAAAAGGTTGAGAAACGCTGATATAAACCATTGCAATATGGTAATGAATGTAACAATTAATGTGATAAATATTAAGAAAACTAGTCTAAAGCAAATTTTCAAAATGTCCACCTTCAACGTCTATACAAGCTTGTTAGCGATTTTCAAATGACCGAGCCACTTTTCGTAACATTTGCACGCCAATATTATTAAAAGCTTCCCTGATTCTATGTTTCGTATCATCTGGCGTTGTTGGGGGCTTCTGGTATACAAGGTCTTTTATATAGCCCCACATACAAAAGTCTATTTTGGAGAATTCCGGTGATTGCGGTAGCCAAACTGTTGGTCCTCCTCTGCCTATCCACCTCTCAGGTAAGTTATTATTTAAATGATTGTGAATAGAAGCAGTGTGATGAACTGGAGCACCATCGTGTAAAAACCACATTCGTTGTCGAATATTAAGAGGTACATTTTGCAGTAGGATTGGTAAACGACTATTTAGAAAGTCCAGATATATGGCACCATTCACATGGCCGTCAAAAAAATATGGGTCAATTACATAATCGCCAACAGTACCACCCCAAACATTTATAGACCACCTAGTTTGATTATAAGTGTTAACACGGTATGAATTGCTTGATGCATAATAATGAAAATTATGCCGATTCACAGTTCCATTTTTGTGAAATGTAGCCTCATCTCCAAAAAAACACATAATCAAAAAAAATCGGTATCGTTGCACTTTGCTGCTGAGAACATTGACAAAAAGCTAATCTTCGTTGATAATCATCGACCGTCAATTCTTGATGCAACTGTATGCGGTAAGGATGCAGTTTGTGTTTACGCAGAATTTTGGCCGCCGAAGTTTGACTAATATCATGTTGACGTCAAATTTCACGAGTACTGATGTGGCGATCTTCAGTGGTAGCTATCAGTACATATCATATTCTTTTTCTTCACTAAGAACAGTGCGTGCGAATAAAACGATCCATTTATTTTTCAAAAGTATTTGCGGTTGGCTTCCTCCGTTCGGGATATCGCTCGTGATATATTCTGGACGTAAGTAGGCAATTTCTCGAACTTTCTCCTAATACAAAGATCATATCTGTTGACTCTTCTACAGAAAAAATCATTTTTAACAATAAAGCACACAGACAAGCCACACAGACCGATTAAAAAGTAATAATATGCAAACTGTAATTTTTAAAGCCTACGGTTTAGGGGAAGTGCGGGAACAGTGTTACAACTTTTTTTAATTCGTCGCAAAGTTGACTGACATGAATATTTTAAGTTTATTTTTTTTTCATTAAATGATAGTATATAGTTTACTTTGTTTTCTGATAAAGTATTATAACAATACAAGAATAAGGTATGAAAGTAACGCACGATTTTGAAAATTTTTCATTTGTAACACTGTACCCTGCGGTAGTGTACAGTGTTACATTGTACATGGAACAGTGTTACAAGGCATTAAAACACGAGAAATGAGAAATTAAATACCCAAATAATTAGGAACAGATTTATTGTTAGTTAAAACTATAAACATAAGACCTAAACGTCAAAATTATCAGGATATTCAACATAAACAGTTTTGACAAAACCTATTCGAGTGAGTTTTTAAATTTGCATTTCCATTTCTTCGTCTTCCAAATTGTTACTAGCATCAGTTTTAGAATATGGAACTTCGCTCTCTGATTACTCAGAACTCTCGGCATCTTTTTTATCCTTAATGATTTTTTTCTTTACAGCCTTCGCTTTCTTTCTACTTCGTTGAAATTCTTTTACCAATTCGTCCTTGAGAGGAGTGTCTGTTAGCACCATGGTTTTTCCTTCCTGTGATGTTTGTTTTCCTTGGTGGTGCTTTTGGAAACGGTCTAATGTCTAATGAGTTCAGGTGAAATTAAAGATGTTTGTTTGACCAATACACTTGACATAGAGGGTCTCTCTTCTTGTTTGGTGCTGTATATTCCTAGGAGGGGTAGATGGAGGTATTATAATGCGAGGTGAAGGCGAAAGAGTTGAAGTGGTAGGACCATAGTCCTACCACTTCAACTCTTTCGCCTTCACTATAGTTAGAGACTTTGCAACTTTAGTCTCATGATTCGAATCTGTTACATGTAATGTATGAACATAATCTCGCAAGGAACTTGCGCCGAGTTTAAAGGCTGAGGTTGATCTCTGTTTAAAATATGCAATGAAGTTGCTGTAGCCAGAGGACGATCGCTCCGACCTCAGGTTTTGTGAATTTTTGTATTTATTTATGTAACGTTTTAACGTCATGTGACATACTTTGTATTTTTTCGCTGCTCATTTAATTTTCAAGCATCTCAAGAACAGCTTTTTTGAGAATCTTATCATAGGTTGTTAAAAGGATTCTTACACCTTTGTTTTTACGTGACATTTTCTCACTGAAATAAATTTTTAATCAATAAATTTATATTTAATTGTTTTACTGGGGGTACAGTGTTACAAGAATTTTTGTAACACTGTACCCTGTAACACTGTTTGCTTTTGAACGCCAATGCACATAGAACTAATTTTTAGCACGTTAAGTAAATGTCGGTTACGGTTTTAAGCGTAAATCCAGTAGAAATATATTTACTTTCAATCCATAATTATAAAATTAATGAATTACCAACGTACTCGCCCATAGGCTAATTCACTTGATCTTGAAAATTTTACTTTTCACATGTATAAAAACTGTTATGAAAATACGTAACTACAAACACTTTTATTCAACTACGATAACTGATTTATGAAAGGTATCCTACCTTTAATAAAATTAGGATACATGTAGTCCGCTTATCTACCCATAGATGGACCAGAGAGCAAATGTAACACTGTTCCCGCACTTCCCCTACGATTTAATAATGTGAAAACTGTCAGTTTTTCAAAGCCTACTGTTTTACCTTTGTAACTGACACAAATGGCACAATCGGCAGTTAGGAATTTTTTACTAAAAATGAATTAATTGTATTTGTATTTAAACATTAAACTAATTGTAATGCTTAGAATAATACCAAATATTAAAAGTAACGTTAACAGGTCATTTTTTATTACGTTAAAACCTGCCTCTCTGCAATTGCTTTTCCCTTGATGATTCGTAGAAAATATAAAAAACGTCAGATTATCTACACAAATTTTTTTAATTTTTTTTCTTCATATATTAATACTAATTATCCTATTCCCTAATACCAATTTCCGAATGTTAAGAAATGTGTCTCTCGGTCATTTGAAAATCGGTTACAAACTTGAATAGACGTTGAAGATAGACATTTTGAACATTTGCTTTAGACTTATTTCCTTAAACTTATCACATTAATTGTTACATTCACTACATATTGTTATAGTTTATATTTTTTGTTAGTTATTTATAAGATAAAAATAATTTTGATATACAGGGTGTCCCGAAAAGATTGGTCATAAATTATACCACACATTCTGAGCTCAAAAATAGTTCGATTGAACCTAACTTACCTTAGTACAAATGTGCTCATAAAAAAAGTTACAGCCCTTTGAAGTTACAAAATGAAAATCGATTTTTTTCAATATATCGAAAACTATTAGAGATTTTTTATTAAAAATGGACATGTATCATTCTTATGACAGGAACATCTTAAAACAAAATTACAGTAAAATTTGTCCACCCCATACAAAATTTATGGGAATTTTGTTCCCTTAAACTCCCCCAAACTTTTGTGTACGTTCCAATTAATTCATTATTGTGTTACCATTAGTTAAACACAACGTTTTTAAAAATTTTTTGCCTCCTAGTATTTTTTCGATAAGCCAATTTTTATCGAGATGTGGCTTCTTTTTCAATATATTTACGTAAAAATTGTATGGGGGTTTTGTTCCTTTAAACCCCCCAAATGTTTGTGTACGTTCCAATTAAACTATTATTGTGGTACCATTAGTTAAACACAGTGTTTTTAAAACTTTTGCCTCTTAGTCTTTTTTTCATAAGTCACCTTTTATCGAGATGTAGCTTATATTTCAAAATATACCTAAAAATATAATGATAAATAAATTTTCAGATTATTAACAGGTCTCTTTAATCGTACTTACCATATACAAATATGTGGTGGATTCGACAAATATTCAAAATATCTCGATAAACACTGACTTATCGAAAAAGTACTAAGAGGCAAAAAAGTTTTAAAAACATTTTATTTAACTAATGGTACCACAATAATAATTTAATTGGAACGTACACAAAAGTTTGGGGGGGTTTAAGGGAACAAAACCCCCATAAAATTTTTATGGGGTGCACAGATTCCACTTTAATTTTTTTTTAAGATGTTGCTGCCATAAAAATGCCACATGTCTATTTTCAATAAAAAATCTCTGTGAGTTTTCGATATATGAAAAAAAATCGATTTTCATTTTGTAACTTTAAAGGGCTGTAAGTTTTTTTGTGTGCACTATTGTATATAGGTAAGTGAGGTTCAATCAACCTATTTTTGACCCCAGAATCTGTGGTATAATTTATGACCAATCTTTTCGGGACACCCTGTATATTATTTATATTATCACAATAATTTATTATTTCTACTTACAAAAATTGAATGAATTCGAGGAAATTTAAGAAAATTTAAAATAATTAGGAAAGTAATCAGTTTAGGTATAGGGAATGCTATATAAAAATGAAAGCGTATAAGAAATGCAATATTTCTAAAAAATAAAATACAGGATTATCCATTTAAAAAAATTGAGAAAATCGTAATGTTTTTTTGTAGTTCACCCTGTATACAAATACTCGTCAATGACTCTAATTAAAATTAATTTAAAAACTACAGTATATTATTTATCTTATTATATAAAATAAATAATTGTTTATAAATTACTTTTTATATACATGGTGTTGGTTTCATAGGGATTTCGAAATAAAAATGGTCATAACTTGTTAAATACTCTGTATAGTAATACAAAACTATATACTAAAAGAACAAGAATTAGGAGAGGAATTTAAATATGAAAAAATATATAGGGTGTCCCACTTAAAAAATTATATGTTTGCTATACCACGCAGTTACTGATAACACTGTAGAATTTGACATATTTTGCGTACCTAGAGAATATCATCACCGATATTTTTTCTAAATAACTTTTTTCGATATTCTATACGATAATGGAGTTATCGACCGATCCCGCACTAAAAACTCACCCTGTAGATTTTCACTTCGGAAAAAATCAAACAAGATATAACTTTTTGTTGTTTCATAAAGAAATGTTTAATAAACAACATATCAACAAGTTCTACTCGAGAAGTGGGTGCTTCATTTTTTATTAAACAAACGAACCGCGAAATTAGATGTTTTGTTAAATAAAAGAAACGAATGAAATCCTTTGTAAAAGGTATATATTTAAAAATCCCTAAAAAGGGTTTCATCACAGAACTACTTTTCGATTGGATGACCAATCATCATCAGTGATCTAACAGGCTAACCACCAAAATACAATACTAAAAAAATATATGGGTAAAACCGTTTAAAAGTAATCCATCAACGAAACATAGACGAACTATGTAAACTTTAACATAGATGTTAAAAATATTCCATGCAATATGCTCTAGGTACCATCTGAGCTCTAATTCGACTTGTTCACAAGATGACAGTATGTTAGTGGTCAATATTGATACAGAAAATTATGATATAGATGAGAAGAAATTTAGTCCCGCAAAACATTATACATGAAGATGCCATTGAAACAGTTGGAAAGTTTACATACATGAAAGTTTAAGACTTAAAGTATCCACCGAAATACAAAGATAAGATTCTCTAAAACCTTCATTCAACCAGTAGGCAGTGAAACGTGGGTCCTGAAAGAAACATCTAAAAACAAACTCGACAAATTCGAAAGAAAAGTACTGAGGAGAATACTAGGACCTGTAAAGGAAAACGGAATCTTCAAAATTAGATAGAAAATCGAGGTTAATCAACTTTATATGGAAATACCTCAGTCAGACTTCATTAGAATACAAATATTGCAATGGGCCGGACATGCGATAACAAAGGGGGAGGATTGGCTACCAAAAAGAGCACTGAAAGCTAAAACGCAGGGAGGGAGACTGGTTGGAAAGCCAAGAAAGCGCTGGAAAGATACAGTAAGCAGCTACGCACAAGCAACTTTAGGAGTACATGTATGGGGAAGAGAAGGGTGGAGGCAAAAAAAATATGTATAAGATAATATGTTTATGTGCCGTGAACCGCTTTTGTTGTCTTACTGGCTCATTGAATGTGATATGTGTGACATATTGTTAGAGTCAAGCTGTACTCAACGTGCTAGGTAGAATCTAAAATATGCACTTTACACCCGTCAATATATCTGGGTAAAAATGAACGAATTTTTATTTCTAGTTCTAAAAATGATAGTACAATTAAGAAAATTATACAAAATTAATATTTCATTCTCTCAGAGGAGGTAACCTTCCGTTTAACCAAGTGTCACCCTCATGGGATTTTTAGAACGGTATGTGATCTGCTCTGAATTAAAATTAAAAACCGGCTTTCTAGTAATAAATTAAACGAAATGATTTACTAGCGGACTCATTAGCAACATTTATTTAACACAATGATGGGACCAAAATCCTGGTGACAACCTAAATTTGTACCTTCTAAAATTTACAAAGCAAACAGAGGATAGATGAATAGACTAGGGGATGTACAATATGCATTCCATACCCGTCAATTCATCTTGGTAAAAGTTCAACAAATTTTTGTTCCCAGTACTTAAAATTTGAGCGAATTAAAATTATTTGTATATTAGTTTTGAATATAAATATTGAATTTAGCCCAACTATAACAAAGGACCCCGCAGAAACCTTATGGGAAATGGCTCTTTGTCAAATCCTCTGAAATTTTTTGGTAGTCCTTGATGTATAAAACAAAATACTCAATGGGCGCGTACCTCCAAAAAATCATGGTTTTAAGATATACGCCTCTGAAGTTATAGGTACAGTGAGGACGTTTCATTCATTCTCTTTGCCTTATCCCTATGCGGGGTCGGCTTCCCTAATTACATTTCTCCACACAATTCTATCTTGGGTCATATCATTGTTAATCCCCTTTACCAACATATCGTGCCTTATCGTCTCCCTCAGGTCTTCTTTGGTCTTCCTCTCCTACTCCTTCCAGGAATCTGCGCTTCAGCTATTCGTCGTATTGGGTGATTGACGTTGAACATGACCAAACCATATTAACCTATGCTCTCTCATTTTGGCATCAATTGGTGCCACACCTAGACTTCCCCTAATATACTCATTTCTAATTTTATCCTTCTTTGTCACTCCACTCATCCATTTAAGCATTCTCATTTCCGCCACATGCATTCGTTGTTCCTCTTTCTTTTTCACTGCCCCCAACATTCAGTTCCGTACATCATAGTCGGTCTTATGGCTGTTTTATAGTATTTTCCCTTCAGCTTCATTGGAATTTTTCTGTCACACAACACACCACTCGCGTCTTTCCACTTCATCCATCCAGCCCTAATTTTTCTGCATGCATCTCCATCTATTTCTCCATTACTCTGTAATACCGATCCTAGGTACTTAAAACTATTGCTTTTCACAATCATTTCACCATCCAAAGATACCATTTTATTTGTAGTAGCTCCATCTTTAAATGAACATTCCAAATACTCTGTTTTTGTCCTACTAAGTTTTAAACCTTTTTCCTCCAGAGCTTGTCTCCACTGTTCCAGTTACTAACACGACATCATCAGCATACATTGGGCACCATGGAATGTTACCCTGTAGTTTCGCTGTTATCTAGTCCAAAACTAATGAGAATAAATACGGACTGAGCACAGAGCCTTGGTGCAATCCTACTTTCGCATGAAATTTATCAGTCTCTCCCACACCTGTCCTAACACTAGTCGTTACTCCCTCATACATATCGCTCACAATCTTTACATATTCACCAGGGACTCCTTTCTTATTGAGTGCCCACCACAGAATCTCTCGAGGAACTCTATCATATGCTTTCTCAAGATCAATAAATACCATATGAGCGTTTGTTTCTTTACTCTTGTATTTTTCCATCAACTGCCTTATAGCGAAAATTGCATCTGTTGTTGATCTACCCTGCATAAAGCCAAATTGATTCTCAGATATTTCGGTCTCTTCACGTATCCGTCTATCAATTACTCTTTCCCATATTTTCATGGTGTGGCTAAGCAATTTTATAGCCCTGTAGTTTGTACATTGTGGTATATCTCCCTTGTTTTTGTAAACAGGTACCAGTATACTGCTTCTCCATTCGTCTGGCATTGGTCCGACTTCCATAATTCTATTAAATAGACCTGCTAGCCACCTTGTTCCTGTCTCTCCCAATGCTCTCCATACTTCCCCAGGAATATCATCTGGTCCTACCGCTTTTCCTTTCTTTATTTTTTGAAGCGCTTGAGCCACTTCCTCGTTGGTTATTTTGGTGACCATTGCTGCTACTGTCTCCGTTGACTCTACAGGCTATCTGTCAAATGCTTTATTGAATAAGCTGTCAAAGTACTTTCTCCATCTCTTTTTGACATCCCTTTCGTGAACTAGTATTTTATTATTTTCGTCTCGGATACATCTAATCTGATTAAAATTGTTTGCTTTCTTTGCTCTCTGTTTGGCTATTTTATATATCTTCGTTTCGCCTTCCCTGGTATCAAGTTGATCGTATAGGTTTGGATACGCTTCTGCTTTGGCTTTTGCTACTGCTACTGTCGCTGCCTTTTTCGCCACCATATAGTTTTGAAGATCTGTTTCGGATCTGGTTTCTTGCCACTTTTTATATAATTGTCTCTTCTTTTTTATTTTTCCTTGTACTTCGTTTGGCCACCACCAAGTCTCTTTATCCTCAAACTTTTTTCCTGACGTTTTCCCAAGTATTTCAATAGCAATCTCTCTAATATTACTGGCCATTTTCCTCCAGATTGTATTAGGGATTCCTTTCATGTTCCAACATATTTTTTCTACTATTCTTCTCCTGAATAGACCTTCTTTCTCATCTTTCAGCAGCCACCACTTGAATTTTTGGGGTCCTCTCCGAAATTTTTGTTTAGTTTCGCTTTTTACTTCGATGTCCAAAACAAGCAGCTTATGTTGTTGGCTTACTGTCCCACTAACTATTACCTTGCAGTCCTTGCATTCACGTATGTCTTCTTTCCTTATCATGAAGTAGTCTATTTGGGATTGATGTTGTCCACTTTTGTAGGTAATAAGTTGAGTTTCTCTCTTTTTAAAGAATATGTTAACAATCGCCATATCCAATGCTGTTGCTAATGCAAGCATGTTATCTCCAGCTTCATTTCTAGTTCAAAAGCCTAATCCCCCATGTATTGTTTTATATCCTGTCTGGGTTTGGCCCACATGTGCATTAAAATTACCTCCTATTATAACATTCTCCTCTACTGGAATATCACTCAGTACATCTCCTAATTGATAATAGAAAGCTCTTCTTTCATTCTCACCCAGACCTGTTTGGGGAGACCTGTTTGATCGTCAAAGTTCAGCGCATGGAGGCACCCTGATTCTTTCTACAAATAATGATTTTTCTCTGGTAATAAAATATGATTTTCTATTAAGCGAAGCATTCTTTGAGTTTTCCTTAGTTTAGAGTAAGAACTTTAAATCTTTATATTATTTGCATTTATAGATCACCTGAATCTTCCGTGGAACTATTTTTTCAGAACCTGCTTAATTTGTTAGATTACCTTCCCCATAAAAGCAGGAAAATTTTATGCGGGGACTTTAACATTAATTATGCTGCTGCTTGTGCTACACAAATTTCCCCGGTCAACATATTTGAATCGTATGGTCTAACAATGCACATTGATTCTCCTACAAGCATTACAAAAACTTCAACTATCATAATTGATTATATTGTCTCAGATTTCTCATCCCGTGATGTCTGCGCTACAACTGTTAATGCGGGACTATCTTATCATGAAGCGGTTTATACGAAGTTTAACATCTTTAGCAAGCACTCTTCGAAAACTCGACGTTTAGGCAGGATTTTTTCTGCCCGGAATTTTCGTAAATTCCAAAATGTATGCTTAACCTCTGAGTGGCCTTTTCCTTCTATGAACGTCGATAATAATTTCAGTGACTTTTTGAATATGCTTGTCTGTATATTTAATAAAGCATTTCCTTTAATTACAATTAAGCCAAAACATCACAAATCGTGGACTACCAAAGGTGTCCGCATATCAGCCAAAAATATGCGTTCACTACTCTACATCAAGAAATTTACTATCAACGCCTCTGTTACTGAATATATCACCAAGTACAGGGCAATCTATTTAAAACTTATAAAATCAGCTAAAAAATTGTACTATCAAAATCGTCTGAGAAGCTCTAAAAGTGTTGCAAAAGAAACTTGGTCCATAATAAACGATCTTCGTAATAAAACTCACACAGCTCAAACATTTTCCCTTCCAGACCCAGAAAATCTAAATGAGTACTTTGTTAATGCGAGTAAAAATATAACATCAACTATTGTGTCACAACAAGATCCCATTTCCTATCTCACTAATTCAGGAAAGGTCTCGAATTCATCCTTTATAAGACCGGTTGATAAATCTGAACTTACTACCGGTACTCTCCAAAATTATTGAGAGACTCATAAAAGCCCGACTTATGTCCTTTCTCGTTGATAACAATATTTTATCACAAAATCAGTTCGGCTTTTTAAATAATAAATGTACCACAGATGCCATGTTTTTTGTACTGCATGAGGTTTATCAAGCATTAAACAATAATCTGCACACTGCCACTGTTTTTTGTGATTATGCCAAAGCTTTTGATTGTATGAATCACGACATTTTGATAAAAAACGCTGGACGGAAGGGCCGCCCGAGAACTTTATCGTGCCGATCTATTATCGTTATGGTACTAGATATTGGCATTCTATAAAAATAACAAAGTTACTCGTTATTTTGATATTTTAGAAACACCTACTGTACTTAAAAGTATTTTATGGTTCTACGCATCATTAATTCCTGCATTTGAGAAAATGTTCGATGCCATATTTCGGGGACACACTATAGATGTGTAGATTATTGCATAAATCAATAGAATATTATAGTCATACTTTCATTTCAAATTAGTTCATTTTTCTGAGAAATTAATAGTTTACAATATTTGCATTTCATTCTATTTCGATTAGGCCAGTCAATGCGCGAGATTAAGAACAAGATATTATCTCCAAATTCTATCCTACTGCATGGATTTTAATGAAATTTTGGGAGTAGCCCAATCTCCTAATTCAAAGTCTATCCTATATACTATGGCGCTTTTATCATGGGGGAAGTTCCCACCACTTCTCAGGGGTGAAATATTTTTATTTTCGAATTACATGGAGAAAAAGGAAGATTTTTAAGAAAATTTAAAAATTCATTCTATAATTTGATCACATTTTTTAAAAAAACCATTCATTTTAAACCCGTTTAACTTTTTGAAAGTAGAAATAACACTATATTAAAAGGTATTGAGAAGAAAAACAATGCATTTAAATTATGGTGGATGGGGAGTTAAATGTATATACTTTTCATTTTTCCTTAAAGTACATTAGTCATTATATTTTTTGCACCATATCTCGCTTAGTTTGTAAGTAACCGACATTTAACGGTGCTCGTTTTAAAGGCCTTTTCAAACACTACAAAAGGTGTTGGTAGCATTATACACCTAAAACCTACCGTTCCTCTGTTATTTCAAGTTGAATACACCAATTTGAGCATGCACCAAAAAACAAACTATTTTCACCTACCATATCTCTTTTTGTATTATAAATAGAACATTTACGAAGGAACGAATCTCTTTATTATTTATAATCTAAAAAATGTTTTATATAGAGTTTTTAGTTCGATGCATAGTTTTTAAGGTATTCACAAAAAATCCGTCCGAAAAGGTGTCATTTTCCAATGAAAATGGCCAATTTTCAACTACGCATAACTCAAAAAGTATTGAGTTCTCAAAAAAAAGTATAGACCAGTTTTTGCTTAGAAATAGGTTCTTCAGCCACTTCCGTGCTTATTTTGACCAACAAATTTTCCACCCCATTGAAGAAGTGGGAACCGCCCCAAGATAAAAGCGCCATAGTATATAGGGTAGATTTTGTTTCTTGAGCTATTCCCTACTTACTGTGAAAATATCAAGTACATCAATGTAGTAGGATGGAATTCGGAGCCAAATACCCTCATTGACTGCTCTACAATAATGCTCTGCTATGAACGCGTGAGAGAGGACACACATAAGATTATGGCTACGGCTCCACGGGCTGGAAATTGACGCTAGCAGTAGCCGTAAAAGGAACTTAAGGTTCCGCGGAACGGAATAGGAATAGCCGAACTGTACCGACTACAGGACTTGTGCGTAGTCGGTTCAGTTCGGCTATTCCTATTCCGTTTCGCGGAACCTTAAGTTCGTTTTACGGCTACTGCTAGCGTCAATTTCTCGCCCGTGGAGCCTTAGCCTATAGCAAAATTTCTATTTACCGTAACTTTTCGAGTTTTTGAGCTATAGCAATAAATTTGATGTCATTGGAAAAGTAATTTTGCATTCTTTCAAAATGTGTTAAAATATACAGGGCGTATCAAAAAATTAAGATTTTTTATTCATTTCCGGTTCAACCGGAAGCCATGTTTTTGGTAAAATTTATTGTGATAATAGATAATAAAATACCATATATGTCTGCAAAATTTCAAATTTTAGTTTCTATTAAGAAGGAAGTTACGGGCACTCGAATATTTTTTTATAAAAAATTCATAACTCCCCTCCTATGGGGAGTTAAGATATATGACTAATGTCATTCAATTTACTGATAGGATATCAAAAATATATCAAAAAATAAAAAAATTCCTTGGAGCCATTTTTGAGAAAATCTAGTTCAAATTTATGTCAAAATTTGACCCCTTAAATATAGGCAACCCGTAACTTTTTCTGAAAAACGATAACATCTTTCTTATAGCCCCATCTTTAGGCTATATAACGACTTTTTCAAATTAAACTTATCTTCAAAAACTTTTTAGATATTTTGAATTTGGAAATGTCAAATTCCGTACTTTTATTTACCTATCGATGAGCTTACTTTGAGTTGAATTTCATTTATTTCTGTCAAAATTTGCAAAAATGGGCCCTAAATAACCCCCCTATTTCGGCCCCCCTTTGAGAGATTTTTTTTAAAAGCTTAGTTTCTCGACAAAATTCTCTTAAACTTACTCATACCGAATTTCATCAAAATCGGTCCAGTAGTTTTTGCTGGGCGGTGGCGACATACGTACGTACATACGTACGTACATACGTACGTACATACTTCCGACATGTTTTTTTTATTTGCTTTTTAGACTCAGGGGGACTCAAAACGTCGAAAAAAAGTGAAATCTGAAAAAATTTTTTTTGCACGATCCTATAACTTTATCTATTATACTATACTACGTATATAGTACGATAAAGTAAAAACTAGATTTCTACGGAATTCGAGGTATCTCTTCGAACTGGTTTCAATCTTACTTGGATAATAGGAAACAACTGGTTAGAGCAAATGATACAGACTCTAGTCTCAGAAATGTTGTATGTGGGGTACCTCAAGGTTCAGTATTGGGTCCTCTACTTTTCCTTATCTTTATTAATGACATCACTAGCTTAAAAATTGATGGAAAAGTTTGTCTTTTTGCTGATGATACCAGTATCACTTGGAGCAACTCAAATATCGCAACTCTTCATGCTACTATAACTTCTGATCTACTTACAATAAAATCTTTGTCCGGTTCAAATTTACTCTCTTTTAACGTAGATAAAACAGTAGCATTGTCCTATAAAGGAGCTCTTCAACCCTTGCCTCTTCATAACAGCCAGATCAGTATCGTTGATTCTGTAAAGTTTCTTGGTATTTTTTTAGATAGCAATCTGAAATGGTCTCTTCATATTGATGTGTTAAGCAAGAAAATATCCTCAGATTTCTTTGCAATAAGATCTGTTTCGAAGGAAATCAATTTAGCCTCTTCCAAAATAACATATTTTTCTTTGTTCGAGTCACATCCTCGATATGGTCTCCCTTTTTGGGGTTCTGTTACGGCTGCCCAATATGATGTTATTTTTAAATTACAAAAAAGAGCAATAAGATATCTGTTTGGCCTCAGAAGAACATTACATTGCAGAAGCTACTTCAAAGATCACAGGATTCTAACACTACCTTCTTTATATATTTTAGAAACTATTTGCTTAATTCGTAAACATCTACATGTCTTTCCAGCAAGACCTAGACGTGACTGTTCCGCCAGAAATTCTACCTTTGACATCTATTTACCGATCCCGTCCAGTGAGTTAGTAAAGAAATCTATGTTATATTCTGCAAAAAAACTTTACAACCATCTCCCTCTACAACTTAAATCTGCAATATATTTCCCTAAGTTCCGTAAAATGACTAAAGCCGATATATCTGAAAGAGCATATTATTCAACGGCAGAGTTTCTTAACCAATATCTAAGAAAGTACAGTATTCTTATTTATAGTATAATCTTAATCTATATTTGAGTGTCATATGCAGCAGCTTAACTTAAGTTATTAAATTTCTTAAGGTAGATTATGCAATTTGCATTTTTTTTAATTTTGCAAAATATTGTTACTGTTTTTTTTTTGTTTCTCTTCATTATTTTTATTTATATAGACGATTTATATCATTTTAGTAAATTGTATTTGTTATTTGTTATTGTTTTTATTTATGATCCTTGTAAGCTTTGTCTATAAAATTGTTAAATTTTTCATGACAATAAAGCATATTTCTATACACATTCACAACATTCAATACCTCTTTATCAATTACAAATTTCAATGACATCATTATATCACTCGTTCTTACAACTTCTACTACGTTATCTTTCATTTCACTATCAGCAATTATACCAACTCCATTTCTAGTGTTACTACTCCCTACATACCACAATTTGTATCCTTCACTTAGTTCTTTCCCCCTTTGTCTTTTCCACCTAGTTTCTTGAATACAAGCAATTTGAACTCTTCTTCGTTTGAGCGCATCCACTAACTCCAGACTCTTACCTGTAAGACTACCAAGATTCCACGACCCTATCCTGATTTTTCTAACCTGCAATGGTGTTCCCCTGAGATAGTCCTCACCCGGAAATCCGAACGGAGGCTCATTTTACTTCCGGCACATTTTACCTCAGGAGATGCCATCATTTCAGTATAAGTTTTTTGTATCATTAGAGAAGGTCTTTTCATTATTATGGCCTGAAAAGATTTTGTTTCTAGCTTTTCTATCAGCACCATACCCTGCCCTGCACGTTTAGCCAATACACCACCAATGCAACCAAAGTGCAGTATTACCCCACACCCGCCTGCATTTTTCTGTATAGGCCAGGATCCCTACTGTAAGGACTGCCCTATAAGTCAATGTATTGTTGCCCGTATCCCGCCACTAGGAGGCACGTACTTTATTCAGGATACTACAGTGAGGACGTTTGAGTTGGTATAAATTCATTTTCTTGAGAATTGGCGACTCTGGAGTAAAATTACGAATCAGGTCGATTTTTTATTTTTAAATTATAATTTTTTGGCATATATATCATACTAGTTGACGTCATCCATATGGGCTTGATGAGGCAATCGATGATTTTTTAAATAAGGATAGGGATCGTGTGGTAGCTCATTTGAAAGGGGTTTCAATTCTCTATTCACTAATATAAACATTAACATAATAATTATTTATACGTGGTGCCCAAAAATTTTTTTTAATTAAATTAACTGAGACAAAAAAAAGAACGTATATAATTTATTTAATTCAAAATACATTTTACTGCTGTCAGAAAACAGAAAAAATATTAATTTGAAAAATAAACATTGTTTTTCGCTTAAATTATATGTTCAAACGGCTAAGACGCATGTGGAATGTGGGTGGCAGCCTTTTCCTGTTTTCGGACAACAGTAAAATGTATTTTGAATTAAATAAATTGGATAGATTCTTCTGTTGTCTCAATTAATTAAATTCAAAAAATTTTTGGATACCCTGTATAAATAATTGAAGACACAAGTGCAAAAAGGGTCTATGAGACATTTGCAAGTTATTGAGAAAAATGAAGTTAAAGTTTTTTTACTAGAACTTTTTTACTATAAGATCTAAATAGACTAACTTTATGGGATAGGTAGTTCTAAAACTTGTATATTTATTAACACCATTAAAAAAACTTAAAAAAAATATATTTATTATATATTTTTATATACAAAAAATATACATATATCCTTTATGCACTTACATTTTAAAATTTACTGTGTACATAGATACATTTTACACTCTAGTAACTTAGAAAATACTAATTTTAAAACGTGTTTGGCTTGGTTGAAAGATTTTTAGGTTCGAATAACTTACTTTTAACATATAAAACATGTTTTGAAAAATTTGTCACATAGACCCGTCATGCATTGGTGCTTTCAATTACAAGAATAAAAAACCGCTAAACGCCGTAAAAATGAGTGGAGCATACAATATTCCAGCTACAAAAGATCTGATATGAATATTAGGTGGCGCGAAAATGTATTTTCATTTTAATGCAAAACAAAATTCTAGTTTTATTTTAAAGGATTTTTCCATAATATTTGCTAAATTTGAAGTAAACGCGCCACAAAAGAGTAACTTTGAAACAGTTATTTTGAAACTCTTTTGTGGCGCGTTTACTTCAAATTTAGCAAATATGGAAACATATTTTAAAATAAAACTAGAATCCTGTTTTTCATCAAAATAAAATACATTTTCGCGCCATGTAATATTCATATCAGATCTTTTGTAGCTGGAATATTGTATGCACCACTCATTTTTACGGCGTTTAACGGTTTTTTATTCTTGTATCAGGAGTTTTTCAAAGTTATTTATAAATTAAATGTATGAAGTTGAATGCAATGTTTCTCGATTACAGATAAGCTTTGTAAATGGTCGCCTTTGTCGCATTATCTCCCAAATGATCTAGTGTCCATACAATGTACACTAGATTTTTTTTCTATTCGAAATAGATTGAAGAAAAAATATTGGGATGGCCGGTAAATGAACTCAGATTGCCCGTTGCCAGATCAAATTTAGCGTCGTAACCACTACAACTACATAAACCATTTAGGGAATTATCGTTAATTGGATTTTACTTTTGTAGCTTAATAACTTCTAAACAGCTTAACCGATTTTGATCACTAAACATGGGTTTGAAAGGTATTGACAAGTAGCATTTTATGAATCTAAGGTCAAGTATGACAACTGAAGCTATTACAGGAATTATTGAGCTTAAAAAACCGTTTTTCCATAAGAAATAGATTTGATCATACTTATGAAGCCTATAACTTAAAAATTAGAATTTTGATATGACATACCGGATATGAGGTATACACCGTTAGATTCGTCTAGAGTCCTTCTACAAACTCTTAGTTATTTGCTCAATTCGTAGGTTGAAATTTTGAGTAATTGTCGAAAAACCTAAATTTTCAAAGTTAATTTTTTCAGTTTTCGGTTATACTGAGCCCTGTGTATGTCTGATCCTGACGGCTTAGACACCATTTGAAAGCTTAACTCAACGCTATTGATTTGGTGTATTTTCAGTTCTCCTGTCTCTTCTCAAACTGAAGATATATACTTCCAAAAATATGCCGTTTTGTACCTACGAAGTCCTATAGCTGGCTTATGAATGGTCGAAAGTCACAAACTATACCGGTTCTGAATCTGCCCTGACCCCCTCTTTAAACACAAAAAAACAATTAAAATCGCTTTAACTTTTGCACATACATACATACATACCTACATACATACATACATACATACATACATACATACATACATACATACATACATACCTACATACATACATACATACATACATACATACATACATACAAAGATACATACATTCAGTAGGAAAAATTAAAGAATACCCATGAACGAACATATAAAACACGCTGTATTTTCCTGTCACCGTGTAATACAAAAAATTGGCCAGCTTGCGCTGGGCAATTTTCTTTGTGACACGGTGACAGGAAAATACAGCGTGTTTGATATGTGCGTTCATGGATATTCTTTCATTTTTCCGACTGTACATACATATCCACAAACATTTTCCCTTTTTTAAATAGAAATTGAGTAATATTTCTGAGCTCGGTAACTTTTGAACGGTATAACCGATTTTTAAAATTATACATGCGTTGGAAAGGTAATGATCAGTACGATTAGAAGCCGTAAAGGTCGGAGTTAAATTTTCGAAGTTTTTAAGAGTTTTGGGGACGAGAACGAAAAACAGACCCTAAATATCAAGGGCCAAGCTGGAAGTTGGCCCAACTTTCAATTCAATCAGATTTAGAAAATTGAAAATTTCGTGTATACATAGTGTCGTCTGTAGGAGGGTGTGGGTGTACGCCACTGACGAGAACTGCCGTTCTCTGGTAATGTTAATGTTTATATGATTGAATAGAGAATTGAATAACGTTTCAAATGAGCTATCACACGACCCCTATTCTTATTAAAAAAATCATCGATTGCGTCATCACGCCCAGATGAATGGCGTCACTAGTATGATATTACATGTCAAAAAATTATAATCCAAAAATAAAAATTCTCGACAAAATGAATTTGTTCCAACTCAAACGTCTTCACTGTACCTATAACTTCAGAGGCTTATATCTTAAAATCATGATTTTTTGGAGCTACACGCTCTGTGAGTCTTTTGTTCTACACATCAAGGACTACCAGAATCAAAAGTTTCAGAGCATTTGACAGAGAGCCATTTCCCATAAGGTTTCTGCGGGGTCCTTACGTTAAATATAAAAAATGAATTTCTGTAAATAACAACTACAACTAAAACAGATTAATATTACTATCATGTAATTTACTAATAAAAAAGGTAAACAAAAACAAAGCATGTCGCACTGGAATACTTACTTTTTCTAAGTGAGCAGGTAAGTTCTAAATTTGATGCATAGTACTGATTTTTTGAATTTCCTTTCCCTGTAAAGATAATTTAAAATTAATTAAAATGTTGGTTTCTTGTTGTGACTTCTATAAGAGTTTTTCTTTATAATAAAACCATCATACATCATAAAATATTGTTTTGATACAATACAGGGTGTTTTTAAATAAGCGCGACAAACTTTAAGGGCTAATTATTATACATCAAAAAATAATGCCAGTTTTCTTGATAAACGTATGTCTGCAAATGCTTCGATTCCTCTAAAACTAGTTGAGATATGCATATGATATTTGGTGGGTTTTAAGAGGTAATTATTACGAATTTTTGGCACGCAATTAAGAGTTTTGTGTCACTCGCCTTGACAAGTATCCCTTTAGTTTTTCAAACAGGGAGACCATGCTGCTTTTAAGTACTAATAGTAAAATCCATTAACAGCGACATTGTGTCGCATTACAAAAGTATATTTTAATCAATAACTGTGTAATTTTGAAGACTAGAATATGTCAACTATTGGACTAGTTTCAATTACTGCACATAATGTCACTGAAGCTGATCTGATTAGATCGAGAACATTCTGGTGTTTTTCTATAATCTATTTGGACGACTTGTTTAAAAGTTTTTTAATAAATTTTATACCATTATACAAACCGACGTTTTTAACTTCTTTGTAAGTTTTGTATTCACTATTGACGGGTATACAGGTAATGGTCTGAAATTTTTAAATAAATAAATTGTACGCCAAGAAGATATTTCAAATTACAAATCGTTTTTGAATTCCACGTGTAATTGCACCTGTTTCGTGCAAACAAATAAAACATCTTAATGCTTACAAATTATTCGACATCAGTTTCTAAATGACTGTATAGACTACTTTGTGCGCGTTGAAGTATTTTACATTTTGCATAAACGGCGGGTCATATAAAAAGAATGAAGGTCATTTTTTATCACAAATTGAACAAGGAATTAGGAAATGCGCGTATGCACGCCAGTGGTGAATATAAAATTCTAAATTGTATATCAAAACACGCGCACAATAAATTCGTCTTTATATTATCATGTAAAAATTTTTGGAATTAAATTAACTGAGACAAAAAGAAGAACGTATATAATTTATTTAATTCGAAATATATTTTACTGCTCTAAGAAAACAGAAAAAATGTTAATTTGAAAAATAAACATTGTTTTTCGCTTAAATTAAATGTTCCAACGGCTAAGACGCATGTGGGTGGGAGCTTTTTCCTGTTTTCGGACAACAGTGAAATGTATTTTGAATTAAATAAATTGTATAGATTCTTCTGTTTGTATCAATTAATTAAATTCAAAAAAAATTTGAGTACCCTGTATAAATAATTACAAGAATAAAAAACCGCTAAACGTCGTAAAAATGAGTGGCGCATACAATATTCCAGCTACAAAAGTTCTGATATGAATATTACGTGGCGCGAAAATGTATTTCCATTTTAATGCAAAACAAAATTTTAGTTTTATTTTAGAGGCTTTTTCCATAATATTTGCTAAATTTGAAGTAAACGCGCCACAAAAGAGTAACTTTGAAACAGTTTGAATTTTGAAACTCTTTTGTGGCGCGTTTACTTCAAATTTAGAAAATATTATGGAAAAATATTTTAAAATAAAAGTAGAATCTTGTTTTGCATCAAAATGAAAATACCTTTTGTAGATGGAATATTGTATGCGCCACTCATTTTTACTTTTTCTATAGACGCTATACAATGTGCAATTTCTCTGACTACTTACATACATTTAAAACGAAAAATTTCTCACGCAGTGAGAAAAGTCGGCCATTGCAGTGAGAAACATTTTTTCTCATGGGTTCTCTTACGGTTTTGCATACATGATCACCGTTTCCATGGTAACATTCACAATACAAACACAATTAATGTTGTCAAACAAAATGTGTAATTTACCTTTCAAAACTGTTCAAAAATAACTTTTAATTAGAATTTTAAATAAATAACATATATATATATTTTAAGAATATTAAATACCTACATGTATAATATGTATTTTGTTTCAATTTATACATATAATATACCTAAAAGCACCTAAATTATTTAATTTTGAAGTTTGAACTCTTGACAAAACCGCATCCATAGAAAAAGTACAGTGTACAACACGTGCGAAAATGACATATTTCTCCCTCGCTTGATTTGCGGCACTCCCCTCTTGCCCCAGCTCGTGCCAACTTCTGCACTCGTCAGAAATATGTCTTTTTTCTCACTTGTACAAATACACTATTATCCGTTTATTTTCTTGTTTTTAATTTTTCCTCAATGTTTAATTAATAAATAAACTAATTACAACATAACATATTTCGCATGTATTTGTAAAATCGTACAAGATTTATACTCGCGGGTCACCATTGACCCAACATACCTCACTTAAATGGTTAACTAAATCATCATACGAGTTGAGGGTTAATTTTTAGCCACATAGAACTTACAAAAATGAAAAAAAATAATTTTGGGAGTGAGGGAGGGTACCTTTTAATTTATTTATCAATTCCATAGTCCAAACAGTGGAAAGTTTGATGCGCCACTAAAAAGTGACAGCGTAAACAGCGTAAACAGCGTAAACAGCGTAAAGTTCACCAAATATAGCTGAAAGTGTGAAAACGCGTGACGATCATAATGGGTATTCTGTCTAAATCCTGACCCGTTGCTTAGTGGCGTATAATTTGGGTTGCCTATATAAACTTAAATCTACTGTTTCTATCGTAGGCAAGTAAGAAATTCAGGTATTCTTGCAAAACTAGTCATTTTCGTAATGACTTGGCCGGCAGCTTGTATAGGCGTTTGCAAAACTGCCGGACAGGGTAATTTAATTTTTAAACAGTGTTGCAATTTAGGCACAAATCAGTTTAGGTTATGTTGTTTATTTTTGATATTGTGTTATAGTTTTATTTTATTATTTATGCAAATTAGTGCAATGAACTCGTCGTATAGCTTTTCTCTTTTCCAATAAGTTCAGTAAAATAATGGTTAAACTCCAAAATATTTAATGAAATTAAAAAAGTTCTTTAATTAATTAAGTTAACATTTTTATAATAATATTTGTGCCTTACTATAAAATAAAAGTTTAAGAATCACTCGGTGTAATAATTTCATAGCATTAATTATTTAAATTTAATAAATTTTATAAACATAATCTAAATTGCAATGTTGTTTCAAAATAAAATTACCTACGCTTTGATAGAATTGTATTGTAAAAATGTTCACGTTTCCAGTGGTTTTGCAAATGCCTAAAAGTGTGAAGTCATTTTGTAAAAATGAAAATGTTATACAAACTGCCTAGTCATTACGAAAATGACTAGGCTTTTGCCAGAATGCCTGCATTTCATACTTGCCTACGACATTTCCTACTACTGTTTCCTGAACCTAACCTGAATTTCTACTGTTCACAATTCTGTGTTTGCTTTTGAGTAGGTATTTCATTTTCTTGACAACGAAAATGTTCGGTGTGGAAAGAATTAATAAGTGCGTGGAATGCGAAAAAGTGTATACACGTAAACATGATTTAAAAAGACATGTAAAAAGTTCGCATCCCGACAAATTGGATGTAACTGCCCCTTTAAAAGTGCTTAAAGGCAACGTCTATAAGTGCACACATTGTGATAGGCAATTTAGATATAAGTCAAATTTAAACGTTCATGTCAAAAAAAAGCACACAAATGTATCAGTTTCTGCTTCGGTTCCTACAGAAACTAAAACAATTTAACATAAATGTTCTCTGTGTAATTATCATTCAACTTAAAAAAAAGGACTTTATTAAACATTATGAAATTTCTCATAGCATTCCTATGCAATACGATACAATAGGAGTTTAGCCCATTTCGCGATTCAAGTTTATATAGGCAACACAAATTACACGCCGCTAAGCAACGGGTCAGAATCGAGAATCGAGTCATGATGCGCATTCGTCAAACGACGGACATCGCACTCGCACTGACGGTCCAGAGCGTTTGTATGTGCGTTCTCACTTCATTGTTAGCGCAGGCAATGGTAATTTCACACTTTCAGCTATATTTGGTGAACTGTACCGAACCTTGTCGCGATCAAGGTGCTACATCGAAGCGTTCCTTTATGATCGGTTTTTAAAACAAGAGGAGTAATTCAAATTTACCACGCCGTAATGCTTGTTTGTAATTGATCCAACCTCAGGAAAGTTTACTCCACTGTTTTGAAATTTTGACAGTAATGACATTTATAAAATTTTAACACTACTGGCATGTCATAGGTTAATTAAGTTATATCGGAGATTGTTTGTGTTTTCTGGGTTATTCCTTTAATTTTTAGATTTTAAGTCTACTTTTATACAGGGTGTTTCATAGGGAAACGGAAATACTTTAACTGTGAATAGAGGTCACCGAGGCGGTTCTAGGTATACTATATTTTTTGCCCTACCGACTTTTATAACCGAGTTACAGGGTGTTTTATCGATTTTGCCCATTCCTTTCTGGACCCATAACTTTAGAACCACCTTGTATATTCTTTTGATATTTAATACACATGTGTCTCATCTAAATCCCAAACGACCGACATACTAATCATAAGAAAAATCCAGGTCCGGATTAACAAAAAACTATAAAGTAATTGTGACCTTAAAACAACACCCTGTATATTGAAATTCTGAAAATCTGTTTGCATATTTGATAGGAGCACAAAAAACTAAGTCTAACCATTCGCTTCAATTTCTCGGCCAGACAATTTTATGACTTTAATTTTGAAATAATATTGAATTTTTTAAGAACTCTGACATTAAAAAGCATGTATTATTAACTTTTAATTATAAATTATTAGAGCTATTGAATAAATGCTCATTTTAAAATTAATCAATACTTATTTACCACATTGGAACGATCCAATTATTAATCACAAGAAAAATCCAGGTCCGGATTAACAAAAAAACATAAAGTAATTGTGATATCTTAAAACAACACCCTGTATATTGAAATTTTCAAAATTTGTTTGCACATTTGAAAAGACCACAAAAATATGAGTTTATCGGTTTGCTTTAGTTTTTTGTGAAAGAAATTTAATGACTTTAATTTTGAAATTAAATATATCGATACTTTTAAGAACACTGAAATTAAAAAGCAGATTTTTAAAGCATTTTTAACAATAAATTATTAAAATTATTAAATAAATACCCATTTTAAAAATAATCAATACTTATTTACAACATTCGAACGGTCCACTTACAAATCACAACAATAATCCAGGTCCGGCTTAACAAAACAATATAAAGTAATTGTAACCTTGAAACAACACCCTCTATATTGAAATTTTCAAAATCCGTTTGCACAGAGGTATGAAAAGAGCACAAAAAACGAAGTTTAATCGTTCGCTTCAATTTTTTGGCCAGACAATTTAATTAATTTAATTTAGAAATTATGTCGAAATTTTTAAGAACTCTGGGAACTCATAACAAAAACATCGATATAGTTTCAAAAGTAATGTCATTAAATTGTCTGCACAAAAAATTAAAGCGGGACATTAAACTTAGTTTTTCCTGCACTCTTCAGGAGTTTTATCAAGGGTACAATAAATTACTTTGTATTTTGTTGTTAATACGGACCTGGATTTTTCTTGTGATTAGTAAGTGAGTCCTTCTAACGCAGTAAATAATAACTGATTATTTTTAAAATTAGTGTTTATTCATTAACTTGATTTATTATTAAAAGTGCTTTTAAAAACATGCTTAATAATTTCAGGGTTCTTAAAGTTTTGAATATATTTAAGAGGATGGGTACGTATTTTCGGCTGCAATGCTATTCAAATGGGGATTCATTTTTTTCGAATCCTGAGAAAGCTAATAAGTATTTTTGAAAAATTTGAATGAAAGATTACGTTATTAGCGAGGGTCGAAAGTCCCTGAGAAATTCTATAATGTTTATTTTAATAAGTTACAGGGGTGAAAAACTCAGAGAAAATTTAGTGTGATTTTTAATTTCAAATATCTCATTCAAAATAAACTTTTTATTTATTCTAAGGGACTTTCGGCTCTCGGTAATAATTTAGACTTTCATTCTGCTTTTAAATTTTTCAAAAATATTTATTGGTTTTTTCAGGATTTGAAAAAAATTAACACAATGTCCGTGTTAATAGTTTCCAAATCTATCATTTCAGATAGATATATTAATATAATGTCAGTCAGACAGTGACAATTTAAATATTTGACATGGCATCGGGAATATTTTGAGTTATTGATTAAATAATATTAATATATAGTGTATTAGATAAATAATTGATATAAGACGTGAACTTAATAAAAAGGTATTTATTGTGTATTATTTGTGGAAGACCCAAGCAGAGAATACATCAGAATAATATATTCTGTGATCCAAATCAAAGTATTTTGTTGTTAAAGATGTTCAAATTTGTAAGTGTTCCATAGTAACAATATATTATTAAAAAATCACTTTAATAATTTTCCTCTTCTTTTCTCTATTGAGTATTAGTTTTCTCTGTACATATAAATTATTATTATTACAATCACTGAATACATAGTTAGTGAAACAATTATCACATTCATTAACTGAATTAATAATTTGCAATTACATATACCAATATAACAGTTATCCAAGAACATTCAAAAGCCATCTCTTTAAGTTAATGATGACATTTTCAAGTAGAATGACATTCTAGTAATGTTTACATATTCATACCAATGTGAATTTTAATACACGTAATTTGCCGTGTAAAGACAGAAAAAGTAGGGATAGCCGTAAAATATTTGCGAATTATGTACCGATAGACTTAATTTCAAAATTAAAGTTAATAAATTTTTGCACAAAAAATCAAAGTGAACCGATAAACGCGGATTTTTGTGGTCTTCTCAAATGTGCAAACAAATTTTGAAAATGTCAACATACAGGGTGTTGTTTCAAGGTCACAATTACGTTATGTTTTTTTGTTAATCCGGACCGGGATTTTTCTTGTGATTAATAATTGGGTCTTTCCAATGTGGTAAACAAGTATTGATTCATTTTAAAATGAGTACTTATTCAATAACTTTAATAATTTATAATTAAAAGTTAATAATACCTGCTTTTTAATCTTAAGTTCTTAAACAATTCAACATAATTTCAAAATTGTAGCGTTTAAAAAACCAGTGAAAATATGATCTTTAGATTTGTATAGATTTTACAATCTTTCTCTAAGAAGTCCAAATTTTTTTATTCAGTTTTTTACTTAAATTCAGATTGCAAGGAATTTTCTAAAACCGCACCTGTATACATCTACAAAGTATTGCGCACATTTCAATGTGTTACAAGATTCCTGTTTATTTGAGACGCAAAAACAGAATTTGTAAGAAGTTTTGACAAAAGTACAGTTCTAATGCGTAGATGAACTTTCTAGAAGAAATGTTGAAAATCAATTTGATTGGTTTGTTTGAATTTGGTACAAAGATCGAAGCTCGTAATTGGCTCTGAAGAACGGAAGCCGGAAATTGCGTAGTGACAGGATCAAGGAATTTTGGCAGGAGACGGAGAAGAAAGCAGGCATTCTTACAATGGTAGTGAATCAGTAAACATCGATAGTCAGTAACCGGCTTTTTTGTGACGCAAAAAGAATTTCCAAGTAAATGGGATCTATCAAAGTTCTTCTGTGTTGTTGTTAAGTAGGTGTACCATCAGTTTGATGGTGTAGCAGTTCCTTTTTTGATGGTAAAAGTGTAATATACGCTTTGTAAAAATACTGCGTATGTATTTATGAAAGCCGGCATAGTACTAATATCGTAGTGATGAATTAAACCCAAGCCTCCCGTCTCCTGGATTAGAAAACCTATTTCCCGAGGTAAATAAGCAAATTTCTTTTGTTTTATGGTATTTTCATGGTATAATGGTATATGGTGCAATCAGTAATTTTCCATTGACATTTTCCCCTTCGAGTGACGTATGAACTACGTACGTGCTGTCAAGTGTCATGTCAAGTTTCACAATGGTGAAGTTTTGAATTTTAAGGTATAGTGACTTTTAATAATTATAAAATTCTCAAACTAATAACGTTAATTTCTTTCAACTTAAAAAAATAAATCTTTTTGGAACTTAAAATACAAAAATGAAAAAGTAAATTGTTGAACAGAACAAAGAATAATTTTGCTTCCATCATTAAAATATTATTGTAAAGACATAATTGTAAGTTAATGTTAAAATCCTTTTTGAAACCTTTTGAAATAGTTAAAAATAAAAGATTTACGGAATGATATTTGACAGGTGACATAGTTGTTGTTATTTTCAATAATTAAGTACTACGAGGAGTAGTCAGTAATTCTTTAATGTAAACATTGTTCCCTGAATGAATATAAATTTTTGTTTTAATGCAAATGCTATAATATATGTCATAATTAGGTCAGTCAGTCAGTTATACAAGTCATAATTAAGTCATATATCAAATCCTCAATGCAATAATATTATTGTTTATCTTTTGGTGCACCATAACCTATGTTCAGAAAAGTAGATGTATTTTTTTACAGGTAATTTTTTATGTAATCTGAAAGTTTTGTTATCTCAAGGAATAATTTTTCAATAAATGCCATAACTGTGTATTTTGTCCTGTTTATTTACCGCTAACCTATTGGCAAAATTTTAACCACAAACTTTAAAAGCTTTTTAGAGTCAAATTTTAAGATGTTGGATGATCATAGAAAGTAAAACTCCTGGTAAGGCGCCCTAACAAAATATAGCCAGGATTTATATTTAACACCCCAGGATATCTGTAAGTACCCTTGTTTAAATTTTTGATAGTAGTAAATATTCCCTAATCCCTAACTTCTTCTTAACGAACTCACAACCTTAGCTCTCCAACCAAAACACGAGCCGCCGTAGCAAAGTAGTTTTTAGAAATATCCCCTAGTTTTCTCGACCCTTTTGTATTTAAGCAGTATCTAAATTTTCCAAGCTTTTATCTTCCCCCTTATTTCTAAGTGATACAAAATGGCGCCCAACGTGGGGCCAGTCTCTTTTCACCCCCCAGTCATATCGTTAAGTTGTTCCCAAGCAGTTTACATTTTTTTAGTTAGTCCCAACTGTTTTTCAACTTAATTTCCTCTCCTTGCCCCAGATTTGAGACCGATTCTACTATCACAACCAGTATCGCAACATAGTTTAGCCCAAGAGCCCCTACATTTTTTTAACGTTACGAAGTGGTATAAAATTTTCAATAGGATGTGTAAATATGTACTCATTGTAGTGTATTAACATTGTTTTTATGTATGTACTTATAGTAGATGTTAATACAGTACCCATGGTGAAAGCAATATTTAAATTTTTTTTAAAAAAAGTATTGATTGTATAGACAAGTAGTCTATATAAGTAACGTTGAACATTCCAATATTGAAACTATTGATAAAGTATAACATTTTAGTTGTATTTGTGCATTTATTCATAATTGATTAACAATTTTTTACAGAATAACTTGTTTTTGTGATTTTTTTTGTTCGTCATTTGAGTATATGTGTATAGTCTGTGTAGTTTCCGTTTGAGCTTTTACTCCCAATGTTGTCTAGTTGTCCCATTATTTTTTTTCTCAACTAATCTAGCTTTGTCAGTGTCATAAAGATACCAAAGGTTAGTTGGAGTCTGCCTGTGAAGTAGTTTGAGTGTATCCGTGAAGTAAAGTAGTTAGTCAGTCCAATTACTATTTGTCTTTCCCTTCTTGTACCAGAATAGATCACAAGTGTAATACTCGTGATAAAGGAAGTGTGCTTAGTTGTCTAGGAACACTCCCAATAGTTATCGGAACAAGAACCGTTGTTGGTGTTATCCCGTGTAAGCTCATTCGAGAAGCAAGTTTCAATATTGTTTGTGTTTGTCTATCCCTGTTTTGTCTGAAAATATTTGAGTCTGTTGTTTCCTGTTTGTTTTGTGTACCCTTGTGTTATTCCCTGTTAGTCCGTGTCAGTGATGGAGTGTGAATTTTTTGACGAATAGTTTATTGACCCCTCTTTTGTTTATTGAGTGATTGCAGACCAAGAGCAGAAGTTGCAACAAAATCAGTGAGGTTAGGATCTGGCTGCGTGAGAGTGCAAGTGAGGTTTGTGTTCGTTTGATAAATAGAAACGGTTTTTTGTCCGAAAGTCATACTTTCTACTATTCCCATTGGTCTTTCCCCTGTGTGTTGTTTTCACCCCAGTTTTAAAAATGAAGTCTACCCAAGTTAATGATCTGAAAACCGATGAGTTATCTTATGAACTTTTCATAAGAGGTTTTAATGTCCAAAATAAGACTGTTGAAGAAAAACGTAAGTTGTTGAGAGGTCAGTTAAGTAAAGAGACCATCTCATCTTCCATTGATTTGACTAAAAATGTAGTCGATCCTGATCAAGAGTTGCCTACAATCCAGTCAATATTAGCAGATTTGCAAAGTATTGCGCGGGCAATGAGTGCACAGTCATCAAAGGCTGACTTTGCTCGTTTCAAAACAAGGTCCAGTCATCTGGATTTCAGATTGGAAAATTTCCCTGATAATGTAGAAGAAGCTATAAAAGAAGTTATTGACAACTATAAGATGGATTTATTGATGTTGACTGGAGATGTCTTAGAAAAGGAAGAGACATCTGACAATGTGTCCGTCCCATCGACTAGTGGTACAACTTCAGTCCCCGTTGCCCCTATTAGTTCAGTTTCAGCCCCTATTATACAAATTTCAACTCCTGTTAGAGTTTCTGATTTAAATATCAAATTTAATGGTGAGAGTAAAGCCCTTCCCACATTTTTAGAAAAAGTAAGAGATTCTGCTAGATCCAGAAATATTTCTGATGATGTCCTGTTTAGATCAGCTTTTGAGTTATTCGACGGAAACGCTGCTATTTGGTATAGGAGTGTTGGAAATACAGTTAACAGTTGGAATGAGTTGGTAACCCTTCTCAAAACTGCTTTCCTACCCCCAGATTATAATGATAATCTCCTTGATGAAATTAAAGGTCGAAAACAAAAAAAGTCTGAGTCAATCACTATTTATTCCGCAATCATGGAGAATCTCTTTAAACGTTTAGAAGAGTACCCGTCTGAAGCCCAACGAGTAAAGATTTTAAGAAAAAATATTTTGGTGGATTATATTCCACTCGTAGCCCTTCAAGATTTTCCCACTGTCGAAATGTTAGTCATAACTGTTAAACGTTTGGAGCAAAATGTTTTGCCCCTGCTTCAAACTACAAAAGGTCTTGCTGGTATTTCATTAGAGGATTCAGAAAAACCCCAAGAGAAGCTTCAGGTACTTGATAAACAAGACAAGCCTGATAACCCCAAAGGAGACAAACGAGAAAAGCAAGATCGTCCCTTTAAGAAATCCAAGTCTACGCAGAGAAATGAGAGACCCAATCCTCCAGTAGATACTGATGAAAGACATCAGTCTTCTTCTTCTTATCCACCAGAAAGACATCAGTCTTCTTCTTCTTATCCACCCCACAGAAATCAGTCTTCTTATCCACCTCCGTTGATGCAATCCCCTCCCTATCAACCGTATGGAAATCAGTCTTCTTATCAACCTCATTCAATGCAACCCCCTCCACAACCCTACCAAACACATGACAACCCTAGAAAAATTATTTTTTGTTTTACTTGTGGTAAGCCCAACCACATTTCTCGCAATTGTACAAACAGAGAAATGTCTTGTTCTCGTTGTGGTAATAAAGGAGTGAGAACGTCCTCCTGTATGTGTCAAAAAAAACTAGGTAGTGTGCAGCCAGTCGGCAGTTGCACTCCATATAGAGTTAAGCCCGACAAATTCCCCCAAAACATACTTAACCCTCTTTTTGAAAAGAAAGGTTGCGACAGTCGTCCTCATGTTAGTATTTCTATCTTTTCTAAAAACTTTGTCGCCCTCTTAGACAGTGGTTGCACCACATCCGTAGTAGGTGCCGCTGGAGTTAAATTTTTGGATTCCCAAGGAATTAAATATAATTCTACTCCCTGTAAACACGTCTGCTTAGCAGATGGTTCTCAAAAATCAGTTGTTGGTACTATTGATCTTCCAATTGAGGCTGATGGTGTTTCCCAAGTAGTGAAATTTCTTGTCGTACCCTCCGTTCCCCATAGTTTTATTTTGGGAAGTAACTTTATGCATAAATTTTCAGTGTTGTTGAATTTTAGAGATGGAACATGGCATTCTTCCCAAAAGGAAGAGAAAACAGAAACTTTGTATTCTGTAGACTCATTTTCTCCCACTGAAAAAAATTTAGTAGATTCCACAGTCGCTTCTTTTGAGGAAATTTCTAGTTCCAAGTACATTGGAAGAACCAATAAAATTGAAATGGTTATTGACACTGGTGATGCAAAGCCATTTAAGAAAAGACAATATCCTTTATCCCCTTATATGAACAAAATACTACATGAAGAGTTAGATGAAATGTTACGATTAGGAGTAATCGAACCAGCCCAATCGCCATGGTCAAGTGCCATATTATTAGTCAAGAAAAAGTCAGGTGAATATAGGTTCTGTTTTGATGGTCGTTCATTGAATGAAGTCACTGTTCATGATACTTATCCTTTACCCCAAATAGACAGAATTCTTTCGTTACTTAGAGGAGCTAAATGCATTAGTTCCATTGACTTAAGAAAAGCTTTTTGGCAAATCCCGCTGCATCCTGACTCTAGGAAAAAGACAGCCTTTAATGTTTCTGGTAGAGGTTCCTTTCAATTCACTTCTGTTCCTTTTGGTTTGTGTAATAGTGCACAGATCAACAAAGACTTGTTGATGCTATCTTTGGCCCTGAATTTGAACCCTATATATTCTGTTATTTAGATGATATCATAGTGTGTACCCCATCTTTTGAAGAACATATCCGATTGTTGAAAATTATAAGAGATAAACTGAAAGAAGCAAACTTGACCATTAACATCGATAAGTGTGATTTTTTTAAATCTGAATTGAAGTATCTTGGTTATGTAGTTGGTAACAATTCCCTTAAAGCAGATCCTGAAAAAATCTTAGCTATGGTTAATTATCCCAGGCCATCTAATTCTACTGAAATTAAAAGATTTATAGGTATGTGTTCCTGGTATCGTCGTTTCATTAGAGATTTTTCCAGTTTAGCCTCCCCTATTAATGACCTCCTTAAAGGTCATAGAAAGAAAAAACCACCAGTAGTTTGGACTAGTGAAGCTGAAAAAGCTTTTTTGAAAATTAAAGAACTCCTAATTTCTGCCCCTATCTTAGCCCAACCCAATTTCGAACTTCCCTTTGTTGTGCAATGTGATGCATCTGACACTGGTCTTGGTGGTGTCTTGACTCAAACTATTGATGGTGAAGAAAAAGTTATAGCTTATGCAAGTAGGTCCCTTTCCCGAGCTGAAAGAAATTATTCAGTTACAGAGCGAGAATGTCTCGCAGTGATCTTCGCTATCGAGAAATTTCGAGGTTATATTGAAGGAGTTAAGTTTTCGGTCATTACTGACCACCATTCACTTCTCTGGTTGAATAAACTGTCCAATCCTACAGGCAAATTAGCCAGGTGGGCTATGCGCCTAAGACAACATACCTTCGATTTGATTCATAGAAAAGGAACATCCCATTTAGTCCCTGATGCTTTATCTCGAGCTCATACCAATGATACACCCAAAGATGCCCAAAAAGTTGATTATCTAGAAATAGATCTTGACAGAATAGACCCTTGGTTCGATGATTTAAGATCAAAGATACTCCGTTCCCCTGGTGATTTTCCACAATGGAAAGTGGAAAATGATTTCATTTACAAGTATGCCCCATCCCCCAGTTCTTTCAAGACTAATGATATTGAATGGAAAATTTTAGTTCCCAAACCCCAAAGATTAGAAGCAATGCAATCTTGTCATGAGCCACCTACGTGTGCTCACTTTGGATTCTATAAAACTTTGTCCCGTATTCAAGAAAGGTACTATTGGCCCAAAATGCGTTGTGATGTGCTTAAGTTTGTCAGATCATGTAAAGTTTGTGGTGCTCAGAAAACACCAAATCATGCTCCTTTAGGTAAAATGGGTAAGCAGAGAGAAGCCCAATTCCCCTGGCAAATAGTTGCCATTGATCTGATAGGTCCCTTTGTTCGTTCTAAAAAAGGTTATACATGGTTATTAGTGGTTGCTGATTGGTTTAGTAAATATACCTTAGTCCATCCTTTGAGGAAGGCTACGGCTAAGAGTATTACTGAATTTTTGGAAGATAGTGTCTTCCTGATGTTTGGTGTTCCCCAGTATGTGATTTGTGATAATGCCTCAAATCTGAACAACCCTCTTCTAATTAATCTCTGTAGTAGGTATAATGTTCAGAAAGTATGGTTTAGCCCCGTGTATGCACCACAATGTAATTTTGTGGAGAGAAATAATAAAACCATTGGAACAGCAATCCGAATGTATATAAAAGACCACGTAGACTGGGACAAGAATTTAGCAAAGATCAGACAAGCTATTAATACCGCAAAGCACGAAGTAACTGGATACACCCCAGCTTTCCTTAATTATGGCCGTCATGTTCCCCTGAATGGAAACTACTATGGTGTTGATCAAAACGATCAACGGAAGCAAGATCTAGAAATTATTCCTGGTAACCGTGATATGTATGCTTCAGAAGTAAAAGGATTAAGTCAAGTCTTCGAAAAGGTCAGGGCTAATCCTCGAAAAGGATATGAACGTAACGCTAGAAGTTACAACTTACGAAGAAGAGAAGTCCAATTCCAAGTAGGAGATAGAGTATGGAAAATGAATAAAGTCCTGTCTAATGCTGCTAACAAGTTTATGTCTAAACTAGCACCGAGGTACATTGAAGCTACAGTCCGTGAAAAGTTGTCACCAGTGGTGTATCGTCTATCTGATTTAAATGGTTCTGATCTTGGTAAATGGCATGTTAAAGACTTAAAACCTTTTGTATGTGATGAAGATAATATGTCATCCCCTTAGTCCTGATCCCCTATTCCCTGTTCCCCCTGTATTGTTCTTCAGTTCCCTTAGTCTTGATAAGAAGTTGATATTCTCTTTGATTTTGGTATGTCGTCTTTTGGTCCCTGTTGTTGTCGTATACCCCCTTGTATGAATTTGTTGTGATTTGGCCCTTGTTGTTGTTGTATTCCCCTTTGTTAGTCTTCTTTTATTTTAGTCTAGTTGTTGAAGTGAGTATATTCCCTGTGAGACGTTTAACATAAAGTTACCGATCTCGACTTGAGACAAATGTTAAGATTACGTTGTCTCATTGAGGTATTTAGAATGGAGATTCTAATTCCTCATTTTTGCTGAACCGTTGCCAACAAAATTCCCTGAAACTCGCTAGGCGTTTAGTGGAGTTTAGGCAGATGCCTATCTGCTGAGCCTAGAGCTCAAATGATTTTTTTAGTTCTCGAAAACCGCTCGCGGTTAGGCAACGAGGTGACAAGGCTGTGCCTGCCCTGATATTTCACTTGTGTTACTGTTGTGGATGTCAGCGAGGTCCACACAGGGCACAATGTTAGCTTCTTCCCCAAGGCACAGAAACTCTTGTCACCTACAGTTCATTTTAGAGTCATTACACATTTCAGTCTACTCGGCTTTAAAGAGTCTGGCGATCGATGGTACGCTAGCCCAATCCCTAACGTTTGTTTGTTTAATTTAATCCCCACTAGCCATCATCTAAAAAAAATTTGATGTGATTGTTTAGCCTCACTCAAGGAGTCATGGTTGATTTTTGTTTGGTTTATCGAAAACTGGATAGCTATCCGAGCTTTCTCTTTTCGGAGGAGGCTGTGTAGCGTTTAAAAAACCAGTGAAAATATGATCTTTAGATTTGTATAGATTTTACAATCTTTCTCTAAGAAGTCCAAATTTTTTTATTCAGTTTTTTACTTAAATTCAGATTGCAAGGAATTTTCTAAAACCGCACCTGTATACATCTACAAAGTATTGCGCACATTTCAATGTGTTACAAGATTCCTGTTTATTTGAGACGCAAAAACAGAATTTGTAAGAAGTTTTGACAAAAGTACAGTTCTAATGCGTAGATGAACTTTCTAGAAGAAATGTTGAAAATCAATTTGATTGGTTTGTTTGAATTTGGTACAAAGATCGAAGCTCGTAATTGGCTCTGAAGAACGGAAGCCGGAAATTGCGTAGTGACAGGATCAAGGAATTTTGGCAGGAGACGGAGAAGAAAGCAGGCATTCTTACAATGGTAGTGAATCAGTAAACATCGATAGTCAGTAACCGGCTTTTTTGTGACGCAAAAAGAATTTCCAAGTAAATGGGATCTATCAAAGTTCTTCTGTGTTGTTGTTAAGTAGGTGTACCATCAGTTTGATGGTGTAGCAGTTCCTTTTTTGATGGTAAAAGTGTAATATACGCTTTGTAAAAATACTGCGTATGTATTTATGAAAGCCGGCATAGTACTAATATCGTAGTGATGAATTAAACCCAAGCCTCCCGTCTCCTGGATTAGAAAACCTATTTCCCGAGGTAAATAAGCAAATTTCTTTTGTTTTATGGTATTTTCATGGTATAATGGTATATGGTGCAATCAGTAATTTTCCATTGACATTTTCCCCTTCGAGTGACGTATGAACTACGTACGTGCTGTCAAGTGTCATGTCAAGTTTCACAATGGTGAAGTTTTGAATTTTAAGGTATAGTGACTTTTAATAATTATAAAATTCTCAAACTAATAACGTTAATTTCTTTCAACTTAAAAAAATAAATCTTTTTGGAACTTAAAATACAAAAATGAAAAAGTAAATTGTTGAACAGAACAAAGAATAATTTTGCTTCCATCATTAAAATATTATTGTAAAGACATAATTGTAAGTTAATGTTAAAATCCTTTTTGAAACCTTTTGAAATAGTTAAAAATAAAAGATTTACGGAATGATATTTGACAGGTGACATAGTTGTTGTTATTTTCAATAATTAAGTACTACGAGGAGTAGTCAGTAATTCTTTAATGTAAACATTGTTCCCTGAATGAATATAAATTTTTGTTTTAATGCAAATGCTATAATATATGTCATAATTAGGTCAGTCAGTCAGTTATACAAGTCATAATTAAGTCATATATCAAATCCTCAATGCAATAATATTATTGTTTATCTTTTGGTGCACCATAACCTATGTTCAGAAAAGTAGATGTATTTTTTTACAGGTAATTTTTTATGTAATCTGAAAGTTTTGTTATCTCAAGGAATAATTTTTCAATAAATGCCATAACTGTGTATTTTGTCCTGTTTATTTACCGCTAACCTATTGGCAAAATTTTAACCACAAACTTTAAAAGCTTTTTAGAGTCAAATTTTAAGATGTTGGATGATCATAGAAAGTAAAACTCCTGGTAAGGCGCCCTAACAAAATATAGCCAGGATTTATATTTAACACCCCAGGATATCTGTAAGTACCCTTGTTTAAATTTTTGATAGTAGTAAATATTCCCTAATCCCTAACTTCTTCTTAACGAACTCACAACCTTAGCTCTCCAACCAAAACACGAGCCGCCGTAGCAAAGTAGTTTTTAGAAATATCCCCTAGTTTTCTCGACCCTTTTGTATTTAAGCAGTATCTAAATTTTCCAAGCTTTTATCTTCCCCCTTATTTCTAAGTGATACAAAATTAAAGTCAAAAAATTATCTGGCCGAAAAATCGAGGCGAACCATTAGACTTAGTTTTTGTGCTCTTTTTAAATATGCAAACAGATTTTCAAAATTTCAATATACAGGGTGTTGTTTTAAGGTCAAAAATTCTTTATAAATTTTGTTTAATCCGGACCTGGATTTTTCTTGTGCTTAGTATGTCGCTCGTTTGAGTTTTGAATTAAACATATGTACACCAAAATATTAAAAAAATATACAGTGTGGTTCTAAAGTTATGGCTTAGGAAAGAAATGAGCAAAATCGATAAAACACCCTGGAACTCGGATATAAAAGTCGGTAGGGCAAAAAATTTAGTACACCTAGAACGGCCTCGGTGATCTCTATTCACCATTGAAGTATTTCCGTTTCCCAATGAAACACCCTGTATAAAAAAACAGTTGTTTTTAGAACTGTTTAGCGACATATTACTTTAAATCGCCGGTCCGGAATAAGAACGACGTAACTGAAAGACGGCAAATTTCTCAGTAGAACAATAAACGGCTTTTAAATGTTTAAAATAGGGATTAAATGAGAACTAATCGCCCAGGAGCATCGGTATGGCGTTTATTCTTGCAATGATGCGTTTTATTTTTATCCCTATTGTTTCGAATTTTATTATCTTAATTTAATCACCCCATTTTCAAACCTTTTTACAGTTGCGTCGTTCTTCATCTAAAAATATTAAAATATTTAAAATAGTGATTAAATAAAGACAACAGAAACCAGGTTCTGGCCTTTGCGAACGATGCACAGTGGTGAAATTCGCTGAAAACCTGGCCAAAATGTAAAAATCTAAGTTTATAGGTATACCCTGAGAAATTTTATATGAACCTGCTCTGTAGGTTTTTGATAATCATAAACGGCCCTTAAGGGTAGAACAATACAAGGATATCATGCGTAGGCGCCCATATAAAATTTTTTTAGGGGAGGGGCCAGACGTGAAGATTTTTCACATTATATTTTGTATACTTTGGATGACAAAATATTATAAAAATAAAAATCATAAAATTCTAGAGCGCCAAGCCACTGGATGGGGCCCAGTGGGGCTTGGTACAATGGCTTGGGGCCCAAGCAAGCAATTTTAGTTTCCGCGGATAAGTAATTAGAGGATAAAAGGCTTAGAGCGCTTAACGCTGGCCTAGTTTTGCATTCGATTAGGGTACCACATTGGAATCTTATTACCCAGGGTTCCATTGTGAAGAGCATTTGGCAACGATAGTTGTGCCCCCATCGCGCATCAGCGTGCTATGGGGGGGGGGGAAGGGATGGCCAGGGGCATTGGAGCGAGGTGGGGTGATCCCTGTTTTAGACTTGGGTCAAAATAGCTCACCTCAATGAATTTGTTACACCCGAATGTACTCTTTCGAAAGGGTGGACATCTCCCACAGGTCGGGTTGAATCAAATTGCTTGCTTGCTTGCAAAATATTATAGTTTAAAGCAACAGAAAAGCTAGGGGGCGTGGCCATGCCCATGGGCATGGGCGCCTATGAGATCATATATTTACAAATATTAGGGTATAGAAAATCTAATGCTCACAATTTTATTGAAGGTTTTTATTTAAACAGTTTTCGGCCCCGTTTGCCCGAAAACTGTTTAAATAAAAACCTTCAATACGATTGTGAGCATTAGACTTTCTATACCCTAACATTTACACAATGTGTTCATATCAGCAACTTGTTCATCATCATATATTTATATTGGTGTAAAATTGTGATTGAACGACAGCGGACCAAATAAAAATTAAGTGTGTTACACAATAATATTGGGTCATTGTTTGGTTTCCATTTAGAACTATAGACGTCTATTATTTTGTTAGTTTATAGCGGATGCTATGGCTGGAGGTAAGTGGAGTATTTTTTCTTCGTAAAATAGACTTTATTTACAACATGTTTGCAAATTGGCAAGAATTTTCAATCGTTTTAAGTTTTCCAAGTTTTAAAAAGGGAAAAGTAAGAAAGTCTACTTTGCTCAGCAAAGATATTTTGTTTAATAAATAGTTCAAAATGTATATAAATATTCCTCAAAAAATCATCTGTAGCCAAATGAATCCTTAGCGGAATTTTTCATTTAAAAAAATATAACATGCTGGAGAATTTGTACATGAAAAGACTTTAATGTTATTTGGTCAGTTAATAGAGTAAGAACAAAATATGAAGCATCTGATCCAGTAAATTTACAGTTTTTTTAAACAAGAGCGACCGTTTTTTGTTATTTTTTTGCTTTCTTCTTCTGTTTCATCTGTTTCTTCTGTTTCATCCTGTTTTTGGTTCCTTACGTATATATTTTGGCCGTGTGAGCCAAACATTTTAATTTTTAAAAAATGAAAGGCATAAACGAAACTTTGTGTTAAGAAGCCACACATTGGTAGGTAATAATTATAATTAATCGGATCCATTTACAAAACAATTATGATGTATTAAGAGTTGACCTACCTATTTTGGGCTTCTTAATATAAAGTATCGTTTATGCATTTTATTTAAGAAAAAAGGCAAAATTTTTGAACTTGCACGACCAAAATTATTAAAAAATATAAAAATAAGAAAGCAAAAAGATAGACCTATACATAAAGGTAAAATGACTTAAAGATTAAAAAAACAAGAAAAAGAAAGCAAAAAAATAACAAAAAATTGCGGTTCTTGTGTAAAAAGAACTCTAAATTTACTGGATTAGCTGCTTCTTATTTTGTTCTTACTTTATTAACTGGCCATAACATTAAAGTCTCTTAATGTAGAAATTCTCCAGCGGGTTACAGTTTTTTCAAATGAAGAATTCCGCTCAGTTTGCAACTTGTTGCAGATGATTTCTTGAGGTGTATGTATATACATATTTTATTATTTATTAAGCAAAAAATCTTTGCTGGCCAAAGCTGACTTTTTTACTTTTTCCATTTTAAAACTTGGTAAACAGAAAACGATTGAAGATTCTTGCCATCCTTTTGTAAATAGGTTGTAAATAAAGTTTATGTTAGGAAAAAGAATTTAAAAAGTATGTTCAAATACTCCACTTACCTCAAGAAATAGCATCCACTATAAAATAACAAAATAATACACGTCTATAATTTTAAACGAAAACCTAACAATGCCTCAATTGTATAATACACTTTAATTTTATTCGGTCCGCTTTCGTTCAATCCCAACCTTAGACTAATATAAATATGTGATATGCTCCCTCAATGGCCGTCTATGATCCTCCGAAACCTACAGAACAAGATTCATATAAAATTTCTCGGAATGTATAAACTTAAATTTTTGCATTTTGGCCAGGTTTTCGGCAAAATTCACCACTGTGCGATGTAGTGCTAATGGCAAGAACGGAAAGGGAACTGCTGAGGATTTTCAAACTCTTTGAAGTAAAGGCTAAGCAGTATGGACTGGGAATTAATGAGCAAAAAACAAAGTATATGGAAATGGGACAGACCTCAGATGAAGACACACAACTGAAAACTACCACAAACAACGAGAATAAAGAGTATTGCTTCAAAAAGGTGACGGAGTTTGAGTATCTAGGAGTAACGCTAACAAGTAAAAGGGAAGAAAGCCAGGAAATTGAAAAAAGAATCTCGAGAGGAAGAAAGGCAGATGGAGCCCTACACAAACTACTAAGAGCTAAAATCATCTCCAGAGAAAGACTCTATCGAACAGTGATCCAGCCCACAGTTCTTTACGGGAGCGAAGCATGGGTCATGAATAAAAATCAAGAAAATATGCTGAACATCTGGGAGCTGAGTGTCCTAAGGAAGATATTCGGGGGAGTAAAAAACGATGAAGACGTTTGGAGGAGGCGAACAAATGCAGATATCAGAGAGCTGTACCGGAAACCAGAAATAAGCCAGATAGTCAGAACAAAGAGACTAAGTTGGTTAGGTCATCTTGCGAGAATGGCTGATGGAAGGTGGGCATAGGACTCGCTGCTGAGAGGGGAAGGAAAGAAGAGAAGAGGACAACCCAGGAAAAAGTGGCTAGAAGCATGTAAGGAAGAGCTGCAAACAATCGGGATATCAAATTGGAGAACCGCAGCCTTGGACAGGAGAAAATGGAGAAAAACCGTGGAGAAATTTCAGGCCATGGGCTTTTAAGGCTTGTTGAGCTATATTATATATTATAAATAAAGTGTAACCGTCCGGAGCATCGGTATGGCGTATATTTTTACAATGATAGCTTTTAGTTTCATCCCTATTGATTCGAATATTATTACAGTCGAAAATATGAAAGATTACCAATGAATGATCGCATCAATCACTTATTTTGTATTTGCTGTCTTTTACTATAACAAACGTTTGTTATTTACAGGAAAATACAGCAAATACAAAATAAGTGATAGATATGATCTTCATCTCTGTACAAAAATATATTTTTAAATATTTAGTATGCCGTTTATTCTTTGAGCGATGGTTTTTATTTTCATCCCTATCGGTCCGAATTTCATTATCTTAATTTCGTCCCCTCATTTTCAACTCTACTTAAAGTTGCGTCATTATTCATCTGAAACAAGGTCTAAAATGGTGCGTATTTCAATAACGACGTAACTACCCTGTAGTGGCCCTGTTTGGCGTTCCAGTCATTCTTATTTTGAAACTGCATACGCCAAGATGGAAAGAAAGGACGAGAATTTTTAACTGCTGGTAGAAAATTATCAAGAAACCGATTATGGAGCCCAAAGATCCAGATACTGCAAAATAAAAAATACGCTTGGGAAGAGATTGGGAAGACTGTTGATGAATGTCGTTTTTATCTGGTTTTATGAGGGAGAAAAAAAATAAAAATACAGGCACAGGATCATGGTAATAATTGGAAGATGAGTTTTTTAAAGATATAACTTATTGTAGTAGATTTTTTCTAATGTAATTAGAAATCAAATTAGTCCAAGATACGATATAAGGTCGATTTGCACCGATCTGTTTAATGGATAAAAATTATTGGATGTGTAATTAAGCATGTTAACAATTACAAAAAACAAGGGTTGACCGATCTAATCTTGTTCTAACTAAAATAAATTAATTAATAATTAAAAAATTATACTTTTTTTTTTAATTTAAAAAAAATCGAGCCGGGCAGATATTATTTCAGATTTTTAGGTAATTCTAAACAAAAAAGATATTTTGTAATTTTTATCTAAAATTGATTGTTTTCTAGTTATAAATAATTAACAACATAATAAAAACATAAGTATAAAGATATCATTTTTGAAATTACGAAGTACCTAAATTCAAGTTCAAACGTTATTCTATCAGTTCTTGATAAGTATTTTGGACTTATTTCATTCTGAAACATTGTTTTTTAGTTGCTAATGCCCGTCTCCGCATAAGGAACCCTCCTCAGTAGGAATTAAAAAATATGTTTTGGAATAAAACACGGCTAAAATTCTTATCGTGACCTGGTAGAAATAGGTTTGAACTTGAATTTATGTACTTGATGATTACAAAAATGATATTTTTACTTGTGTTTTTGAGCCTTGAAAATTGTCATCCTTCTTTCTTTTTTCAGTTTTAAATTGTTTATACCTCGAAAACGATCAACTTTAGGGAAAAACTACAAAAAACCTTTTTTGTTTAGAATGATTCAAAAAATTTATTATAATATCTTTCTGGGTCAATTTCTTTTTTCACATCCGTTAAAAAATGTCATATTTTAATTATTAATTAATTATACATAGCTAGAACAGGATTTTATCGGGAAACCCTTATTTTTTGTAATTATTAACACGCTAAATTACATATCCCATAATTTTTATCCATTAAACAGATCGGTGCAAATCGACGTTATATCGGATCCTCTACTAAATGTAGTTCTCTATACATTCTCAAAATTGACCAGTACAAATAAATATAGGCCTTTGATAATAATAGAAAGTGGAATTAAATTATAGTAAAATGTAATCAAGCGGAAAAGGAAGAAAATATAACAAGAATAAAAAGAAAATAAATAACAGGAAATCTGAGTTCGAGAAGAGGTGGGTTTTAAAGGTAAAAAGGTGTATATTAATTTCCAGCAAAACTTTTGTTTGTCACCATCTCATTTCACGAGATGTGAACATTTGTCACCATCTCATTTTATTTAGTGAATAATGCATAAGTAGGTATGCATATAAGCTACTGCAGCAACGTCCATTTTTCAACTTGCAGATACTCGTTTTAAGGCAGTTACTGATCGAACGTTCGCTACGAAGTAAGGAACGGGGTTCGGTACGTTGCTTATTACAAGACCCGGTCACAGTATAAAGAGGGACAGTAGAACCACTCTCCGAAAAATTGGAAGTAAAATCTTTAGTCGCGCATGGCGACCGCGCAATGTTCGCTGTCGCTTTTGCGCCACTCTCGCATTGCTAGTCGCATAGAAACGTACGGGTTTTAACAAGGAAAACCCGCATCCACCACTGGTGAATTACCAATTGCGTACTGATGGTATTACTTCTTAAAATCAAAGTGCCGACATGGAAGTGGTTTTACTGTCCCTCTTTATACTGTATGCCGGTGGCATATTTACAGATGCTTGCGTGTGTAGACACCAGAGTGTTGAAATCAGTTAGGGTTTGGAAAAACAGTACGTTTACAGACGCTAGCGTGTGTTGACACTAGGGTGTTGAAATCAGTTAGGGTTTGGACAAACAGTACGTTTACAGACGCTAGCGTGTGTTGACACTAGGGTGTTGAAATCAGTTAGGGTTTGGAAAAACAGTACAGTTACAAATACTAGCAGATTTGGACACCAAAATGTTGAATCCAGCTAGCTTTTTTAGTAATTAATATACATGCATAAATGCTAACGGCTATTGACTTTGATTTTATATACCTACTGCTGTGGAAAAATATTTAAGTGAATTAGGTATTACTAAATAATTAAACGTTGTTGGGATATAAACAATAATATATTAACACAAAAGAACAACATAAAAAATAATGTTGCTCTGAAGCTATTTGCTTGTGGAATTTGTATAATTAACTATTTAGATCGGAAATAAGCCACAATTAAATTGAAAAAAAAAATAATTTTATTAACGTTTCGATGCACAAATCGGGTGTCCTTGTCAAAATAAAAAATACTACTGCAGGGTGTTTGGTAAAGAATGGGCCATAGCTTAACCTCAGGTTCCTGAGATTAAAATAGGCCGATTTAAGCTAACTTACCTTAGTACAAAGTTTATAATAACCGAGATACAGGGTGTCAAAGTTAAACTTTTTTTTATTTATTATTGAATATTTCCTGACAGGCATGAGACATCAACACGAAATTTGGTATGTGGGGGTTTTTCGGGACGAGAAAACTAAATTACCTACCAAAAGTTATGTGTTGCCCAGAGGACGCCACATACGCCTTTCAGCACTCATTTAATACGTTCAATTTTTTTTATCCGTCACTCCGCATAATTTTGACATTAAAATTTGTATTCCCCTATTAGTTTTACTTAAAAAAGGTATACCTCTTTCATCTCCCTAAACTCAACCGTTTACGAGATAAACGCATTTTAAATCTGCGGTGCAACATAATTTTTAGCATAATATCATTGTAGTTACACCAGAAAAATAACTTAAAACCATAAAATTATCCAAAAATGTATCGCAAATTTCTTCAAATGAAATTTACTATGCAATGCCATAAATTTGAGAACTGGCACAATTATTATGGTTTTAAGTTATTTTTCGGGTGTAACTACAATGATATTATGCTAAAAATGATGGTGTATCGCAGATTTAAAATGCGTTTATCTCGAAAACCGTTGAGTTTAGAGAGATGAAAGAAGTATAGCTTTTTTAAGTAAAACTAATAGGAGAATAAAAATTTTAATGTCAAAATTATACAGAGTGAGGGATAAAAACAATTTAACGTAATAAATAAGTTCTGAAAGGCGTATGTGGCGCCCTCTGGGCAATATATAATTTTTGGTAGGGAATTTAGTTTTCTTGACCCAAAAAAAACTCACATACCAAATTTCATGTTGTTATCTCATATCTGTCAGGAAATATTCAATAATAAATAAAAAAAAAGTTTAAATTTGACACCCTGTATCTCGGTTATTATAAACTTTGTACTAAGGTAAGTTAGCTTAAATCGGCCTATTTTAACCTCGGGAACCTGAGGTTAAGCTAGGGCCCATTCTTTACCAAACACCCTGTATATTAAACAAAAATGTTGTTGCTTAGTAAAAAATTCTACTAATAATTTTTTTAATCTGACTTATTTATATTTAGACAAGGCGGAAACGGCGGGTTCGTTGGGAAAAATATTCCCATGAGATTTTTTTGCATAATCACATTCGTGAGACATCCCAGAATAAGGTTCAAGAAGTCGCCCACGAGAAAAGTGGGCCAATTTTTTTTAACAATTTTTTTTTAATCAAATTGCATAAATCAATATTTTTGGCCCGGACTATTTTTTTTTAGGTTTTTTGGACCATTTTGGACAAAAAGGGTCTCTTATAATTTTTCTCTAAAGTTGATCTTTTTCGGGTTATAAGCAAGTTAAAATTTGAAAAACGCGAAAATGGCCATTTTTAAGACTTAATAACTCGGTCAAAAATTATTATTTTGAAAGTCAGAAAGCGACTAAATCAAAGTTTAAAGTCGCCGCTACATGATCCTGACGAAATCTGTGTCATTAATTTACTACTAAGCTGTTATTTTTAATTAATAACAATGAATGGTTAGATCGTATTGACGCTGCTGTAAATGTGAGTGCGAGTAAGACGCACAATTGGACTGCTGGAATGGCTTCTCTCTCGCACTCAGCATTTACAGCCCCGCAAACGTGCATGGCGCTTATTATTATTACTTAAAAATAACAGCTTAGTATTAAAATAATGACAAAAATTTCTTCAGGATTTTGTAGGGGGGACTTTAAACTTTGATTTAGTCATATATTGACTTTCATAATAATAACTTTTAACCGAGTTATTAGGCTTTGAAAATCGCCATTTTTCGTTTTTTTTTCAATTTTAAATTGCTTATAAGTCGAAAACTATCAACTTTAGAGAAAAATTATAAGAGACCTTTTTTGTCCAGAATGGTCCAAAAAATTAAAAAAAAACTTGCTCAGACCAAAAATATTGATTCTTACAATTTGATTAAAAAAAAATTGTTAAAAAAAATTGGCCCACTTTTCACATGGGCGACTTCTTGATCCTTATTCTGGGATGTCTCACGAATGTGATTATGCAAAAAAATCTCATGGGAATATTTTTCCCTTCGAACCCGCCGTTTTCGCCTTGTCTAATTGGCAATTCATACATATATTATACATTTTAAAGTATTTTTTACTAAACAACAGCATTTTTGTTTAATTTAGTAGTACGTATTTTGTATTTTGACAACGACACCCGATTTGGGCGTCGAACCGTTAATAAAATTATTTTTTTAAATTTAATTGTGGCTTATTTCCCATCTAAATAGTTAATTATAAAAATGCCACAAGCACATAGCTTCAGAACAACATTATTTTTTATGTTGTTTTTTGTGTTAATATATTATTGTTTATATCCCAACAACGTTTAATTATTTATTAATACCTAAATCACTTAAATATTTTTCCACAACAGTAGGTATATAAAATCAAAGTCAATAGCCGTTAGCATCTATGCATGTATAACCACTAAAAAAGCTAGCTGGTTTCAACACTCTGGTGTCCAAATCTGTTAGTATTTGTAAATGTACTGTTTTTACAAACCCTAACTGATTTCAACACCCTAGTGTCAACACACGCTAGGGTCTGTAAACGTACTGTTTTTCCAAACCCTAACTGGTTTCAACACCGTGGTGCCATCACACGCTAGCATCTGTAAATGTACCGTTTCTCCAAACCCTAACTGATTTCAACACCCTGGTGTCTACACACGCAAGCATCTGTAAATATGCGACCCGGTGTAACAACGTCGCGAACTTCTGTTGATCACTTCGATGTTAGCGATGAGGTTCGATACGATATTCGGAGCATGTCTAGACCCACCTTTAGGTTCTAGTATTTAAGTTATAAACTCTTAATGTGCCTAAAATGATTAGCAAATTTCAGCTATACCGGCTTTTAGTCTATTTATTAAAAATGGTTTTTTATCGATAGGTAGCGAAATGTTACATCGATATAAACTCCATAAAATATATACAAATAAAACGGATTTTATTCATGATAACATTTACAAATATAGATATTTCCAGCTATTCACCCTACACAATGTAAAATACATTACTCACTAGGGACTCTACATAACAATCAAATACTTTTTTGCTGAACTCGGTAGCATATTGTCCAACCACCATACGGATAAACCCCCAAAGGTCGTTTTTTATTTGTTGTCACCTGAAGCACTTTTTGAAGTTAAATGCTCGTGGCGAACTTCCGCAAAAACTTTTTCAACGCTATTCAATTGCGAAATTCGGGAAAGAATTTCTTAATCGAAATTTTTGTGTTAAATTGTATTATATAATTAAAATAAATTATTTAATACAATCATAGTTGAGATTTTATAAACAGAAACTAAAATCTTGTCACATTTGATGAAATAAAAGGCCAGATACAGGGAAAGCGTTACTATACAGGATGTTTCATTAATAATTGGAAATATTTTAACTGTACCTTCTTGGGATCAAAATATTCCAATAAATATTAAAGCCAAATCACTTAAATAAAATTTGGCTACTTACTAAGTTACAGGGTGTTTTATTTAAAAATTTAAAAAGTATGTGTACCCAGTACTTAAAACCATTTGACATATCTTTGTCATATTTGGCAGCAAGTGTAGGTACTCTACATCCTACTAAATTGTGTTGAACAAACGTTTTTGGCTACTACCAGAGACGCACGACGGAGGAAAGTGGATGGTTGGCCCTTCCCAAATTCTACGCCACTGGCTTCTTCTTCTTAAGTGCCGTCTCCTAATCGGAGGTTGGATATCATCATCACAATCTTTACTCTATCTACCGCTGCTCTAAAGACTATAGAACTGCATTTAAACCAGCCCCTTAAATTCTTCAACCATAACACTCTCCATCTTCTTATACTTCTTCCGCCTCATATATTTCCCTGTATTATCAGTCTTAGCATTTCATATCGCTGTACCCTTAATACGTGTCCCAGATATTGGAACGCCACTGGCGGAATTGCTATGTTAGTGCATTTTTGGATTCTCCCACACTTTCTATATTGGACAGCCGATAGTGAAAAGCTTTCGAATTAAGTAGTGGGCTAAAGAATAATGTTGCTGTTTTTGCTATGGAACTCTGAGAACATCATTAAAAAAAATACAATGGAAAATATATTATAAAAAAATTATTTATAAAATACAAAAATAATTATTTATTACTAGAATTGTTTATTAGAGATTAATATTAGTGTTAGTTTAGGATAAGATACGAAAAAATGGCTAATAAAGGAAAAAATCGTAAAATTGGCGAATGGATTTAGTGTCCGCAGTCATATAAACCAAAACAAATAACAACACTTTCTATAAATATAAATAATGCACTCTTTATTCGAAACGACAAAGTCATAGACCGGGCAGTATCATCGCCCCCTCTAGAGAAATTATTCCGATTCGATTTTTTTGCACAAACTTACTCAAAAAGAGGTCCTTATAACATATCCACAGGGTGCCGGGCGGTGCCGTGGTCGAAAAATTGTTTAAACAATTTTTTTTAACAAATTCACAAAAATAATTTTTTCATTTCGAACAAAATTTTTTTAGATAAATAGCAAAAAAGGTCTCTTGTCATTTTTTTCTAAAATTGATTTTTGTTGAGTTATATGCGATTAAAAATTTGAAAAATGCGAATATGGCCATTTTCAAGGCTTAATAACTCGAGTAAACATTATTATTATGAAATTCAAAAAGTGACCAAATCAAGTTTCAAACCCCTTCTTCAAGGTCCTGAAGAGATCTTTGTCATTATTTTATTACAAAGCTGTTATTTTTAATTATTAACAATTAGCGCTATAGTCCAGGATGTATCCGTCGCCCCCGTTAGTGAAATTATTCTGATTCCATTTTTTTGTAGAAACTTACTCAAAACGAGGTCCTTATAACATATCCACAGGGTGCCGGGCGGCGAATTTACAAAACCTATACCATTTCAGTCATGCCAGCGACTGAATTCGAATAGGGTTTGTATGCAGAATATTAGTTACATATCCTATACCATTTCAGTCATGGCAGCGACTGAATTCGAATAGGGTTTGTATGCAGAATATTAGTTACATATCCTATACTATTTCGGTCTAGAAATTAACTGTAGTGGTGTAGGATTTGCAAACGAAATTTTTGATTATTATTGAACAAATATCTATACTGTTTCAGTCATGTACGTAAAACTAATCAAATATTTACTAAGTGGATTTATTTATCATAAAATTTAGATATGTTTTGAAAATTAAAATGAATAGTATATATTTGGATAATATTAAAAATTAAAAACAAATGAATAATTACTAATGTATGAATATATACAGTATGTCCCTGTAAGTTGGAACCATATGGAAAAATTTTTTATTAACGATTTTACGCAAAAAAGATATTCTTCATAAAAAGTTCTGCATGGTCTAAAACCGAAGATGCAATCATCTGATATTAAGTTTTATTAATAGTATATGAGAGATGTCAAAAAATATGAATTTCTGTCAAGAGTAAAGTATCTTTATACAGAGAGGGGCTAAGTTATGGAATAAATTCATTTTATCTAAAATGGACGATTTGGGAAAAAATCCCGAAACAGGTCGATTTTATTTTTAAATTACAATTTTTTGGCATATATTTCATACTAGTGACGTCATTCATCTAAGCGTGATAACGTAATAGATGATTTTGTTAAATGGGAATAGGGATCGTGTGGCAACTAATTTGAAAGTGTGTTCAATTCTCTGTTCAGTAATATAAACAATAATATCATTATGTATACCAATATAAGGTGACCAAAAAAATATTTTTTAATTAAATTAATTGACGCAAAAAAGAAGAATGTATGTAATTTATTTAACTCAAAATACATTTTACTGCTATCAATAAATAGAGAAAAAAATGTTTATTTCACAAATAAACATTCCGCCTTGCTTAAATTAAATCACAAACAGCCTCCCACGTAACTCTTGGCAGTTTGAACATTTAATTTAAGCAAAAAACCAATGTTTATTTGCCAAATAAACAGTTTTTTCTATTTTCTGACAGCGATAGAAAGTATTTTTATTGAAGTAAATTGCATACATTCTTCTTTTTTCGTCAATCAATATAATTCAAAAATTGTTTTTTGTCCACCCTGTATAAATAATGATATTTGTGTTTATATTACTGAATAGAGAATTAAACACCCTGTCAAATGTGGTGCCATACGACCCATATTCCTATTAAAAAAAAATCATCGATTACGTTATCACACTCAGATGGACGACGTCACTAGTACATATGAAATATATGCCAAAAAAATTATAATTTAAAAATAAAAATCGACCTGTTTTCCATATGGTCCAACTTACAGGGACATACTGTATACATATATTCGTACATTAGTAATTACTCATTTGTTTTTAATTTTTAATATTATCGAAATATATATTATTAATTTTAATTTTCAACACATATCTAAAGTTTATGATATAATAATAAATGCACTAAGTAAATATTTGATTAGTTTTACTTGCATGACTGAAACAGTATAGGATATGTAACTAATATTCTGCATGCAAACCCTATTCGAATTCAGTCGCTGTCATGACTGAAATGGTATAGGATATGTAACTAATATTCTGCATACAAACCCTATTCGAATTCAGTCGCTGCTATGACTGAAATGGTATAGGTTTTGTAAATTCGCTGCCGGGCGGTGCCGTGGTCGAAAAATTGTTCAAACAATTTTTTTTTTAAACAAATTCACAAAAATATTTTTTTCATTTCGAACATAACGATTTTTTAGATAATTTGGGTTATTCTGAGCAAAAAAGGTTTCTTGTGATTTTTCTCTAAAATTGATTGTTGTCGAGTTATATGACCATTTTCGTATTTTTCAAATTATAAATCGCGTATAATTCGACAACAATCAATTTTAGAAAAAATTACAAAAGATATTTTTAGCTCAGAATGTCCCAAATTATCTAAAAAAAATTTGTTCGAAGTGAAAAAATTATTTTTGTGAATTTGTTTAAAAAAATTGTTTAAACAATTTTTCGACCACGTCACCGCCCGGCACCCTGTGGATATGTTATAAGGACCTCGTTTTGAGTAAGTTTCTGCAAAAAAATGGAATCGGAATAATTTCATTAACGGGGCCATTTATTCCAATTTATTTCACTAAAATAATGACAAAAATCTCTTCGGGGCCTTGAAGAAGGGATTTGAAACTTGATTTGGTGACTTTTTGAATTTCATAATAATAATGTTTAATCGAGTTATTAAGCCTTGAAAATGGCCATTTTCGCATTTTTCAAATATTTAATCACATATAACTAGACAACAATGAATTTTAGACAAAAATGATAAGATACCTTTTTTGCTCAGAATAAGCCAATTTATCTAAAAAAAATTTGTTCAAAATGAAAAAATTATTTTTGTGAATTTGTTTAAAAAAATTGTTTAAACAACTTTTCGACCACGGCACCGCCCGGCACCCTGTGGATATGTTATAAGGACCTCTTTTTGAGTGAGTTTGTGCAAAAAAATCGAATCGGGATAATTTCGCTAGCGGGGGCGACGATACTGCCCGGTCTATCATTAGTTTTAGAAATATGATTTATTGTCATGGAAAATTGTACAAGTTTATCGACAAAGCTTATAAAAACTCAAGAAAACAAAATAATAACAACTCAATTTACTAAAATTACATAAATCATCAACGTAATTAAAAAAAAAATAATAGGTAATGGAGTAAAACAGAAACAATCAATTGCAAAATTTTAAAATTTAAATAAATTGCAAATTGCATAGTCTAGCTAGTAACTAATAAGTTTAAAAGTTAAGATGCTGCATATATGACACCCAGATATAGATAAAAAAATAATAAAAGTACTACTTGTGCAAAGGGTACTGTATTTTCTTAATGATTTATTAAAAAAATCTCCAGATTTAAGTTGTAGAAGGAGATGGTTGTAGAGTTTTTTGCGGAATATAATATAAATTTCTTTACTAACTCAGAGTGTCTTTACTAAAATTTCTCGTGAAGTAATCACGATTGATTAGGTCTTGGTGGAAAGATATGTAGATGTATACGAATTAAGAGGAAACAGTAGCGATCAACAGGTAGCGAAAACGCGTTCCAAGATTGCGGCTGTAATTTTGAATATTGTTTCGAGATATTTGGCACGCGTATTCGTAATATAATAAAGAATGGCGGTACAGAGCCCAATTTGAGAAATATATTAATATGTGGAAATTACTCTTTAATTAAATACAATATTAAAAAAACGAGCATGTACCGCCATTAAGAAGAACAAAAAAATTCACTTTCTTCAAATAAACTTTTTTATCCGATGCCTAGATTTTGTGTCATTTTGGAACTAACTACTAAAATTTTTTATTTCATTAGTAGTTCCAAAATGACACAAAATCTAGACATCGGATAAAAAAGTTTATTTGAAGAAAGTGTATTTTTTTGTTCTTCTTAATGGAGGTACAGGCTCGTTTTTTTAATATTTTATTTAATTACAGAGTAATTTCCACATAATAATATATTTTTAAAATTGGGCTCTGTACCGCCATTCTTTATTATATTACGAATACGTGTACCAAATATCTCGAAAAAATATTCAAAATTACAGCCGCAATCTTGGAACGTGTTTTTGCTACCTGTTGATCGCTACTGTATCACCTTAAGTAAACAGTTTCTAAAATATACAAAGATGGAAGGGTTAAAATTCAGTGATATTTGAAGTAACTTCTGCAATGTGTTGTTCTTCTGAGGCCGATTAGATATCTTATTGCTCTTTTTTTTAATTTGAAAATAACATCGAATTGGGCAGCTGAACCAGAACCCCAAAAAGGAAGACCATATCGAAGATGCGACTCGAACAAAGAAAAATATGTTATTTTGGAAGATGCTAAATTGAGTTCATTCGAAACAGATCTTATAGCATAGCAAACTGAAGACAGTGTCTTCCTTAACAAATCGATATGAAGGGAACATTTAAGGTTGCTGTCTAAGGAAATACCAAGAAATTTAACAATAAAACACTGAAAACGTTTGTTTTCTATACTTCCACAAAATTTATTATATCTAAGTGACTACAGCTGTTTCGGCGGAGTGCCTTTCTCAAGTAATATAGTTTACAATGTGTTTGCCTTTTTAATCTTCAACTGAAGAGGTTGAGGAGTGGGGAGCTGTTTGTCTCGAGTTGGTCATTCAGAATTATATCTGTATTTTTCAGTTTATTAATTTCCATAGATTCTAAAAAAGATAGCTTAAGGCCTTTATTTTGAATATGTAGAATTTGAAACTCTTCATTGAAAGAATGATTATGATCTAGAAGGTGAAGTGCGTATGTAGAAGTGTCTGTTTTTCTATTGTTGAATGCCCTTTTGTGTTCTGCTATCCGTTTGTCAAAAGTTCTGCCAGTTTGACCGATGTACGTTTTCGGACAGTCACCACAAGTTAGTTTGTACACACCACTCTGTAGTTGCTTTCTCTTTCGGCTTTTATTGTTCTTAATATATTTGCTTAAGTTGTTGTTAGTTCTGAAAGCTGGTGTTATTCCTTTCTTTTTTATGTATCTGGCTATTGTTGTTGTTATCTTGCCAGTATATGTGAGAGAGCAGAAGGTACTGGGTTCTTTCTGTGGTGGTGGATACACTAATTTCAGGGCTTTCTTATGGAGTTTTTGGTTTAAAATTTTGTTAACTGTTTGTTCGTTATAGCCGTTGTTTACTGCTATTTGTTTAATGATGTTTAGTTCTATTTCGAAGTTATTTTTTGTCATGGGAATTTCTGTCAGTCTATGTATCATGCTATGGTAGGCTGCTAATTTGTGTTGTGTAGGATGGGATGATGAATTGTGTATAGTTGCGTCAGTATGGGTAGGTTTATGATATACATACTGACGCAACTATACACAATTCATCATCCCATCCTACACAACACAAATTAGCAGCCTACCATAGCATGATACATAGACTGACAGAAATTCCCATGACAAAAAATAACTTCGAAATAGAACTAAACATCATTAAACAAATAGCAGTAAACAACGGCTATAACGAACAAACAGTTAACAAAATTTTAAACCAAAAACTCCATAAGAAAGCCCTGAAATTAGTGTATCCACCACCACAGAAAGAACCCAGTACCTTCTGCTCTCTCACATATACTGGCAAGATAACAACAACAATAGCCAGATACATAAAAAAGAAAGGAATAACACCAGCTTTCAGAACTAACAACAACTTAAGCAAATATATTAAGAACAATAAAAGCCGAAAGAGAAAGCAACTACAGAGTGGTGTGTACAAACTAACTTGTGGTGACTGTCCGAAAACGTACATCGGTCAAACTGGCAGAACTTTTGACAAACGGATAGCAGAACACAAAAGGGCATTCAACAATAGAAAAACAGACACTTCTACATACGCACTTCACCTTCTAGATCATAATCATTCTTTCAATGAAGAGTTTCAAATTCTACATATTCAAAATAAAGGCCTTAAGCTATCTTTTTTAGAATCTATGGAAATTAATAAACTGAAAAATACAGATATAATTCTGAATGACCAACTCGAGACAAACAGCTCCCCACTCCTCAACCTCTTCAGTTGAAGATTAAAAAGGCAAACACATTGTAAACTATATTACTTGAGAAAGGCACTCCGCCGAAACAGCTGTAGTCACTTAGATATAATAAATTTTGTGGAAGTATAGAAAACAAACGTTTTCAGTGTTTTATTGTTAGATAAAATGAACTTCCATCAAGTAACGGTCGAATCCATCAATTATTTACCAAGAAATTTTACAGAATCAACGGTACTGATCTGGCTGTTTTTAAGAGGTAAATGTTAAAGAGCTTCTATATAAGGTAATGTACTGTTTTATCTACTTTAAACGAGAGTAAATTAGTCAGATCAGGTTTTCATTGTAAGTAGATCAGAAGTTATAGTAGCATGAACAGTTGCAATATTTGATTTGCTCCAAGTGATACTGGTATCATCAGCAAAAAGAAAGATTTTCATCGATTTTGAAACTAGAGATGTCATTAATAAAGACAAGGAGAAGTAGAGGATGCAATACTGAACCTTGAGGTACTCCACATACATGTATATATGAGACTAGAGTCTGTATTATTTGCTCTAACCAGTTGTTTCCTATCATCCAAGTAAGATTGGAACCAATTTAAAGAAATACCTCGAATTCCGCAGAAATTTTGTTCTTTTATCAAAATGTTGCGTTTTACACAATTACAAGCTTTGACGTAGTCACGAAAAGACGGTGGCAGTGTGAAGATTATTGTTAAGATAAACCACATGTAGTACGGAAAACATGGCATAAGTTGTGCATTTATTATTTATAAATCCGAACTGATTTTGTGATAAAATGTTGTTTTCAACGAGAAAGGACGTAAGTCGGGCTTTTATGAGACTCTCCATAATTTTGGAGAGTATCGGTAGTAGTGAAATAGTATAATTGCAGGTATTAGATATTTCACCACTCTTATGAAGAGGAATGTCTGGGACACGAAATGAGGGGACAGTGATATAAAATGCTAAGACTAATAATACAGGGAAAGGTAAGAGACGGAAGGAGTATAGGAAGAAGGAGAGTGTCATGATTGAAGAATTTAAGGGACTGGCTTAAAAGCAGTTCTACAGAATCCTTCAGAGCAGCGGTAAATAGAGTAAAGATAGTGATAATGATATCCTACCTCCAATTAGGAGACGGCACATAAAAAAGAAGATAAAGAAGAATAATAATGGCTGTTTCAGGCACTCTGGAAATTTACCTTTCTTGAAAGAATCATTAATTATTAGTGGGATGAGGATTTCCAACACATTTACAGGGAGATTTGAATAAATTTTTATTAATAGACCATGATTACTACAGGAAGATTTGCTTTTAATAATATTGATTGTTTGGATCAGTTCAGATTTATCGACTTGTTTTATAAAAAATGAAATCGAGACGTTTCTTGAATTTGGCAGATTGGAAATGGGATCCGGTTCTGGAAAATAGATGATGTAATATTTTACTCACATTAACAAAGTATTCATTTAGATTTTCAGGGTCTGGAAGTGAAAATGTTTGAGAAGTGTGGGTTTTATTTCGAAGATCGTTTATTATGCACCAAATTTCTTTGCAACACTTTTAGAGCTTCCCAGACGCTTTTAGTAGTAAACTTTTTTAGCTAATTTTATATGTTTAAGATAGGTTGCCCTGTATTGGGTGATATATTCAGTGCTAGAGACGTTGGTATTAAATTTCTTGATGTAGAGTAGAGAACGCATATTCTTGGCTGATATTCGGATACCTTTAGTAGTCCAGGGTTTGCTATGTTTTGGCTTAATTGTAATTAAAGGAAATACTTCATTGAAGATACAGACAAGCGTATCTAAAAAAATCGCTGAAATTTTTATCCACGTCCGTAGAAGGAAAGCGCCACTCAGACGTTAGGCATGAATTTTGGAAATTACGAAAATTCCCGGTGGAAAAAATCCTGCCTAAACGTCGGGTTTTCGAAGAGAGTTGGCTGAAGATATTAAACTCAGTATAAACTGCTTCATGGTCAGATAGTCCGGCATTAATAGATGTAGAATTGACATCAACTGGTGAGAAATCTGAGACAGTATAGTCAATTATGGTAGATAAAGTTTTTGTAATCTTTGTAGGAAAATGAACGTGCATTGTTAGACCATACGATTCAAATATATGTTGATCAAGAATATTTGTGTAGTACAAGCAGCAGCATAATCAATGTTGAAGTCACCGCATAAAATTTTTCTGCTTTTTTGGGGCTGGTCATGTAACTTTAGCAGGTTCTGAAAAAATAGTTCTATGGAAGAGTCAGGTGATCAATAAATGCAAATAATATAAAGACTACGATTCCTATTGCAAACGAAGGAAAACTCAAAGAAGGCTTCACTTAACAGAAAGTCATATTTTGTTACCAAAGAGAAATCATTACTTGCAGAAAGAATTAGGGTGCTCACATGAGCTGAGCTTGGACTTCGTCTTAACTTCAAATATATCTAAAGCTAATGATTTTATCGTTACGAATGAAAAGTATATTAGTTTCATAGGACCTATTGGAGAATCTAAAAATTACGCTAAAATAGCTGTTCAGTCAGTGGCGAAAAATTTAGGAAGGGTCAACCATTCACTTGCCCCTGTCTTACGCCTCTGGTGGTAGACAGAAACTATTATTTAATTTATTTAACCTAATTTAGTAGGGTTTACAGTACTTATACTTTCTGCTAAGTATGACATACGTATATGCCAATATCAAATAGTTTTACGAATAGATGATACACTAAACATTTTGGCAGGTGATAAATGGTTTTCGACCCTAGATTTAAAAAGCGGCTACTGGCACGTAGAAGTACATCCTGATGATCGAGACAAAACAGTTTTTTCAATTAGCCAGGGCCTCTACAGGTTTCAGGTTCTGCCACGTGGTATTTTTAATGCTCCAGCTACGTTTGAACATCTGATGGAGATGCTTTTAGGAGGACTTTTCTGAAAAACATGTATTGTCTAGTATACTTTTATGACAAAATGAGTATGTCCAAAACCTTTAATGAGCATCTGACAACTTGAAACTTCAATAATTCAAATACAACTGAATACAACTGTTCTAGAAATGTCAACAACATTTAAATACATTTTCTGTCGTACTAAGCGTCACTAAACATTTCTGGGTTATTCCATGACATCTTGAATATTTTGTTTTTTGACTACCCTTCTTTTTTTTTCGTCAAGGTACTTTTTCTATGTGTTATCAATCTTATGCTACGGTCGGAACAATATTTTTTGTACATTGGATATACAGTATGTCCCTGTAAGTTGTATCCATATGGAAAACTTTTTTATTATTAATTTTACGAAAAAAAATTATTCCTTATAAAAAGTTCTGCATGGTCCGAAACCTAAGATTCAACCATCAGATATCAAATTTTATGAATATTATACGAGGTATGTCAAAAAGTTTGAATGTCACTCAAGAGTAAAGTAGCTATTAAGAGTGAAGTAACTGAAAATTGCTATTATGAAAAGTTGTTTGGAATTAAAAACTATATTCTAACATGCAACTACATCCTTCTAATTGAAAAAAAAAATTCGAAAAATTATGCACAACCTAACAATATTTTCGGTTATTTTAATTCTGATAACTCTTTTATTATTAATTTTACGAAAAAAAGTTATTCTTTATAAAAAGTTCTGGATGGTCTAAAACATAAAATACAACCATCGTATATCAAATTTTATCAATTTTATACGAGGTATGTCAAAAAAGATAAATTTAGATCAAAAGTAAAGTACCTTTATAGTTTGGAATATTTAAATTAGAAGGATGTAATTACATACTGAAACATAGTTTTTAATTCGAAATAGCTTTTCATAATAACAATTTTCAATATTGTGAAAAATAAACGTATTTTACTCTTGAGCGAAATTAATATTTTTTACATACCTCGTATAAAATTGATAAAATTTGACATAAGATGGTTGTATTTTAGGTTTTAGACCATGCAGAACTTTTTATTAAGAATAACTTTTTTTCGTAAAATTAATAATAAAAGAATTATCTGAATTGAAATAACTGAAAATAATGTTAAATCGATTAAAGTTAATCCATAATTTTTCAAAAAAAAAGTTTTAATTAGAAAGATGTAATTGCATACTAGAATATAGTTTTTATACGGCCGTGCTAAAAGAGCCACTTTCACGCATGCATTTCGTTTCCGAAAATTGCACTTTCCCGCACGGCGTGCGTGAAAGTAAATTTTCCCGCACGCCGTGCGGGAAAGTAAAATACCTTGTAATATGGCATTATAATGTATAATAAAACATACCATAAACTAATATGTAGATATTATTTATTAATCTATTTCAAATTTATCTCACTGTGTTCATGTTTTAATGAAATTAGCGCGATTATTTCATTCATATGAGATTCTGACCAATAGAAAGCTACAGAAATCTGAATTAAATCGATAATTTTTGATAATCTCCCGTCGTTAAGTATATTACGTCAGATGCCCTTCGTTGCTACGAAAAAATACATTCAGTGACATTAATGACAATTAATGTTTTAAAAATTATAAAAGTGATGACTTTCAATCGTCAAATATTTATAAAAACTGTGTGTTTAATGGTACTTACATAAATAAATTACAATAAAATTTTGGTTTTGAACAGTTTTATTCATGAAATAATCGCAACAAATTGCACTCGACCTCTGAAGTTAATATAGAATTTTTGCTCTCGTGACACTTTGACATAATTTCACTCGCCTTCGGCTCGTGAAATTAAAACTGTCAAAGTGTCACTCGGGAAAAATTCAATAATTTCAGAGCTCTTGTGCAATTAGGGATTCCAATGAACTGTCAGTGGTGGCCGGTGGATGGCTAAACTGACATGGCCATAGACATAGATAAGGGGGGTGGTCATCGCGTATCTAATGTTTACATTAAATATTGACAAATTTGTAAAGAATATCCTGTTTGGTTTTGTTTTTTTGTTAATTGTGTAGCGAAATCTGTGAAATTGTGATAGCAAATTAAATATGAAGTGGTTTAATAATTGGATACGCCTATGGATGACAGTTTTGCCATCCAGCAGCCATATTATATCACGTGATTTGGAATGCCTAATTACTACTGATAGTACGATGTACGATGAAATAAAATTATTTTGACATAATATTTAAAAGTCAGATCAGTAGACAATTACAATGGTTTTGAATCGTCCTCGTGGTAACCCATTATATTAAACATTTGGTTTTGATAACCTTGTCAAAGAATTAATTTGTGTATTTTCACTTCTAAATAAATGATATAACAATTTTTTGTGGCTTTTTTTCCAAACGTACGGCCCTAGAAAAAATATTGTTCCTAACTCATGAGGAAAGTGTCAGTAGATAAATAAGGCCGATTTTCGCTCACCGTGGGAAAAAAGTGAGCCAGAATCGGTATGCGGATTCTCGCTCACGATGATCCAGAATCCGCATACCGATTCAACGTGACGTAAAATAACGTGACGTAAAATAACGTGACGTAAAATAACGTGACGTAAAATAACGTGACGTTAACGTGACGTAAAATAACGTGACGTAAATTTTACGTCACGTTATTTTACGTCACGTTATTTTACGTCACGTTGAATCGGTATGCGGATTCTGGATCATCGTGAGCGAGAATCCGCATACCGATTCTGGCTCACTTTTTTCCCACGGTGAGCGAAAATCGGCCTTATTTATCTACTGACATGCTAACATATAACTACACAGGGTACCTGAAACATTCAGATGCCATCAGAGACAAGCTAACAGAGGCTAGCACAGGGTAGCAGACGTCATCAGAGACACGCTAACAGATGACTACACAGGGTACCTGAAACATTCAGATGCCATCAGAGACAAGCTAACAGAGGCTAGCACAGGGTAGCAGACGTCATCAGAGACACGCTAACAGATGACTACACAGGGTACCTGAGACCTCATCAGAGACACGCTAACAGAGGCTAGCACAGGGTAACAGACGCTATCAGAGACACTTAGCACAGGGTAGCAGACGTCATCAGAGACACGCTAACAGAGGGTAACAGAAGGTAGCAGAGACATACAGACGTCATCAGAGACGTGCTAACAGAGGGTAACAGAAGGTAGCAGAGACATACAGACGTCATCAGAGACACGCTAATAGAGGGTAACAGAAGGTAGCAGAGACATACAGACGTCATCAGAGACGCGCTAACAGAGGGTAACAGAAGGTAGCAGAGACATACAGACGTCATCAGAGACGCGCTAACAGAAGGCATAAACGACCACAGAGGGGTATCAGAGACATACAGACGTCATCACAGACACGCTTATAGAAGGCACAGACGACCACAGAGACGTACAGACGTCATCAGAGACACGCTACCAGAAGACACATATGACTACACAGGGTACCTGAAACATTCAGATGCCATCAGAGACACGCTAACAGATGACTACACAGGGTACCTGAGACATTCAGATGCCATCAGAGACACGCTAACATATAACTACTCAGGGTACCTAAGACCTTATCAGAGACACGCTAACAGAAGGTTACAGAGGTATAAATACAAGCAGTTACAAATCGAGAAGTCATTTGTTAACATGTCTTCAAATAGAGCGGTTCAAGTAAACAAACTTGCGGCAATAGTGAGAGAAAAGTACAAAGCTCTTAGAAGAATGCAAGCAGATGAAAAAGAACTTCTACAGTCAACGTTTAAACCAATAACTACTCCTCTTAAAGAAATAACCAATTATATGAACAAAAATGTTCCTAAACCAGATCTCAACGAAGATGACTCACAAACTAATCAACCATCACAGACCAGTGACGACGAACCTCTACATATACAAACATCGTACAACCCTTATTTAGAAACATATACGCAAGATTTAGGGAATACTGACCAGATCTTTGGCCCCACGTTTAACTGGGAGACGGGTGAATGGGAGTTTGGAAATCACACCATTCAGTTCGGTAAATATAGCATTAAAATGGATTCACACATTTTTAAAGCTACACCCGGCCTGTACGAACTGATTTTCTCGAAGGAACCTACACAATATACTCTAGCCGATCAAAAAATTTACAAAACTCTTCTAGACGAATCCGGAGTGCATAAAGATGACCGTGGACGTCTACGTCACCAATCTCGCACAACAAAATACGAAAAAATTATTAAGCCAATGTATCTAGGAAAAAGAAGAACACAGGTCTTACATGGCACCGCAAAAAATGTCGAACCCGACGCAGAAAATACATCAGACATACAACAACAGGGTAAAAGAAGACATATATCACAGAAGGAACAAGATGCAAAGAACATGCAGATACAAGGTTCAAAGATACGTCACCAATCTCACACAACAAAATATGAAAAAAATATTAAGCCAATGTATCTAGGAAAAAGAAGAAGAAGAACACAGGTCTTACATGGCACCGCAAAAAATGTCGAACCCGACGCAAAAAATACATCAGACATACAACAACAGTGTAAAAGAAGATATATATCACAGAAGGGACAAGATGCAAAGGACATGCAGATAAAAGGTTCAAAGATAAACCGTGATGATGTTCCCTCCAGACCTCTTGAAACACGGGATCGTGGTATAGCAAATAAGCAGGTACTTAACGAACTGCAAGAAATATGGTTTCAGTATAACAAATATGGTGATCCGAACATGCTTGTGAAAGGGCTTAAAATTCTTTCAAAAGCCGATGCTTTAACCGGAAAAGAAGCAGCTGAAATTATAGAAGAACTGAAGTACCTAGATATTATTGACTAATAACAGACACATACTTCAAGAAAACAAGAAATTTTAGAACAACCAAGAAAAACTTCAGAATTTAAGTTAAACTTAATAACAGATAACATATCCGACCTTCAAGAATGAATATACTAAAGTTCTGTGTTTTATACGTATTAATTTTTAACAAATAAAATATTATAGATTTTATTTAGCGTACCTTTTATTATATACATACCAGTTCATCGATTGCACACGTCACTTTAAAAGGAACGATGACATCACCTATCCTAACTGGCTTTAACAGCCTAAACTATAAAAAAAATATTAGAAGTCACAGGTGTTCATAGAGGATATTTGAGACATCAAGCATTCCCGGATAAATTTAATAAGATCATAAAACCTTTGTTTAAAAATAACTCAAACATGCGTCGAAGCCCCTGTGAAAATGTTCGGAAAACTAAGAAAAAACATAGTAAGAGTGATGAACGCTCTGACCGACAATTTAAACAGCGCACAAGCATAGATTACAAGACATCATCGTTTAACCATTATGCCGTTGGACCTATGGATAAAAATGTTAAAATAAATCGACTAGGGCATTTAGTTTTTAATTAAAAACTGTAATAATGTACTAGTATAAAATAAAAATAATAAAATGACTCATATTGTTTCTTATTTACTAACCCAATGCAGTACAAAGATTGTCAATATATTTTTAAAAATAAAAATAAGTTGGGTCGTACATAAAATAGAAAATGCAACACGATTATTATCACACTGTTAAAAATAAATACCAGCTACGCTTGGTCGTATGTAAAATATAAATGACAGCTACGCTTGATCGTATATTGCTGAAAAGCAAAAGTACGGTAGAATGCGGCATAAAAAGATACTGAAATAAATCATAAAATTGTTCAGAAATATACGGACAGGTGTTGCATCATACATGCCTGAAAAAACATGAAATAAAACATATTTATAAATCAAATTAGAAAATAAGAACTAAACGGTAAAATACTATTTTCCTAATGCAGATAACAAGAAAAATGTGCTAAAAGAAGACGGAGTACCGCGCTAAATGTATCATAAAAAGTTACTATTCTTGAGTGTCCGGGAGTCGGCATACCACCGATTCGGGACCACATGGCGATTTTGGTGCATGAAAGTGGCCCCCGTATCGGCATACCGATTCTGGCTCATGATGAGCTGGAATCCGCCTACCGCTTCTGGCTCATGATGAGCTGGAATCCGCCTACCGCTTCTGGCTCATGATGAGCTGGAATCCGCCTACCGCTTCTGGCTCATGATGAGCTGGAATCTGGTGCATGAAAGTGACCACGTATCGGCATACCGATTCTGCGCCACATGGCGATTCTGGTGCATGAAAGTGGTCACGTATCGGCATACCGATTCTGGGCCATATGCGGATTCTAGACCATGAAAGTATTAGAACTAAATAGTAAAATATGATTATCTTAATGTAAAAACCTACCTCATTTATTTATGTAATAAGGAAATATTAAAAGATGAAAAAAGTATAGTAGAAATGAGTCATAAACAGCTATTATTATTTTAGGGATAAAACGTAAAATCAGATAAAAATATCAGCGACAGATACATCCTATGATATATAAAAACAAGTAATAAAATTACTTATAATAAATCACATTGAATATAAGAATAAAATCACCTATAGTACACACATTTTATTTTAAGAGAAGTATATATAGATACAAGAATCATAAATACTTAGAAGACCTGCAAACAAGTTGGGAAGAGAGAATTAAAACCAGTATTACCCATAGATAAAAAGAAACACATGTACATCAGAATTATTTAACAAAATAGCAAACCAATAAATTCACAAAAAACCATATGTAAAATAAACAACAAAATCGCTTACCTTAATTGAATATCTTTCACTTAACACTTCAACTATACTGTAGAAACTGTCAGATGTCGACTATGGTATATGCTCGTCTGTTTCAGCATTTATAGGCGAAATTCACGCAGCATGAACGTGATCAAATGTTTGAATGTGTTTTTACAAAAACAAGACCTTGTGGTTTTAAAAATATACGATAACATTTACACAAATAACAACTGTGGGTACGTATTATCAACCAACTCCATCCGGACTTTTAGCATTGTGGTTTGTCATATCTTTAAAGGCGGAAATACATATCCGCGCCGCGAACTCCGCGCCGTGTGTGCGCCGCGCGTTCGTGGCGCGGTTATTGTTCGTTAAAATTTTTCATTTTGACGATCCAGAGGAAACTTACGAACGTTTAGTAATTGTAGATAATCATGTCTCTGTCCTGTACTTCTACTACATCTTATTTTGGTATTGTTCTGAAACTATTTTCTTGTGTCATCTTATGCAATTTACTATTTTATGTGGAATAAGCCACAGTTTGGGAACATTTCGGGAACTACCTTTTTCGCTTCCTGGCAACACAAATATAATGGTAGGGGAGCCCAAGCGGGGATTTTTGCAGTTACTCGAGCGCGTCAGATTATCATATGGGGAGAAACGTGGTACCCTGCAGATGTACCTCCACCATATATTGGCTGTTAACACAGGGGAGTTCGTTCGGGGGGGCCCGAAAAAAAATCTATCCTTAAAATATTCGAAATTGTCAGATTAAGATAAGGTAAGTTAAGTACATGCAAAAGAGTCTATATTTCAAAAATATGACGATTTGAGCGGGGCGTACGGAAGTGGGTGAGTCAAAAAGTTTCACAAAAAAAAGCGAATATTTCGCGAAATAAACGTCAGATTGAAAAACTAAAAACTACGTGTTCAATATTTTTCAAAAATCTATCGAAAAATACCAAACTTGACCCCCCACGGATAGGGGTGGGGGGTAAATTTAAAATTTTAAATACAAATCCCGCGATCTTTCGCAAAATAAACATCATATCGAAAAATTGCAAAATACACTTTATCAATGTTTTTGAAAAATCTATCGAATGGTTCCAAACACGACCCCCCACGGAGGTGAGGTGGGGGTTACTTTAAAATCTTAAATGGTAGACCCCATTTCTTATTGCAGATTTGGATTGTTTGTATAAAAATAAACAACTCTTATTCGAAACATTTTTTTGAATTATGGATAGATGGCGCTATAATCGGAAAAAAGATTGTTGGAAATGGAAAATTAAATTAAAAAATGGGAAGTCCCCACTAAAATGGAAAATTTTACTTAACTTTTTTGGTTTAGGACCTAATAATCACAACCCAATAGGTCGCCAAAGCGCTCGAGTGACTGCACATTTAGCATACTTTGCTCCCCTACCATAATATATCTGCTTGTTCCTACAACCAGAAACAAAATTAGAGAACTATAGGTACTTTCAAGTCATGCGATACCTTTTTCGTTTTCCGGTGACACAATTGTAATGTATCTGCTTGTTTCAACTGCGTAGCTTCACTAGAAACGAAATTAGAGAACTATAGGTTCTTCCAAGTCCTGTGTTAACTTTTTCGCTTTCCGGTGACCCAATTATAATATATCTGCTTGTTCCAACTCAGTTGCTTCACCAGAAGCGAAGTTAGGAAACTATAGGCTCTTCCAAGATGTGCGTTACCTTTTTCGCTTTCCGACGACACAATTATAACATATCTACTTGTTCCAACTCCGTTGCTTCACCAGAAGCGAAGTTAGGAAACTATAGGCTCTTCCAAGTTGTGCGTTACCTTTTTCGTTTTCCGGTGACCCAATTATAATATATATGCTTGTTCCAACTACGTTGCTTCACCAGAAGCGAAGTTAGAAAACTATTGGGTCTTCCAAGTTGTGCGTTACCTTTTTGGCTTTCCGGTGACCCAATTATAATATATCTGCTTGTTCCAACTCCGTTGCTTCACCAGAAGCGAAGTTAGAAAACTACTGGGTCTTCCAAGTTGTGCGTTACCTTTTTGGCTTTCCGGTGACCCAATTATAATATATCTGCTTGTTCCAACTCCGTTGCTTCACCAGAAGCGAAGTTAGAAAACTATTGGGTCTTCCAAGTTGTGCGTTACCTCTTTCGTTTTCCGGTGACCCAATTATAATATATCTGCTTGTTCCAACTCCGTTGCTTCACCAGAAGCGAAGTTAGAAAACTATTGGGTGTTCCAAGTTGTGCGTTACCTTTTTGGCTTTCCGGTGACCCAATTATAATATATCTGCTTGTTCCAACTCTGTTGCTTCACCAGAAGCGAAGTTAGAAAACTATTGGGTCTTCCAAGTTGTGCCTTACCTTTTTCGCTTTCCGGTGACACAATTATAATATATCCGCTTGTTTCAACTGCGTTGCTTCACCAGACACGAAGTTAGAAAACTATAGGTTCTCCAAGTCGTGCGTTACCTATTTCGCTTTCCGGTGACACATAATATATATCTGCTTATGAATGTTTTTTTGATATTGATAACTATTTCCGAAGTGAAAGTCGAAAGGTCAAGTAAACTTGATTTCAAACTCGAATTGTGGCTTATTCCCAAATAAAATAATAAATCTTATTTTTAATACATGTTATTTTTAGTACAACAATGAACTAACATTTTTTAAAAAGGTCCGCATGTACATTTTTTTATTTCAGCTTCTATTTCCGTTAAGATCGGATTTAAGTTGTTTCTTTAAATTAAATGGTTCTTTATTGAGGATCCCACAATAATGATTTTCCACGGTAAACATCAATTTCCTTCCGACAGGTCCGATCATTCCATTACTAACAAATATTCAACTCATGCGCGCCAAAACCAACAAACCACTCGCAAACCCGTCCAAATACGTATTGCGAACCATCAAAGCGTATGTTGAAAAACCGACAGAATTTAGATCGTGGTGCGCCGTGTGCGTGCCGTTTGTGCGTCACTTGAAAACACGTACTAATCTGACGAATACGATGCGCGCGAGCGGCTCGCACACCGAGCAGAGCGCATATGTATCTCCGCCTTAACGGATTCCTGTTGTTGCAAAAATAACGTCTACATTCTTTCTTATCAACCATACGCATCCGGCATGTTAACAAACAACTTAAAATATTTTTGTAAATATTTCAAATTATTCGATTTTTCGTAATTTTGTACAAATATTTGTATCTTTGGAACGGATAATCAGAAATCAATGTATGACCCATCAAATTAAAGGATTTTGAATGACGAATTACGTTGTGATGTCTGTTTTAACACAATGTTCTGTATAAGGCCTTTTTTGGTACCATACAAGTACATTTTGTGTCAATATAGTACATTGAGAATTTGTAGTTTTTTGTTGTTTTCAGCCATAAATAATGACCGTAACACACTTGGTCAGTGATTTTCTTAATATGTATGAAAAGACCTTTCTAATGATATATTGCACGGAGCACTTGGTGCAAAATTGAGCTACTTAGGATTTGCTAGAGATCGAACTGCGATAAGAGATTTTTCTATGCTAATGGCTTTGTTTTAACGTCAATAACAATAAATAAGCATTTACAGGTCAACCAAGTTATCACTTAGGCCGTTATGGCAATGTACCATGTATCTTTGGAACGGATAATCAGAAATCAATGTATGACCCATCAAATTAAAGGATTTTGAATGACGAATTACGTTGTGATGTCTGTTTTAACACCATGTCATGTATAATGCCTTTTTGACACATTATCGTTTATTATTAGCATTGTATGGTGAATCTCATCGTATGACACCTCAAATTACAGGATTTTGAACGACAAATTACGTTGTGATGTCGGTTTTAACAACATGTCACATATAACGCCTTTTTGACCCTCTATCTTATATTATTCGCATTATATGTCAAATCTTATCATGTAGCACCTCAAATTACAGGATTTTGAATGACAAATTACGTTATGATGTCTGTTTTAACAACATGTTATGTATAAGGCCTCTTTGGCACTCTATCATATGCTTTATGTGATTATTTATAAATTGATTCTTATATTATGGATCAGTGTATTGTTGTATGCAAACAAGGATGGATGTGTTTTTACTATGTGTGCTACTGCTGCGTTGCATGGCAACAGCAGATACCTTTTCCTTTTTAAGGTTTTTTTAACCGCATAAGTGAGTGGATAAATGAAAAAAGTTTTATTTTTATCATTTCTTTATCTCTTCATTCATTTTATTATACCCCATATTTCTATTGGGCGATATCAAATAGGATTGATAACCATGACAGTTTCATGCATCTTTATGTATTGTCATTGTAAGCTACACCATCTATTATTTACAAGTACATTAAACGTGTAAGAAATAATACAAGATATATTTTATATAAATTTATTATGGATATCTAAACATTACATTATAATTCATTAAGCCGTGATTAATACATTTGCTTTTTAAAAAAAGCCGTTCAGATTCTTCGTTGGAGCAGAACGCAGTGAATTCATTATTTTTCTTTATGTGATGTATAAGTTTGCATGCATATCCTCTTCTCCGATGATTAGGTAAAGTGTATACGTATTCTAATACTCTTGGTACATCATGTTGTCCAAGTGGATCAAAGTCACGTTTCGATAAGAGTACAAATGATGCTGGTACTCCGCTGACATAAAGGATGTAGCAGGTAACTTTTGTGTTTGTCATCCATTGATCAATAAGTATATCATCTACATTTAACTGCTTAATTTTTCTGACTGCGTTCGGACCTCTGAATAACTCAATTTTTTCCATCTTGCTTCATAGAATGATTGAATGATACTGATTTTTGCTTTATTCATTCTATCATGTATCTGTGAATTTTGAAGGAGTGGGGGAACGTCATAGTATTCTATCGTGTATTTGTGAATTTTCCATGAGTGGGGGAACGTCATAGTATTCTACACCGAAGGTTTATATATCATATAAACGTTGTATACATTATTATGTTCCGTTTACGGAAGGATTAGAGCTAATAATAAACATAAAAACTAGATGGCAAATGTAGTCTCCTATATATTGAATAGACGATTATTTAACTATAAAAGTAAAATACCAACCTACATAATATTACCCTCCTTGCCGTAGATAAAATACAGTATGCGAATCGCAATACCATTTTTTTTTTGTTTGGTGATTTTCATGATACTACCCAACTTTCCGTAGAAAAGACTTGTACGTGAGATGTTTGCTGGTTTGACCACAGCGTAAGAATGGTATATGTTCATTGTAGGAATGTATGATTGGAGGGAGATCGAGGATGTTTGTTGGTCATACTGTAAAAATGGTATACGTTCTTCTAGATGGCTTGGGCATAGTTACATGTTGCAGCCGACAGGTGGCGATTTGTATGACGAGATTATCAACTGTGATAGGATGTTTGATGGATTGGTCATACTGTAAGTATGGTATACGTTCTTCTAGATGGCTTGGGCATAGTTACATGCTGCAGCCGACAGGTGGTGATTTGTATGACGAGATTATCAACTGTGATAGGATGTTTGATGGTTTGGTCATACTGTAAGAATGGTATACGTTCTTCTAGATGGCTTGGGCATAGTTACATGTTGCAGCCGACAGGTGGCATGATTAGGCGAAGAACTGTAATAGACGTGGAATCCCCATTAAGTTGACAGGTCAAAATATCTCCAATAGCAACAAATATATCACCGTTTTGGCAGTGTTGCCATGTTTCTCCTTCCCTTCGATGTCTGTTGCGTTAAAATTAATAGCAACGAAGATATAGTGTCGTTTTGGCATTGCTGACATCTTTGTTTTTATGTTACCATATTCAATACCCCCTCTTTTTTCCAACGAGACCATATTCACACGAATTGGACCAATAGACACGAAGATATGATATAGTGCCGTTTTGTCATTGCTGACATCTTTGTTTATATGGTAACATATTCCTTCCGCTTTCCAACAATATATAATCAGTCAGGTCGGAGACATGCTACAATGCTCTTTTGCTAATGTCTTTGTGATTGCTGCTCTTTTGCTAATGTCTTACATGTAATAAACGAACCAATAACAGCGCAGATGGCAGATAGGTGCTAGATGGATTGGGTAGACCGATGGATAAGTGTCTTATTTGGCTTTCTGACTACATCCGTGTTATAAGAAGAGACAGGCTAGATGAGACCTTTGTGACGTTCTCATTGTTCGGTAAGTGCTCATCTCATTGGTCCTTGGTCGATGGGCGGGACTAAGTTCTCATTGGTCGAGGGGCAGGACTAAGTTCTCATTGGTCGGTGGCTTTGTTTCCTTTGGTAGGTGGGCGTGGCTTTATTTCCATTGGTCGGTGGGCGTGGCTTTGAGGTGGGCGATCATTGGTCGGTGGGCGTGGCTTTGTGGTGGGCGTGGCTTTGTGGTGGGCGGGGCTTACAGTGCTATTGAGATACGAAATTTTCCCACGACCAACCGACCCATACTCTGCTAGTGTCTTCCCCGCACTCGACTGCTTGCCTGAACTCCGCTATCGCGTCGTTCGGGTCAACGGCAGTCTCGTGCGTGAAAGTATCACTTTCCGCACTAGTTAGGAAAATAAATATTTTAATTCCAAACAACTTTTCATAATAGCAATTTTCAATATTGTGAAAAATCAAGCTAGGTACTTTACTCTTGAGTGGAATTCAAACTTTTTGACATACCTCGTATAATATTCAAAAAATATAATATTTGATGGGTAAATCTTAGGTTTTGGACCATGCAGAGCTTTTTATGAAGAACAACTTTTTCTCGTAAAATTAATAATAAAAAAGTTTTCCATATGGATACAACCTACAGGGACAAACTGTATAACAGGCGAAATATAACAGGCTCTTTTCATGTATCTCCCACCACACATTGTTAATAACTTTTTGACCGCCTTAAATAAATATGATCCTCCTTTTAGTAACATTTTACGAAATGCCGCTTTAGAATGAACTTTTGTTGTTTTTTAAATGTTTAATTATTTATTTTACCTCTTGCTAGCTTGGTTCTGAAATATTTTCATTCCCTCCACGTTTTTCGAAGGGTTTGTTATATATAACTTTGCCAACTATGGCTTATACACTATTATACAGGGTGATTGATTAGTAGGGTAAAGCTCAATAGCTCCGCTATAGTAATAGATAGCAATAAAAGTTAATAACAAAAATTTTAGCCACATTTGATCTTCACATTACAAAATTAGCTAGAATGTTACAGGGTGTTCGATAACACAGTGGCAGACCTAACTTATGTTTTTTTTTTAATGGAACACCCTATATTTTATTTTATATTCGAAATCCTGTTAACTTCTTCATCACAAAAATATAAAGGTTTGTGATGTTATACAGGGTATTTACAAAGTTATAACCAATTTTGTATGACAATCGTAACAAGTTCAACTCCCTGTATAAATAAAAATAAGCACAACAGCAATGGTTTATTAACGCCATATTTTTTTATTTATTGTCAAAATTTTTAAGAATTATGGATATTGCTAATTTTCTTTATATCAAATACAGGGTGAGTCAAAACGCAAGTTCTATATTTTCTTAGTAATGTTAAATGGAACACTCTGTACTTTATATCATTAATGAAAAGTAATATTAACGTGCTTTAATTTTTATATAACATTCCCTATGCCAAAATTTATTAGTTTTCGAGATATTTTCATTTTTCAGAGCAAATTATTTTAGGTGTTTAAATTTATCTGAATTTTAAGTAAGCTATGACTAAATTGACAATTGAAGCAATCAATGTAACACTGTAGCAAATAAAGAAATAAAAATAATTTATTAGTAATACATTTTACAAACAAAAACACAACCACTACATGCAACATTTTTGAAACAATTAAAAACTATATTTTTATGTAAATTCAACAAATAAACAAAGAAAATTAGTAATAAATTTTACAAAAAAACACACAAACACAAAATACCATATTTTGTGAAGACAATTAAACACTACTTTTGTATGTAAATGTAACAATGCAACAAATATAGAACGAAACATAATTTATCAGTAATACATTTTGCAAAAAAGCATGATTGAAAAAATTAGAAACTACTTTTAATTAAATATTTTTAATATCTAATTACATAAGGTGTTTAAAATTATCTCCCAACACATTTATGTACGCCTAAAAACGATCATTGAATGAGCTACTTACTCTACGGAGTATTTGTAAATTAACACATCGAAATACACTTTGTATTCTATTTTTCATCTCATCCCTTGTTGTTGGAGGTATTTTATTAACTTCATTATTAACGTAACCCCAAAAAAATCAGTCCAGTTTATTAAATTCTGGTGATTTGTGTGGCCACGCTACTGCTCCATTGAAAAATGAAAATATCTCGAAAACTAATAAATTTAGACATAGGGAATATTATCTAAAAATTAATGTACGGTAATGGCACTTTTCAATAGTGATATCAAATACAGGGTGTTCCTTTTAAAATTACTGAGAAAATAATGTACTTGCGTTTTGACTCACCCTGTATTGGATATAAAGAAAATTAGCAATAACGACCATTCTTGAAAATTTTGACAATACGTTAAAAAATACGGCATTAATAAACCATTGCTATTTTGCTCATTTTTATTTATACAGGGAGTTGAACTTGTTACGATTTTCATATAAAATTGGTTAAAACTTTGTAAATACCCTGTATAACATAACAAACCTTTATATTTTTGTGATGGAGAAGTTAACAGAATTTCGAATATAAAATAAAATATAGGGTGTTCCATTTAAAAAAACATAAGTTTGGTCTGCCACTGTGTTATCGAGCTATGTTATCTGCCACTATGTAACATTCTAACTAATTTTGTAATGTGAAGCTCAAATGTGGCTAAAATTTTTGTTGTTAACTTTTATTGCTATCTATTACTATAGCGGAGCTATTGACCCTACTAATCAATATTACCCCACTAATCAATCACCATGTATAAAATAAAGTTTTATCTAATATAATATTTCTGATATATCCGAAAAATAGTTAGTCAATTTTTCAGTTTTGTCTTTTACATTTCAAACAATTCATTTTGTTTATACAGTGGAACCTCGATAACTCGGATTAATCGGGACCGCGGCCGATCCGGGTTATCGAAAACCCGGGTTAGGCGGATAATATGGTAAAAATTAATAAAATACTGTATACTTACAGATAAACTCCGTTATAATTGAAATAACATGAAATATATATGCACAGTATACATCTAAATTACGTATTGTTATGATCTGCTTCTTATTAATTTTATATTAATTATTATTTATTTGATTAATTATTTAATTGTCGCAAATCATACATAAAAAATGAATAAAAAAATATCAGGGTGTCTTTTTATAATATTAAAAAATGTCTAAATTATCTTACGTTATACTTATCTTCTCTCGTGTGGTTTCAGTATCGCTTAGTTGATCCTAATCGGGATAAAATAGGAAAAAGAAATAAAGCAAAAATATAAAATAAACATACAGAATTGTCATTTATTTATCAAAATCAATACTCTAAAAATCTATCAAATCTAAAACCTGTGGACACAGATGTCCGAATGAAATTTTTACCACTTAAATTTATTATAGTTAAAAAAAACAATTTATCGGTTTGTTCCCGATGACTTTGGTAAAACAAACTAAACAAAACAAATTTATGTATTCGCAAGATTAGCTATACTTCCTATTTACTTTTAAAAATATTGGAATTTTAATTCATATGCTTTTTACTCAAAATTTTAGTTTCCGAACATAAAAATATCTTTCACATAAGTTGACTGACCTTTTTCTTCACTCACTCTGATGTCTTCTCGTGACCCAAAAACAGCTCTCCCTCGTTGACTATGTTAAAGGCTACTCATCAAAGCCCTCTCCGTTCTCCAGCTTCAAAACTATCAGCATACCAGCACCAATTCTCCAACGAGCCAAAGCCTCTTTTGACCAGTACTCGATTCACACAAACTCCAAAAATTCTCTGCTCTCCTTCTCACAATAATACAGAACCAAAGAGGTATTTCGTCTCAATTTGATCTGTCTCTCGTTCCACTTTTCAGCACTATTCTCCACTATCAAACAACCACTAGTACTTGCTAACTACTTATCCACGAAAACGTCGACCGCTCCTCAGCGCTGCCAATAACATACTAACTTCTTTTTCAAACTCACTCAACATTCAAACCACTTTTCCCCTTCCAACTTGCCAAGAATCATACACATTTCTCTTTTCCATTCGACAAACAAACAGTCATTTTCAAAATTATTCCGACCATCCTAATTACTTTCGGGGAACCCTACAATATTTACTCGGGTTGAAACAAAGATATTGAAATTCCAAACTTTCTTTTAAACCATTTTTCTAGAAAATGATAATTACCTCTACCTGTGGATTCTATAGTTCCCGTAATAAACAATATTTTTCCATTTTAAATCTAAATACATCGTCCTTTTCACTTTAATTATTCACAAAAGTCTTTAATGGTTCATCGGAAAGCTCATTAAAAGAGAAATCTACTTACATCCAAACTAAATTCTAATAAATATTTACAGATCAATATACAGGGTGTATTAAATTTATGTGCCCGCTTTATTTAAAAAAAAATTTTAATTTAATTTTCATTTTGCCTTTGATTGATAAATTGAAAACACAGTAACATCCCCGCCTTTTTTGAGATAAAATCAGTATTAATAAGTGCAACAGAAGAAATGATTTTCTCTCGACAACAACACTTTTCTATTGTGTCAAAATATTGAGTCCCACCTGAAAAACAATTGCTTTCTTTTTCCCAGTGTCTGTACTTAGATGGGATATGGTAAGTTTTCGATCGAAAATTTCCTAAGTCTTTAGTCTCAAATGAATTTTTATACTTTTTGGCTACTCTGTTTTCTTCATTTATTAAATTTTCACATTCCCTCAATATTACACGCAGTTCCTTCTCCTTTTCTTCTCCACATATCAATTTTATTTCTTCTTTTTCTTTCTTAATCTCTCAGCTTTGTTTAACTTATCCACATACCTTCTCTCATCACGATCTTGACATTTATCTTTATCCCCTTCGTCTTCATGGGAATATTCCCTCCATGATTTAAAATCATACCAAAACGAATAAAAGTGTTCCACCTCTTCCTTTGTCGAATTTTCAGTTCCTAATTTGGGCACCCGTGTTTTTTCAGACCATCGGGAGTTTAAGTCAAAATAATACGTAAACGCTTTATAAAAGTCTTTTTTTATATCACTAGTACAAGGTAGATCATTGTCGAATTGTGGATCAACAGAATCGTACGCTCTTCTCCTACTTATATTTCCTAAAGTTTCATAAACCAGTGTTGTAGAGGTAAAATAGTCATCATCTGTTTTGATTTCTTCCCCTAGCGCTTTACGTTTGTCAGGATGTTGCTTTAAGACTTTCTTCCTGTAGGCAGTTTTGATAATGTCATATGTTGCTTTGTATCTTTTATTTGGAATACCTAGGACTTTGTAATGATCTTGTGGCTTCCATTCTTTAGGGTCTAAACTTCTCAAATATTCTACATCGTCTTCATAGTCCACGTTTTCTGGAGTTAGTTCTTCCTCTTTGTCCTCTTTTGGAATATCAACTTCTAGTTCGACTAAGGGATGTTGCACAAAACGAAGTTCAGGTTCTCCTCCGCCTACAATTTCGTACACAGTTTCAAAGGTATCTCTTTCGCCTTCTTTTTCTATTCTGATCTCTTCTTCTTCTGGGCTCATCTCATCTTTTGAGGAATCCCAAGCTTCATTTTCCTGTGTCAATTTTTTTCTTCCTTTTCTTTATCTGGGCTCATCCCTTCTTTTGAGGATTCCCAAGCTTCATTTTCTTTTGACAATCTTCTTTCTTCTTTTTCTTCTTCTGAGCTCATCTCTTTTTTCGAGGAATCCCAATCTTCATTTTCTTTTATCCATCTTCTTTCTTCTTTTTCTTCTTCTGGACTCATCTCTTTTTTCGAGGAATTCCAATCGTCAATTTCCTTTGTCACTCTTTTTTCTTCTTTTTCTTCTTCTGGGCTCATCTCTTTTTTCGAGGAATCCCAGGCTTCATTGTTTTTATTTATCTTCTGTTGCTTTCTCCTCTTTCGTCTCTGTCCTTGCTTCATTGCCAAATTCATTTCCACCGTTTGTTTTTTGTCAAAATTATCCTTTTTCCGTTTCTCATGTTCCTTCTCCATTTCCAGAATGTCCTGTTCTTTTTCTTTTGCTTGTTTTGTTTCCTGTTGATTGTTATCCATTTTTTGTTGTATTTCCTTCATCGCTCGTTTTGTTTCTTCCTGATTTTCTTGCTTTTATCCATTTTATCCATCTTCTTTGATGTTTCTTCCTGATTTTTATCCCTTTTATTTAATATTTCGTCCCATTTTTGTAACCGGAGTTGCATCAGTTGTATTACTTTATCTATTCCTGATAATTCCTGTTGTTCTGATGCCATGATTGTTGTTTCAAAAATGTCTTCTTGTTCTATATGTTCTTCTTGTTCCAAATGTTCTTGTTGTTTTTTGTTTTCTTTGCTTTTGTTTCTGGTTGTTATCGACATGTATTTAAAATTTATCCCCGCCTAATATGAAATCCGAAAATACCTTTTATGCTGTCGAGACGAAAATTTTTCTCTCCCCAAATATAATCAATTTATCCCACAAATTTTTAAATGTTTTAAAATTCAAACCAATCAAAAATAAAATAAATATGTAAAAACTGTACCTAGATAAAAAAATTAAGTCAAAAAAATATTTCAAAAATTTTAAATATATCAACTTTCTCCGACGGGCAAATAAATTTTCCTTCACCTGTTTTTCCGTTTCCTATTCCCCTCAAATTCACAACCAGAGATACTTTAATGTCCTACGTTGGCTCGCCATGTTGTTAGAACATCAAAGAAACATGAAACGTAAATTACGTTTCATGGAAATAAACCACTGCTAAACAAATATATATCCGGCCATTTATGAGACTCTCCGGAAATAAAAATGTGTCATGAGCATGAATCACACTCGTTTCATTGATAGGCGGACTTTGAGATTTGTTTAGCAGTGTTTTCTTTTCATGAAACATGTTTTTGTTTCATGTTTCATGTTTTTCGTTTCATGTTTCTTTGGTGTGCTGCTTGCCTTATGATCTGCTTCTTATTAATTTTATATTAATTATTATTTATTTGATTAATTATTTAATTGTCGCAAATCATACATAAAAAATGAGTAAAAAAATCTCAGGGTGCCTTTTTATAATATTAAAATTTGTCTAAATTATCTTACGTTATACTTATCTTCTCTCGTGGTTTCAGTATCTCTTAGTTGATCCTAATCGGGATAAAATAGGAAAAAGAAATAAAGCAAAAATATAAAATAAACATACAGAATTGTCATTTATTTATTAAAATCAATACTCTAAAAATCTATCAAATCTAAAACCTGTGGACACAGATGTCCGAATGAAATTTTTACCACTTAAATTTATTATAGTTAAAAAAAAAATTATCGGTTTGTTCCCGATGACTTTGGTAAAACAAACTAAACAAAACAAATTTATATATTCGCAAGATTAGCTATACTTCCTATTTACTTTTAGAAATATTGGAATTTTAATTCATATGCTTTTTACTCAAAATTTTAGTTTCCGAACATAAAAATATCTGTCACATAAGTTGACTGACCTTTTTCTTCACTCACTCTGATGTCTTCTCGTGACCCAAAAACAGTTCTCCCTCATTGACTATGTTAAAGGCTACTCATCAAAGCCCTCTCCGTTCTCCAGCTTCAAAACTATCAGCATACCAGCACCAATTCTCCAACGAGCCAAAGCCTCTTTTGACCAGTAGGTACTCGATTCACACAAACTCCAAAAATTCTCTGCTCTCCTTCTCACAATAATACAGAACCAAAGAGTTATTTCGTCTCAATTTGATCTGTCTCTCGTTCCACTTTTCAGCACTATTCTCCACTATCAAACAACCACTGGTACTTGCTAACTACTTATCCACGAAAACGTCGACCGCTCCTCAGCGCTGCCAATAACATACTAACTACTTTTTCTAACTCACCCAACATTCAAACCACTTTTCCCCTTCCAACTTGCCAAGAATCATAAACATTTCTCTTTCCCATTCGACAAACAAACAGTCATTTTCAAAATTATTCCGACCATCCTAATTACTTTCGGGGAACCCTACAATATTTACTCGGGTTGAAACAAAGATATTGAAATTCCAAACTTTCTTTTAAACCATTTTTCTAGAAAATGATAATTACCTCTACCTGTGGATTCTATAGTTCCCGTAATAAACAATCTTTTTCCATTTTAAATCTAAATACATCGTCCTTTTCACTTTAATTCTTCACAAAAGTCTTTAATGGTTCATCGGAAAGCACATTAAAAGAGAAATCTACTTACATCCAAACTAAATTCTAATAAATATTTACAGATCAATATACAGGGTGTATCAAATTTATGTGCCCGCGTTATTTAAAAAAAATTTAATTTAATTTTCATTTTGCCTTTGATTGATAAATTGAAAACACAATAGTATATTTGTATGGAATATTTTTCATTTATTTGGTAAAAAACTCATGGGTAGACAAAAAAAAACGCAAACACAAACCTATCTGAAGCACGATTACAGAGCAGAAGCGAAAAATTGGACTGTAATACTACACACAATAAGGTCACAATTGGAACAATGTTATGTTATTTAAGAACAGTGGAGACTAAGACCATTGTTTAAAAAAGAATTTTTTAAATAGTCTTTTAGTCTTTTTTGAACAATGCTAAGACAGTTTGAAATAAATAAAAGTATACAGGTGCCTGTTGTTTCCGATAATCCGAGCCAATGAACGTTGCTCTGCCGCCGTGTGCCATGTCCGGGTTATCCGGGTTATTGGGGACCGACTTATCGGGGTTCCACTGTATTTACAGTATGGTATGGTTACTTACTTACAAATAAAAATTCTATTACGCTACTTTTTTAATTTTTAGTAGACGTTTCATATATCACTTGATATTTATAGTTGCCTTCCAAAGCATTAAATTTTTAATGTAATTATTTTCTTTACTTTTTTAATGTTCTTTTTGATAAAACCGTCTTGCTTATGTACAAATAGTCGATTTCTACTGTCCGATTTAACAAAAGATTTTACTTAACTTCATTTTTTTCCTGGAACACTCTTTTACATTTTCATTGTGCCAGTTCTCCCTTGTATTTTTTATCTTTCAATGAGCTATCATTGCACGGTGAGCCACTCGAGCCACTCGAAATGGCCGGCCGACCGTACGCTTAACTGTCTCTAACAGATATTTAGAGCAAAAGGAATGTTTTGGGTTAAAACGTAATAAATAATAAATTTTTAAACTAGTAAATAGTATATTATTCAACGAGCATCTAATGATGGCTAATACTCACGATGATTAAGTTTGCGACACGAGCCGTAGGCGAGGGTCGTAATTCATCAGAGTAAGTAATAGCCATTACATGCGAATAGAATACTGTACTTTTTCTAACTTTTTTATATTTTAATTAGTAAAAAATATAATTATCAACTACTCGAGATTCAGAATATAATAATGTACAAAAATACCTAAATGCTGTTTACACCTAGTACGTGGCTGAATAATTGGTTGCCTAATTTTACCAAATTCTTTTGCATTGTAAAAATAACAAGAAATAATCAATCTATTTCTATCAATCTAAGTTCTATTCGTTTCAGAAAAAATATATGCATAAATTTGTACCTACTGTCAATAAATCTAATAAATTGGAAATGGCTATTATCGGCGGACGTATTTCATTCATAAAGTTTTATGTATATTTACATTTAACTATACAGGGTGTAACAAAAATACAGATCATAAATTTAATCACATATTCTGGGACCAAAAATAATTCGATTGAACCTAACTTCCTTTATTACAAATGTGCACATAAAAAAAGTTACGGCCCTTTTAAGTTACAAAATGAAAAGCGATTTTTTCGAATATATCGAAAACTATTGGAGATTTTTTATTGAAAATGGACATGTGGCATTCTTATGGCAGTAGCATCTTAAGAAAAAATTATAGTGAAATTTGGACACCCCATAAAAATTTTATGGGGGTTTTGTTCCTTTAAAACCCCCCAAACTTTTGTATAAGTTCTAATTAAATTATTATTGTAACACCATTAGTTAAACACAATGTTTTTAAAACTTTTTTGCCTCTTAGTACTTTTTCGAAAAGTCAGTTTTTATCGAGACCTTTCGAATATTTTTCAAATCCACCACATATTTGTATTGGTTAAGTACGATTATGGAGACTTTGTAATAATATGAACATTTATTTATGATATACATTTTTAGGGATATTTTGAACCATATTAAAAAAGAAGTTACATCTCGATAAAAGGCGCCTTTTCGAAAAAATACAAAGAGGCAAAAAAGTTTTAAAAACACTGTGTTTAACTAATGGTACCGCAGTAATATTTTAATTGGAACGTACACAAATATTTGGGGGGTTTAAAAAAACAAAACCTACATAAAATTTTTAAGTAAACATATTGAAAAATATACCTCAACTCGATAAAAACTGCCTTATAGAAAAAATACTAAGACGCAAAAAAGTTTTAGTAATATTTAATTTAACTAATGGTACCACAATAATAATTTAATTGAGACGTACACAAAAGTTTGGGGGGGTTTAAGGGAACAAAATCCCCATAAAATTTTTATGGGGTGCACAAATTTCACTATAATGTTTCTTCAAGATATTCCTGCCATAAGAATGCCACATGTCCATTTTCAATAAAAAATCTCCAATAGTTTTCGATATATTCGAAAAAATCGATTTTCATTTTGTAACTTCAAAGGGCTGTAACTTTTTTTATGTGCATATTTTTACTAAGGTAAGTTAGGTTCATTCGAACTATTTTTGGTCCCAGAATATGTGATTTAATTTATGACCTGTATTTTTGTTACACCCTGTATATAATATAACTATATACAGGGTGTCCCGAAAAGAATGGTCATAAATTATACCACATATTCTGCGACCAAAAATAGTTCGATTAAACCCAACTTACCTTAGTACAAATGTGCTCATAAAAAAAGTTAAAGCCCTTTGAAGTTACAAAATGAAAATCGAGTTTTTTCAATATATCGAAAACTATTAGAGATTTTTTATTGAAAATGGACATGTATCATTCTCATGGCAGGAACATCTAAAAACAAAATTATAGTGAAATTTTTCCATCCCATAAAAATTTTATAGGGGTTTTGTTCCCCCCCAACTTTTGTGTACATTCCAATTAATTCATTATTGTGGTACCATTAGTTAATCACAACATTTTTAGAACTTTTTTGCCTCTTAGTCTTTTTTTGATAAGCCAGTTTTTATCGAGATGCGGCTTATTTTTTAATATAATTACATAAAAATTATATGGGGGTTTTGTTTCTTTAAACCCCCCAAATGTTTGTGTACGTTCCAATTAAACTATTATTTTGGTACCATTAGTTAAACACAGTGTTTTTAAAACTTTTTGCCTCTTAGTCTTTTTTTAATAAGTCACCTTTTATCGAGATGTGGCTTCTTTTTCAAAATATACCTAAAAATGTAAATTATAAATAAATTTTCAGATTATTAACAGGTCTCTATAATCGTACTTAACCATATAAAAATACGTGGTGGATTCGAAAATTATTCAAAATATCTCGATAAACAGTGGCTTATCGAAAAAGTACTAGGAGGCAAAAAAGTTTTAAAAACATTGTGTTTCACTAATGGTGCCACAATAATAATTTATTTGGAACGTATACAAAAGTTTGGGGGAGTTTAAGGGAACAATACCCCCATAAAATTTTTATGGGGTGCACAAATTTGACTTTAATTTTTATTTAAGATGTTGCTGTCATAAGAAGTCATATGTAGGTAAGTGACGTTCAATCGATTTATTTTTGACAACAGAATCTGTGGTATAATTTATGACCAATCTTTTCGGGACACCCTGTATAATAGTTATAACATATTTAATAAAATACAACTTAAAAAATAAACACAATATTAATTATAAATTCCAATTAACACAAACAAAATACGCTAATATCACTGTCACTAAAATAAAGGATAAACGTCAAAATTCTTAGTAAACAAGATATTAACGTAAAAAATATACTGAAATTGTTACAGTTAAAATTTCTTTAAAAATTTTACGAAGTTAATTATTGATATAAATTACAATAATTATTGTATTATACCCCATTCCACGAATATACGACCCTCTTGAATTATCGCGACACCGAATATTTTACTGTGCAAAATATGAAGAACGAAAGTAAATTGCAAATTATATTGTTGTTTATTAGAGTAATTATTAGAGCAAAATACTTTCGTACTTCTTATGTTGCACACTAAAATATTCGTTGTCGCGATAATCCAAAACAGTCGTATATTCGTGGAATACACCATAAATAAACAAGTTTAAGTAATAGTCTAAGAGCTGTGTGTCTAAAAACTATAAGGGGATATGTTGAATTATAGTCCTGTCGCCAGGGGGGGTACAATGGCCTCCTTAATTCAGATGGACTTACCCAAGTTTTTTTTATATATTTTGACCCGCAGAATACGAATTTTTTGGGTAACAGTTTATCCGGATGTCGATAAGATTGTTATAGACAAAGAACTTGAGGAATTACATAACAGCGATTTCTCGCAAAACAAAACATCTTTTTGTATTTTTTGGGTCATTTTAAGCAAACAATATTCCTACAAGTTTTTTCGTAGAATGCATAGTTTCGAGATAACCGCGGTTGAACTTTCAAAAAATCGAAAAATTGTAATTTTTGAACCCTAATAACTTTTGATTAAAAAATAAAGTAACAATTCTGCTTACCGAATTTGAAAGTTTAAGTCAAATTATATCGGTTTTCATTATTTGCATTGCTAAAAATTTATTATTTTATTGTTAAACAAAGCTATAAACACCTAGTATGTGAGTGATGTTTTCTATGTTTTCTCATTTGAAATCGAACGAGTAGGTAGAGTAGCTACAAGTGCAAGCGAGGCAATTTCTACGTAGCATGCATTAAAACGTATGTATTAGGCACGGGAAACACTATGTGTTTATAGATTAGTTTAACAATAAAAAAATTAATTTTTAGCAATGCAAATAATCAAAACCGATATAATTTGACTTAAACTTTCAAATGCGGTAAGCAGAATTGCTACCTACTTTATTTTTTAATCAAAAGTAATTCGGGTTCATAAATTGCAATTTTTCGATTTTTTGAAAGTTCAACCGCGGTTATCTCGAAAACTATGCATTCTACGAAAAAACTTGTAGGAATATTTTTTGCTTAAAATGACCCAAAAAATACAAAAATATTTTTTGTTTTGCGAGAAATCGCTGTTATGTAATTCCTCAAGTTCTTTGTCTATAACAATCTTATCGACATCCGGATCAACTGTTACCCAAAAAATTCGTATTCTACGGGTCAAAATATATAAAAAAAACTTGGGTAAGTCCATCTGAATTAAGGAGGCCGTTGTACCCCCCCTGGCGACAGGACTATCAGTTGTCTACATGACTTTTCCCACCGGCCGGAAACCAGAGTGGGGGACGAGGGTAGTTATAAGGGGTCAAAGTCCCGGTTTTATTATTCTTTTTTGTGACGCTCATAATCGAGATAGTGCACCAACATTTGGGAATAAGTAGGTCATGGCGTAACTAACTAAAATCTCTAGGGGCGGAACGTTGCATGGCCGACAAAGGGGTGGGGGTAGGGGTAAATATAAAAAATATAAGGGGTTTTTTGCGACGTTCGTGACTGAGATAGTGCACCAAAATTTGGGAATAAGTAGACCATGACATAGCTAAGTAAACTCTCCAGAGCCGTAAACCAGAGTGGAGGACGAGGGTAGTTATAAGGGGTCAAAATCGCGGTTTTCATTATTTTTTGTGACGCCTATGATCGAGATAGTGGAATAAGTAGGTCATGACGTAACTAAGTAAAATCTCCAGGGGTGGAACGCTGCGTGGCCGACAAAGGGGTGGGGCAGGGGTAGTGTTGCCAGGTCCGATTTGTTTTTAATCGGTACATAAGCAAAAACAAATCGGGATTTGGGGTTGTAGATCGGGACAAATAAACAATAATAGCCCAGTACCGTTTTGGAGTGTAATTTTCAGAGTCAACTCCGAATTGCATGAAAATCTGGTTTTAGGTTCTACTTACTGTGTACTTCAAAGTTGAACTTGATCCGTTGGTTGTTTTTACTTGGGGTGACAGTTAGTTACCCCTTCTGGGGGGGGGGGGTAAAAAACGCGCGTAAGTCCCAAAATGGATCAACTGACTAACTCTAAAAAACTTTTGTTCTATATAATATATAAACTAAGTCAATACATTTCGAGTAATTTTATCGAAATAAAAATTCTTAGCAAAAATGTAGCTTTTAAAAAAGCAAAAAAAATTGTAGGTTCAGAAAGTCTATAAAGCCACTAAAAGTAAAATTGTAGCTCATCAAAAATACGTTCTTATTCGTCAAATTCCAAATCGAATTTTTCAACTTAAAATATTCAAAAAATTAAGCAATTTTCGGGCAAAACCTCTTATGATTTTTTCAAGTGTTTAAAAAAAATCTTTAATTTTGTTTTATATAAGAATCTCTAGCATTAAAACTAAGCGAGTTACGCTCAAAATAAAGTTGGCTCCTTTTTTGGTAAAAAAATATCGTGAAAATCTCCCCCTATTTAACACCGTAAATAAAATTAATCGTTACCGCTTTACCATTTACTTATTATGTGTGTGGTTTATAAGATCTGTAAGGTTTACCGGTTGGGAGTGCTTAGTTTTGAAAATAATTGGTTTTATAGTAAAAAAAAAAATCTAAACTATTGGAAAATGGCCTTTTTTCAAAATAACTTAAAAAGTATTAGGGATACTAAAAATCTCAAGCAGTAAAAAGTATGTACGTTTTGCTTTTTTAAATGTGATAGATTCATTTTGTTTTTCTGTTAGTGCAAAAATTGGTTCAATGGCTGTTCATATTTTGCATACACTCGTGATTAGTGACTCGTTCAGTCCCCTTCAATCATGTAAAAAATACATAAGTAAAGTAAATTGTTTGTAAAGCGATAACGATTAATTTCATTTGGGGTGCTAAGTAGGGGGATATTTTCACAATTTTTTTACAAAAAAAGGAGTCAACTTGATTTTGAGCATAACTCGCTTAGTTTTGATGCTAGAATCTTTTTGAAAACATAAAAATAAACTTTATTAAAAAAGTTTTAATTATTGGTTTTTTCCGAAAAGTGCTTCATTTCTTGGTTATTTCACGTTAAAATATTTGATTTGGAATTTGACGAATAAGAACGTATTTTTCATGAGCTACAACTTTGCTTTTGCTGGGTCTATTGACTTTACGAGTTCACAATTTTTTTCATTTTTTCATATTATGCTACATTTTTGCTAAGAATATATTTTTTTTATCAAATACTTTTTGAGTTATTTGTGAAAATCACCTGAAGCGTGTTTTTTTGTTGAAAAATAAATATTTTCAATCGTAAATAACTCAAAAAGTATTAAAGTTAATATTGTATGGAACTAAAGTTGATTTAGTCAATTTATCCATCTCCGGACTTATTTTAAACGCGCGGTTTTTCACCCCCAACTAGGGTTGACTGTCACCCCCGAGTGACTTTATAGTCAAAGTTGGCCTAAGATGGTTGATTGAGGTTTTGGTAGGATTTCACCATGTTCCCATAGGCGATATCCGTTAACATCGGCGTTTAGCCTGTTTAATATTATTTTTAAATAATGTAAATTGAATTTTAAATTCAACCATTGTTTGGTTCTGGGGCTATTTAGCAAGTATGCACATTCACTGATGATGGACCGATAGGTCTGAAAACGTTCTGAATTGGACATATTTTATTCAATCCATTGGGATTTTTTAAGTTTTAATAAATATACCAATTTACATAGAAGTGGTTTTACTTCTTGTTAGAGTTTTTTAACTATATGGTATACAGCCAACCTAGGGAACTTCCCTTTTAGTTTAATGAATGATTATTATGAAAGCATCCGAAATCCGAAAAGAAGACATTAACCTTACATTATAATAGTTTATAATATAGATATCTAATATGCAAAACGTATAAACTATTATTTAATTTTTACATCTAATAAGAGACACACTTTACAATATCCATTCTAGTCATTTGATTAGACTGATATCTTAATAATTTTTCTATATTCATTTTTCAATTTCAGTTCTTTCACGTAACGTACGTATCTATCTGAATTTTTTAAATTTTTTCTAAGAAAATATGTATATATATGGATGGATGCTTATTATAAAACGATGAATTAAAATGTGAATGAAAAGATTCGCAAGCATTTGTAGTAGGAATGACAGAAGAATTTGCCTTTGCCTACAAATATGGGGATGGCATTTTCGTCTAATAAGTGTTAACTAAATAATCAACATATCTGTCTATAATTTCATTTTCTGGTTAGCATGACATTAAGTCAAACACAAAAGAATCTGATACGTCTTCTGGTTTTATATATTTATGTAAGGCCAAAAGTATGTTTGAGCTACTTGCCTACTTCAGAATCATTTGTATATTCTGATGTTAAAACTCTTATAAATGGGAAATAAGCCACAATTTAACTAAAAAAATGATTTTATTACGTTTTGATGTCCACATCGGACGTCGTTGTCAAAATACAAAATATTAATAAATTAAACAAAAATGTTGTTGCTTAGTAAAAAATTCTTCTAATAATTTAATTTAATCTGACTCATTTATATCGGCAATTCAGACATACAGGGTGTCCAGAAACTCTACCGACAAACGAAGACAGGAGATTCCTCAGATAATTTTAAGACAACTTAACCCAATTCATCTAGTCCGAAAATGCTTCCTTAAGGAGCTAGAGCTATTTGAAGATGGCGTCTGGTAATTAGTTTTTCTTAAATATCTCCAGAACGCTTCTATTTAGAAAAACGAATCATGGTACACATAATTATTTTCCAGAGGTAAATCGATTCCATTCATTGCAAATTTCTATTACCGGTCATAGGCGTCCGTTTTGGGTAGGGCAACAGTTATATTATCGCATAACTTTTTTGTTTTTAGTTTCTGATAATTTTTGAGTGTGGATTATAAAATGTAAGGTATTATAGTACTAAAAGGTACTCTTACTTTGTTGATAGGATACACCGTTTCCTAGAAAAATCAATTTGAAAATTTTTCGTTTTTGAATATAAAAAAAAAATTATTTAGAAAAATGAAAACTGGTACGTTTATTTATATTCCAGAGATGAATCGATTTCATTAATGGCGAATTTCTAGTACCGGTCATATGCGTCCGTTTTGGGTAGGTCAACGGTTATTTTATTTAATTTTTTTTGTCTTTAATTTTTAAGAATTTTTGACACTATGATTATAGTGTCATAGATTATTAAATTATGAGGTATTCTAGTACTAAAAGGTACTCTTGCTTTAAGTTGGTAAAATACACCATTTTTTTTTAATTTTTTTACATTTTTTTTTCAAATTCGGAAAACGAAAAATTTTCAAATCGATTTCCCTAGAAAATATTCTTAATAGAAAATAGTCTTACGAACTTAAAACAAGAGTACCGTTTAGTACTAGAATACCTCACAATTTAATAATCCAGCATCAAAAATGCTTAAAATTTAAAGACATATAAGTTATGCGATAAAATAACCGTTGCCCCACACAAAACGGACGCCTATGACTGGTACTAAAAATTCACAATGGACGAAATCGATTTATCTCTAGAAGATAAATATGTGCACCAATTTTCGTTTTTCTAACTGGAAGCGTTCTGGAGGTATTTAAGAAAAACTAATTACAAGACGCCATCTTCAAACAGCTCTAGCTCCCTTATACATTTTCGGACTAGGTGAATTTGGTTAAATTGTCTTAAAATTATCTGAGGAATCTCCTGTTTTCGTTTGTCGGTAGAGTTTCTGGACACCCTGTATATTATACATTTTAAAGTAGAAGACTTTAAAATGATAATGACAATATTTATGAGTTGCGTTCCTGGAACGACTTTATTGAAAGATAGTTCATTCGATTACATGAAATCAACTTTAACTCATGAATATCCGTCACAAAAAAATCATAGCACGTGATCTGTCTTTAAAAAGACAACCACATGCAACAGTGACAGTAAAATTCTCGTGTTGGAGATTCCATAGTAAATCACGAGGAAAAACCTCGTGATACTATCCCGACATCTTAAGTATTTGGTCTTACATTTAGTTTAATATTAAATAAACTAAATAAATGAATTATAAATAAATAATTTAGTTTAATAATAAAGTACTTATACTTGATTTAACAATCTGATGTTAAATCAAGAGACTGAATTTTTCTATACCAAGCTTGATGTAGGTGAAATCTACAACCATTTATTTCAGTGTTCGGACAAATTTGAATGATTACATTATGTATAGCCTGTTCAAAATCTACAAAAATTTTAGTAGGATTAAACAAAGATTAAACTCAATTTTGAAAGCTTTAAAAATTTCTGATTTTAACAAATAAAAAGAAGATTGTTGTACGTTTCTGTTTTTTGTTTGGCAGTAAACAGTATAATAAAGAAATATATTGCCCATTAATTAGCCCACGAATAGTGATTAATTGCAAATAATATGTGATACAGTAAGAAAATGTGCCATACATAATGAGAGGACAAAATTATTGAATAAATTCGTTTTCTCTAAAATGGACGATTTTATAGAAAAATCCCGAAACAGGTTGATTTTTAGTTTCAAATTAAAATTTTTACGCCTATATTTCATACTAGTGACGTCATCCATCTGGGCGTGATAAAGTCATCAATGATTTTTTATAGAAATACCAGTAAAGGTTTACCGCGATTACTTTCTATTAATTTTATCTATTTTTGTCAAAATTCCAATTATTACAAAAATAAAAAATTATCATTAATTAATTAATTACTATAGGTACCTACTGTAATTTTATAGTAGATAAATAATTCCCTTGAATGTCTTTTAGTAAAATCTACCTGAAATAACACATTTCGGTTTTGGTGAGGAAAATACCTGTGCGATTATGACATACCCTTCCAAACCCAGGTAAAAGATTATTTTGGTGAGGAAAATACACCCGCCGAAAATATTAATGTTGAAAAATAATGTAACCTTAAACGATATATTACGACACCGGCCACAAGTGGGTTATTTACGAACGTTACTGGCAGAAAACTCATGAGTCTTTAATTATAGTGTTCAGGAAAAAAAGGTTTTAAGATATATAAGTATTTTTCTACGACCGTTTAATAATATACTCATTATTCGTTATCTTTGAATAGATAATAAGACCCATTACTTTACCCGTGAGTAATGGTTCATTACTCACGGGCTGAAGTTACTCACGGGTCATTACTCACGGGTTGAAGTTAGATTCAAGTGGTGCATGACACTTTTAATATAACTATTAGCAAATAAAATTTCTTAAACTTGTTTATTTAATAAAGTAGTCATTGTAATTTATATCAACAATTTAATTCGAAAAATGTTTAAAGGATTTTTAACTGTAACAATACTGACGTTATTCAAAGGTAAATATAAACAATTGCTATTAATTCCGTTTGGCAAGCCGCACACCAACGAAACATGAAACGAAAAACATGAAACATGAAACGTAAAACCGTTCCATGAAAATTAAATACGGCTAAACAAATCTTGAAGTCCGCCTACCAATGAAACGACTGTGATTCATGCTCATAACACATTTTTATTTTCGGAAAGTTTCATAAATGGCCGGACGTTTATTTGTTTAGCAGTGTTTTACTTTCATGAAACGTGATTTACGTTTCAGGTTTCTTTGATGTGCGGCCTGCCTAAAAGGGCTTACAGATATGAAATTTGTATCAATGAATTCTGTTTTACTTACTGTTGATTGTACAATAAATATTTATTGAGAGCACATGTTTCTTTTCGTGTAATTGCCTTAAAATATGCCTTATTTTTAAAAGCCACTTCCATTTCATGACACTAATGTCAACTGTCTGTTTCATTATTTCGCAAGGTCAAAGAGGACAATTCTAACAGTATTGCCATAGTTATATAAAATATGCTTTCTTATCAAAAATAAAATCTTTCGATTTTGAATAATGTTAGTAGTTGATAATTATATTTTCTACTAACCCAAATAAAAAAAGGTCGTAGAAAAAGTATACCTGGTATTCTACTTGCATATAATGGCTAAACTTCATCATCGTGAGTAATAGCCATCATTACATGCTCGTTAAATAATATACTATTATCTGTCAAAATATATAGCTGGACTAAATATCTTGACAACTTATATGAGCATATGGAAAAATCAATTCTTTTAAAAAATGGGTCTCTGTAGCTGCCGATGAAGGCATCACTGCTTAATTTATAAAATCTCTAACAAAATATTGTTAAGTCGAAAATATAACAAAATTAAAAAATGCACCCTTACTTTGGCATTTCAATTTCTAAAATGAAAATCACTTTAAAAATAAAGTTTTTCATCGAAGCCACTGTATTACTGTGTTGTTGAGAGAAATTCATGGATTATTTTTTTTTCTATGAAGATAGTGAATACTACATAGGCTATTGATTATGTACTATAGAAAGGAACTACAACGTTAACGGGGTTTTATTATTTCATATGGTCAATGAATCTCCATATATGAAAAACCGCTAAGTGCTACCATTTAAAGGGGTGCGTTTTTGAGAAATGGGTGAATTAGTCCCTGGTCACAGGTTACATTAGGGTGAGTTCTATGCACTTTTGGTACAAACACGCCTACATAAAAATAGTTCCTGGTTAAATTTCCTATCTAAATATAACTTTTTAAAGTAAAAGATATGTTTTTACAAAAATATATTCAAAAGAAAAAGCACAAAGAAACCCAAAAGAAAGAAATTTTGTTTTTTGTCCCATAACTTTTGTCCCCGGGGATATAGGTATAGACATTGCTTCTCAGAAAAAAACTAACATATTTTTTATTCAAAATGATGTCTAGTAGAGGTCATTAGGATTTACAGTTTTCGAAATATGATTTTTCAAATTTCGCCACTCACAGGAATTTTGGGCAGTTTTCCTTGTTATTTCGCAAATATTGTTCTGTAACTTTTTTCTACGTAGCTTTAGGGATATGCAATGGTACATGTAAGAGGAATAGAAATCAATTACCTTTAAAATGTTCTACTGTATAATGTTGTACGATTTCTTTTAAAGTGGTTATCTTTTTCAAAACGTAATAAGTGCTTTCAACGATTTTTGATTTTAGGATTATTTTTTAAATTTCTCATTATAACTTTTTTATGTGATTGTGTGTTATAATTGAATCTTATTTTTTATAGGTAATACTTTGGATCCACTTGACTCGGCCGGGCAAACTTCAAAATATTGGTTAATTCCAATATTTACTGTCAAAGCTCCTGCACCACAAGCCTTGCTTGAAAAAATAGCATGTAAATGTACCAAAGGATGTACACAAAACTGCGGTTGTAGGAAGATAGGAATTAGTTGTTCACTATTCTGCAAAGGGTGCATGTGCGTGGGTACTAATTGTTAGAACTCTAAGATAACTGAGGTATCAGAGGAAGATATTGAAGCTAATGCTAACGAAGAGATGGACTTTGATTTTGAAATTTTTTAAATGTCAACGTTTAAATAATTTTAACTAAAGTGATGTTTTCTAATACTAATGTTTATGTAATTTTTCTAAAAGAAATAATTTTAAATAATACAGGTAAAAAAATATAAAGAATCACTCGGTATCCATTATTTAAATATAGATGATACACCATTTTAAAGAACAGAAAGTAAGCTATCTTTATTGAGCAATATATAGTATATTCATGTACAAGAAAAAAAAGTATAATGAGAAATTTCAAAAATAATCTTAAAATCAAAAATCGTTGCAAGTACTTATTACATTTAAAAATATAATATGTTATTCAAAAATAATCTTGGAATTTTTTGTAATACACCATTTTAAAGTAAACAAAGTAAAGCTTTTTTATTATACAGAGTTGGGATAAAGAATGGAATCAAGCAAATATCTTTGAAACGAAAAGTACAATATTTATGAAACTTTGCATACAAGTACAGTGGCACAAAAGGCATTTGATGCCATATTTTTTGTTACTACTCCACTTCCGGTTTCACCGGAAATACCCTTAACTTATTTACTTTAAATGGGACATCCTGTATATTTTTGCAGATTTTAAAAAAACTTGTTATTTTTAATTCATACATACCAAGTTTGGAATAAAAAACTATTAAAACAAGAAATAAATCTCTTTACAGTTAAAAAATAGGTTAATTATTTACATTAATAATAGGTTAAATATTTACAACTTAAAAAAGTAATTAAATTGTAATCGATTTTTTTAAGATTTTGCTAATCGTTTTGACGTTCGATTGATGAAATTACTTCGGATACTTTCACGATTATCGTGTAGATGGCACTTAGATTAATAGATTAATTTATAATTACATATTACGCAATATTAAAAAAACTTAAATTCAGTATTTAAAACGTAAGTATATTTAAGGTAAAAATATATACTACAGCTTTGACCAACTCATATTTTTTCCCATTAACGTTTTTAATTTCAATGTTTTAAATTAATCACTTTGACATTTATGTCAAATTTCCAGAAATAGTTTACTGACTAGTCAATACTGGCGCTCACGAACTTGTAAATATCCCCTCTACGTACGAGCTCACAGCGTATACCGTTTCACTTTATTATCTACGTCAGAGATCTAGTTGACATTGTTGCCAAATTACAACAAATTTCCTGAATTCATTTCAAATCAAATTATCATATAATTGTTGCAGATTTGTGCATACAACACAACAAATTAATAGTCAATCTAAATAAATAAAAGCATAGAAATGGAAAACAATAATAAATTAATAATCTTAACTTTATATATATATATATATATATATATATATATATATATATATATATATATATATATATATATATATATATATACAGGGTGTCCCAGACTAATTTACCCACGCTATATCTCTTAAACGAATATAGATTTTCGAATAGGACAAAAGGTGATATATTCTACTTGTAATACACTTTAACATGGCGTACAAAAAAATCGTCCCCTAAATAATCATCCTTTAGTTACAACCCCTAACTTTAATTTTTTTAATAGCACCCTGTATATTTTTAAATAGTTTTGGATGTGGTCTTTTATCGTCTATTCAACACATTTTTTGAAAATAAAATCGGTTCGTAAATAAACTAGAAACTATCAGTTTATTTTTGTTAAATTGTGTGTCCCAGATTAATTTATCCAGGCTATATTTCTTAAACGAATAGAGATTTTCGAATGGCACAAAAACTGATCTATTCCGTCTATTATACACTTTCATATGGCGTAGAAAAAATTCATCCCCTAAATATTCATCCCTAACTTACAGGGTGCTATTTAAAATAAAATAAAGTTAGTGGTTGTAACTAAGGGATGAATATTTAGGGGATAATTTTTTTTCTACGCCATGTTAAAGTGTAATACAAAATGTAATAGATTAGTTTTTGTCCCATTCGAAAATCTCTATTCGTTTAAGAAATATAGCCTGGATAAATTAGTCTGGGACACATAATTAACAAAACTAAACTGATATTTTCTTGGTTATTTACGAACCGATTTTATTTTCAAAAAATGTGTTTAATAGTCGAGAGAAGACCACATCCAAAACTATAAAAAATATACAGGGTGCTATTGAAAAAATTAAACTTAGGGGTTGTAATTAAGGGATGAATATATATATCCAGCCGGGGATTGTAGTCTGCGGTAGTTGGGACTAGTTCCCTCCTCCTGCGGATTGCAAACCCACGGGGGGTTGACCACGACCCATCTGGCGCGTCCCAATGGCTGATAGGGTGAGCCAGTGAGAGGGGGAGGTGCGACATGAAGTTCCGGACTTGTCGGAGAGCATGACGCTCCTTGCACACTCGCTGGTAAGATTGCTAAATAATGTGGGCTTCCACAGAATAGGCACCGCGGATCATGTGGTAGCACAGTTTAGGGGAGGCAGCTGACCTGTGCTTTGAGAGGATGAATGACGAGGACCCGTGTGTCGTGGGAGGAAGGACCTGGTATCAGCCCAAATCGTGCGACACATGAGCCCTTCCATGAGAGAGTGAATGACTGCTATCATACCGTGCCTGGCAGACGGGTGGTTGTTGAGGAAATGTTTGCCAGGTGTGGGGGCTTGCCTTAACCGGCCGGCCAAGTGGAAGGTAACCACAATAAAAATCCCCTCAAGCTAAGGTGGAACAGCATAAGCCGAAGGTTTGGCGTAGTAGAGGATGCTCCTACGGGACTTAGGGGTTGCTAAGCCGCTATTATGCGAACTCCGGGAAATGGGCGAATCCCTGGTTTTATTAGCCTTCCTGTGTTAATGCGGGGCTCTGGCACAGGTGACCAAAACTTCCCTAGCTACTCGTGGGATAAAACATGGACCAACAAAAACAAAATAAAAAAAAAAGAGGCTGGAGTGATCTCGGACTCGGACGAGTCCTCCAGCTCAAGCACTGTCGTGGACACAATAGAACACGACAGTGAAGCATCAGCGGGAACTCAAGGAACCGCTGATACAATCACGACAGGGGCTGAAAGAATGGACCTGTCAGACAAAAAACGTTTGTCTGGGGCTCAGAAGAGGAAACAGACAAAGGAAAGAAAAATGGCAGAAGGGACGTGGGAACAACGACCACGGAAAAGGATGCAGAGGAAAGAGGGCTCTTCTAGACCTGCTATCGGGACAGACAAAGGACCCGAAAAAGAAAGTAAGAAGAGACCCCGAGAGTACTCTGCTACACCACCCCAGGTCTCCAAAAAGACGAAGCAGGCTCCCAGACCTGCTGACTCTTATACAGAGGCCGCACAAAGACTCAGGATGGCGATCATAGATCGACGACATCCGGAGGTAACACTGGATCAGGCTCAAGCTGACCTGATCCAGAGTAGGATTGCGGATGCAATGGATGAAGCTCCTTCGGGGAGCAGTAATCCACTGCAGTTCGCCAGAACTACCTTTAGCGGAGGCGTCTTATGGATTACCCCCGCTAATGAACACACCAAAAACTGGCTGGTAGGTGCAGTGGAACGGCTGGGCCGTTTGTGGGAGAACGCGGATTTGACGGCTGTCGAATCCAAAGATCTTCCCAAAAGACCCAAAGTTCTTGTGTTTATACCAGGCCAGACACAAGAAGAGGGAGTTATCCGAACACGACTGGGGCAACAGAACCCAGAATTAAGAGTGGGAGGGTGGCTCCTTCTAAACAAAAAAGTAGAGAAGGAAGGAGTACTCCTGGCCTTCTCTATAGACGAAGTGTCCTTCAGGGCCCTCGAGAGGAACCGTTTCCGAGCTTATTACAGACTCGGAATGGTCATCTTTAGAGTCCTTGGAGCAAAAGATGGAGGGGAGAATCAGAATCCTTCAAATTAACTTGCAGCACAGTAAGGCTGCTTCGGCTGCCCTTACGGCTGCAAAAAGGGAATTCGATGTGGCCCTTATTCAGGAACCCTGGGTGAACAGGGGAAATATTATGGGGTTAGGGGGAGTTGGAGGGGAACTCATATATGACAGAACCTCCGAGGTCCCTCGAACCTGCATTATTATCAAAAAGAAATTTAACATACTGCCGTTAACAAATTTTTGTTTTAGAGACTTGACGGCAGTCAAGATAAGGCCGGGGAAGGGAAGGGTGTCAAGAGCGATTACGCTCGCATCGGCGTACCTTCCATATGATGCACCTGGTTCTCCTCCAACTAAGGAAGTGGAGCAGCTGGTAAGAGATTGCAGGGGATCCAGAACCCAGCTGATCATCGGCTGTGATGCTAATGCACATCATACAACGTGGGGAAGTACGAACACGAATGTAAGAGGTGAATCTATACTCGAATTTGTCATGGAAAACGAGCTGAACATAATAAATTCAGGTAATAAACCGACTTTTGTGACTAGGGCTCGAAAGGAGGTCATAGACATAACGATAGCCACCAACTACGTTAGCAATAAAATTACAAATTGGCGTGTGTCTGATGATGCGAGTTGCTCGGATCACAGACACATACAATTTGAAGTAGGGGAAAAAACATGTACCCTAGAAACCTATCGTAACCCTAGGAAAACTAACTGGGAGGCTTATAAAGCAGACCTGGAATATAGTTTAAAACAGACTAAGGATACGATAAGAAATACAACAGACCTCGAAATGGTTGTGGAGCAGCTGCAAGACACAATCATCTCGGCGTATAATGACAACTGTCCTTCAATCAATAAGGAATCCAACAGGAAAGTGCCCTGGTGGAATGAGGGACTTAAAGAATTAAGAAGGAAAGTTCGTAAAAAATTCAACAACGCAATGAACAAGAATATCAGTTGGGATGAATACAGAAAGGCCCTAACTGAGTACAATAAAACTCTGAGGAAGCAGAAAAGAGAATCATGGAGAAGGTACTGTGAGGATATAGAAAGAACTCCAGAATACGCCAGACTCCATAAGATTCTCTCAAAAGGACCTCAGAGCCCGATATATACTCTCCAAACAGAAAACGGAGAGTACACAGAAACAGGGGAAGGAACTATTAGAGAACTGCTGAAAGTCCACTTCCCCGGTTCCCAAGTTACAGACTTAACTTTGGAGAACTGCCAGAAATCAGAACTAGATACCCCTCTGTGGGCATCCAAGGAGAAATGGCAGGCAGCAAAGAAAGTAGTAACTGGGGAAAAAGTAAAATGGGCACTACACTCATTCGAACCTTATAAATCGCCAGGATTAGATGGGATTTATCCAGTACTGTTGCAGAAGGGATCCGACCTTCTGGCAAATAGAATATGTACAGTGCTTCGGAGCAGTTTGGCTCTAGGATATATTCCAAAGGCATGGAGAATGATCAGAGTAACTTTTATACCAAAACCTGGAAAAACTGGACAGGATGGGGCAAAGTCCCTGAGACCAATAAGTCTTATGTCTTTTCTGCTTAAGACGCTAGAAAAACTGCTAGATAGGCATATACGGGATGGCGTATTGGAAAACAGACCGATACATAAGAACCAGTATGCATATAGAGCAGGAATGTCAACAGAGACAGCATTACATCAGCTTGTAGAAAAAGCTGAATATGCTCTCAAGCACAAAGAGGTACTATTAGCGACCTTTTTGGACATAGAAGGAGCGTTCAATAACATATCCTTAGAAACAATCTCAAGAGCATCGAGGAGAAAAGGGATCGATGAAATTTGTTGCAAGTGGATAGACCACATGCTACAACAGAGACTCGTATATACGTCCATTCTAGGGGAGAGCATTATCGCCCAGGTCCGACGAGGGTGTCCGCAGGGAGGTGTTCTGTCCCCGCTAATATGGAACCTTGTCATGGACGATTTGCTTGAGTCCCTGGAATTGAACGGCCATGAAACCCTGGGCTATGCAGACGACTTGGTAGTCCTTGTTCAGGGAAAATTCCAAAACATAGTAAGGGAACGCATGCAACAGGCCCTTAATATTGTCACCAAATGGACTGAGGAAGAAGGGCTGAGAGTCAGTCCTTCCAAAACAGTCACAATTGCGTTCACCAGAAGAAGGAAGCTGGAGGACTTAGGGCCTCTGATCCTTAATGGTGAACAATTGGAGCTGTCTAAAGAGGTAAAGTATCTAGGGGTTATACTGGACCCAGAACTTACCTGGAACCGACAGCTTGAAAGAGTAATTAAAAGAGCGGAGGCGACATTAATGCTGACCAGACGCACACATGGAAAAACATGGGGACTCTGTCCGAAAATGGCGTACTGGACATATACAACGATAGTGTGACCCATGATAACATATGCATCCTTGGTATGGTGGACAAAGATGCAGCAAAGAACCGCTATAAACAAGATAAGCAGGATACAAAGACTTGCATGCTTGGGAATAACGGGAGCAATAAAAACAACACCGACGGCGGCACTGGAAACCCTGTTAGACCTACCCCCTCTTGATATATTTATCAAAGGGGAAGCGAGGATGGGAGCATACAGGCTGCAAGGAAAACCAAGGGATAAATACGAGAACCTTGGCCATAATCAGATTTGGAACTATGGTGGGGTAAGTATATCTGATACATACACTGACCACATGGTACCAAAATACACATTTAATAGGAACTTCGGAATAGAAATCAATGACCGAAGGGAATGGAACAGCATCAGTAGCAAAATCAGAGGATCGATCTGGTATACAGACGGATCAAAAACCGATGAAGGCACTGGAGCCGGTATTTTTAGTGAAACAGAGAATGTAGGACTCAGTTTCTCACTAGGAACATACACAACTGTGTTTCAAGCGGAAATGTACGCAATTCTGCAGTGTGTCGCAATGAACAACTTGAGGGCCTATGAAAATAGACGGATCAATATACTCACAGACAGCCAAGCATCACTGAAGGCACTAATGAGCCCGAAAGTGACGTCAAGGCTGGTATGGGAATGCCGGCAAGAACTGGAAGAACTGGCCGAAAGAAATAGTGTAACTCTATTCTGGGTGCCAGGACACACCGGGATAGACGGTAATGAGAAAGCAGATGAGCTGGCAAGGAACGGTTCATCAACTTTATATTTTGGCCCAGAACCTGCTCTAGGAGTACCTAAAACAATAATTAGGGGACAAGTCAGGGAATGGGTCAAAAACAAACACAAAGAATACTGGGGGAACGTACCTGGTCAGCGACACGGGAGGCCCTTAATAAGGGAACCCTCAAAACGGAGAGCTGAGGAACTAATAAAATTACATAGGAGTCAGCTCCGCATAATTACAGGTCTTCTCACGGGTCACTGTGCCCTAAAAGGACACCTGAATAGAATTGGGCTGTACGAAGGGAACCTTAACTGCAGACTGTGCAATAGGGGAACTGAAACAGCACATCATGTACTGTACGAGTGTGAGGCTTTGGATCACAAAAGGCAGGCTATTTATGGACAACCAAAATTAAGTCCAGCAGAATATGCCACCCAACCCATGCTAGGGATGTACAATTTGGTACGTGGAACCAAGCTTGTGGATTGGGTGACATAAAAGGTAGGATGGTTGGCACAATAAGCCCATGAGGCTGCAGTGCCATCGGAGACATATGTCAGACGACCTCCAAAAAAAAAAAAAAAAAAAAAAAAAAAAAAAAAAAAAAAAAAAAAAAGGGATGAATATTTAGGGGATAATTTTTTTCTACGTCATATTAAAGTGTACTACAAGTAGAATAGACCACTTTTTGTCCCATTCGAAAATCTCCATTCGTTTAAGAGATATAGCGTGGGTAAATTAGTCTGGGACACCCTGTATATATATGAAATAAACGAAAGGATTTCTCTGGTGTACAGAAGAAATCCTTTCCGTAGCGGCCGTGACCATGTGAATTCAAAGTTTTGATAAAAGACTATGAAACGACAGAAGATACCTCTTTGTATCACAGATTTGTCCACAAAGCCACGTTATTCACTACGCATTCCTCAATAACGGAGAAACCGTGATAATATGAAAGAACGGCGATTGCATTTTATTACACTTCGACCACCACCGGTATTCTACACGACGTGTTTCGCAGACTATGTCAACCGCTCGTCAGGAACACCTAGGTGAAGTGGTCGAAGAGGAATAAAATACATGGGGCCTTCCTGGTAATAATAAAATACCAGACTTCAGTACACTAGGTACGACATCTATATGAAATAAACGAAAGGATTTCTCTGGTGTACAGAAGAAATCCTTTCGTTTACAGAAGCCGCTACAGAAAGGATTTCTTCTGTACACCAGAGAAATCCTTTCGTTTATTTCATATAGATGTCGTACCTAGTGTACTGAAGTCTGGTATTTTATTATTACCAGGAAGGCCCCATGCATTTTATTCCTCTTCGACCACTTCACCTAGGTGTTCCTGACGAGCGGTTGACATAACCTGCGAAACACGTCGTGTAGAATACCGGTGGTGGTCGAAGTGTAATAAAATGCAATCGCCGTTCTTTCATATATATATATATATATATAAAATGATGTTGGATAATCGAGTACAAATATAAAAATAAATAAGCAAAATCATTGGCTAATACTCGTAAAGTGAATGCGAATTTAGTTGGAAATATATAAAATGATGAAGGGTCATCATTCCATACATTTCTGTGCAACTATATACACCGGTGTTTCGGCCTATTTGGGCTTCGTCAGTATAGTGTAGCAAGTTAAAAAAGTTGTTTGTTAACTTGTAAAAGGATTACTACAGGAGCAAGGTTACCAATTTTGGTCAGGTTGTTAGAAGACCCGCAGTCGCAAGGCTACAACTAACATTGCCAAGGAGGTAAAGCTACCTGAGGAAATGAAAAGCCATAACATTATTAAATAAAATGATGTTGGATAATCGAGTACAAATATAAAAATAAATAAGCAAAATCATTGGCTAATACTCGTAAAGTGAATGCGAATTTAGTTGGAAATATATAAAATGATGAAGGGTCATCATTCCATACATTTCTGTGCAACTATATACACCGGTGTTTCGGCCTATTTGGGCTTCGTCAGTATAGTGTAGCAAGTTAAAAAAGTTGTTTGTTAACTTGTAAAAGGATTACTACAGGAGCAAGGTTACCAATTTTGGTCAGGTTGTTAGAAGACCCGCAGTCGCAAGGCTACAACTAACATTGCCAAGGAGGTAAAGCTAACTGAGGAAATGAAAAGCCATAACATTATTAAATAAAATGATGTTGGATAATCGAGTACAAATATAAAAATAAATAAGTAAAATCATTGGATAATACTCGTAAAGTGAATGCGAATTTAGTTGGAAATATATAAAATGATGAAGGGTCATCATTCCATACATTTCTGTGCAACTATATACACCGGTGTATATAGTTGCACCTGGAGTTGCATAAGTTGTAATATCTTTTCTAATTCTGACAATTCTTTTTTTTTCTGTTTCCATGATTGTTGTGTTTAAAATATCTTCTTGGTCTGAATTATTCTCTTGATTTGAAAGTCCTTTTTGTTTTTTGTTGTCTTTGCTTTGGCTTCTTGTCACAGACATTTGTTTTCAAGAAGTACTGTCCCCGCCAAATATGAAATTTTACTAGTATGTTACCAAGACGACTTTTTCTCACCCAAATATTATAAATTGTCAATTAATATATGAAATGTAAATATCGTAAAAATAAAATATTAAATCAGTTATGTAAAATTTGTACCTAAAGAGATCTAAAATTTTATGTTATCAAATGTAAGTATCTCACTTTTTACCACAGGCATATAAATTTTCAAATACCGGCTTTACTCTTTCTATCCTTCAAATTTGCCACTAGAAATACTTTTCAATGCTTTCCACGTTGGACGACAGTTGTTGTGATCTTGATTATTGATATGAGATAATATTCTTATATGTCATTTAATTTAATCAATGCATTAATAATAATCTAATTAATTTACCAGATCACATATCAATATGTTTTCAATCTCAGGGCTTTTTATAAAATTAATTACTTACTTACGTGGCTTCTAAGTATTTCTCAATGGTTCCTAATCGGGATAGGAAAGAAAAGAGTAAAATAATACACACATATGGGTTACAATTATAATCAAAATATTGTTTATTTTATTTAAATGGCAATCACTGCTTAATATTTGCTATATCTTATTATTCTTAAACATAACATTTACACATGGGAATCTTATTTCCTTTTGGTTTCCAATTGAAAGTTTTTATTAACATTTCACTATTATGATTTATTAGCATCAATTCTATTTAAGTTTGATGAAGCTTTTCTGATATTATTGATTATGTTCTTCAATTTTAAATGTGGTATTTAATACGAAAAACCCATACATTCATGTCCAAACAAATGAGACTGACCTTTTTCTGGTGAACTGAGAATGTCTTCACACAAGACCCGTTTTCTGCTATCCTTGGCTGCGATCAAAACCTCGTCCTGGCTTTCAGTAATGTTCTCCTTTGAAAACTAGCTCGTATAGCTCTCGTTCCTGCTTCTGTCGTGATGCTGTATTCTACCTGATTCGAAACTGCAATCAGCTACCGGGACACTCTTGGCTCAAGGAGGTTCTTTTACTCTCAACCTGGCCTACCTCTCGTTCCACGATAGATACTCCACACTCACGGAACTACACCGGCTTTCCCACTCTCCGTACACTAGCGTCTACTACTGGACTTCACTTCTCGACAGCTCAAAACATTCTGATCTATCTTTTTCATTCATTCCCCTACTTTCTAAATATCCCTTCCAGATTCACAAATCAACCTTCCACCACCAACTCTCATTCGCAGTATTCCTCAAAACCAATTTTTAATCTTTCTAAATATGCTTAATGGATTTCAAAAAAAAAATAGTTAATTCCCATTCTAAAATTACTTTCTACTATTTACAAAATTTAATGACCTATTATCTACTTCAACTGAGTCTTATTTAGCATAGGCTAATGATCGAACCTTCCGCGAACAACGATAATGACCTATTATCGATTTCAACTGAGTCTTATTTAGCATAGGCTAATGATCGAACCTTCCGCGAAAAACGATAATGGTACGCGCCATTCACTTTGTTTATTCTAAGCGCATTGTCCCGAGTTTCGTAAGCTTCTTCTAATCACTTCTTATAATTAAATATAACAATTTGTTGTATACAGGTTGTTCTAAATTTATATGCCCGTGGTTGAGAAAATTGAAAATATTTTATATTAAATTGAATTCTGCTTATAATTATCAAAATTTAATCTTCATATCAAATAGAAATATAACAATATATATATATATATATATATATATATATATATATATATATATATATATATATATATATATATATATATATCAAATGAAATAGAGAATGTGGAGAAATCCCCTTACGAATAATTCACACATCCACCATTTTGGGTTGGGAAAATTTTTTGAATAGAATTAAAAATCCAAACACTAGTTCTTAGAAATGTGTTTCGCCCTCTTCAACCTCTCTGGGCTCATCGGTAAGGATGAGAGGTTGAATATCCTTAGACACATTCCACTCAAAAATTAAAACTTGAGACTGTCATTTTCAGATTTGGCGTAGATCTACGCTTCTGCTATGTCTTGGTCTCGAATGTTGTTTTTGAGTGGAATGTGTCTAAGGATATTCAACCTCTCATCCTTACCGATGAGCCCAGAGAGGTTGAAGAGGGCGAAACACATTTCTAAGAACTAGTGTTTGGATTTTTAATTCTATTCAAAAAATTTTCCCAACCCAAAATGGTGGATGTGTGAATTATTCGTAAGGGGATTTCTCCACATTCTCTATTTCATTTGATTGATATCGTACGAGTGGTCGTTAAACCAATAACTTCTCATCTTATATATATATATATATATATATATATATATATATATATATATATATATATATATATATATATATATATATATATATATATATATATATATATGTAGTCAAAACAATAAATATGATATGTATAACAAAACAAATACTTACAGTAAATAATAAAAACAAATCTGTGTTAACATCGCAACTGTAAAATAAGTGTAGCCAATTTATGTCAGAACTGTCAAATAAGTGTTACCAATTTATACTATTTATGTCACCTTTGTTCGATCATAGTTAAAGTTGTTATCTGGACAAATTGGCTTCATTAAAATGCTTTATACCCTATGAGCTCGTAGGTAGAGGGGATAATTAAAAATTCGCGAGTGCCAGTAGTGACAAGTCTGTAAGTTTTTACTGCAAATTTGACATAAATGTCAAAGTGATTAATTTAAAACATTGAAATTAAAAACATTAATAGGAAATAATATTAGTTGGTCAAAGCTGTGGTGTACATTTTTACCTTAAACTTATCTACTTACGTTTTAAATACTGAATTTAAGTTTTTTTAATATTTCGTAATATGTGTATAAATTAATCTAAGCGCCATCTACACGATAATTGTGAAAGTATCCGAAGTAAGAAATTAATATTTCTTTAATAGAACGTTAAAATGATTAGCAAAATCTTTAAAAAATCGATTACAATTTAATTACTTTTTTGCGTTGTAAATATTAAGCGACAACAATTAAATAATAAATTTAAAAATTACCGGTGAAAGTTGCATTAGTAATCCGCTAGAAGCCACATCAGCGAAGCTCAGAGCGTATAATCCAATTATACAAATTAAATGTCTGTGTGTATAACGACTTCAATATTTTGTGTTGGTATCATGTGACGTCACATGCTATTACGCGGATGACGTGCAACGGTATTTATACTGTATGAACCATACATGCGTATCTACTATTGACGACCTTGAAGCTCAAGAGTACGCTAAGGACATTTTTTTAAATTTTAGTGTAATAAGATATTACTCTGATGCTCGTTTACGAAACTACTCTTGTCATATCTAAGGTGATTAAAGAATAGTTTTAAGCTGTTTTGGGTTTCTATCTCACTTCAAACTTATGACACAACCCTTAATCAACTAAGTGCTTTTAACCTCCCTTTCCTTGGCCCTACTGCGTAGAAATCCCCAGGTAACCAGTTCTCATCAGAAACGGTCTACTACTTACAATCTCAATAACAAATACAAAACTACAGTTAAAATGTACGTGCAAAACAATATAATACAAGTAATGACAAAAATATCTCAACTGCTAATACCATTATTTTACGTGGATGCTAATGTAATAAATTGATATTTCTCACTGGCACCTATTTTACATTGAATGGTTTGAAAAAAATTCTTGCTTGCAATTTTAACTGGTAAACTATAACTATTCATTTTTATACATTAATATAGTAAACATATTTTAAAACTTGTACAATTTTCTTAATTCAGCTTAAATGCCTCGACAACTTATAGGTCTGGATCCGCGTATGAAAAAAAAGTTGATTAATAAGCAAGCTGAAAATTTGTTAATAGCTTAAAAGTGTCTAGTCGGACAAACTTTGATGTATGGGAACACTGGAACAGGGGAAGTTGTAATTGTGGAACAGGTTAAAAATTTGGAACTTCAGACCACGAAAACGTCCCATGTATTTTGTCGGACAGAACTTTCAATTGATTTGTTACCCTTTCATAGGGCTTTTCATTCATAGTCATTTGTTTCGAGCTTCTGTCATGTGTCACATGATATTAGTATATCTACGACATACGTTATTGGTACATACAATAATACAAACCAAAGACGTATGACGTAAATGTATTAATATTATGTGACACATGACAGAAGCTCGAAACAAAAGACAATCGATGAAAAGCCCTATTAAACTCTCATGCAAAAATCAGACTGCTATTTTCCACCTGTCATAACTCCTGTCATTTGACATGTTCTACTTGTTCCACTCATTAAAATGCCCAGTTGGTGATACATAGCAGCCTGATTTTTGTAGGACAGTTTAATGAAAGGCTAACAAATTAATTGGAAGTTCTGTCCGACAAAATACATGGGACGTTTTCGTAGTCTGACGTTCCAAATTTTTAACCTGTTCCACAATTAAAACTTCCTCTGTTCCAGTGTTCCCATACATCAAAGTTGGTCCGACTAGACACCCTTAAGCTATTAAAAAATATTCAGCTTGCTATTATTCAACGTTTTTTTCATAAGCGGGATCCAGACCTATTAGGCTATTTGCATGGTGCAGTTGTTGATTTTGCAATCAGATTATAGTGTAATATATATTGTGAGTGTTGAGTCAACGTTTTGTTACTTCGACTTGATTGTCTTTACAAAGAGACGCTAATTGTATCCGAACGTGTGCTGCCCCTCTGATGAGTACCGGTCCCTCAAGCAGGGCCGCGTTTAGGTCAATTGACGCCCTAGGCAAGTCTCTAGTAGCCGCCCTTTAAACATGTATCTTCCATTTTTTGCGAAAAAAATTGCAGATATTTTTATTTAAGGTGATACAGTAACGATCAACAGGTAGCAAAAACGCGTTCCAAGATTGCGGCTGTAATTTTGAATATTTTTTCGAGATATTTGGCACACGTATTCGTAATATAATAAAGAATGGCGGTACAGAGCCCAATTTGAAAAATATATTAATATGTGGAAATTACTCTGTAATTAAATAAAATATTAAAAAAACAAGCCAGTACCGCCATTAAGAAGAACAAAAAAATACACTTTCTTCAAATAAACTTTTTTATCCGATGCCTAGATTTTGTGTCTTTTTGGAACTACTAAATTTTTTTATTTCATTAGTAGTTCCAAAATGACACAAAATCTAGACATCGGATAAAAAAGTTTATTTGAAGAAAGTGTATTTTTTTGTTCTTCTTAATGGCGGTACAGGCTCGTTTTTTTAATATTGTATTTAATTACAGACTAATTTCCACATATTAATATATTTTTCAAATTGGGCTCTGTACCGCCATTCTTTATTATATTACGAATACGTGTGGCAAATATCTCGAAAAAATATTCAAAATTACAGCCGCAATCTTGGAATGCGTTTTCGCTACCTGTTGATCGCTACTGTTTCCTCTTAAATAACAATACACTAAAAATGGATTTAAGCTACGATGTTTATATACCTATAACAGAAAAAATCGTCACTCCAGTTCGATCACATCAGAGAATTCCATTCAAAAAAAGACTTCAAAAAAAAAAATTCTTAACAAAATTGACAAATTGTTAACGCGTTCTTGCGTCATACTTGATGGAAAATTATTTTTAATTCTTGACATTTTCGAAAATGACCTTTCAGCGGACACGTTGGCAACTGGGATGCAAAAATAAATGTGCAAAGCAATGTCAAAATTAGGGAAAATATCTTTCAATCCACTTAGTGCAGTCACTGAAGGTTTTCATCTCCGATTTCGTTGAACCTCTATCGATTTTCATTAAATTGGTGAGTAGTTAGAGGATAGCTCAAGGAACAAAGGTAGCATGTTTTGTTTCTGTCATCCACCCCTGAGAAGGGGTGGATGTATTATTTTTTAAATAATACCATAAATCGATATGGAGACAAATTCTTAGCAAAGTTTTTTATATAAAGTTAGTAATATAAATCAATACTTTTTGAGTCATTAAAAATCAAAAATTTTATTCTTTCGTAAAAAAATGCATGTTTTAAAGCTGTTTTTCACGTATAACTCAAAAACTAAAAGCTTTTGTTATTATTACCAAATTTGAAGATAATAAAAATCTGAATACACTCCTCACTTAAAAAACTAAACTAATGTTAATTCAAAGTGAGTTATGGGTAATTGAATGTTTATTTTTTTCGACGAGTACGCAAATCTAAGTATTCAAGCTTGAATAACGGGAAAACGATGAATTTTATAAAATATACCTCTAAAATATAATGATTTCAACAATTTTGACCGGTTTAGAATTCATATTTTTGAAAAAAAGATATAATTTAAAAAAATCAGAATTTTTAAAATTATCGTAATTTTCATTATCTTTTGATAATAACTCCAAAATACTCAATATAAGTAAAAAGTGATATATGTGTAACCAAATTTTAGTTTTTTCTGTATCAAATATTTTACCTTTTTACTATTTCTGTAGGTAAAAAATAACCGAGATAGAAACGTTTTAAGTTTAAATTTTGCTGCGAGAACCATGTAACCGGGGACATTCAACATTTTATTTTTAAAAAAGTAAGGGGTTTAAAAGATTAAATTCAACGTGGTTTAATAGCCATTAAAATTAACTTTCAAATGGATTTAGGCAAACCTGATATCGTAAAAATTAACGGAGTTATTTAAAAAAAAACAGTCACTTTTTTGGAAAAATTTTTGAAACATAGATTTTGAAAAATATTTGGTGCATAAATTTTAATGCTATCAACTTGTTCGAGGGCTCATTTTATAGATATTTCTAAGTACTTTAACAAATTTTTAATAAAGTTATGTTATAAAATGTATCATTTTCCCGTTATTTAAGCTTGAATAGGTACTTAGATTAGTGAACTCGCCAAAAAATACATTCAATTACCTATTAGATCTCACTTTTAGTTAACATTAAAAGGTTTTTCCAGTAAGGAGTTTATTTCATTTTTATTAGCTTCAATTTTGGTAATAGTAACATTTTGGTAAAATCTTATAGTTTTTGAGTTATTTATGAAAAATCGGTTACAAATGCATTTTTCTCACGAAAAATTAAAATCTTTGATCTTTAATAGCTCAAAAAGTTTTGATTTATTTTAATAACTTTATGTAACAAATTTTGCTTAGAATTTGTCCCTCTATCCAATTTTGGGGATATTATTAATAAAATAATTTTCACCCTCGAGAAGGGGTGGCATTCACCCCCAGGCTAAAAGCGCAAGTTGACACTATATCGCTTTTGTTCCTTGAGATATCCTCTAACCAGTCACCAATTTTCATGCAAATCGATGGAGGTTCAACGAAATCGGAGGTAATAGCTCATATCCACATTCAGTGACTGCACCAACTCTTCTTATGTTAATTAGTGATTTTATTGTGATATCCAAATGACCCTTTAAGTGAATACATTCATGTATTAATGATGTATCTTGGTCGTCTTTATTTTGTATCAGATTTTCAGCTTCTTTAATCTGTAGATATGTAACACGAAAACGTTGATAAATAAGTCGATAAGATTTCAGACGTCTATTCAGGTGTCTTATCAGAGTGTCGATTATAATATAGAATGTGTTGACTTTCATCTCATCACTAGCTGAAAAGTTTAGTTCATCATCGGCCTCCTCGTCAAATTGAATTTTTCTTTTTTTTTGGGCACAATTTTTTGGCTTAAAGTAAAGTAAAGTAAGTTTTGGTAAAGTAATTTGAAAGAGCTTCATACTCTTTATTGACAGAAACAAGATCAATAATGTTTATACATTTTATATATCCATACTTTATATACATACAAATATTTTTTGTACAGTATTCTTGCCGCCCTCTCATAATGTGCCGCCCTAGGCAACTGCCTATATTGCCTAATGGATGAAGCTGCCCTGCCCTCAAGGATAGAAATTATCTATATTAATGAAAATGAATGTCTATATGTCCTAGTAAAGAGTGAAAGGCACTTATTGAATGAAAAGATTTCTGTCCTTTTAAAAAAGTATAAAAAACGTTGAGACCCGTTGATTTTTATATAGAGGGTGTCCCAAAAGTAGCGGAACGGTCGAATATTTCTCGAAATAAACATCGGATCGAAAAACTGAAAAGCACGTGTTTAATAATTTTCAAAAATCTATTGAATGACACTAAACACGACCCCCACTCCACCCCTTAGAAGTAGGGTGGGGAGGGGCTGGTAAATTTAAAATTTTGAATATAAACTTCCAGTTTTAATTGCAGATTTGGATCCCTTGCATAAAAGTAAGTAATGTTTATTTAAAACTTTTTTCGAATTGTGGACGGATGGCGTTTAATCGGAAAAAACCATTTGTCCTGATACCATAGGTAAATTATAGAAAACGGTCTAATAGCTCGAGCAATATATTTCCAAATGAAAAACCAAAAAACACATTTTTAATATTTTTCAAAAACCTTTCGAATTACATGTAACAAGACCCAGACTCTAAAGGAAGGGTCACTCCAGACCCTAGAGGAAGGGTGAAGGATAACTCTAAAATCTTAAATAGAAACCCCCGTTTTTTATTGCAGATTTATATTCATCATGAAAAATTAAGCAAGATTTATTCGAAACATTTTTTAGAATTTGTTGATAGATGGCGCTACTAAATCGTAATTTTCCAATTATAGGGCTATCTATCAACAATTCTAAAAAATGTTTCGAATAAATGTAGCTTAGTTTTCATGGTGAATATAAATCTGCAATAAAAAACGGGGATTCCTATTTAGGATTTTAAAGTTACCCCCCACCCCACCTCCAAATAAATTAAAATATTAAAAATTTATTTTTTATTTTTTTCATTCTTAAGTGTATTTCTTGAGCTATTAGACCGTTTCTATAATTTAGCTATGGTATAATGATAAATCGTTTTTTGCGATTATAACGCCATCTATCCATAATTTGAAATAATGTTTGGAATAAAAGTTACTTACTCTTAATTTAAGGAAAAAATGAATTTTACAAAAGTAAGGAAAGTAAAGCTATAAATACTGCAGAAATAAAAATTAAAATCTGTTTGTTAAAACAAGACAAGGTGCATTTGGAGTTATGCTTCCAGCAGATTTACATTTGCATTTGTTTTACCAAAACCTGGCGAGTACTTCGCAATTTACCCGGGATAGTAATCCTAGAATTACTCGTTTACGTAACTTTACCCGTAACAGGTACAACACATTTGGAAAATTACTGAAATCATTAAACAGAATTTTTCAAAAAAAATTAATGTTTTTAAGAGCTTTGGTGGGTGGCGTAATTAAAAAAATATTCAATTCAGCACATGGCATTAACCCACATACATATTATAATAACAACGCACTATAAGAAGTAGTCACCTTTGCCGGCATTCCCCAATTGCTACGCAGCGTTATTTATTGTCTTTTGTTTTTGAAATCAATATCTACATAGAGGGGCAAAATTATGGAAAAATTCATTTTTGCGAGAATGGGAGATTTTGGAGAGAAATCCCAACACAAGTCGATTTTTATTTTTAAATTATGATTTTTTGGCATAGGTAACATACTAGTAACGTCATCCATCTGGGCGTGATGACGTAATCAATAATTTTTTTTAATAAGAATAGGGCTTGTAGTGTGGTAGCTCATTTGCAAGATTATTTAAATTTCTACTCAGTAATGTGTACTTAATTATTTATTCAGGATGGCCAAAAAAATAAATTTTGAATACAATAATTCAAACAAAATGAAGAATGTATGTAGCTTATTTAATTCGACATACATTTTACTTATGTCAGAAAATAGAAAAAAGTTTGTTTGACAGTTAAGCGTTGTTTTTCGCTTAAAATCAATGTTAAAGCTGCCACCCACCTGTCTCTTGGCAGATTGAACAGAATATAATTTAAGCTAAAATCAATGTTTATTTGTTATATAAATATTTTTTTCTGTTGTCTGACAGCAGTAAAATGTATTTTGAATTAAATAAATTACATACATTCTTCTTTTTTTGACAATTAATTGAATTAAAAAAAATTTTTTTGCCACCCTGTATAAATAATTACGGTAATGTTTATATTGCTGATAAGAGAATCGAATGACCTTTCAAATGAACTATCACACGACCCTCATTTCTCATTTAAAAAAAATTATCGTTTACGTTATCAGGCTCAGATGGATAACGTCACTAGTATGATATGCCAAAGACTCCTAATTTAAAAATAAAAATCGACCTGTTTCGGGATTTCGCTCCAAAGTCTCCCATTCAGGAAAACGTGGATTTATTCCATAATTTTGCCCCTCATCATCATCATTCTCTTTGCCTTATCCACTATGCGGGGTCGGCTTCCCTAATTGCATGTCTCCATACAATTCTTCTTGGGTCATATCATTGTTAATCCCCTTTACCAACATGACCTGCCTTATCGTCTCCCCCCAGGTCTTCTTTGGTCTTCCTCTCCTGCTCCTTCCAGAAATCGGCACTTTAGCTATTCTTCGTATTGGGTAGTTAACGTCTCGACGTTGAACATGACCAAACCATCTTAACCTATGCTCTCTCATTTTGACATCAATTGGTGCCACATCTAGACTTCCCCTAATATATTTATTTCTAATTTTATTCTTTTTTGTCACTCCACTTATCCATCTAAGTATTCTCATTTCTGCCACATGCATTCATTAATCCTCTTTCTTTTTCACTGCCCAACATTCAGTTCCGTACAATACAGAGCTTGTCTCCACTGTTCCAGTTTTTGTTCTTTTCTTCCAGTTTCTTTTTTTGTTCTTTTTTTTTCAGTTTTCTCCTTCCAATTTTGCTCCTCACTATATATACGAGTATAATAAAAATAAATTAAAGGGAGTCCGTAAAAATCAGAGGATGTCAGCAAAAATTAAAAGGAGTCAGTAAAAATTAGAGCGAGTAAGTAAAAATTGAAGGAACTCAAAAAAATTGGAAAAAGATACGATAAAATAGGGGAAGTGGGATAAAATGTAGTTCAGCGATCGTAGAGGGCAATCTATTGTATCCCCGTCGCATGGCGATGGACACAACCACTAGTTACTAATAAAATATAGGATAAATCTGGTGAATTTTTCTTTTATATTCTTTGCCTTATTACAAGTGAAATTTTACAAAATGAAAGGCAGATATCGAGCATTGAATTTAATTTAATCTTGCCCAAATATACTTTCGCTCCTAGAGCATCTTCAGGGCATCTGAAATAAGTAAAGAAAAAACGCCATTGTAAAACAAGAAAAAGTTGGAAAGTTCGACAAAAAATCGAAGATGATGTGATAAAAAAGTTCAATAACGTTTTAGACTTACTTTGTCAATAAAATGAAGCTATCCTCGAATGTCATTTCTTATGATATTAGATTGCTGGCAACTTAAATTAACATATGACTACGAATACATTAAACAAAGACTAACAGATAAATTTGAGTGCCGGGTATCGGTAAAGTTCTACATTGTTAGAAGATGGACGTAGAATGAAGTATTTCTTATTTAACGGAAATGATCGAGTGATGACTGTCAGATGACAACTTGATAAGTTTGTCTTATCACGTTTGTCTTATCAAGTTGTCATCTGTCAATCATCACTTGATCATTTCCGTTAAATAAGAAATACTTCATTCTACCTCCATCTTCTAACAACGTAGAATTTTACCGATACCCGGCAATCAAATTTATTTGTTTGTCCTTTGTTTAGTGTATTCGTAGTTATATGTTAATTTAAGTTGCCAACAATCTAATATCATAATAAATGACATTCGAAGATACGTTATTGACAAAGTAAGTCTAAAATTTTATTGAACTTTTTTATCATATCATCTTCGATTTTTTGTTTAAGTTTCTAACTTTTTTTAGCTTTACAATGGCGCTTTTTCTGTACTTTTTTCAGATGCCCCTGAAGATGATCTAGAAGCGAAAGTATATTTGGGCAAGATTAAATTAAATTAAATTCTCGACAAATGCCTTTCACTTTTACGCCAGTCAAAGGTAGCAATAATAGGATAGTAATGCAGCCGATATGTGAAACAATTGTGCATTTAATGATAGAAGTATATAATTTGGACCACATATACTGCACATATAAAGGTTTAAATTTAGATATGAGGCCATCTCAGATTTTGCCTTTTACAAAAATGGCGGCGATTCAAAATGGCGACTATACATTGTGACTAATAGCACGATAACTTTTAAACGAGACTTCAGATTTCAACCAAATTTGGCATATAGATTTTTTTATGTATAAGATCGAGGTCTTGAACCGGAAGAATCGGTTTACTAGAAGTTGTGTTTTTCCTGGTTTTTATATAAAAATATGCTGCTTTTGTTTCAATTCTTTCAACCTGTATGTATTAATTTTTCAAAAAGCTAATACCGCCATTGACAAAAACCGTAAAAATATTTCTTAGGAAATATTTTTAACTTTTCAGTTATGTTAATTACTATTTAATAAATGCAAAACGTATCTTCTGCCGTACTAAGCGCAAAGGGAGTATCTGACATTTTTGGGTATATTGAGATTTTGATGTCCAGTTAATTCTTGGATCTTCCTCTATACGTTACTAAAGCTCTTTAACCGTAAATATAAATAGTTTATTTATAAATCGCATATTTTGTTTGGCGTATCTACAGTTTTATAGTTTTAACCTATTTTGCTAAGCATAATTGGGTGTAACCGACATATACTAAGATATAAAAGTAGTTTCTTCACAGATACAGCTGTTTACCGTTAGTTTTTGTTAGATACTCCTATATTGCCTTAGTACTTAGTATACTTAGTACTCACTATTTACCACCTTTTGCCTCTAGTATGTTGGTAGGAACTACAAATTTTAAATAGATTTTACCTGTTTTTTGTTTCAATTTTTGTTCTTGTGGAGTGTCAAAAACATTCAATAAAACAAACACATTGAGATCTATTTTATCTAAACTTAAAACTAAACCTAACAATGAACAAGAAACAACAAAGAATTGTATTTATAAAATACCTTGTGAATGCGAACAATTTTAATTAGGTGAAACATCAAGACCATTAAACGTTAGGATAAGTGAACATTAGTCTTATTTTAAAAATAGAGAATTTAATAGATCTCAAATATGTCAACACGCATGGGACAGTGAACATAGAGTTCAGTGGAAAGATTTAAGTATAGTCCTGAAAGAAACAGATAGTAAAAAGAGAAAAATCAAAGAAGCCGCTCTAATTATGCTAAATAAAACCAACTGTGTCGCAAATTCCTCGATAGAATGCAGTAGTATGAGGTTACCTATAGTAAAAGAAGAAGTCAATAGAAAGAAAATACCACGATTATAAGTCAATAACATATCGAGGATAGTACATATTTTATATTTTAGTATTATTTATATATCAATGTATTATTAATAATATTTATAATAAAATAAAAATTTTGGTGTTAGTTTTGAGAGTAAATATCGGGATAGTATCATGAGGTTTTTTTCCCGGTTTTCCTCGTGATCTACGATGGAATCACTAACGTGAGAATTTTACTGTCACCATTGCCTGTGGTTGTCTTTTTAAAGACAAATCGCATGCTATGATTTTTCGTGACGAATATTCTTGAGTTATAGTTGATTTCATGTAATCGAATGAACTATCTTTCAATATGGTCGGCCCAGAAACGCAACTCATAAATGTTGGCAATATCATTTTAAGGTCTTCTACTTTAAAATGTATAATAATATATATTATATGTCTGAATTACCGATATGAATGGGTCAGATTAAATTAAATTATTAAAAGAATTTTTTTACTAAGCAACAACAGTTTTGTTTAATTTAGTAATATTTTGTATTTTGAAAAGACATCCGATCATTTTTTTCAGTTAAATTGTGGCTTAGTTCTCATTTAGAATAATAAATTACATAAATGCCACACATAGAAATAGCTTCAGAACAACATTGGGAATAAATAAACAAAATTTAAAAAAATCATCAGAACTTTGAAATGATCAAATTTAAATATCTATTATTAGATATATTACTAAGCGTTAATGGCTGTAGAATTGTCTTTTACTTGGGCATTTCAGCATAACTACTTTAAATACCTTTTAGTAATCATTGGAAGTTTCTGTTAATAAATTTATACCCTAGTAATCTCAAATTTATATTATTTTATCATTGGCAGTATCCAGTGTAAATACTAAGCTTTATTAGTGGTATCTGCTTTTACTTAAGAACTTTGGACGTAACTACGCAGATACCACTTGTTTGGCGTAGTACATTGCAGTTACAACTAAAACATCTTTGCATTGTTAGTATTTTTGTTGTAAATTTGGCAGTATCTGGTATAATTAATGTAAAATAATAAATTTTACTATTAAAACAATACATTCAGCTAAAGAAAAAAAATAAGAAACTCAGTAAAAAAGGTTTGAATGTTTTACCTAATAAAAACCAAAATAAATGAGGTTTGAACTTTAAACGTCGTTTTCTCAGTTTGAGGTCTAATGTAGATACCCCCTTTGCGCTTATATTAGTAGGGCAGTCTTCACATGTACCTATATGCGGCAGATTCGTGCAAATATTATAAGAATTATTGTGCATTTAATGATAGAAGCATATAATTTGGACCACATACTACACATATAAAGGTTCAAAATTAGATACGAGGCCATCTAAGTTTATGTTCCTTTTACAAAAATGGCGGGCGTTCAAATTGGCGACTATACATATTTAACTAATAGCACGATAACTTTTGACCCGTGTTGAGCTGGCCCCCCCCACTTGCAAAAATTAAAAAACAAATAGCCCTGATTTATGAGCTATTTATGAGCTCTCATATTCCGCAAACTAAAAATTTTGAGCTCGTTCCACTGAGCAGGAATTTAATACCCTAGTGGGGGGGGGGGCTGAGTCAGCCCCCCCCACTACTTAAAAATAGGAATATTGAATCGGCTTTTGCGGCAGAATTACGAGCTATTTATGAGCTCTTGAAATTATATAGTTTCGATTTTTGAGCTCATCCCCTTCACCCCCAAACAACCCTTTAATTGATTTAACTTAAGAGAAAGATGCTGAGATAACTTAAAATATATCGTATTGCGAATATAATTCCTATAGCTTATATACTCTAAGAATAAACTATTAAATCAAGAGCATTTCGATTATTGAGCTACAACCCCTTCGCCAGAAAACCACCCTATCTTCCCGGCTTAAGAGAAAGTTGTATTTAAAATGCGTTAAACTAATTATTTGGCGACTACATATCATTTAATAATTTATAAGCTTCCAAATTACGCGCATTTAGATCAGTAAATTGCAATTTATTTTGTATAGTGCAGTCACTGAAGGTAAAAATCAACGATTACCTTCAATTTCGGTGAACCTTCATCGATTTTCACGAAAATTGGTCAGTGGTTAGAGGATACGTCAAGAAACAAAGGTGACATGGTACCACCTTGCGCCTTTACCCTGAGGGTGGATACCGCCCCTTCTCGGGGGTGAAAATTATTTTATAAAAAATAAATGCACAAATCAATAAAAGAACAAATTAAAAGCAAAATTTATTATATAAAGTTAATAAAATAAGTCAATACTTTTTAAGTTATTAAAGATCAAAGATTTTAATTATTTGTGAAAAAAATGCATGTTTTAAAAAGGTTTTTTGTAAATCACTGAAAAACTTTAAGTTTTTACAAAAAAGTTAATAGTAGTTTAATTCGTATAGCTTATATTCTAAGAATAAACTCTTAAATCACGCGTCTTTCGATTATAGAGCTACAACCCCTTCGCAAGAAAATGACCCCATATTCCCGGCTTAAGAGAGAGTTGTTCTTAAAATAATTTAAATTAATTATTTGGCGACTACATATCGTTTAATAATTTATGAGCTTGCAAAATATACGCATCTCAATTATTGAATTGCCATTTTCTTTCTATAGTGCAGTCGCTGAAGGTAAAAATCAACTAGTACCTTCGATTTCTGTAAATCTCCATTCATTTTCACGAAAATTGGTGAGCGGATTTTGATACTATCAACTTTTTCTGCATCTTATTTTTCATAGGTATTTCTAAGTACTTTGATAAGTATTTAGTACATAAGTGTTATAAAATGCATCCCTTTCCCGTTATTTAAGCTTGAACCCTTAGATTTTAACAGTCGCGGAAAAAATATACATTTAATTACCAATAACTTACTTTAAATTAACATTAAAGGGTTTTTCAAGTAAGCAATTTATTATATTTTTTAATAGCTTCAATTTTAGTGATGAAAACTTTTTTGTAAAAACTTACAGTTTTTGAGTCATTTATGAAAAATCGCTCTAAAGCATGCATTTTCTTTCCAAAAATTAAAATATTTGATCTTTAATAACTCAAAAAGTATTGATTTATTTTAATCACATTATATAACAAATTTTGCTTACAATTTGTCCCTCTCTCGATTTGTGGGGTTATTTTTAATAAAGTAATTTTCACTCCCGAGAAGGGGTGACATATACCCCAGGCTAAAACCCCAAGTTGTTATTGTCAATTCGTGAAAATAAATGGAGATTTACCGAAATCGAAGGTACTAGTTGATTTTTACCTTCAGTGACTGCACTATAGAAAGAAAATGGCAATTCAATAATTGAGATGCGTATATTTTGCAAGCTCATAAATTATTAAACGATATGTAGTCGCCAAATAATTAATTTAAATTATTTTAAGAGCAACTCTCTCTTAAGCCGGGAATATGGGGTCGTTTTCTTGCGAAGGGGTTGTAGCTCTATAATCGAAAGACGCGTGATTTAAGAGTTTATTCTTAGAATATAAGCTATACGAATTAAACTACTATTAACTTTTTTGTAAAAACTTAAAGTTTTTCAGTGATTTACAAAAAACCTTTTCAAAACATGCGTTTTTTTTCACAAATAATTAAAATCTTTGATCTTTAATAACTTAAAAAGTATTGACTTATTTTATTAACTTTAAATAATAAATTTTGCTTTTAATTTGTTCTTTTATTGATTTGTGCATTTATTTTTTATAAAATAATTTTCACCCTCGAGAAGGGGCGGTATCCACCCTCAGGGTAAAGGCGCAAGGTGGTACCATGTCACCTTTGTTTCTTGACGTATCCTCTAACTACTGACCAATTTTCGTGAAAATTGATGAAGGTTCACCGAAATTGAAGGTAATCGTTGATTTTTACCTTCAGTGACTGCACTATACAAAATAAATTGCAATCTACTGATCTAAATGCGCGTAATTTGGAAGCTTATAAATTATTAAATGATATGTAGTCGCCAAATAATTAGTTTAATGCATTTTAAGTACAACTTTCTCTTAAGCCGGGAAGATAGGGTGGTTTTCTTGCGAAGGGGTTGTAGCTCAATAATCGAAATGCTCTTGATTTAATAGTTTATTCTTAGAGTATATAAGCTATATGAATTATATCCGCAATACGATATATTTTAAGTTTTCTCAGCATCTTTCTCTTAAGTTAAATCAATTAAAGGGTTGTTTGGGGGTGAAGGGGATGAGCTCAAAAATCGAAACTATATAATTTCAAGAGCTTATAAATAGCTCGTAATTCTGCCGCAAAAACCGATTCAATATTCCTATTTTTAAGTAGTGTATTAAATTCCTGCTCAGTGGAACGAGCTCAAAATTTTTAGTTTGCGGAATATGAGAGCTCATAAATAGCTCATAAATCAGGGCTATTTGTTTTTTAATTTTTGCAAGTGGGGGGGGGGGCAGCTCAACACGGGTTAACTTTTGAACGAAACGTTAGATTTTAACCAAATTTGGTACATAGATTCATTTTTTGATGAATAATATCGAGGTCTTGAACCGGAAGAATCGGTTTACCAGAATTTGTGTTTTTACTGTTTTTTTATGTTATAATATGTTGTTTCTTTTTCAATTCTTTCACCCTGTATATATAAATTTTTCAAAAAGGTAATAACTCCATTTAAAAGAGGATAAATCTATTTTTTAGGAAATATTTTAAACTTTTCAGTTGTTTTAATTACCATTTAATAAATGCATAACGTATATTCACATGTATGTCATTTTGAATGCCCGCCATTTTTGTAAAAGACTAAATCTGAGATGGCCTCATATCTAAATTTGAATCAATGTATGTGTAGTATGTGTGCTCCAAATTATATGCTTCTACCAGTAAATGCACAATAATTCTTTTATTATTATTTGCATGAATCTGCCGCGTACCTAAGTACATGTGAAGATAAGTTATGCATGTATTAAATGGTATCTAATTAATATAACTAAAGAGTTCAAAACATTTCCTAAAAAATATTTTTACGCCATTTTCAACGCCGGTATCACCTTTTTGAAAAATTAATATATACAGGGTGAAAGAATTGAAAAAGAAACAACATATTTTTACATAAAAAAAAAGAGTAAAAACACAAATTCTGGTAAACCGATTCTTACGGTTTAAGGCCTCGATATTATTCATCAAAAAAAGAACATATATACCAAATTTGGTTGAAATCTGACATCTCGTTCAAAAGTTATCGTGCTATTAGACACATATGTATAGTCGTCATTTTTAATGCCCGCCATTTTTGTAAAAGGAACAAAAACTGAGATGGCCTCGTATCTAAACTTGAACCTCTATATGTGTAGTATATGTGGTCCAAATTATATGCTTATACCATTAAATGCACAATAATTCTTATAATATTTGCACGAATCTGCCGCATATAGGTACATGTGAAGATACGTTTTGCACTTAATAAATGGTAATTAACATAACTAAAAAGTTAAAAAACTTCCTAAAAAATATTTTTACGCTCTTTTTAATGGCCGTATTAACTATTTGAAAAATTAATACGTACAGGGTGAAATAATTGAAAAAACAACTTATTTTTAAATAAAAATCAGGAAAAGCACAACTTTTGGTAAACCGATTCTTTCGGTTCAATACCTCGATCTTATGCTTTAATGATAGAGGTATATAATTTGGACCACATATATTACACATATAAAGGTTTAAATTTAGATACGAGGCCATCTCAGATTTTGCCCCTTTTACAAAAATGGCGGGGATTCAAAATGGCTACTATACACATGTGACTAATAGCACGATAACTTTTGAACGAGACGTCACATTTAAAAAAAATTTGGTATATAGGTTCTTTTTTGATGAGTAAGGCCGAGGTCTTGAACCGGAAGAATCGGTTTACCAGAAGTTGTGTTTTTACTGTTTTTTTATGTAAAAATATGTTGTTTCTTGTTCACTTCTTTTACCCTGTATATAAATTTTTTTGAAAAAGGTAATACCGCCATTTAAAAGAGTGTAAAAAATTCTTAGGAAATATTTTGAACTTTTTAGTTATGTTAGTTACCATTTAATAAATGCATAACGTATGCTCACATGTACCTATGGGCGGCAGATTCATTTTGAATGCCCCCTATTTTTGTGAAAGACAAAATCTGAGATGGCCTCATATCTAAATTTGAATCTTTGTATGTGTAGTATATGTGGTCAAAATTATGTGCTTATACCATTAAAAAAACACAATAATTCTAATATTATTATTTGCACGAATCTGCCGCACATAGGTACCTACATGTGAAGATACGTTATGCATTTATTAAATGGTAATTCATATAATTAAAGAGTTCAAAATATTTTCAAAAAATAATTTTACGATCTTTTCAACGCCGGTATTAACTTTTTGGAAAATTAATATATACAGGGTGAAAGAATTGAAAAAAGAAACAACATATTTTTAAAAAAATCAGGAAAAACACAACTTTTGGTAAACTGATTCTATGGATTCAAGAGTACAATCTTATACATCAAAAAAAGAACCTATATACCAAATTTGATTGAAATCTGAAGTCTCGTTCAAAAGTTATCGTGCTATTAGTCGCATATGTATAGTCGTGATTTTGAATACCGCCATTTTTGTAAAAGGCAAAATCTGAGATGGCCTCCTATCTAAATTTAAACTTTTATATGTGTAGTATATGTGGTCCAAATTATATGCTTCTATCATTAAATGCACAATTCTTATAATATTTGCATGAATCTGCTGCACTAGGATATTACCTCCGAATTCTATCCTACTGCATGGATTTTAATGAAATTTTGGGCCTAGCCTCTACTTATCTCCTAATTCAAAGTCTACCCAATACCGATGTGTGCTTTTATCTTGGGGGCGGTTCCCACCCCTCCTAATGGGTGGAAAATTTTTTGGTTAAAATTACCACGAAATTCGGTAGATTTACCTAATTATAAGCTAAAACTTTTCTATAATTTTTTTTAAACTTAATACTTTTTGAGTTATTCGTGGTTGAAAATTGGCCATTTTCATTGAAACATAATACCTTTTTGAACGGTTTTTTGCGAATACCTTAAAAACTATGCATCTAACTAAAAAAACTATATCAAATAATTTGTAGGCTATAAAAATACAAAGAGACACTTGCCTTCATAAATCTTCTAGCTATATTACAAAAAGAGATAATAGACAAGGCGGAAACGGCGGGTTCGTTGGGAAAAATATTCCCATGAGATATTTTTGCATAATCACATTCGTGAGACATCCCAGAATAAGGTTCAAGAAGTCGCCCTTGTGAAAAGTGGGCCAATTTTTTTTTAACAATTTATTTTAATCAAATTTCAAAAATCAATGTTTTTGGCCCGGACTAATTTTTTTTAGGTTTTTTGGGCCATTCCGGACAAAAAAGGTCTCTTATAATTTTTCTGTAAAGTTGATCTTTTTCGAGTTATAAGCAATTTAAAATTTGAAAAACGCGAAAATAGCCATTTTTAAGACTTAATAACTCGGTTAAAAATTATTATTATGAAAGTCAGAAAGTCACTAAATCAAAGTTTAAAGTCGCCGCTATATGATCCTGGAGAAATCTGTGTCATTAATTTACTACTAAGCTGTTATTTTTATTTAATAATAAAGAGCGGTTAGATCGTATTGACGCCGTTGTAAATGTGAGTGCGAGTAAGATGCACAATTGGACTGCTGGAATGGCTTCTCTCTCGCACTCAGAATTTACAGCGGCCTCACACGTGCATGGCGCTTGCTAATATTACTTAAAAATAACAGCTTAGTAATAAAATAATGACAAAAATTTCTTCAGGATCTTGTAGGGAGGGCTTTAAACTTTGATTTAGTCATATATTGACTTTCATAATAATAACTTTTAACCGAGTTATTAAGCCTTGAAAATCGCCATTTTTCGTTTTTTTTCAATTTTAAATTGCTTATAAGTCGAAAACGATCAACTTTAGAGAAAAATTATAAGAGACCTTTTTTGTCCATAATGGTCCAAAAAATCAAAAAAAGATTGTTCGGGCCAAAAATACTGATTCTTGCAATTTGATTAAAAAAAAATGTAAAAAAAAATTGGCCCACTTTTCACGTGGGCGACTTCTTGAACCTTATTCTGGGATATCTCACGAATGTGATTATGCAAAAAAATCTCATGGGAATGTTTTTCCCTTCGAACCCGCCGTTTTCGCCTTGTCTATAAGGCAATTGGTTAAAATTGATAACTAATGTATTTTAAGAAAAAATGAGAAGTAATTTTAACCCCCACAACCAAAATATAAATGCATCGTTTTCCTTCTACAATACCTTTAATTATAGTGTTATTTCTATGTTCAAAAAGGTGGACGGGTTTAAAAGGAATGGGTTTTTGAATAAAAAGATCAAATTATAGAGCGCATTTTTAAATTTTCTTAAAAATCTTCCTTTTTCTCCTTGTAACTTGAAAATGATAAGAGATACAGTAATTAAAAAAAAATTATCTGAAAAAAACCTACATCTTTGTGTGGTATCTTTTTTCGCATCTCTTATCGTATTCGAGTTACATGGAAAAAAAGAAAGATTTTTAAGAACATTTAAGAATGAGCTCTATAATTTCATCTTATTTTTTTCAAAAACCATTAATTTAAAATCAGTCCAACTTTTTCAGCATAGAAATAATGCTATAATAAAAAGTATTGTAGAAGGAAAACGATGTATTTAAATTCTGATTGATGAGGGGTTAAATATACTTCTCATTTCTTCTTAAAATACATTAATCATCAACTTTTTTACAGAATATCTCGCTTACTTTGGATGTAATCGACATTTAGTATTGCTTATTTTAGAGGTCTTTTCAGGCACTACAAAAGTTATTAGTGTCATTACATACCTAAAATTGACCGTTTCTCTGTTATTTCATGTTGAATGTACCGATTTGAGCATGCAGCAAAAAACAAACTCTTCTTACATACCATATCTATCTTTGTATTTTGACTAGAAGATGTATGAAGGAACGAATCTCTTTGGTTTTTTTTTTAACTTACAGAAATATTTTATATAGTTTTTTTGTTAGATGCATAGTTTTTAAGGTATTCGCAAAAATCCGTCCGAAAAGGTGTCATTTTTCAATGAAAATGGCCAATTTTCAACCACGAATAACTCAAAAAATAATTATAGAACAGTTTTTGCTTAAAGTTAGGTTGTCTAGCCTCTTCCGTGGCTATTTTAACCAAAACATTTTTCACCCCCGAGAAGGGGTGGGAACCACCCCCAAGATAAAAGCGCAAATCGGCATAGGGTAGACTTTGTTTTTTGAGCTATTCCCTACTTACTCTGAAAATATCAAGTAAATCGATGTATTAGGATGGAATTCGGAGCCAAATACCCTCATTGACTGCCCTATTTGTAAAATTCATATATTCGAGCATTCAACCATTTCCTATTTTACAAATAAAATTGATTTATTGATGTGGTGCGTTAATTTCTTGGAAAAGTGTATATTATTTGACTCAATGTAATTCGTGATAAAGGGTCGGCCGTCTCTGTATAAAGCGATGCGGCTTTTGCGACCAATTACATGTAAATGAATATCCCACCGCGCTACCACCATCGGTATTTCAATAACTGTACCTGCGAAGAATCGGCAATCGGTATATCGACGACGGCTATAGCGGCGGCCTCTTTATTTCTGTGCATGGCCACATAAACGACGACGTCTTCTATTGATAAAAACAGAATGGATTATCTACTTGTTCCTTTCGTTTAAATAATTACATTTTGATTTTGAGTTAAAACAAGTTGAATGCGTTAAATTATTACATAGGAATTTTGAATGGGAGGTTAAGAACACTAATATTGTGCGTAGGTATATAATGCAGCTAATGAGGACTTCGCAGATTATACGCAATTTATTTTCAATTTCTTTGCAACACGAAAATGCAGCAGCTGCATAATACTCTGGTTAAATCGGAGAGTGCAGGAAGAGTATATACCGGTTTCGGATGTTTTTCCTCCTCATCTGTAGTCCCTTATCTTCTTCTCTTCGATTTCCCTAGGTATCATACTTTGGGCCTTTGTTGCGGATGAACTAGAACCATCTACCGAAAAACAAAATAATTTATCAATCGAAGTAGCACAGAAAACGACAATAAATATCGTTCCCATACCACCAGATTGACACCAGGTGGAATACTTTCTTTGGTTACAACCTCCCGAGATTTTCAAAAATTATAAATCGTACAGGATGCCGAGGAAATTAAGATGAGGGAATTTTAAATATTTTAAAACCCATCTGCTCAGCGTGGTAAAAGTTGAAACAAGAAAGATTCCTTAGTACTCAACAAAAGAGTAAATTGATTAAATCCTCGGCATCCTGTATGATTTATAATTTTTGAAAATCTCGGCAGGTTGTAACCAAAGAAAGTATTCCACCTGTTGTCAATCTGGTGATATGGGAACGATATTTATTGTCGTTTTCTGTGCTACTTTGATTGATAACTTATTTTGTTTTTCGGTAGATGGCTCTAGTTCATCCGCGGCATTTCGTTCTTTGCAATTCGGAAAGGCCCAAAGTATGATACCTGGGGAAATCGGAGAGAAGACGATATGGCACTACTGATGAGGAGGAAAAAACCTCCGAAACCAGTATAGAGCTTTCCTGTACTCTCCGATTTAACCAGAGTATTATGCAGCTGCTGCATTTTCGTGTTGTAAATAAATTGAAAATGTTTATACATTTTAATTCATTTACTCTTTTGTTGCGTACTAAGGAATCTTTCTTGTTGGAACTTTTACCACACTGAGCAGATGAGTTGCGAATTATTTAAAATTCTCTCATCTTAATTTCCTCGGCATCCTTTATGATTTTTGAAAATCTCGGGAGGTTGTAACCAAAGAAAGTATTCCACCTGTTGTCAATCTGGTGGTATGGGAACGATATTTATTATTGTTTTCTCTGCTACTTCGATTGATAACTTATTTTGTTGTTCTTAACTTCTTCTAAGAGTGCCTATCTTCTGGAGATGTTGGCGACCACATTGACCCATCTTATTCTATTTACGGCAGCTCGAAATAGATCAGTTGACGTTAGACCAGTCCACTTCCTAAGATTGGCCAGCCAGGATATACGTCTACGTCCAGGGCCTCTCCTGCCCTCAATCTTGCCTTGTAGAATCAACTGCAGCAGTCGGTATTTTTCATTACGCATAATGTGGCCGAAGTAAGCCAATTTTCTGTTCCTTACGGTGTTAATTATTTCTTTGTCTTTTCCTAGCCTCTGAAGAATAGTTATATTAGTTGTGTGGTGTATATATGAGACCCTCAACATACGTCGGTAGCACCACATTTCAAACGCCCCTAACCGTTTTATGGCATCTTCTGTCAGGCTCCAGCTTTCAACTCCGTATAGGAGGACACTAAAGACGTAACATCTAAGAATTCTTATGCGTATATTGATACTTAAAGACAAGTTGCACATAATTTTCTTAAGACTGTTAAAAGAGCTTCTGGATTTTTCAATACGGGTTTTTATTTCGTAGCTATGATCCCAAGTATCCTTAATGTTGCAGCCCAGGTATCATATTTTCTGTACTCTCTCTAGAGGTGTATTGTTTACTGTAATTTGGGCGTTTATGTTGGTGTTTTTACTAATGATCATTATTTTTGTCTTCTTACAGTTTAGTTTTAGGCCGTATTTGTTACATGCTTCTACAACATTATCCATGATCCTTTGGAGCCCCTGCGCACTATCCGCCAGCAATACTGTATCGTCTGCATATCTAATATTATTTATAAGTTGTCCATTTACTGCAATACCATCTTCTGATTCGTCCAAGGCCTCTCTAAAGATGTTTTCAAAATATATGTTAAATAATGTTGGTGACAGTATGCAACCCTGTCTGACTCCTTTTTCAACCGTGAAGATTTCGGACAGTTCATTTTCGAATCGAACTGTTGCTTTTTGTTGGAGATATAAGTTTGAAACGAGTCTTATATCCTTACCATCGAGTCCTGATGTTTTTAGGATATCGATTAGTTTTCCATGTGGGACTTTATCAAATGCCTTCTCGAAATCTATGAAACATGCATACACATCGCAATTGACATCCCTGGCTCTCTGTATTAGAACTTGCAAGCTGAAAATTGCTTCCCTCGTTCCGAGTCCTGATCTGAATCCAAATTGAACTTCACTCAGCTGTTCTTCTAATTTGGTGTATATGCGCAAGTGAATGATAGTAAGGAGTACTTTAAGTACATGGCTCATCAAACTAATTAATCTATGTTCTTCACATTTTCTAGCGTTGGCTTTTTTGGGAAGTGGAATGAATATTGATAGTAGCCAGTCTTTTGGTAAGTAACCAGTCTCGTATATGTTGTTGAATAACTTCGTAAGAGCTGTAATTTGTTGTGCCTCTAATAGCTTTAAAATTTCACCATGCACCTCATCAGGTCCTGGTGATTTCTAATCTTTAATCCGCTTAATGGCCATAGTTACTTCTTCGTTTGTTATTTCTGGGCCATAGAGATTGTCTATTTCATACGGACTTCGTGCAGCATCTTCGAATAATTCTTGCATATATTCTTTCCATCTTCTTAATGTATCTTCAACTGTAGTCAAAATTTGACCTTCGACGTCTACGACTATGCCTATATTGCGTTGTTTTCTGATGTTCTGTACTTCTTTAATCTTCTTGTGCATATGGAAATCGTCATGTTTGCGTTTTAATTTCTGTACATTTCTCCATCAGCCATGCTTCTTTTGCCCCTTTTATTTCTCTTAGTATACTCTTATGCAACTTTTTGTATTCATTGTCATTTCTACCTTTTAATTTCCTTCGCTCTTCCATCTGCAATATTTTATCTGTCATCCATTCTTGCTTCTTTTCTCTTTTTGATTTAAGATATTCATGCGAAAGTGTGTTGATAGATGTCTTCATTTCGTTCCATTGTTCTTCTACGCCACTAGGAGCGTCTTCAAATATTTTCGCAAAATTCTTATTAATCTCTGTTTTTACTTTTTCTGGATGCTATTTTCTTTCAGTAGTTTTATATCTATCTTGGGTTTTATTTTCTTTTGAATTATTTTGAGTCGTATGTTGATATTTGCAACTAACAGACTATGATCTGAGAAGACATCGGCGCCTGGATATGTTTTTGTTGAGGTGACAGAATTTCTAAACCTTTTGCTTATGTTAATAAAATCAATTTGGTTTCTTATGATTTTCCCTGGGATATCACCGGGTGCTTTCTATGTATAAAGTGTTATTGGATGTAATTTAAAGAATGTGTTCATTACAACCATATCCGTCTCTTGGCAGAATTGTATCAGTCTTTCTCCTCTTTCGTTTCTTGTGCCAAGACCATATGACCCCACAACATTCTCGACTGTACCTTGTCCTATTTTGGCGTTGAAATCGCCCATGATGATAGTTATCTCATGTTTTTTGTTAGCTTTAGAGAGTTTTCTAGAGTCTGGTAGAAATTTTCTATTTCTTCTTCGGTTGATTCGGATGTCGGTGCGTAGACCTGAATGATATTTATATTAGAGGGACTTGAATTATTCTTCAATAGCATAACTCTATCTGATATGGGCGTAAATCCTATTACTGCTTTGGCTATTTCCCTTTTTACTATCATCGCTACGCCATTTCTGTTTCGTGTTGTGTCATCTCCCGAATAATAGATATGGTGATCACCTATAATTTGTATGCCAGAATTTGGCCATCGAACTTCACTGCAGCCTAAAATATCTATGTTTAGGCGAGTCATTTCTTGAATAATATTTGCTGCCTTGCCTGCTTGATACATGCTTCGAATGTTCCACGTACCTTAACTACTGTTCTTAACTACTGATTTCATTTTTAATTTAATGGGCAATATCAACTATTTCGGATTTCGGAAAACACTTGGAACGAGAGAGGCAGATTTCGCTTTCGAGGTGCTTATATAGCGATGTAGAGACGTTGACCAGGATGTGTATTTGTGCTTTGTGGATTTTAGAGAAGCATTTGACAATGTCAATCAGGAACAATTAATAGATATTCTGCGAAAGACAGGTATTGACGACAAGGTTATTCGGATTGTGACAAAACATACTGGGGTCAAACAGCGAAAGCAAAAATTGGCAACCAACTTACTGAAAGTGTGGAGATCAAAAGAGATGTCCGGCAGGGGTATATCTTGGCCCCACTCCTGTTCAATATTAATTCCGAAGAAATATTTAAAGAATGTACGGAAAATGCAAATGAGGGCATAAAAATAAACAGTGATTTAACCAACTATACAGGGTATTTCATTAATAATTGTCCATATAGTAACTAAAGAAACCTTAGCACAAAATACGAAGATTTAAACTAAAACACTTAAATAAAATGTGGTTCCTTACTGAGTTACAGGGTGTTTTATCCAAAAATTTAAAAAAAATTTTGTTCAGCATTTTAAAACTATTCGATGTATCCTTTTGATACTTGGTAGAAAATGCGACTACTATACACCCTACTAAATTATGATAAACAAACGTTTTTGGCTATTACCAGAGGCGTACGACGGAGGAAAGTGAATGGTTGACCCTTTCCAAATTCTACGCCACTGGCGGAATTGCTATTTTAGTTAAATTTTTAGATTATCCAATATTTTTAATGAAAATAATATACTCTTCATTTGTAACGATAAAGTCATTAGTTTTCGAGATCTTTGAATTTAAAAATGAAACGACACGGTTATTTTGATTAATGTATTGTGTAGCTTCATTTTTAATTTAAAATATCTCGAAAACTAATAATTTTATCGTTACGAGTGAAGAGTGTATTATTTACATACAAAGTATTGGAAAATCAAAAAATTACACTAAAATAGTAATTTGAATTTGGGAAGGGTTAATCAGTCACTATCCCTGCCGTACGCCTCTGGTAGTAGCTAGAAACGTTTATTTATCTTAATTTAGTAGGGTGTACAGTACCTACACTTTCTGCCAAGTATGATAAGGATACGCCAAATATTTTTAAAGTACTGGGTACAAATAATTTTTAAATTTTAATCATATGAATTGTATCATAAATTAATCAAAATAACTGTGCCGTCTCATATTTAACTTCAAATATCTCGAAAACTAATTATACTTTATCGTTACCAATAAAGAGTATATTATTTACGTAGATAGTATTGAAGAATCTAAAAATGGCACCAAAATATTAATTCCTCCAGTGGCGTAGAATTTGAGAAGGGTCAACCATCCCCTGTCGTACGCCTCTGGTAGTAGCTAGAAACGTTTGTTTATCTTAGTTTAGTAGGGTGTATAGTAGCCGCACTTTCTGCCAAGTATCAGTCAAATAGTTTTGAAACGCTGAGCAAAAATAGTTTTTAAATTTTTAGATAAAACATCCTGTAACTCAGTAAGGAACCACATGTTATTTAAGTGTTTTAGGTTAAATCTTCGTATTTTGTGCTAAGGTTTCTCCAGTTACTATATGGACAATTATTAATGAAACACCCTGTATAAGATATGCAGATGACACGGTGGTCCTTGCCAGTAGCATAGATTAATTACAACAGACAATAAAAAGCGTTAATTCCTTGGGTGATGAATACGGCCCGAGCCTCATCTTCAAGAATACAAGATGGATGCTGATAAGCAAAATGCAACAACCTGCTCGACAGTTACGGACAAACAACATACTAACTGCCCATGTAGAAACTTAGGTACTTATATCTTGGTACTAACGTAAATTCAAAATGGGAATAGGGCACAGAAATTAAGGCGAGAATATAGCGAGCTAGAGCAGCATCTAACAATATGAAAAAGTTGCTCATAAGCAAAGATTTTTCTCTTCCCCTAAGACTACGTCTAGTTAAATGCTCCATTTTTTCAGGGGAAAATAGACGGTAAGCGGAGACCAGGCAGGAGAAGATACTCGTGGCTCCAAAATCTGCGGAAGTGGTTAGAGCTCACATCAGTCGAACTATTCAAAAGTGCTGCAAGCAAGATCAGAATTGCCATGTTGTTGAGATAATACTATTACAACATGACAATAGGACGTTCATATAGGACGTCCTTAACAAAGAGAGAGACTATAGTTACTATAGATGCTGGTTCCAAATTAAGTGTGAGGTTATCTACCTGTACCTGTAATCAAAGGTGAGGGGGTTTCTAGAACTATGGTGCAAAAGACGAAGGATACTAAATACTTTATTGTACAGAAACACAAAACTGGAAAATAACAAACTAGGAAATGAAGGGAAAACAAACAATAAATATAAAAAATAATCAAAACAAATGAGCATTCAAAGAAAACAAAACTACTATATATACTACTACATTACTTACTAGTATGAGTCTTTTGAAATGTCTGTGTGTGCGCACTATACTGTCTATGAACACATCCGCTGGTACCGCTTTACCGACGACATGAAGGTGGGCAGTAAATTGTAGTGTACTAACCGGGTCGGTCATACTTTTGGCTCAATAAAACAGATTATAAGTAAATGTAAATTTTATTTCGTCAACTCATTTTTCTATTTATTCGTTTTCTTCACTCTGATGTTTGGTGAGTAACTAAATTATTAAGAAATGTGATTTGAAATAAGGTATTCCAACCTTACAATTGGTTATTTCAAACCAAATAGGCAATTATCGTGCAGGTCTGAAACTCTGCTGTAAAACTTCGTGCAGGATAGACCTGGCAGAGAATTTCTTATGAAATGAAGAGTACAGGGGAAAAACAAGGAATGTCACTTTTTCATGAATTTTGGCTTTTCTCGCCATTGGGTAGCAAAAAATGAGTACTATCGACTAGATTATCGATTCAGAACAATAACCAGAAAGATCAGTCTGTATAAATTTTTTAAGAATTTGTATCCAGGCAAAGGACCAGGATTGTCCGCACGCCACTGGACAAAAATAAGGAATGTTAGCAGTTTTTTGGTGCATTATTAAATTAATAACTTAATATAGATTATTATTATATTAAGATTATGGACCAATAATCGCTAGAATTCTGCTAAGAATCTCCTAAGTAGTTTTTAGATATCATAAGAATTAAACTTTTATTGGTGTTTATCTCAATATGTATAAAACGTGACATTCCTTGTTTTTCCCCTGTACTCTTCAAATGTAGTGCGCATCCCAAGGGTCAATAGAGAACGCCATATGAATATAAAGAAATATGACATTATGTGAATACGATATTAACAAACAAATACTTGGCCAAAATTGTAGCCTAAGCCATGCATCAAAAATATGATAGGGTTCTTTGATAGGGTTTGATCGTAGAGAAAGTGATAGCCGACTTAGAAATCATTAACTTATGTATATCAATAAATATTTAAAAAGTAACGAGCAGATACGCTACCCTGGTACATTGATCATCATCATCATCCAGCCTCAAAAGTCCACTGCTGAACATAGGCCTCCTCCTCTTGTTTCCAACCCCATCTATCCTGCGCCGTTCTCATCCAGTTTTTATTTACCTTTCTTAAGTCGTCAGTCCACCTTGTAGGCGGTCGACCGACGCTTCTCTTTTCTTCTCTTGGCCTCCATTCCAATAACCTCTTCATCCATCGCCCATCTGTCATTCTGGCTATGCGTCCTGCTCATCTCCACTTCAACCTGGCTATCCTCTTGATGACGTCAGTCACCTTTGTTCTTCTCCTGATTTCTTCGTTTCTGATTTTGTCTCGCAGAGGTATTCCTAACATTAACCGCTCCATTTTTCTCTGCGTGACTCTTAGTTTGGTAGCCGAGGTTTTAGTTAAGGTAAGTGTTTCTGATCCGTACGTCAAGACTGGGAAGACGCACTAATCAAATACCTTTCTCTTTAGGCATGTGGGCAACTCACTTTTAAAAGTTTCTCTCAGTTTTCCAAATGCTGCCCACCCAAGACCTATTCTTCTCTTCAGTTCATGAGTCTGGTTATCCCTGCTAATCGTAATTTCATGTCCCAGGTATTTATATCTATCTACGAGTTCTATAGTTCTATTTCCGTCCCAGCAATACTGATGTTCTGGTTGGGTACCAAATTTGTCATTATTTTTGTTTTCGAGATGTTTATTTTAAACCTACATTTTCTGTAGCCACAACGAGTTCTTGTACCATCTCTCTTGCCATACCTAGATCCTCAGCTACTACGACTATATCATCGGCGAAGCGTAAGTTGTTTAGGTATTCTCCATCTATTTTTATTCCCTTTGTCATCCAATCCAAACTCTTGAAAGCATGTTCTAAGACCGTATTAAAAAGTTTAGGTGACATTGGGTATATTAGGGTACAATAAAAGATCTATAAGGCATTGGCAGAGAATATAGATGTAGCAGAAGTTCCAAACTTCCGAAAAGGTGTACAATACTGCAAATATCTGCAACATGTCAATTAGCTGCAATACTACTGGCGAAGAAAAGACGTAGAAATGTAAGCACGAAGCTTTTAGTTAGTTAATGTTTACTTACTAAAGCCTGGGTTTCCTCGAAAGCGGTACCGACAAAGTGCGACCGTAGCACTGCGATGAATGACTTGAACGTTAGATTACGGTGAAAAATTCAAGGTTTTTCACTGCGGCAATGAAATGTGTAAACTCAGCAAGCGGTGGCTGCCAACGCATTTTTGGAAACCACTGCTATTATTTTGCGTGGTACAGTTTTTTATGACGTCATTCATCGCACTGTTACGGTCGCAGTTTTTCGGTGCCGCGTCGCAGTTTTTCGGTGCCGCTTTCGAGGAAATCAAGGCTTTAGACCGTGGCCTTACAACCCTTCGTGGGTTATAGCCGACTCGATAACATGCCTCCACTGTTCTCTGTCTTGAGCAAACCCCATTCAACTCTCCACACCCATAGTGTTAAGTTCTCTTCTTATATTATGTCGCCACCGGAGTCAAGGGCGTCCTCGTGGTCTTCTTCCAATTGGGACTTCCTCCCAAACCAGTCTTAGTGTTCTTTGGTCAGAATGTCTTCTGAGGTGTTCTGCCCATTGCAGTCTTCTGTACTTTCTTTCTTTTATGATATTGGCATCTGGCTAAATTTCTTCGAGCTCTTTGTTAGTTCTTATCCTATATTGTCCTGCTGCTTCATCAAGCGCAGGCCCAAAGATCTTCCTTAGGATTTTTCTTTTCCAAACACGTAGTCTATCTTAGGTAATGTTTGCCTTGTCACATTTTATCGGTACATTTAAATTAGTAGGAGCATTGATGATATAATATTTATTTTTTCTCTGTAGATAAACCCACAAGGCAAAATCGAGTGGCTTCACATCTCAAGACCGAGGAGGCCAAAAAGTTTCAGAAACCGTTATATAACTCCTTTATTAAAACGATTTTCAAGGTATTGCCTTAAAACTAACCTACTGTTATAATATGTATACGTAGTACTTAAATACATCGTGTGCATTTGAAAATTGGCTTAGTACTTTTTATCGGACAAAGGAGTTATGTTTGCAATATATAAAAATGAATGAGCCACTTTCCCGCAGGCATTTCCTTTCCGAAAGTTGCACTAAACGTAAATTTTCCAGCACTAGTGCGGTAAAGTAGAATACCTTGTAATATGGCTTTATATATTATAATACATGCAATAAACTAATATTTAGCTATTATTTCTAATACTACTAATACTAATTTTATTTCAAATATCTTATTTTGTTCAAGTTTTAATGAAATTAACGGGATTATTTCATTCATAGAAGATTCTGACCAATAGAAAGCTACAGAAATAAAAATTAAACTGATTATTTTTAATGATTTTAATTTCCAATCGTATAGTCAGATATTTGATCACGTGTTTAATTCTGTCCAATCAGATTAAAACTATACTGAGAAATATCTACTGTAGAAAATTACCGATAGAATTTTTTTAAGTAGATTGTTTCTGTTTAATTGCAACCAGTTTCCTAGTTTTGACAACTATCACATTTAAGAAAATACCCATAATATACGGATTAAAAAATAATCTTACGAATAGCACACGACAGTAAGAATAAATAAGGAAATAATGCTTCATTTTTACTCAAATTTGTTGCCATTGGGCAATAGCCACTCGAGCCCTGCGAGCTCTCGTGTCTATTGCCAGACAACAAATTTTCGAAAAACTGTCGCATTATTTTCAATTTATTCTCACTCTCTTGTGATATTATAGCCGATAATTTTTGATAATTTCCCGTCGTCAAGTATGTTACGTCAGATGCCCTTCGTTGCTATGAAAAAATACATTCAGCGACATTAATGACAATGAATGTTTTAAAAATTATAAAAGTGATGACTTTCAACCGTCAAATATATTTATAACAACTGTGTGTTTAATTGTACTAATTTGTACTTACATAAATAAATTACAATAAAATTTTGGTTTTGAACAGTTTTATTCATGAAATAATTGCAACAAATTGCACTCGATCTCTAAAATTAATATAGAATATTAGAGCTCTTGTGAAATTACTACTGATTATTTCATTCATAGGAGATTCTGACCAATAGAAAGCTACATAAATCTAAATTAAATCGATAATTTTTGATGATTTCCCGTCGTCAAGTATATTACGTCAGATGCCCTTCGTTGCTACGAAAAAATACATTCAGTGACATTAATGACAATTAATGTTTTAAAAATTATAAGAGTGATGACTTTCAACCGTCAAATTAATATTTATAACAACTGTGTGTTTAATTGTACTGATTTGGTGTTTTAAATAAATTTTTGGTGTAAATTACAATAAAATTTTGGTGTTGAACTGTTTTATTCATGAAATAATCGCAACAAATTGCACTCGACCTCTAAAATTAATATAGAATTTTAGAGCTCTTGTGCAATTACTACTGATAATTCGTTAAAATAAAATTATTTTAACATAATATTCAAAAGTCAAATCAGTAGGTAGAAAATAAAAATAGTTTTGAATCGTGGTCATGGAAACCAATTTTACTTTACTAAAAATTTGGTTTTGATAACCTTGTCAGAGAACGTATTGAAAAATTCAAGGATCAGCTTGCATCAGTGATAGATTTGCCAAATGCCACGAATTGCTCGTTTGCAATTAATATTATACCAAGCAATAAGTTAAGACATTCTTGTTTTTCCAAATGATTAAATTTACATACATTTTTGTATTACGTATTGTTGTATGCTAAATTTACTCGTAAATAAAAATTATTGTTATAACTCTATTTGTTGTGGCTTTTTCCAAACGTTCGGCTGTAGAAATTCCCGCACTCGACTACTTGGCCGAACTCCGCTATCGTGTCGTCGGTCGAGTCAACGGCAGTCGCTTGCGGGACTGTTTCCGCACTAGTTAGGAAAATTTGAGTACCGGTAATTTGAAAAAAATTTGAAATTAGAAAAAGTCGTTTGTTCTACACGTATTTCGAGCTATTCAACTCTCATTATAGTGCAGTCACTGAAGGTGGCTATGAGCTGTTACCTCCGATTTGGTTCAACCTCCATCGATTTGAGGATATCTCAAGGAACAAAGGTGACATGGTGTCAACTTGTGCTTTTACTCTGGGGGTGGATGCCACCCCTTCTTAGGGGTAAACATTATTTTCTTTAAAATATCCCCATATTTCGACAGAGGGGCAAATTCTAAGCAAAATTTGTTATATAAAGTTACTAAAATAAATCAAAAATTTTTGAGTTATTGAAGATCAAAAATTTGAATTTTTCATGAGAAATATGCATGTTTTTAACCGATATTTCATAAATAACTCAGAAACTATAACTCAGAAGCTAATAAAAATTTAAATAAACTCGTTACTAGAAAAACCTTTTAGTATTAACTAAAAGTGAGTTATAGGTAATTGAATGTATATTTTTTTCAGCGACTACACAAATTTAAGTATTCAAGCATAAATAACGGGAAAATGATGCTTTTTATAACATAAACATAAACTTATTAAACATTTGTCAAATTTCTTAAAAATATCTATCAAATGAGTCCCTGATCAAGCTTATAGCATTACAATTTATGCTACAAAATTTTTTCAAAATGTATCTTTTAAAAATTTTTTCAAAAAATGTTATTTTTTTTTTTTAATAGGTACCTCCGTTAATTTTTGCGATATCCGGTTCACCTCAGAACTATTTGAAAGTTAGTTCCAAGAAGCATCAAATCACGTTGCATTTAATCTTTTAAAACCCCTAACTTTTTTAAAAATAAAAGGTTAAATGGCCCCGTTTACATGGTTCTCGCAGCAAAATTTAAGCTTTAAACGTTTCTATCTCGGTTACTTTTTACCATACACAAATAGTAAAAATAGCAGAATATTTAGTACAGAAGTTAATCCCAAAGTTAGTTATTATCAAAAGAAAATGAGATTACGATTATTTTAAAAACTATGTTTTTTTTAATTATAACTTTCTTTTCAAAAATATGCATTCTAAACTGGTCAAAATTGTTGAAATCATTACTTATGCTAATAAAAATAAATTCTTGTAAGGATTACTATAAATTCTAATTTTTGTGGAAATGGCGTATGTTTTTTTAACTTTTTCCTTAAAAATTCGAATGGGTTCTTTTATTTTCATCATAACTTGCTTAATTTTAATGCTATTAACTTCTTCTGGAGCTCATTTAATAGGTATTCTGAAGTATTTGGCAACTGCTTATCAGGTATGTTTTATAAGATGCATCGTTTTCCCGGTATTAAATATTGAATACTTAGATTTGAATACTCGTCGAAAAAAATATACATTCAATTACCAATAACTCGCTTTGAATTAACATTAGTTTAGTCCTTTAAGTGAGTAGTAAATTTAGGTTTTTATTATCTTGGAATATATTATGGAATATTGGAAATTATAACTTTTTTTGTAAAAGCTTATAGTTTTTAAGTTATACGCGAAAAACAGCTTTAAAAGATGCATTTTTTTACGAAAAAATAAAATAATTGACCTTTAATGACCCGAACAGTATTGATTAATGTTATTAACTTTATATAACAATTTTTGCTTAGAATTTGTCCTCATATCGACTTATGGTATTATTTTTAATAAAATAATTTTCACCCTCGAGAAGGGTTGGCATCCACCCTCGGGGTAAAAGCGCAAGTTGGAATCATGTCACCCTTGTTCCCTGAGGTATCCTCAGAAGGTTCAACGAAATCCGAGGTGAAAACCTTCAGTGACTGCACTATTATACCTAAATAATACTTGTCGTATATTATACCTAAGTACTTGTAAGTTCAGACAGAACTGAAATGCAATCTATTGTGGCTGTTTTGGTAATAAAACAGGCTCTTTTATTCCTACAATTCATGTACAGTTCTAACCACGATTAAGGTAATCCCGCCTCTGATAGACCCGTTTTTTGGAAGTTACTTCCAAAATACTCGGTAAGTAGATGCCAAGTCGCACATTATATCATTAAACCCCAGCGAAATAATCAAACAGTGCAGCTATCATCGCACTATCAGTCTTATAAGTCACGTGCTGAAAATTGTTTTTTCTACGAGCGTGCAAAAATGTCTACTTTCGCGCACGCGTTTTAGTTTAGAAAGTTTTACTTTTCCGCACGCGTGTTACTTTTCCGCACGCGTTTTACTTTTCCGCACGCGTTTTACTTTTCCGCACGCGTGTTAATTTAGATATGTTAATACGGCCTTAAAGTAATTATAATACATGCAATAAACTAATATTTAGATATTATTTACTAATTTATTTCAAATATATCTTATTGTGTTCATGTTTTAATGAAGTTAACGCGAGAATTCGATGAAATAAAATAATTTTGACATAATATTAGAAAGTCAAATCAGTAGACAATAACAGTGGTTTTGAATCGTCGTCATGGAAACCAATATCGTCGTCTTGCTAACCAATTATGCTGAAAGTTTGGTTTTGACAACCTTGTCAAAGAATTAATTTGTGTATGTATTTTCATATTAATTAAATTAATTGATTAAGATTTGATCATTTTTTAAAGACTCGTACAAAAAATATTGTTCCTAACGCTTGCAGAAAGTCTCTTTTCCGCACTCGACTGCTTGCCGAACTCCCGCTTCGCATCGTTCGGCAAACTGCAGTCGCGTGCGGAAAAGTATGACTTTCTGCACTTGTTAGGAAAATAACTATTATGAACACTGCACTCGAAAATTCAGAACACAATAGAAGTACAGCTAAGCGAGGCACAGTTTGGTTTCAGACACAACCTTGGAACCAGAGAAGCATTATTCAGTTTGTAGGTTATGGTAAGATGTAGAGATTTAGAACAAGCCGCGTATATGTGTTCTATCTAGTCTGAAAAGGCTTTCGACTGAGTAAATCATGACAAAACTATAGGTGTCTTGCAACAGATGGGAATTCATGACCAAGACCTCCTTATTCTCAAGAATTTGTATTAACGTCAATAACAAACATACGAATTGTTCAGAACACGACGTAAGGATTGGAAATACGACGCAGAGTGAAGACTGTGGTATATTTTATGGTTCTTATTTTTAATATCTACTTCGAATTTATCTTCAAATAAGCATTATATGAAGATACACGCATTAAAATCAACAGAATTAATGTCAACAATCTCAGAAACGCAGACGGCACGGTATTGATTGCTTCCAATGAAAAAAAAAATGCAACGACTTGTAAATAGGGTGACCGAAATATTTTATGAATATGGGTTAAAACTTAAAACTTTTAAGACAAAACTTGTGGTTGTCAGCAACACGGAATTACAACCAATAAACATCAGAGTACAATACTACCTATTTGGGTGCCAGCGTTAACGAATAGTTATTACATTAAACCGTAAAGTCAGATTAATACGCTGCTATATATTCTCCACAATTCTGTACTGTATGACATGAAGACAGAGACGCTAATGAAAAAATTAGAGGCCTTTGAGATGTTGATCTATCGACGAATATTGAAAATAAGTTACGTTGATCAAACAAGAAATGAAATAGTTTTGTATCAAACGAAAAAGAGCACAGAAATAACAAAAACATTAAAAATTACAATGTTTCGGCCATGCAATGAGACATCCAGAGAGGTACAACTTTCTACGCCTTATATTACACGGCAAAATCGCCGGAAGAAGCGGCCCAGGCCGAAGAACATCCTGGCTCCGAAATCTCCGGGAGTGGTATCAAGAGACCACCGCTAATATGTTTAGAGCTGCCGTAAACAAAGTTATTATTGCCCAGTGGCGGCCGGTCAGAGTCGGCAGGGTCGGCAGTGCCGACCCACACATTTATAGATATAGATTTTTTAAATATTTAAACATTTATCTGACTTTTCGGCTAGCCGTCCCTAACATCCGTAGCTTGACAATTTACACGTAAAACTCAGTGACGACGTAACAAGTCGATGAGCAAGCGAGAAGCGAACATTACTTTTCTCCGTGGGCAATAGAAGATACGGCATGGCAGGTTACGCGCCAAGTATGGCACATTTAGGTCTGCCGGTCGGTGTTTCATTTGGAAGCATGCATCGGTATAAATTGTCAAAAATAATCACGCCGTTTTACGTCGTTTAATTGATATTGTAATTTTTTTCAGTTGTCAGGAATTATCATTTAGTGGACATGATGGATCGAAGCATTTGTTAAAAATCAAAGTAATTATAGAGAATTAATAAAATTGTTTTAGAAATACCTATTTACTTTCTGATTCGAAGTGTATTCGTAGTACAGAATGAACTACATAATACATATAATCAAATAGTTAAATTTTGAATAACGTTGTTGAATCTGAGATTTAGAAAGCCATTTGCTTTTCACTGAAAGTAGATGAAACTTCTGATTATCTTGTCATTCATAATTATCAATTATTTTGTTCGATACGCGTTACGTGGTAATATTTATGAGAGGTTTTTAGGTTTTAGAGATGTGAGTAAAAGCAATAAGGCAGAATATATTTTTGGTGTTTTAAAGAACAGATTCAAATTTTTTTACACCAAAAATAAATTGGTAGGGCAAACTGGGGCAATCTTATGACGGCGTTGCTCTGATGAGTGGTGAATTGAATAGTCTCCAGGCAAAAGTTAAAACTATTGCATCACAAGCTTTATTTACTCACTATTATGCGCATATAATAAATTTAGTTTTACATGATACGTGTAAAAAAATAAAGAATATCGACTTTTCTTGCCAGTTTAGCTCACCTAAACGGATTACTGCTTTAGAACAAATTTGTTTCGAAAAAAAAAGCGAACAGTTTGTCAGACGCGATGAAATTTTAAATCTCGGTTAGTTTTATCTAAGCAGATTATCTCTTATAGTTTTAGTATCTGTAGCAGATTTTCGTGAACAGCTTTTGGAAGTTTTTGATTTTATTATCTAAGGCGATGATTTTGAAAGTGGCGATACCTCGATCCGTGAAGCAATCGGTTTGAGAACTTTATTAAATACTAATGACTCTTTCAATATTTTTTTAAATATTTTTAAGACAGAGTTTGCCCAAGATATTCCTTGTTGTTAAAAATCAGTCAACTGACATTATTTATTCTAAAAATAGAATACGAAAGCTGGTGCAAAATCTCAGAGATTTTCGTAATGATAGTAGTTTCCAATATATACGCAGTGACGTTTTGGATTCGCTTGATATTTCCGAACCACCCCAAAAAAGACAACGACATGATACATATTCTCGAAAAACGAGTAAGTATATCTTGAAATTTTGGATACTTACTATTATATGCAAATAGATACTCGTTTTTCGAATTTTGAAGATTTGCAAAGTTTTGACCTCTTTGACGATTTAAAATTTAAAAGTTACGTTCGCCAAAGAATTTCCAAGATATTTATTATTACAAGTTAGGTACTTAAAAATTATGCTGGTCCAAATATTTTCAGAAAGTGGGATAAATTGCACAATATGTATGTATAATTCTATGTAGTAAGTACTGCAATTCATTACAACAAACTGTTTATAATTTTCTTATTACCACCAATTTCTGCCTAAAAAAAAACGGGATTTACCTTGTCTCAAAAAAATCAACACGTATTGTCGAAACACCATGAAACAAGAGAGAATGTCAAGTACATCAAATAAAAAAAAAAGCAAAAAACAACAAAATCTCCTATGATGAATTAAGCCTTTTAGTTTGAAGGTATACCTATATGAGGAGACAAAAAAACCTTGCCGACCCTGTCTCCAAGGCCACGAGCCGCCATTGTTATTGCCAATATGATCGACAACGTTCGATAATCTCCAATATGAACAAAAATTCTAGGCCGGAACTGGATATACTTCACAGTCACAATAAAATTCGATAACCATATTTCTCAGTTTTATGGTGTATAATTTATCACTCATTTCAAATAGCATAATTAGATATAAAATTATATCGATTTAGGATCTAAGATGTCAATCAATTCAGATGGGTTTTTTAATCCAATAATATATTATAGAAAAGAATTTAATGCAATAGGTAAAATGTAATAGAACAAAATAAAATAGAATCGAGCAATAATATCCGTGTGAAAGTCAATGCTATGCATAAAGATTTATGTATGTCAATATGAATTTATATACAGGGTTGCGAAAAAGTCTGGAAACACGATAATTTCTCGGAAACTGCTAAAACGATTTTTATAGATTTTGGTGGGTTAGGGTCTTCTAATGCGGCCGATATTATAGCACTAATTACATTGTTGTCAGATCTTCCGTTCTTCTAGAAATCTAATGAACTTTCTTATTTCAAATGGAATGCATATTTTTTGCGTTTTGAAGTCCTTAAGAAATTCTGATTATTTTTCATGTTATATTCCCTATTCCTAATGCCATCATTTCGGAGTTATTACAACATGTATTAAAAAAAAATTTAAACAAATTATAAAAATCAACTTTTTTAGGCTCGGGTAGACATTATTTAGGTTCTTTGGATCATTGGCAACAAAAAAGATCTTTTGTAATTTTCCTCTAAAGTTAATTGTTTCCAAGTTATAAACAATTTAAAACTGAAAAAAAGTCGAAAAATAACGATTTTCTAGGTTCAAAACCACAAATAAAAAATATTATCTTATAACTAAGAAGTAAAATTTAATAAAAACTTTTTGGCTTGGTAAAAGGTATATTAGTTTAAAAAAGCCCCTGTAGGGCCACAAACATAGAAACAAAACGTTTTCGCTCTGTAACAAGAGCATCATCAGTCTTACAAGAACATGGTGAGCCAACCAAAACATACAAAGGTCAAAGCCTTTCAAAAACAGACTAAAAGTCTTATATAGATGCCAACATGGCAAAATCCAAAGGATGGATAAAATTCCTATGGCTACGGTCCTAGGGCAACATATGACTCCCACACGTGGTAAGTGGGTCAAAAGATAACATCAGGTCATTATGTTACAACAGGTTATGTTACGACAAGAAGTTACCTGTCACCTGTTGTAACATAATGACCTGATGTTACCTTTCGACCCACTTACCACGTGTGGGAATCATATGTTGCCCTAGGGCCGTAGCCATAGGAATTTTATCTGTCCTTTGGATTTTGCCATGTTGGCATCTATATAAGACTTTTAGTGTGTTTTTTAAAGGCTTTGACCTTTGTATTTTTTGGTTGGCTCACCATGTTCTTGTAACATTGACGCTCTGGTTACAGAGCGAAAACGTTTTGTTTCTATGTTTGTAGCCGTATAGGGTCTTTTTAAACTAATATACCTTTTACCCAGCCAAAAATTTTTTATTAAATTTTACTTGTAATTAATGATATACAGTCAGCTACAGGAAATTTTTCCTAGTGGATTTTTAACTAAGAAGTGTCTAAATTCAAGTTCAAACCTTATTTTATCAGTTACCAATAAGTAATTTGGTCTTATTTATTTCATTTTAAAATATTGTTTTTTAGTTGTTAATCCCATCCTCTCATATGCGCTTCATTAATAATTAAAAAACAATGTTTTACAAGAAAACGTGTCAAACATTCTTGCAGGGAGCTGATAGGGGAAGGTTTGAGCTTGAATTTAGGTACTTCTAGTGCGGCAGATTCGTGCAAATATTATAAGAATTGTGCATTTAATGATAGAAGCATATAATTTGGACCACATATACTGCAAATACAAAGGTTCAAATTTAGATACGAGGCCATCTCAGACTTTACCTTTTACAAAAATGGCGGGCATTCAAACTGGCGGCTGAACATATGTGACTAATAGCACGATAACTTTTAAACGAAAAGTCCAACTTCAACCAAATTTGGTATATGGGTTCTTTTTTTGATGTATAAGATCGAGCTTCTGAACCGGAAGAATCGGTTTACCAGAAGTTGTGGTTTTCCTGATTTCTTAGGTAAAAATATGTTGTTTTTTTCAATTCTTTTACCCTGTATATATTAATTTCTCAAAAAGTTAATATTGGCGTTGAAAAGAGAGTAAATATACTTTTTAGGAAGTATTTTGAACATTTTAGATATGTTAATTACCATGTAATCAATGCATAACTTATCTTCACATGTACCTATATGCGGCAGATTCGTGCACATATTATAAGAATTATTGCGCATTTAATGGTAGAAGCGTATAATTTGGGCCACATCTACTACACATACAAATGTTCAAATTTAGATATGAAGCCATCTCAGATTTTGCCTTTTACAATAATGGCGGGCATTCAAATTGGCGACTATACAGATGTGACTAATAGCACGATAACTTTTGAACAGAAAGTCCGATTTCAACCATTTTTGGTATATAGGTTCTTTTTTGATGTATAAGATTGTGCTCTTGAATCCACAGAATCAGTTTACCAAAAGTTGTGTTTTTCCTGATTTTTTTAAAAATATGTTGTTTATTTTTTCAATTCTTTCACCCTGTATATATTAATTTTCCAAAAAGTAATAGAGGCGTTGAAAAGATCGCAAAATTATTTTTTGAAAGTATTTTGAACTCTTTAGTTATATGAATTACCATTTAATAAATGCATAACGTATCTTCACATGTAGGTACCTGTGTGCGGCAGATTCGTGCAAATAATAATATTAGAATTATTGTGTTTTTTTAATGGTATAAGCATATAATTTTGACCACATATACTACACATACAAAGATTCAAATTTAGATATGAGGCCATCTCAGATTTTGTCTGTTACAAAAATATGGGGCATTCAAAATGAATCTGCCGCCCATAGGTACATGTGAACATACGTTATGCATTTATTAAATGGTAACTAACATAACTAAAAAGTCCAAAATATTTCCTAAGAATTTTTTATACTCTTTTAAATGGCGGTATTACCTTTTTCAAAAAATTTTATATACAGGGTAAACGAAGTGAAAAAGAAACAACATATTTTTACATAAAAAGAAAACAGTAAAAACACAACTTCTGGTAAACCGATTCTTCTGGTTCAAGACCTCGGCTTTACTCATCAAAAAAGAACCTATATACCAAATTTTTTTGAAATGTGACGTCTCGTTCAAAAGTTATCGTGCTATTAGTCACATGTGTATAGTAGCAATTTTGAATCCCCGCCATTTTTGTAAAAGGGGCAAAATCTGAGATGGCCTCGTATCTAAATTTAAACCTTTATATGTGTAATATATGTGGTCCAAATTATATACCTCTATCATTAAATGCACAATTGTGTCACATATCGGCTGCACTACTTCGTAGTTCCAAAAATAATATATCTTACTTGTGTTTTTTTCACTTTTATATTGTTTATAAGTCAGAAACGATTAACTTTAGAAAAAACTTACAAAAGACCTTTTTTGGTCCAAATGATTCAAAGAATCTAAAATAATGTCTATCGAATCCGAAAAAAAAAATTTTATAATTTGTTTAAAAAATATTTTTAATAAATGTAGCAATAACTCCGAAATTATGGCATTTAGGTATAGAGAATATAACATGAAAAATAATCAGTAGGTATGTTTTAAGGCCTTCAAACCGTAAAAAATATACAAGTTGTTCCATTTGAAATAAGAAAGTTCGTTAGATTTCCAGAAAATCGGAAGATCTAACAACAATGTAATTACTACTATAATATCGGCCGCATTAGAAGACCCTTTCCCCCAAAATCTATAAAAATCGCTTTAGTGGTTTCCGAGAAATTACCGTGTTGCTAGACTTTTTCGCAACCCTGTATGTATCCAAACATGTAAATTAATAAAAATATAGTATATATTATAATATAAGTAGATATTATCTACTACCTACATTATAGTATTTTATGATAATACAGTACGTAAATCGTTCTGCTGGACATAGGGAATACACATTGAGATCATTGTGGCAACTCCGCTAACCTGTGTTAGTTAAAACTTCTGTTCGAGTATGAGTTTGTGGTGCAATAGAGCTGTTAGAACGTATAAAATGAGTGATTTTGAATGCAAGGCAGGATGAATTATTAAAATTTTTAAAATATCTTCTATTTAAAAATTAATCTCCAAATTAAACAGACACAGTTTTCCAATTAGGTCAAAAATAGTTCTACTACAATGTCACGTTTTGACGTTTATTTGTGTCACCCGAAATTAATTGTCTATTTTGAGGTTAATGCCCCTTAATGCTAACAACCATATTGTGATTGAGAGAGCGAAGTTGCCACAATTATCTTAATATAATACAATGTATGTATTTATGTATCTAAATATATACAATGTATGTTCCCTATGTCCAGCTGAACGATTTACGCACTGTATAATTAATTAAAATAAAATACCAGACAGGCAAAGATTTTTGTAATCTTCATAATCATCTTCATCTTGTCCTCATCTTCATAATATTAACATTATATTTAAAATCTATTCGCGTAACTCAAACCGAAAGGTAGACGAGTACTGGATTAAATTTCTAAGTATCTAAAGCTTGCTTTTCAAAATAACCATTGCAGTATTTAAGATATCATTTTCTTCTTCTTCTCTTCAGCCCGTTTGCATCCACCCCTTGACAAAGGTCTCCCTATGACTTCTCCATTTTTCTCTGTTTTGTGCTATTTGGTGCCAGTTTCTAGGCATTGTTTTTGGGGTCTTCCTCTACTACGACTGTGCTCGCTTGGTCTCCAATGTACAATGTTTCTCGTCCACCATTCAATGTTTTGTCATGTCACGTGTCCTATCCAGTTCCAGTTCACTTGCGCAATTCTTCCAATTACATCCTCCATTTTCGTCCTGCTCGGCACGTCCTCATTTCGTATATATTCCCTCAGAAATACTCCTCAGAAATAATACTCATCTGCTCAGTATTTATTCTGCAGGAGTTATCGAAGGTGTTCTGGTTTGGGGGTGTTGTCTTCTTCGATCATTATTCTACCTATGTTGAGTTGAGTTGACTTAATTCAAAATATAGGCAAAATAGTCTTTGGTTTTTTTCGAAAAATTGCAATTTTTGAACCCTAATACCTTTTGATTAAAAAATAAAATAGCAATTCTGCTTACCGCATTTGAAAGTTCAAGCCAAATTATATCGGTTTTAGTTACATGCAGTGCTAAAAAGTATTTTTTATTGTCAAACAAAGCTATAAAAAAATACATAAAATCCTTTATAAAAGGTATATTTGTTAAAATCCCTATACAGGGCTACATCAAAGTCAGAACTAGATTTCGATCGGTTGACCGATCATCATCAGTGCAATCCTAAAATGTGTACAACCAGATAAAATGATGCAAATTATTTAAAATGTTTGACTAAGGTTATAAAAAGTTATAGGTTATACTCATTTAGAATCTACATGCTAACCACCAAAGTAAAAATATCTGGGTAAAAACCCTTTACAATTGATCCGTCATCGGAACATATGAAAAAGATGTGAATTATAGCATGGATGAATAAAATATCCAATGTTTTTCGCCCGAGGTACCAATGAGCTCTATCTGACAAGTTCACATCATGGCTGTACGGAAGCAAGTGATTTTGATAACGGAAATTCTGAATGGTGACATGACAGGAATGACAGTTCCACAGGAAGTTATAATTTCCCTGTTGTTTTGTGATATTTATTGTAAAATGTGTTAAATTAATAACAATAAAAACAGTCGTTCCCACTGTGGTAAATAGTCTGTAAAAATGGAAATAGACTTGATGTAAATGTTAAAATATTGTAATGGAGGAAGGAGGCAAACCACATTACACATAATACAGAAAACTTAATAAACATTATATGTGATATCTAGGGCTTAGAAAAGCAGTTGTGTGTTTATTTAAAGTTATCAATTATATTAGAATAATTGGAAGTTGTTATAGTATGTGGAAGTACCATAAAAAATCACTATGTGGGTGACAAAGGTGTAGAACTGTTTTCTGATCTGGGAGGGATATATAATACAAGCTAAGATACATGCCACCATTTCTCAAGATCCCTGCATATCGCCTGGAACTCTAAGGGTTCGACAAAACAGACTAATATATGAGACAGCTAACCTAGGGGAGAGGGGTGGTGTTATAAATTTATGAGAATATAATTAAAATGTAACATGAACGGGACCCAGAAAGAGTAGTGAGACTAGTAAATTTAGTTGCAGTATGATTATATGGGGTGGATATAATTAAATTATTGATGAAAATTTAGAGATGAAACGGTATATGTGGGTGATGATAGCAGCTGTTGATTTGTGTGTGTATAATTGGGTAGATGATAGTGGTTGATGGATAAAGATGAATAAGGAAAGAAAATCATTACGAATTGTGTCAAATCAACTGTAAATGTGGCTATATGAAAGCGATAGAAGTAATAAAGAGGTGAAAAGTACTATTGTAATTAAAAAGAAGTTAAGAAAAAAGTTGTCGATGAAGTGGATGGAAGTCCCGGTTAAACAAAACATGGCGTTTGACACAATTTGGGCTTTTTTGTTTTTCTCTGACTATTTCCAGGTCCTCGTACAAGTCCAACTTCAGAAAGTCTCTTTGTGGGATATTGTGTAGAAGAGAAACATAATCTGGGATGTTCAGAGTATGATTTTTCTCTTTGAGATGTTGTGAGAAGGTAGAGGTATTCTCTCTTCTGATGTGCTCAAGAGAGCGAGAAGCAAGTGATCTACAAGTTCTTCCTATGTAGGTGGCATCACAGTCAGAACATTGTAGTTTGTAAACACCACTACGATTCATATAGTTGATAATATCTTTGGTGTTAGATAGAGACTGTCCTATGTTTTGGATACCTTAAAAGAAATTTGAACGTTATCTACTGATCTTTTTATAATATTTGAAATATCCCCAGATAGTCGATCTTCGTAAAAGGGTATGGAACCATAAGTAGGTTTGGTTGTCAAATCCCCAGAAAACGCGGCATGTCGTAAGACCCTGAGCTGTCTTTTATGTATGAGCTTGCTTATGATGTGTGGATCGTATCCGTTGTTGAAAGCAATTTGACGTATTATATTTAATTCTTTATTGTAGTTCGATTGTGATAAGGGGATGGTTTCAAGACGGTGTATGTAACTATGAAAAGCAGCAAGTTTGTGTGACATTGGGTGGTTGGAAGATGATGGGATAACATGGTCGGTCTGTGTTGTCTGTCATAAACAAATAGTGTTTTAATGCGTTTTAATGCATGCTACCTACGAAATGCCTGTTAGTAGTCGCGCTTACTCTTTCGATTTTATATGGGACATGCATTGAAAACATTACTCAAGCACTATGTGCTTATAGGTTTGTTTAACAATAAAAAAATTAATTTTTGGGAATGCAACTAATCAAAAACCGGTATAATTTGACTTGAACTTTTAAATGCGATAAGCAAAATTGCTATTTTATTTTTTTTTTAGTCAAAAGTTATTCGGGTTCAAAAATTGCAATTTTTCGATTTTTTGAAAGTTCAACCGCGTTTATCTCGAAACCTATGCATCCTACGAAAAAACTTGTAAGAACATTTTTTGCTTTCGAATGGCCCAAAAAATACAAGAAAATGTTTTGTTCTGCGAAAAATCGCTATTACATAATTCCTCAAGTTCTTTGTCAATTAACAATCTTATCGACATCCGGATCAACTGTTACCCAAAAAATTCGTGTTCTACGGGTCAAAATACATAAAAAACTTGGGTAAGTCCATCTAAATAAAGGAGGGCGTTGTACCCCCTGGCAACAGGACTATCTAATGAGACCAACTTTCTAGTTATGCCTTCGCGTTTTCTATTAGTTGCAAACCAAACAAATGCTGAATAAATGTATAATTTTTTATAATAGAGTAGGTGGCCAGGGAAAATTTTCGGTTTATTTTAATCATAGCATATTGCAATCATCCGGGCCCGGATAGCTCAGGCGGTAGCATATCTGACTTCCAGTCAGGTAGGCCGAGATTCGAAACCCAGCGCCGGCGAGAACATCTAGATTTTTTTAAATGTCAACAGGCCCCAGGTTGATTCAGCCTGAATAAAAATGAGTACCTTGGGTTGAACTTCGGGTAATAATAGGCGGTTGAAGCTTAAGGGGAAAGGCGCAAAATGTCGCCTGTCAAAATTTTAAATGTGTTTTAAATGTATCCATTTTTTTCGAATCCTGAGAAAACTAAACGCAGAATGAAAGATTATATTATTACTGAGGGAAGAAAGTCCCTGAAAACATTTACAAGGTACATTTTAATAAGGTACAGGAGTAAAAATAAGAGATGAGATTTAGTTTAAGCCCTCGGTATCTTTCATTCTGCGTTTAAATTTTTCAAAAATAGCTTTAATACAGGGTATACAAAAATGCAGGTCATAAATTAAATAACATATTCTGGGACCAAAAATAGTTCGATTGAACCTAACTTACCTTAGTACAAATGTGCACCTAAAAAAAGTTACAGCCCTTTGAATTTACAAAATTAAAATCAATTTTTTTCAATAGATCAAACACTGTGTGAGGTTTCTTATTGAAAACGGATATGTGACATTCTTATGATAGAAGCATCTGAAAAAAAAAAGAATGTGTGTGTACTTTGTACGCACGTATGAAGTTATACTTCTACTACACATTATGTGATTTTTAAGGCAATACCAAAAATTTAAAAAAATAAAAGAATAAAACGCACATAAACATATTGAAAAATGCTACAAAGAAAAAATGATTTCTGAACGATAATAATTGTTGGCAAAAATTTTAAATACGCATTTTCTGAAAAAAAAATTTATATAACAAATATACTTACAATCATAAAATGCATAAAAAAATAAAAAAATAAAAACTTGCATCCGGAATCGAACCCGTGACTTTCGGGGCGCTTTGATTCTTAATCGAAGCCTAGACTCACTCGTCCAATTCCACATTATTTGTCATGTGGAAAAATAAGGTAACTGAACGTTTTACTGTTTGACAGTTGTTTTGAATATAATTAAATTATGTAGTTTAAATTTTGTGGAAGAAAATATTAAAATATAACAAAACAGTAAGAAAACGATATATTAGATGAAGATTGGTAGAACTTTTGTTGGTAATCAAATTAAGTATGTAAATCAAAGCATTAGATACCTACCAGATAAATAAATCTACGCCAAAAAATCATAATTTAAAAATAAAAATCGGAACTAATTTGGGATTTCTCTCTAAAATCCCCATTCTTGAGAAAATAAATGTACAGTAGAGCGTCGATTATCCGAACGTCGATCAACCGAACGACCGCTTATTCGAACTATCGACTCTTGCGTCCCGCACTCGAATACCGAGCAAGCGTTAGTAATGAACGCTTGAAATATCCTCAATTTTCTTCAATATTGTATCCAAAAATAATTATGTTGTTGCAAAGACTGCAATTTTTTGTTTAGTTGCTAGTTGTCATTGTCAAGATATAAACAAATATGTAGGTATATAAATATGGGTTTTATTCACTTGTGGATAAATATGTATGATTATAAATATGTATCAATATATTGTATTTCGATTATCCGAACAAATCGGTTTTCCGAACACCTATGTCCCCCAATTAGTTCGGATAATCGACGCTCTACTGTATTTCAACCTAATCCAAATGTATAGTTACAATATGATTATAATAAAAACTACTTACCAAATTAGAATGAGTTTTCCTTGTCCAAAATAGTCCAAAAGTACAAAAATATAGGTATATGAAAACTATTTGGAAAGGCAGTATAACTATTAACTAACTTTTGTTTGTTGTTTCTATTCACACAAATTTTAAAACGCAACAACCATAAATAATCAAACTACCGCTGTACCACAGCCGCCATATTGAATTATTTTTGACATGTCATTTGAACATCCAATCAGAACAAAGTTATAATGCGCATGCGCCGGAATCATAGGTTTTAACATATAAAAATTCACCATCATATCGCCGGTAAAGAAGTGTAACTTCAAAAAATTATAGTGAAATTTGTGTACCCCATAAAAATTTTATGGGGGTTTTGTTCCCTTAAACCCCCCAAACTTTTGTGCACGTACCAATTAAATTATCATTGTGGCACAATTAGTTAAACACAATGTTTTTAAAACTTTTTTGCCTCCTAGTACTTTTTCGAAAATGTTTTTTTTTAAATATTTTGAATATATTGTCAATCCACCACATATTTGTGTACTGTTAAGTACGATTTTAGAGACCTGGTAATAATATGAAAATTTATTTATAAATTATTACAGTTTGAGGTCTTATGTATCAGAGGATGGTAAAAGGAAAGGAAATGAATATGAGGAAATCTTTAATAAGAGCAGAGAAGTATATCGATCTCCCAATCAGAGGCGTCTCTAGCCCAAGTAGCGCCCATGTGCAGTTGATGCCCTGGCGCCCTGTGGTAGACGCGCTGTCAAAATGGAATAGTCGAATAGGTACCTACCTAGTACTAGTACATAGGGTATTATGTACGCTTATAATATAAACAAAAATCCACATGCAAATAGTGAAATATTAAATGATGTCGGGAGCCACTAGGTATTCACAGCGTCAGAACAACCTACCTATCTGTTAAAAATATTTAATTAAAAATGAACTTTTTTATCTATGAGGTATGGTTGAAAATTGGTTGAGGAAATTTGACAGGTTTAAGTACACTAGTAAATAGTACTTTTAGGAATAAAAACCTATAAATGAGTAACTATAGGTTAGATTTTTAGATGAATAAAAAATAACAGGTTTGTGATTATCTAAAAAAATAATAGGTACATAAAATGCACGCGGGTGTAAGTATAAAATTCGTTATTTTAAACCTATATTCTTCCCCTTCATATTTAACCCATGATCGTAACCTTGACTACGCATATCTGGTAATGTCAATTTCGTTGGAGATTAAATATTCTAACAAAAATTGAGTTTAGCCCTGACCAGTAGTGTCTGTAATGAAAAAAAAAATCTTGAAAATGTGTGTTTATTTCAGCCTTATTGCTACTTGCATTTAAAAGAACGTACCGTACGGCAACCGATATTTTATTCTTCGTGAGCAATACCTGAAGTGCAATCTAAAATAATTGAAAAATATTTTGATTGTTTTAATTCAAAAGTAATATTATGTAGTTCTTTTTATTCTTTCTCCCAGTAAATTTATTATTTCATTCTGAATATTATAGCCAAGATAATGAGTTAGGCGTGACTCAGAATTTTGAATAAGGGCAATATGTTCTGCAAGCACATTATCAAAATTAGAAGTATAAAAAATTACGATTGTCAGAATCGTAATTTTTTTCAGACTTTCCCCGTAAAGCCAGATATTGCCTCGCTAAAAGATGGATTATGTTGATTATTCGTTCAAGTATTGCCACCCAACGTTTTTTTTTTCTCGTTCAATTACAACTTGATTCAAAAAATCTACCGACTTGCCTTTTAAAATAATGGTTTTTAATGTAATTTGTTTCTTAAGACATGATCGGTGCCCTAAGCTTTTTTCATGATGCTCTAAAGCTATAGACAAATGCTGCCGATCTTTGTAACCCATTTTACCATTAAAAGGTGTAACATCAGTATGAAAAAGTTTACAATAAAAATAATAAACAGAATCAGTCGATTTAGAGAAAACCAGCCTAGTTCTTAAAACAGTTTCATTATTTAACATCTTTTTAGTATAATACGTATTTGAAAATGATCTTTTCGAACTATTCGAAGGATAGCGACGCTGTTTTACTTGTACCGGTCCACGCTCCATTAAAAATATCCTCTGTGTGTCGGATAAAATCTGTGGCTATAAGGCAAGATCATTCATTATTTCATCTTGAAGTATATTCTCCGGGAACTCTTCGGCACAAGAAGGTTCTTCGTCTTCTTCCACTACCAAGGAGGAAGAGAATATAGATGACGACGTTGAAGAGAGGAGTTCTGGTTTATAATTACCTTGGTTTTCATTTGCTCGATTGACAGTCGGGCTGGCGGCAATCTATAAATCGCGCTAGGTGGCAATGTAATTTTTAATTAATCGTTTTAAATCATATTCTATATTGAAACAAAGTAAACGACCCGCTTTTTGGCGCTCGGCGCCCCCAACATCCCGGCGCCCGTGTGCACCGCACACCCTGCACAATAGGTAAAGCCGCCTCTGCTCCCAATAAAAAGAATGCTGGAGATAGAGAGAATGAAATTACGGAACTGATGAAAACGTTAATAACTGATAATAAAAAGAAAGATAAGGAACCAGAGGATATAAAAAACATGGTAGGTGAGTTGGTAGGAGAAATGAAAAAACTCAGAAAAGAGAATAGCGAGTACAAAGAAAAGATTAAACAAATAATTCAAGAAAATGAAAATTTAAAAAAGGAAATGATAAGTATGAAACAGAAAATGGATAAATTAGAGCTAACTTTAGAAATCTGTCAAAAAGAAAGAAAGAAAAATAATTTAATGATGAAGGGTTTGCCAATAAGTACGTCTGATATGGAACAGCTTAAGAATGAAATAGGAAACTTTTTGAATAAAGAGCTACGAATAACGGCAGACTTAAATAAGGTACAAAAGATCAACGACAATATGTGCATTATTGAGTTTAGTAAGTTTGAAGACAAACTAAGAGTACTAAAAGCAAAAAGTAATCTTAGAAGTTATAGACAACACCGCGTATACATATAATCAGCGGCGGCCGGCCAGGTGAAGTAGGTGAAGGTGATCTTCACCAAAAAATATAATCAAATTGAGAAAAAAAAATAAAAAAAATATAAGTAGCATTATTATATCTAAATACTGAAATTAATTATAAACCTATTTTTTTTTAATTAATCCAAAATTTAAAAAAGAATTTTAATATGTAATCCAAAAATTAAAAAAGAATTTCAATATGTAATCCAAAAATTAAAACTGTAGGTCCTTGACGGTCAGATACTGACCTGTGTCATTTGACTTCTATGACTCGAGCAGAGTTAGATGAAGACGTAGATGAAATTTCGGCTCTCGGCTGCACAAGCGTCAACGGTTGTCATGGCAACGTGACGTCATCATATCGGCACTGGTAGTACCCAAATTAGCAAGTGCAGATGAATTTAAAAATAAGTCCGCCGTATTCACCTAGTAAAATTTTAGTTGGATGTGTGCTATGATGGGCAGTATTCGTTTTTTTTTTCGGAAGATGGAAGACCGCAAATCAGTTCAGCTGGCTAAAGGCTTTTTATGAGATTTAAATGATTTTGAGTTTACATTTTTAGCAGTTTTTATCGACATGTTTCATATTATAACAGATATTTTATATGACGTTCTTAAAAAAAAACGTCCCTAGATATTCATTTTTGTTTAAACTAGATAAAAAGGACTCGTCAATTAATACGTGATAAAAGAAGTGAATAATTTTTTAATTCTGTTTTTGACAAAGCAAGCACAATGACCGTTATTAATACTTTGAAAAGATCTATAGGTGTGATGATGGTATGAGCACGAATGCAAATTCTACCCAATTTTTTTATTTAATATATATATTTTAATGGAAATGGATTACATTTTCAGGATTGTGATGAATTAAAATTCTTTGTGAATTGTGATTGTGATGAATAAGCTTAGCAGATACAACAAAGTTTGGGTCATACAGTTTGATCATTCCTTCCGACGCTTTTCAAAATTTATTTTGAGTTTTTGCAAGTATGCAAGTCTTGACAAAAATATGCAAAAACTAAACCGTAAAAATACAGACAATGAAAGAACTATAAATGCAAAAAATGAAAACAAAATAAGTATTGGAAAATGGGGTTGTGGAATATACAAAGTCTAAATGGTAAAGAAGAGGAACTTATTGATGAGTTTGAAAACACAAGAATGGATTTTTTAGCTACCTCGACACCGTAAGGTACAAGAGGACGGCTTAAGTAAGTAAGTATAGTTTGAGGTATACTTTGAAAAATATTAAAAAAGAAGAAACATCTCGATAAAAGGTGCCTTATCTGAAAAATACTAGGAAGCAAAAAAATTTTAAAACACTGTGTTTAACTAATGGTACAGCACTAATAGTTTAATTGGAACGTACACCAACATTTGGATGGTTTAAATGCACATAAAATTTTTATGTAAACATATTAAAAAATAAGTCGCATCTCGATTAAAACGGGTTTATCGAAAAAGTACTAAGAGGCCAAAAAGTTTTAAAAACATTGTGTTTAACTAATGGTACTACAAAAATAATTTATTGGGACGCACATAAAAGTTTGGGTGGGTTTAAGGGAACAAAACCCCCATAAATTTTTTATGGGCTGCATAAATTTCAATACAATTTCTTTTTAGGATGTTCATGCCATAGGAATGCCACATGTCCATTTTCATTAAAAAATCTCTAATAGTTTTCGATATATCGGAAAAAATCGATTTTCATTTTGTAACTTCAAAGGGCTGTAACTTTGTGTGCATATTTGTACTAAGGTAAGTTAGGTTCAATCGGAATCCCGGTTAGGATCCCAGAATATGTGATTTAATTTATGACCTGTATTTTTGTTACACCCTGTATAATAGTCCAATCGGGTTAGACGAATAACAGGCCTAACCTTGCATGCCGAGCTACCCCAAATTTTATTTTTCTCGTCCTTGTGGGGAGTCAATAGTAGTGTAAACGTCATTTTCAACTTGTATCATTTTTTTTATCAAAACAATTTTTTTTGTACGGTCGATGTTTTCCTCGTTCAGTAGGAAAATAGTGACAGCTAGAGCATAATTATTGAATTATCTCATTTATTAGGTATTAGTTTTACGACAAAAATTTAATTTTGGCAAAAAATAGAGAATTGAATGTTATACAATTTTTATTTGTTTAATTTTTTGCTAAATTCAATACGTAAAAGGTAGTATCGTAGTATGTAAAAGCTAGTACGTATGCGGTAAAAGTGTGACCGTATAATCTATATCGTGTAACCACTAACCGTAAAAATATCTCCGCCATTTTCAACTTTTCGACAAAAAGTTTAAGGACTTGCAATTGCGATATCCTACCATTTTTCGAGAGAACTGGTGGCGGATTTCGAGGGGGGAATGAGGAAACTCCCCCCAACTAGGTCCAAAATTAAAAAAAATTGTTGAAACATAAAAATATATCAGCTGACATGACACTTAAACTATAGACAGACAAATTTAGCCAAATTTAATTTAATAAAATTAATTAAACTTAATGCATATTATGTTATTATTTATGTCTTGTGTAGCTTGGTTGGTGTTTCATTGGAAATTTAAAAAATTGTATAAAGTGTAATTATTTCTCTTTTTGTTGATGTAAAATTATGTGGTAAAGTTAATAATAAACGAGGTAATTTAATAATTATGCTTCTTCCCCCTTACCCCTTCAACTCAGAAAATACTGACCACAAAAAAATATAAAAAGGAAGTTGTAGGAAATTGCATTTTCAATAATTCAATAGTTTCTACCAGTTTTTTCGAAAAGTCTTAAATGGCGAAAAAATTTAGCAACAACGGTTCTCCTTTAAAATTAAAATAGCGGCTGACACAATAGCGGAATTCAGTATTAAATCTACAGAGATATTAAATCTACACGACTATTGACTTCCCGCAAAGTTTGAAATTATAAAATTTGGGGCAGTTCGAAAACGACATGAAATTCAATAATTATGCCCCTCCCCCTTCTACATTATTTTCCCCCTTTAACTCGGAACATATCGACCACACGAAAAAAATGTTAATAACAAATTGTAGGAAATCGCATTCGGAACAATTTCAGTTGTTATAATTTTTGTCGAAAATAAAAAATGGCGTAGATATTGAACAAAAACCTTCATAGATATTGCTATAAAACCAATCAAGCCTTATGCTCGCGCCATTACCGCAAACGTAATGCCTTAAAATTGTTTATAATATTTTCTACAAGCGTGCAAAAAGTCTTTTTTTCTACATGCGTTTTAGTTTGAAAAGTTGTACTTTTCCGCATTAATTTTCCGCACTGAATTTATATACATATTGTGCTTTTAATGCCCAATTGCCCTTCGCATGTGTGAGTTCGAAGATAACGTATAACTCAAAAATATTAGGTAAGTTTAATATAAAGTCAATTTTTAACAATTTTATTATTATCAAATACAAAATATGTAATATTAACTATATCTATTTATTATTTACAATGTTTATATTGAACGTACAACTGGTTGCATTGTGCAAATTAATGGCGGACGATAACAGATTTTTTGAGGTGGTGAAAGCAGCCGGTAGGTCTACCTCTTCATCCTCCGTAGTAACCGTTATCGGCATCGGTAAAGGTCGCGTCATATTATAATGCACGTCGCGTTTTCGGCACGTAGCGTTTGCAGACCGGCAATCGGACTGCCCATTCACATTATCATATATAGAACGTTTACGTTGGTTTCAGTTTGGTGCGGTGCAGATGTGTTTATTGTCACAACACATGTTTACATGACAAATTGCCTCGAAAACTACTTTTTAAATTAGACCGGGCAGTATCGTCGCCCCGGCTAGCGAAATTATTCCGATTCGATATTTTTAAACAAACTTACTCAAAAAGAAGTCCTTATAACATACCCACAGGGTGCCGGGCGGTACCGTGGTCGAAAAATTGTTTAAATATTTTTTTAAACAAATTCACAAAAATATTTTTTTCATTTCGAGCAATATTTTTTTAGATAAACTGGGTCATTCTGGGCAAAAAAGGTCTCCTGTCATTTTTCTCTAAAATTGATTGTTGTCGAGTTACATGCGATTAAAAATTTGAAAAACGCGAAAAGGCCATTTTCAAGGCTTAATAACTCGGTTAAAAGTATTATTATGAATTTCAATAAGTGACCAAATCAAGTTTCAAACCCCTTCTTCAAGGTCCCAAAGAGATTTTTGTCATTATTTTACTACAAAGCTGTTATTTTTAGTTATTAACAATTAGCGCTATAGTCCAACTGTATCGTCGCCCCCGTTAGCGAAACTATTTCGATTAGATTTTTTTGCACAAACTTACTCAAAAAGAGTCCTTATAACAAACACATCCACGGGGTCCCGGGCGGTGCCCTTGTCAAAAAATTGTTTTAACAATTCTTATTAAACAAATTCACAAAAATATTTTTTTCATTACGAACGATTTTTTTTTTAGATAATTTGGGATATTCTTAGCAAAAAACGTATCTTGCAAAAATGCGGAAATGGCCATATAACTCGACAACAATCAATTTTAGAGAAAAATCACAAGAGACTTTTTTTGCCCAGAATAACTCAAATTATTATTAATTTGGGTTTAATTAAATTATTAATAAAAAATTATTTTTATGAATTTGTTTAACAAAAATTGTTTAAACAATTTTTAGACCACGGCACCGCCCGGAACCCTGTTGATGTGTTATAAGGACATCTTTTTGAGTAAGTTTGTGCAAAAAAATCTAATTTCGCTAACGAGGGCGACGATAGAGTTGGACTATAGCGGTAATTGTTAATAGTTAAAAATAACAGCTTTGTAATAAAATAATGACAAAAATCTCTTCAGGACCTTGAAGAGGTTGTTTGAAACTTGATTTGGTCACTTATTGAAATTCATAATAATAATTTTTAATCGAGTTATTAAGCCTTGAAAATAGCCATTTTCGCAATTTTAGAGAAAAATGACAAGAAACCTTTTTTGCTCAGAATTACCCAAATTATCTAAAAAAAATATTGCTCGAATGAAAAAATATTTTTGTGAATTTATTTAAAAAAGATTGTTTAAAAAATTTTTCGACCACGGCACCGTCTGGCACCCTGTGGATATGTTATAAGAACCTCTCTTTGAGTAAATTTGTGCAAAAAATCGAATAGGAATAATTTCGCTAGCGAGGGCGACGATACTGACCGGTCTAAACATTCTGTATCAAATTCAAAAAAATACCTAAATAAACAACGAGGGGAAAACGACCTGTAGCTGTCAACATCCGAAAAATATTGTTTTCGAATGAACCGAACGCAGACGTAACGTGTCTTATACGCTACGTTACGTGTCTTATACGCACAATATGAATGGTTCAATTTAAAAACCATTAAATTATATTTTTCGCAAACGAAACGCTACGTGCCGAAAACGCGACGTGCATTATAATATGAGGCGACCTTAAATGTTTGCTTGTTGAAGCGGCAGCTGATTTTTAACAGGATAATATTTGGTTCGACATGTTGTTTTTTAATTCCATGGATTCTTCCAAATATCCCTCTGCAACCGACGTTGATTTCCATCCCCCCAATCTATTAATATTATAGGTCTGGAACCCGCGTATGAAAAAAAAAGTTAATTAATAGCAAGCTGAAAATTTGTTAATAGCTTAAGGGTGTCTAGTCGGATAAACTTTGATGTACGAGAACACTGGAACAGGGGCAATTTTAATTGTGAAACAGGTTAAAAATTTGGAGCGGACAGACCACGAAAACGGCACATTTATTTTGTCCAACTGAATAGACTTAAACTCTCCGAACAGAGATTAAACTCTCATGCATAAATCAGACTGCTATTTATCACCTGTCATTATTCCTGTCCTTTGACATATTTTACATGTTCCACTCATTAAAATGCCCATTTGGTGATAAATAGAAGTCTGATTTTTGCATGAGAGTTTCATCTCTGTTCGGAAAGTTTAAATCTGTTCTGTCGGACAAAATACATGTGCCGTTTTCGTGGTCTGACCGTTCCAAATTTTTAACCTGTTCCACAATTAAAACCTCCCCTGTTTCAGTGTTTCCGTACATCAAAACTTTGTCCAACTAGACACTGTTAAGCTATTAACAAATTTTCATCTTGCTATTAATCAACTTTTTTTTCACACGCAGGATCCAGACATATTAGTGATTCCTTCTCCACTGTCGGCCAACATTGTCGCCAAGAACTTCCGTTAACTGTGACCAGTATATAGTACCGGATTTTTAAGTTTCAGATATGCTGCTATTTCAGAAGGAAATTTACCAAAGATGTTTATCCCTACGCACTGAATGGTACAAACTCCTTTTTTGTAATGCAAAAAAAATCGTTTATTAGGGGTTCCAAGTTTTCGCAAAGTTGCGTACTTTCTATAGACAGCTACATATTTGCCATCGTTTACGTCATTTGATATTACAAAACTTGTGCTGGTATGATTTTTGGAGTCTGCTGTACTCACCAGTAAAAAATCCCCCTTATCCACAATATCATCTATCGTTATTTCCTTCTACGGCATGCGCCAGCTAATCCAAATATTGCAGCTACTTTAATCATTAAATAATATATCAGGAGTTTTAGACAAAATTTTTGAAATTTATTCTTTGGTGAAAATCCTTGTTTTTTTTGGTGTGAGTCCTACATTTTTTTTCTTCAAATGCTATTAACTTAAATTAGTCGCCTATTTGATACTTTTTCAATTTTTAATACTGCCTTGATCATGGAATAGCGTGACCACAAAGTATTTAGTTTGTAGATTTTGGATAGACTAATAAAATAGGCTAAAAACACTTCTTCTTTTAAGCTATTTACACTTTTTTCTTTACACCAACTCATAAAAATGTTGTATTCTCTCTTGTACTTGTTTGCTGATTTTTCCAGTAACAGATCAAGATTATTGACAACGTCGAGATTAGACGGGGGTAGTTCTTCGTCACTTGATGCCATCTAAATCACCGAATTATTTTAAAATTCGTAAGTAAAGATGCGTGGAAATTTTAAAGTGTGTGACGTGTTTTTTGACAATAATTGCTTGGTTTGACATCGTTGCTATGATTTTAAACTAGTAAAACCTATATTATAATACACCATTCACTATTGCATAACAGGTATTTAGGCACCGCATTGACTTTAATTCGGGATTATTATAACTTATTACCGTTATTTTTTAATTCAATTAATTGATTAAAATTTGGTCATTTTTTAAACGCTCGTAGAAAAAATATTGTTCCTAACTCTTGCGGAAAGTCTCTTTTCCGCACTCGACTGCTTGACGAACTCCGCTTCTCGTCGTTCGGCAAACTGCAATCGCGTGCGGAAAAGTATGACTTTTCGCACTAGTTAGGAAAATAACTATAATTTTCTCCATTTTATTAGGTACATTTTGCCGTAAAACTAATATTAAACGAGGTAATTTAATAACTATTATTATTCTCTAACTGTCACTATCTCCCCCATAACTGGAAAATATCGACAGCACGAAAAAAAATTGTTACAGAAGAAATTATAGAAAATCGCATTTTCAACAATAATTTGATTTGTTACACCTTTATCGAAAAGATGAAAATGGTGGAGATATTGAGCAAAAACGGCTATCGTTTAGAATCAAGAAGGCGCCTAACGCAACAGCGGAATTCAGTCGCGATTTTAAATTTCAACACTTATTGACCACCTAAAGATTAGAAAAATAAAATTTGAGGTAGCTCAGCATGCAAAGTCAAATGCTATCCCGAATGGACTATAAATGAACACAAGTTTATTATGGCTTACTTTCTAAAACCACTTACTGTAATTTAATAAAAATAAAAAACCTGTCAAAATTAAAATTGAGCAGATTTTTAGGAAAGCTTAAGTAGCTATCCAAACGAAAAAAGGGATTTCCTAAATAATAAATACTTCAGAATTACATTAAAATTCGAAGTGACGCTTCATCTAAGAAGCAATTATGTAACAGTGCGTTGATGGCATCACATTGCTCTTCGTCTTCGCTTATTGCTCTTAAATTCAATAACTCAAGAGTCGGATGCAATATCTACAAAAAAGTGTTTTAAATGCTTTAGTTATCTATTAAAAATATATGTTCGTGTCTGCATGGGTTTGTATTTGGATCATTATATTTTAAAACTATTAATTATGAATCGAATGATAAGAATGGAAAAATATCGTTTTCTTTATAAGCTACTTATTTGTAATTTCTTTTCACTGCTTATACAGGGTATTTAATCCACCTGTTAAAATAGGTGGATTTAAGCTAACTAAGAACGAAAGTTGATAATAATTGAAATACAGGATGTCAAAATTAAACTTTTATTTTATGTATTCTAGAATATTTCCTAACAGGCATTAAACAACAACACGAAATTTAGTAAACGGGGATTTTTAGAGACGAAAAATCTAAATTCACTACCAAAAATAATGTATTGCCCAGAGGGCGCCACAGACGTCTTTCACGACATTTCAGTTACTGTATCTCTATTATTTTCTATTTCTGGTTATGTTACTTACACAAAGATACTCCACTACTAAAGTTCCATATTTTTTATATTTAGTCTGCTCTCAGGAGCCTTGTTATTGCAGTGCTACATCCTCTATAATTAGCGGGGCTATATATTTGGACTTTTTACAGTCTTGGGTTAGATGTTTTCTAATGCATTTGACACCTCTTGGTTCCCTTTTGCAGTAATTCTGTATGTGCCCATATTCCTGGAGCCCTTGCATTGGGGCAGCAGTTTTGGTTTTCTATAAGCCTCTATTTGTACTCTTAGATTAAATATTTCATTAATAGTCCTGTCGCCAGGGGGGGGGTACAACGGCCTCCTATATTCAGATGGACTTACCCAAGTATTTTTTATGTATTTTGACCCGTAGAACACGAATTTTTTGGGTAAGAGTTGATCCGGATTTCGATAAGATTGTTATAAACATAGTACTTGAGGAATTACATAACAGAGATTTCTCGGAAAACAGAACATGTTTTGTATTTTTTGGATCATTCTAAGCAAAAGAGGTTCTTACAAGTTTTTTCGTAGGATGCATAGTTTTCGAGGTAAACGTGGTTAACTTTAAACAAATCGAAAAATTGCAATTTTTTAACCCGAATAACTTTTTATTAAAAAAGGAAATAGCAATTCTGCTTACCGCATTTAAAAGTTTAAATCAAATTATATCGGTTTTAATTATTTGTATTGCTAAAAATTTATGTTTTTTATTGTTAAACACAGCTATAAACACATAGTGTTTCCCGTGGACAATACATGCGTCTTAATGCACGCTACGTACAGTTGAGTACGCGAATCTTTACCCGTGCGTCATCATTTAAAGCATTCGATGATAAGTCGGAAATTGAAATTTACTAAACGCAACTGCAAGTCACTTACTGTCACTTGCTGTTGCGTTTAGTAAATTTCAATTTCCGACTTATGGTAGGGGAGTCCAAGCGGGGATTTTTGCAGTTACTCGAGCGCATCAGATTATCATATGGGGAGAAACCTGGTACCCTGCAGATGTACCTTTACCATATATTGGCTCTTAACACAGGGGAGTTCGTTAAGGGGGGCCCGAAAATAAAATATATCCTCAAAATAACTAGAAATTGTCAGATTAAGGTAAGGTAAGTTAAGTACATGCAAAAGAGTGTATATTTAAAAAATCTGACGATTTGAGCCGGGCGTAAGGAAATGGGTGAGTCCCAAAATTTCACAAGAAAAAAGCGAATATTTCGCGAAATGAATGACTGATCGAAAAACTAAAAAATATGTGCTCAATATTTTTTAAAAATCTATCGAATGATACCAAACATGACCTCCCACGGAGAGAGGTGGGGGCAAATTTATTATTTTAAATACGAATCCCGCGATATTTCGCGAATTGAACATCAGATCGAAAAACTGTAAAATACACTTATTCAATATTTTTGAAAAATCTATCGAATGATACCAAACACGACCCCCCACGGAGGTGGGGTGGGGGGTTACTTTAAAATCTTAAATAGAAGCCCTTATTTTTTATTACAGATTTGGATTCCTTACATAAAAATAAGCAACTTTTATTCGAACGATTTTTTCGAATTATGGATAGATGGCGTCATAATCGGAAAAAAACGATTGTCGGAAATGGAAAATTAAATTAAAAAATGGCAAGCGCCCACTAAAATGGAAAACTTTACTAAACTTTTTTTGGTTTTAGGACCTACTCTTCACAACTCAATAGATCCCAATAACGCTCGAGTGACTGCACATTTAGCATACTTTGCTCCCCTACCATTATCATCGACTTATTTCGGATGTTTTAAATGATGACGCACGGGTAAAGATTCGCGGACTCAACTGTACAAAATTGCCTCGCTTGCACTTGTACCTACTCTACCTACTCATTCGATTTTAAATATGAGATCAATGTAAACATCACTCAAACACTATGTGTTTATAGCTTTGTTTAACAATAAAAAAATAAATTTTTAGCAATGCAAATAATTAAAACCGATCTAATTTGACTGGAACTTTCAAACGCGGCAAGCAGAATTGCTATTTTCTTTTTTAATCAAAACTTATTCGGGTTAAAAATTGCAATTTTTCGATTTTTTTAAAGTTCAACCGCGTTTATCTAGAAAACTATGTATCCTGCGAAAAAACTTGACGAACATTTTTTGCTTAGAATGACCCAAAAAATACAAAAAATATTTTGTTTTACAAGAAATCGCTGTTATGTGATTCCTCAAGTTCTTTGTTTATAACAACCTTATCGACATGCGGATCAACTGTTACCCAAAAAATTCGTGTTCTACGGGTAAAAATACATAAAAAAACTTAAGTAAGTCCATCTGAATAAAGGAGGCCGTTGTACCCCCTCTGGCAAGAGGACTATAATGGCATATATTTTTGTTAATATCTTCATCTTTATCAAAGGATAACGTAAAAAGTGGAAGTGGCGTTTTATCTTTCCCGGTTAGTATTTGATTTACCTCCAGTATATTGAAGCCTTTGTTCTTTAGGTCTTCTAAAATTTGTTCAGATTTGCATGACTGCTGTAATTTTCTTTCAACTACCTTGATAGGTCTTGACTGTTTGTTTTCAAATGCAAATCATTCAATTTCCGTATTGATTAAGACTTCAGTTAGACTCCTGTATGCATTTGAGTGACATTGATTTTCATATTTTCTGCAGCCAACATGGTTGCTTGGAATTGCATCTTGTTTTTTTGTAAATAATCTGACAACTTGTCATATAATCTGACAAATCGCTCAAATAAATAATCGATTACTGTCATCGACCACTTACATTCAATCTCGGTTAATTCGTTTAATAATCGCGGCAGGTAAGGTAGATTTCTTCTTTCAGTTCAATAAAGTGTTACTTTACTGCCGCAAATGAGGGCAAACGAATACAATAATGTAATAACTACCCTGTATAATATTATAAAACCTTATATTTTAAGAAAGTCGACACCCAGGAGAATCCAAAAATGTAAAAATATACCATGTGTGCCTTTAAAAAAAGAAGTAATAAGCAACTTCCGGTATAATTGGAAGTAAAAAGTAGATGATAATTCAAAACCCCTAATTCAAATTTTCATGATTCAATTGCCCTCTGACACTTTATCTGTCTCACCCTATATATGTAGTAAGTTTTCTGTACTTATTATTATCAATATTTTCATGCTATCTTTACTCATTTCATTATTTTCTGTCCTTGTGATACTGAATTATGCGTGTTAAGTGATTTATTAGAGTAGGTACAAGTGGGATCAATATGAATAATCACACCCTAACTTTTTGTTAGCCACCCACAAAATGTCCATATCGGGAAACAGTCAAGTAAATTTAAGATTTTTGCTATTTAAATAAAAATTTTACCGATTGATTAAATCGACTGTAGTGTCAGGGGAGGTCCTTTCTCTCAATTACAGGCGGAATTTCATGAAACAGGCCCGACTGCACCATTACTGCATTCCAGAACACCAATATCAAGTAAGATATTTCCTTTTCTCACTCAATCTCGATAGCCTTGAAGGTGTATGTAGTATGCAGGTCATCGGAGGATTTTCTTTCTATCACGTGTGATTTTCATTTAAACTTATTGCTATCGAAGAAAATATACATGTGAATGTATATTACATTATTACAATGTATATTATATGTATTCAGGGTGTCCCGAAAAGATTGGTCATAAATATACCACAGATTCTGGGGTCAAAAATAGATTGATTCAACCTCACTTACCTATATACAATAGTGCACACAAAAAAGTTAACAGTCCTTTGAAGTTACAAAATAAAAATCGATTTTTTTCATTTATCGAAAACTCTTAGAGATTTTTTATGGAAAATGGACATGTGGCACTATTATGGCAGCAACATCTTAAAAAAACTAAAGTGAAATTTGTGCACCCTATAAAATTTTTTTATGAGGGTGTTGTTCCCTTAAATCCCCCCAAACTTCAGTGTACTACGTTCCAATTAAATTATTATTGTGGCACCACTAGTTAAACGCAATGTTTTCAAGGCTTTTTTGCCTCTTAGTACTTTTTCGATAAGCTAGTGTTTATCGAGATATTTTGAATATGTGTGTAGAATCCACCACATATTTGTATGTGTATGGTTAACTACGATTATACGCTGTGAGCTCGTACGTAGAGGGGATATTTATAAATTCGCGAGCGGCAGTAGTGACAAGTCTGTAAACGTTTACTGGAAATTTGACATAAATATCAAAGTGATTAATTTAAAATTAAAATTAAAAACATTAATTATAAAAAATATTGGTCAAAGCTGTGGTATATATTTTTACCTTAAATATACTTACGTTTTAAATACTGAATTTACGTTTTTTTAATGTTCCGTAATATGTAATTATAAATTAATATATTAATCTTAGCGCCATCTACACGATAATTGTGAAAGTATCCGAAGTATGAAATTAATATTTCATCAATAGAACGTCAAAATGATTAGCAAAATCTTAAAAAATCTATTACAATTTAATTATTTTTAGCGTTCTAATTATTAAGCGATAACAATTAAATAATAAATTTAAAAATTACCGGTGAAAGTTGAATTAGTAATCCGCTAGGAGCGACACCAGCGAAGCTCAGAGCATATAGACCTGTTAATAATCTGAAAATTTATTTAGAATTTACTTTTTTAGGTATATTTTAAAGTAGAAGCCGAATCTCGATAATAGGTGACTTATCAAAAAATGACTAAGAGGCAAAAAAGTTTCACAAAACACCGTGCTTAACTTATGGTACCACAATAATAGTTTAATTGGAACGTACACAAACATTTGGGTGGTTTAAAGGAACAAAATCCCCATAAAATTTTTATGTAAATATATTAAAAAAGAAGCCGCATCTCGATAAAAACTGGCTTATCGAAAAAATACTAGGAGGCAAAAAAGTTTTTAAAACGTTGTGTTTAACTAATGGTACCACAATAATAAATTGATTGGAACGTACAAAACAGTTTGGGGGGTTTAAGGGAACAAAACCCCCATTAAATTTTTATGTGGTGGACAAATTTCACTATAATTTTGTTTTAAGATGTTCCTGCCATAAAAATGATACATGTCTATTTACAATAAAAAATCTCTAATAGTTTTCGATATATTGAAAAAAATCGATTTTCATTTTATAACTTCAAAGGGCTGTAACTTTTTTTATGAGCACATTTGTACTAAGGTAAGTTAGGTTCAATCGAACTATTTTTGACCCCAGAATGTGTGGTATAATTTATGACCAATCTTTTCGGGACACCCTGTATACATTTGGGAGCAAGAAAAATCGATTCGCTCAATGAATTGTGGTTTATGCTTAGTCAGTTCAAGTTGCGTTCTTTTAATTAAAACAACTATCGCAAAAAGATATACACCTACCTGCACAAAATTCCGCGACCCTAAATTTTTGATTAAGTGTGATAATATATAACTTTATTATTTGTACTCCAATTTTCAAGATGCTTGCATCAGTTTGTAGGTACATGTATTGATGTCGTTTGTAATTATTCCGGTAACAAAATTTGGTTGCTTATATGACATTATACGGGGGTGAATGAAAGCGTTGTTTTTTCTCCTAACTTTAAAAAATTCTGTGGAAAAATTGGAGGGCTGATTTTGTTTCATACTCCTTTTGTATTATCCTGGGGGTATTACTAAAGTTTTGTTTTTTGAATTATACGAATATCTTTTTTTTTTGTAAGAGCTATAATAAAAACACTGCTTTAAAGGTTTATTTAATTAAAAATATTAAACGCACTAAAATTAACAACACAAAACAAAATTAACAACAAAACAAAACAATGCAATAGCGGCTACGTCCACCTCTTGCAGTAACGACTGCTCACAATCTGTTTAGCATCCAATACAGTTTTTGTTGTTCTGAAGCTACTCCCTTGTGGCATTTTTATAATTAAGTATTTTCTATGGGAAATAAGCAACAATTTTTACTAAAAAATGAATTTATTAACGTTTCGAAGCCCAAATCGGGTTTCGTTGTCAAAATAAAAAATAGTATTAAAATAAACAAAAATGTTGTTGCTAAGTAAAAAAATTCTTCTAATAATTTATTTAATCTGACTCATTTATATTGGCAATTCAGACGTATATTATACATTTTAAAGTAGAAGACTTTAAAATGATATCGCCAATATTTATGAGTTGCGTTCCTGGGACGACTTTACTAAAAGATAGTTCATTTGATTACATGAAATCAATCCCAACTCAAGAATATCCGTCGCAAAAAAATCATAGCAGGTGATCTGTCTTTAAAAAGACAACCAAATGCAACGATGACAGTAAAATTCTCGCGTTAGAGATTCCGTAGTAAATCACGAGGGAAAACCAGGAAAAAACCTCGTGATACTATCCCGACATCGTAAGTATTTGGTCTTACATTTAATTTACTTTCAAAAAACTAATACCAAATTCTGACTTTAATATGTTTAAATTATAAATAATATTAATAATTCATAGATATACAATAAGTAATACTTTACTGGTATTTTCTTTCTATTGACTTCCTCTTTCAGTATGGGTAACCACATCCTACTACATTCTACCGAGGAATTTGCAGCACAATTGGTTTCATTTAGCATAATTAGAGCCGTTTCTTTGATTTTTTTCCTTTTTACTATCTGATTCTTTCAGGACTATACTTGAATCTCTCCACTGAACTCTATGTTCATTATCCCATGCGTGTTGACATATTTGAGATTTATCAAATTCTCTATTTTTAATATAAGACTGATATTCACTTATTCTAACTTGATGGATATTCTTGCGTTGGGACTGATTTCATGTAATTGAATAAACTATCTTTTAATAAAGTCGTCCCAGGAACGCAACTCATAAATATTGGCGATATCATCTTAAAGTCTTCTACTTTAAAATGTATAATATTCGTCTAAATTGCCAATATAAATGAGTCAGATTAAATAAATTATTAGAAGAATTTTTTTACTTAGCAACAATATTTTTGTTTATTTTAATAGTATTTTGTATTTTGACAACGAAACCCGATTTGGGCTTCGAAACGTTAATAAATTCAATTTTTAGTAAAATTGTGGCTTATTTCCCATACAAAATACTTAATAATAAAGTTATTGTTATTCTTGCCTGGGGAATAGCCCGATATTCCCCTACCAGAGCCATAAAAATTTCTGGAGTCTATTTCTGAGTAAACAATTTTCTGGAAGCGTAGGATGACGGCAAATAGCTTTTTTTAATTCATCCCATAAATGCCCAAAAGGATTGAGATCTGGGCTGCATGCAAGCCATTCTAATCTTATCAATCCAACCTCTATTTTATGAGTCAATCAGTGTTTTTATTTACAAAAAATGGTACAGCTCTTACAAGAAAAGAGATATTCGGATATTGGGATATTTCAAAAAACAGAATTTTAGTGATGCCTTCGGGTGAACGGTCACCTTACAGGACTATGAAACCAAATCAGCGATTCTATTTTTTCACATAATTTTTTAAAGTTACGAGAAAATACAACGCTTTCATTCACCTCTGTATAATGCTATGTAACTAAAATTTTTTTTGTTACCGGAATAACACCAAACGATATTAATACATGTACCTACAAACTGGTGCAAGAATCTTGAAAATCTAACCACAAATAATAAAGTTATAAATTGTCAAACTTAATCAAAAATTTATGGTGGCGGAATTTTGTGCCGGTCAGTGTATATTATAGAGCTTCCAAAAAATAATTATCGTTTTGTGCAAATTGGCAACATGTTGTATTTGCCTACTTCTGTATTGCTTAGAGAATGCAGCCAACATTGTTACGGGAATTTCAAACTAAAGTTACTTTTCAACCGTTGATCTGTATGTGTACGAAGTTGAGTAAGTGAATATTTTACAAATGGATACTTCACATTCACCAGTGACGGCGGCCCAGGTAATTGGATAATTACGAGAGGGTTATATGTAGTCGTAGACGTAGTTGTATGTAGTCAGAGGATTGTCACCTGTCGCCTCCTTATGACGCATTCTGCAGCCTCAGGAACTTACCATCGAGACCAGGAGATCGGTAGCTACAGTCGACGACCAGGTAAGGGTCTGAGACGTGTAATGACAGAGAGGGATGATCGATTTATTGTCCTGAATGCCTGGTGGAATAAGCACGCGACAGGAGTTGAGCTTCAACAATCCTTGAGGAATGTTCGAGGTGTCACCATGGCTCAGTGGATAGTTAGGAGAAGACTTAAGGCTGCCACTTTCACTCCCAGACAAGCTAACACAGGGCTCAACTTGAATGTAGGTCAGAAACAAGCTCGATGTCAGTTTGCCCGAGAACACGTCAATTGGGACCTTGGCCAATGGAGCAAGGTTTTATTTTCTGATGCGAGTCCAATATGCTTGTTAAGTAATGAAAGAAGACGACTCGTCTATTGAAGGCCCCGAGAATAATTTGCTCAGTGCTGCAGTATCAAAAGAGTGATCTATGGAGGTGGTTCTTGTATGGTTTGGGGTAATATATCTTTATAAGGAAAAATTAGCTTATGTTCTTACTCGGTGGGGATCGCGGAGGGGATTTTACAGCGGATCGTTAAGTTACGGGTATTGTCCAAGACCATGTTATTTCTTATGCCGGCTACATAGTCGACGCATGACGATTAGCATGACGATTAGCATGATTATTAGCATTATTATTAGCATGATTATTAGCATGATTAGTCGATTAGCACGACTAATGCATGATAACGCTCAATCTCACACAGCGCGGATTACGAACGATTATAATATGTAATTGCTATTTTTTTCGTACTGGAAATCCCAAACACCTTAGTTTTCTCACTAAACTAAGTGCGAGGGCCCCAAAAACACAAAAATAATAAAATACTGTTCTGAGAAAGACAAAGCTTCATACTTTCACTAGAAACACGGCTTATCACAGAACAATCTTATTACAAAGTTACTTATACGATTATATTTACATTGTTTGAAGATGTAAAGACTAGTTAAAATACTGACATGTAAAAAGAGAAATTTTGTCCTAGTCGAAGAAGTAGAAATATTAAATCTATTTGGGATTTCTATACTGAAGTTCACATTCAGATGGCAGATTTACAGGGATACGCCTGTGCTTTCTATATGGCATAAATAACTACAATGTTGTCAAAGTTTTAAATCGTACGTTATGGGCAGTCTCCTATAAAAGAATTGTAATTTGAGAAATATTTATGAATGTAAAATGGAAAAATACTACACCATTGGGAACTTTTTTTTTAGTTTGGCCCTGTTTATTTTAAAAAAGTAGCAAAATTTACATTGGCAGTAAAATTGACAACAGTGTTATCCTATACACGAACACTGCCATATGTATATGACTTTCATTATACTCCCGTGCTAGGCCCAAAGGCGGTAAGTAACTAACATTTGAAAAAATGGTGGCAAAATCGATTTCAAAATTGAATGCTACAATTTTGGCCCGTTAGGGATTTATGGACTAGCTAATAGATTTAATGCAGGGATATATGCCCCAGTTTATTAAGGGAACCATTAATTATCTTTTAAAACAAAGTTTTATATAAAAAGAGGTAGATACCGCTAAAACGTTTTATTAAAACTTACTATAATACTAAGCCTATTAGCGGTATGTGGTTTACAGTTGTGATTGATATGAAATAAAATCTTTTCTGTGTATTAAAGTTTATTAAATTGAAAGAATTAAAGTACTATTAAATGTTATTATTTTGTTGAGCCACAACATGACAACAACAAATTGACAATATTTAGTTGTCGTTATATCTGTTTTCTTTCAAGAGTCAATAAATATATATTGGTTAATTAATAATAATGTTCCATTTGTGATTCAATATAGACAATTAAATAGACAACCGAACAACATACCTTGTGTCTGGTACATACCGAAAAACCTATTTAGTATTACAATGGTATTACCTCATAATTAACATTTTTTATAAAATCTTTTATAGTGCGTCTAATAATTTAGGCAAAACTGTACTTATACTAGGAAAAAACAGAATCCCTTCAGATTGTTATCTGCTGATGTTAAGCGTTTTAAAGAATTGTTGAACTGTGAATGTGATTGTAAACCATACTTTTCACTTTCTATTTTCAGCTATTATATTCTTAGCGACAAAGGTTCGCTATTTATTTACGACATGTTATAATAGAGTTTTAAGAGGAAACAGTAGCGATCAACAGGTAGCAAAAACGCGTTCCAAAATTGCGGCTGTAATTTTGAATATTTTTTCGAGATATTTGGCACACGTATTCGTAATATAATAAAGAATGGCGGTACAGAGCCCAATTTGAAAAATATATTAATATGTGGAAATTACTCTGTAATTAAATACAATATTAAAAAAACGAGCCTGTACCGCCATTAAGAAGAACAAAAAAATACACTTTCTTCAAATAAACTTTTTTATCCGATGCCTAGATTTTGTGTCATTTTGGAACTACTAATGATATAAAAAATTTTAGTAGTTCCAAAATGACACAAAATCTAGGCATCGGATAATAAAGTTTATTTGAAGAAAGTGTATTTTTTGTTCTTCTTAATGGCGGTACAGGCTCGTTTTTTTAATATTGTATTTAATTACAGAGTAATTTTCACATATTAATATATTTTTCAAATTGGGCTCTGTACCGCCATTCTTTATTATATTACGAATACGTGTGCCAAATATCTCGAAAAAATATGCAAAATTACAGCCGCAATCTTGGAACGCGTTTTCGCTACCTGTTGATCGCTACTGTGTCACCTTAACATTTTTATGATAGCCGACACCTACCCTAATATTATTATGCATTGTTATATTATTGGGTATTTCACAATATCATATTGGGTATTAAAATACCATTACTTAATGCAATTAGGGCAAATTTTAACATTTTATTAGTTGTATTGTACAAACTAGTTATATGTTATTATTAAAATATGATCACATTGTCTTTTACCTATTTATAATAGCATTGTATAACTAGACTACTAGATATTGTCTAGTTAAACAATGATAATAGCTTGTATATAAACAAAAAAAAATGCAATTAATGGGACTGCTAATCCCATGTACGACCAACAAAGGGTTAATTACAGAAAACTGTAAGTATGAAACAAACCTTGCGCCTGTACAGGCTGAACATAATTTTTTTTCACCTCTTGTAATTACTTTACAATAAATTGTCCTCTTTCTATAATATTGTCTTCAGTGGTTTCACCTCGTGTTTCACAACTCTTACTCGACTCTACTTGATTTTCTAAAAAAATCAAAATATTTTAAGTCTCTTTTTCTAAAAATGCTTGTGGACAGCGTGTGGATATATTATTAAGTTTTTAAAACCTAATTAAAAAAAAAGGAATATTTTTAAATGTGAAAATCTCTTACTGCCTAATTCAAGATATAAATCATCCACTTGGAGCAGAGTCATATTGTTTAGGACAACATAATTAGTTAATCCTTGAAACACTATAAACAAAAATGAAAATACATTTCAATAGATATAATAATCTTGAAAAGTTCTCATCATCCTCGCTAATTATTTCTTTTACTAACACAACTGTTTTAACTAACACAATAATTTAACCTTGTAAAGTTAGGCCGAATTTACTTCGTAATACTAAGGCGATTTGGCGGTTTCTAAATGTAGGCGTAGCATTCTTTAAAGTAGATTAGCGGTAAGTGCAATATGCTAAGGTATATGGACGGCAACTGTAGTAGATACCGTCAAAACGCCATAGTATTTAACATTTACCGCCAAATGGCTTAGTATTTTAACTTAAAAATGTAGATCCGCTAACAAAATTGCAATTTTATTTAAAATATAATGCTTTTACAACTCCAAAGAATTTATAAATATATATTAAATACCCTATTCTACCTAAAAATACAAAAATCTAATTTTCGATAAAAAATCAGTTACCGCCTTTGGTCTTAGCACGGCAGTATAGTAGCACAAAATGATTGTAATAGTTGGCGGTTTTAACCCTAGAAGGACCAAGGAGGGTTAAAAAGTATCCACAACATTGCAGTACATCCGATTTTCTAAATACTTTTTATCTTAAAATCTCAAATAATTAGTAGTTTTCGGCAGACTACTGCCTTATTAGAATTGGCATTTATATAATTTAATTCATTTCGTCATACTTTTATAAAAACTTGACAGTGGACTATAAAATAATCCCCTTGAATACCTTCAACACCATCCCAAAATGGAAAGGGACGATATCATTCACGTGTCAAATGAGCAAAATCTAAAAGAAAAATGGCCAATAAGTGGGCAAAAACAACCATAGTTTGTTCAAAATGCAAATATGTATGCGGTAAGCACAGCAAGAAGTCAAAAATATTTCTCTATCCTACGATGATGCCAATTCCACTGAAGCCGAAGACTCCTGGTAAATTAAAAATTCGCATCTTTTAACTGTTCTGTTAACGTCTAGGAATAATATAACAGTGTTATTTTTGAGTTAGTGTAAATAAAGCAGCACGTTTTTGATTAATTTATGTGTGAACTGCAGGAGATACTATAGAGCTAAAAGAAGATATCGCACCCTCAGTAATATAAGGGCTTAACTCAAAATTTGTGTTAACTGTGATTTTACATGATACGGACACAAAATGAAATTCTCTACCGGTTAGCGTTGACAGAGGGAGAAAAAGAACATGAATAGTTCGGTAAATATATTTGTGCCTCTCTCTCACTCTCCCCGGCCACCTCTGGTTTTTACTGCTACAAGGAAGCAATCAGTAACATGTTTTTCTATGACGAAAATCCTGGTTAGTTTGTGTTTTAACATTTTGTATTATATAGAATAGTTTTTAGTTGAGCCGTTATATTACGCAAAATATTATAAATAAATGAGTCTAATTCATAATAGACCGCCATTTTGCATAAACAGTGACAGGGCATTAATAATATAAGGGATCAAACTTAAACAGTTCCTTATTTCTGTTATGTTTTTTTGTACTATATGGGACTAACTTGAAAGTATTTTTTTCAATTACACATAATTAATGGAATTTATTTATATTAATTTTTTTTTCTCATTACTATTTATAGTGCAAATATCAAATAACAAATCTGCCAAAATTCACCTTTATAACTTAAATAATAAGCATGTTATTTGAAAAAATAGCTGTAATTTTTGAAACCAGAATCTTTTAACGCGATTTCCCAAAAATCAACTTTTTTGAATTGTGCCTCTATATTACTGAGGGTGCGATATAGAGAATCAGTTGCAAACTTTTCTTGGAACAAAGTGTGAGATAAAAGAGATAACGAAACTGAATAAGAGAATGTGCAAGTTAGAATTGAGTACATATAATGATAAAGCAGACATAATGAAAAATAAGAACAAGTTAAGACATATTAAAGGAAGAAAACTTTTTATTGATGATGACCATACGATACAAGAAAGAGAGATTCAAAAACAACTAAGAGAATATGCAAATGAACAGAGACAAAAAGGTAATGTAAAAGTTAAATACCAGAAGATCATTATAAATGATGAAATATGGAAATGGAATATGGAAACTGAAACAATTGAAAAAGAGAGCAACAGAGCTAATCCAAAAATCTAATAAAAGCAGAGGCGGACAAAATGATGACAAATTCGGCAATGAAAACGGAAAAAGAAATGGAACTGAAAGTTATAGATAAGAAAGGAGTTAGAATTAGTAGAAACCCTTAGCAACACAAACTATGCTGCAATAGCCATCACTGAGACAAAAAAAAAAAGGAGCTGGGACACAAATAATAGGAGATGGAAATCTATTAATATACAGTGGTGTAAAGGAAACTGAATGGGCCAGAGCAGGAGTAGCCTGTTTGATACCCAAAGATAAAGTAAAAGGTATAATAAATTGGGAGTTCATCAATGAGAGAGACTATTGAAAGTATCAATGAATTGTAGTAAAAGCGATATTATAACTTTGATTGTAATATACGCACCTGGAGAAAGTGACAAAGCAAACGACAAAAATCAATTTTGGGAACAACTACAGCAGACAGTAGAAGACTATGAGGGAACACTCATAATATTGGGAGACTTCAATGCTAGAGTGGGAAACGAAAACATGAAATGGCAAGGAGCTACAGGTAGTCACGGAGAACACACAATTAATAAAAACGGGAAAAGATTTCAACACTTTCTTTGAACACAAAGAAATACACAAGATAACAAGAATTAATAATGCCCCAGCGAAATGAAAAATCAATAATAGACTTCATAATTATTGTTCCTCGAGAAAAAAGGAGTAAAATTAAAGATGTCAGAGTGAAAAGAAGCTATGATATAGGTAGTGACCATTATCTACTAGAAGAAGTCTTCAAGAATAACAACAAAGTCGAGGACCGAAGACAGATACAAAACAAAAACTATAGCGGAAGAATAAGAACCTATAAGCTGAGAAACTTGCAAACAAGAAATGAGTATATAGAAAAAACAGAAAAACAGTTTGCAAGGAATGAAAAGAGAAGACAAAGTAGAAATGTGGAAGAAAAGTGGATCAGATTTAAGGCAATACTATTAGAAAGAGCAGGGCAAATTTGCGGGTATACCAGAAGAAATAATCATAAAAAGCAGACAAGCTGGTGGAACAACGATATTAAAAAAGAAGTCAAAGAAAAGAAAAGGCTATGGAAAATGTACATACAAAAAGAAATCAAGAGGCATACGATAAATACACAGCGCAGGAACAGCGCAGAAAAGTTAAAGTAAGGATAAAACAAGAAAAGCAGAACGCCTGGGAAGAATTTGGAAGAACTATGGAAGAAAATAATACCCAAAATACAAAATTATTTTATAGAGTATTAAAGAATATGAGAAGTAAAACGGAAATTAAACTACAGCAGATAAAAGATAGAAACGGAAATATAATAACTGAAAATGAGCCCATTATAGAAAGGTGGAGAGAATATTTCAAGGAACTTTTAAACAATGAAAATACAACAGCAGAGAATCACACACAGATAACAGATGAAACACCTGAAAGAGGGCAAGAAGACGTTTATGAAACTAAAATAAAGATAGAAGAAGTTGAAGATGCACTAGAAAAACTAAAACTTGGTAAATCAGCAGGAATCGACGGAATAGATGCTGAATTATTGAAATATCTTGGACAACAGGGTAAACAAGAATTACATGACCTACTAAATTTAGCGTGGACAAACAAAAAAATCCCAGAGGATTGGAACATTTCAATAATACTGCCTATACACAAAAAGGGAGACACGAAAGAGTGCAGTAATTATAGGGGTATATCACTTCTCTGCTCAGCGGTGAAAATCTACGAAATTATCCTAGAAAAGAAACTACGAGAAATAGTTGAGCCTCGACTGGCGGATATACAAAGTGGATTTAGACCATCACACAGCGTACAAGATCATATATTCACACTACAGCAAATTATTGAAAAAACACTGTTAAAAAACTATACACTGTACCTGGCGTTTTTAGATATAAAAAAGGCGTTTGACATGGTCAATAGAGAAGGAATATGACAAAGCCTGATAAACAAGGAAGTAGATGAAGAACTTGTAAGTCTAATAAAGAGTTTGTATGTCAACACAAAAAACCAGGTCAGGACAAGTACTTCATCTCCGGCGAATTTTCTAATAACGACGGGGTAAGACAAGGTGGAGTGTTGAGTCCACTGTTATTTATTTCCGTTATGGATGAAGTTATTCAAAAATGTGTTGGAAAAAAACTAAAAAATGCGCTATAGGGTATAGAAATTTGCAACAAATAAAAATTGAAGCCTGTGCATTTGCTGATGACATTGTATTAGTTGCAAGAACTGAAAAGGCCCTCGCAGATAACATTAGAATCTGGGTTAAAGAACTAAAAAACTACAACTTAATAATAAATATGGAGAAAACTAAAGTAATCACAATAGCCAACAAAGAAGCAACTGTAAATATTGAAATCGAAGGGCAAAAATCGAGCAAGTAGACCTCTTTAAGTATTCGAGAATAATGTTAAACAACAAAGGTACACAAGAAGATGAAATTGAAAACAGAATAAAATTGGCAACGAGAACTTATTATTCACTGTATAAAAATTTCCTAAACAAAAAAGAAATATCGAGGAAAACCAAAATGATAGTATATAAAACTGTATATATGCCAATTACAATATATGGGGCAGAAAACTGGGTACTTAATGACAGACAAAGAAAAAGATTACAAGCTACAGAAATGAGATACTTAAGAAAAGTGGTGGGAGCAAGAAGATTAGACAAAAGAAGAAACGAAGATATAAGACATGAATTACAGGTAAAATCGCTCAACGAAAAAGTTGAAGAAAAGAAGTTAAAATGGGCTGGACACATGATAAGAATGAGTGGTGAGAGACAAGTGAAAATGACATGGGAAGCCAAAGCCAGGGCCGGCGATAACGGGCCTGCAAGGGATGCACTGCAGGCGGGCGCCCCTGCTTGGGGGCGCCAAATTGAGCTTTTTTCTGCTGGTGCTATACAAAATACTAATTTAAAAGAGACCGAAGGGCGCCTATGCCAGTTTTGCAGGCGGGCGCCTTATACCCTAGCGCCGGTACTGGCCAAAGCAGTGGGTAAAAGCACAAGGGGCAGACCAAGGAAAAGCTGGAACACTAGTGTAAACGAAATACTCAAGAAAAGAGGAACATCGTGGCAAGAAGCAAAAGTTTTAGCAGCAGATAGGAAGAAGTGGCGTAAATTTGCAGAGAGTATTATATAAATGAGGAATCCTCGACACCTAATGGTAAAAGAGGCAACCGATTATGTATGTATGATGTTATGTGTGGACATTTATTGACCTTCCTTGGTCCTCGCTGTTTCTACTAAAAGGTTGGTCCTGCGAGGGTTAAAATAAGATTCTTTAAAGGAAGTTTTATACAGGAAAATTCTAGGATTATCCTTTTTAGCTTTAAATATTTAAACATCACTTAACTTAAAGACCTAAAGTAATACCTAAAGTCGAAATGAAAAAAACTTTGTACACTCTTACTTTGTGCCTTGTTTAACCTTCCGTGACTAACATTCGGTATGTCAGACGGACCACTTAGAGTTTTTACTTATCCAAATTGTTCGTTATGTATCTTCGCCGCCATCAATAGCTGCCTGATTCAGGTGCCTGTTTTTAGTGTTGAAGTTTGAGTTTTCAATGTCAAGTGATTATGTAATTATCGTGCACGTGACATACTCGATGAAAAAATTATATATATTAACGAAAAAACGTACGAACAAGTGCTAATAAGTTAGTAACCCAATAATTGTCAGGAGTAAAAGGTGAAGCTAGGTACAAAAAAAAAAGAGTGGAAAAATTGAGCTTGTTTTTCACAAATGAGGTGTTATATAATAAATTGTTTTTATTTTCTTTGGTATTTTGCTAATGTTTAAGAGGCTTAATAAATTAAAAATAAGTATCATTCTTGTTAGTCTAAGAGCTAGTGAACCCTCCGACTAACGGTCGTCCTGTAAGGCTAGAAATTTTTCTAGTGATAAGTCATAGCACACCAAGGCTAAAAACCATGACCTGGCAGGCATCAGCGGTGCACGTGTATCTACCAAGTGAATCGAAAAGTGCAAATTTAGGATGTAAAATAAACTTTCTCCTGTAAGGTTTAAATTTAAGTATGTGTTTGAGAAAGTCATTTAGAAGAAATATGTACAATGACAGGCGATTCTGAAGATCATAAGACCTTGCAGGCGAAGGGAAAGATTAGGAGTTTTTCCTAATTTCCTACAAATTTTTTTTAGGTTTGTTGAATCATTACAAACAGAAAAGTTCTTCAGTGATTTTTCTCTTAAGTTAATAGTTTTTGTTATATAAACGATTGAAAATTTTGAAAATTGCGGTATCGGCCATTTTTAACTCTAAATCGGACATTTATCTAAAAATTTCAATGTTGCCAAGATACGTAGATATTCTTTAAACGTTGATTGATGAAATCCCGAAGAGTTTTTTGCAATAAAATATCGAAAACCCCTTTGTTCTGTTAATTGCTAATCAAGCGGGCGCGACATTGTAGTATAAGTGAGGACGTTTGAGTTTGCATAAATTCATTATCTCGAGAATGGGCAAATTTCAAGAGAAATCCTCAGACAGGTCGATTTTTATTTTTGAATTAGGACTTTTGGCATATATATAATACCAGTGACGTCATCCATCTGGGCGTGATGACGTAATCGATGATTTTTTGAAATAAGAGTAGGGGTTGTGTGATAGCTCATTTAAAAGGTTATTTAATTCTCTAGTCAGTAATATAAACATTAACATAATTATTTATACAGGGTGTACAAAAAAAAATGTTTCTTCGATTTGCCAAATTTAATCAAAATTAATTTAATATTAAAAATTTTTTTGTACACCCTGTACAAACAATTATGTTAATGTTTATATTATTGAATAGAGAATTGAATAACCTTTCAAATGAGCTATCACACAACCCCTACTCTCATTTAAAAAAATCATCTATTACGCCATCACGCTCAGATGGATGACGTCACTAGTATTATATATATGCCACAAAGTCCTAATTTAAAAATAAAAATCAATCTGCCTGAGGATTTCTCTTTAAATTTGCCCATTCTCGAGATAATGAATTTAAGCCAACTCAAACATCCTCACTTATATTCTCCTTTTCATGAACATTTTTCAGTGCGTCACAAATTATAGAAAAAAAGGTAAGTCCGTGATAATACACATTTGTGACGTTTATTCTAACGTGACATTTTAGTTAAATCTGACAGTTGTCAAATTTTATTTTCAATTTGGAATACAACCAAATCAATTTTGTCTATTGCATTTATAAAATGGTATTTTCTTTCATTTGTGTAGTCTTATAAATTGTACAGATTATATTGATAATATTATTATTTTATTTAATATATAATTCTTTTTTGATTATAGCGCCATCTATCGACAACTAGAATAATCACCGAACTAGAATAATTACCAAATTATTCACAGACGTGCCTTTTTTTCTGTCACATACAATTTAATGCGTTAGAGAGAAATCGAAAAACTGTGACGCACTGAAAGATGATCATGAGAAAAAGAATACTACAGTGTCGCGCCCGCTTGATTAGCAATTAAAAAACAAAGGCGTTTCCGATATTGTATTGCAAAAAACTCTTTGGGATTTCATCAATCAATGTTTAAAGAATATCTATCTACCTTGTCAACTTTGAAATTTTTACATAAAGTTCCGATTTAGGGTTAAAAATGGCCGATTTCACAATTTTCAAAATTTTCAATCGCTTATATAACAAAAACTATTAACTTAAGGGAAAAATCACTAAAGACCTTTTCTGTTTGGAATGATTCAAAAAACCTAAAAAAATTTGTAGGAAATTAGGAAAAACCCCTAATTTTTCCCCTCGCCTGGCAAGGTTTTATGCTCTTCAGAATCGCCTGTCATTGTACACATTTCTTCTTAATGACTTACTTAAACACATACTTAAATTTAAACCTTACAGATGAAAGTTTATTTTAGCCCCTAAATTTGCACTTTTCGATTCACCTGGTAGATACACGTGCACCGCTGATGCCTGCCAGGTCATGGTTTTTAGCCTTGGTGTGCTATGAATTATCACTAGAAAAATTTCTAGCCTTACAGGACGACCGTTAGTCGGAGGGTTTACTAGCTCTTAGATTATGTCGAATTTCACTTCAAGGAGTAAACACAATGGCTTGAAAGTGTGTCAATGGAAACATTTTTTTATGTCGGTTTCTGACACCGATGTTAGCTTTAATGTTCAGAAAACCTATGTTTGATCTAACTGATTCGGCTGGAACGTCTATCTTTCTATTGTAGACGAGAGGGGGTATTATGGAATACCATTTACAGTTTTAAAAGTAACTTACTCTTTTTTTTTAATAAAAATTCCCAATATAATCATGACTCCATACTACAACTTATTGCAATGAACTATCCACTTTAAATGAAATGAAATATATATGTTGTTTTTATAAATATATTTATTATAAAAAAAAAAGAGGAGGTTAATATGAAATGGTCGGGTAATATGGAATACGTGTTTTAGTCATTAAAAAAAATAGAATGTATAAAACATTAACTGAAAAGAAATATTTTCACCTATAAAAACCATATTTTTAAGATTATATGCTAGTCATGACTGCTTCTACTCTATTTACAAAAAGTACACACATAATCTTCTTTCTCTGTTCAACTACAGTCAATGTGGGCCCACAAAGAACAATTTGAATCCAAATCTCTCCTCGTTCACTTTCGGAGAATTTTCCATTAGAGAAGATACATTCAGAGTCTTTGTTTTCTGGTTCCATTCTTCTATAAATACCTACTATTCCATAATAACCGACCAAGCTGTGCAAAACTACACTTGTTTTACTTTACATTTTGATTAACCTTAATGTTTAAATCAAATGTATAGTAGTAGATTAAAATGTTTAAAAAATAACCTGCAAAAACTTTTAAAGGTCACAAAACAAACTTTTTTCTGTAGCGCGTTGTACAGCAACAACAAGCGGTCAACTCTGGCTGCATAATATAATGGGAATATTATTCGGTAATTCATGGTATTTTCACACGATGGCAGCACCTAACAGAGCTGTAAACTCGGTATTCCATATTTCCCGACTATTCCATAATATCCTCCTTTTCTCTACATTTCATAAAAATGTACTCGAGAGTTTCGGAGGTGTTTAATTCAGATTTTTATCCACTGAGAAAGTTGGGCTTTTCTTTTTCGCGGTTTCTTCTTACGTTCTTCTTCTTCTTACATTCTAAGTGAAATATAAGAAAAGTAAACCTATACTGACAGTAATGTTGTACGTGACATACTCGATGAAAAAATATTTATTTTAACGAAAAAACGTGCGAACAAGTGCTAATAAGTTAGTAACCCAATTGCCAGGAATAAAAGGTGAAGTTAGGTACAAAAAAACAGCAGTGGAAAAATTGAGCTTGTTTTTCACAAATGAGATTTTATATAATATATTGTTTTTATTTTCTTTGGTATTTTGCTAATGGTTAAGGGACTTAATAAATTAAAAATAGGTATCATTCTTGTCTAATTTCACTCCAAGGAGTAAACACAATGGCTTGAAAGTGTGTCAATGGAAACATTTTTTTATGTCGGTATCTGACACCGATGTTGTCTTTAATGTTCTGAAAAGCTGTGTTAGTTTCGGAAGGTTAACAAAATTAAAAGCATTGTTATTTGTTATTTCACCGCTCTTTGCTATATTAACCTGTCCCATCAATGCCATTATGTAGTCTCGCTGCTTGGAAATGTCTTCCAAATCCCATTGTAACTTTAAAAACGCTATTCTCTCTTCTTCTGTGAATTTCCGGTACATGTTTGCCTGCAATTTATGATGTCACGCGGCTCTTTAACTGATCTGGCTGGAACGTCTATCTTTCTATTGTATAGGAGAGGAGGATATTATGGAATACCATTTACAGTTTTAAAAATAACTTACTTTTTTTTAATTAAAATTTCCAACACAATCATGACTTTATACTACAACTTATTGTAATGAACTTATCCACCTGAAAGAAATGAAATATTTATTTTGTTTTTATAAAAATATTTATTATTTATTATTTTTAAGTGAAGGTTAATATGAAATGGTCGGGTAATATGGAATACGTTTGTTTCACCACTCTTTGCTATATTAACCTGTCCCATCAATGCCATTATGTAGTCTCGCTGCTTGGAAATGTCTTCCAAATCCCATTGTAACTTTAAAAACGCTAGTCTCTCTTCTTCTGTAAATTTCCGGTACATGTTTGCCTGCAAACGGCTCTTTAGTTGATCTGGCTGAAACGTCTATCTTTCTATTGTAAAGGAGAGGAGGGTATTATGGAATACCATTTGTTCATACTACAACTTATTGCAATGAACTCTCCACTTGAAAGAAATGAAATAATTATTTTGTTTTTAAAAAATATTTGTTACAAAAAAAAGTTAAAAGTGGAGGTTATTATGAAATGGTCGGGTAGTATGGAATACGTGTTATAATCATTGAAAAAAAAAATACAATGTATAAAACATTAACTGAAAAGAAATATTTTTAACTAAAAAAGCCATACTATTAAGGATATTTGCTAGTCATTACTGCTTCTACTCTATTTACAAAAAGTACAGACATAATCTTCTTTCTCTGTTCAGCTAGAGTCAATGTGGGCCCACATAGAACAGTTTACACATTGAATCCAAATCTCTCCTCGTTCATCTTCGGAGAATTTTCCATTAGAGAAGATACATTTGTTTTCTGGTTCTTTAGCTAGCCATTCTTCTATTAACACTTACTATTCCATAATAACCGACCAAGCTGTGCAAAACTACACTTCTTTTATTTTACATTTTGCTTAACCTTAATGTTTAAATCAAATGTATAGTAGTAGATGAAAATGTTTAAGGAATTACCTGCAAATACTTTTAAACGTCACAAAAAAAGCTTTTTTCTGTAGCGCGTTCTACAGCAACAGCAAGCGGTCAACTCTGGCTGCATAACATAGTGGGAGTATAATTCGGTAATTCATGGTATTTTCACACGATAGCAGCACCTCTAACAGAGCTGTAAACTCGGTATTCCATATTTCCCGACTATTCCATAATACCCTCCTCTCCTCTACATTTGATAAAAATGTTCTACATTCTTCTTACGTTCTTCTTCTTACATTTTTAGTGAAATATAGGAAAAGTAAACCTATACTGACACAACTTTGTTCTTTCATAGAATAAATTAAAATATTTGAAGTAAAGTAAATTCTATACCGACCCAACCTTATACATATTTTGGTGACACAAATATATATTTTTGGCAAAAAATCAATTCTATACTTGCACAACTTTTAATGTGCCGGTATAGACTAAAAAATAAGATATTTTTATTGAAGGTTATAAAAATTCTAAAGTGGTATAACTTTAGTTTTATTAAAATGTGACGGGATTCCACCTACAAATAACACAAACACACCGAAAGTCAACGGCATACAAAATATGTGCCGGTATAGTGCTGCAGCTCGAGCGAAATAGAGCGAAATATGCATGTGGTACAATGCTGTCCTGAAGAAGGCTTTCGATCGCATCCAAGTCGCAGACGTCTTACATTTACTGTATAGAAGAAACATACCAATCAATATTATACAAACTGTCGAAAACATCTACTTTCATAATCGAATTTTACTTTCATAATCGAATTTTACTTTCATAATCGAATTTTACTTTCACAAAACCCCATTTTGTGAAAATGTGCCACTATAGGAGTCAGTGAGCAATATATATTATATATTTAAAGAAGAATACTTTAGAATGTAAAATATATTGCCATAATATAATTGCCAATATTTAATGAGTTGCGTTCCTGGGATGACCTTATTGAAAGATAGTTAATTCGATTGCATGTAATCAACTTTAACTTAAAATTATCAGTCACAAAAATCATAGCATGTGATTTGTCTTTAAAAAGAAAACCACATGCAATGGTGACAGTAAAATTCTCGTGTTAGAGATTCCATAGTAAGTCACGAGAAATAATCAGGAAAAACTTCATGATACTATCCGTACATGGTAAGTATTTGGTCTTACATTAGTTTACTTTCAAAACTAACACCAACCTCTAATTTTATATGTATGTTTTTTTAAATTATAAATAGTATTAATAATACGTAGGTACAGTCCGTACATACCGGGTGGTGAATTGGAACACGGGCCATAGGAAACTCAATGTAAAAATCTAAACTGTTGAATTCCTGCTTCCCTAATTATTTTACATCAAAAGTCATAAGAAACTATTTGTAGAGAATTGAAATCTGTATTGAAAACAACTGTTAATATTGTTCTACGAACAATAATTATTCAAAATTTTGTAAAAATATAATACAATTTTCAGAGAAATACGCCAAAGTTACGCCACACACAGTGCAATAATGTGTATAAGATTGCATTCGGTGACAATGAATTTATTATTTTAACAATTTGAACTGTCAATTTCTTTATTTATTTTATCATTTATTGTTTAAAACACAATAAAGTTGATCAGATACCCTCAGTTGAGGAGAAAGTATTAATAATAAAGATATTTTCTTCAGTCAATAGTGTGCTCACTGTCAGTTAAATAGTAACGTGTGGCCTAACATGCCCACACATACCTACTGCGGTAAATACATTATATTCTTCAAAATTTTGGAATGTGTTTAAATCGTAGAACGATTGTAACTTCTGTTTTAATACAGATTTCAATCCTCTACAAATAACTTCTCATGACTTTTGATGTAACATAATTAGGGAAGCAGGAATTCAACAGTTTAAAATTTTACATTGAGTTTCCTATGGCCCGTTTTCCGATTCACCACCCTGTATATGTTGCACGTCATTATCTACGTCAGAGATCTAAGTTGACATTGTTGCCCAATTACAAAAAATTCTTGAATTCATTTTAAATCAAATATATCATATAATTATTGCAAAGTGGATTATACAACAAAACAAATTAATATTCAATGTAAATAAATAAAATCATTAGAAATAAGAAACAAGAATTAAGTTTTACGTTAAAGTAAATAATAAAAACAATAATTATAATAAAATAAATACTTTTAGTAAAGAATAAAAACAAATCGGAAATTTCAATACCACAACTGTCAAATAAATGTTACCAATTTATGCCAAAATGTCACCTTGTGTGTTTTTGTGTCACCAAAAATGTTTTTTTAAATTATCATTAATAGGAATTTTTCAATATTATTTCTGCTCGTATAATAAAATATGTCAAGTGGCTGTAATTCCAGTGTACTCAGCTAAACGATTCTAAAAAGGAACACACCTATGACTTAAAAATATTTCGTGTTGGTATCATGTGACGTCGCGTGCTTTGACGTTGACGCTGATGACGTGCAACGGTAGATATCTATATTGTATATAAATAATACTAAAATATAAATCATGTAAGCTCGATATGTTTTTGACTTACTAATCGCGGTATTTTCTTTCTATTCATTTCATTTTTATTTAAAAATTCTCCAAACATTTATTTCCGTGAATATGGCAAAAAAAATGTAAGAAGTTTTCTATTCGTCAAATACAGTGGTCTATAAATGATGAGGATCAAAGCAATATTTTACTCCAGAAAGAGCCGAAGTTTGTAAAAATTTAATATAGTTAAAGTAATATTAATACTTCGACTTTATTATCAATTTTAAACGAAATAAAATAAATTTTGTATTATGTCCATTTTTTTATTATGGTCAGCAAAAAGTTGAATGCTAAAGTCGTCTATTTTCATTTATTCTATTCAAGTCATCATACTACGATGTCAGCAAACTTTTAAAATATTTGAAATCATAATTATGATCCTTATCAATTGTTAAGGGTATTACAAGGATGTCCGAATATTTTCTGGAATAGTCATTAGGGCAAATCAGTGAATGTTAGTGCAAAAATGCAAGTGGTCCGTGTTTAATGGAGTGTTTTAAGTTCGAAGTCGGCTCTGCCATGGTAAGGCCGACGATGAACTAGCAACAGCGCAGCGTTTCTTTCCATTTGATTGACATTGTCCGTAAGAGCCAACGCTGAAATCTTCAGTAGTAATTGCACGAGAGCTCTAAAATTATCAATTTGTTTCCCGAGTGACACTTTGACAGTTTTAATTTTACGACCCGAGGGGGAGTGACATTACGTCAAAGTGTCACGAGGGCAACAAGTCGTTAATAATTTTAGAGATCGAGTGTAATTCGCTAAGAATATTTCATAAATAAAACTGTCTTTTTAAATCATTTTAACTAGTATTTTATTGATATCATCACCTGAAAGAAAACCTGTTTCTTAGTGTTCTCTGTGACAAGCATTACATGTCATTAATGTCACTGAATGTTCATTTTTGCGTAGTAACGAAGGCATCTGACGTATTGCTTGACGGTGGGATATTATCAAAAATTATCGCAGCTTCGACTGGGTGTACATATACAATATTTTTTACTGTTTACAAGCTATATTTGAGGCCATCGGTACATAATTCGCAAATATTTTACGGCTATCCCTACTTATTCTGTCTTTACACGGCAAATTACGTGTAGTAAAGTTCACACTGGTATGGATATGTAAACATAGGGCATTTCATCGATTGTCATTTGTTTCGAGCTTCTGTCATATATTGTATAATCCGTATATATTAATGTTATACACGGATTATACGACATTTGACAGAAGCTCGAAACAGATGACTGTGAATGAAAAGCCCTATTACTAGAATGTCATTCTACTTGAAAATGTCATCATTAACTTAAACAGATGGCTTTTGAATGTTCTTGGATAACTGTTATTTATATAATTGCAAATTATTAATTCCGTTACTAAATGTGATAATTATTTCACTAACTATGTATTTAGTGATTGTAATAATTTATAGGTACAACAAAAACTAATAGGTACTCAATCGAGAAAAGAGGAAAAGTGTTAAAGTGATTTTTTAATAATATATTGTTACTATGGAACGCTTACAATTTTGAACATCTTTAACAACAAAATACTTGGATTACAGAATCCTGATGTATTATCTGCTTGGATCTTCCACAAATAATACACAAGGACTGGCCTATCGGCTCTGAACTAGTTTAGTTGGTAAAAATTTTGCACCGACTTTTACTCAAGTTTATGTGGTTAATCCAAAATATTAATTAGTGTAATTTGGAAGATAAAGAAAATAAATAGTGGTGAACAGATTGGTTATATTTTCTCATTGCTGCGGCGGTGGGTTCCAGCCAACAAGCAGGTATTCCAACGTTTATTATTTAATTGTCTAGGTTTTTGCTGTCTACTTATTAATAACAAAGTAATTAGTACGGCCAATTGCCTCGGCTTTTCGACATACCAATTGGTAGGCAACATATTTTACAATATGAATTGCTGTTTGCGGACACTCCAGGAGAAATATAAACGTTAATATTGACCACTTCATTGCTTTTGACTACAAAAGTAATAAAATTGTGGATAATCAATCTACAGTCAATAATAACTCATGCCTTCATCTAGTAACACTGAATATTCAACACCCACATCTTACGTAGCTGCTATGAAATCCAGACCGAAGCCCTCCTTCCCGAAAAAGGAACAAGCAATTATTTATCATTCAGAACAACAGGTAATATTGTTGGTCCCAAAAATATAATATTTGCATCTAGAATCTCGAACAACCGGATTTGCATATACCCAAGCAAAGTTGAATTTGTTGACCAGCTTATTTCAAACCATCCCATTATTTCAGCAAACGGTCTAGATCTACCTATCAGAAGATTAGTTACTCCAGCAAAACCTATCCTAATCTCGAATGTCCTTCCCTCAATTCCCCACGATCTCGTAGAATCTGCTCTTCGCGGCATTGGTTTACAACTCGCTTCTCTCATTTTTTCTTAAAAGCTGGAATCCAAGGAAATGAATATAGCCATATTCTCTCATTTCGAAGACAAGTGTACATAATCCCACCTACCGAAAATTATGAGCTTCAGACCTCGCTACTCATTGAATTCGATTCCACCACAAACCGTATATTCTTATCTACTGATAAAATGGAATGTTTCATATGTAAACAAACAGGTCATACAGCCGCAAATTGTACAAATTGTCAAAACACTAATGTTCCTCAATCTTCCGGTGAACAATCATCGGCAACAAAAACTTTATCTCCCTCTATAGAACAATTATCTCATGAGCCTACACATGGACATAAAAGACCACTCTCTAGCCCACTGAGCACACCAGATTTCTCTCCTCTCGATAATCTTACATCTAATTCTCAAACTGAAAGCTTGTGATTGATGCCCCCTCCTAAAGATTCTTTGGCAAATAACATAAAGCATGTAAAGAAAAAGTCAAAAATGGATCCGACACATAAATCCAAAATATCAGAAAATTCTAAGCAAATAATGAAAGATCTCTACACCAACAACCCACAAAGTTTCTCTACTCCACTAGAAAATCTCATAGCCTTTCTTGAGAACGCCCCAGGGAGTACTAATCTGACAGTAGAAGCCCACCAATTTACTTCTAACATTAACTCGCTATTATCTGACACGTATGAAATTTATCCACACCTAACCACCAGAGGACTAAAAAATAAATTCACAAGAATATTAAAGAAGCTCAAACGCGAACAATCTACATAAACAGACGATACAGGTAGTGTAACAAAAATAAGAAAACTTCTGTTGGAGTGAAAGTAAAAAGCAAGATATACTCCAACAGAAGTAAGGAAAAAATGAATACTACTTATCACTCAATAGTTGTGTCTATATTGAAAATAGAAATGAAGGGGCTTCAGCGTTGAAGCCGAAGTAATAAAAAATAAAAAATACTAGTGTAACAAAAATAAGAAAACTTCTGTTGGAGTGAAAGTAAAAAGAAAGATATAGGTACTCCAACAGAAGTAAGGAAAAAAATATATACTAGGTAACTAAATAGTTGTGGCTGAAAAGAAGAGAATGTGGGGTGTGTAAAGAAAAGGGTGAAGTGACTTCTACGTTGAGAAGCCGAAGTAAGAAAAATAAAAATACTACTTTGCAGTAGTACTGAAGAAAGGGGAATTAGGAGGGATAGAAGTAGACGTGGGAAGAGACAGAGGCAAACTGAATAGAGTTGGCTAGCAAGAGATGCAAGAAAACCACTTGACACTCAAGGATGGATACGGCTCGTTTGCATGCCTGTCGAAGAACAGTAGCTCTATATAGATAGTAATGATGACTAAAAGATGAAATAATAAAATAAGAATAATGTACTGAAACTGAATGAAGATGGATAATTGCTAAAGACGAACAAGATAAATAAATCTAACAAATCATGGGCGCCATGAAAATGATCTTCGATCATTTTCCCAGGTATCTTATACTGCTGTCAAATATTAAATATATCAAACCTGTAATAATGAACATAAAGGTGTAATAAAATAATTGATATACAAAATAAATAAATATTTATTAAAAATAACTGCTAGATCTTTGACAATCTCTGAATTACATAAAGTGCATATCATGTGACTCTAAAATGACATAAGTTATACCAAAGTTATATCTAAGATAACAACAATAATGTTATCTGTTACAAAATTACAGGTATAACTACCTCTCACTAACATATAGGGTACAAAATTACATAAGTCTTCTACCAAATGGTTATAGTACGCCCGCTACGTACAACTAAAGGAAACTGACAAAGATGAAAATACTACAAATAAATAGGCCCAAGCCTCACTAAGGGAAAATACAATAATGAATAAATAAAGTTAAATATACAATTGACTAAAGTAGAAATGAAGTTGAGATAAATACCGACGATGACCTAAATTAACCGAACAAACGGAATAAAGCGAATAACAGTAAAATATTTGGGAAACAAGCTAGTAATATTAAAAAATAAATTTACCCGAATTACATAAACCAATATCAAAGCAATAATAAAGTATTAAAAACCTAATTTTCTCTAGGCTTATTCCTGTGCACAAGAAGTTACCGTAGATACAAAGTTTGGGAACCAAATAATCTAATATACAAATATGTCAAAAAAAAACAGAGGTAACCTAAATCTGGAAAAAAAACATAGTGTATTTAACAGATAGTCTGAAATATAAAAAAAATCAATAGTTACTAAAACAGCTCACTAAATGTTCCCAAACGAGGTTGCGGTTGCATCCTAGAAAATGATGCACCAGGATGGTGCGACCCCATGACTCCTGTAGGCCCAGGTGCCAAGACAAAAATTGAGCTGGAACGCTCCCATAGCTTGCTCCCAATTAGACATATTCCCAATGGTGACTTGGCCGTGGCTGCAGTGGTTTCCCTAGGTGGTCAAAGGGCTACGGTTTCATGTTAGGGTTTCTTCCAAATGGCTAAAGACATTCCCAGTTTTATTTCCCATTTTAAACATGAGCAAAAAGTAAAGGGAAGAAGAAATACTTTTTAGAAGCAATAGTATAGAAAAACCGGCCATTAAAAATGGAACAAAAAACCAATCTCAGGTAACCTTGAACTATTTTAAGTGTGAAGACATGAATAAATGACATTGAAATGATTTATTTGAGGAAATATCTGTAAAAATATATTGAATTTATAAAATATTGGATGTTCAATAAATTTAAAACCTACAGAGAAATGGTAATTATTTCCAATATTAATTTGAGGACTTCAAAAATATTTGGTTATGTAAAACCAAAAACCCCATTAATATAAAGATCCTTATAAAGATAATATAAAGATCGAAATCATCTACACCCTTCCCTTAATAGATTGACTAAGAAAGTTTAACAATGGGACTAATATTTTAAATATTCCACAACAAAAAACACATGACAATGGCTAATTAAAAAATTATTACAAAAAATAAATCTCACCGAATGATTCCTATTAGGCTCCAACAGGAGTTGTCACACACATGTCTCCCTAACTCCAGACAACACTTGCTGGTAACTTTTTACTTTAAAAACTGGATCGATGTTATAAAATAGGGTGTATGGAACTCATCCGCCATTTCATGGTACCAGTACCAAGTACCAAACCAACCCACTTAGCAGCCACAAACCAAGTGACGAACGAGAGACGTTTCTCCGCCAAGGTGAACGTCAAATTCTCTCAGAACACGAAATAATTCTCGATAGGTGGAGTACGTTCCATCACCGACGTATGACGTCACCTCAGTAGTCCTATACAAGAAATTAGAGAATTTAAATGGAGACCGAGGGAAAATAATTATAATAATAATTAAAGAGCTAATTTCGTAACGTGACCGTTACAGTAGCCTTTTATCAGAAACATCTATGGATACCTCCGACGGTGATAATTCAATCGATCATTTGCAACAACCTGAAACATCCAAAAATTAATAACTTTCACATTCCTTCAATGGAATTTTGACGGATTCTTCTCCCGCTTAGAAAGAATCCAACAACTTATTAGCGACACTAATCCAAATATATTATGCCTACAAGAAACAAATTTCAAACAAAATCATAATATTGTTCTTAAAGGTTATGAAGGCTATCATCACATAAGAACAGAATGCCTTAGAGCAAGTGGAGGAACCTCAATTTTTGTCGACCAAGACGTCTATTCAACACATTTATCTTTAGCTACAAATCCAGAAGCAATTGCAGTAACCATATGGTGCCCTCAAAGAGTAACTATCTGCAGTATATACATCCCACCAAGTTACAATCCAACTCAAGGTGAACTAGTAGACTTAATTTTTCAACTTCCAGCAGCATTTTTAATTGTCGGAGACTTTAATGCCGACAATATTTCATGGGGATCACAAACCACGCACGGTAGAGGAAAAGTTGTAGAAAACGTACTAAACATTACTGACACATGTTTTCTAAATAATGGTTCCAACACTCATTTCAACATTTCCACCGGTAGTTTCTCAGCGATTGACCTAAGCCTATGGGATTCCAAAACATATTCTTCTCTTACATGGAATGTTGTAGATGATCTACATGATCGTAACCATTTTCCCATCCTCATAACGAATAACGAAGAAAAATCATCAGAAACAATAGTAAAATGGAAGATTTCTAATGGGGACTGGGCAAGTTTCAGAACTGAAATAAACCATCAAATAGAATAATTTTCCTTCTCTGGTAACATAGATAATGATGTAGATAATTTTAACAAATGCATTATCTCTGCTGCTGACATTTACATAGGAAAAAGTATAATAACTCCTAAAAGAAAATGTACTCCTTGGTGGAATGAACGTTGTACAACTGCCGTAAAAGAATAAAAGACCGCTTTTAATAGGTATCGTCGAAACAAAAGTGAAGAAAACCTCATTAATTTTAAAAAGCTTAGAGCCAAAGCGAGGTATGTCTTAAAACAAAGTAAGAAGCACTCTTGGAAGAACTACATTTCCACTATAACAGATAATACTCCTCCTTCTCAAGTATGAAAGAAAATTAATCAAATGAGGGGAAAAATACACACACGAAAATTCCAGCTATTTTACATAAAACTAATTTAGTTACGGATGACCAAGAAATTGTTAACGTAATTGCCGAAAATTTCTGTCAACGGTTTAAAAATAAGAACATACCCAAACAAGTAAACCCATCTGTACAATATCCTTCTCAATCACTCAAATTTGACTCTTCTGTCTTACACCCCTTTTATACTTCAGGAATTATTAAATGTTCTTCCAACTTGTAAGAATTCGGCTGCAGGTCCCGATAACATCCGCTTTGTATTCCTCAAAAATCTTCCTATGTCTGCCATCAAAAAACTTTTAATACTGTACAACATAATATGGACCGATCAAAAATTTCCAACATTATGGAGGGAATTTATCGTTATACCAATTAAGAAACAGGACAAGTCCTCAACTAACCCAAATTCGTATCGTCCTATTTCACTAACATGCACCTTGTGTAAACTCCTAGAAAAACTATTAAACAAAAGATTAATATGGTATCTAGAAAAATACAAAATTTTAGAGCTCAATCTGGTTTTCGTCCATGCCGAAGCACGACTGACAACTTAGTAATGCTACAAACAGAAATCACATTCGGTTTTCAAAACAAACAAGATTTAATAGCAACATCGTTTGATATCGAGAGCGCTTTTGATACTTTACTACATTCTACTGTATTAACCAAATTAAAGGAATACAATATTTCAGGAAATACATTATCTTTTATCGAAAAGTTTCTCTCTTGTCGCCACTTTAAAGTATTAGTTAACGGAAAAGCTCCCTCAACTCACGTTCAAGACAACGGAGTACCCCAAGGTTCAGTTCTAAATTCCACTTTATTCATAATCACTATCAATGATATTTGCAATAATATTCATAGCCCCGTGAAGTACAACTTATACGCAGATGACCTCATTTTATATTGCCGCGGTAAAGATACGTTCACAACTACAAATTTAATCCAAAATACAGTAAATGAAGTAACTTCCTGGTCTTCAAATTTTGGTATTAATTTCTCTGCTGAAAAATCAAAAGGACTCAAATTTAATCGAAGAACACGTAGTATTATATCACCTCAAATTACTTTAAATGGTACTCTGCTTACGGTATGTAATGAACACAAAATACTAGGTTTAATATTTGATAATCGACTAACATGGTAACCACAGATTACAAATGTCAAAGTTAGTTGCCCAACCAGATTAAATTTATTAAAATCTCTAGCAAACCATCACTGGGGAGCTGATGAGGACGTCCTAATTAAGGTGTACAGATCTCTCATTCTCTCTCGTTTAGATTATGGATGCTTTGTATACATGTCAGCATCACAGTCTTATGTAAGAACTCTTGACACTATTCAGAATACCGCATTACGAATCTGTCTTGGAGCTTTCAGATCCAGTCCCACCGAAAGCCTTCGTTGCGAGGCAGGTGAACTTCCTCTTTCACTTCGTAGGCAACAACTGCTTCTGACATACTTTGCTAGGGTGTCTTCGAATCGAAACAACCCTGTATATGAGCTAATTTGCAAACCCTATAACTGCACGCCCAATAATAAATATCAGACACTACCTCAAATTTTACTTCATCTTTCACGACCTGTTGATTTATCAGTAACAGATACTCATATAATATCATCAACTCCTCCCTGGATTAACAGTATCCCAAAAATGAACCTTTCGCTTAACAACTATCCCAAAAATTAAACCAATAGCCAAATTCTGAGACAATCGTTCCTAAAGCTGGTCAACATTAACTCATACGACGAGATTCTCTACACAGATGCATCTAAAACTTCAACAGGGGTTGGATATTGTGTAACAACTGCAAATACTGTTATTCAGAATTTCTGCCTTCCAACATCCTACTCCATCCATACAGGAGAGCTATATGCCATCCTTCAAGCATTAAAATGGCTATCTAGCCAAACTGAAGCCAAAAACATTGCAGTATGTACTGATTCGATGTCCTCCATCGACTCAACTAAAAATATGTACTCACAACTTCCATTAGTTCACGTCATACACGAAGAAATAAACCGTCTTATTGCTTGTGGAATAAATACAGTATGTCCCTGTAAGTTGTATCCATATGGAAAACTTTTTTATTATTAATTTTACGAAAAAAAGTTATTCTATATAAAAAGCTCTGCATGGTCCAAAACCTAAGATTTAACCATCAAATATCAAATTTTTTGAATATTATACGAGGTATGTCAAAAAGTTTGAATTTCACTCAAGAGTAAAGTAGCTTTATTTTTCACAATATTGAAAATTGCTATTATGAAAAGTTGTTTGGAATTAAAAACTGCATTCTAGTATGCAATTACATCCTTCTAATTGAAAAATTTTTTTTTTTGAAAAATTATGGATAACTAACATTATTTTCAGTTATTTTAATTCAGATAACTCTTTTATTATTAATTTTACGAAAAAAAGTGATTCTTAATAAAAAGTTCTGCATGGTTTAAAATCTAAAATACAACCATCTTTTGTCAAATTTTATCAATTTTATACGAGGTATGTAAAAAAATATGAATTTCGCTCAAGTAAAAATACGTAAAATACGTTTATTTTTCACAATATCGAAAATTGTTATTATGAGAAGTTATTTAGAATTAAAAACTATGTTCCAGTATGTAATTACATCCTTCTAATTGAAATATTCTGAACTATAAAGGTACTTTACTTTTGATCTAAATTTATCTTTTTTGACATACCTCGTATAAAATTGATAAAATTTGATATAAGATGGTTGTATTTTAAGTTTTAGACCATCCAGAACTTTTTATTAAGAATCACTTTTTTTCGTAAAATTAATAATAAAAGAATTATTAGAATTAAAATAACAGAAAAAATAATGAGATCCATAATTTTTCAAAAAAAAAAAATTTTTTCAATTAGAAGGATGTAATTGAATATTAGAATATAGTTTTCAATTCCAAACAACTTTTCATAATAGCAATTTCCAATATTACGAAAAATAAAGCTACTTTACTCTTGAGTGAAATTCAAACTTTTTGACATACCTCGTATAATATTCAAAAAATTTGATATTTGATGGTTAAATCTTAGGTTTTGAACCATGCAGAGCTTTTTATAAAGAATAACTTTTTTTCGTAAAATTAATAATAAAAAAGTTTTCCATATGGATACAACTTACAGGGACATACTGTATAACGTTAATCTGGACTTCTTCACACGTTGGAATTTCAGGCAATGAGACCGCCGATACTGCTGCAAAGGAAGCAATTACAGCCAAATCAGACATCAGACCCGTTCAATTAGCATCAGATCTAAAACCACTTTTCAGGCCTCAAATCAAAAAATTATGGCAAAACCAATGGAAGAGATCAACCTCGAAATTATGCAGAATACAACCTACTGTCGAAACCTTTCAGCTACCTAACTTAAGCAGAAGAGACAAATTAATCATTCGCAGGTTGAGAATTGGTCACACACGGTTGACACATGGACACCTCATGGCTTCAGAGACATCAAGTGTTTGTAAAAAGTGCAGTGAATCGCTAACCGTTCAGCATATTCTCACTCAGTGCACCGGGTTCGAACAAGAACAAAAAAAATACTCGATACAGGGTCTTACTAATGTGATTCTCAGTGACTTGAAACATGTTCAGAATGTACTTGACTTTCTGCGTGAAACAAATCTGTACTATAAAATTTAATGTTTCTTTTTAAGTATTTTCTCTCTATTGTAAACAATAATCAAATGTAATAGCTTATGTAACAAAATTGGCCCAGTGCCAATAACCTTGTTGTTGAGTCACAATAAACGAAAAAAAAAACAATACACAATAAATAACTTTTTATTAAGTTCACGTCTTAAATCAATTATTTTTATTAAACACACTATATAGGTATCAATATTATTTAATCAACAACTTAAAATATTCCCGATGCCATGTCAAATATTTAAAATTTTCACTGATTGTCACTGTCTGACTGACAATATGCTGACAATATTCTATTCGACTGAGTGCGTTGTAAGACAAAGATAGATTTGGAAAATATTACCACGGACATTGTGTTAATTTTTTACGAATCCTGAAAAAACCAACAAATATTTTTGAAAAATTTAAACGCAGCATGAAAAGAGTAAATTATTACCGAGGGCCGAAAGTCCGTTAGAATAAATAAAAAGTTTACTTTGAATGAGATATTTGAAAGTAAAAATCACACTAAATTTTTCCTTACTTTTTCACCCCTGTAACTTATTAAAATAAACATTATAGAAGTTCTCAGGGACTTTCGGCCCTCGCTAATAACGTAATCTTTTATTCTGCGTTTAAATTTTTCAAAAATACTTAAGGTACCTGACCCAAATAAGACCCGGTTCCAAATAAAGCCCATCGATTGTTTTTACTAAAAAAATCGAATATTTCTCAAGGTGAAGTTTGTCTCTGGACGCTACTGGCATCTATTGGCTAAATCTGAACTTAAATCGAGGTTAAGTGTGACTACGCCATGTTGATGTCAGTTGCTTGTCCAGACACGCTAGGCGCACATCAAATTACTATTTTCAGGTATTTAAGAATTTATTGATAAGTTTTGAAATAAAAGTCATAAAAAATTGTGTTATATATGATCTGATAGCTTATAATTTATATAATAGACAACATGTAAAATAACTTACCGTAACGTTTGAGTATTTATAGTTTTTCATAAAAATACAGGATAAGACACGGGTAAAGAAGCTGTCCCTATTAAGGCCCACCGGTAGAGTTCTAAACAAGGCCCGCGGGCCTTATTTGGTGCCTGTATATTTTCAGCAATGTTTATTTATTTAAAGCCTGTTTTTAAAACGTCACCCAGAGGTCGCAAAAAGAAAAACACAAAGCATGAACCCTGGAAGAGCAGCCTAACTTAGTTTATAGTAAACGACTATTATAACAAGTTAAAAGAGGTGCTGTCTAAATTTAACATTTTTGATAAACCGCATTTGATCTTTAATATAGATGAGAAAGGTTGTCGACTTTCTTTACATAAATAACAATTAGTCTATGCTTAAAAAGGATCAAAAAGGGTACATATGGTTTCTCCTGAACATGGTGAAAATGTTACCATAGTTTTATGTGAAAACGCTCTGGGCCAAATTATACCTCCAATGATTCTCTTCAAAGGAAAAAGAATGCAGCCAGAATAGCAAGATATTCTTCCAGCTGGATCGACCATTGAAATGACAGGGAAAGGATCAATGACAACATCAACCTTTATAAAATGGGTACACCACTTTGCAAAGTTCAAACCACAAGGTCCCGTTTTACTTATTTTTGATGGATCTAAGTCTCACTTAGACGCAGGTATTGTTGATGCAGCTGACTTCCATGGTATTACACTTTTTTGTATTCCTAGAAACACTACACACGAGCTACAGTCGATGGACAATATTGGGACCAAGAGGTTTTGTTGTACTGGACCATCACAAAAACTGACGAAGGGCGTACGATTAATAAAAGAATTTTCGGAAAAATATTTTCCAAAATCTGGCCAAGAGCTGTTACACCTCATAATGTTTCAATTGGGTTTCGTGCCACAGGCATCTATCCGTTTGACCCTAATGATATCCCGGAACAAGCATTTGCTCCATCTGAACTGTCGAGGCAAGATAACGTAAATGAAGAAGATACTCCATCGCTTACACAATCGAGGACCGATGACAGCCAGGCACCAATGATACAAGAACGAGACCCCTCTAAGGAAAAGTGTCAGAAAAGAAAGATTTATTCTTCGCCAGATTCAAGTACAACTTCAGTTTCCGACATGTTATCTTTTCACGATGATTCCAGTAATGACGAAGGTATTTTGGAGACTTCCTTTCAGGAAATTCTTCCTACACCTGAAATAAAAAAGAAAATTGTCCAGCCCCGAGCAAAGTCACTTAATTATAGAGCGGTTACGGTAAGTAAAGCTTTATTTACTGAAAAGGATAAAAATCAAGAAAAAACATTAGTGATAAAGGGAAACAGACGAAACCAAAAAAAGGAGAACATAATATAAAACTAAAATCCCTCAATGAAAAGAAAGATATAGAAAAAATTCAACCTTCCTTAAAAGATATTCTTGAAGCAGGTCCAAGTGGATTGCAGTCTAAGGTTTCAAACTCATGAAAAAAGAAGAGAACTTGTGTCAAGAGGACAGAATAGCTAGCAGATATGAGGCTGTGCACCAAATGCCTTAGATATGTACACGAAGAATGTTTAGGATTAACAAGCAGAGACGAAACACCTACATTTATTTGTCCAAATTGTGATTTCTAGACTGCGGATTATTACAAAACTGTAAAATTTCTTAAATGTGAATAAACGTATGTTTCTGATTTAATAAATGCCTTTATTTAATGGATATCTTGCAATAAAACACCCCCAAAAATAGTTAACAGTATCTAATTTTATTAACATCTAAAATCATGTATCAAATTAATGAACAAATTAAAATAACAATTAAAAAAAATGTGGGCCTTATTTGGATCAACTGGTGGGCCTTTTTTGGAACTACTGTACCCAATAAGGCCCACAACACTGATTTTGAAAAAACCGCTATAACTTTAAAAGTATTAAAATTTGATAAACTGTACCATAGTAAAATGAAAGAGTATAAACCCTTCATTCGCTTTCCATTGTTTTGAGAAATTAAATCGAATATTTAATATTTATTTAAAAATAATTAAATAAGACGGGCCTTATTTGGGTCAGGTACCTTATTAGTTTTCTCAGGCTTCGAAAACAATAATCCCCATTTGAATAGCATTGCAGCCGAAAATACGTACCCATCCCCTTAAGAACATATTATTCGATAAAATACTTTTTTTTAGTTATTTGCAAAAACCTTCTAAAAAGGTTTATTTTTATTGAAAAATGAACATATTCACCCGCAAATAAATCGAAGTATTGACTTTGAAAAAACTCTATAGAACAACAGTTGCTTAAAATTAGTCAATATATCAAATTCCAGACTTATTTTGAACGTAAGTTTTTTTAGCAGCTGACTTCATAATTTCAATAAATCTGAAGAAATTTTATTCATATATTGTTTAGCTATAAAATGATTTATTTCTCGTTTTAACAAATTGTTCCACCAAACATGGTATGCATGAATTAGGAAAAAAAGTTATTTTAAAACAAAAATATACAGGGTGGCAACAACAAACATGGCGTCAGATGAGTTCGTTATATATGATCATTGTAGTTGATATACTCATACATGCAAAGTTTTATGCGTGGCTTCTTTTTGTTTCAAAGATATTTTGTTGAATCCATAGTTGATCCCAACCCTGTATATGTGAGTAAAATCAAAATATAAAAAAATGGAATGTAATTTCGAATTGTTCATAATATTTATTTACGGAAATAATTTAATTGTTATATTTCTGTTCTTTGAGTATTCCACACTGTATATATTTCTGCAAGCGTGCATATAGATCGGAAGATATTTAAGTGATTATTGATTGGAAACAATACCACAATAGCCACGTTAATATATATGTTGTTCTTGACTATAATTAACTAATAGGTTAATCATGGATTACTAATTATAGCTTACTAAATGTTAAGGGAATGCTAGTTATTTTTATTACATTTCTGATCTTAAACTAACAGTTGTTGTAAATTTCATGTGATGTTGAGGAGTATATATAGTCCCTGCATATTATTATAATAAATGTTAAGGGAATGCCAGTGATTTTTATTACATTTCTGATCTGTAAGTAATATTTAATGTAAATTTCATGTTATGTTGAGGAATATAGTCCCTGCATATTATTATACTAAATGTTAAGGGAATGCTAGGATTTTTATTACATTTCTGACCTGTACCTAATATTTATTGTAAATTTTATGTGATGTTGAGGAACATAGTCCCTGCATAATATGAGACCCACAGCAAATTCTGGTTTTCTGTGGTTGATAATAAATTACGTTAAGTATATAGACCAGGGCGGATCTGTCAAAAAACGTCTATTTTTGGATGTGCGAGGTGGCATTCACATTGTTGCAGATAAAGTTAGGTGACAACTTAACAATAATATTTGACTTATGCTCCTTCTCAAATACGCCCGGAACATTGATAAAAAAATTAAAATATTTAAAAATTTCGAGAACATCGATTTTTTTCTATTTTCTTTGCTTTTAACATTAAAACGAATCATTTTGGAACAAAGTCGTAGGGAAATAAAATAAAAATAATTGAATTTTGTATAATAAACGACTGGTTAAAAATATCTTAAATTATTATCCCTTTCTGAAAAATAGCAATAAATATTTTTTAATCTGTTGTTTTTATTCAATGTTTTTCAACCACTCTGGTTGCACTTAGAACTTTCGTAATTCGCTTAGAAAATTCTTACAACATACTTAAATCGTTCACCAAATTTCATTAAAATCGACCTGATAGATTTGGCAGAATAATTTTGCAATCTTATTTTTTTTTAAAAACGCTCAAATTTTTTAAAAACTTTCTGAAGAAAAAATAGACCATCTAGAAGTTTGCTAATTTTTTTACATATAAAGAGGTTCTCTACGTATCTAATACACTTAATCCGCCAGTGGTCGCTATATGAGATTTTCTCTCACGGTTTCAGAAGATTTCTCACAACTTTTATTCTGGGAAATTATACGCGCTGTAGTTCCTTCTAGTCTCCTAACTAGCCTCCCTCGACAATCTAATAGACTCGTCCGCTCAGATAGTGACTCAGTTTACTTAGTATCACCATATTGTTGAGTCAGTGCGCTTCATGTGAGACATTCTCTCATCAAGCAACCACCGGCGTCACCAACTGTGTATAAAAATTAATTTTATTTTTCCCCATAAAACCTAAAATAATATCCTTTTATGATGTAATAAAAGGCGCCGTGGATGTGGTCGATGATATAAAAATCCTATATTCTGTTTCACGGGTTATTTGTAGATGGTCACTTACCACATATTTTTTAATGTTAAATATTGGCGGCATCAATAGTCACATTTTATATAAAGATAATAATAATGAAACAGAAAAACGTCATGTCTTTTTAAAGTAAATGGCTTTAACGTTGATGAAACATCATCTTTTTTGTAAAATTTTGTAAAGAAATGCAAAAGGTGGATATGTGAGAGAAAATCTCACGCGCGACCACTCGCGTAACAACCTACCTAGCGACCAATGCCGGGTTAACAGAATTAAAATCGAATTATTTAAGCGGCCTCAGCACTGTTTTAAAGTTATAAACAATTTTTTTGCTTATAAACAAATACAGTGATGACGTTTGAGTTGGCATAAATTCATTTTCTCGAGAATAGGCGTCGCTGGAGGTAAATCCCGAAACAGGTCGATTTTTATGTTTAAATTCTAATTTTTTGGTATATATATCATACTAGTGACGTCATCCATCTGGGCGTGATGACGTAATCGATGATTTTTTTAAATAAGAATAGGTGCCATGTGATAGCTCAATCGAAAGGCTATTCAATTTTGTATTCACTTATATAAACATTAACATAATTAACAAAGTAAGTTATCAATCGAAGTAGCACAGAAAATGACAATAAATATCGTTCCCATACCACCAGATTGACAACAGGTGGATTACTTTCTTTGGTTACACCTCCTGAGATTTTCAAAATTTATAAATCAAACAGGATGCCGAGGAAATTAAGATGAGAGAATTTTAAATAATTCACAACTCATCTGCTCAGCGTGGTAAAAGTTCCAACAAGAAATATTCCTTAATACTCCTACAAAATAGTAAATGAATTAAAAATGGATAAACATTTTCAATTTCTTTGCAACACGAAAATGTAGCAGCTGCATAATACTCTGGTTAAATCAGAGAGTGCAGGAAGAGTCTATACCGGTTTCGGAGGTCTTTCCCCCTCATCAGTAGTCCCATATCCTCTTCTCTCCGAATGGAAAATGTTTATACATTTTTAATTCATTTACTCTTTTGTAGGAGTATTAAGAAATCTTTCTTGTTGGAACTTTTACCACGCTGAGCAGATGAGTTGTGAATTATTTAAAATTTTCTCATCTTAATTTCCTCGGTATCCTGTTTGATTTATAAATTTTGAAAATCTCAGGAGGTGTAACCAAAGAAAGTATTCCACCTGTTGTCAGTCTGGTGGTATGGGAACGATATTTATTGTAGTTTTCTGTGCTACTTCGATTGATAACTTACCTTGTTTTTCGGTAGATGGCTCTAGTTCATCTGTGACATTTCTTTCTTTGCAATTCGGAAAGGCCCAAAGTGTGATACCTGAAGAAATCGGAGAGAAGAGGATATGGGACTACTGATGAGGGGGAAAAGACCTCCGAAACCGGTATAGACTCTTCCTGCACTCTCCCATTTAACCAGAGTATTATGCAGCTGCTGCATTTTCGTGTTGCAAAGAAATTGAAAATGTTTATACATTATTAACATAATTATTTACACAGGGTTTGAGTTAAAAAAAATTTTGAATTAAATTAATTCCAATATTTAGATTACGTCATCACACCCAGATGGATGACGTCACTAGTATGATATTTATGCCAAAAAATTAAAATTTAAAATAAAAATCGATCTGTTTCGGGATTTATCTCCACAGTCGCCCATTCCCAAGAAAATTAATTTATTCCAACTCAAACGTACTCACTGTAACTGTTTATAAGCCAAAACATTGTTTATAATTTTAAAACAGTGATAAGGCCGCTTAAATAATCCGATTTTAATTCTGTAAAGTCAAGTATATTAGATAGGTAGAGAACCTCTATATGTGTAAAAAAATTAGCAAACTTCTAAATGGTCTACTTTTTGTTCAGAAAGTTTTTAAAAAATTTGAACTTTTTTAAAAAAATTTAGATTGCAAAATTATTATGCAAAATCTATTAGGTCGATTTTAATGAAATTTGGTGGACGGTCTAAGTATGTTTTAAGAATTTTCTAAGCAAATTATGAAGGTGCTAACTACAACTAAAGTGGTTAAAAAACATTGAATAAAAACAGTCTTTTTTGCCCCCTAATTTTCTATTTATTGCTATTTTACAGAAAGGGTAATAATTTAAGACATTTTAAACCAGTCGTATATTACACAGCCCAACAAAAAAAATTTTTGTCTTGCTGCCGAAAAAAAAAATGAACTGATTTTAGTTAATTCATCTGTGCTGATTCCAAAAATACAAACCTTTTCTTTGTATCAGCTCTAGTTTTCGAGATATAACATACTTATCAAATACTTAAATATTCTTACATTTCTGTGTATTCCACCACTATAATTGCAATATGTCTATAAACAAACTTAACAAATTCTAAGACAAATGGGCAAATGAACAAAAGGGCCTATTTTGGTGTTCATTTAGGAGATCAGGATAAATCCTGAGCTCCACATGTAGTATGCAAAACTTGTATTGAAAACTTGCGACAGTGGACGAAAAGACAACGAAAATGTTTAAATTTGGTTTTCCAATGGTATGGAAGGAACCAAAAAATCATTTTGGCGATTGCTATTTCTGTCGTGTGAATATAAAGGGCATTAATCGTAACAATCGACATACGTGAACATATCCTAACCTGGATTCAGCAATAAGACCAACTCCACATCAGCTTGAGCAGATACCCGTTCCAATATTTAGCAGTCTACCTATGTTACCAGAGGATAATGCCGAAACGTTATTTGACGAACTGCAGACTAATAGATTTGAGGAAGACGACAGTGATTTTAAAGGGGATTCATCAGGAAGAGCTAAGCGATCTTATCAGAAATTTGAAACTTCCAAAGAATTCTTCAGAGTTGCCTACCTCCAGACTAAAAAAAAGAATGTTCTTCACCCACACACCAAAATTACATACTACCGTAATAGAGATAAAAGATGTTTTGCCTTTTTTCTCAGCAAGATGAAATGGTTTTTTAAAGGACTGTTAGAAAAAATGGGTGTATCGGAGTATACACCAGATCACTGTCGTCTTTCTATGGACAGTTCTAAACGAAGTTTAAAGTGTGTCCTACATAATGGCAACAAATATGGAAGTATACCAAATGGGCATTAGAGTAGAATAAATGCTCAACAATTTTAACAAACACGGTTGTCATATGAGTATTAAAATTCATTACCTCCACAGCCACTTACACCGTTTCCCAGAAAATCTTCACCAAGATATCAAAACGATGGAAGAGGGGTATCAGGAAGATGGAGCTATCACATGATGGCTGATTACTGCTGGAGTCTTCAAAGGGACCGTCGTTTTAAAAGCAATTTCAAGAAAATCATATAAAAGGATGTTTTTAGGTGACGCCGAATAACATATTTTTGTTGCGACGCTGCCGGTTAGGTTAGCTGAAAAGTTAAGTTTTTTGGCAGATATGTGTGATAATTTTTGTTAGTACATTATTGTACAATAAATATCTTAATTTTTATTCGTATTTGGTTTATTTCATGGGTAGCAGCACTACATATGTAGGTGGTGCTGCGTTAAATTACCCTATATGTTATAAATATGATCTGTTTTTCTGAAAACGATCTGATGAAACAAATCTGGTGGCATTTTTGTATTCAGCAGACCCAAATTACCTAGAAACAGTAAAAAATTTTCGGCAGCAAACTGTGTGTTTACCAGTGTTATAGAAAATTAAATTACCTTTATTTTCTTTCTGTACGACTTCGTTTCAAAATGAATCGTTTTAAAGTAATAAGCAATGAAATTAGGAAAAAATCGATAGTTTTCGAAATTTTTAAATATTCTAATTTTTTTATTAATGTTCCGGGCATATTTAAGAAGGAGCATAAGTTAATTATAATTATTGAAGGTCTCACCTAACTTTATCTGCAAAAATCCGAATGCCACCTCTCACATCCACCTCAAAACAGATCCGTCCTGGTCTAATAAACTTAAATAAATAATAGTATTAACCTTTTTATATTTATTGAACAAAAAAATTAAATTATAAAATAATTAAATTATGCCATTTTTAAAAGGTCTAATAACTTCTAGACCAGCGGTGCTCAAAGGGTCGATCGCGATCGACCGGTCGATCGCAAAAGTTTTTGAAGTCGATCGCGATTCACGGAAAAAAATATTCTGTTTACAGATGTGAGGTGGTTGAGTAGTGAATAGGTTACAGGAATTACTTCCCGAAATAATTTCTTTTCTAGAAGAATGAGTGGACGACATTCATCTATTTAGATGAATGTCGTCCACTTCATCGTCAGATTTAGCAAATAATTTGAACTTCCTTAGTTTGGAACTACAGAGGGTAAGAATAAAGCAATTATCGATATGATGAGCGGAGTATCATTGTTTGGTCAACAAATTGAACAGAAAGGATTAGAACAACTTTCCGTCGCGTCATTGAAAAAAATGGAACATATTGAATTATTTTTATAAGGAGACGGAACGGCAAGCGGTTTATGGCGAGATTGGAAGATGCTTCGTTGATTTTTAAAAACTGACGATTTTGTAATATTCATGTCTAATTCATTTTCTTGTGAAGAGATGTAAAAAATTGCCACTGAAATATCCATTACTTTCAATATGAAGATAATTTCAGTCCAAAATGAAGTACTGAAATCGGATATACACTTTAAGTCCAGAGCGACCGATACGAAATTTTGGTCTTTCACTTTCATATCATCTGACAAATATCCGGCTTGGTAGTAAGTACCTCTGCAGCTGGATCAACGTACTTGTGTGAGTCTGTATTTTTCCAAATGAAGGTAGTGAAATCAAAGTGTCGTAATCGGCTAACTGACGAACATCTCTCTATTCTTGCGTTTGGCCATCGGTAATTACGTACCATCATATGAAAAATTTATGGACGATATGTAGTGCCATCCCTCAACATTCAAATAGAATTAAGATGAAAAACATGACTTTATTACAACTCTCTGTAGTTACAACTTTTTATCAAATAGAAATGTGCGAAGTACTTAAAGTTTTTTATTTTCTAAATTGTTTTTTTTTACTAGCAGTCGATCGCTAGACGCTTGCAGTTTATGTGGTAGATCCCAGGCAGTATAAGTTTGAGCACCACTGTTCTAGACTGAACCTTTTACGTATCTTTTTATAGATGTCTTTTCTTCGCCTAAATGTGTTTCGTTATTTTTTCTTCTAGGTGACAGAATCTGCATAGGTTACTATCTGCCAATCCCATTAGCATAAACTGACTTTGCAGCTTAGAGTGCCCCGTTAGCGATTTTCTATGGCTTTGACTGTTTTCCTGTCTCTGCTTTGTAAATTTTGGCGAATGAACCGTCGGCTGTCTGTATCCTAATGAATTTCTCCACCATTTCTGTGATTTGTAAGCTACATTTTTTCTTCTGATCGTTGTTCTCCTTACTGCCTTTGCAACGCTGCAGGACCTCGATATTTGCCCCTTCGCTTATAACGGTCCGAAGGTCAACGACCACCCCTTAATTTTTTTGTGTTAAGACAATAATTATATTACGACCCCGGTATAAGCGTTTTGTCTAATAGATTCGTTAAATTCATATTTGTTTATCGAAGAACCGCAAGTTATCACAAATCTTTCGTATTGCGTGATTTATTCTTGATTCTCACGAATAGTCGAATGTATAATCTGTTCCTACGCAGAATGTGACATAACTGTTTTTAAGTGTATCAGCGGTGTTTGCCGAGAGGCTCACCGCCAAAGGCATCAAAGTCATAGATCTTTCAGTCAATTGTTTTTACCGACAGAAAGTCGGGGGTTTTATTTATTTTAGAGTTAGAATATCGATAAGAGCCTTCGAGTGTGTTTATAGAATCTAACAAGTGTTCTTATTGCTGACTTATGTTCTTATTGCATTTTTGATGGGAGCAGACCTGAGTTGCGATTGTAGCTAATTTAACATTTTCCATGGGAAGAATGGGTGGAGTGAAATATTGAGGTCTCTTTGTCTATTCTTTTCATTGATTGGATGAGCTGTTTTGGTATACGCCAAAGGGATTACCCTGGTGCGTAATTAGCAACTTCTTATTGCTTGGGATTTGATTGACTGAGTGTTTTCAATCTGATGTTGGTAGAATGGGAGGTAACTTCTTCTTTTTTTTTTGAAAGAGGGAACTTAAGTTTGAGGAGATTGGTCAAGTCAGTTCCATTAGGGCAGCCATCAAGTTAAGTTTTGTCTGGCAGAGAGAAAAGTCGACGGTGCCTCGGGTCGCCAATATGCGGTTACCGTTAAAGTTAGTAGTGAAGTTTCAGTTAAGTTTTTTTGCAATTGTATTGCAGAAATAGTTAGTGTTTACCCCACCATGGCTTAAACAATCTACAGACCACCGCGTTTTCGCCGTTTTAAGCTAACGCGATATCCTTGTACCACTGTTGGTACCATCGATCTTTACAAGCAAGTAGAAGTTAAGAAGTTTTCATTCTGTGTTTTCAACACCCTAGTTAAAGCACGGAGTTGCTTTCATTTTAGTATTTTTGATCCAGTTTAGTGAACTAGATAACAAGATTCTTTTTTAAATACATTTGTTCGAGTACCTAAGTGCTAATTTATTTTTACAATGCTGAATTTTTCTATATAAATTTCTTTATGAACTATGGTTTCATCAAATATGTACTGTTGCTGTATCTATTAATATTGTGGAGTGACTTTTGTGATGTGAAATCGCGCCTAGGACAACTACAGGAAGATTCAAGGACAATGATTACAAGGTATTTTTTTATGTAGAACTTTTCTTTCATTTATTTGTTTGGTAATCTCGATCTCTATCTGTAACGCCGTGAGATCACAGATTCGAAAATTTATTTTTGTTTTAATAAATAATGTTTTATTTGCTAATTATATATATATATATATATATATATATATATATATATATATATATATATATATATATATATATATATATACAGGGTGATTCATCTTATTCGCCTCGGTGTCTGTACGGAAAACCACTTGATATTTTAAAAAACTTTCTTCACAGTAATATACAGGGCCATTAATACTACAATCTAAAAATAATGTGAATTATACAAGGTGCTCCAAAAAAGAGTGGTATATCAAAGTTATATTTTTTCTTATGGAATGCCCTATATCTGATGGCATTACTGAATTGACCTTAAAAAATAAGCTTTACTTTTATAAGGGTTTCCTATACCTAAATACAGGGTGTTTTGATTTATTTCGATTTTTATGAAAATGTAAGGTTTTAGAAAAAAATAAATATCTACGAATCTAAGAATCAGTAACAAATTCCTTCTTGGATCTTAATAATAGACTATTTAGCATACTTAAACAGTATGGTGTGGTCAAAATATGAGATGGTTCTATTAACAAATTCAAGCTGTAATAACTTACTTAATTTAAATAGAACACCCTGTATCTTACTAGTCTATCGCGTAGAAAATATACTTATCTTTCAATTTGTATTAGGGTTTCCTACACCTATCTTTTTACAGGGTGGTCAAAATATTAGATTGTTCTATTAACAAATTCAAGCTGCAATAACTTACTTATTTTAAATAGAACACCCTGTATCTTACTAGCCTATCGCGTAGACAATTTATTTAGCTTTCAATTCTTATTAGGGTTTCCTATACCTATCTACCTTCATTTGTTAAATATTTAAAGATTTCCTAATTTGCAAGCTTTAAAAATTAGAATTAAGTAAATATGTCGTGGTTACATATTATGTACAACACATCACCAACACCGGCAATATACTTAGACATGATACTGTCAATAATAAAATTTTCATTGTTATCATGTAATCGCACAGAGTGTTGTATTATTTTAGTTGATTTTGGCCTACATGTGACATTGAATAATATGTTTATATTAAACTGCATACCCTATATTAGATGCCGTATTCTGGAAGATACTTAAATTATATTTCATTCCGTATAAGTATTTTCCATATCTTAAACCAATGCTTATTAAATAAATTTAAGAACACCACTTTTTGTTTGAATCTTTGAATCGCAATTACAGACAATTAAATGCAATGGCTACTATGACGAAAACGAGCCTATTGTAGAAAAATATGTAAAAATGGGTATTTACAGAATAACATGGGAATTAACATTTACAGAATTACATGTGTATTGAGAATGTTTACATGGAATTGAAGAGATTTTAAATATCTTCCATTATAAAGAATAGAATATCGAGTATGTCATTTAAAATAAGAACACTCTGTATGATTAAATGATAAAAATATGAGCTTTATTAACGAAAGTATCTTGACTAAGATATTTAAGTATATTGCCGGTGTTGGTGATGTGTTGTACATAACCACGACATAGGTACTTAATTCTAATTTTTAAAGCTTACAAATTAGGAAATCTTTAAATATTTCAAAAATGAAGGGAGATAGATATAGGTAACCCTAATAAGAATTGAAAGCAAAGTAAATTTTATACGCGATAGATTAGTAAGATACAGGGTGTTCCATTTCAAATAAGTAAGTTATTACAGCTTGAATTTGTTAATAGAACAATCTAATATTTTGACCACCCTGTAAAAGATAGGTATAGGAAACCCTAATATAAATTGAAAGCTAAGTAAGTTTTCTACGCGATAGACTAGTAAGATACAGGGTGTTCTATTTAAAATAAGTAAGTTATTAAAGCTTGAATTTGTTAATAGAACAATCTCATATTTTGACCACCCTGTAAGAAATTTTATTATACCAAGCATCTGTTTAAGTATGCTAAATAGTCTATTATTATGATCCAAGAAGGAATTTGTTACTGATTCTTAGATTCGTAGATATTTATTTTTTTCTAAAACCTTACATTTTCATAAAAATCGAAATAAATCAAAACACCCTGTATTTAGGTATAGGGAACCCTTATAAAAGTATAGCTTATTTTTTAAGTTCAATTCAGTAATGTGATCAGATATAGTGCATTCCATAAGAAAAAATAAAACTTTGATATACCACTCTTTTTTGGAGCACCCTGTATAATTCACATTATTTTTATATTGTAGTATTAATGGCCCTGTATATTACTGTGAAGAAATTTTTTTAATATATCAAGTGGTTTTCCGTACAGAGACCGAGGCGGATAAGGTGAACCACCCTGTATATATATATATATATATATATATATATATATATATATATATATATATATATATATATATATACTCCCAGCGTATGAAGTGAGCCACATATCAAAAGAAACTGCGGTTGAAGTGAGGTCCTGTACAAAGTGAGGTCCAGTATACGGACCTCACTTAGTCAATCAATGTAAGACTTTTTCGTAGACATGTACTGATAGCAAACACTGTTTTTTTACAAAAAAAAGTGGGACCTCACTTTGTATGGTCCACATCAATTTTTAGTTCAGAGATTTTCCGCATAGAGGCGCTGACTTTGGCGTATATTTTCTAACCATGTATATTCTATGCCCTGTTGAATAACTTACGATACACATAGTGAGGACCATACAACTGGCAACATCTGTTCAACCAATCTTTAAAACAGTGGATCGTCAATCGTCGCATAAATTCAAACAGTACAAAAATGTTTAATACTTTAATCCTTTTTGAGAGCGTAGGCGCAAAATTTCGGTCGAGTTCTTTTTAAACGCATTTATTTTTTTCGAATCCTGAGATAACTAATAGGTATTTTTAAAATATTTAAACACAAAATAGAAGACTACATTATTCCCGAGGGCAGAAAGTCCCTTATAATGAACAAAAAGTTTCTTTTGTAATATATATTTAAAATTAAAAATCAGACTATTTTTTTTCACCCCTGTGACTTATTAAAATAAATATTATAGAAGTTCTCAAGGACTTTCGACCATGGATAATACAGTAATATTTCTTTCTGCGTTTAAATTTTTTAAAAATACTTAAGGTTTTCTCAGTATTCGAAAAAAATGAACGCATTTAAAAATAATTCGAGCGAAATTTTTGCGCATATGCTCTCAGAAAGGCTTAAAATACTATAAATTTTTGTAATCAGTATTTCAATAGTTATTTATGATATAAGTGTTAAAAGTACACGTTTAAGGCACGCATGTGAAAGTTTGCAGAATGAGCGACAGCGAGTTCTGCAATTCACATGAGTGCCTTAAAAATGCACTTTTTCACACGCATATCATGCAATATTTTTTCTACAAACGTAATTACAGGACAATATCTACAAAAACTTTTACTTGAACTTGACTGACATTCCATTTTTATATTTTTTTGACATTACATCAAAATTGCCTATACGATCAATACGAATTGCAGTGCCATAAACATTTTAAAGCACTAGTGCCTTAAAGCAGCGCCGGATCAAGGGGCGGGCGAGCCGGGCGACCGCCCGGGGCGCCAGAATTTGGGGACGCCAAATTTTGAGAGACGCTGATATATAAATATAATATTTACCCCCCTCCGTGGCTCAGTGGTAAGAGCGCCTGCCTTTGGATCGAAAAAATCCGAAAGGTTGTGGGTTCGAATCTCACCAGGGTCGGAAATTTTTCATTTATTATAAATTAATAAATGAATATAGTTTCTGTCCTCGTGGGATCGGTTCTCACCGGAGGGACCGCAGACGTTCGGATACAATTAGCGTCTCTTTGCAAAGACAATGACGTCGACATTGCAAAGTAACAAGCCACTTACTCAACACCCACACTACTTACACATGACACTAGGTACCTAACTGTTCAAAATCACCGTACCTACCATGCCAATGGCCATTAGTTGTCGAGGCATTAGCTAAACAAACAAAAAATATAATATTTTTTACATTCACTATTTTTTTGGACTTTATAGATTATCTTTGGGCTAAGATTACTCCTAAGACAATTAATATTAAATAATTGTAACAATAAGAAAACTATTTCTAGCTCACAAAAATTCTCTAATAAAAATAATGCAACCTAAAAACTGTTATGGCTTTTAAAGGTCATTTTTGTCAGGTAATACCTATCACTTTTATGGTATTACAATGTTATACATACATACTTAAAATACACGAAGATCAGATTTACGAAGTATCAACAAATTTATGAATAGTCAGTGATATTATTATACTGCTACTTGTCATTATAGCCTCAATGGTTAGATAGTTTTGTCTTCCTGTTCTGTAAACTTTGCTTTATCAACATTGTCGTGTGTCCGTGGGTGTGTAATTTGAAATAAAAAAAAACAAACCAGGTATATCTATATGAATTAGAATTGACAAGTTCTTTTTCATAATATGAATATATAGAAATTTATTTCGAATACTTTGTACGCGTTAAGATGTTTCACTTTTTGCATAAAAACGGCACGAACGACGTATGAAAAAAAGGAATAATAGATTTTTGTATATATCATAAATTGAACGAGTAATTCCAAAATGATTTGTTATTTGAAATATCTCAGTGGCGTACTATGTTTTTCTTTAAAAAAATTCACACCATTTCAACAGTAGATATAAAATTATTAATTTTATGTCAAAAAATGCGCAATAATTACCTCTTAAAACACATCAAATTTCATTTGCATATCTGAACCGGTTTTAGAACAATAAAGAAATCGTCAGTTTGTAAGAAAAATGTCAACACCCCATATCTCGGAAACGAAGTATTTGCTGACATACGCTTATAGAGCAAACTGTCATTATTTTTTCATATAGAATTACCCTTTAAAGTTTGTTGCATTTATTTAGAAACATCCTGTTTTTTCTTGACCACCCTGGATTTCCATAGTTTTTCCTGTATTATTTCACTTGACCGTTATTTTCAGTTCTTTCTGTTTTTCCAGTCCTGCAGGTTTCTTTTCTAATATTGCTTCGTCCATTTTATCTCTAAAAGATTTTCGGGGTCTGTCTCTCTTCCTTCTTCCTATCGGGCTCCAATCTGTTATTCTGTTTATCAACGATTTTGGTCTGCTCTTCTGCCATGTCCGTACCAGGTTAATCTCTCTTGTTCTATGTTGTCTATTATCCCTTGAATTCATTACCATTATTTTCTTAATCTCTATGTTATTTATTCTATCCCTTCTACAGCTTCTACTTAGGTATTCGATCTCTGTTGCTCTTATTTTGCATTTGGTTTTCGTATTTTTTATTCAATTTTCACACCCATTATTCAGAATACTTTTTGTCATGGTGTTATATTATATTCTTCTTTTTGTTTTTATACTGATGTTCTTATCCCACAGTACCGGGTTTAATTTTAGTATGCAGCATATTGTTTGTCCTAGTAACTCGATACCTAAAACCATAGCTTGGTTCTATAGGTATCGAGTCATAGAGATAATAAAAAGCTCATGAGATAATAAAAAAAAATAATGAATGATTTTATTTGAATTTGCATAGATGATTGTAAGGCCAAGGATATCACAACGGCTCTAAAAGGAAGAGAAAAAATAAAGATGTACAAGCTCGCGTTTGCAAAGAATATCCGCATGTTATTTTATGCTAAGTGGATGCCACTCCCTCAATTTAGTTATTGGGGATGCAGCTATATCTTGCGCACAATCAACATGTTTTTTGGTCTTGTAGAAGATTTATACACACTAAATGATATAAATGAGTCAGATTAAATAAATTATTAGACGAATTTTTTACTAAGCAACAACATTTTTGTTTAATTTAGTAGTATTTTGACAACGACACCCGATTTGGGCGTCGAAACGATAATAAAATTATTTTTTTCAATTTAATTGTGGCTTATTTTCCATGTAAATAGTTATTTATACACATTTTTTACTGGTTGTTGATAATGTGCATTTATCTTTTACCTCGCTTCTTCGTCGCTTGAACTTAAAATGTGCTCGCTATGCTATGCCCTATGTTGGATAAGTTGTAAGTAATAACTATCCTATAGTTCTTTATGGTAAAATTTTGATTTTTTCCTATTTTTTTTATATTTGCAGTAAATTTGTATATTCTTATATGAAGGGGCGCCAAATTTTATTTTGCCAGGGGCGCTCAGAACCCTAAAACCGGCCCTGCCTTAAAGTAGCATTTTTAACGCACGTATGGAGTTCTAAAAATTGCATTTTTAACACGGTTGTAGAAAAAAGCCTTTAAATGAGGTGTCACATGATGTACTTACTTTCCTATTTAAAAAAATCAAAGTTGTGCCTGTCACCTGAAGAAGAGGGATCGCGTAAAGTTCGAAACATTTACGCTATAATATACTATGATTATTTTAAAAATCGACCTATCCGAGCGTTTTTCTTATGTGTTAAAAATAAGTAAGTTAATAAGGGGGGTAAAACTTATTCCAGCGAACTGTATTTGTAACAACCAAGGTAGGGATGGCGGTTGTTGAACAAAAAACCGGTTTTCGGTTATACCGGTTTTTTACTTACAGTTTAACCTGGCGGTTATAACTGGTCAAAAAAAGCGGTTGTTCCAAAAACCATTTTTCGGTTTTTTTAATCAGAAGCAAATACTCGATAGGTTATAATGTTAATATAATGTTATGTGTTACATAATATTGTGTTTTCAATTTTATCAATCAAAGGCAAAATAAAAATTAAATTAATTTTTTTTTAATAACGCGGGCACATAAATTTGATACACCCTGTATATTGATCTGTAAATATTTATTAGAATTTAGTTTGGATGTAAGTGGATTTCTTTTTTTAATGAGCTTTCCGATGAACCATTAAAGACTTTTGTGAATAATTAAAGTGAAAATAACGATGTATTTTGATTTAAAATGGAAAAAGATTGTTTAGGGTCGAGGTAATTATCAATTTCTAGAAAAGTGGTTTTAGGAGAAAGTTTGGAATTTTAGTATCTTTGTTTCAACACGAGTAAATGTTGTATAGTTCTCAGAAGGTAATTAGGATGGTCGGAATGGTTTTGAGGGTGACTGTTTTGTTTGTCGAATGGAAAAGTCGATGTTTCAGATTCTTGGCAACGTGGAAGGGGAAAAGTAGTTTGAATGATTAAGAGAGTTTGAAGGGGAAGTCATTATGTTTTTGGCATCGCTGAGGACCGGTTCGACGTTTTAGTGGATAGATAGTTAGCAGATACCAGTGGCTGTTTGATAGTGGAGAATAGTGTTGAAAAGTGGAACGAGAGACAGATCAAATTGAGACGAAATACCTCTTCGATTCTGTATTATTGTGAGAAGGAGAGCAGAGAATTTTTGGAGTTTTGTTTGAATCGAGTACGTGTCAAAAGAGGCCCGGCTTGTTGGAGAATTGGTGCTGGTATGCTGATAGTTTTGAAGCTGGACAACGAAGAGGGCTTTGATGAGTAGCCTTTAACATAGTCAACGAGGGAGAGCTGTTTTGGGTCACGAGAAGACATCAGAGTGAGTGAAGCAAAAGGTCAGTCAACTTATGTGAAAGATATTTTTATGTTCGGAAACTAAAATTTTGAGTAAAAGGCATATGAATTAAAATTCCAATATTTCTAAAAGTAAATAGGAAGTATAGCTAATCTTGCGAATACATAAATTTGTTTTGTTTAGTTTGTTTTACCAAAGTCATCGGGAACAAACCGATAAATTGTTTTTTTTTTAACTATAATAAATTTAAGTGGTAAAGATTTCATTCAGACATCTGTGTCCACAGGTTTTAGATTTGATAGAGTTTAGAGTATTGATTTTGACAAATAAAAGACAATTCTGTATGTTTATTTTAATATTTTGCTTTATTTCTTTTCCCTATTTTATCCCGATTAGGATCAACTAAGAGATACTGAACCCACGAGAGAAGATAAGTATAACGTGAGATAATTTAGATTTTTTTTATAGTATAAAAAGGCACCCTGAGATTTTTTATTCATTTTTATGTATGATTTGCGACAATTAAATAATTAATCAGATAAATAATAATTAATATATAATTAATAAAAAGCAGATCATAACAATACATTTATATTGCAATTCAGTTTGCTCAATTTTCCTCCCGAAAAATTCCCCAACCAATTCAACCTATAAAAATTTTCCCATGTGCTTTCAAATTACCCTAAAAATGGGCGAAAGTACCCCAATCTGGCATCTCTGATTCGTCGCTCGTTGTAGACGGCGTCGGTGTATATTGCGTTGTCAATTGGGATATTCCCAAAACTCCCAAAAGTGATGATCCTACCGATCTACCGACATGTCCCTAGGATCTATCGAGTTTAAAAAAATATCCAAATGACATATTTTACTTAAGAGGAAACAGTAGCGATCAACAGGTAGCGAAAACGCGTTCCAAGATTGCGGCTGTAATTTTGAATATTTTTTCGAGATATGTGGCACACGTATTCGTAATATAATAAAGAATGGCGGTACAGAGCCCAATTTAAAAAATATATTAATATGTGGAAATTACTCTGTAATTAAATACAATATTAAAAAAACGAGCCTGTACCGCCACTAAGAAGAACAAAAAAATACATTTTCTTCAAATAAACTTTTTTATCCGATGCCTAGATTTTGTGTCATTTTGGAACTACTAAAATTTTTTATTTCATTAGTAGTTCCAAAATGACACAAAATCTAGGCATCTGATAAAAAAGTTTATTTGAAGAAAGTGTATTTTTTTGTTCTTCTTAATGGCGGTACAGACTCGTTTTTTTAATATTGTATTTATTTACAGAGTAATTTCCACATATTAATATATTTTTCAAATTGGGCTCTGTACCGCCATTCTTTATTATATTACAAATACGTGTGCCAAATATCTCGAAAAAATATTCAAAATTACAGCCTCAATCTTGGAACGCGTTTTGGCTACCTGTTGATCGCTACTGTATCACCTTAAAAATAAATTCGATAAACCAATTCATCATTTATTGCCATCAAAAAATTTCAGTAGGTAGTATTTTTTAACACATTTGTATAATACCTTTCATTTCCTAAGAATTATGTATTATTTAAAAATTGTCACACATGTCTAAAGAGAAAGGTATTCGATCAGTGCGTCCTCCCAGTCTTGACGTACGGATCAGAAACACTTACCTTAACTAAAGCCTCGGCTACCAAACTAAGAGTCACGCAGAGAAGAATGGAGCGGTCAATGTTAGGAATAACTCTGCGAGACAAAATCAGAAACGAAGAAATCAGGAGAAGAACAAAGGTGACTGACGTCATCGAGAGGATAGCCAGGTTGAAGTGGAGATGGGCAGGACACGTAGCCAGAATGACAGATGGGCGATGGACGAAGAGGTTATTGGAATGGAGGCCAAGAGAAGACAAGAGAAGCGTCGGTCGACCGCCTACAAGATGGACTGACGACTTAAGAAAGGTAAATAAAAACTGGATGAGGGCGGCGCAGGATAGATGGGGTTGGAAACGAGGGGAGGAGGCCTATGTTCAGCAGTGGACTTTTGAGGCTGGATGATGATGAAAAATTACATAATGGAGATTCCTAATCGTATTTCGGTATTCACATTTCATACAAGAGTCTCAAAGTACTCAAGTATAAACAATTTTTAGATGATTTTGGGAATATCGATTTCAAGCAGATCACTTACCTTTTTATGTAAATATTCATGTGTTTCATAAAAGCTGATGTGACACTTTCGTCCAGTTCTTTATTAGTAAATAAAAGTTGAATTATGGTTGTTTGGGTTAATAATTACTTCGCATATTATTTATAATACATATATAGTAGGGGAGCAAAGTATGCTAAATGTGCAGTCACTCGAGCGCTTTGGGGACCTATTGGGTTGTGATTATTAGGTTCTAAAACCAAAAAAGTTAAGTAAAATTTTCCATTTTAGTGGGGACTTTCCATATTTTAATTTAATTTTCCATTTCCAACACCCGTTTTCTCCGATTATAGCGCCACCTATCCGTAATTAGAAAAAACGTTTCGAATAAAAGTTGCTTATTTTTACGCAAAGAATCCAAATCTGAAATAAAAAAAAAGTTTAAGATTTTAAAGTAACCCCCCCCCCCCCCCACCTCCGTGGGGTCGTGTTTGGTACCATTCGATAGATTTCAGAAAAATATTCAGAAATTGTAGTGTATTACCTATAAGAAGTTACCGTTAAGCCGGGTCCAGACTATGTAACAAAACATGTTAAATAACAAAGTTTTGTAACTTGTTACAAAATTTTAAATAAACAAGTTTTAAAACACAGTGTTGTATAACATTTTTCTGGTTATATAGCATGTTTTATGTTATCCAACAGATGTCGGTAAACATCAAAGAAAGTTATAAAACCGCACCGCGACTGATCTACACCTAAAAACATGTTATTGAAACATTTCTCTGGCATAGTACCTACGCGAGCAGCAACCGTTGGAGTCATATCGCCTTGTTCATTCTGGAGTGATTGTGCTAGATTTTTCTTTGCTCTGTTCACGTAGGGTTATTTACGCGATGAAATTGTCGAAAGAACTGACTACTCATTTAATTGAGCTATTTCGTAAGTAACGAGTATTATGGGATTGCTATGGGATGAGCTACATTTATTGATTTAAAAAACAAATAAAAAACACGATGAATAGACTGAAATAGAAGTGAAAATAGATACAGAAACTGTAGTTAAAACTAATGCAATGCACGTACGCCTATAACTCAAGCCAACAAAAGAAAAGCAGTACGCGGAACCTTAACAGCAAATCGGTGCAAATCAACTCTAAATTTGACATAAATACTATTCTCTACAGAGCAGAGTGTTCAGACATAAAACCTGTAACATTCACTTCATTCGCTACACAGATGCAGACTGCTTCATCAGCTACTCAGACAGGCACTCAATCATACAATATATCTGAGCCTTTCTATTCCGTCCACTACACCTACATCCGCTACTTCTCCAGCTACACCAATTCAAACAGACAGTGACACTCAATCATGAAGAGGTGAAGACGATAATACTGAGGAATTAAATTCTACAGAAATGTTATACTTCCTCTCTGAAACAATGAGTAAAAAGTTTAAAAAATATGAGGCGTTCTTTGCAAAAACCCCATATGTCACTTTTTACAACATCGGAGATATTTAAAAAAAAAGTTATTTAATTGAACCCTATTAAGTTTACGGAAATTCTCAAATTAGTGATTTATTATTTTGATGATTACACACAGTTTACAATATAAATAACATTATTTTTTCCTTTTGTTTATTTATGAAGGACATTTATTCATTTGACATATGGGGTTTTTGCAGGAATTTTTCATTAATTTATAGGACAAACGATATTTATAGTAATAAACCAAAATAAAAAATGAACGAAAAATGGTGTTTACTTATAATATCACGCAACACAACTATTCGAAGGATATTTAACCTATAAAAACCTACTGACAGCCCACGGTTCTGACAGCCAAGCGATAAAGTTTCCCGCAAAAACACCAATAACAACTATGGTTTTGAAGGGAATTGCGCTTGACATATGGGGTTTAGGCGGAATCGCCTATATTTTTGTCGCTTATATTTTGAACTACTGTAATTTTAATGCAAGTTTCTTACGCAAGGAACGTAGGTAATTAGTCCTTCAATCCATAGAAGCCATAAGTCCATTTCCGAAAAAAAAGGACAACTGGGGTTTTTGCAAAGAACGCCTCATATACTTTGCTAATAATATAACTGTTAATCTTTCTCTTACTGGAATTGCATCTCGAAATATCTTTCCTGCCTATTTGATGGCCGATTTCATTTATAAGAAATTCAAAATCAGAACTTTCTATTCTTAAGAAGTTTTTAAAACTGCCATCACATTTAATGTCTCCTGTCGATGGGTCTATGTTATCTCTTTCCAGATCAGCTAAAAGAGCTGTACCACTACCTATATTTTGCTCGAGCTGCTAATGAAGGACACATCCAAAATATTAATTTAACACGCCGGTGTCGCCTCCACAATATTACACAAGCTGCTGTTGCTATGAAGAGATCCTCCATACTTATATGACGCAATTTTATATACTACCTAACCCACCAGCTATCCATCTAAAATGCTGCAAACTTTATGCTCATGTTGTTGTTTTGTTTTTTGTTATATAGTTTGGATACTCATGCTATTAACAAGTTACATAACAAAGTTGTACAACAAATTTGTTGTACAACTTTGTTATTAGCATGTTTTGTTACATAGTCTAGACCCGGCTTTAAAAGCTCCCCGTTTCAGGAAAAAATATTGTCTAAGAGCGATAGCCTAGTGACCTAGTGGGTAGACCTCGGATCTCGGATTCGTAAAGCAGAGGTTTCGATTTCAAATCCGGGGTGTGGATCTCCGATTTTTTTGTTTATTGTTACTGCATTCATGTCTGTAGACAATGTTGCAATCTATTATGAGCACAATAAAAAAATATAGTAATAAAATAATAAATAAATATTTCAAAACAAAAAACAAGAAAAAAAATACAATCACTGGAAGCGAAACTAAACAATACGGAAGAAATATAACCACTGGATTCGGAACTGGATATGGAACTGGATAATATTAGAAAACTGATATTATAATATGTAAGCACTACGAGCCTAGTAGGCCCATGGCTTGATGTACTATTCTTTTCCACTCCCTTTTGTCAGTCGCTTTTGTTTCCCAGTTCCTTAAGTTAATTCTTCTCATATCTTCTCTAACTCCATTACTCCATCGTGACCTCGGTCTTCCTCTTCGTCTTTTCCCTGCCAATGCACTATATAGTACCATTCTGGGAATTCTAGATGGAATCATCCTCTGCACATGGCCCAACCATCTAAGTCTTTGCGCCTTAATTACTGCTAGTATGTTAGGATCTTGATAGAGCTCAGTTAGTTCCTTATTTGTTCTTCTTACCCATTGTCCATTTAAGTTTTTCCCACCGAAGATTTTGCGCAGCATTTTCCTCTCCCAAACTAATAACAACTCTTGATGTTTTTTGTTGTGACCCATGTTTCAGAAGCATACGTTACTATCGGCCTTATTACGGTCTTGTAAGTTCTTAGTTTTGCTCTTCGTGATATATGTTTACTTCTTAACAACCCATTAAAAGCAAATATAGCGCGGTTGTCCGACATAATTCTCTTTTGTATTTTTTCTTCACAGTTAGGATCTCTTGTGAAGACAGTTCTTAAGTACTCAAATCTCTCAACTTCTTCGAATTTATACTGTGTTCCCTTCGCTGTTGTCATTGTTATGTATTGCCCCCGAACGAATTGCTTATTTGTCCATTCCATATACTTTGTTTTTGCTTCACTTATATACAATCCTTTGGTTGCTGCCCTCTCCTCGAGTTTCATGAGTGTTTCTATAAGTTCTATTTTGCTCCTAGCCAAGATTACCAAATCGTCTGCGAATGCCAAGCACTGATGTTTTTTGTGGTAGATCAGACCTGTTCTATTAATGTTTGATTCCTGTATAACCTTTTCTAGTAATATGCTAAACATTATAGGCGATAATGGATCACCCTGTCGCAGTCCTTGTTTGACCTCAAAGCTTTCTGTTATAGTATTGTTTATCTTGACTTTATCATACTGATATATCATACTGATATATCATACTGATATTGTTTAAAAACACTAATAATATTGATATAAAATGTTAATCAATTTTATTTATTGTTATAAGAATCAAAGGTAAATATGATTAGGCGAATGAAGCCTTAGGTTTCGCAGTCAATATCCCAACCACGCACACATGTTGCAATCTATTTCAATACGGTTTATAGTACAAAATATACATTTAATATCAAAATAGTGGGATATATTTTTTTAGTTGAGGACACTTGGTCACATTGCATTGTTTCAGGATAAGGTGAAATATCTTCAATAAATGGAAAAAAGCATGTATGTCATATATTATAATACTTTCTATACTCTTAATATGTAGTCTCGTATAAATTTGTAGTGACATGATTTTAAGTATAAGAACAAGAAGCTTGCAACAATTTTCAGAGAAAATAGAAAACTAAAACTATTTTAAAATGATTATTCGAAATAAAACATATGCAAATATTCACTGTATTTGCCATCTAGTGGAATAACTGTAAAATTAAGTCAGTAAAAAAGGTACATTAAGTTTAATTAAATTAAGTAAATCATCTTGTATACTAAAATTAAGGTACCTACTAAAATTTTCATTTCAAAATGAAAATCGACAGGGGCAACAGTACCTATACTAAAATACACTCTGTATAGATAATTATGTCAATGTTAATAATACTGGATAGAGAATTGAATATCCTTTCAAATGAGCTAGCACACGCCCCTCTTCCCTATTTAAAAATAAGGGGTGGGGGAAATGGAAGGGAGGGGGTTGACAAATGACAGATATGTATGTACCGTAAAAACTGTGTTCCCCTTAGATCAAAAGTCGGGCTTTTATATTTATATGTTAAGTTCAATATAAATTTCACATAACTGAACTATCACTGTTTCCTCCATTTTGATTATTATTGTTCTCAACTAACGCTATTTTCAAAATTCTTGCTTTCCTATCCATCTTTAACGTAAATTATTAAAAAATATAAAACTATTTCTTTATTAACGCTAGTCTCCGATAAGGCTACCGTGATTTAATGCTGAGGTACTAAAATGTTATAAAATTAACAAACAGTACGAGCAAGAACAAAGAGTCCACATCTTCTTATAACTACAAGTGACTGAAACATCGAAACAATAATAATTCTTACTGTGTTATACAGAAAAAGGCAGTAGAAACGATTAATCTCATATTTATCGACAACACTGTATGGTCCTCACTTGATGAGCTGTAAGGAAATATACACGTAAAGTTGTCCTCACTTTGTGCGCATAACGAAAAAGTATATACAGTCTCACTTTAATAGCTGCGTATAATGGCCTCACTTGGGTGGCAATATACTTGAACAATACGGGGCACATATACGTAATTTTTTTTGTGTATACTCGTCATTTTTTAATTGCTATTTACTTGTCAAGGTCACTATGAAGAGTTGAAACGATTATGTCTACGTTTTCTACCGGTCCTCACTAAGTGCGCGTAATGTCAGGACCTCACTTTGATATCTGTGCATAATATATATATATATATATATATATATATATATATATATATATATATATATATATATATATATATGTATATATATATATATATATAAAATCAAACAGATGAAATAGAGAATGTGGAAAAAATCCCCTTACGAATTATTAATAAAATATTATTAAATATAAATATATAAAATTATAAAATATTAAAAAATTATTAATAATCAAACCATTAACCTTGGATCTTTTGATCACTGAGTGTGTTTCAAGGATCTACATCTCATGTTTTTAAACATATATATATATATATATATATATATATATATATATATATATATCAATCGGTTTTAAAACGTCTTGCGACGTTGTCCGATGCCTAATTTCCATGACACTCTATCATCCCATTGGCCCTCTCTAAGATCTCTTGCGCTCATCGCCTTCGTTACTCCCTCTCTCCAAGATTTCTTGGGCCTTCCTCTCTTTCTGCGGTTTGGTGGTACCCATTGCATAATTATTTTAGGGAGTCTTGAGTTATCCATCCTCTGGACGTGTCCGTACCATATTTATTTGCTAATTACCATCTTATTATTTCTCTTTTCTGTATAAGTTCTGTTCTCTTGAATCGTAAGAACAGTAAAGAATTTGCTGAGTATAGTATAGAGTAGACAACGTAAGTCACACCATATTTGCTGTAAATTTAAAATATATTGTATATTTTTTATTTGACATGTTTTTCTTTGTTTTGATTTATCTTTATTTCTATTTTTGTATAATTTTTGGTTCCCTTTAGGTAACCAGTGGCGTCCAATATTTTATTTTATTTTTTTTGACATTGTTGTTTTGATTTTTCTATTTATTTTATTTCTAAGCTAATAAAAGTATACCATAACATCCCTTAAGAATTCAATTCCCTTAGATCTCTGAGACTTGAGCGACCGTGGCCATGTTCTTCATTGTGTAACATCCCCTTATATGACATATCAACATCTTGTCAAAATTCTATTCCCTTTTCATGTTATACGCTTCGTTATCGAACGTATTCGCTTCGTATCTGTTTAGTGTACAGATAGCGAATGATCGATAACGAAGTGAAGGGTCAAAAATCGAGGTCCAGAAGAGTTGCAGTTCAACGAGAAGATATTCAAGCTGCTATGGTTTACTGATTTGTTAAGAGTAGCCACAGAACCCTTATATGATTTCAACGCAGTAAATGTACACTCACCGGCACAAAATTCCGCCACCCAAAATTTTTGATTAAGTTTGACAATTTATAACTATATTATCTGTCTTCCGATTTTTAAGATTCTTGCACCAGTTTGTAGGCACATGTATTGATATCGTTTAGTATTATTCCGGTAACACAAAAATTTTGCTTGCATGGCATTATACAGGGGTGAATGGAAGCGTTGTATTTTCTCCGAACTTTAAAAAATTCTGTGGAAAATTAGAAGAGCTGATTTTGTTTCATAGTGCTGTCATATGTAACTAGTATCCCAGAGGCATCACTAAAATTTGTTTTTTTTTTTTAATTATCCGAATATCTCTTTTCTTGTAGGACCTGTACCATTTTATGTAAATAAAAACACTGATGGACTCATAAAATAGAGGTTGGATTGATAAAATTAGAATGGCCCACATGTAGCCCAGATCTCAATCCTATTGAGCATTTATGGAATGAAATAAAAAAGCTATTCGCCGTCATCGCAGGCCTCCAGAAAATTTGGTACAGTTATGGCCCTGGTAGAGGAATATCGGGCTATTCCCCACGCAAGGATAACACATCTTCATTCAATGCCAAACAGGTTGCGAGCAGTTGTTGCTGCAAGATATGGACATAACCGCTATTGAATTGTTTTCTTTTGTTGTTAATTTTGTTTTGTTTTGTTAATTTTAGTGCGCTTAATAAGTTTAATTAGAAAAACCTTCAAGCAATGATTTTATTTACAGCTCTTATAAGAAAAGAGATATTCGGATAATTAAAAAAAAAACCTTAGTGATACCACCAGAATAATACTTTTTATAATAATATTATCCACAGATTTTTTTAAAATTAGGAGAACATACAACGCTTCCATTCACCCTCGTATAATGCCATCCAAGCAAAAAATTTGTGTTACCGGAATAATAACAAACAACAGCAATATATGTACCTACAAACTGATTCAAGAATTTTGAAAATCGGCGTACAAATAAGAAAGTTATAGATTGTCAAACTTAATCAAAAATTTTGCGTGGCGGAATTTTGTGCCACGGAGTGTACTTAAACAGTTTATTTGTATTTTATTTAAATATTATTCTAATTGTAATACTTACCACTTCCCAAAATAATTTTATTAAAACAATGCCAAAAATTATAAAAATAAAAAAATAGGGAACACCCGTGTTTGAACTAGTCCGTTCTTTAACGGTAAAATATTGCAAAGCCTCTAAATTTTAAAGAACCGCTTGGATTGACATGAAATTTGTCATACACATAGCTAACAAGCCAAAGAAAAAAAGTGATATTATGCCGATATGTGCTTTTGCCCTGGGGGTGGTTTTCACCCCCTCTTGGGGGGTGAAAAATATTCGTCCAAAGAAAGTCAGGAAATGGATAAACTGGCTAATTTTAAGTAATTCTTGTTCTATAGAGTTTTTTCACTAAGTCAATACTTTTCGAGTTATTTGGCAGTGAATATGTTCATTTTTTCAACAAAAAAACCACTCTTTTAGACGGTTTTTCGCAAATAACTCAAATTGTAAGTATTTTGTCGAAAAAACATTCATAGCAAAAATATAGCATGTAAAAAATTTACAAAAATGGTGTATACATCACGTCTCTACACCTAGTAGAAGCAGAGTTATAGCTAATGAAAAATAGGTTCATATTCGTCAAATTCCAAATGGAATAATTTAACGTGAAGTAACCAAAAATTAAGCACGTTTCGGGGAAAACTCATTACAACTTATTTAAAGTGTTTAAAAAAGCTTCATTTTTGTTTTATAAAAAAAATTTCTAGCATCAAAATTAAACAAGTTAGGCTCAAAATAAAGTTAGTCCCTTTTGGTTCTGGTAAAAAAATCGAGAAAATCACCCCCTAATTAATATCTTAAATGAACTTAATCGTTACGACTTCACAAGTTTCTTGACTCGTGTATATATTGTTTATGTGATCTGTAAGTTTGATCGGTTCAAAGTCCTTATTATTGAAAGGGCTGTAGTTAAAAGGGGTTTAACGAGTCACTGATCACGAATGTATGCAAAAGAAACACCAAATCTTAATCAATTTTTGTCTAACAGAAAAACAAAAAATACATGATATTCAGAAAAGCAAATCTGACTTTTTTTGTTTTTCGAGATTTTTGGTATCTCTAACAATTTTTAAGTTATTTTGAAAAAAAGCATCATTTTCAAAATTTAAATTTTTAAAAATTTTATTTTGAAACCAAATTTTTTCAAAAATAAGCACTTTGAATCGATGAAACTTACAGATCATATAAACACAACATAAGTAAAATAATTTGTGGAGCGGTAACGATTAATTTCATTTAAGTTGCTAATTAGGGGGTGGTTTCCCGATTTTTTTTTGCAAAAACAAAAGGGACCAACTTTATTTTGAGCGTAACTTGCTTAAATTTAAAGGTAGAAACTTTTTGTAAAAGCAGAAATAAAGCTTTTTTTAAACACTTTAAAAAAGTTCTAATTAGTTTTCCCCAAAAAGTTCTTAATTTTTTGGATATTTCACGTCGAAATATTCTATTTGAAATTTGATGAATATGAATCTATTTTTCATTGGCTGTAACTCTGGTTCTACGAGATCCAGAGACCTAACGCGTACATCACTTTTTTTTACTTTTTTATATGCTATATTTTTGCTAAGAACGTTTTTTCGACAAAATACTTACTTTTTGATTTATTTGCGAAAAACCGTCTAAAAATGTGGTTATTTTGTTGAAAAATGAACATATTCACTCGCAAATAACTCGAAAAGTGTTGACTTGACGAAAAAGCTCTATAGAACAAAAGTTACTTAAAATTAGTCAGTTTACCCATTTCTGGACTTATTTTGGACATATATTTTTTCACCCCCAAAAGGGGGTGAAAGTCACCCCCAGGGGAAAAGCACACATCGGCACAATATCACTTTTTTTCTTTGACATGTAAGCTATACGTATGCCAAATTTCATGTCAATCCAAACGGTTCTTTAAAATTTAGAGCAAAAACCGTGAAAGAATGAACTAAACCGGGGACCTCTCGATCTGCATTCGAATGCTCTACAACTGAGCTATTATTTCTATGTTTATAATGGATTACAAGATTTCTCGAACATAGTGACAATTACCAAGTACCCTTTCGGGATTCTCCCTTCAGAGATGAAATTCATAAATGATAATTTCGTTTGAATAAGTGTATTGATATTGAGGGAGAGTGGACAGAATAATAAAATGTATTTCAAATCATTAAATTGTGTTTTTCTCATCAAATCGCAAAACTTTTTGAACGGCTTATTATTTGAATTAATGCCATTAAAATTTGTATACAAAACTGCTATTTGTATGTTATTCTAAAACATCATTTATATAATAATTATTTACAGTATTTAAAATAAATAAAATTCAAAAACAACCTGCCAAATACTTTTTAATTAATAATAATCTACCCAAAGTATGCTTCAAATGAAATAGTCTATCTAGTAGTGATTAAAAACCGGTGTTACTCCAGGAATGCCCTTGGGGCATTTTACACGGTTTTAAGTTTTTCTTCTTCATGTGCCGTGCGCTACTACCGAGCGTTGGCTATCAAATTGGCTATAGTAATTTTGTTGACGGCAGTTCGGAAAAGGGATGCAGAGGATTTGTTAAACCATTCTCTCAGGTTTTTAAGCCATGACGTTCTTCTTCGACCTGGCCCTCTTCTTCGGTCTACTTTACTTCGTATTATTAAACGGAGCATATTATATCTCTCCGGTTGTCGCATAACATGGCCAAAATATTCAAGATTTCGATTTTTAACTGTTCTGACGACTTCCGTGACTTTTCCCATCCGGTGCAAAACAACTTCGTTACGAACTCTATCCACCCAACTTATTCGTAGGATTCTCCCGTATACCCAGATTTCAAAGGCTTCCAATTTCTTGATAAGATTATCTGTTAAAGTCCAACCTTCGACACCGTACAAAAGAGTAGAGAACATATAGCATCACACTAATCTAATTTTAAGATTCAAGGTAATGTTGTTTCCACATAAAAGTTTCTTTATCAAGGAATGCAGCTCTGGCCTTCTCTGTACGTATTCTAATTTCTTTGCTCATGTTCCAGTTATTATTTAGATTACAACCAAGGTAGGTAATACTGTTAGTTCTCTCTAATCGTTCACCATAAGCTGTTACTGCTTCCGGTTGTATTGACGTCTTACTGACAAACATCACATTGATCTTTGCGGTGTTTAGCTTGAGTCGATGTTCATCACACGTTGTGGTAATCCTATTAATCAGATGTTGAAGTTCTTCATAATTGCTCGCAATTAACACCGTACCATCCGCTTATATTAAATTATTAATATTGACGCCATTCATTTTAATACCACATTGAGCATTATCCACTGCTTTCTTGAAAACAAACTCAGAACAGATGTTAAATATAAGTGGGAACAAAATGCAGCCCTGCCTATCTCCTCTTCGTATTTGAAGTTCTTCAGACGTGTCCCGGCCAATCCTGATGTTTGCACGTTGATGACAGTAAAGATTTTTGATAATGCGTAGGTCTTTATCATCAATACCCGCTTTCTGAAGAAAAGCAATCATTTCAGTAGGTTTTACTCGATCAAAGGCCTTCTCAAAGTCAATGAAACACATATAAACCGGATGTCCGACATCTCTGCATCTCTGTACCATAACGTGAATACTAAACACTGCTTCTCTGGTCCCAAGTCCCAATGTTATTGCGGAATCCAAACTGTGTATCGCCATGCTGTTCTTCTATTTTTTGGTACATCCTAGAGTGCAAAATTCGTAGTCACTACATCTTTTCGGGTTTATTTTTTTAGGTATCGTCACAAAAGTCGACAGCAGCCAATCCGTTGGTATATAGCCAGTTTAATCAAGTTTATTAACAAGATGAAGGAGAGATCTTTTACCTGAACTTTCGAAGAGCTTTATTATTTCACTCGGTATTTCGTCTGGCCCCGTCGTTTTAAGTTTACCGTAAAAATTTACAAAAAATTGAAAAATCGTGACATTGTGACTTACTGGAAATGTGACTTACTTTGTCCCTACTGTACCCGCTCCTACATCCTACATGTTTTTGAGAAATCGGTGCACTAGGTAACTTCCTTGTATGGGTATACCTTTCAGTCTGTCCTGGTATTGACAAAGCTATATTTCAGTACTGTTGCATTATTTATGGGTTACCACATTAGAGTATCTGCTTTTAGCTCCATGATATGCTTGCAAGTGTCAGCACTATTAGCCCAGTCGGGATAGCATTTGACCTTGCATTACGAGCTGCCCCACATTTTATTTTTCTAATCTTTAGGGGGGTCAATAGTTGTATAAATTTAAAATCTCGACTGAATTTGACCTTTGCGTTAGCCGCCATCTTGATTTTAAACGAGAGCCGTTTTTGCTCAATATCTCCGTCATTTTCAACTTTTCGACGACAAAAATTGTAGAAACTGAAATTGTTGAAAATGCGACTTTCTATAATTTCGTTTATTATAATTTTGGTCGTGCGGTCGATATTTTCCGAGTTATGGGGGAAAAATAGTGACAGTTAGAGCATAATTATTGATTTATTGAATTATCTCGTTTATTATTAGATTTACTACAAAGGACATCGCACACATCTTATGGAAAATATAATGTCACTCAAATTCAATAAAATTTATACGAATAGATTCGTTTTAAATTAACGGTCAAATCTTATCATTGCGCCAACTCTTAATTATAATTAATTACGGCGCAAATTGCAATTAAAGTTTATCGAAATCACATTTTTTGAGTCAGTAAAAGTGTCAGTTACAATTACTATTGCTCTGGGTGCTATTCACAAGAGCTTAAACCCCGCTGGGTCTAAGCGGATTAGTGAAACTAATCCGCTGATTTATGGAGTACCGACAATTTGGGTATTTTAAAATATATTTTCTCTCTCTAACTTATGTACGTACCCATTTGATTTTAGATTTATTTATATCAACTTCTGCTCTTATTATTGAAAATATAGAGTTGGCGCAATGATAAGATTTGACCGTTAATTTAAAACGCATCTATTCGTATAAATTTTATTGAATTTGAGTGACATTATATTTTCCATAAGATGTGTGCGATGTCCTTTGAATCCATACAAAAATTATAAAAATTAAATTTTTTATAAGTTTGATCTATTTAATTTTTTTTGATAAAATCAATACTTAAGATAGTACGTATGCGGTAAAGGTGCGATCGTAAGATCTGATTGATTTTATGGCAATTGTTTTTGTTTAATATCTCCACAATTTTCAACTTTTCGACAAAAAGTGTAAGGACTGAAATTGTTGCAATTACGATTTACTACAATTTTTCGAAAGAACCAGTGGCGGGTCTACGAGGAGGGGTATATAAATTCCCCCAACAGGGTCCAATATTTAAAAAAAAATTGTTGAAATATTAAAATATGTTAGCTGACATGAAACTTAATTATAGACAGACAAATCCAACCAATAAAATCTGCTAGTTAATAAAATTAAGTGAACTTAATGCATATAAGTTATTATTTATGTTTTCATGTACTTAGTTTGGTTGGTGTTGCATTGGAAGTTTCAAAAATTGTATAAAATATAATTCTCTTTATTTTTATTTATGTACAAGTATGTCGTTAAGGTAATAATAAATGAGAAAATTTAATAATTATGCCCCCCCTCCGCTTTCATTATTTTTCCCCTTAACTCGGAGAATATTGATCGCATAAAAAAAATTGTTGAAAATAAACTGTAGGAAATTGCGTTTCCAACAATTTTAGTTCCTACCGTTTTTGTCGAAAAGTTGAAAATGGCGGATATATTAAGCAACAACAGTTCTCCTTTAAAATCAATATGGCGGCTAATGCAACTGCGGAATTCAGTCGAAATTTTAAATTTACACTAATATTGATCTCCCCTAAAGGATAGAAGAATTATAAAATTTGGGGCATCTCGAAAACAAGATTCAATCAGTAATTATGCTCCCCCCACCACTTTTTACTATTTTCCCACTTAACTAAGAAAATATCAACCGCATGAAAAAAAATTGTTAAAAATAAATTGTAGGAAATCATGTTTGAAACAATTTTAGTTAAAGATGGCGTAGATATTGAACAAAAACAATTGCTACAAAATCAATCAGGTCTTACGCTCGCGCCATTACCGCATACGTACTACCTTAAATATATAACCTAAGCAAAAAATGAAAGAAATCAAAATTGTGTAGAATTTAATTCTCTCTATTTTTCTAAATAAACATTTTTGTCGTAAAACTAATAATAAACGAGATAATTCAATAATTATGCTCTAACTGTCATTATTTTCCGCCATAACTCGGAAAACATCGACGGCACGAAAAAATTGGTAAGAATAGAAATGATAGAAAATAATATTTTCAACAATTTTGGTTGTTATACTTTTTGTCGAAAAGTTGAAAATGGCGGAGCTATTGAGCAAAAACCGTTCTCGTTTAAAATCAAGATGACGGCTAACGCAACGACGGAATTTAGTCGAGATTTTAAATTGACACTACTATTGGCCCTCCCTAAAGATTAGACAAATAAAATTTGGGGCAGCTCCTAATGCAAGGTTAGGCCTGTTATTCGTCTAACCCGACTGGATTATGTATTGCTGACTATGTATTAATACGTACTTCACAGATCTGACTTCGCCCTGTAAAAGGATATGAAGTGATGGTAGATTCAGAGGTACTTCCAACGGCGCTCGCTGTAGAATTTGTTTTTATGGCCCCCGTGATACACAGCATTGTGCATTATTTAGCATGTTTATTGCTCCCACTTACTGCGTCTTTCTCCACCACGTCATTGACCCATAATAGGTAACCAGTTGTCCAATAACCATTCTGTGTAACCATATGGGGAGTTGAACCCACAATTCTTAGCCCACATTCTTTTATGTCTGCTCAAGGACATAGTAGGCCATAGTAGCTTTCTGTGTGGTTCCGCTTCAAAAACACCCACTAGAGATCGAAAATCAGGGTCTACAAATCTACATATTATAAGACCAATATATTTATGTAGATGCGAGATATGGACGATGACAGAAAATACAAAAAGAAAGCTGGAAATATTAAAAGGAAAGTCCTAAGGAAGATATTTGTACTTATTAACGAAAACGATGTATGGAGATCCAGGTAAACCATGAACTCTACCAACTGTTCAACGAGATGCCGATCTCATAATTCGTTGAACTTTAGAGACTTTGATGGGCTGGTCATGTAGTGAGAATTAAGACCACAAGATTGCCGAAAACAGCCCTCTATGGTAAAATTCAGGGAGCATGACGAAAAGGTCTTCAACGAATGGGTGAGTGGATGAAATGGCAGTAGAATCGCACAATTTACTAGACGTGAGAACCTGTTGAAGATCTTCGCGGGACCGGCAAGATTGGAGGCACAGCTTGGAGGAGATCAAAACTCGATTTGGGCTGTAGCGCCGTTGAAGAGAGAAAGGAGAGATAGAGAGAAGAAAAAGAGAGAGAGAGAGAGAGAGAGAGAGGGAGCGAGAGAAAGATTCAAAAGATTCAAAAATTTATTGACAACGTTTACAAAAAAAAATTTTTGAATTGTAGCAAGTTAATTTGATATATAATATAAAATATATATAAAATATAAGATATAAGATAATGTGTATAAACAAAAACCATATTATATTATAGAAATATAAATACATTCACAACATGAGGCATCGGAAAACATAGTGAGTAATATTCATGTCCATGATACTGCTTTAAAATGATCAAAATATTCACTAATAGAGCAAAAAAGCAAATTTCAGAAGATATTTTTCAGAATGACTTTAAATTTATTAATTGTAAGGTTTTTAAAATCCTTAGGTAGGGGGCGTTCAAGTATTACGTAACGCAGTTCTTGAAGATTTTTGACCTCCCTCCCCCTCATGTAACGCACCGTAACGTTTTTCTGTGCCCCCTCTCCTCCCCCTACATAAACGTTACGTAATACCCAGTAAGTGACCAGTTGTTGCGAAAAGTACTAGAAACTCGGTAAAATAACTTTGTTTGTGTTAATCGCATTTGAGCTAATAACTTACAATAAACTAACAATAAATAATAAACTTACAATAGCAATCTTTTATTACTAATTTTACATTTTCCCTACTTGGCCACATCCTTACATAAATTTTTGGCTTCGTCTTTTATTGTTCTTCTCATGCATTCTTATTCTTCTATTTTACCTATTTTTAATAAAATCTTAAAACAAAATAACATATTATTTAATATTTCAACATTTTATTTAAAATAAAATCGCATTCTGAAGAAAAATTAACATTAAAGTCAGAGGTAACTAGAAACACAGGTGCTAGGTATGTAAAAAACAATCCAATAATAATTACAGTTACTGCTCCTCTGTCCATATGTGTGTTAGCCATGCAGACTCTTTCATCACAGACATCCGGAGAGCAGACGAAGTGGGTTCTGGAAGTCTGGAATTAATAAGCCACTTGCATTAACTTCGTCTTTTTCGAGTCAATTTACATCTTCAGATGATGTCTCATTGCAGCTCAGCGCACAATGCACAGACGCTCATTTACCCTTTTGGCAGCAAGTCGCTGTGGTCGTACCCTACTTTCACAACGTTCTGTGTAGTCTTGCTATGCACGTAATGGCTGTGCATAAGCACATTAATGTGAGATGTGGAATAGATCCCAAATTGTACATATTCTTTTCATCAGCTTGCTTTGTACTGATGGACAAAAGAAATCGTAAGGCATCTGCTTAAACTCTTCTAGTGGAGGCGAGAGATCAATGGATAACCACACAAAAAGTAGTGAAAAGTCGCATGATCCTTTGTCCAATTGGCTAGGTACTATGAGTCTGCATAGGGTTTGAAGGATTGGGCAGGATGGCAGCAGAAAACTCGGAAAACAGATTTTAATGCACTCCTCGAGCAAGAACAGCAGGATTCTTCCACGCATTTAATTACTTGCAAGAAATATTGTGATTTACGGACATGAGTGTTGTACCATACCAGATTAGGTTCTGCTGCACCTTCCAGGCTATCTTCAGGCTTGGGCGTCCAGGTTATACTTTTTAAAGTATTGAATGGTAAAGTTGTTCTTGACTTTTCGATAACATGGGTTTCCTACGGCCCCACTGGTATCACGGTGTTAGATTCTGTCACCATAAAGAGTTTGAATGTAGAAAGTTTGAATCAGAAAGGTGTTTCAGAAAAAGGTATTCTTGTTCTCATGATCATTTTTCAGTGCGTCACAGTTTTTCGATTTCTCTCTAATGCATTAAGTTTGATGAGACGGAAAAAGCGGTAGCTCCGTGATTAAACACAAAAATAATGCAGCATTACAATGGTTATATACATAAGATGTCTATTCCTAACCTACGTTTGATTCGTTGATATTTAGAATGCGCGTTTTTTCTAGCCAATCAAATACACCTATTACGAACATTTGACGAAAACTTCGTCCATTTTGGCCATTTTTTAGAAGTTTCAAAGAGTCAAGTGACGGTTATTATTCAGGTCAGTATTTTGTGTACCTGTCATTTTGAAATTTCGAATTCGACATCCCTTGTGTTTCACAACTTTTTTGTGCATTATTTTGTGTTTTGGTTTAGAATTTAGTTCGTTAAAAGTTAGTTTTGTATTTTGGTTTAGAATTTAATTCGTTAGAAATTAGTTTATACTCCAGGTCATTATGCAAGAAAAATATCCATAGTAAGGAGACGTAACTCATGGCTGAAGAACCTTAGGAACTGGTTTGGATGTAATAACAATGAATTATTTAGAGCCGCGGTTTCAGAAATAAAGATCGCTCTGATGATTACCAACTTTTTAAGCGGAGACAGCACCTAGAGAAGAAGATAAAAACACAGTTTATGGATAGTTTTGTGTCATTTTTTAATGTTTCCATATTTATAAATTTAATTAACAATATTGTTTACTTTTTAATTTTATTCCCCTTTATAAAAAATACCTACATGTTAACATATTGTGTAAAAATCAAATCTACTAAATTACTAATTAGTTTAATTACACAAGCTTTTCATCTAAAGTACGATTCTGGCATCTGTCAGATTCGTCAATAATTACATGAAATAAGTCTCGACACACCCAATACAGTATATGACGTCATAATTAATGACGCACTGAAAAATGATCATGAGAACAAGAATAACACCGTCTCTAGTATAGGTAAAAAATTGAAAAATAATAATTGGGATTGTTTAATAAAAATTTTTTCATAACGAATAATATACTATGCTGCCAGTAGTTTCGGCAAAATCGTAAAAAATACGTAAAACTTTTTGTTCTTCGACCCCATGTATCGTGAAAACGCATGCCGTTAGAAAAATGTCTTCCTAAGCAAACCCCAATTATTTTTCAGTTTTTCACCTATCCTAGAGATGGTATTACCTTTTTCTGAAACACCCTGTATATATAGGAAGGCACTTATGGAATAAAATTATTTCTGTCCTTGTTTTAAACAAATTTAAAAAACGCTATGACCCGTAGATTTTTATATATAAACGTGCGCTTTTTAAACATAAATTTAAATGTACAGGGTGATTCATGCAAGCTTACCATTGTCCATAAGCTTTATTTTTAATGGAACACCCTTATATTTTTATATGGTTAGAATCTGCTTAACAACCTGATTTCATGGTCTACTATTATGAATAATACAGGGTGATCATTTAAAATTATAATATATGGAAACCGCTTATAGGATAAAATTGTTTGCGTCATTATTTTAGAAAATTATAAAAACGCAAGGATACGTCAACTTTTAAATTCAACTATGGACTGTTTAAATATAAATTTGAATATACATCGTTATTCACGCAAATCTAGCTTAGAAGTATGATATAATTGATCCAAAAGGTGGCATAACCCAGACATCCAAAGTGAAAGTTATCCTCCAATACCAAATTGTTCTATATGGTCCACAGATTAGTAGTTTTTTTACGTTTTTCGTCAATATTTCTAAAACTATGCTTTAGCGTAAACAATGTTCTATACAAAATTGTTCTACATAAAATTTAGAACAAAAAACGTCCTATAGATAATTGTTATAAAATCAATGGTTCCAGAGTTACGGAGGGTGAAAAGTGGAGGTTTTCGATACTTTTTATATTTTTGGGGCAATTGATGATGATTTTGGGTGGTGAGGTTAAGATTTCTTCAATAGCTTATCACTAACATACCATCGGCCACTGAAATAGCAAATTTGATTTATAAAACACAATCCTGTTAAAGAAAATTTCTATAAATTGCACAAAAAATATAAAAAGTATCGAAAACCTCCACTTTTCACCCTCCCTAACTCTGGAACTGTTTATTTTATAACAATTATGTATAGGACCTTTTTTGTTTTAAATTTTATGTAGAACATTTTTGTAGAGAACATTGTTTACGCTAAAGCACAATTTTAGAAATATTGACGAAAAACGTAAAAAAACTACTAATTGTTATGATGGTCAATAGTTTATAATTAATCCATTATATTACGAAAGGATGTTAATTAACTAAAACTAAGTTCAATCTTTATGATGGATGTTTATTGAATGAATTGACAAGCTCTCCCCAGCCCCTGATGCCTATGCAACCAGTGGTGTCATGGTGCGTGAACGCCGTTCCGGCACTGGTTAAGAAAAGAAAAAAAAAATAAATAGAGAATTTAGGTTTTGTAAACAAAAATTAGCAGTGCGTTCCGGCACTGCTAATTTTGCCATGACACCACTGTATGCAACCCACTATATTCTAAGGTGCAAAGTGGTGTGCATAGTCAACTCACAACATCTCCCCTCTTAAGTTCTAAATACAAAAATATAATTGCTTAATAATTAATTACTATACAAATGTAATATATTTATGTTTATACTTTCTAACCTAATCAAACTTATTGTTATTATTGAAAATATTATTTCAAATATTGTGGTTTTTTGATCATCCTACCACTTCTCGTTACATATTGATCACCTCCAATATTTTGTTTTTTTTTCCTCAACCAAATCTGGTTCTACCTGATCATTTTTTAACTCAGATTTGTCGAGTGCTTCCTCATCAACGATTAGCTGTTCTTGGTTTTGAACAGTTGGAGGGCCCCCTTTAGATAAAGAGTCCTCCAGCAATTCATCAAAGAGTGAATCTGATATAAAATTATATTTCGTAAATTTGCGTAAATACTTTCGGTTCCTACTGTAACATTTACCATTCCTATCAATCCTAACTACATATGATCTTGGTCCCTTTTTATCAATATCGAGTATTACCCCAGGTTCCCAGTTCCTTGAGCTTAATTGCACCATAACCTTATCATTAGGTGATAGCAATGGTAAATGCTTAGCCGTCTTATTGAAATATTTTTCACTTTTCATCTGATTCCTTTTGAAGGCATATTCTACATTATCTACATCAAATTTTGGCTGTAGCTGTGAATCACTTACAGGGATAAAACCTTTTAACTTACGACCAAATAACAGCTCTGCAGGAGATGGTATACAATGACTGATAGGTGTATTACGAATTTCTAATAAAGCAACATATATATCTTTTTGATCAAACAAAATCTTTTTAAACATCTTTTTGTAGGTTTGCACATATCTTTCAATAAACCCATTTGATTGTGGGTATCTAGGTGAACTAGTTCTGTGAATAATTTCCCATTCATTAAAAAACTTTTGAATGTACCCATTGGTGAACTGAGGACCACCATCCGAAAAGATAACATCTGGCCTGCCATATCTTGCAAAAATTGCTTTAAGATTATGAATAACCATTTCATGGGTGGTGTTATTATGCCAACAACTTACTTCTGGGTACTTTGAAAAACTATCGACAAGTAACAAATACTCTTTGTTATCAAAATAAAAAAAAATCAACACCAACTATTTCCCATGATCTTTTTGCAATTTCTTTGGGTATTAACATTTCTTTCGTATTGGAATTTTGATCAGTTAAACAAGCTGGAAAATTCTTTATCAGATCTGTCACTTCTTTATTAATAAATGGCCAAAATACATGGTCTCTTGCCCTTAAAATAGTTTTTTTATCAATTCCTAAATGGTTGTAATGTAACCTGTCCAAAATCTCCCTACGCATACTTTTGGGAATTATAATTTGTTCTCCTCTAAATAGTACCCATTTCATTTCTGATATTTGGTCTCTAAAATTCCAATATGGTTTTATCATTTCATGAAGTTTATGCTTTTCTAATGGCCATCCTGATTTAACCACTTTTGACAACTCTCTTAATTCCAAATCCTGTTCTGATTCAATACGTTCTTTTTCAAATTTATTTGGACTTATCTTATAGTAATCGATTAAATCTATTTGTGGATGCATGTCTTGCTCTACAATTTCAAAATTAGTATCATCACCACCTGAGCGAGATAAGGCATCAGCCAGGTATAACTGTGATCCTGGCTTATATTTGACAGTAAAATCATAATTTTGTAAATTAATCCTTAATCTTTGTAATCTGAGAGGGCATTGATTGAGTGGCTTTTTAAATATGACCTCCAAAGGTAGATGATCATTCTCCACAATAAACTCTTTACCATACAAATATTGATCAAAACGCTGACACCAAAAAACAATTGCCAAACATTCCTTTTCAATCTGTGCATAATTTGGTTGAGTTGGTGTGAGAGATTTTGATGCATATGCTACTGGACCTCCATTTTGTAAAAGGACTGCTCCTAAAGCATCCTTTGAAGTGTCCACTGACAGTAAAATTGGTTTATTTCTATTATAGTACTGTAACACTGGAGTATGTACTAATAATCCTTTTAATGTTTCAAAATCCTGTTGATGAACTTCCAGCCAATCAAAATGAACAATCTTTTTCATCAACTTTCTAAGATTACCTGTTAAATTTGACCGATTTGGAATAAATTTTCCTACGTAAGTTAGCATTCCCAGAAAACGACTAAGTTCTTTGACATTTTTTGGTGTAGACATTTGCTTAATGGCTTCAACTTTAGTATCATCAATTGTTATACCATGTTTAGACAACACATGACCAACATACTTTATTTCAGTTACATGAAATTTACATTTATTTTTATTAAACCTTACCCCTTTTTCCTTTGCTCTTGTTAACACTTGTCTTAAAATTCTGTCATGTTCTTGCCTAGACCTAGCAGAGACTATAATATCATCAATATAAATTTTAATTCCATCTATGCCCTCAAATATCTCACTAAACGTTCTAAAAAATACCTCTGTGGCCACTTTTACCCCATAAGGAAGTCTTAATAATCTGTATCTTCCATAAAGTGTTATAAAAGTCGTTAAAAATGAAGCATTTTCTGTTAAAACTATAGACCAGAACGCTTTATTCACATCTAAAATTAAAAACACTCAGACCCCGCCACATCACTTGTTATCTCCTCAAATGTTGGTAACTTAAACTGGTCCCTCATTAAAGCATTATTTAAATTTTGTGGATCTAAACAAATTCTAATTCCATTAGCTTTTTTCACCAAAACTATAGGATTCACAAACTCTGTTGGATCAGTAAATTTTACAATAATATTCTGATTGATCATTTTATCTAACTCACTCTTAAGTTGCTCCATTAATCTAAATAGTACCTTTCTGCAAGGTACTATAGATAATGTATAATTATCCCTTAACTTTAATTCACAAAGAACATCATTTATTTTCCCAATCCCTGTAAATAACTCACCGTACACATCCAAAATCTCTGCAGTAGTTATTTCATTTATGTTACACCTCTGAATTAAATTTAAAACTTAAATACTCTTATACCTAATATTGGAGCTGATTTTTATTGGTTTTTACAATTACAAAATTCAGAACATAGGTTTTATTATTATTTTCAACTTCTAGATCGCAAGAGCCCACCACAACTAACTTTTGACAACCATAATTACTAATATCAATAGTTACCTTTTTTAGATCAACATGTATGTTTAATAAATTAAAAATATGTTCGGGAATTACATTTACCTGAGCCCCTGTATCTAATTTAAATTTCACCATTTTATTACATTCATTAGTTTTAACACTTCAAACCAGTTTTCACACAACATATTGATTTCTACAGCCCCCAATACAAATACCCGTGTTGAGCTGCTCCCCCCTCCCACTTTCAAAAATTAAAAAATAAATAGCCCTGATTTATGAGCTATTTATGAGCTTTCATATTCCGCAAACTAAAAATTTTGAGCTCGTTCCACTGAGCAGGAATTTAATATTTTAGTGGGGTGGCAGCCCCCCCCCCCCCACTACTTAAAAATAGGAATATTGAATCGATTTTTGCTGCAGAATTACGAGCTATTTATGAGCTCTTGAAATTATATAGTTTCAATTTTTGAGCTCATCCCCTTTACCCCAAAACAACCCTTTAACTGATTTAACTTAAGAGAAAAATGCTGATAAAACTTAAAATATATCCTATTATTATGGATATAATTCCTGTTGCTTATATACTCTAAGAATAAACTATTAAATCACGTGCATTTAGATTATTGAACTACAACCCCTTCGCAAGAAATCCACCCTATCTTCCCGGCTTAAGAGAAAGTTGTACTTAAAATGCATTGAATTAATTATTTGGCGACTACATATCATTTAATTATCTATGAGCTCCCAAATTACGCGCATTTAGATCAGTAAATTGCAATTCACTGAAGGTAAAAACCAAAGATTACCTTCAATTTCGGTGAACCTTCATCGATTTTCACGAAAATTGGTCAGGGGTTAGAGGATACCTTAAGAAATAAAGGTGACATGGTACCACCTTGCGCCTTTACCCTGAGAGTGGATATTGCCCCTTCTCAGGGGTGAAAATTATTTTATAAAAAATAACTTCACAAATCAATCAAAGAAAAAATTATACGCAAAATTTATTATACATTTAAAGTTATTAAAATTAGTCACTACTTTTTAAGTTACTAAAGATTAAAGATTTTAATCAGTCGTGAAAAAAATGCATGTTTTGAAGCGGTTTTCCGTAAATCACTGAAAAACTGTAAGTTTTTACAAAAAAGTTAATAGTAGCTTAATTCTTATAGCTTATATTCTAAGAATAAACTCTTAAATCACGCGCCTTTCGATAATTGAGCTACAACCCCTTCGCAAGAAAACCATCCCATATTCCCGGCTTAAGAGAGAGTTGTACTTAAAATAATTTAAACTAATTATTTGGCTACTACATATCGTTTAATAATTTATGAGATTGCAAAATATACGCATCTCAATTATTGAATTGCCATTTGCTTTCTATAGTGCAGTCATTGAAGGTAAAAATCAACTATGACCTTCGATTTCGGTAAATCTCCATTCATTTTCACGAATTGACAATGACAACTTGCAATTTTAGCCTTGGGCATATGTCACTCCTTCTCGGGGGTGGAAATTACTTTATTAAAAATAACCCCACAAATCAAGAGAGGGACAAATTCTAAGCAAAATTTGTTATAAAATATTATTAAAGTAGATCAATACTTTTTGAGTTTTAAAGATCAAATATTTTAATTTTTGTGAAGGAAAATGCATGCTTTAAAGCGATTTTTCATAAATAACTGAAAAACTGTAAGTTTTTACAAAAAAGTTTTCATCACTAAAATTGAAGCTAATAAAAAATATAATAAATTGCTTACTTGAAAAACCATTTAATGTAATAAGTTATAGGTAATTAAATGTATAGTTTTTTCTGCGACTATTCAAATCTAAGGATTCAAGCTTAAATAACGGGAAAGGGATGCATTCTATAACACTTACTAAATACTTGTCAAAGTACTTAGAAATACCTATCAAATGAGCTCCAGAAAAAGTTGATAGCATTAAAATTTATACTCCAAAAATTTTTACAAAAAGAATGATTTTTTTTTAATCACTCTGTTAATTTTTATCATATAAGGCACATCCAACTATTTGAAAGGTAATTTCAAGAGCTATACAACTGTATTACATTTAGACCCGATACTTTATGTCTCGATTAACAGCCGGTTAGTTAACCGAGGTTTAATCGTGACCTCTTTAGGGTCTCTTGCGTTGTAATAAATGCAATTATAATTATTATTATTCTTATTTATAATCATAATAATACTTATAATTGCATTTATTACAACGCAAAAGACCCTAAAGAGGTCCCGATTAAACCCCGGTTAACTAACCGGCTGTCAACCGAGACATAAAGTACCGGCTTAATTTTTCAATTACTTTATTTTTTAGGATAATAGTGTGGTATTATAATATCACCCTGTACAAAATATGTTTAAAACTCATTCAAAGTCATTAATCCATGTAGTATCTGTTCTTGTATCAATAACCGCAAGTAACATTGAATTGTCATGTTTTGTTATTATTTAAATGTGTATATAAACATTAACTCGGTGGAGAAAGATTGTTGTACTCAGTATTTAATTAATGTAAGGTAGGTCGCTACTGATATATGTAAACAGATTGTTATGGTTAGTCATTGATGGAGTTGAGTGTAAATAATATAATGTATTTGAACTAAGAAGAGAGTTTTAATTAATTACGACCTAGAAGGCATAACATCACACTATTTATTACAATAGGTTAAAGGGCTCCAGTTACATTGTTCTCGTAGTAAAATTTAGGTTTAAACATTTCTATCTTTGTTATTTTGATTCATACATAAATCAAAAGACAAGTAAAATCTTTGCTAATAAAAAAAAACTCAAATTTGGTTATCTATAATTTATTACGTCAATCGAGTATTGTTGGAGTTATTATTTTAAATATGATCTAAAAAAATAAAGTATTTGAAATATTAAATGTAATACAGTTTTATAGCTGTATACTTTAAAGTATAAATTTTGATGCTATCAACTTTTTCTGGAGCTCATTTTTGATAGGTATTTCTAAGTACTTAGATTTGAATAGTCGCAGGAAAAAATATACCTACATTTAATTACCAATAACTTACTTTAAATTAACATTAAAGGGATTTTCAAGTGAGCAATTTATTATATTTTTTATTAGCTTCGATTTTAGTGATGAAAACTTTTTTGTAAAAACTTACAGCTTTTGAGTTATTTATGAAAAATCTCTTTAGAGCATGTATTTTCTTTTAGTATAAGATTGATTCAAAAGATGGCATAACCCAGACATCCAAAGTGAAAGTTCTCCTTCAACACCAAATTGTCCTATATGGTCCACATAATGTTCAGAAAAAAGTCACACCATTTTGAGCGTCGGGTTTGGGGGGGGGTGAGGGGGGAGAAATTGGTAAATTCGTAGTTTTTTTGCGTTTTTCGTAAATATATCTAAAATTATGCGGTTTAGCATGAATAACTTTCTATAGAAAAATGTTCTACATTAAATTTGAAATAAAAAAGTCCAAAACATAATCCTCCTAAAATAAACGGTGCCAAAGTTACAGAGGTAGTATAGTATAATTGGTCCAAAAAATGCCTAACCCAGACATCAAAAATAAAAGTTTTCTTCCAACACCAAATTTTTTTATACGGTCCACATATTGTTCAGTAAAAAGTTACACCATTTTGAGCGTCCGGTTTGGGGGGAGATGGGGGAGAAGTCGGTAAATTATTAGTTTTTTTAGGTTTTTCATTAATATTTCTAAAACTATGCTTTAGCGTAAACAATATTCTATACAAAAATGTTCTACATAAAATTTAAAACAAAAAAGGTCCTATACATAATTGTTATAAAATCAACGGTTCCTGAGTTACGGAGGGTGAAAAGTGGAGGTTTTCGATACTTTTTATATTTTTTGGGAAATTGATGATGATTTTGGGTGGTGAGGTTGACGTTTCTTCAAGGTTTTATCACTAACATACCATCGGCCACTGAAATAGCAAATTTGATTTATAAAACCCAATGCTGTTAAATAAAATCAGTAGGAAATTGCCCAAAAAATATAAAAAGTATCGAAAATCTCCAATTTTCACCCTCTGTAACTCTGGAATCGTTGATTTTATAACAATTATTATGTATAGGACTTTTTTTGTTTTAAATTTTATTTAGAACATTTTTTTATAGAAAACTATTTACGCTAAAGCATAGTTTTAGAAATATTGACAAAAAACGTAAAAAAACTACTAATTTACCGAATTCTCCCCCATCTCCCCCCCAAACCGGACGCTCAAAATAGTGTAACTTTTTACTGAACAATATGTGGACTGTGTAGAACAATTTGGTGTTTAAGGAAAACTTTTACTTTAGATGTATAAGTTAGGCCTTTTTTTGGACCAATTATACTATACTACCTCCGTAACTTTGAAACCGTTCATTTTAGAAGGATTATGCATAGGACCTTTTTTATTTCAAATTTAGTGTAGAACATTTTTGTATAGAAGGTTGTTTATGCCAAATCGTATAGTTTTAGATATATTTACGAAAAACCTAAAAAACTACGAATTTACCGATTTCTACCCCCTCTACCCCCCCCCCCCGCCCAAAACCCGACGCCTAAATTGGTGTGACTTTTTTCTGAACATTATGTGGACCATATAGAACAATTTGGTGTTGGAGGATAACTTTCACTTTGGATGTCTGGGTTTGGGTCTAATTATACCATACTATAGCCCATTATCTTTAATTTTAATTTAACACCCTGTATATTTTTGTTTTTAGAAAAGCTACTTAACAACCTTATCTCAAAAATGTGTATTATGTAGTAGTCCTGTCGCCAGGGGGGGTACAACGGCCTCGTTAATTCAGATGGACTTACCCAAATTTTTTTTATGTATTTTGACCCGTAGAACACGAATTTTTTGGGTAACAGTTGATCCGGATGTCGATAAGATTGTTATAGACCAAGAACTTGAGGAATCAAATAACAGCGATTTTTGGCAAAACAAAACAATATTTTGTATTTTTTGGGTCATTTTAAGCAAAAAATATTTCTACAAGTTTTTTAGTAGGATGCACAGTTTTCGAGATAAACGCGGTTGAACTTTCAAAAAATCGAAAAACTGCAATTTTTAAACCCGAATAACTTTTGATTAAAAAATAAAATAGCAATTCTGCTTAGCGCCTTTGAAAGTTCAAGTCAAATTATGTCGGTTTTGATTATTTGCATTGCTAAAAATTTATTGTGTTATTGCTAAACAAAGCTACAAACAACTAGTGCGTGAGTGATGTTTCTATGATTTCTCATTTAAAATCGAACGAGTAAGTAGAATAGGTACTAACTAGTGCAATCAAGACTATTTCTACGTTACATGCGTTAAAACGCATGTAAAAGCACGGGAAACCCTACGTGTTTATAGCTTTGTTAAACAATAAAAAAATAAATTTTTACCAATGCAAATAATCAAAACCGATATAATTTGACTTAAACTTTCAAATGCGGTAAGCAGACTTGCTATTTTATTTTTTAATCAAAAGTTATTCGGGTTCAAAAATTGCAATTTTTCGATTTTTTTAAAGTTCAACCGCGTTTATCTCGAAAACTGTGCATCCTACGAAAAAACTTGTAGAAATATTTTTTACTTAAAATGGCCCAAAAAATACAAAATATTGTTTTGTTTTGCCAAAAATCGCTGTTATTTGATTCCTCAAGTTCTTGGTCTATAACAATCTTATCGACATCCGGATCAACTGTTACCCAAAAAATTCGTGTTCTACGGGTCAAAATACATAAAAAAAACTTGAGTAAGTCCATCTGAATTAACGAGGCCGTTGTACCCCCCCTGGCGACAGGACTATAGGGTGTATTATATGAATAATACAAGCTGAAATTTTGAAATTATCTATAATTTTCGTCAAGATCTTAAACACATAAAACTTTGAAATTAATAATTGAGGAATCACACTCTAAATAAAGGTACAGTCGGAAAAATGAAAGAATACCCATGAACGAACATATAAAACACGCTGTATTTTCCTGTCACCGTGTCACAAAGAAAATTGTCCAGTGCAAGTACATGTAACAATAATTATTACATGTACATGTGCTGGCCAATTTTTTGTGTGACATGGTGGCAGAAAAATACAGCGTGTTTTATATGTTCGTTCATGGGTATTCTTTCATTTTTCCGACTGTATTATTTTTTAAAATAGATCAATTTTCTAAACTAGTATCAATATAGTGGGTTTTGTAATGTAATCTTTCTTATTTATTTAAAGTGTTTAAATAATATCAAAATTTGTGTATTTAAGACAGTAATGTGCAGAAAACTGTAATGTGCAGAGACTTTAGGGGCTTCAGAAAACGAGTACCTACACATGATTTATGACATCTCTCCCACAACCCCTAAATTCGACACAAATATCCCATATATCTTGTCGTCATCTTTTGTTCTGGAGAAAGGTCCAGCTAATTATTACACACACATGTACTGTATTTGTTCTGGTTACAAATTTTAAAGTATTTTTCACTTGAATACTATTAATATATGCTAAAGTATATATATTATATATGCTAAAGTCAATAGAGTTTTTTTGTGATTTACTCAAACGATATTTGACTCTTCTGAGATTATTGTCACCTATTGTGCTGTAATTATGCAAGTCAGACTGTTTAATTAAAGTATCTGCAGTTGTGTGTGTTTCCACGAGAACATTGTATAGCCATAGTGTTGGCAAGGGCATTATTTTATATTTAATAAATAATGGTTTGCAAGATTGATTCCAAGTAACCAACTTTTGCAATTATTCTAATTGCTTTTTTGCAATTTAAATATTGTTAGTGCATTGCAAGAGTTTCCCCACAAAATAACGCCATAGGAAACGAATGGAAATGAGAAAAGTAAATTGTTCTTAAGGGATCAACACTTATAACAATTTTTAGTTTTCTAAGTAAAAATAAAGTACTTGAAAGTTTACCTTTGAGATGGTCAATATGGTTATACCAAGTCAGTGTGTTGTCAGTTGTCATACAGAGCAATTTTACAGTATTTTTTTCCACACGTGCATCGAATGGATTAGATGAAATGAATAAATTTTGAGTTTTGTTGTCATTTAGTCTAAGTTTATTTGCTGACAACGATTTCTGTCAGAAAAAATAAAAGTAGTGTCTCGAGAGAGAGAGAATTAAGAGAGTGTTTAGGCTACACCAATTTTCTTTTTAAATATTCGAATATCCTCCACTATGTGGGTTTTTGGTCTAATTGATTCTGTTCCAATAAAAGGACCTTAACTGCAGTTGTACCTCAAACAGATTGACATCTAGTTTCACCAGCTTGTTAATTTTATTAGGAGCAAGATTATGTTTTCACAAGAAAGATAGACGATATTTATTGAATAATCACTAAAAATGTATATCATGTATTAGTGGTAATATAACATCTTATCAAAATCACATTCAAATATGTAAACTCTATATAAAAAATGCAGTAACCATGTTAGTCGAATTAATACCATTAAAACTTGTCTAAAAGGATGTTATTTGTTTGTTATGCTAAAATATCATTTGTTTAATTTTTCAGTATTTAAGATAAATAAAACTCAAAAACAACCTGCCAACTACTTTTTAATTAACACTAATCTACCCAAAGTATGCTTCAAATAAAATAGTCTATCTAGTAGTAATTAAAAACCGGTGTTACTTCAGGGATGCCCTTGGGTTTGCTCTGATTTAACCAACTAATTTACCGTTTAAATTTACGTGGGCATTAAGTGAATTTTGGTATCATAAATGAAATGCATTTCCTTCCGAAATGCTCTTGCTCTTATCTGCATCCTTACTTCTTAAACCTAACAAAATAACGTAGATGGTAAGATTTTATCCAAGTTTCAAGGATCGGTTCAAGCCTTTTAATTACTCGAGGTATTTTTGTTGGTAAGTTGGCTATGCTGTTGCTTAAATATTAATGTCTTTTAATTTTATCCCTAATGGACTATTAGATAAACTTTCCTTTATATTAGATTAAAAATTCGTGAATATATAAAAATGTTCAGCTAACAAGAATGTATGAGGTGGCCATGATCCTTGATAGTCCGAGCCATTTTTCAAAATTTAAAATTTTTCGCTAGCCGCAATTAAACAATTATTTTTTTTATTTACGTTTACCTTTTCGGCAAATATGGCCACTCGCACGGGGCGATTACAAATAATATTACAGAGGTATAATAGAATTAACAAGTTATCTTAATAGAGTAGCATTAAGTTGTCACAATAATATCATATAAAAATGTTTTAGAGTTTATGATACCGCGATACTTTTCTAAAAATTGAGTCTAAAAGTTGGAAAAGTTCTAAAAGTTCTAAAAGTTCTAAAAGTTGGAGTCACTGAGTATTTCACATAGCTGCGGTTTGAGTTCTAGCTGTCGTCTTAGGGCCGATTTATCATATCGAGTTCAACTCCAGTTTAACCTGAGCTTTTAGTGAACGTCAGTTTAAAGTCAAAATCGTCTTTCTCAATTCACGTTCAACCGATGGCAGTTTAAACTTAAACAGTGCTTGAACGGTGGAATTCGGCCGTTCAAAGATTTCTGAACCCAGTTCAGATAATTTCATGGATTACGCATGCGTTGTATTAACACGAAACGCTGTCATAATATAAATATATCCTATTTTATTATATTAAGCCTAACGATAAACGATAACATTATTTTTGTTTTTATAACATTTATTTATAATTATTAAAATTACTATTTGACTATAAATACTTAAATTTAACTTTATTCAAAAACAGCATAAAAACGGTAGTTCAAAATGGCGACAGTTTTTTACCTTTCGCCATCTATTGGCATTTCTCGAAAGCTGTACAACGTGCACTGACATGAACGCGCAATGAGAAATGCATTCCAAACAAAACGGTAGTTCACCAGTGAACCTGGTTCAACTGAGCCATAGATTACCGCAGGTATGAGAAATCGACCCTTACTGTACTGAATTTATGACATTCGGTAAGAATGTGTTTGACTGTTAGGTAGCACTGGCATGTTTGACAGTTAGGCCGGACATCTGATGTTATTAGGAAGCTGTGTGTTAGTTTGGTATGGCATATACGGATTCTTTTTATAATTGTAAGGTCTTGTCTAGAAAGTCCAGTGTATAGAGGCGTATAGAATGACGGCTGGATTGCACGTAATGAAGTATTTAATGAGCTCCAGTGGGTTTGCCATAATCTCCTGGTGAATCTGTACGCTTCTGTTTTTAAGTCTTTGGTAATCTGGATATGCGTTGTTGACGTGGTATCTGTTGAAGCAGTTTTAGCATGTTGATCTACGAGTTCATTGCCAGCTATACCAATGTGGACGGAATCCATGCATATGAAGGTGAGCTTAGTGTTTAATTTAGAAAGGTGGTGGTAACAGTGATGGATATTTTGGACAAGGGGATGATCGGTAAATAATTCCTGAATGCATAATAAGGAGGCTGGAGAGTCTGTACAAATGGCAACATTTATGTTCGCGAGGTTAATGTGCTTAACAGCCTGTAAGATACTATATAATCCTCCAGTATGTACGCTACACAAAAGAGGAATAAGAGAAGCACAAATGAGATTGTTTTTAGAGGTGACTGTAGAGCGCCAACGCCCAAGTCACTTTTGGAAGCATCGGTGTAAAAAACTTGATCAAATTGGTCCTTGTATAGTGGTATCCCTCGAAGTGTTTTAAATGAGGAAGTTTGGAATTTGTTGCGTTGGTTTCTTGCAGGTATATAATGTTTAGATTAAATTGTGATATTAAGTGTTGGATTATCTTAAAAACGAGGGAAGAACCCATCGCAATTCCACTAAATTAAATTAAATACAAAAAAGAAACAATATAGGAAGAGAACTATTCATTATGTGTGCTGTGATTAGATTCGACATCAGAGGGGTTATCGGAGGAGGCACTGATATAATCTTGTGTATCATCGGAATTAGGCTGTTGTTTTAATATTTTTGAGATTCTGGTGATACGGTTTTTTAGTGACCTTACCTTAGTACCTGTGTGAATCTGTGATAAGTCCTTCAGAATACCATTTATGTCGGAGGAGAATTTTTGGGCTTCTAGTAGAGGGTTGGGGCATCCAAAAAGGTTCTCAAGAAAAGCAATGAGTTTAGTAGAATGGAGTGTAAAATTACCCGGATTTTCTTTGTAAGCCGATTCTATATCGGAGATACCATTAGGCCCCATTAACTAATTTGGTCGAGGATCAGATTTGGCCTTTTTTTGGCCTGTTTTGGTGGCATCATGAATTTCGAAGGGTCTTGAAAAGTTGATTGCTCTGGAGTAATGGAAGGAGAGATGGTAGGAGTATCAAGTGGACTGTCAATAGGGTGTCCTCTTTTTGTCCTACTGTCAAAATGGTCTCAGTATTAGTTGGAGGATGGATAGATAGATCCGTAATGGTAACCGAGGTAGGTGTGTCGTTAGCGGAGATGGACTCAATTTCTGAAGATGGAAGTTCTTTTGCTGAAGTTAGGGAGACAGCTGAAAATAACAAATTGGTAGGAGCATTAGCTGAAATAATTGTATGGTCTATTTCACTGGGGACTTTAGGGCAAGACTCCGCAGTATGTCCCGTAAGTTTACAAAGAAAACACTCCAATCTGTCGGTGGATAAAAATATTCTATATGAAGCATTTTCATGGTTTATTAGCAGTAAAGATTGCACTTGAAAGTCCTCCTTGTCGAGAATAACAAATGTAACCCTACGAAAACTCATGATATGTGCAAACAATTATTTAAATAGTGAAAAAGGTATTAAATTCTTCTCTCAATGTTTGGATTTCACGAATTTTAAAGTGAGATACAGTCGGAAAAATGAAAGAATACCCATGAACGAACATATAAAACACGCTGTATTTTCCTGTCACCGTGTCACAAAGAAAACTGCCCAGCGCAATTACATGATATAATAATTATTACATGTACTTGCGCTGGCCAATTTTTTGTGTGACACGATGACAGGAAAATACAGCGTGTTTTATGTGTTCGTTCATGGGTATACTTTCATTTTTCCTACTGTACAATGGTTCACATCGTTGTTTTCAATATGCCAATAACTCTACAAGCAGCCTTTACTAGTTCAGGATACCTCGATTCTTCATCATCCTTCAATCTTTTTCTGGGACGGCCTACTGATCTTCTACCGTCTCTCCAAAAAAACTGTCTTCCTGTGATCTTACCGCATGACCTGCCCATATTCTCTTAGCTTTTATATGTCTGGCGATGTTTTCAGTACCAAACAGAGTTACCAATTCAGCTTTGAGACACCTTCTACACTCTCCTAACCATTCATTTTTTTTTGAGGTCCAAATATCATTCTGAGAACTTTTGTTTCAAATATTAACAGCTTATTTATTTAACACTAATGACATTCAGTTAAATATGTATTGTCTTTTTAGAAAATTAGATCTTAATAATGATGACAGGGAGTACAAAGCTCTATTTCCTGCAGCTATCCTTGCTTAAACCTCTATTTATGTGGTTGAGTCAAAACGTAAATATATTATTTTCTCAGTAATTTTAAACGGAGCACCCTATATTTTATATCACTATCGAAATGTACCATTACCGTACTTGAATTTTTATATAACATTCCCTATGTCTAAATTTATTATTTTGCAACATATTTTCATTTTTCAGAACAAATTATTAATTAGGTGTCTAAATTTTTCGGAATTTTAAGTAAGCCATGACAGAATTGTCTAAAACTAACAATTTGCGATTACTGATTATCAATCCGGTAATCAATGTAACAATGTAGCAAATAAAGAAAAAAATAATAATTTATTAGTAATAAATTTTACAAAAAGAAACACTACCATAACATTTTTGAAATATTTATAACTACTTTTGTATGTAAATATAACACATCAAAAAATAAAAATAATTTGTTAGTTATAAATTCTACAAACAAGAACGCAACACAAAATACAACATTTCGTGAATAAAGTTAAAAACTACTTTAGTATCAAAAAAATTTTGAAAAAAAAATTTCCAAAAAAACATGAACACAAAATACAATATTTTTGAAAACAATTAAAAGCTGCTCTTAATAAAATATTTTAATAGTGATATAAAATACAGGGTATTCCAATTCAAATTACTGAGAAAATAATGTACTTGCATTTACACTCACCTGTATTTGATATAAAGAAAATTAGCAATATATCATTTTTAAAAAAATTTTAAATAACTAAAAAATATGGCATCAATAAACCATTGCTGTTGTGCTTATTTTTATTTTTGGGTATTGAACTTGTTACGATTTTCATATAAAATTGGGTATAACTTCGTAAATGCGCAGTATAACATAACAAACCTTTATATTTTTACAATCGAGAAGTTAACAGGATCTCGAATATAAAATAAAATACATTCTATTTAAAAAAAAAACAAAAGTTTGGTCTGTCACTATTTTATTGTACACCCTGTAATATTCTAACTAATTTTGTGATATGAAGCTCAAATTTGGCCACAATTTTTTTATTAACTTTTATTGATATCTATTACTATAGCGGATCTGCGGAGCTTTATCACACTAATCAATTAGCCTGTATATAGAACTTACTATTTTATTTGAAAACCAAGCCACAATTTACATCTGAAATTAAATCTTTTTGACTTTCCGACTTCCACTTCGAAAATCGTTATCAAAATACAAAACATAAATATATTAAACAAATTTTGTTTTTGTGGCTTGGTAAAAAATATTCTGCTAATAATTTGATTATATTTGACTCATTCATATTGGTAATTTAGATATTTTTATGTAAACGACTTTAAAAAGGATTTTGCCATTATTTATGAGTTGCGTTCCTGGGACGGCTTTACTGGAATATAGTTTATTCCAATACATAAAATCAACTTTAACTTAATAATATCCGTCAGAAAAATTATAGCATTCATTCTTGAAAATCCCTTATTTATAAACGACAGTGGATAACCATTTTTTAATATAACAGATGTTAACATTTGTTTTTCTTGTAAGAAAAATTTTTGTTAGAACAAGTAATTTTGGCTCTATCGTATAAGGATGTAATGATTCCCTTTTAATTTAGGACTGTCTTCCACAACTACAATCCATGAGACCATATTTAGAACACATCATCTACATATCTACACCATACTGTGGTTTTTAAATTTAGTTTAGAAATGATATTTTTTTCGAAATTTTCCATAAATATGGAAAATGGAGACAAAACAGAGCCCATTGCTAGACCAATATTTTGTTTATAGAATTCATTATTTAATTAAAAATAGGTATTATCAACACCCAATATACCTACAAATATCTGAGAACCTGGGTAACGGAAAACAACGACCAAGGTAGAGAAATCAGGACACGAATCGTAATTGCAGGAAAGGCATTCATAAAAATGAAAAAAATGTTTGTTAATCGAGACCTTCCTCTGGAGCTGAGAATAAGACCGTTAAGATGCTACGTGTTCTCGACTTTGTTGTATAAAATGGAAAGTTGGACACTGAAAGTAGACAACATAAAGAAGTTAGATTGAGATGCGGTGCTATAAGAGGATTTTGAAAATACCATGGATCCAACTAGTTACGAATGCAGAGGTGCTAAGAAGGCTACAGGATTGCGAGGTGATAAAGAACATCAAAACAAGAAAGCTGGAATATTTGGGCCACATTACTAGAGGTGCGAAATATGAGATATTAAGGCTCATAATGCTTAGCAAAATTAAGGGGAAAAGATCCATAGGTAGAAGAAAAATTTCCTGGCTGAGAAACTTAAAAGAGTGGTATAGTTGCAACTCAGTAGATCTTTTCAGAGCCGCCTCCAATAAGGTACGGATAGCTGTGCTGATAGCCAACCTCCGATAGGAGTAGGAACTACAAGAAGCAGAAGGTATTATCAGTACATAATGTCAATATATGTGTATTAAGCGTTGCCAAAATTTCTGTGGAGTCAAATACCTTCCCGTAATCTATCACGATTAAAAGTAACAAATGCAATCCAGAAGGTTGCCATGGAAACTACATGGTTAAAATGGAACTGGGCAGATTACATAGAACGAATGGAAGGCGACCATTGGACGAAGGTAATTATTGAATGGCGACCAGCAAATAAGAGAGGATGGACTGATGACATCAAGCTAGTCACGAATGGATGCAAAATTCAACGAACAAAAGTGAATGGAAACACCTGGTGGAGGATTTTATACGAAGATTATTGGAATAGCTGTTGGTGATGATAAATCAATGGTGCAGCGATTATTTTACAAACATAACGGATATAATAATTTAGACAAAGGAAGAACACGGATAAGAAATATGACCATTATAATTGTAAAAAAATATGCAAGTAAAAAGTCGGGTTTTTCAGTTTTCTTTCAGGTGATGCGTTGAGCAAATTCACGACCAACGGATTTGGATGACAAAATAGTCTGTTCTTGTATGGTGAAGTTGCTGTAGAAGTTGCTTCTTTCACAATAAGTATTCCTAGTTCTAGGATAAGCTTTGATTTGTAACTTAATTGGAATAGTAAAGATATCATATAGTTGGCTTTTAATAATATGTACTACAATTTCATCATGTACATAATATATGTATAATAATAATAGTAGAAACCATAGTAACAAAAATAAAAATGGGGACACAAGTAACAACAGGGTTTGTAACACAAAAAACATTAAAGCGAGGACGTTGGCTGTGGTCCACTTTATTTAAAATATTCCTGGGACGTGCTTTAAAAACATGAAAACAAACATGTAGAACAATAATTGGGATACCACTCACTAACACTATGATCTATTATGATTTGTGAATTACAGGAAATACGCTGACAGATAAAAAGAGGAGTGAAGACATTAGAAGACAATGTAACGTACATTATACAGGGTGTCCCGAAAAGATTGGTCATAAATTATACCACAGATTCTGGGGTCAAAAATAGGTTGACTAAACCCAACTTACCTTAGTACAAATGTGCACATAAAAAAAGTTACAGCCCTTTGAAGTTACAAAATGAAAATCGTTTTATTTTCATATATCGAAAACTCTTAGAGATTTTTTATTGAAAATGGACATGTGGTATTCTTAGGGCAGCAACATCTTAAAAAAAAATTAAAGTGAAATTTGTGCACCCCATAAAAATTTTATGGGGGTTTTGTTCCCTTAAACTCCCCCAAACTTTTGTGTACGTTCCAATTAAATTATTATTGTGGCACCGTTAGTTAAACACACTGTTTTTAAAACTTTCTTGCCTCTTAGTACTTTTTCGGTAAGCCAGTGTTTATCGAGATATTTTGAATATTTGTAGAACCCACCACATATTTGTATATGGTTAAGTACGATTATAGAAACCTGTTAATAATCTGAAAATTTATTTATAATTTATATTTTTAGGTATGTTTGGAAAAGAAGCCACATCTCGATAAAAGGTGACTTTTCAAAAAAAAAAAGACTAAGAGACAAAAAGTTTTAAAAACACTGTGTTTAACTAATGGTACTGCAATAATAGTTTAATTGGAACGAACACAAATATTTGGGGGGTTTAAAGGAGCAAAACCCCCATAAAATTTTTATGTAAACATATTAAAAAAGAAGGCGCATCTCGATAAAAACTGGCTTATCGAAAAAATAATAAGAGGCAAAAAAGTTTTAGAAACGTTGTGTTTAACTAATGGTACCACAAAAATGAATTAATTGGAACGTACACAAAAGTTTGGGGGGGTTTAAGGGAACAAAACCCCCATAAAATTTTTATGGGGTGGACAAATTTCAATATAATTTTGTTTTAAGATGTTCCTGCCATAAAAAGGGTACATATCCATTTTCAATAAAATATCTCTAATAGTTTTCGATATATTGAAAAAAATCGATTTTCATTTTGTAATTTCAAAGGGCTGTATCTTTTTTTATGAGCACAATTGTACAAAGGTAAGTTAGGTTCAATCGAACTATTTTTGATCCCAGAATGTGTGGTATAATTTATGACCAATCTTTTCGGGACACCCTGTATAAACGAAAGGATATTAAATAGAAAAAAATAATGGAATAACCACATAACCAGAATATGGGAGACACGTGTGGTCAAAACAGCAAGAGATAAATTACCAATCGGTAGAAGAAGTATAGGCCGACTGCGCAAAAGATGGAGTGACAACCTTCCTAGAGGTATCAATCCGCCAATGAACAAGTAGAATTGCTTCTAAAGAGGCAGAAGAATAAGAACTTTACAGACGATCAAGTAATAGTAGCTCAAGATTATGACGATTTAAACTATATATCCCGAAAATGAATTCAAGAGTTTACTACTTTTTAAACAATTAGAATAATTGAAATAAAAATATAATAAACAATATTTTAAATCTAAGACTTTTCGTTAATAAACTGCTTTCTGGCTGCATCCCATATCTCCGGATTTTACAATATATAATCACGTAGAGACGACGAAAATAGGAGAAAGCAAATAGAGGACACTTAGGCCACGCATTTACCTTCTCTTCGTCTAGGAAAAGGACCGAAAGACAGTTTCTAAATACTCAAAAACTGAGTAAAATGAAAAAGATTAAAAAGGGTTCAAGGCAGGTTTTGTTTATATTCGATTCAGAGTTGGACTACCATCTCCATATAGCAACTATTTCAGCATCCTTATGCATCATCAGTGAAGATTATGCAGTCACAACTCTGAAGGGAATATAAACATTCTGCCTCTTTTAAGGCAAAACATCGCGATGCAATGAACCCACCTTTTGAGACGCAAATCAGCGACATCTCTCGTATTACGAGGAAAACAACAAAAAGCCCCAGATACAAAGCTTACTACTTTTTAAACAATTAGAATAATTGAAATAAAAATATAATAAACAATATTTTAAATCTAAGACTTTTCGTTAATAAACTGCTTTCTGGCTGCATCCCATATCTCCGGATTTTACAATATATAATCACGTAGAGACGACGAACATTTTACTCAGTTTTTGAGTATTTAGAAACTGTCTTTCGGTCCTTTTCCTAGACGAAGAGAAGGTAAATGCGTGGCCTAAGTGTCCTCTATTTGCTTTCTCCTATTTTCGTCGTCTCTACGTGATTATATATTGTAAAATCCGGAGATATGGGATGCAGCCAGAAAGCAGTTTATTAACGAAAAGTCTTAGATTTAAAATATTGTTTATTATATTTTTATTTGAATTATTCTAATTGTTTAAAAAGTAGTAAGCTTTGTATCTGGGGCTTTTCGTTGTTTTCCTCGTAATACGAGAGATGTCGCTGATTTGCGTCTCAAAAGGTGGGTTCATTGCATCGCGATGTTTTGCCTTAAAAGAGGCAGAATGTTTATATTCCCTTCAGAGTTGTGACTGCGTAATCTTCACTGATGATGCATAAGGATGCTGAAATAGTTGCTATATGGAGATGGTAGTCCAACTCTGAACCGAATATAAACAAAACCTGCCTTGAACCCTTTTTAATCTTTTTCATTTTACTCAGTTTTTGAGTATTTAGAAACTGTCTTTCGGTCCTTTTCCTAGACGAAGAGAAGGTAAATGCGTGGCCTAAGTGTCCTCTATTTGCTTTCTCCTATTTTCGTCGTCTCTACGTGATTATATATTGTAAAATCCGGAGATATGGGATGCAGCCAGAAAGTAGTTTATTAACGAATAGTCTTAGATTTAAAATATTGTTTATTATATTTTTATTTGAATTATTCTAATTGTTTAAAAAGTAGTAAGCTTTGTATCTGGGGCTTTTCGTTGTTTTCCTCGTAATACGAGAGATGTCGCTGATTTGCGTCTCAAAAGGTGGGTTCATTGCATCGCGATGTTTTGCCTTAAAAGAGGCAGAATGTTTATATTCCCTTCAGAGTTGTGACTGCATAATCTTCACTGATGATGCATAAGGATGCTGAAATAGTTGCTATATGGAGATGGTAGTCCAACTCTGAATCAAATATAAACAAAACCTGCCTTGAACCCTTTTTAATCTAATTCAAGAGTATTACATGTGGGTCTAGAAATTAATGAAAAGAAAACTAAATACCTGTGCATTGGAGGACAATAAAAAATCTCGTATTAGACCACAGAACTACAATAAAGCACTGCTACGACTACAAATATTTAGATATAAATATTTTACGTGATACATATATCATTAGCCAAAGTCATAGAAGAAAGAAGTACGGCATTAGAATGCTATTGAAATGGTAAACAGTCATTTGTGGGACCAATCTATTAGCAAAAAATAAAAAAAAACGATATAATTATGTGGCTATGGTGAAAACCCAGCTAGCAAGATGACGTTACTTAATCCAGAAAGCCACTGCGCATCCGCTAGGAAAGATATTCCAATTCGGATTTCTTGCGCAATCTTACTCAAAAAGGACCCCTTTTAACAAATTTGCATGTTGCCAGGACCAAAAGTACTCGTATATCTACTCGTTCAGTGCCACCTGTGGTGACAATAATTTTGGACCATTTGGATCACACATCATTCTAAATATCGAGAGCTACTGTTTCTACCTCTTTTAAGGTAATAAGGGGTGAACGCTGTCGTAGTCTTCTGCCAATTATGTCCCACAAATGTTCGATCGGGTTAAGATCTGGACGATGGGATGGCCCATTCAAAGTCGAAAGATTTACCTGTTGTAAATATTCAGTTACAGATGGTGTACGTGAGGTCTTGTATTAGCAAGAATTGTTACCAATATAAGGAGCCAATAGCATGGTAGCTAATTCCTTCGCTATGTAAGATTACTCCTTGAACACACTCATCGCCGGTCAAAATTCTTGTAGCGCGTTCTTTTTCCACCAAACAACAAAAAATACACTACTTAATTGAAACTTTAAATAGTAAATATACTATAGTTCACAATAAACTAGACACTTTTTGACTGTTAACAATTTGACATCGATTAAATTGTTAATTTCCCATAGCCTATTTTAGTCTTGTTTATTAAACTAAAAGAAAAACTAACAGAAAATGAGGATTTATTGATGAAAAACATGACTATATTAAAATCACAACAAATATTCACTAGAAATAAACAAACCGAGACAGGTTGAATATTATAAGAAGCATTCCCGGATCATGATTTACAATGTATAAATTTTGTAAATCATGTTTTGGGATTTACAATGTAAATACATTGTAAATCATGATTTGGGAGTGCTCCTTGGAACATTCACCGTGTCTTGCTTTGTTTATTCGGTGCATCATTATTATATACTTTATTGTGATTGTATTATTTTTTTATTATGCAACATAAGCAAATGAATCAAAAAAGGAAATGTTAATAAAGCCTAAGGCTACAATTGAGTCTTAAGTTCTATATTTTATATATGCTAGAATATTCCACGGGGTGTTCCAAATTTTAAGAAAAAACACAGTTTTATTGTTACACCTGGTATAAAATGACATTTACCTATCTAGTAGGGTGGTGCGAAAAAAGTCAAGTTGATAATCCAGTATCGCTATAGTGCGAAAAAGTTGCGATTGGTAATTACAAGAAAAACAAAACAAAAATTATTCAAATCGGAATTTATCTTCCGATCCCGCAACGGGCCTAAAGATTATGAAAAAATGAAATTTTACCTTTTTTTCGGAAATTTTTATTTATTCTACATGTACAATTTATTTATCGCTATAGTAAAATTTATTTACAGTTTGCATGGTTGAGTAATAAAAACAATAGTTTTACGTACTTAACGAATATCTTCCGATCCCGCAAGGTCAATCAAAACCTATAAAATTTGAAATTGTTGATGATTTTGATAAATTAAAAACATTTATTTATCTCATTTTTCTGTTAGATTGTGAAGCTCTTCGCTTGTTTATATATTGTATAATAATATTTAAACGACCCAGAACTCACAACAAGAAGGTGGTTGCACTTTTTACTCCACCCACACCCTTCTCTCCATACAACCAATGAGTGTGTGGTTTTTATATTATTTACATAGTACATTTCTTTTTCATTTGTTTGTATCCAGCTTTTAAACGTCAACTTTGAATTTTGATTTGGTGGTAAAATCTGGCAGCATGGACCTTGATTTAAGTGTTGCCTTGACGAATCCATCTCTTATTGGGTCCCACATACATTAGATGATACTTCCGTGACCAACTCTACGTACCGCTAGACAGCTTGCGTGTGACAGGGATGGTTTTGTACATTCCAGTCTGGCGTGTTGCCTGATATAATGTAGGAACTTATATCTTCATTTGAAACGCTTTGAAGAACTGGTGGAGAAGACAGTTTTGCAACATTCCAATCTAATATTTCAGTGTAGGGGCTTCAAAATTTAAAGTAGGAGGGATCAAATGTCTAATATGTTTGCCCTTGGCTTTAGTATATCCGGCTTTTAACACTCTCCTTAGCCCTAGCTCTCTAATGGGTTTCCTTTCTCCCTACTACTTGAAATTTTAAAGCACGGGACTAAACTGAAATAATAGACTGGAATATAATGTTGCAAAACTATTGCAGACTGTTGCAAAACTATCTTCTCCACCATTTCTTCGAAGTGTCAAATGAAGATATAAGTTCTTGCATTACATCGGGCGACATACCAGACTAGAATGTACAAAACTATCCCTGACATACGCAAGCTGATGAGAGGTACCTAAAGTGGGTCACGGAAGCATCGTCTAATGCAGGGGAGGCCAACCCGTCGATCGCGACCCCTAGGTCAGTCGAGCGATGGCAAGAAAAATTATCTACCTACCTATCTATTCCCGTCCTAAATATTACAAAAATTCCTAGTCAGTAGATCCCAGAGAATTAAAAAGGCAGAAAGTAGATCTCGAGTTCGATTAAGTTGGTCACCCCTGGTCTAATGTATGTAGGCCCCAATCAAGAGATCGATTCATAAGGGCAACACTTAAATCAAGGTCCATGCTACCAGATTCTACCACCAAATCAGAATACAAAGTTGACGTTAAAAAGCTGGATACAAGCATGAAAAAGAAATTTACTATGTAAATAATGTAAAAATCACACTTATTGGTTGGTTGGAGAGAAGGGTGTGTGTAGAGCTAGAAGTGCAACCACCTCCTCGTTGTGAGTTCTGCGAGCGAAAAACAAGCGAAAAACTTCACAATGTAGGAGAAAAATGAGATAACTAAATGTTTTTTAATTTATCAAAATCATCGAAAATTTCAAATATATATAGATGCGTAAAACTGTTTTTTTTTTATTACTTAACCATGCAAACTGTAAATAAATTTTACTATAGCGATAAATAAAACGTACATGGAGGATAAAAAAAATTTCCGAAGAAAAGGTAAAATTTCATTTTTTTCATAATCTTTAGGCCCGTTGCTGGATCGGAAAATAAAGTCCGATTTTAATAATTTTTGTTTTGTTTTTCTTGTAATTACCAACCGCAACTTTTCCGCACTATAGCGATACGGGATTATCAACTTGACTTTTTTCGCACCACCCTACTATCTAGCAACAATATTGTTACATCGATTTTCTTGAATAATAATATGCTAAAAACATCGCTCAAATCGGACAACAGGTTTAGGAAATTCGAGACGTCTAACATGTCCCATTTTTAAAGTGTTCCATTAAGTTTGCTGCTTAGTGTAATAATAATTTCTGTGCATTATTTTGAGTAGTTAAAGTAGCTTAGGAGTGATATAGAATTCGTATGATTTTGCTATGATCTACTGTATACAAGTATGAAACTATACTATAGAGTCCATGTGGTGAGACCGCTCCCGTCTGAAAAAATTTCTGATTCGGTTTCTTTGTGGATTCCTATTCAAAAATATCTCCTTTAAACAAATAATCTGAAGGGTACCGGGCGGAATTTTTGGGCAGAAATTGTTTGAACAATTTTTTTAAACAAATACAAAAGATCACCTTTTTTAACCCGAAAAATATTTTTTTGGGTTTCTTGGGTCTTTCTACACAAGAAAGATATCTCGTGATTTTTCTCAAAAATGGATAGTTTTCGAGTTATAGGCGATTTAACATCTTAAAAATGCGAAAATACGCATTTTCAAGGCTTAAAAATTCATATTTAAATTAGTATGTTTTAGGTAACCAATTACTTGAATTGTAGTATAAACATTCGTTTTAAAGATTCTGCCGACTGATCGGGTCTAACTTAAATTTACACCGTTGTTATTTAATTGTTAATTATGCGAGTTCGTCCGATTTGTTTGCAGGGCGACGCGCACTATTTCCAAAAATCTCCTATTTTCCTCGTAAAAATATATTTTTTAGATTTTTCGGGACATTCTAAAAAATAGGTTTCTTGTCATTTTTCTCAAAAGGTAATAGTTTTAAAGTTATAAGCGATTTAAAGCGCATTTTCGGATTTTAAATCGGTTATAACTTTAAAACTATTAACTTTTGAGAAAAATGACAAGAAACCTATTTTATTTAGAATGTCACGGAAAATCTAAAAAATATATTTTTCGGGGGTAAATCGGAGATTTTTGGAAAATTGCGCGCCGCACCAGCAAAAAAATCGAATGGACACGCTTAATTATTAAAAATTAAATAACAAATTGAAGTTAATCCCGATCAGTCTGCAGAATCTTGAAAATGAATGTTTAAACTACAATTCAAGTACTTGGCACCTCAAAAATACTAATTTAAATATAAGTTTTTAGGCCTTGAAAATGCGTATTTTCGCATTTTTCAGATTTTAAATCGCCTATAACTCGAAAAATATCAACTTTTGAGAAAAATCACAGGATACCTTTATTGTTTATAATGACCCAAAAAATCTAAAAAAATATTCTTCGGGTCAAAAAAAGGTGATTTTTGTATTTGTTTAAAAATATTCTTTAAACAATTTATGTCCAAAAATTCCGCCTGGCACCCCTCAGATTTGTTTAAAGGGGACATTTATGAATAGGAATCCACAAATAAACCGAATCAGAAATTTTTTCAGACGGGAGCGGTCTCACCACATGAACTATATAAAACTATACATGATATTTCAAAATATTATTTAGCTACGCACCTTAACCTAAAAATCAAATAATTATAACGATTACGAGAATAGTAAACTCTGATTAAAAACGCATTATACATGGGATTGATAACATACAAGAGTAATTAATTTTCAATGTAGGGTTTTAGCACGCAATTTTTCGTGTCATCATTTATCATTTATAAACTTGGGAGCGACATTTTTCTAATAATGAGCTTATTATTATATGTAGAAACAGATTATTACAAAACATCTTTTATCTTTACAATGAAGTAAAAAAGAACAACCGACGGATTACCTGTAAAAATGATAGCTACTTTTCTTAAATCACTGCTTGCTAAAAAGTAGGTATTATACGTATTTGTTTAAAGTAAAGTACGTATTTAATTTCGGTGCAATATCATGAACATTTAAAACTTCAAAAGTGTAATAGGGAGTCAATGTAAATCGAAAACATGCATTGCTGCGGAAAAAATCAAGCAAGCTTATATTTTTCTAAAACCTTTTTTGTTAGTTTATAAATACGTTACAAAGTAAAAAGTTCTGCTCATGGATTTACCACTAATTTTTTATTAATTGTTTAAATAATAAAAGTTCATTTTCTCATCATTTTAATGTTGTATCATTTAAAAACAATTGTAAGATTTTTTTACACTCAAAAAAATTTAGTTCGTTATATTGATTAACAGTGATATTTCGTTTTTCGTAACAATTTAATTTTTTGTTTCAACGAAGTTTTAGACATTGATCAATGTATTTGGTTATTGTCACAATGATTGAATAATAATTGTGAAAATAACTAGAGTGCATTAATCAATAACACTCAATTTATTCAGAGAATAAGTTAGTTTCGTATATTTAATAAATAATGGTAATTCTGGCAGCAAAGCACTTTCTTGATTTCGTAGATTACAAGCAGTTACTTTGGTTTATCGTGACAACGTAGAGATTTCATTAAAACGATGTACAAATGTTGTTAATATAGAGAGTAATATTTGATTATTCCATAGATGTAAACTGATTTTTGTGACAACGAATGCATTAATCAATCTACTTCTGCATTTAATAACCACAATCAATGCGTTCATGGTAACAATATACGAAATTGTTGAAACAATAAATATTTTCCTTGACCATTTGAAATGTAACGGCTTTTCCTTATCGTTTTTTGTTAAACAATGCTGTTACCTCTGCCCAAGTGCCGAATAATTTCATTTCGTTTCCAAGTGTAGTCCGTACTGGAAGGAAGTTTTCGTGTGTCTATTATCGTATTCATTTTTTTGGATCATAAGAAAACTAATTAGTATTTTTGAACAATTTAAACGCAGAATAAAATATTACAGTATTATCGAGGGTCTGGAGTCCCTGAGAAGTTCTATAATGATTATTTTAATGTCACAGTTTATTCTAAGGGTCTTTCAGCCCTCGGTAATAATGCAATATTTTATTCTGCGTTTAAATTTTTTAAAAATACTTATTAGTTTTCTCAGGATTCCAAAAAAAAATTAATGTGTTTAAAAAGAATTCGATCAAAAGTTTGCAGCTGCTATCTCCAAAATGATTAAAGTGTTATACATTTTTGGAATCACTATTTAAAACGCATTCAAATGAGCTATAACACGATGTACTTTCCCGTTTAAAAAAACCAAAGTTGCGGCTGTACCTGAAGATGGATCGCGTAAAGTTCGAAACATTGATGTTATAAAATCGACCTGTCCGAGCGTTTTGCTTATGTGCTAAAAATAAATAAGTTAATAAGGGGGCAACACTTTTTCCAGCGCACTGTATAAGTGAAATCATTTATGAGAAATCACACAGTGTAAAGTCCGTTAGGTTTAGGACAAAAAATGTGTAAGGAAACATTATTTAGCACGAGGTTTGAAAAGTTCATGTAAGTAAGTCACATTGTTATGTTCTATACACACTGTATATATACACATAATTTTTTTCTTTGTAATACAACCATAGAAGCATTAACATTCTTTTTTCATTTTCAATGTCTAAAATTTAATTTTTTAAAAATGTAAATTTAACGTAACTTGATAACATATTGTTTTAAAATTGATTTTATAAAAAACTAAGAAAAATGTTTTCTTTCGTTGTGTACACACGATTTTATGATGTTAATGAGGGTCCCCGTCAAAAGAGCCCCGTCGTAAAAGCTCCGACAAAATAGCCGCGACATAATATCCCGCACACAATACAGCTCCGACAAAATAGCCTGCAGACAAAATAGCCGCGAAACAATAGGTCGCCCACAAAATAGCCCCGACAAAAAAGCTCCATTCAGAATTCATCATGAAATAACTCCTTAAAAATACATTTATTTTCGGAAATGGTAATTATCCTCTATTCAGATGTTTATCTTAACTACATTAAATAAAAATGGTCTCTTCAGAGAACTCGAATCCTGTATCAGGTGTTAGGAAAAACCAGGAAAAAATTCCTGGTTTTTCCTCGTGATTTACTATGGAATCACTAACACGAGAATTTTACTGTCACCATTGCGTGTGATTGTCTTTTTAAAGACGGATCACATGCTATGATTTTTTTGTGATGGATATTTTTAAGTTAAGGAACTCCTGTTAAAGAGTCTTAAAGGCTCCTGTCCCAGGAACGCAACTCATAAATATTGGCAATATCATTGTAAAGTCTTCTACTTTAAAATGTATAATGTACCTATGTCTAAATTTCCGATAGGAATGAGTCAGATTAAATTAAATTATTAGAAGAATTTTTTTTACTAAGCAAAAACATCTTTGTTTAATTTATTAATATTTTGTATTCTGACACCGACGTCCGAAGTGGAAGTCGAAACCTTAATAAAATCATTTTTTAAGTTAAATTGAGGCTTATTTCCCAATTAGAATAGTGATTTAAAATAAATGGTACTCCGTTAAAAGGTAAAAATTTTATTGGGGGTTGTTTGCGCCGGGGCTGTTTTAGCCGGGGCTGTCTTGACCGGGGCTATTTTGTGTGCGATCTATTTTGTCGGGGCTATTTTGTCGAGACTATTTTGTATCCGGGCTATTTTGACAGGGATTTTTTGACGGGGCTGTTTTGACCGGGCCATTTTGACGGGTCACCGTTAATTATGGACCTGGAAAAGGATGATGGGCTTTGTATGGACCCGATGACTTCACCTATAGTGTGGCTATCTCGTACTGCGGATATGGAAAATAGTCGTTACTTGTTAGCTAGACTGAGGGACCCTGGAATTTTGAATCCTCTTCGACTCTTCCTTGCCTATCTCCATGATCAGCCCTCGATTACGTGTTACGATGGGCACACCAACACCACCATTAAGTTGATGCTGGCTTCAGAGGGACTTCCTACTGACGTGGATTCCCGGCGTAAGCTGTATCACAGATTCCATGAGGCTTATGGTATTAGTACTGCTGACGTTGAAGCAGATCTTTCGGCTTTTGGAACCTTCTTTTCCACTGAGACACGCCTCCGACTCCAGAAAATTAGGGAATGTCAGAATAAATATTTTTCGAGTAATTCCCCATCTAGCAAAAAATTTTTTAAATAAATTGACGCGTACAGAAGATCATGCGCCTTCTGACAATTTGGACGATAGCAAGCTAAGTTTATTTCTTATTAACATTCAGTCCTTAAGACACAAATCTGTTGAATTACTTCTATTACTTGAAGAGCTAAATTTTCCTGAGATTGTTGCCATAACTGAACATTGGTTAAATGTTGATGAACCTTTGTTTATTAAAAATTACACTATTATATCCAGATTTAACAGGAGTAGATTAACTCATGGGGGTACTTTGATTATGTCTACACAAAATGACTTTTAAGCAGTGACCAAATTTGATAATTTATTATTAATTGAAAAAGTTTTTGAATTCTCCATAATTTATCAGAAATCTTCTGACCTCTATATTATTTATATTTATAGAACTCCCGATGCGGATGTGCAGATTTTCTTACAACAACTACTTAGCTTGCTAGAATCTATTCCTTAAAAAAGTAAATTAATTCTATGTGGTGATCTAAATATTGACTACTCCAGTGTGTGTGCTGCTCAAGAATCTCTTCATTCTATCTTTGATTCCTTTGGTATAGGTATGCATGTAAATTCCCCAACCAGAATAACTAAAACTAGCTCTAGTATCATTGACTATGTCGTATCGTTTTTAGCTCCAAATTTTACTGACTGTACTGTTTTCAACTCAGGTTTCTCTGATCATGAAGCAGTATTGACTACATTTTGGTTAAAATCAAAAAATAGTAGTGAAAACACGCAACGAAAATTGTTCCATGTCTTTGTAGAACAAAATTTTCCAACATTTAAACACCTATGTAATACAACTGACTGTGACTTCCGCTCTGTTGATGTCGACATCGAGTTTTCTAGATTCATAAAGTTATTGTCTGGTCTGGCATACGAATCCTTTCCTCTTATGCCCATCAAAACTAAACATCGTAAACCCTGGTCAACTAGAGGTTTACGTATATCTGCAAAGAACATGCGCTCATTATCGTACCTAAAAAAATTCTCGGACAACATATCCTTCCATGATTACGTTAGGCTTTACAAGAAAATTTACCATAAAGCCATAAAGGCCGCCAAGGAAATTTATTACAATGCGAGGCTGGCTAAATCAGGTAATGTTGCTAAGGAAACGTGGTCTATCGTAAATGAACTGAGAGATAAAACTTCTTCTCCCACCACAATCCCGACTTCTCCTGAGACCCTGAACAAGTACTTTGTAAATGTGGAAAAAAATTTAACAAATACTATACCTCCTTCTCAGGATCCGATTTCATATCTTTCTCATAGGAATGTAAATAGTTTCTTTTTTACACCCATAGTATTAGGCGAAATACGCTCTACAATAAATAACATTAAAAATAAATCGTCATCTGGGACTGATGGCCTCACTCTTAAAATGTTTTCTGCTCTACCTGATTGCACTTTAAACCATCTTACTACCTTAATAAACAGGTCATTCGAAACTGGGGTTTTTCCAAGCTGCCTTAAGACAGCGATAATTATTCCTATACAAAAAGGAGGCGATAAAGATCTTGCTTCGAATTATCGCCCTATTGCACTCCCGCCCTCGTTGTCGAAGATAATTGAAAGTCTGGTAAAAAAAAAAGAATCTTATCTTTTATGTTGAAATACAAATTGCTTACTCCACACCAATTTGGATTCCTGAGTGACAAATGCACGAATGATGCTATGTTCTTCCTTTTCGATCATGTTTACTCCAGCCTAAACAACCATCACTCTACAGCAACAATTTTCTGTGATTATGTAAACCATAACATCTTGACTGACAAATTACAGCACTATGGATTTAGAGGAAAGGCTCTTAAATGGCTTAAATCCTATCTTAATAAAAGAAGTCAGTTTGTAAAGGTTGACACGAAGACGTCTTCTTGCATGCCATTAGAATATGGGGTACCTCAGGGTTCAGTTCTAGGCCCTATATTGTTTCTGATATACATAAATGACATCTCTAGTCTGAACATTAAAGGTAAATTATGTCTCTTTGCAGATGATACTAGTATTACTTGGAGTAACACGGATATTATGGATCTTCGCAATACCATAGCTACAGACCTAGTCACCATTAAATCGTGGTGCGATTCGAATCTCCTGTTATTTAACGTTTCTAAACCCAAAGTCCTACCTTACAACAGTATGATGCAACCTTTAGTACTTAATAACAACAGTCTAGAGGTAGTTGAATGGGTGAAGTTCTTAGGGCTTATTGTGGATAAGTCTCTAAAATGGAACTTGCACATTGATGCCTTACACAAAAAATTAAGTTCTGCTTGTTTTGCGCTAAGATCAGTTGCTACGGAAATGAATTTGTCAACATCTAGGACCGTTTATTATGCCCTTTTTGAGTCTCATCTTCGGTACGCCCTTCCATTCTGGGGTACGTGTTGTGCGACTCAATTTAAGCGTATTTTTAAACTACAAAAGAGAGCTCTTCGTTACTCCCTGAGACTCAATAGCAGAGTTTATTGCCAAGAATTCTCTAAAAAAATTTAAAATATTAACTCTTCCTTTTTTGTTTGTTTTTGAATCCGTTTGTTTAATCCGCAAACATGCATCAGAAGGTCCAGAGAGACCCACTCACAACTATCCCCTTAGAAACGTGAAGCATAATCTCTATCTGCCAACCCCACGGTCTGAGCTGGTTAAGTGCTCTATACTATACAATTCGAGAAAAATGTACAATAACCTGCCATCTAACATCAAATCTATTGCAGCATTTCCCGCTTTTCGCAAGGCCTTGAAAGCTTATTTGCTGGAGAGAGCTTTTTATACAGTGAATGACTTTTTTATAAACGATTTGAATTCATCAAATTGACTTGCAGGATTATTACTTTCGAGTACTTTTATACATATTTGCAGCGGCATAGAACTTTTGATTTACTTTCCCTTTCCCTTTTCCTCGTTCGCCTTCTTTTTGCTCTGACGTTGTATACATATTGTTTGCAAAATTTTTAATTTTTTAATGTGTACTTAATAACTATAAAATTATATTAAGTAGTATAATAACTCACGCCACTTGCTTGGTGTCTGTTTCTGTTTTTGTTTTGTTTGTAGGTTTTTATTATTTTTTGTTTTTTATTGTATTTTTTTATTTTGTATAAGCTTTGTCCACAAATTGGTAAAATTTTTTGACAATAAAGCATTAGTATACGTAAATTCGCTCTTGTAGTAAACCCATCTTGTCCATATTTTATAAGGGTGAAATAGCACTTAAAACATACATTTAGTGGTGTTGATTCAATTCGTATTATATATTTTTATTAGGTCTGACAAGTTTTGAGTCCAAAAACTTTTTTGAGATAGTATTAGGATGGAACCCGCTTTAAAGGGGAGGAAATATATGAAAGGAAAATAATTTACGGGTGAAAAAATATGTATATATATATATATATATATATATATATATATATATATATATATATATATAAAATAGAATAGAATAGAAATATGCTTTATTGTCATGAAAAATTTAACAATTTTATAGACAAAGCTTACAAGAATCATAAATAAGAACAATGGGTGGAACAAAAGATGAGAAGTTATTGGTTTAACGACCACTCGTACGATATCAATCAAATGAAATAGAGAATGTGGAGAAATCCCCTTACGGATAATTCACACATCCACCATTTTGGGTTGGGAAAATTTTTTTGAATGGAATGTGTCTAGGGATATTCAACCTCTCATCCGTACCGATGAGCCCAGAGGGGTTGAAGAGGGCGAAACACATTTCTAAGAACTAGTGTTTGGATTTTTAATTCTATTCAAAAAATTTTCCCAACCCAAAATGGTGGATGTGTGAATTATTCGTAAGGGGATTTCTCCACATTCTCTATTTCATTATATATATATATATATATAGCTGGGAAAACCCTGGTACTGAGGAAGCAATGAAAGACTGGTGCTTCAAAGTGAGTGCCTTTTATTTTGGTCAAGCTTTCGCCTATTGTTTTTAGGCTTCTTCAGGACTTGCTACAAAGAAGAACATTCTTTACAAATATGCTTAAAGATAGAACAAGCAATTCTTACCGAAATAGGTGCACTAGTGCTCAGTGAAAATAAGAAAACATCTTTTACCTTGCCTTTTTTGTGTATACATAAGTAATTCGGTAAGAATTGCTTGTTCTATCTTTAAGCATATTTGTAAAGAATGTTCTTCTTTGTAGCAAGTCCTGAAGAAGCCTAAAAACAATAGGCGAAAGCTTGACCAAAATAAAAGGCACTCACTTTGAAGCACCAGTCTTTCATTGCTTCCTCAGTACCAGGGTTTTCCCAGCTGTTATCTCAGTACTTTTTTATTTACTAGTAACCCAATTACTCCTTGGACGTTATATATATATATATATATATATATATATATATATATATATATATATATATATATATATATATATATATATATATAAAATCAAACAGATGAAATAGAGAATGTGGAAAAATCCCCTTACGAACAATTCACACATCCACCATTTCGGGTTGGGAAAAATTTTTCGAATAGAATCAAAGATCCAAACACCAGTTCTATTTCAAGGATCTACATCTCATGTTTATATATATATATATATATATATATATATATATATATATATATATATATATATATATAGCGACTGTTTCACAGCATCATAGGCCCTTTATCGCAATTCGAACGCCATTGTTTTCTGTTTTGCCATGAATCTATTTCTATATTTCTTCTGTTCATGGCTATATTGATCCCTTTTTCCCAAGACTTTTTTGTCTTCCTTTTTTCCTTCTCCTTTTTGGGATCCACCTCCAGGTTTTAATCGGTAATCTCTCATCATTCATTCTTCTCATGTGTCCGTACCAGGATAGTTGATTTCTCTCTATCGTATCCGTTAATGTTGTTTCCACCTTCATCATTTCTTTTATTCTATCGGTTCTTACATGATCGTGTAATGTTAATCTACAGCATATTCGCCAAAAATTGTTCTCTTCTGCGTTTATTCGGTTCTGCATTTTCTTATTTATTGTCCAGATTTCTGAGCCATATTTAACTGTACTTTCAATAAATGTTTTATATAGTTTTTTTTTGTATTTTCTCGTATATTTTTACTCCATAGTAATGAGTTTATCTGACTTGTGATGGCTCTTCCTCTACCTAATTTTTGTTGTATGTCTGTTTCGTTGTTTCCATCTTCCGTCAATGTAACTCCCAGGTATCTATATTCTTTAGTGTTTTTTATTATTTTTCCTTCTAAGTCTAGGTCTTCGCCTGTGCAGCCTATTGTCATATATTCTGTTTTGTTTGTATTTATTTCCAGACTCCAATCTTCATACTCCTCTATCAGTTTTCGAACCATATAAGCAGCGTCCTCTGTATCCTCCGCTAGAACCACCTGATTGTCAGCAAATAACAAAGTAGTCAGATTACCCTCTTCTATTTGTACTCCCATTTTCTTACATTTTCTGAACCATTTTTTCAGAGCCATGTTTATATAAATTTTGAAGAGGGTAGGGGACAGGCAGCATCCCTGTCTTAGACCCTTGTTAACCTGAAAGTATTCTAAGTGTCCATCTCTCGTTTTTATATAACTACTGTTTCCTTGGTAAAAACTTTTCACCGCATTAATGTACTCTGGGTGAACATTGTTCTCTATTAGAGATTCCCAAAATCTATTTACCGGTACACTGTCACAGGCTTTCCTCAAATCTATAAATACTAGATGTAGCTGACTCCCATATGCTAGTAATTTTTCAATTAATTGTTTTATACAAAACAGGTTATCAATACACGATCTTCCTGCTCTAAAACCACTTTGCTCCTCCCAGTCCTCATATTGACTTTCTATCCTATCTCGTGGTATTCTGCCGTACAGTTAACCTGCGGAAGCTATAACACTGAGTCATCTGTAGTTTGCGCAGTCATGTTTACTCCCTTTCTTGTGTATGGAGCTTATGCTTGCAGTTTTCCATTCAGATGGTATCTTTTCTCCATTCAGGCATTTATTAAATATTTTCGTCAAGTTTTCCAATACTACATCCGGGGAAAATTTAAAGAGTTCCACATTTATACCTCCGGGCCCAGGAGCTTTATTGTTTTTCATTTTAGATAATGCTTATTTTATTTCCTTTAGTGTAAATGGATCACAGTTATTATGAGTCATTTGGAAGTCGTAATAACATTCTTAAATTTCTCTCTTGTCTCAGTTAGTAAGTCTGCAAAATAGTTTTTCCACGTTCTTTGTCCAATTGGGTCTATCGTTACTTTTTCGTTTCTATTAGTTTTGAGGGTTCTTACAGTTTTCCAGGCTTCTCTAGATTTTGAGCTCCCTAATAATCTGTCGATCTCATGGCATTTTCTTTCCCAGAATTCGTTTTTTGCTTTCGCTACTTGCTTCTTGACCGTACAGCAGTACCTTTTGTACATTTGTCTGTCTTCTAGGTCTTGTGAGGCTAGCCATTTATTATAAAGTCCTTTCTTTTGTTTTATAAGATCCTCTAGTTCCTCGTTACACCAGTAGTTTTTCCGTGTTTCTACTAATGATTTTTCTCCTACAGCCTCATTTGCCGCTTCGTGTAGATACGTTTTAAGAGTGTTATACATTTCTTCAGGCGATCCTGTAGGTTCGTTTTTCATCTTTTCGGCTAGTCTTATTCTTATTCTATACAAGAAGACTGTGGAGTCGTTGTAAAAACTATCGAGGTTATATATAGGTTGTCTAGATGGAAACTCAGGTCTTGATTTTTCCTCTTTTTGCGTTAAATATTTGTATTTTATGGAGGTTATTGTTTTGAGTAAGTAGTGGTCTGATCCACAGACTGCACCTCGTTTCAAAATGACGTCAATTATTTTTGTTTGTGATTGTTGTCTGGTTATACAGTAGTCAATGATAGATTTTAACCCCCTTATTCTTTGTTTCCACGTGAATTTGTGGATGTCTTTATGTCTAAAATATCCATTTTGTATTTTTAATGAATGTTGCTGACAAAGTTCCATAAGACTTGTGTGAAAAAATGTAAATTTCCATTATAAAATTATGTTAAATTTAGTCAACCGCACGCTCGGACGAACACTGTCATACAGTGCGCCATTGCCTGTGTGAGGGGTAATTCGCGCGTTATAAATAAAAAAATTATAGAAGCTGTAGAATTAATTTTAGAAAAATCGGTACACAGGGTGATTGATTAGTGGGGTAAAGCTCAATAGATCCGCTACAGTAACAGATAGCAATACAAGTTAATAACAAAAATTGTAGCCAACTTTAGGCTTCACATTTTAAAATTAATTAGAATGTTACAGACCAAAACATCGTGGCAGACCAAACTTACGTTTTTTTAAAATGGAACACCATATATTTTATCTTATGTTCTCCATTTCAAAAATATAAAGGTCTGTTATGTTATACGGGGTATTTACAAAGTTATAGCCAATTTTCTATGAAAATCATAACAAGTTCAACAATTTTAAATGGAACACCCTTTATTTTATATCACTATTGAAAAGTAACATTATCGTACTTTAGTTTGTATACAACATTAGCTATACCCTATTCCACGGACATACGCCTGTTTTGGATTACTTTGACAACGAATATTTTACTGTGCAAAATAAGAAGAACGAAAGTAAATTGCAAATTACATTGTTGTTTATTGGAATAACTATTAGCGCCATTTACTTTCGTACTTCTTATGTTGCACAGTAAAATATTCGTTGTCGAAGTAATCCAAAACAGGCGTATGTTCGTGGAATGGCCCATATGTCTAAATTTATTAGTTTTTGAGATATTTTCATTTTTCAATGGACCAGTAGCGTGGCCACCCAGATCACCAAAATTTAATAAACTGGACTGATTTTTGGGTTACGTTAAGAATGAAGGTTGTAAAATGTCTCCAACAACAAGGGATGAGATGAAAAATAGAATACAAAGTGTATTTCGAAGTGTTAATTTACAAATGCTTTGTAGTGCAAGTAATTCATTCACTCAACTCATTTTGAACACCTTATGTAATTAAATATATAACTTATTTAATTAAAACTAGCTTTTAATTTTTTCAAAAATGTATTTTGTATTCATGTTTTTTTGTATAATTTTTTACTGATAAATTATTTTTCGTTCTTTATTTGTTACATTGTTACATTTACATACAAAACTAGTTTTTAATTGTTTCAGAAAATGTTGTATTTTGTGGTTGTGTTTTTTTTTTTGTAAAATTTATAACTAATAAATTATTTTTCTTTCTTTATTTTTTACATTTACATACAAAAGTAGTCTTTAATTGTTTCAAAAATGTTGTATGTTGTGGTTGTGTTTTTTTTGGAAAATTTATTACTAATAAATTATTTTTCTTTCTTTATTTTCTACATTCTTACATTGATTACCGGATTGATAATCAGTAATCTTAAATTATTAGTTTTAAAAAATTCAGTCGTGGCTTACTTAAAATTTGAAAAGATTTATACCCCTAATTAATAATTTGCTCTGAAAAATTAAAATATCTCGAAAACTAATAAATTTAGATATAGGGAATATTATACAAAAATTAAAGTACAGTAATGGCGCTTTTCGATAGTGATAAAAAATACAGGGTGTTCCAGTTAAAATTACTGAAAAATATTGTATTTGCGTTTTCACTCACCGTGTATTCGATATACAGAAAATTAGCAATATCAATCATTCTTAAAAATTTTCATAATCAACAAAAAAATATGGTATCAATAAACCATTGGTATTATGCTAATTCTTTTTTATACAGGAAGCTGAACTTGTTACGATTTTCCTAGAAAATTGGTTATAACTTTTTAAATACCCTGTATAACATAACAGACTTTTACATTTTTGTAATGGGAAAGTTAAGAATATTTCGAATATAAGATAAAATATAGGGTGTTCCATTTAAAAAAACATAAGTTTGGTCTGCTACGATGTTATCGAACACCCTGTAACATTCTAATTAATTTTAAAATGTGAAGCTCAAAGTTGGCTATAATTTTTGTTATTAACTTTTATTGCTCTCTATTACTATAGCCGATCTATTGAGCTTTACCCCACTAATCAATCACCCTGTATATGGTTTTTGATGTAAAATTTTCTGAATTTTTTAATGTTCAGGTAAGTTTTTTTTTTAAATTTGTATTTTCGTAGGAATTTTTTAATGTTCAGGTAAGTTTTTTTTTTAAATTTGTATTTTCGTAGGTATTTTAAAAACAACAAATCTTACAGTTAATTTGTTTTTTTTACAATTTGATAATTTATTACGTATGTAAACGACATCATAGCAAGAAGAAAAGCGGACCTGGTTCAATCGTTTACGTCATTGGAAGCAGCAGTAAAAAGAAGGGGCCTACGCATTAATGCTAAACGCATTAATGCTAATAAAACTAATTATATAAAGGTAACAAATAATAACCAAGTAGGAAACCCCGAAGATCTAACGGTTGGAACGTATAATTTCGAAGAAGTAACAGAGTTCAATATATCTAAGCCCACAAATCATTCAAAGTAATACAATAACTGCAAAAATCAACAGACATATAACCTAGCAAATATTAAATTATTAAAATATGGATTAAAGAAACTTTTAGCATTAAACATAGTCACAAAGAGAACAAAAGTATTGATATACAGAACGCTAATCAAGCCCATCCTCACTTACACGTCAGAAACGTGAATTATATACTGAGTATATAGTCCAAGTACACCGAGAGAACAATTTTTGTTCTCCTAAAACACTGATTTCCTTGAGCCATCTATCTTAAAAGTTAACATATCATACTAATTTAAACATACTAGGACTGGATCCCGCGTGTATGAAAAAAAAGTTGATTAATAGCAAGCTGAAAATTTGTTAATAGCTTAAGGGTGTCTAGTCGGACAAACTTTGATATTTAGGAACACTGGAACAGGGGAAGTTTTAATTGTGGAACAGGTTAAAAATTTGAAACGGTTAGCTTACGAAGACGTCACATGTATTTTGTCCGACAGAACTTCCAATTGATTTGTTACCCTTTCGTTAAACTCTCATACAAAAATCAGGCTGCTATTTATCACCAAATGGGAATTATAATAAGTGGAACACGTAGAATATGTCAAATGACAGGAATTATGACAGGTGATAAATAGCAGTCTGATTTTTGCATGAGAGTTTAATGAAAGGGTAACAAATCAATTGGAAGTTCTGTCGGACAAAATACATGTGACGTTTTCGTGGTCTGACCGTTCCAAATTTTTAACCTGTTCCACAATTAAAACTTCCCCTGTTCCAGTGTTTCCATTTATCAAAGTTTGTCCAACTAGACACCTTTAAGATATTAACAAATTTTCAGATTGCTATTAATCAACGTTTTTTTATACGCGGGATCCAGACCTATACCGGTTCACATATATAAAGAAACGAGTTTTTTAAACACAACTCAATAATTTCTTACAGATAATTTCTTCAATACTAAGAAATGTATTATTGGTTACATTTAATTTTCTTATCCCAAAGTTTTTGTTTCTTAAATTGAAAACTACAAATATTTTGCAGTATAAGAAGTATAATGTTAAGTAATCCATATTTATATTTGTGAACGAGAAAAGCTCGTAATAACATGCACAATCCACCTTCACTAATCCTTTCAAAGTCACCTCTTTTTGCTACTGAGGTTTTAAAAGGATTTAATATTAACAGCCTTATATATCTTGTAAAAATCTACAAAACTCTTGTTTGCCAAACTTTCTAAGAAAAAAGAAAAAGTTACGGTTAAAAAATCAATATTTAAAAAAAAAACAATGAGAAAAATCGTTGGAAGCACAATAATGTAAGTTAGCAGTGTTTTTAGTCTTTGGCCTTATGAACTCTTGTTTATTTATATATTGTTAATAGATTCTAGGAGTTTGACTGGTCTAGAGTGATTAGTTTTAAAAAAACTAAAGTTAAAAGCGAATAACGAATTTTTGTAGTTTGATAAAAATATTTCCTTCAGAATAGAAAGATATCCGAGATACGAAAAAATATTTAAATATGAAATTGTAGGCTATTTATTTCCCAAGAACTTGGTTTGAAAAAAAATTTTTTCTGGCAAAATTTGAATTAATCGTAAATGAGCACCTATATCAGAAAACATTGATTTTTTCGATATAAAACTAACACCTTTTTGAGCTGCTTTACCGCGTTTATAGTGAGCCTAGTGTAAGTAGGTCTGTGAACATAAATAGGCTGTACACAAGATCAAAACAGGAAAGATTGAATGAGATGTAGTCGTCGAAACACATTTACTTATAACCAAAGACCGGATGGAGCGAGGAGAAGAAGTAGGCCCAGAGCGCGATTTAAGAACAAGATGGAAGACGACGTACGAATATGAAGAATACGAAATTGGAAAACCCAGGCGAAGGATGGGAAGGAATAGAAGCTTATTCTGGGACAGGACAAGACCCACCATGGGTTGTAGAGCCAATGATGATAATATTGTATAGGGAAAAAAGAAAATGTTATTGAACAAAGTTTTTTTTTATTTTAAACAATTTTCAAATGAGTAAATATTGTAAAACTTTTTAAAAGTCACTTAGAACAGCGAGAAAAATAAGACAGTTTTGCCGTCGCATTGCAACTGAATAAAAATGGTATACATTTTTATTTCCATTTATATTAGTTTTACTCCTTTAAGCAACTATGTCCATTTTCGTTGGAATTTACCAGCTGAATAGACGGGGTCGTTAGCTGTAAGTTTTTGAATTATTTTTTTTTCTTCGCTTTAGCATCTATCTGGTTTGCAATTTTTGAAGCCGTAGAGGTGTTACCAGGAAAATGGTCCAATAAGTTTTCAATTAAATATCTTTTGGGAATATTTTTAATATTTTTCAATGTTTTTAATATTTCTATTAGGTTGAAAACTTTAAATCTTTGACTTTCAGTTGCCAGATGTCGTTAGACACCTACTCCATAAACGTCAGTGGTATTGCGGGATAAGCTCTCGAAATTTCGTCACCTGGGGCAGAGAGCAGCAAAGCTACGCCTCTCCGATAATGACTTCAAATAAAGTCAAAAATTGTCGATTTAGAGTGCTGGTTTACGCTCTCTGTTCTAAGTGAAAAATAAGACCGTTTTGCCTTCCCATTTCAACTGAATAAAAATGGTATATATTTTTATTTCATTTGATATGTTTTACTCATTTGAGTAACTAGGTCCATTTTCCGTTGAAATTAACCAGCTAAACAAACGGGCTCGTGAATTTTAAGTTTTTGAATTATCTCTTGTAGTCTTCGCTACAGCCTCCATCTGGCTTGCAATTTTTGGAATCCATTGAGGTGTTACCAGGAAAATGATCCAATAAGTTTTCAATAAAGTATCTTTTGGGAATATTTTTAATATTTTTGAAGTTATACTTCTTTACCGGCGATATGAGGGTGAATTTTTATATGTTAAAACCTATGATCCCGGCGTATGCGCATTATAACTTTGTTCTGATTGGATGTTCAAATGACATGTCAAAAATTATTCAATATGGCGGCTGTGGCACAGCTATAGTTAGATTATTAATGGTTGTTGCGTTTTAAAATTTGTGTGAAAAGAAACAACAAACAAAAGTTAGTTACTAGTTATACTGCCTTTTTAAATAGTTTTCATATACCTATATTTTTGGACTTTTGGACTATTTTGGACAAGGAAAACTCATTCTAATTTGGTAAGTAGTTTTTATTATAATCATATTGTAATTATACATTTGGATTAGGTTGAAATACAGTAGAGCGTCGATTATCCGAACTAATTGGGGGCCATAGGTGTTCGGAAAACCGATTTGTTCGGATAATCGAACTACAATATATTGATACATATTTATAGTCATACATATTTATCCACAAGTGAATAGTAGCTATTTATATAACAAGGGAGGAAAGTGCTACTTTTCCTCCCGAGAATGAAGTTTACTGCCCGACGCGTAGCGGAGGGCAGTAAACATTCAAAGGAGGAAAAAGCACTTTACTCCCATGTTATACATATGGTTTTTCCACCTTCCTCCAATAAAAAGTCATTTTTTCATTTTTACTTAATTTATTTATTTAACTAACCAACAAAATTTATTAGAACTAAAACTAACAAGTAGGTACAATATAACTGTCAACTGTCAAATATAAATCAAATTATTAATGTAAACATTGTTAAATCAGAATAACAATTTACTGTTTTTTACCATTTACTGTTTTTTACCATTCTGCAAAATACGGGGTGTTTTTAAATAAACGTTAAAATGTATAGATACTTACGTAATAGAAAATAGATATTGTACAGGGCGTCAATAAGTTATATTCCATGAATGAAATACCATGACGTCACTTTTACTGTTCCTCCCTAGGGAGGAAAAGTACAACTTTGCTCCCTACAATCAGGTCCGGAAAAGTATACTTTCGGTAGGGGTAGGTGGAAAAAGCCATATTTATATACCTACATATTTATTTATACCTTGATAATGACAACTAGCAACTAAACAAAAAAGTGCAGTCTTTGCAACAACATAATTATTTTTGGATACAATATTGAAGAAAATTGAAGATATTTTAAGCGTCAATTACTAACGCTTGCTCGGTATTCGAGTGCGGGGCGCGGGAGTCGATAGTTCGAATAAGCGGTCGTTCGGTTGGTCGACGTTCGGATAATCGACGCTCTACTGTACATTTATTTTCTCAAGAATGGGGATTTTAGAGAGAAATCCCAAATTAGGTCGGATTTTTATTTTTAAATTATGATTTTTTGGCGTAGATTTATTTATCTAGTAGGTATGTAATGCTTTGATTTACATACTTAATTTGATTACCAACAAAAGTTCTACCAATCTTCATCTAATATATTGTTTTCTTACTGTTTTGTTATATTTTAATATTTTCTTCCACAAAATTTAAACTACAAAATTTAATTATATTCAAAACAACTGTCAAACATTAAAACGTTCAGTTACCCTATTTTTCCACATGACAAATAATGTGGAATTGGACGACTGAGTCTAGGCTTCGATTACGAATCAAAGCTCCACGAAATTCACGGGTTCGATTCCCGATGCAAGTTGTTATTTTTTTATGCATTTTATGATTGTAAGTATATTTGTTATATAATTTTTTTTTCAGAAAATGCGTATTTAAAATTTTTGCCAACAATTATTATCGTTCAGAAAATGTGTTTGTGTGCGTTTTACTCTTTTATTTTTTTAAATTTTTGGTATTGTCTTAAAAATCACATAATATGTAGAAGTATAACTTCTTACGTGCGTACAAAGTACACACACATTATTTTTTTAATATTCTTAGTATTTCTATTACGTTTAAAACTTTAAAACTTTGACTTTCAGTTACCAAATGTGGTTAGACACCGACTCCATAAACGTCAGTTGCAATGCGTGGATAAGCTCTCGGAGTTTCGTCGCTTGGGGCAAAGAGCAGCAAATCTACGCTATGCCTCTTTGATGATGACTCCAAATAGAGTCGAAAATCGCCGATTTAGAGTGCTGGTTTGCGCTCTCTGTTACAAGTAAAATATAAGACAGTTTTGCTTTCGCATGGCAACTGAATAAAAATGGTAGGTATACATTTTTTTATTTCTTTCAATATTAGTTTTACTCCTTTGAGTAACTAGGTCCATTTTCCGTTGGAATATTCCAGCTGAAAAGACGGGGTCGTGAATTGTAAGTTTCTCAATTCCCTCTTGTCTTTTTCGCTTCAGCGTCCATCTGGCTTGCAATTTTTAGAATCCATGGAGGTGTTATTAGGAAAATGGTCCAATAAGTTTTCAACTAAATATCTTTTGGGAATATTTTTAATATTTTTAACCCTCCGTTAGTCGCTAGGATAAACGGAGCATCAAGAGTCGCTACGGTGTCAGAGACCGACAATTTAAAAAAATAATTATTGCTATAAAATTCATACAAATATTTTATATTGTGTGTAGGAATGACTGAAAAATATTTTAGAAAATGTTTTATTGAAAAACAACACATATAAAATAAGAAACCCTAGTATAACAATATACATATTGTTATTTGTAATATAAAAATATTCGCTAGGAACCATTTCCCATAATTCCCACAAACGCTTTTTCCGGCTTCAAAGAACATCTGTAAATTAGATTTGACCAAAACTTACCGATCAAATACAATAATAAGATGCTAAATCTATACCTGAACTGCAAGTTATGCCAATAAATTAATAACCACACCATTAGTCGCTACGGAGTCTTGCACCGAAAATAGCTATAAAACTCTCACAACTGTACCCAAGTAGGTAAGAATGTATACTAACACGAGGTTAGTTGATAGGAATAGGTACAGAAAGCGGCGATAGAAAAAACCAGTTATTTTGTAAATCCCGATGAATAATTCTGTCGTCGGTGTGTGGCACCGATAGCGACTAACGGAGAGTTAATAGTTCTATTTAGTTAAAAACTTTAAGATTTTGACTCTATGTTGCCAGATGTCGTTAGACACCTACTTCATAAACGTCAGTTGCAATGCGTGGATAAGCTCTAGGAGTTTCGTCGCTTAGGGCAGAGAGCAGCAAACCTACGCCTCTCTGATGATGACTCCACACAGAGTCGAAAATAGTCGATTTAGAGTGCTGGTTTTCGCTCTCTGTTCCACGTGAAAAATAAGACAGTTTTACCTTCGCATGGCAACTGAATAAAAATGGTAGGTACACATTAATTTTTTTTATTTCATTTTATATTAGTTTTACTCCTTTGACTAACTAGGTCCATTTTCCGTGAGAATTTACCTGCTGAACATACGGGGTAGTGAATTGTAAGTTTTTGAATTTCCTCTTGTCTTCTTCGCTTCAGCATCCACCTGGCTTGCAAATTTTAGAAGCCATTGAGGTGTTACCAGGAAAAAGGTCCAATAAGCATTCAACTAAATATCTTTTGGGAATATTTTTAATATTTTTCAATATTTTTAGTATTTCTAATACGTTGAAAACTTTAAAAGTTTGACTCTTAGTTGCAGATGTCGTTAGGCACCTACTCCATAAACGTTAGTGGCAATTCGGGGATAAGCTCTCGAAATTTCGTCACTTGGGGCAGAAAGCAGCGCAAAGCTACGCCTCTCTGATGGTGACTTCAAGAAGAGTCAAAAATCGTCGATTTAGAGTGCTGGTTTGCGCTCTCTGTTTTAAGTGAATAATAAGACAATTTTGCCTTCCCATTTCAACTGAATAAAAATGGTATACTTTTTATTTCATTTCATATTAGTTTTACTCCTTTGAGTAACTAGATCCATTTTCCGTTAGAATTTACCAGCTGAACAGACGGGGTCGTGAATTGTAAGTTTTTGAATTCTCTCTTGTCTTCTTCACTTCAGCATCCACCTGGCTTGCAATTTTTAGAATCCATGGAGGTGTTAACAGCAAAATGGTCCAATCAGTTTTTAATTAAAAATCTTTTGGGAATATTTTTATTATTTTCCAATATTTTTAATATTTCTATTACGTTAAAAACTTTAAAACTTTGACTTTCAGTTGCCAGATGTCGTTAGACACCGACTCCATAAACCTGAGTTGCAATTCGGGGATAAGCTCTCGGAGTTTCGTCACATGGGGCAGAGAGCAGCAAACCTACGCCTCTCTAATGATGACTCCAAATAGTATCGTCGAAAATCGCCGATTTAGAGTGCTGGTTTGCGCTCTTTCTTACAAGTCAAATATAAGACAGTTTTGCCTTCGCATTGCAACTAAATGAAAATGGTAGGTACACATTTTTTTTTATTTTATTTTATATTAGTTTTACTCCTTTGAGTAATCAGGTCCATTTTCCGTTGGAATTTACCAGCTGAACAGACGGGGTCGTGAATTGTAAGGTTTTGAATTCCCTCTTGTCTTCTTTGCTTCAGAATCCATCTGGCTTGCAATTTTAAAATCCATGTCGGTGTTACCAGGAAAATGGTCCAATAAGTTTTTAATTAAATATCTTTTGGGAATATTTTTAATATTTTTCAATGTTTTTAGTATTTCTATTACGTTGAAAACTTTGACTTTTATTTGCCATATGTCGTTAGACACCTGCTCCATAAATGTCATGGGGCAGAGAGCAGCATACCTACGTCTCTCTGATGATGACTCCAAATAGTATCGAAAATCGCCGAGTTAGAGTGCTGGTTTGCGCTCTCTGTTACAAGTGAAATATAAGACAGTTTTGCCTTCGCATTGCAACTGAATAAAAATGGTAGGTACACATTTTTTTATTTCATTTTATATTAGGTTTACTCCTTTGAGTAAATAGGTTCATTTTCCGTTGCAATTTACCAGCTGAACAGACGGGGTCGTGACTTGGAAGTTTTTGAATTCCCTCTTGTTTTCTTTGCTTCAGCATCCATCTGACTTTCAATTTTTAGAAGCGTTGGAGGTATTACAATGAAAATGGTCCAATTAGTGTTCAACTGAATATTTTTTTTGGGAATATTTTTATTACTTTTAATATTGTTTAATATTTTTAATGGTTCTGTTAGGTTGAAAACTTTAAAACTTTGACTTTCAGTTGCCAGATGGCGTTAGACACCTACTCCATAAACGTCAATGGCAATTCGGGGATAAGCTCTTGAAGTTGCATCACTTGGGGCAGAGAGCAGCAAAGCTACGCCTCGCTGATGGTGACTTCAAATAGAGTCGAAAATCGTCGATTTTTAGTGCTGGTTTGCGCTCTCTGTTCTAAGTGAAAAATAAAACAGTTTTGCCTTCCCATTTCTACTGAATAAAAATGGTATATATATTTTTTTTCATTTTACATTAGTTTTACTTCTTTGAGTAACTAGGTCAATTTTCCGTTGGAATTTACCAGCTGAAGAGACGGGGTCGTGAATTAAAAGTTTTTTTTATTCTCTCTTGTCTTCTTTGCTTCAGCATCCATCTGGCTTGCAATTTTTAGAATTCATGGGGGTGTTACCAGAAAAATGGTCCAATAAGTTTTCGATGAAATACCTTTTGGGAATATTTTTAATATTTTTCAATATTTTTAGTATTTATATTACGTTAAAAACTTTAAAACTTTGACTTTCAGTTGCCAGATGTCGTTAGACACCTACTCCACAAACGTCAGTTGCAAAGCGTGGTTAAGCTCTCGGAGTTTCGTCGTTTGGGGCAGAGAGCAACAAATCTACGCCTCTCTGATGTTGACTTAAAATATAGTCAAAAATCGTCGATTTAGGGTGCTGGTTTGCGCTCTCTCTTTTAAGTGAAAAATAAGACAGTTTTTCTTTTCCATTTCAACTGAATAAAAACGGTATACATTTTTTATTTGATGTTATATTAGTTTTACTGCTTTGAGTAACTAGGTCCATTTTCTATTAGAATTTACCAGCTGAACAGACGGGGTCGTACATTGTAAGTTTGGGAATTCCCTCTTGTCTTCTTCGCTTCAGCATCCATTTGATTTGCTATTTTTAGAAGCCATGGAGGTGTTACCAGAAAAATGGTCCAATAAGTGTTCAATTAAATATCTTTTGGGAATATTTTTAATACTTCTCAATATCTTTAATATTTCTATTATGTTGAAAACTTTAAAACTTTTACTCTCAGTTGTCAGATGTCGTTAGACACCTACTCCATAAACGTCAGTTGCAATGCGGGGATAAGCTTTTGTGTCACTTCGGACAGAGAGCAGCAAACCTACGCCTCTCTGATGATGACTCCAAATAGAGTCGAAAATCGTCGATTTAGAGTGCTGGTTTGCGTTCTCTGTTCTAAGTGAAAAATAAGACAAATTTGCCTTCGCATTGCAACTCAATAAAAATGGTATACATTTTTATTTCATTTTAATATTGATAGTGTATTTCATAATCAATTGATTTTAGACGTAAAATTATTAAAAAGTTAATTAGTGTTTATTATTTGTGGAAGATATAAACACAGAATACACCAGGATATATTCTGTGATCCAAGTATTTTGTTGTTAAAAATGTTTAAAATTTATCTAAGCCTTCCATAGTATCAACATATTATTAACAAAATTACTTTCTTTTACTTTCTCGATTATTATTATTGTATAATATATAAATTATGGTAATCACTGAATACATAATTAGTAAAACATAGTCCTATTATTTAACTGAGTTAATAATTTAAGCGATTATAAAAGTAACGGTTATCCAAAAACATCTCTAAGTTAATCATAACAATGTCATTGTCAATTATTGTTTACATTTCCATACAAGTGAGAATTTTATTACACGTAATTTTTGTGTAAAGAAGGAAAAAGTAGGGATAGCCCTAAAATATTTGCGCCTACGCTCTTAAATATATCACTGACTTCAATAATCATTGGCCAATAATCTCTAACATGGCTACATGGTACGCATTCTCAGCACTTACCGGATTAGATGTTCGTCACAACACAGTTCATCAATTATTTTTTTCTTTGCCTTTTTCTGAGAAGTATGATAGATAGTACATGTTGTTAAAATAGTAAAATTAAGTTCATGCTTGCTAAGAATTTACCTTTAGTAATTGAAATAGCACGTGCATCATTCATTAAACTTAAAAAGTTTCTTTGTTGTCGGGATATAAGGTTAGAACTACGTCTAAGGATGCTTCGATGTTACGTGTTCTCTACTCTTCTTTACGGCTTGGAAGCGTGGACGTTGAAACAAGTCCATTTGAATAAGTTGGCCGCCTTTGAATTTTGGTGTTACAGAAGAATCCCACGAATATCATGGATTCAAAGAATGTCGAACGTGGAAGTAACTAGAAGGATAGGAAATCAACCGGAAATAATACTAACTATCAAAAGACGAAAACTTGAGTACTTGGGACATGTGATGAGAGGGCAAAAATTCTAATTATTACAACTTGTTATGCAAGGCAAAATCCGAGGAAAGCGAAATGTGGGAAGACGAAGAACATCCTGGCTTTAGAACTTACGGGAATCGTTCGAATGCAGTAGTGCAGAGCTATTTAGAGCGGCACTCAACAGGGTCCGCATTGCTATGATGATTTCCAATCTTCGATAGAAGATGGAACTTAAAGAAGAAGAATGTCTAAAGGTAAAGTACATATTTAAGAATATTTAATTGGAAGATACGGGCATCAATATATATGGAGAGAAATTAAATCATCTGAGGTTTGTGGATGACGTATTAATCGCAGATAACTTACAGGATACAGTTTCTAAGATAAATTCGCTGAAATTTCTGTCTGAGAGAGCAAGATTAAAATAAACTTTGAAAAACTAAACTTATGAAAAATCTCGTACTGAGTGGAAATACAACTATTGAGAATTGTACCTTGTACCACACAAAAAACCAATACATAAATATCTGGGATACAAGATCAAAATAAGCAGAAACAATCAAACACATGAAATACAGAAGCGAATAGGCCTTACATGGGCAGCATTTGGCAACTTAGACCACAATCTAAAGAGTTCAATTCCCATGTGTACCAAGCGAGAGGTTTATAATCAATGTGTTTTGTCTGTACAAACTTATAGAGCAGAGACTTTAACATTGACGCAAAAATCTGCGAATAAACTCAGAGTTACACAACGAGTTACACATGAAACCTGCAGTGCCGTGCAATGAGCGTCAGCCTTTGAGACCACATAGCAAACTAACGGATCAGGCTAAGATCAGGAGTTCAGGATGTCATCGAAAGAGCTACGACGCTCAAGTGAAATTGCGCAGGACACTTAGCTAAAACACAAGATGGACCACGGTCACGACGAATTATGGAATGGAGGCCCAGAAACTTTAAAAGAAGCCGAGGACGACCACTGGTTACAAACGGCCCAGTGTAGGAAATACTGAGGGAGGGCTATGTCCAGTAGGGTGGAACGAAAAAAATATTTTAATAATTTCAATGTGGAATAGTGATAGAAAGTTGCCTATAGCCATTGTTAAGCAACAAATAAAATATTTTTCCAAACAAAATATTTTTAGAGGTGCCGCAAAAAGGTTGAAATTTAGAATTTTTAGTTGTTAAATTTTGTGAATTTTGATGATTTTGGTTTGGTAAAAATTAGCTATTGTAATGTCTTAGTTCCTGTTTTAAATGATAAATACACACTCTAAAACTACTCCTTAAAGATAATTTTAGTTTTAACTTACAACAATCCAATATTTATTTTTATTAAAACTGGCAAAGTTTGAACTAGAATTCCACATTTAAAAAAATGTTTAATAGTAAATATTTATTTCATTACTTAATATAATTTAACATTCTAACTATAGTAGAAGAGCACATTTCAATATAGTCTGGGCTGATTATCGGAGAATAGGCCATTTTTGGGAAAAGTTATTTACCAGCAATTTTATTGCTGGAATCGAATTATAAGATCCTATATATTAATAATATAGGTATGCAAAGTCCTCAGATAGTGTGCTACTTTTTTTATAAACAAAATGGCGCACAAAAATCGTGTTTTTTTCAATTATTGCTCTAGAACTCCGAAGATTTTAACTTTACAACAAAAACACTCAAATAAAAATTCACTGTGATTAAATTCTGCATAGAGACGTGTTTTTCCCGATCTGCTCCGACGAAAATTTTCCTCGGAAAATGCGGGTTTTCCCAACAAAATCTTTAATTTTCAAATAAAGTTTTAGATAAGTAATTATTTACCAATAATTAAATAATTTGGTGACTTAAAAGCCTTCTTGGTTTAGATTATAGTTCCAGAAGCTGGTGAAAATTAAACGAATATTTTAGTAACAATTCAATTGTTAATTAATAATTTACGGTCGCAATAATAACCAAAATAATTATGATACACTGATCAAACTTTGAAATCTTATAAAGATGAGATGCCTATTTAACATTTTGTCGACAAAATATAATTTTTTTATTTTTTTGCATAATCTTTAAATGTTTAAAAAAAATAGTTATAAACAAATTAACGTTTCTCAGAAAGTTTTTATTATATTATAATTTTAAAAAATAGCTAAAATGCGCATTTCAAATATCTTGAAAATGAATGCTTTAAAACTTTTTTGCAACCATTTGCAACAAAGTTTTGAAACAGCAAAGTAAACATACGATTACTACGGTGTTAATAATTTTTTTTAATTCTTTCAAAGCGTAGAAGTGAGTATAAAGTACAATCTAATTATTTATAAAACAATATCGATTATCAGCTTAATGGTTATATTTTAATTAAAGATTATAAATATATTTTTTTGTAATTTACACGCGCGAAAGTAGAATAATACAGTACCGTAGCTACCCGCCCACATACACAACTCGCGCGAGTTTAAGCGTGTCAGTCGCTTCGAGTGAACATTTTATCTCCGGCTCTGTATCAAGCCTACTTTCGCGCTAAAAATTACAAAAAAAAGTATTTTTAATCTTTGATTAAAATATAACCATTGCACTAATTTTTGACATTCTTTGTGAGTAATTAGATTGTACCATAGACTCACTTTTAATCTTTGAAACAATTAAAACAAATTATAAACAATGGAGATATCGTATATTTATTTTGCTGTTTCCTAACTTTTTTGCAAATGGTTGGAAAAATTTTTTAAAGCATTCATTTTCAAGACCTATGGAATACGCATTTTAAGTATTTTTTAAAATTAGAATATAATAAACAATTTCTAAGAAATGTTAATTTGTTTATAACAATTGTTTTTAAACATTTAAAGATTATGCAAAAAAATGAAAAATTTATATTTTGTCGACAAAATATTAAATAGGCATCACACCTTTATAATCTTTCTAAATTTGATCAATGTCTCTTGATTATTTTGGTTGTTATTGCGACTGTAGATTGTTAATTAACAATTGAATTGTTGGTAAAATATTCGTTTCATTTTAACCGGCTTCTGAATTTATAATCTATACCAAGAAAGCTTTTATTTCACCAAGCTATATAATTATTAATAAATAATTACTGGCCCAAAAAATGTATTTGAAAATTCGAGATTTTGTTGGGAAAACCCACATTTTCCGAGGAAAATTTTCGTCGGAGCAAATCGGGAAAAACATGCCTCTATGTAGGATTAAATTGGGGTGAATTTTTATTTGTGTATTTTTGGTGTAAAGTTAAAATCTTCGGAGTTATAGAGCAATAATTGAAAAAAATACGATTTGTCGGCGCCATTTTGTTTATAAAAAAAGTAGCACACTATGTGTGGACTTTGCATACCTATATTAATAATATATAGGATCTTATAATTCGATTAAAGCAATAAAATTGCTGGTAAATAACCTTTCTTTGTACTTTACTAATTAGACCAACGTATTATAACTATTTTTTTTTTTCAAAATTTAAAGATTATACAAAAAAAAGAAAAATTTATATTTTGTCGATAAAATATTAAACAAGCATCTTATCTTTATAATCTTTATAAGTTTGATCAATGTATCGTGATTATTTTGGTTATTATTGCGATCGTAAATTGTTAATTAACAATTGAATTGTTGCTAAAATATTCGTTTAATTTTCACTGGCTTCTGGAATTACAATCTATACCAAGAAATCTTTGATGTCACTAAGTTATTTAATTATTGATTAATAATTACTTACCTAAAACTTTATTTGAAAATTTTTGTTAGGAAATAGAAATAGTTTTTGTTAGGAAAACCCGCATTTTCCGAGGAAAATTTTCGTCGGAGCAAATCGTGAAAAACATATCTCTATGCAGAATTTAATTGCGGTGAATTTTTATTTGGGTGTTTTTGTTGTAAAGTTAAAATCTTCGGAGTTATAGAGCAATAATTGAAAAAAATACGATTTGTCGGCGCCATTTTGTTTATAAAAAAAGTAGCACACTATCTGCGGACTTTGCATACCTATATTATTAATATATAGGATCTTATAATTCGATTCCAGCAATAAAATTGCTGGTAAATAACTTTTCCATGAATTTTCCTAATTAGACCACAGTAATAGTAGAGGAACCTGGATCAACCTTCCTATCGCATATAACTCCTGCTTCCGGAACAGGTGAAGCTATAAAATATAGTGTAATGGAGCATTTTCAAGGTGACAATCCTTTGAACATTTCCAATATAACATCTGCCAGATACGATGGAACTGCAACTAACACCGGTGTTAAACAAAACAACCTCCCTATTCTAGACATTAAGGATTATCTAAGCACAGATAAAAAATATTTACTTGAAATGTGCAAAGCAATCTCCAGTTGTGTATGTCCTTCTGATTTTTCTTTAAAACCCCCTGGGAAATTAGCTCATTTGCGATAACTTACGTTGGCCAATCGCATTCTTCGGTTATAGGTTGCAACAGAGAATCCTTCAGATAATCTGAAAATTTCAACTTTGTATGTGATGAAGGTGTTCACCCCAGTCTGGTTCCATATCAAACTGAAACCATCTTGTGTAAATAGATCAAAACATCTATGGAGACTCTGAATTAAAATGTGAGGAACATCACCAAATAATTGATCCAGTAATTCAAAGGAATGGTTACTTCTCTCACCCAGAAAATATGGTTCTCTCCATGTTATGCGACAAGAGAAAACACATAAGAGAGGGCGACTGCGACTTTTGAAGGCATGATCGGAACTCATAAATGGTGTAAAGAAGTTTGTTGTCCCGAATAACTTTAACGCCAGTGACTACATTGATATAATTAACCGGACGGAAGAAGAAATTACTGGGCCTCCTATGACAAAACATGTAACTGACGAGGACTGAAAAAAGTATATAAGTGATGCAAGAGACCCTAGTTGTCAGGTGCAGTGTGCGGATTTTCCGTGTTTTCCCTGTCATACACAGGCAGTGGAAAGAGTCATAAAACTCGTGACTGAGTCATCTCTTAGTGTCTGTGGGCTTAAAGCAAGAAATAGCTTTGTTAGAACAAAGATTGCTTCCCAAAAGATTATGCCCAAGTTTGAGAAGAAAAAACAATTTATTTAAGTATCAAGAGGAATATTGTAACCAAAGAAGTGTTATAGAAATGTGTACATCTAGCAATGATAGCAATGTTAACTGTTATTAAAAACAACATTTGACTAAGAAATGTTAGCTATGGCACCAGGGTAAATATATAAAATATTTGAAATTTTCTGTATTTTTTTGTTAAATCTATCTTTTTAAAGCTCTTGCGGCACCTCAAGATGTAAACCTGGAACAAAAATATTTTGCAGTTTTATTGTAGACATGAAAAGGCTACTTTCGAGAGCTATTAGAAAGTTCTTTGAAAAAAAAAAATTTTCCCATCCTTTCGTTCAACCCTAATGTCCAGCAGTGGACGCGATTAGCTGATTGATGGTGGTGATGAATGGTGATGTACTCTCTGCAAGACTTTGATAACGTTAAAATACCTTGAATGTTCCCGACAGCCAAATACCAAATAGCCGGGATCTAAAACCAAATACCAAATTGCGATCACTTACGAACAAAAAAAGGAAACATATAACAATTGACTTAGCAGGTATTCATGAAAACACTTTTGGTAATTTCTTCAAACTTTTCTCGCAAAGAGACTTATCAATGCATAATAAATCTTTCTCCTCAATTAGAGCTCAAAACAATCGACTTTCTGCTTTTATTAGCCGGCAAGCCAACAAAATTTTGTAAGTTTTTATTTACTTTTTAATATCTATTTTAGAAATGGGCCTGCCTTTAGAAAATTAAAAGTCGATAAATTGAAGAAATAAAATAATGATGACTAAACGATAATAAATAAAATGAAATTTTATATTTCGTGTAACAAACTTTAAATTACAGAAGGTAACTAAAAGGTGTATGTTTGAAATTAGTGAAGTTGCTGCGTGAAAGAGATTTTCAAAAATTTCCGAGAAGAAATATATTTAAAAACATCTTCTTCTTCTTCTTCTTCTTCTAATGGCGCTACAACCCTTTGAGAGTCTTGGTCTGCTTAACAATGTTTTGCCATTCTGCCCTGTCGGCTACTTTCCTTCGCCACTGCCTGATGTTCATGGTTATAAGATCCCTCTCTGCGTCGTCTCTCCATCTATTACGGGGCCTTCCTCTTGTTCTGTTTCCTTGGGGCTTCCATCTCTGGATTACTTTTACAGCTCGATTATCTGGAATCCTTTCTCGGTGACCGAGCCAGTTTAGTTTTTGTGACTTTACGAATCTAACAATATCTGCGCTCTGCATTAGTTCATCCAGCCCATGGTTCATTTTAATTCTCCACGAACTATCGCTACATTGGGTTGGTCCAAATATCTTCCTTAGTATTTTGCGCTTAAATATTTTCAGTTGATTTTCATCATTGTTTGAGAGGGTTCACGTTTCACATCCATATGTGACGACTAGCCTAATTACTGTTTTGTAGATCCTAAGCTTAGACTCACGGTTCAGTAATTTACTCTTCATTAAGTCTTTGTATGCATAAAAGCACTTATTACCGCTTAGAATCCGTGCTTGTATTTCTTGACTGATGTTGTTGTCTAGCTTCAGATTCTCATGTTGATTCGACTTTGTGCACTCCATATATTTTGTTTTGCTTTCATTTATATATAGACCAAACGTAGGAGCTTGCTGTTTCAGCTTTATAGCTTTTTCGCTTAATACCCTTTTGTTGCGGCTTATTATGGCAACATCATCCGCATATGCGCACATTTGCATAGATCTTGTATTAATACAGCCGTTTATATCCAATTTTCTAACAACAGCTTCTAAAGTTAGATTAAAAAATGTTCTTGATAAGGCATCACCTTGTCTAACTCCATTTTCAATATCAAACGCCTCTGTCATATCTCCATCTATTTTCACGATAGCTTTGGACCATCCATAGTCATCCGTATAAGTTTAACTAACTTATTGGGTATCCCTAACATAGATAGTTGCTTTAACACCTTTTGCCGATCTACTCCATCAAACGCCTGTTTGAAATCGATATACAAGTTGTAAATTGGTATATTATATTCAACACATGTTTCATGTATAGTTCTTAACATATTTATGTATTTGGTCTATAGTTGACCTCTTTGGTCTGAAACCACATTTGTATTACCAATCATTTCTTCCGAAAACGATTCCAGATGACTGTATATAATTCCTGATAATATTTTGTAGACCAAATTTAAAACTGTTATGCCCCTGTAATTTTTGTAGAGCCGTTTGTCTCCCCCTTTGTAAATAGAAAATATTATTCCTACTTTCCAATCATCTGGGATAACTTCTAGTGTCAATATGCGGTCGATTAGTTTATGGATACGCTTCCATAGCACCTGTCCACCATTCTTTTTCAGTTCTGCAGTTATTCCATCTGTGCCAGGTGCTTTGTTATTGTTCAGATGTTTTATGATGTTTATCGTTTCTTCCAATGTTGGTTGCTCAACTAGTTGTTTTGCTGTGTGGTGAATTATTTCTTCATCCTGGTTTTGTTCTTTTTCTGGGTTAAGGAGGTCTTGAAAATGCTCCTTCCATCTTTTAATTATTTCCCCTTTCTCGCTGATAATTGCCCCATTTTTGTCCTTGCAAACTGTTGTTCTTGTCATGTATCCTTGTGTGTATTGTTTGGTTTCCTTGTAAAATTTTCTAGTCTCTCTTCTGTTATTATAGTCTGTAATTTGTTGTATTTTTCCATTCAACATTTCCTTCTTTTTCCGTCTACATATTTTCTTTGCATCTTTTCTAAGTTCTTCATATGCCCTTCTATTCAATCGGGAATCTCTTTGTAGACATTTCTGTCTAGCTATATTTTTGCTATTTATTACTTTTTGGCACTCTTGGTCAAACCATTCCTCGTTTCTTTTGTTTGAGGTTTCACCGAATGTTTCCTTTGCTATATTTGTACTTGTCATTTGGATGACATTCCATTCTTCTTCAATGTTGTTTTTTTTCTTCTCTTTCATTTAATATTAATTTTATTTTCTGCTGGTATTCATTTTTCTTTTTAGGGTTTTTAAGTCAATATGTATTCCATTTTCTTTGCTTGGCGCCTTTCTCTTTTTCTTACCGTTGATATTCTTTGTTTTATCTTCGATATAACCAAGAAATGGTCCGAATCGCAATTTGCGCCTCAATAAGATCCAACATCTGTTACGGAGGTTACCCACCGCTTAGAGATTAATATGTGGTCAATTTGATTAAATTTATTAGTACCAGGTATCATCCAGGTCTCTTTATGAATATTTTTATGGGGAAACACGTACTAACCACTCTGAGTTTGTTTGCCATTGCCAACTGTGCCCCTCTTATACCGATATTGCTGGTAATATCATGTAAACTATGCTTACCAAAGGATTCTGCATATATTAGCTCTCTTCCCAGCTTCACGTTCATATCACCCAGGACTATAACTGCATCTTCCTTCTGTACGTTTTCACATTCTACTTGTAGTTGTTCATAGAATTGATCTGCTACTAGTTCATCTGCTGCTTCTGTTGGGGCATGGATATTAATAATTTTAATATTATGAAATTTTTCCCGCAGGCGTATTTTGCACATTCTTTCATTAACTGGAGTGAAACCCAATACCGAACTGCGGCATTTATGGTTTACCATAAAACCCACTTCAAAGTCTCCTTGTCTTTCTACTCCACAGTAGTACTGTATCCTTTTTTATTTATGCACCATGTCCTTTAAATCTGATTTCTTGGAAAGCTGATATATCTACTTCGTACTTCCATAGTTCTTGTGCAATACTTTGCATTTTGCCTGCCTGCAGCATGGTTTGGACATTCCAGGTTCATAATCATAAATCCATCATTAAGTTCTTATTCCGTAGCTTTGGTCATTGTTCATTGGTCCGTCCGGTTTGTACATTGATTGTACCATTCGTGATATCTGAGTTTAAGGTGGGCAGGTTATCGGCCTACTGCACTTGAGTCCAGTGCCAGGGCTGCTGGCTATAGCTTCTGAACAAGCGATGCTTTCTCCCTTCTTCGTCTGCCCTGCCCCTACCTTCCATTAGGTTTGTTTGCCCAATCTCCAGCAAGGTTGCTCAGGTTTACCGGGGTTGACCCGTGTGATCAAGATCACACTTCTTGGAGGTGAGGATAGGAATTGAGTAGGAGAGGTTAGATGTGTTATCTGGAAGCAACACCTTAAAATGCGCATCACTACCCCATTTAAATCTCAGAAGGTAACTAAAAGGTGTATAATAATAATAATAAATAGTATTTTAAAACTGAGATTTTTCGTGTTGAAAGTTCTTACTGGTACATCCTTAATCTGCTACTTTTTCAATTAATAAGACAGCAGACGACGAATATAGAAAACGAAAGGGAAACGATCACATTCCGCTTTCATTCGTCTAGGAAAAACGGACAGCAGAGGAACTTTCAGTACTCAAATCCGAGTAAAGGAAATAAAAATAATAATAAATGATGGTTTTGCTTGTTTTCGATTCAGAGGGTTGCACACCAGCTAGACAGGCTCTGTTTCTACAATTTCAGGCGTCCTCAGTAGCTTTCGTTAGTGTGCCTACCTCTGGACCGAAAAACAGCTCTACCATCATTTTAAAGGGAATCTGAAAAATAACTCAAATTTCCCATCAGACGCGATACAGCGACATCAACTAACAAATTGAAGAATCTCAGATGCAGAATCCACCAATTTAATAAACACGAAAAATCTCAGTTTTAAAATACTATTTACCATTTTAATTCTTATTAAATTGGTGGATTCTGCATCTGAGATTCTTCAATTTGTTAGTAGATGTCGCTGTATCGCGTCTGATGGGAAATTTGAATTATTTTTCAGATTTCCTTTAAAATGATGGTAGAGCTGTTTTTCGGTCCAGAGGTAGGCACACTAACGAAAGCTACTGAGGACGCCTGAAATGGTAGAAACAGAGCCTGTCTAGCTGGTGTGAAACCCTCTGAATCGAAGACAAGCAAAACCATCATTTATTATTATTTTTATTTCCTTTACTCGGATTTGAGTACTGAAAGTTCCTCTGCTGTCCGTTTTTCCTAGACGAATGAAAGCGGAATGTGATCGTTTCCCTTTTGTTTTCTATATTCGTCGTCTGCTGTCTTATTAATTGAAAAAGTCGCAGATTAAGGATGTACCAGTAAGAACTTTCAACACGAAAAATCTCAGTTTTAACATACTATTTACCATTTTAATTCTTATTAAATTGGTGGATTCTGCATCTGAGATTCTTCAATTTGTTCAATTTAAAAGGTGTATGTTTGAAATTATTGAAGTTACTGCGTGAAAGAGATTTCCAAAAATTACCGAGAAGAAAAATATTTAAAAACATACGAACAGGATAAATCAACGTGCTTCTATACAGTGATGAGTAGACTTAGGCAAATATGCAAATAAAAAAGTATGAAATATGCGCATAAATATGCAGTATTTTATGCAAGAATATGCAATATTTTATGCAAAATATGCATATTTATCTAGAAAATATGCATGTAATATAACAATTTACAATATTTTTTTATTTACAAAAATATTTTCAATATTATAAATACATAACATATACAATTATTTTAACATATAAATATTATTTTGAATTGTGGTAACAATAGATTATTAATGGTGTTCAAAATTTTCTAATAAAGACTTATGGCTTCTATCTGAATACATATATTTGTAAATAGAAAAACTTCTTTCGACATCAAATTCGACATTTTTCAGATTTACTATAACAGATGGTTCTAAATTAAGTGGTTCGGAAAATGTCCCAGCTAGTACTTGAACCACTTCAGAAAGAACCTGGTAACCACTATTTTTTCCATGGTTACTTTAAATTTTTGAAAAATTTCCTTTCCAATAGTACCTTTAACGTTTTTACACAATGACTCAAATTATTTTATTAAAACTGTACTCTCTAACAATGATAATTTGAAGGATTCTAATTGAGTTATAGTTTTCTGGACAAAACTACAATTTGATTTTATGAATAACAGTTGCTATTGGAGGATGTTATTTTGGAAGGCTTGCTTAGCTTCCAATAAAGATTGACTGAAAGCACTTGGACACTGAAGGTTGATATTTTTCACTTGATGTGGTTTTTACTTTTTTAGCTAAATGTTTCGCGGTTCTGGCATGCTGATCTACTTGATTTTTTTTCAGATGAAATCTAAAAAAGAATATAAATCTTCTATAGTTGTACCCATTTTTAAAATCTAAGATTGTAGAAATAAAATAAAAATGAACCGATTTTGCATAACAATTAAAATATTTAAATTAAATCAAATAAAAATCGGTGTAGTAATCTTGAAAATATCAAGAAATGACTGTGCAAGAAAGAAAAACCCCCAAATATTTACAAGAGGCTCTTGGTCTTTTCTGTTTACATTTAAAGAAAAAATACTGTGAGCATAAATTAAAAGCACTTAATTAATTAAGTCTAATATATGATATGTTTTTGTTTTTAGCAAAATTAAAGCAAACTATGCTATTGTTAAAAAAAAGTCTTTCAGTAGATTATTGAACGATTTGAATTTTAAATAGGTATCCTATTTTTTATCGCAAGGAGTTTAAAAATGATCGAAAAAAGAAAAAATGCATCGATTTATTGCCAACTAATCTTGTGTCGGTACTTTTCTTAAACATAATCTCCAATTTTAAAATCTTTGTTTGTACCACCGTGTAAATTTTTAAAATAAAATAAAAAATAATACGTATGTACTTACGGTTTTGCCACAATATAAGTAATAAACTTTATCCATATTCATAGATCCTGTGTGAGGTTTTATCCAAGTTGAAACATTGCTTATTTTCGGCATTTTCAAAGCACAATAATTATTCACAATTAAAAATACACGTTGTTTACGCCTCCAATTTTACAACAAAAGTGAAACCAAGTGAAACTGATCGTCAAAATAAAAATTTTTACCTAGAGACATAGACTGGCAAACATAAACCCTTAATTCCAGGACGAAACGTGACAAAACTATAAGCCACTGTCTTTTATTAGTGACTATACCAAGATTACCAAGATACCGAGTGATTATAAAACAAAATTAAATATTGGCATTTTCATGCTATCTGTAAGTTTGAATATAAAAATATATAGTTAACACCAAATTTTCAAATTATATGCACTTTATGCTCACTTTTATAAAAATATGCAAAATTTTACATTTTTGCATTTTTTATGCATTATATGTAAAATATGCAATTTGCATATTTGCCTAAGTCTAGTGATGAGCGTGCTAATAACCGGCAAAATACCGCAACAGATAAAAAACATAATACATTGTGAAATAAAAAGAGATGAAACTAGTAGAGGTGGAAATTATCAATATAAACGTATAATATACATTACGTATAATTAACATTAAAATACATAGTTTTCAACTTTTAGACGTCTACGACAGGAGTATCCTATAAAATTCTACTGTGACAGTGACAGTTGTCTTATTCCTTCGATATGTCTAAAGGTAAAAAACTATGTAATGTAATGTTAATTTATACGTTTATATCAATAACTTCCACCTCTACTAGTTTCACCTCTTTTTACTGCACAATGTGTTGTTTTCCATCTTTTGCGTTATTTTTCCGGTTATTAGCGCGCTAATCACTGTAAATCAAACTTCAATACAGTAGTAATGTAGTAGTAATGTTTTATAGATTAATACCGATAATTTCCGACCTCTACTATTTTCATCTCCTTTTATTTCACAACGCATTATGTTGTCCAAATGTTATGTTGAACAAATGCTGAGGTCAAGCAGATGTATAGGGCGAGCGACTTATTCCAAGAAATTAAATTTTTGCGTCTAAGGCCCCCCCCCCCACAGGAAGAAGCCCTTAGAAGACCCACGAATGCGATGGAGAGACAATATATGGTCAGATTTAAGAACAATGGGGCTACCCACTGACCCAACTATCATGAACGACCGTTCGAGATGAAACCAAGTTGTGCAGTCCGCCAAGACCCACCCCGGGTGGTAGAGCTACCAGAAGAAGCAGTGGCGGCCGGTCAGGATCGGCAGGGTCGGCAGTGCCGACCCACACATTTATAGATATAGATTTTTTAAATATTTGTATCTGTGAAATAAAAAAAAATCTATCAGATAATACAGACTAAATTTTATTCATGGTTTTTAAAAGAATTTGATCAATCCGAGCGTTAAGTGATCCCTGCGCATAACAGACTTCTCAAAAAATGAATGATCCGAGCCATTTATCTGACTTTTCGGCTAGCCGTCCCTAACATCCGTAGCTTGACAATTTGCACGTAAAACTCAACAACATAACAAGTCGATGAGCAAGCGAACATTACTTCTCTCCGTGGGCAATAGCAGATACGGCATGGCAGGTTAAGCGGCAAGTACGGCACATTTCGGTCTGCCGGTCGGTGTTTCATTTGGAAGCATGCATCGGTAGAAATTGTCAAAAATAATCACGCCGTTTTACGTCGTTTAATTGATATTGTAATTTTTTTAAGTTGTCAGGAATTATCATTTAGTGGACATGATGGATCGAAGCATTTGTTAAAAATCAAAGTAATTATAGAGAATTAATAAAATTGTTTTAGAAATACCTGTTTACTTTCTGATTCGAAGTGTATTCGTAATACAGAATGAACTAATACATATAATCAAATAGTTAAATTTTGAATAACGTTGTTGAATCTGAGATTTAGAAAACCATTTGCTTTTCACTGAAAGTAGATGAAACTTCTGATTATCATGTCATTCACAATTATCAATTATTTTGTTCGATACGCGTTACGTGGTAATATTTATGAGAGGTTTTTAGGTTTTAGAGATGTGAGTAAAAGCAATAAGGCAGAATATATTTTTGGTGTTTTAAAGAACAGATTCAAATTTTTTGACACCAAAAATAAATTGGTAGGGCAAACTGGGGCAATCTTATGACGGCGTTGCTCTGATGAGTGGTGAATTGAATAGTCTCCAGGCAAAAGTTAAAACTATTGCATCACAAGCTTTATTTACTCACTATTATACGCATATAATGAATTTAGTTTTACATGATACGTGTAAAAAAATAAAGAATATCGTCTTTTCTTGCCAGTTTAGCTCACCTAAACGGATTACTGCTTTAGAACAAATTTGTTTCGAAAAAAAAGCAAACAGTTTGTCAGACGCGATGAAATTTTAAATCTCGGTTAGTTTTATTTAAGCAGATTATCTCTTATAGTTTTATTATCTGTAGCAGATTTTCGTGAACAGCTTTTGGAAGTTTTTGATTTTATTATCGAAGGCGATGATTTTGAAAGTGGCGATACCTCGATCCGTGAAGCAATCGGTTTGAGAACTTTACTAAAAACTAATGACTCCTTCAGTATTTTTTTAAATATTTTTAAGACAGAGTTTGCCTAAGATATTCCTTGTTGTTCAAAATCAGTCAACTGACATTATTTATTCTAAAAATAGAATACGAAAGCTGGTGCAAAATCTCAGAGATTTTCGTAATGATAGTAGTTTCCAATATATACGCAGTGACTTTTTGCATTCGCTTGATATTTCCGAACCACCCCAAAAAAGACAACGACATGATACATATCTGGAAAAACGAGTAAGTATATCTTGAAATTTTGGATACCTACTATTATATGCAAATAGATACTCGTTTTTCGAATTTTGAAGATTTGCAAATTTTTGACCTCTTTGACGATTTAAAATTTAAAAGTTACGTTCGCCAAAGAATTTCCAAGATATTTATTATTACAAGTTAGGTACTTAAAAATGATGCTGGTCCAAATATTTTCAGAAAGTGGGATAAGTTGCACAATATGTATGTATAATTCTATGTAGTAAGTACTGCAATTTATTACAACAAACTGTTTATCAATTTTCTTATTACCACCAATTTCTGCCTAAAAAAAAACGGGATTTACCTTGTCTCAAAATAATCAACACGTATTGTCGAAACACCATGAAACAAGAGAGAATGTCAAGTACATCAAATAAAAAAAGCAAAAAACAACAAAATCTCATATGATGAATTAAGCCTTTTAGTTTGATGGTATACCTATATGAGGAGACAAAAAACCTTGCCGACCCTGTCTCCAAGCCCACGAGCCGCCACTGAGAAGAAGAAAAAGAAGAATTATGTTGTCGATCTTTTGCGTTATTTTGCTGGTTATTAGCGGGCTCATCACTGTATAGGTCAGGAGTGGGCAAAAGCCGGCCCGCGGGCCGGATCCGGCCCTTTTGCTTACTTTATCCGGCCCATTTAGAAATCCTGCAAGCAATTTTTTTAAGAGCGTAGGTGCAATGTTTTTTTAAATGCATTCATATTTTTCGATTCCTGAGAAAACTAATAAGTATTTTTAAAAAATTTAAACGCAGAATGAAAGATTACATTATTACTGAGGCCCGAAAGTCCCTGAAAACTTCTATAATGTTCATCACAGAGGTGAAAAAAAAAGAGAACTTACGTTATCATTTCTCAGTATGTTCCCTTTCTCCTTGCTGTCTTTCTCCTTTTAATGATGGTCAAAAGTTCTCTGTTCATTTTCCATTCTGTCCAACACCATTTCGTTCGTAATATGATCAGTCCATGGTATTTTCACAATTCCCCTAAAAAGCCACATCTCAAAACCTTGCAGCTTTTTTATTAAGTCAGCATTAACAATCCAATAAAGAAGAATAGAGTGGACATAACATTTTTATTATTATCCCTGTTATTTATAGCGTTCTCCGCCTTCCGGTTGCCAGTTTCCAGCTTCGTCCGTCATTGCATTCGTCAGGGTGAATGTTCCTTTCCGACATTGCCTTCTGAATACCGCCTAGCCAGGATTGTTTTGGCGTTCCTTTCTTCTTTTTTTTCCTTGGCGTCTATTTTAAAATTTGTTTTGCCAGCCTGTGATCAATACCAGATCAGTTGCCTCCTTTGAATTTCGTCTATGATGGTTGACTTGACATAGCATTTTACCATCCGATATCAGATTTGCAGATTGAAGCTTTGGTTACTTAAAAATTTCCTCATCTTCAAAAAGGCTGCTCTTGATTACTCTATTCTTGATGGAATTTCTGAAGTTCATTTTTTATCTGGATCCTTGTTATGGCTTAATATAATGGATCATATTAAAAATTTCGTAATTTTACTGGGAACAAATTGTTCGCATGTACACACCAGAAAGACAATTTATTATTATTAACAGTCAAATGTCTTTCTCCAAATGCTTTAAAATGATAGTATTTTTTTCAAAAAAATTTCTTGGACAGAGAAAAACCTCCACCAAAAACATTAGCGTACATACTGGGTAGAGTCCTCCGGCCCGGGAGACATTTTGAAAATTTTATTTTGGCCCGCGCTTAAAAGTATTTGCCCACCCCTGGTATAGGTACTAGTCCACAGTAGATAGTACTTTTTCAAAAATGATTACAAATGTCTTAAAAATGGTTTTTGTTGCTTCGTTTGAGCAAGTCTACCACTTTCTGAAAAATTTCAGAGAGCATGTTGGACGCGTTTTAGCACGCGTGACGCCTTAACCTGTAGCTCTAGCGCGGCTAGGTTTTGTGATTGCAAAACTATAATTTTTAATATTAATCAAACGATTATGCGTTAGAATAATAGTTATTTATGTACCAAGTCAGTAAAGTTACTATTTATCGAACTAGTCTGATATTATGAGCAGAGCGAGAATAGCGTGCGTGGCGAATAATGGACGAGTTCGATAAAGAATCTTAACTGACGTGGTGCATACAAAATTTTATTGCATTTTATATTGGTACTAACACTTAGGTACCTACTTACAATTTACAATTTCAGACCTTTTTAAATTTTAAACGTCATAATAATTTCATGACAGTGGTGACAGATAACTTTTGCAAGATGGTTACTTTCGATTTTTAATCGATAGTTATAAATATTGAATAATTACTAAATCGGCAAAGTTTTAATTTATTTTATACAGTGCGGTGGAATAAGTGTTGCCCCTCCCTGTTAACTTGTTTATTTTAAGAATATAAGCAAAACGCTCGGACATGTCAATTTTTAAACTAACCACAGTATATTATAGCATCAACGTTTCGAACTTTACGCGATCCCTCTTCAGGTGACAGCCACAACTTTGATTATTTTAAACGGTAAAATACATCATGTGATACCTCATTTAACAGCTTTTGAAATACTGATTTTAAAAATGTATAATACTTTAATCCTTTTTGAGATCGCCGTCGCAAAATTTCGGTCGAACACTTTTTAAACGCATTTATTTTTTTTGGAATTCTGAGAAAACTAATAAGTATTTTTGAAAAATTTAAACGCAGAATGAAAGAATATATTATTACCGAGGGCTGACAGGCCCTTAAAATAAACAAGTTTTTTTTGAATGATATATTTGAAATTAAATATCACACTAAATTTTCTCTTTTTTTTCACCACTGTGACGTATTAAAATAAACATTATAGGAGTTCTCAGTGACTTTGGACCATCGGGAATATTGTAATATTTCATCCTGCGCTTAAATTTTTCAAAAATATTTATTAGATTTTTCAGGATTAAAAAAAATGATTGCATTTAGAAAGAATTCGACCGAAATTTTGCGCCTACGCTCTCAAACAGGATTAAAGTATTATACATTTTTCAAATCAGTATTTTAAGAGCTTTTAAATGAGGTGTCACATGATGTACTTTCCCATTTAAAAAAATCAAAGTTATGTCACCTGAAGAGGAATCGCGTAAAGTTCGAAACGTTGATGCTATAATATACTATGGTTAGTTTAAAAATCGACCTGTCTGAGCGTTTTGCTTATATTCTTAAAATAAACAAGTTAACAGGGGGGGGGGGCAACACTTATTCCACCGTATGAATATAATTGCAAAATACTACATATTATAATAACTTCACTTCTTGATATAAATTTAATTGATTATTTCATTCAAAAGAGATTCTGACCAATAGAAAGCTACAGAAATCTAAATTAAATTTACAATTTTTGATAATTTCCATCGTCAAGTATATTACGTCAGATGCCCTTCGTTGCTATGAAAAAATACATTCAGTGACATTAATGACAAATAATGTTTTAAAAATTATAAAAGTGATGACTTTCAACCGTAAAATATTTATAAAAACTGTGTGTTTAATTGTACTAATTTGTACTTACATAAATAAATTACAATACAATTTTGGTTTTTAACAGTTTTATTCATGAAATAATCGCAAAAAATTGCACTCGATCTCTAAAATTGATATAGAATTTTTGCCCTCGTGACACTTTGACATAATTCCAATTATTGTCATAGTGTCGCTCGGGAAAAATTCATTAATTATAGAGCTCTTGTGCAATTACTACTGATAATATCGCAAATTGTGTACAGTATTTTTAAATAACTAAAGTAAATAAATTATTGTAAGTTACTCAAATAAATAATCGAGTACTGCCATCGACCGCTTACATTCAATCTCGATTAATCGCGGCAGGTAAAGTAAAATTCTTCCTTCAGTACAATAAAGTGTTACTTTACTGCCGTAAATTAGGGCAAATGAGTACAATAATAAATGACTTTAGTGACGGTTGGCGATAAAATAAATTATTTTTGTCGGACAAAAAGAGCCTAATCGTCGAGCCCGACACCCACAAGATGACACTCTAGCGCGTTACAGTTTTGTTATTACAAAACTCTTCATTTTCAATTGAATGTATTGATAATTAATTACTAAAAATTGTCGATCATTTATCCGACTAATCTACAGCCTTGTTTCTTTAGTCGGACAACGTAAATATGTTAATTATGACAGGTTATGTTTTGCGATTACAAAATTTCAGACACGAGTAACAAGTGTTACTCATGTCCAAATATAGCACTGTCCGACATAAATTGGGTATCAGATAGCCCGTCCGACAAATTAATTGCAAAATTTTTTATACCGTAACCGCCACACTACTAGACATATCGAGCTAATACAGCCCTGGATCCTTCACTTGTTGCACTGTTTACTTTTATGTCGAGTGACGGCTAGAACGTCAGAAAATATATAGAAAATGAATGTAAAGATAGACTATTCATATTCGCCAAATTTCAAATGAAATATTTTAACGTGAAATATCCAAAAAATAAAGCACTTTTAGGGAAAACCCATTATAACTTTTTTAAAGTGTTTAAAATAGGCTTTATTTCAGTTTTTATAACAAGTTTCTAGAAAAAAATGTAAGCAAGTTACGCTCAAAATAAAGTTGCTCCCTTGTGTTTTGGCAAAAAAAAATCAGGAAGATCATCCCCTAATTAGCAATTTAAATGAAATTAATCGTTATTGCTTCACAAATTATTTTACTTATGTTGTGTTTATATAATCTGTAAGTTTTATCGGTTTAAAGTTATTATTTTTGAAAAAATTTGGCTTTAAAATAAAATTTTTTAAATTTTTAATTTTGAAAAAAAAAGGTTTTGTTTAAAATAACTTAAAAACTGTTAGCGATACCAAAAATCTCAAAAAACAAAAAAGTCAGCATTGCTTTTCTGAATATCTTGTATTTTTTGTTTTTATGTAAGACAAAAATTGATTAAGATTTGGTGTTTCAAAATTTGCATACCCTCGTGATCAGTGACTTGTTCAAGCCCTTTTAACTACAACGCTTTCAAAAATAAAGACTTTCAACCGATGAAACTTACAGATCATATATAAAATACATACACGAGTAAAGATACTTGTGAAGTGGTAACGATTAAGTTCATTTGAGATACTAATTAGGAGGTGATTTTCCAGATTTTTTTACAAAAATAAAGGGATTAACTTTATTTTGAGCATAGCTTGTTTACTTTTGATGCTAGAAATGTTTTTTATAAAACAAAGATTAAGCTTTTTTAAACAGTTTAAATAAGTTGTGATACGTTTTTCCCAAAAAGTGCATCATTTTTTGTTTATTTAACGTTAAAGTATTCCATTTGGAATTAGACGAATATGAACCTATTTTTTATTAGCTATAACTCTGCTTCTACTAGGTATAGAGACCTAATATATACACCATTTTTTTTTATTTTTTACAGGCTATATTTTTGCTAAGAATATTTTTTCGACAAAATACTTATTTTTGAGTTATTTGCGAAAAACCGTCTATAATAAAAGCTTGGTTATTTAGTTAAAAATTGAACATATTCACTCGCAAATAACTCGAACACTATTGACTTGTGAAAAAACTCTATGGAGGAAAAGTTACTTAAAATTAGTCAATTTATCCATTTCCGGACTTACTTTGTACGTATATTTTTTCACTCCCGAGAAGGGGTGAAACTCACCCCCAGGGTAAAAGCACCCCTCGGCACAATATCACTTTTTTTCTTTGACTTGTTAGCTGTGTATGCCAAATTTCATGTCAATCTAAGCGGTTCTTTAAAATTTAGAGATTTTGCAATATTTTACCGTTAAAGAACGTACTATGGATATTTTATATCTAAACAAAATGTTATCATGAAGCACCTAGACTAGAGGTAGGTGATTTGTGACGATACCGACAAAGTATCAGTAGACATATACTGTTTAAAAACATTTCATGTTTCATAAGTTTGCGTCATTTTTTGTCGGACAAATATTTTTTTAAAAAACATGTAACATTTGAAATTAAAGTTATCACTTTTGTAATCACAAAATTTACCTGCCATAATTAACATATTTTTACGTTGTCCTACCAAAGAAACGAGGCTCTAAATTTGCTCTAAAACAGATCGATAGTCTTTAGTAATTAATTATCAACACTTTCAATTGAAAATTAAGAGTTTTGTAATAACAAAACTGTACCTGCATGACATCTTGCAGGTGTCGGACTCGATGATCGCGCCCTGTTTTTTGTCCGACAAAAATAATTTATTTTATTCTAACGCATAATCTTTTGATTAAAGTTAAAAATTATAGTTTTGCAATCACAAAACCTGAGCGCGCTAGAGCTACAGGTTTAGGCGTGGGCGTGAGGAAACACGTCCAACCTGCACTCTGAAATTTTTCAGAAAGTGGTAGACTCACTCAAATGAAGGAGTTATAACCATTAAGCTTTTTGTAATCATTTTCAAAAAAGTACGATGTACTGTGGACTATACAACTATACATGCATATACGACTTACTCGATTACACAATATTTAAATTAAAATTTAATTTTTTATTTAAGTTTTTATTTAGGTTGTGTGTGAATACTTTTCGATAAGTGGTAAGTATGGCTTTCTAAATTGTAGCTAAAGATTATCATCAACTAAGAGCCACCACTGCATACAATTTTGTTTTATTAAGCTTTGCTTGAGGCAGTAAAATAAACTGAAAACAATACGTCTTATAATTTAAAAACGTCGCTTGAAAATATAGATATTTAATACGGCTCGGGACAAAATATATAGGCATCTATAAACAACTCTGTATAATAATTAAAAAATATCAGTAGTATCAAATGAATCTAAGGAAAATAAAGCAAACAACAATATTTAAAATATACGAACATGGTGTAACAGTCCATGATTTAATCTATGACTTGGGTCATAGATTAAATCACTTATTCTGAGATCAAAGATAATTGGATTAAACCTTACTTTTGTACAAATGTGCACATAAAAATTTTTAGGAAGGTGTGAATTCTTTAAACTACCCCACCCCCCTAATATTATTATTATTATTGTGGTAACATTAGTAAAACACAATGTTTTTAAAACTTGTTTGCCTCTTAATATTTTTTGATAAGCCAGTTTTTATCGAGATAGGTATTTTGAACCTTTGTAGAATCCACCTCATATTTATAAATAGTTAAGTATAATAAGATTATATATTATTTTCATATTGTTATAAGGTCTCTATAATCTTACTTATAGTAAGAACACGAAATATTTGTCAGCGATTAATTTGGAAATTCGTGAATTGTTATGGAATTCTAGACTAAGAGCCGAAAAATCATCGTTATAAGTAATATGGAGTTTTTCCTGTGAAATGCGTCCATTGTATATTGATAATTATGATCAGTTGCAGGCTGACACCTTAGTGGATACAGAAAGTAGCAATATGGGGTGAAAGGGGAAAATTGGTGCAGTCACTAAAGGTTTTCACCTCCTATTTCGTGGAACCTTCATCGACTTGCAATAAAATTTTTGAGTAGTTAGAGGATACCTCAACAAACGAAAATGACATGGTGCCAACTTGCGCCTTTACCCTGGGGGTGGATGCAATCCCTTCCCGTGTGTAAAAATTATTTTATTAAAAATAACCCCTCAACTCCATAGAGGGACAAATTTTAAACAAAATTTGATATATCGAGTTATTAAAATAAATCAATACTTTTGAGTTACTAAAGATCAAAAATTTAAATTTTTCCTGAAAAAATGCATGATTTAAAGCGGTGTTTCATAAATAATTCAAAAACTATAAGTTTTGCCAAAAAAGTTACAGTTGCCAAAGTTGAAGACAATAAGAAATCGAATAGACTTGAAAAACCTTTTAAAATTAATTAAAAGTGAGTTGTATGTGATTAATATATATATATATATATATATATATATATATATATATATATATATATATATATATATATATATATATATATATATATATATATATATATATATATATATATATATATATCCACTCTATCCCATATTATGTATAAGTTTTTAGTTTTTGAAACCTGTCATTATAGATAGCAGTGCGTGAAGGGTTTACAGAGTGCGTGAAGTAACAATGTATTTAAAATGGGATTTACTTTTTTGCACTGTTTTTTTCACACTTTCATACAGTGCGCTTGAATAAGTCTTACCCCTCCCTATTAACTTATTTACTTATAGCACATAAGCACAATGCTCGGACGGGTCGATTTTTAAAATAATCATAGTATATTATAGCATCAACGTTTCGAACTTTACGCAATCACTCTTCAGGCATAACTTTGATTTTCTCTATTGGGAAAGTACATCACGTGACAGCTGATTTAAAAGCTCTTGAAATTGCAAAATTGTATAACACTTTAAAATATTTTAAGAATATAGGAGCAAAATTTCGGTCAAATTCTTTTTAAATTCATTCATATTTTTTTCAAATCCAGAGAAAACTAATAAATATTTTTGAAAAATTTAAACGCAGAATAAAATATTGCGTTATTACCGAGGGCTGAAAATCCCTTAAAATAAACAAAAAGTTTCTTTCGACCCTCGATAATATTGTAATTTTTCGTTCCCCGTTTAAATTTTTTTAAAATACCTTTTGATTTTCTCAGAATTCGAAAAAAATTAATGAATTTAAAAAGAATTCCACCGAAATTTTGCGACTGTGTTATCAAAAAGGATTAAAGTGTTATACACATTTTTGTAATCAGTATTTCAAGAGCTCTTAATTGAGGTGTCACATAATGTACTTTCCCATTTAAAAAATCAAAATTACGCCTGTCGCCTGAAGAGGGATAGCGTAAAGTTCAAAACGTTGATACTATAATATACTATGATTATTTTAAAAATCCACATGTCCGAGCATTTTGCTTATGTGCTAAAAATAAATAACTTAATACGTAGGGTAACACTTATCCCAGTGCACTGTATAATCAAATATCCTTAACTTTCGCGTTGTCATGGTAATGACCTGTGAGCAATAAATTACTACAGAAGTTTTGACAGTTTTGTGGTTTGAAAGAAGTTTAAATTCTTAAATGTCAAATTTCTAAAATTTGTATTCCAGTGACGAAGAGTTGCAGATTTTTTATTTGTTTATTGTAGATAAAATACTGTATGAAACTGTGCGTGAAGTACTTTTTGCGCACTTATGCAATGTATAGCACTCGCGCCACTCGTGCTCTAAACATAGTGTGCGTAGGCAAAAAGCATACTTCACGAACTGTTTCATAAAGAAGTATTTTCGGCTATTACTCAAATCTAAGTATTCACGCTTAAATAACGGGGAAACGAAGCATTTTATAAAATATACTTACTAAACACTTGTCAAAGAATACCCCAAGTGAGCTCCAGATGAAGTTTATAGCATCACAGCTAAGAAAGTTATGATGGAAATAAAAGAACCCTTTTGAATGTTTTAGGAAAAAGTGAGAAATTAAACATATTCCACAAAAATAAAATTTATAGTGATCCCTATAAAACTTTTTTTTTATTTTACCATAAGTAAAAACCTCAATAATTTTGACATGTTTAGAAGCCATATTTTTGTAAAAAAAAATGATTTAAAAAATCACAATTTTTCAAATTTTCGTAAATTTCTTTTTATTTTGATAACAACTCCAAAAATTATCGATATACCTACGTAAAATGATACAAAACCAAATTTTAGTTTTTTCTTTAGCAAATTATTTACTGTTTTATTATTGTTGTAAAAGAAAGTATAACTTCAATAAGTTATCTTAAAGACTCTGGACTGTATCAATTATTGTAATTTTTACTAACTTTACTTTTGTTATATTTTTCAGCTCGCTAATAACCCTTGAGGTTGCAGCGTAAATAAATAAAAATAGTTATTTTCCTAACTAGTGCGAAAAGTGATACTTCCACGCACGAGACTGCTGTTGACCCGAACGACGCGATAGCGGAGTTCGGGCAAGCAGTCGGGTGCGGGTTAGTCACTTTCCGCATGGGTTAGGAACAATATTTTTTCTAGGGCCGTACGTTTGGAAAAAAGCCACAGCAAATAGAGTTATATCAATTTTTATTTAGGAGTGTGAATACACAATTTAATTTTTTGACAAGGTTGTCAAAACCAAACCTTCAATACAATAATTGGTTACCATGAGGACAATATTGGTTTCCATGACGACGATTCAAAACCATTGATATTTTCTACTGATTTGACTTTTGAATATTGACTTTTGAATATTATGTCAAAATGTTTCTATTTCAACGAATAATCGCGTTAATTTCATTAAGCCATGAACAAAATAAGATAAATTTGGAATAAATTAGTACATATTATCTAAATATTAGTTTACTGCATGTATTATAATATTATATTATAATGCCATTTTACAAGTTATTTTACTTTCCCGCACGCCGTGCGGAAAAGTGCAACTTTTGGAAACGAAATGAGTGCGTGAAAGTGGCTGTATTAGAAAATGACAACTGAATATTTATTTTAGACCTGATTTATCCTGGGACACGTGTATCCCACGCTACCGCTCATGTAACATTTTGCTACGCGAGGAATCCAGAGTTAATGGTGTCGTATTTATGTTCTCAAATGTATGGTGAAAGAATAAATAAAAGAAGAAATCAGCAGGAAAATGAATAAAAAAAAGTTGCCTATTAAAAACCGCGTTGCGCTTCTCAGATGCCATGCCAGTACTTTTGGTTTAGAATTATCCTCTACCTGACAAGTAAATAATTACAACTTGTGATTACTATAAGAGGCATTAAAAATAAAAATATTTCTCGTTTGTTTCAGCTGGTTTTTTACTGGCCTATAGTCCATATCTAACTGTAAGAAAAAATACATGCATAGGGACGAAGAAGAAGAAGTATTCAATATTTTGTTCCTCCAGTAACACATACAAAAAGTTTACGTTAATTATAAAACAGGTTTGTATCAAATTTCATACTTTTCACGTATTATTTTATAAAAAAATTACAGTTTAAAGAGTCAATTAGTAAATTTTTAAATAATTCTAGTTTTTAGCAATTAAAGTATCATGAAACATAACGATGAGCATTTAGAATATTGATTTTGTGAAAATATTTATGCATGTTTGTATAAAAGTGAGTTTTAGTTAATTACGTATCCAACCGTTTTAGGCGAAAATGTAACACAAAATTAAATTTTATTAAACGGTTCGCTATTTTTAAAATTTATGTTCATATTCTCTAACTATGTGTTTCTTGGCCGGTTAGAATTCCCGACCACAGGCCGGTAGACTTAAGATTGATTAGAGATATTTTTTATTTTCCCTGCCATAATTTAATTGACTTTGTTTAGTTTAAGGGTGGACTAAATATAAGAAGTGAGATGAGGTTGCAAGAAGCAGAAATACAGCTCGAAGATGTGGACGACGAATGCGAGAAATATAACACCCCTACAGGGGAATAAGTCATTAAAGCAATACAAAAATTGAAGGAAAACAATGCTCCTGGATAAGGTGGCATACCTTCTGAACTTTTAAGACATGGCGCAAAAAATCTGACCTGTAGTATAAGTGTATAAAGCGTTCGATACAGTAAAGCACGAGAAGCTGTATGGGAATCAAACATCATCTATCCGGACAGAGGCAGCAGAATCCCACGATATCAAAATCAAACGTGGGGTCAGTCAGGGATGTTAGTATACAGGGATGTATACTATCACCACTGCTGTTTAACATCTACTCTAAGCAAATCTTTCAAGAAGCAGTGGATGATGTTGATACCGGAATTAGAATTAGCGGAGAATATATTAACAACATAAGATACGCAGACGACACGGTGGTATTCGCTGACAGTTCTGAAGCCCGCCAGGAGTTAATGAACAGAATCACAGAAGTCAGCCAGAGATACGGACTTTCACTAAGCACTAAGAAATCAAACTGTATGATGATCTCCAAGAAGGAACAGCAACTTGGAAAAATCAGTGTGAACGGTCAACAAATATAAAGAGTAAAAATATACACCTACCTTGGTACGAACGTCAATAAAAATTGGGACCATTCCATAGAAATTAAATGTAGGATAGAGAAATCCAGTGGCGGCTCGTGACCTCAGTATCCGGGTAGGCGACACATATAGTGTATAATAATATGAAAATACCTATATAGGTACAGGGTGTTTGGTAAAGAATTAAAATTGGTCGATTTAAGCTAACTTACCTTAGTACCAAAGTTGATAATAACCGAAATACAGGGTGTCATAGTTAAACTTTTATTTTATTTATTCTTGAATATTTCCTGACAGACATGGGATAACAACACGAAATTTGGTAGGTAAGCAAGGTTTCTTGGGATTAGAAATCTAAATTTGCCACCACAAATGATCTATTACCCAGAGGGCGCTACATACGTCTTTCAGCGCTCATTTAATACGTTCAATTTTTTTTATCTCCCACTCCACGTAGTTTTTGAATCAACATTTTTATTCTCTTAATATTTTTACTTTAAAAACTTATACTACATTCATCTCGCTAAGCTCAACTGTTTTCGAGATAAACACATTTTAAGTCTGCGATACAACATAATTTTTGCATATCATTGTAGTTAGACCCGAAAGATAAACAAACCATAATAATTGTGCCAGTTCTCATATTTATGTCATTGCATCGCAAATTCCATTTGAAGAAATTTGAGATACATTTTTGTAAATTTTTATGATTTTAAGTTATTTTTCGGGTGTAACTGTAACTACAATGATATGCAAAAAATTATGTTGCCTCGCAGATTTAAAATGCGTTTCGTTGAGTTTAGCGAGATGAATGTAGTATACCTTTTTTAAGTAAAAATATTAACAGAATAAAATTTTTATTTAGAAAATATGTAGAGTGGGTAATAAAAAATTGAACCTATTAAATGAGCGCTGAAAGGCGTATGTGGCGCCCTCTGGATAATACATCATTTTTGGTGGCTAATTTAGATTTCTCGTCTCAAAAAATCCCTGCTTACCAAATTTTGTGTTATTATCCCATGTCTGTTAGGAAATGTTCAAGAATAAATAAAATAAAAGTTTTAACTTTGACACCCTGCATTTCGGTTATTATCAACTTTCGTACTAAGGTAAGGTAGCTCAAATCGACATTTAACCTCAGGAATCTAGTGTTAAGCTATAGCCCATTCTTTACCAAACACCCTGTTTACAGTGTGTCGCATTTAAGATGAAGACACCCTTATATTTCGGCTATCAAAATAAATACAGGTTTGAAATTTTGCAGTCATTCATTTTGATAGTTTACACTTTTTAAGATAGTCAACTGAAATTTAAATTATAAACGCGGTCTACTGCGAATTCACAAATAGGACGAATTTTCAATATTTTGTTACGCGTTAGAGATATCGCAAAAAGTTATTTGGAAAAATTGTTAGAAATATTATTCTAACCCCACATACCAAATTTCATGACAAAATTCGAAATTTTCGTTTTTTTCAGAATTGGTAGTCAAGATCCTAAAACATGCAATTGCCAGTTCCGAGATGCAGCTCGGCACAACCAATGTCAAAGGCTCAAAAAAATCTAGCCTACCTATAGCCCGAAAATACACGGCCAGGCAAGCGACAATACAGCCGCTGCGCTGTGCTTAGCGTAAAGAGTGAGACAAATGCGAATTCTGTTCGGCTACTTTTATGCTGGCCACTCACTTACGGATATCGAAGAGGCCGGGTGACTGACAGGCAGTTAATTGAAGCCAAAATCACCACATACACGCAGTTTTCGTAAAGGCGTTGGCACGCTCGATCACAAAACTGCATGTGTGTGGCGTCTCAACTGCAGTTCATTAACTTAACTACTCAAATGACGGCCTTCAGTCCTGGCCCGCATGCCATGGTCTCTTCGATATCCGTAAGTGAGTGGCCAGCATTATAGAGAGCTTGCCCTAGGATAAAGCCGTCGTAGTAATGCTACGCTACGAGGAGCGTACAATAATTATTACAACTTCAGAGATGAATTAAAAAGTAGCTTTGTTTTATTTTAGATTTTTAGATACTTGTATCAAAAATTATAAATTACAGTTTTGAAATAAGTAATTTATATTAATAAATAATTTATTATTGTACATGTGAAAAGGTTAGGCGGCGCCTACCTTGCCTACCCTGACGGGCCGCCCCTGGAGAAATCAAGATCGGCATTTCAAAAAATGGCCAAGTTATTCAAATGTCATGATTTATCAATACCCATAAAAGTCAGATTACTACGATGTTATTTATTTCCTATACTGTTGTACGGAGTTGAGACGTGGACTCTCACAGACGCCATCTTCAAGAAAATTGAGGCTTTTGAAATGTGATTTTATCGTCGAGACCTAAAGGTATCTTATACCGACCACGTTACTAGTCAGGGTGTTCTGCTGACAATGCAAAAAGGAAAAGAGCTGTTAACCACAACAAAAGCAACCAAAATCGAAAACATCGGTCACATCATGAAAAACAGCCAAATACATGGACCGCTGCAACTAATCTTGCAAGGCAAAGTGTAAGGAAAACGTGGACCAGGAAAACGAAGGACCCTCTGGCTGAAAATTCTACGGACGTGGTTCAACACAACAACCACAAATCTTTTTAGAGCCGCCTTGTGCAAAGTACAGACTGGCGTGATGGTCGCTAACATCCGAAACGGATAGGCACTACAAGAAGAAGGAGAAGTAGTATAAGTAGGCTAGTAGAACTGATTTGGAAGCAGGTGAATCTACCAGAAGACTGGGACATAGGTATATTTCTCAGAGGTTTCTTTCTAAAGCATTAAGTTGGAAGTGAGAGAAAAAAAGGTACGTTCATGATTATACTCATTTATAACATTTATTCTAGTTGTTGATAGGTGGCGCTATAATAAAAAATGAGTTACGTATTATCATTGAGTAGTATCTATACGACTACAATCTGCAAGCAAGCAAGCAAGCATAGTGATTTAACCCAGCCTGAGAGACTTTCTCACCCCTAGAGAATGACAATCGGGTGATACAATTCATTGGGGCGAGGAGGACTAACTCCCGTAAGTAGGAATCACTCCACCCCGCTTCAATGCTCCAGACCATCCACTTACCCCCCGATAGCACTCTGTCTGATGCGCTATAGGGGCTCTCAATCAGCAAAGTGCTTATCATATGGGAGTCTTGGGTACACGGACTCCCATATGAAATCCTACCCCGATCAATGCAGGCCAGCGTGAGGCGCTCTATTCCCGCTATCTCTAGTGACTTCGATCTGTTTTGCTTGCTCGGGCGCCGAGTCCCCGCTCTGGGCTATGTCCAGTTCGGTGACTCGGCGCTCGAGGATGTGGGCCCCTCATGCCCGTTTTTTGGGTTTTGTTACTAATATTTTTTTTTGTGGCTTTCGCCTATTGTTAATATTTTATTGATTTGTTTAGTGGCTGAAGCCGTTTTTATGTTTTTTGTATATTTTTTTTTGAGGGATGTCTGAAACGTATAACAAGCAACATTAATAAATATAATGAGATGCCAAAGGTGAGCAAGTTGTCTTCTTTTGATAGAGCTACGATTATCTAGCCTTTAATATATATTTACTAATATTTGCTGTTTGGGTCTCCTGTGTTTCCATCTATGGTAAACATCATACCTTAACCCGGCACCTGCCACGTGGCTTTGCAAGGCGCCAACTGCCACGTGGGGTGCTCACAGCACCCGTTAAAAATTTTTTGTGATCTACTTGTTTAAAAAACAAAATAATGTGTTGAGTAACACAAGAATATAAAAAAACATGTTTTATTAACTTATTAGCCGCTAATATGTTATAAAAGTTAAAAAATAAAATGAAAAAGGTGTTCTAAGCAAATTAGCAAGTACCAAGTCATAATAAAAGAAGTCAAGTAAAATATCTAAAAAAATTAAGATTTAGTGAGTATAGGGTCTATATTAATAATTTAAATCAGTTATTTCAATAAAAAATGTAAATTTGACCTGTTTATCAAAAACACAAAAAAAATTTAAAACTTAAAGTGCCAGACGATGACACCCCAATTCGATTTTAGTGCTATAAGTTCAGAATGACACTAAATAACCACTTCAAACACTAACACATCTATGCTATATAATATTATAGAAAGCTACTATGACGCACAGCTCCGTTACCAAACTTGAAATACCAAATATTTGATAAAAATGTGTTATGGGGTGCTGGTAGCACCCCACGTGGCAGGTGCCGGGTTAATATCTCTTGCAGGATCCGGTTTGGGTGATCTTCTAGCTCAGCAAATTTTGTTCTGGCTTTTTCCTCCATAATATCCAGTACTCTTATTTGTTTTAGGTCTCTAAATAAGAACCGTTCGGCGACGTATCTAAGCACGTTTGCAGCTTCTCTGAGGCAGTTGTTGTGTGCCGCTTATATCTTATTTTTGTTATTTTGACTTGTGTGACCACATGCAAGAGATGCGTATGTAATTATTGGCAGTATTGGTAAGTATAACGTAATTATTGGCAGTATATTATAATGCTATTTATCAGTCTTAATTTTGTTTTCATAGCTAATTTGCTTCTTCTTCCTGTGAGTCCTCTTTTTGCCGCTCTGGTCGCTGCTGTTTTCTGGAGTGTTGCGTTGACATGTGATGTGAATGTTAGACCTTGGTCCATTGTGACTCCTAAATATTTAGCTTCGTTTTGCCATTTGATGTGTCTGTCTTGTAATGTTAGCTGTTCTTCTGGGTTATCTCTTCTCTTTTTGAAGATAACCGCTTGGGTCTTATCTGGATTTATTGCTATTTTCCATTAGATACTTCATTCTTCTATTGTATCCAATGCCGTCTGTAGATTTCTTACAGCTATATCTAGGTTCATGTGTTTTGCAGCAATTGCAGTATCGTCTGCATAAAGGCTGATCAATGTTCCGGGTGTTCTTGGAACATCTGCTGTATATATGCTATACAGAAGGGGTGATAAAACTGCCCCCTGTGGCACTCCAGCTTCCGGCATTCCGTGTTCTGATAGAACTTCCGGTCGCTTAGGTACGAGGAGATGAGTTTCGTCATGGCCCCGCTGTATTCATAATCTCTCATTTTGTATGTCAGTCCTTCATGCCACACTCTATTAAAGGCTTTGCTTACATCCAGAAAGGCTGCTCCCATATATTGTTGGTCATTGAATCCAGCTACTATATATTCGGTAAGTTTTAATATTTGAAGTTCGCTGGAATGTTGAGCTCTGAATCGAAATTGTGCTTCTGGGATTATTCCTAGCCTGTCTGTCTCTGATTGGAGCCTGGTGTGGATGACTATAATCTGTGCAATTTATATGACTACACAAATCAAAGAACATACCTTTTTATAAATGCAATAAACATTATTGATTTGTTTTTATACCAAATTGCAAATAAAAGGGTTATAGTGTAATAACCTTTTCATAATTGGTTGATTACAATTCTGATAACTGTCAGATTTAAGTAAAATGGCCTGCAATGATTCTCTACATTCTTAAAATCATATATTATGACGTTAAAATTAATGACACACTGAAAGACTGAGAAGAATTTTAGATTTTATTAAATTCATACAGAAGTAAAAAACTTCAAATTGTATTCTGGTATAAAATCCTTTATTAAAAAACTATCTAGAAAGTCATCCAAATGGATTGCAAAACGTTTTCGTTCTAATTCAGAACATCTTCAGTGCCTAGAATGAAGTATTTCCACGTAAGATTAAGGCAGAAAAGTTAAAATTGTGACTGTTAGATAGAAAAAACATGTGGAAATACTTACATTCTGCAGAGTAGTTTAAAACTAGCACACTATTGAAAGTGGTAACCCCATAATATATGATTGACTACAAGTCGATGTTGTTAGATATAATAGAATACATACCTAAAGGGCAACATGCTTCCCTGCTCGAAAATGCTAGGCCCTTGCCAGTTCAATGGGCACAAACCAACTGAGAAAATAGAAAATGGGCATTCAATATGACAAGAGGGACATGACATGACAAGATAAAACCAATTTTTGGTTAAAGCTTAAAAAGTGTAGTTTGAATTTGGATTTTTAGTAAAATGTGAAAGTTGTTAAGGAAAATCTGAAAATGCATTTTAAATTATTTAAATATTATAATCTATTAACAAGTCTCAGTTAGCAACTCTCTATTCTAGAAAAACTTATGGATTTTATAGATTTAATGTAGGTATATTTCATGGTTCAAAGTGTGACGTCATCGAATGTGAAATGACAAGAGGAAAGTTAAATTTAGTTAAATAAAATGAAATATACTACGTAGTAAACTATTAATGAACTGACGTGGAAGAATAGGAAGTTTTATTAGGTAAGAGTTTTTTATGAGATGTACTGTTGGTTGCCTAACAAGATAAGGATCTACAGTTCGAGCGAGTCTCGTAAATTGCACGACTTCGAGCCACGCTTCACGCAACCGTATTTGCGTACTTGTGTTTCAAATTGCGTGGTCGTGCGGAATTTAATTTACCAAATTTAAATATAATCGTTTCTACTGATTCATAATATGTATACTATAATATATTATATTAAAGTTTTTAAATATTGTTAAAGTTTTTAACATTGTATTTTAATATGTTTTGAGTTGTGTGGTCGGGCTCTGGTCGAGTGGAGTTATAATTTACCAAATTTAAATATACCTAATCGTTTCTATTGATTCATAAAATGTATAATATAATATAATATATTAAAGTTTTTAAATATTATTAAAGTTTTTAACATTGTATTTTAATATACTTTGTTTTATTAATAATAATATTACCTAAGTATTGCACCTTGTTCAAAAAAAGTTCAAGAAAATTACCGCTGTTTTTCCATATGAAAATGCAAAGCAAAATAATACAATTTGCAGAGTTTGTAAATAAAATACGTCTAAAGGTGGGAAACAATCAATATAATGTCAATTTATATGTTACTAGACGTATATAGACGTATGTGACGCCCTCTGGGTAATACATCAGTTTTGGTGGCGAATTTAGATTTCTCATCCCAAAAACCCCCGCTTACCAAATTTCAATATTCAATATTCAAGATAATAAATAAAATAAAATTTTAATTTTGACAAACTGTACTTCGGTTATTATCAACTTTAGTTCTAAGGTAAGATAGCTTAAATCGACCTATTTTAAGCTCAGAAATCTACGGTTAAGCTATGGCCCATTCTTTATGAAACACCCTGTATAAAATATGATATTACATGGATGTTTTCTTTTTACATGTGCCCTCAAGTTAAAAGATTTCGTAAAGTTTATGTTACACTTAGTACAACGATTCATTTTCTACTTACAACAAAAAGAACACTGAAAATAAAACAAAAGTTTAACCACACTTAAAAGTTTTAGAACTTCACACCACAGAATTAAGTTACTAAAATTTTCAAACACCTCACCTGACACAGTGTCTCAAGTACGATTGCGCGAAGTCGTGCAATTTACGAGACGCGCCCGGTCTGTAGATCTAAGTATAAGGGTTCGAGTATTGTGAGATAACCAGTATAATATGCAGAAAGCGACTATTTTAGTGTGTTAAATTTAGTAGCATACTATTGTACTGATTAATTATGTCTGTTAAAAGTGGGAGAGGAATTGTGAAAAAATTAAAGTAACTAAAGAATACAGATAGTGAAGTAAATGTTGGTGTCAAAGATATGATTTTAATGAAATGTAATGGAATGAATAATAGTACATTGTTTACCGGGTAGGAAAAGCTTAACATTCCTGGACGACTGTGAAGATTGCTAAGTCGAGGCGCAAGCCGAGACTTAGCAACACAGAGTCCAGGAATGTGGCTTTTCCTACGAGGTAAACATACTATTTTTCCGCAAGTCGTTTAAAATTCAACAGATATTGATTGATTTAAAAAAAACGCGATAATTTTATTCCCAAATAAATGGTGCTTTGAAATTCCTAATAAAATTACTTGGGTTACTATGGAAACGTATTGAGGTTGAATTGTCAAACTTGACGCTTATAAATTTAATTGCTGGTGTTCTCGAAAGTAAAATGATAAGTGATGATGAAATTTCCATTCCTGGGACTCCTCGAGAGCTGGTTGAGGCAGTGAATACTGCTTCATTAGAATTATTAGAAGGATATATCGAAGAATCGCTTAACAATAAGGTTGAGGTGGCAAATAAAATTTTCACAGTACAAAATATTCAACAAAATGACCCTTCCACCCTGCATGTTGTCCAAAATGTTTCTCATAGTTCTAAGAGTGTTCCTCCAATGTTCAATAATTGTACTAACTGTCAAATTACTGTAAATATAACAAACTGATCTTAAAAATGTATTCAGCAATGACTTGATGTTTTCAAAATATAAATTAATTCCTTATAAGCAATGTGTTTTCTATCATTTATGTAGAACACTAACAACTGTACGGAAATATCATTTCCTTACAGTAAGGAAATGACATTTCCTTACAGTAAGGAAGTCCTGACTTTTTCTTCAAGAAATTTTGACAGGAATGTCAAAATTTCCTGGCGATTTGCGGAAAAAGTATGTAATAAATTTCCTAACGGAAAAGGGGGGAAATAAACTATGTGACAGCAAAATCTAATTGATTTTATGTTGTTTTGGATGGACTGAAGGAATAGGGCTTTTCATCGATTGTCATTTGTTTCGAGCTTCTGTCATGTGTCACATAATATTAATGTATCTACGTCATACGTCTTTGGTTTGTATCATTGGTATAACCAATAACGTATGACGTAGATATATTAATATTATGTGGCACATGACAGAAGCTCGAAACAAATGACTGTGAATGAAAAGCCCTATTCGAGGAAATGTACGTTGATAGGCAACCATACGGAGTGATTAGTGAATAAAAAAATAATAAATCCTTTATAAAAGGTATATATTTAAAATCCCTAAAAAGGGCTACATCACAATCACATAACTCTGGTTACCAGTCATCATCAGTGCTTACGTGAAGTTTACATGCTAACCACCAAGATATACTTTAACAAAATTATGTGGGTCAAAGCCCTGTATAAGTAGTCCGTTAAGGAAACATCAGTTAAAAATGCCAATTAAAGCATGGATGATTAAACTATTTTAAGATTATGCCTCAGGTAACATCTGAGCTGTGGTGTGAGATTACATGGTGAAAGTCCAAAAGTCTAGTCACACCACAGCTCAGATGTTACCTGGGGCATAATTTTAAAATAGTTTAAACATCCATGCTTTAATTGGCATTTTTAACTGACGTTTCCTTAACGGACTACTTATACAGGGATTTGACCCGCATATTTTTGTTAAACTATATCTTGGTGGTTAGCATAAAAACTTCACGTAAGCACTGATGATGACTGGTAAACCAGTCGAAAACTAGTTATGTGATTGTGATGTAACCCTTTTTAGGGATTTTAAACATATACCTTTTATAAAGGATTTACTATTTTTTGTATTACATGGTATACAGCCAACTACAGGAAAACATTTTCCTCGTGGATTGATTAGTGAATGAACAATAGGATGAGAGCTAACTAATATGGGTCAAATTTTGGGTTGATGTCAATATGTAAAGGAGGATCTAAATTGAATGAGTATCAAAAATAGAGAACTATGAGTCTGATTTCTATAGGTGGTAGTGGAGTGAACAAACTGAACCAAATGGACTATGTATATATAAGTGCAGGAGTTTGTGAACGTATATGGTAGATATGACCAACTGAATTAACAAACAAAAGTAAAAGACAAAATACTAATGTGAAATTTAAATTAGGATAACTGGATCTATCTTTCTTTTTATTTCCATTCATATCAGGCAACCCCCATTATCCATAAGTATTCCCACATGTTTTTTCTTTCTAACAGTCACAATTTTAACTTTTTTGCCTTAATCTAACGTGGAAATATTTCATTCTAGGCACTGAAAATGTTCTGAATTAGAACGAAAACGTTTTGCAATCCATTTGGATCACTTTTTAGATAGTTTTTTAATAAACGATTTTATACCAGAATACAATTTGAAGTTTTTACTTCTTTATGAGTTTTTTAAACTATGGTATACAGCCAACTATTGGGATTTTCCCATTGATTTTAGATTTTATTCGTATAGAATATGTAATAAATAAATTATTTTTTCCGATTATAGCGATATCTCTCAATAACTAGAATAAATGTTATAAATGTGTACAACCACGGGCGTACCATTTTTCTGTAACTTGTGACGCACTGATAAAGCCTCTGAGAAGCACCATATAATTGTGCCTATTCGCAAGAAAGGAGAACAAACAGTTTTTGATAACTACAGAGGCATTACCGTGCTAAACGTGACCTACAAAATACTGGTCTACATTCTTTACGATCGGCTGTCGGGATATTTTGAAAGCATAATAGGCAAATACCAATGTGGGTTTCGCAAAGAAAAGGCTACTATCCATCAAATATTCCTGCTAAGATAAGCTTTGGAAAAAACATGGGTGTATGTAACCTATGTATATAGACGTAACATAGTAGGAGTATGGAATTGATACTCACCATTTGTTTATGGATTTTGGATGTGCCTAGCACAGTGTAGAGAGAAAAGCATTATACATTATATATTAATCCCAAAAGCAATGATAGAATATAATATCCCAATACACTTAGTGAGGTTGGTAAAAGCAACCTGCTCAACAATCGAGTGTAAGGTTAGAGTGCAGAATACCAAGAACTTTCAGGGAGATAGCCAGTCAGTCAGTCAGGACATGTTATGATAACCGCGTTTAGGCTTTCTCGCCTCTTCACGGAACGGGGATTCTTTTTTGGGTTTGGGTATATTATAGGAATCGTTTCACTCCGACATCCAAAGGGCAGGCCAAGCCGTGCAGAGCTCCGCCCCCACCGACAAGCTCCTCCTTCTTGTGCTGTTGCTGTTTGTTCGGTCGCTATTTCTTTCCGTTCTTCGGAAGGTACCAAGCCCGCAACGAAACCCCAAGCTCGATGTGGACAAACGGCTCTTTTCAGATTTTTGGCTTTTTTGTTTTTTTTTTTGGTAACGCGTGGAGGTTAGCTGTGGCTAGATCCTCTCCTAGGTATAGGTATCATTGTGCAATGAAGGTAGGAAACCACAGAAAACTACCTTCCCCCTATCCTGTATTGTGTGATTCGACTCTGAAGGAGTATACGTGAACGCTCGTTTCTTCTTGGTATGGATGTACTTATGGTGTTTTGTGTGTGGTGATGTGTAGGTTTTTGTTTTTTTTTTTAATTTTATTTGGTTTGTTATGTATTAGTGGTGCGTTCTGGAGTGAATATTGTGGTATATGCATGCATGTGTGTGTTCGTGTGTAATGAATGAATGCTTTTTTTTTTTTTTTTTTTTTTTCTTTTTTTTTTAATTATTTAATGATAATGATGTTAGGTGTATGTGTTAGTGTAATTTAGTTGTGTAGTGATGTGAATGATTGGGTTATTGTGTTGTTGTTTGCTGTGGTGATTACTGTGTGCCCGTAGATTTGATTTGTTATTGTGTTTATGTAATGTGCTGTTTCGTTTCGTTTATCTGGGAATATGTTTAGGAGGATCATAGATGTATAGTATATTGCTTGTTTTATTTCGCTGGTAAGGTTTTGTTTTGCTGTGTTGTTGGTTTGTAGTGGTTCTGCATTGTGTACGTTATTTGGCGTTACTTTTCGGTTTGGGCATTTTGGTGAGAAAGCTGGGTGCTTTCCCCCGCAGTTAGGGCATTTTGGGTTGTCTGTCGTAGGGCATGCAGTCGATCTGTGCTCTTGTCCGCAGTAGGGACAGATAATGGCTGGTTGGCGGCACTCTGTGCGGAGGTGATCGTTTCTGCAGCATCTAGTGCAGTATTTAAGGAAGCTAGGAACAGTGTTGCTTGCTCTTGGAAGCTCGCAACGTAGCCGTTCCCCATCCATTCTAATACCACACCGAAGCGCTTCTGCGAACTTAGTTTCTGAGTCTGTGAAGACCCTGATGAAGGAGGTAGGTTTGTTATTGGATCGGGCGGTTATTCGTACGACTTTGCTGAACGGAAAATTTGTTGAGGTTAGGAATTCCTCAATATATTTTTGTGTTAGACTTTTGTCTACTCCGGCTATAACCATTTGATATGTTTTGTTTGGGAAGGTGCAGCTGGGCTTGGGTGCGGTGGAGTTGGCTTTGTCCTTTTGGAATACGGACTATATGTGATGTTCATTGACTTATCGTTGGTTATTTTGTGGATTTTTGCCTGGAATTTGATGAGATTTATTTTTTCGGTCGTACGAATTGAGGCTGCCTTATGGGCGGGGAAGACTTTTATCGAGTCAAAATCTTGTGTTAGGAAGTTGTTGTTTATGATAAATTCATGAAATGATCGCTGCTGACAGATATTTATGGGGATATGCTCTAGTCTGTAGTTGTAGGTTGTTTCATCTGTTTGTGTGCTGCTTATGGGTGAATTTTGTGTGGTGTTTGGTTGTGTATTGTTGGTATAGTTTGTTGTGTGTTCTTCTGCTTGGTCCATAGGTGTATGTACCAAGTCGGTGTTTGTGTTCTGAACGCTCACCGCCTGCTGCGAGGTAGTGAGCGCACTGATTTGTGTATCTGTTTGGGTTTGTATAGGTGTACGTGTATTTTCTTTGATTGTTTGTACTTGTCTGTGCAGTTCGGGGTTGGTCTCCCGAAGAGAGGTGTCGAACGCAGACCTTATGCGCTCCCTCCACTCCTCAGGAGTCCTGGGCGTCTCGAGAGGGCTCAGGCTCCCCGAACGTGGTGTGGTAGGTGTATTTGGCGTATGTGTGGGCGATTTTAGTGTATGTGTGGGTGTTTTTGGGGTTTGTGTATGTGTATCTGGTTTTTCTATGTTTTTTCTGCTTTGTCCCTCATTCTTTTGGAATATAGCGTTGGGTATTCGTCTATGTAATCGAGTGGTTTGAATGAGGTTATCTGTACGCTTTCGAAGTCTGTGTTTGTGTAGAGTTCGGTTTTGCGATTTCTTAGCTGTGGTATGCGTGATTGTGTTTTGAGTGTAGCTTGTTTGTGTGGTGTAGAGACTCTTAGTGTATAAGGTATATCTTTTGTTATGTGTTCTCTTATTGCTTTGGATAGTCTGCTGTGTTTAGTGTATTTACTCGGAATTTGTGTTATATAGTATGTATATGGATGTTCTGTTTCTTGTGATGTAGTAGCGTTTGTGTTCTGTGGTGATTCTATATGTGTCGTGCTTTCATATAGTGTATTTATGATTTTTTTTGTGGTTTTTGGGTATTTCGTTATGTTGGTGGATACCACCTCGGTGAGAGCTCGCATCCACTCCTCCTGAGTCTCTATGTTCCTGCCGTCAATTAGTAGCGAAACCTGTGAGGAGTCAGAGGAGCATGATGCGCCATCATCGAAGTCGGTAGTGGCATCCGTGTCTGTGGTACTCTTGTCCATCGTGTTTTTGAAATCTATATATACAGTACCTCAAGTCAAAACTATAAGTATGGTAACTTTAGGGTTGAGTTCTATATATATAGTATCCCTGTTTTGTTGTGTGTGTAGTGACTTGGTTTCTTTAGTGAAGCAAGTCAGTGTAGAGTAGTATTGTGTTTGGTTTAGCCTAGCTTGTTCGTGTTTTAGAATTCTATATATACAGTGTTTCCCAGGAACATAAGTATATTAACTCTATTCCGTTTTGGATCCAATTTTATATATATTATTCGTGTGTGTAGTTGATATTTGCAGACTTAGCTCCTTCACGAAGCAAGTCCGCGCTGTGTGTTTTGAGATCTATATATACAGTAGGTCTCCTAGAAGCGTAAGTGTATTAACTTTGCCTCAGTGTTTGGACCCCGTATATACAGTGTCTCTGTTGTGTGGTTGGTATGTGCAGACCCGACTTCTTTACGAAGCAAGTCCGTTTGTGTGCTTTTTAAATCTATAAATATAGTAGGTCCCCCAGAAGCATAAGTGTATTAACTCGCCTCACTGTTTGGACCCCATACCTACAGTTTCCCTGTTGTGTAGTTGGTTTGTGCAGACTTGACTTCTTTACGAAGCAAGTCCGTATTGTGTTGATTTTGAAATCTATATATACAGTAAGTCCACCAGAAGCCTAAGTGTATTAACTTTGCCTCAATGTTTGGACCCTATACATACAGTATCTCTGTTATTGTGTGTAGTGCGTTTGTGTGTGTTTGGTGATGTGTGGTGATAATGATATGAAGTACATACATATACCTGAGAACTGAGCACTCGTTCGCGGTCTTTTCGTTTCTGGTTCGCGGGAACGCAGAACAGCGTCAATGTCGATAGCCTGATTCTCCCGCGTATTTGGTAATACTTAGTGGAGAAGCAGTCAGTCAACCGGTTGGCGCCAAAACCGTGGAGGTTCCAAGCTTGTCTAGACCTTTTTAGTGGCCTGATCGGCTAGAACCAATGGTATCGATTCGCGGTCGCGTAACGGTTTTAGTGAGATTTCTCTCGCGTTTCGCGGCGTTTCTTCGTTTTCTTTTCCGTTCTTTGGTTGAGAACTCAACAGGACGACGGTTTCCTTCAAATTCTGCCTCGGTGTTCCTCTTTTCGGGGTTTTGTTAGCCTTTTGAAAGGCTGTTGGGGCTACTGGCGTGGATTCGGTTTGAGATTCACGACGGTACTGGAGATAGCCTATCGTGCCGTCTATTTATATTGCCCTAGAAAAAGCTATTAGAGAATCTGGAATAATAAGAGGGACCATTATTAATAGGAGTGTAGAAATACTAGCGTATGCAGATGACATTAATATCATAGCAAGAAGAAAGCGGACCTGGTTCAATCATTCACGATATTGGAAGAAGCAGCAAAAATAATGATGCTACACGGTAACACTACCTCCTTTCTACCTCCTTTCTAGAAAGGAGGAATCCAGAAGCCGTTATCAAGAAAATTTCCAAATGGAGGCTCGCATCAGGCAGACCACAAGGAAGACCCAAAGCTAGATGAGAGAACCAGATAATCGAGGACTTTAAAAACATACATGGGAGTCGGAGAATGGGTAACCATAAGCAAAAACAGGAACGAATGGAGGAAAATTGTAGAAGATGCCAACTCACACAACCAATTGTAAAAACAAAATGTTAATGCGGATTGATTCATCGCGACCAACGAATCGGAAGAGCCCAAAGAGGGCGGCAATCACTCCGCTGGGAGTATAGATGCCATGATGATGAGGTTAACATTAATAAAGCTAAGTTAACTTAGTTATATAGAAAATAAAATGAGTACCCTGGGTAAAAGCAGAGGTAATAATAGGCGGTTGAAGCGTAGCACTGGCCCTGTTAGTTTCCTTGTATACCGTAGGCCCTAGATATAGCAGGCTACCCCGCTATAATCGTAAAGCCGCGAAAGTGGTATAAAAACGGGAGACTATTATTATAATATATACTTTCGAAGGAGTAAGAAAGTTCGTATATCTAGGCTTACAAATCAACCAAAGTAATAGGGTAACTGCAGAAATTAAGAGATGTATATATCTAGCAAATATAACGTATTGTGTAAGTGTAAAAATGTTCAGAGTTTGTTTAAATAGCCAGTGAGCGAGCAGTGACGGATCCAAGGTAACGCTTTAATATTTTTTTCTCCGATTAATCAAAATTTGACTGGCGAAATGTGTTTAAAATTACTGGAAGACGGGATTAATTCTGCATTGATTAATATTATGCATTACTTGTCCGTCATTATTGAGACCCAAATTTCCCAGGGCATCGGATTGGCAGAAGAGGCGGCATCGAATGATCTCCTTGGTTGCCAGATTTGTCTCTCCTAAATATTTTGTGATCTTGGAAAAAGCTCTTGAGGGTGAAACAGCTGGAATAAAGGTAAATGGAGTTCCCATTAACAACATTAGATATGCGGATGACACTGTCATCTAAGCTGAAAATATTGGGGATCTTCAGAGGCTGGTGACCAGAATAGCAGAGCTTGGACAAGAATACGGGCTAGCAATGAATATCAAGAAGACAAAGTTTATGAAAATATCGAAAACTCAAAGAAATAACGAAAATCTCTTCATAATCGGATCCAATATCGAACGAGTCGACCAATATGCATAACTTGGAACAATGATCAACTCCACAGGAGATTACTTACAGGAAATCAAAATCAGAATAGAAAAGGCTAGAGGAAACTTTAACAAAATGAGAAAAGTGCTCTGCAAAAGAGATTTGAAGTTGGAGCTAAGAGTTAGGTTGGCTAGGTGCTACGTTTTCTCGACTTGGTTTTATGGAATGGAAACTTGGACCTTGAATGCTGCATCAATCAAAAAACTGGAATCATTCGAGCTGTGGGTGTAGAGAAGAATTCTGAAAATATCGTGGACAGAACACGTCACTAACAAAGAGGTTCTGAGAAAGATGAATAAAGAAATGGAAATCCTAAATACCATCAAAACAAAAAAGTTGGAATATCTTAGACATATTACACGTGGAGAGAGATACAGCTTGCTCCAATTGATAATGCAAGGAAAGATTTAAGGAAAGAGAAGCATGGGGAGACGCAGAATATCGTGGCTGCCTAACCTGAGAGAGTGGTACAGATGTACATCAAATGAACTTTTTGAGCAGCCGTCTCTAAAATACGAATAGCTATGATGATTGCCGACCTCCGCCGCGGAGATGGCACTTGAAGGAGAAGAAGATATTTTGTGAGGATAGAAGACTACCAGTATCTTAAGAAGATTTAGTTGTACGAATTATCAACGCATGCCTACGACTCTCTCTGCAAAATGATTCGGAATGTGAAAGAGCGTGTCAAACAAACCTTTTCGTACTTCCGGGCCTAAAGTGACAACTTCACTCCCTTGTGACAGGTACTAAAGTGTCACATTTAATCCCTCCGGGATTAAATATTGACGAAACTCCCGGAACGATTAAATCACAAACAAACGAATTTAAGGGATATTTTATTGAAAAATATAATTAATTAGAATGGTAATTAACGTTAATATTCAAATTAATATTGTGACAGTTCGTCATATTGACCAGTCTTTCCTGGGTTAATGCAGCAGGTAATTTCCAAATTTACCTTAAGCATTAAATATTTATCATCCGGAGCCTCCCGTAAGAACTGATCTACCTGCTCAGACGTGAGAATTCTTGACTTCTTTGGCTTAAATCCCTCATTTCTTCTCTTCAAAAAAGCTAATAATTTTGGAAATTTACTTATATCAATATCTTCTCTAATGTTAATAACCGATTTCAGCATTGAGTAATGTGCCCAGAGAGTTGAGGCACAAACCGCTTTTGATTTATCATCGAAGTAGACTAACAGCGCATTTTCAGTAGGTTGTCTCACATTTTTTAAGCGGCACCACTTTTTAAAAGCATCGTACTGCTGCTCGTATAGTTTTCTAGATTTCGGTGGTAACAATTCTTCACCTACTTCGGCTGCTCTTTTATCAATATCAGATACACCTTCTTCACTCATGATACCAATAATTATCAATAACAATGTTTCTTTACAATGACACTAGTAATGACAATGTTTCTAAATTATAACTGTCACAACGCAATGTTACTATGGTAACTTATTTTAAAGACAGTTTATTAAATGAGTTGAAGAGAGAAAAAACTGATTGAAATTATTGAAATAATTAATAAAATCATACCGGAAGTACGAAAAGTATCGTATATACCTTGCGACTGAAGTACATTTAATCCTTCAGGTAAATTATGGCCCTCCCTGCGGTCGGGCCATAAACTTTACCTTCAGGATTAAATGTACTACTTCAGTCCCGCGGTATATAATGTACTATTATCATTATATGGGCGGAGGTCCATAAAAAAATTAATTTAATTTTTTTGAAAGCATCAAATAAAGTACTGGACCGAATTTAAAAATTTAAATACTAATCTATATGAAATTGCAAGGACTTTTAAGGGATAACTTATTTGACCCACATTGCAATTAAAAAATGTGGGAATGATTCTTACTCTGGTTTAGGGGGAAAAGTAAAATAGCCGAATATATCGGCAAAAAGTGCACCGATTTTACCAAAAGTGACCTGTCGCTGGGTTTCTCAAAAATCTTCTTGGCGCGTAGTTTAAAAAAGTTTATGGAACCTAGCTCTGAAAAACTATTTTTCTGAAGCTACAGCCTTCTGAAGTTATTGGATGCGGGTGCACGGTTTACGTTAAGTGCACTAATTCACGGGCAAGTGAATATTATTGAAAAAGAGACACTCACTTTATTCATGCATATTTGCGTGTTGCATATGAATTCGTGGTCAAAAAATCATATTTTAGTCTTCAGAAAACCTCCAAAAATCTTCACAAAACTGAAGAAGTGCGATTTAAAATGTTCTGCTAGGGCGACATAAGAATTATCATATTTTCATGAATGCTTCACACTAGTTCAATACAAGCACACGTGCGGTGCCGCCTTATCTTTAGAAAACTACTGAACAGTGACGGATCTGCGGAGAGAAATAGAGGAATTCCTTCCTTCAAACGATCCAGAATTAAAGAAAAACTTGTTGAAACATAAAAAATACATTAGTTAAAATGAAACTTAAACTACAGACAGACAAATTTAACCCAATAAATTTGATAGTGAGGAAAATTAAGGGAACTTATTGCATATAAGTTATTATCTATGTCCTTTATGTAATCTGGGTTTATCTATTTTATGTCTTTTGGTTGACGTTTGATTGGGAGACCCCTAGGCAAATGCTCCGTCACTGCTTCTGAAGCGCCTTTGGAAAACTGAGGAAAAACCATAAAAAGTGCTGCTAGAGCAGCACAATGCATCTCACGTTTTCACTCGTGCAGAATAGAGTGCGTCTAAGAAACATTAGATATGCCGACGAAGCTGTAGTTTTTGCAAATATATTAGAGGTGTGTAAAGAATAATGGCAAGCATATCAGATACAAGAATAAAAAACCGCTAAACGCCGTAAAAATGAGTGGCGCATACAATATTCCAGCTACAAAAGATCTGATATGAATATTACGTGGCGCGAATTTGTATTTTCATTTTGATGCAAAATAAAATTTGTTTTATTTTAAAAGATTTTTCCATAATATTTGCTAAATTTGAAGTAAAACGCGCCACAAAAGAGTAACTTTGATAAAGTTTAAATTTTGAAACCCTTTTGTGGCGCGTTTACTTCAAATTTACAAATATTATGAAAAAATCTTTTAAAATAAAACTAAAATTTTATTTTGCATTAAAATGAAAATACATTTTCGCGCCACGTAATATTCATATCAGATCTTTTGTAGCTGGAATATTGTATGCGCCACTCATTTTTACGGCGTTTAGCGGTTTTTTATTCTTGTATCAGGAGTTTTTCAAAGTTTTTATAAATTAAATGTATACACGTTAAGCTTTATAAATGGTCGCCTTTGTCGCATTATCTGTCAATTGATCTAGGGTCCATCGAATGTACACTAGATTTTTTTCTAATAGAAATAGATTGAAAACAATTACTGGGATGGCCGGTTAATGATCTCGGATTGCCCGTTTTCAGATCAAATTTAGCGTCGTAACCACTAAAACTACATAAGCCATTTCGGGAATAATCGTTAATTTTTTTATACTTTTATACTTTTATTATACTTAACCGATTTTGATCAATAAAAATGAGTATGAAACGTACTGACAATTAGTATCTGATGCATCTAAGGTCAAGTATGATAACCGAAGCTATTACAGGAATTATTGAGCTTGAAAAACCTTTTTTCCCATAGGAAATAGATTTGATCATACTTATGAAGCCTATAAATTAAAAATTCGAATTTTCCCGGATATGAGGTATACACCGTCAGATTCACCTAGAGTCCTTCTACAAACGCTTAGTTATTGGCGCAATTCGTAGGTTGAAATTTTGAGTAATTGTCGAAAAACCAAAATTTTCAATATTTAGTATTTCAGTTTTTCGGCGATACTGAGCCGTGTGTATGTCTTATCCTGACGGATTAGACACCATTTGAAAGCTTAACTCAACACTATTGATTTGATGTATTTGCGGTTCTCCTGTCTTTTCTTGAACCGAAGATATAGTCCTACAGCTGGCTTATGGGTGGTCAAAAGTCACAAACTACACCGGTTCTGAATCGGTCTTGACCCCCTCTTCAAACACAAAAAAAAAATTCAGATCGGTTTAACTTTTCCAGCCACATACATACATATCCACAAACAGTTTCCCATTTTTAAATAGAAATTGAGACATACTTCTGAGCTCGGTAACTTTGGAATGGTATAACCGATTTTCAAAATTAGACATACGTTGAAAAGGTAATAATCAGTACTATTAGAAACCGCAAAGGTCGGACTTAAATTTTTGAAGTTTTTGGGAGTTTTGGGGACGAGAACGAAAAACAGGCCCTAAATAGGAAGGGCCGTAAAATCCACACTCTTGGACCAAAATGAATTGTTGATATATGAATGGGTGAGTCTTTTCCTGAACAGTTGGTAGGTTCCTGGGAGTTGGTACAATTTTCAATTCCGTCAGATTTAGAAAATCGAAAATTTCGTGTATATATAGTGACGCGTGTAGGGGGGTGTGGGTGTGCGCCACTGGCGAGAACTGCCTTTCTCTGGTAATAAGTCGAGAACATGGACTTGATCTCATTATTAAAAAACAAAGGTACATGGTAGTCAGTAGACGTGAAATATTAATTACAATCGTTTATGGAAAAATCGGTTTTAAATCATCTTCGACAATCTGTATGTTAAGATTTTGCTCAATCGGTTACTTTTAAGATTTTGTATAAAAAATCAAGAAATTCTGTATAATATGGAGAGTTTCTATGTAGTAACGTGATATTTTAGGTATTTTCGATGCCGCAAGTGTCAGTGCTGCGGTTCTTCATTTTTAAATTATGATTCAGCAAATAATTTTTAATCAAATGGCGCTGTTGCTGAGATCAGGTTTATATTCTGCATGCGTAAAACGTGAGAAGTCTTGTGTGGCTCTAGCAGCACTTCTTATTTTTCTGAAAGCGCTTCATTAGCAGTTGAAGATCTAGACATTTTTCTTGGTGGAGGAGGCTAATGTCAGCTAATGTATTTTTATGCGTTAACAAGATTTTCTTTAATGTTGGACTGTGTTAAGGGGGAATTAATCTATTCCCCTCCGCATATATGCCATTGTTCAGTAGTTTTCTAAAAATAAGGCGGAACTGCTCCTATGCTGGTATTGGATACGTGTGAAGTATTAAAATATGATAATTCTTATATCGCTCTGACAGCACATTTTCTGTCGCACTTCTTTAGTTTTCTAAGGATTTTTTGGAGGTTTGCTAAGGACTAAAATACGATGCATCTATTTTTGTCCACGAATTCATATGCAACACACAAATCTGTATGAAAAAAATTAGTCTCTCTTCTTTCAATAATATTTTCGTTTACTTGAAAGTGAATTAGTGCACTTTATGTAAACCGAGCAACTAAATCTAATAACTTCAGAAAGCTGTAACTTCATAATATTATACTTAGTCCAGTCGGGTTAGACAAATAACAGGCCTAACCTTGCATTAGGAGCTGCCCCAAATTTTATTTTTCTAATCTTTAGGGAGGGTCAATATTAGTCCAAATTTAAAATCTCGACTGAATTCCACCGTTGCGTTAGCCGCCATCTTGATTTTACACCAGAACCGTTTTTGCTCAATATCTCCGCCATTTTCAACTAAAATTGTTTCAAACATGATTTCCTACAATTTCTTTTTAACAATTTTTTTTCATGCGGTTGATATTTTCTGCGTTAAGTGGGAAAATAGTAAAAAGTGGTGGGGGGAGCATAATTACTGATTGCATCTTGTTTTCGAGCTGCCCCAAATTTTATAATTGTTCTATCCTTTAGGGGAGATCAATAGTAGTGTAAATTTAAAATTTCGACTGAATTCCGCAGTTGCATTAGCCGCCATATTGGTTTTAAAGGAGAACTGTTGGAAATGTGATTTTCTATAATTTTATTTATTATAATTTTTTCGTGTGGTCGATATTTTCCGAGTTACGAGGGGAAAATAGTGACAGTTGTAGCATAATTATTTATTAGTTTTAAAACAAATATGTATCTATACAAAAATGAAGAGAATTAAATTATACATAATTTTGATTTCTATCAGTTTTTTGCTAAAATTAATATTTAAGGTAGTACGTATGCGTTAATGGCGCGAGCGTAAGACCGGATTGATTTTATAGCAAATGTTTTTGTTCAATGTCTACGCCATTTTCAACTAAAATTGTTCAAAATGTAATTTCCTACAATTTCTTTTTAACAATTTTTTTCATGCCGTTGATATTTTCCGAGTTACATGGGAAAATAGTAAAAAGTGGTGGGGGGAGCATAATTATTGAATTGAATTTTGTTTGCGAGCGGCCCCAAATTTTATAATTCTATCCTTTAGGAGAGATCAATAGTAGTGTAAATTTAAAATCTCGACTGAATTCCGCGGTTGCATTAGCCGCCATATTGATTTTAAATGAGAACTGTTGTTGCTTAATATCTCCGCCATTTTCAACTTTTCGACATAAATAGTGGGAAAGAAAATTGTTGGAAATGCAATTTCCTACAATTTCTTTGGCACAATTTTTTTATACGATCAATATTCTCCGAGTCCATAATTATTAAATTGTCTCATTTATTATTAACTTTACGACATAATTGTACATAAACAAAAATAAATAGAATTATATTTTATACAATTTTTGAAACTTTCAATGAAACATCAATCAAAGTAAGTATATAAAAGGCATAAAAAGACATTATACGCATTAAGTTCACTTAATTTTATTAACTAGCGGGTTTGATTGGTTGAATTTGTCTGTCGATATTTTAAGTTTTATGTCAGCTAAAATATCGTGATGTTTCAACATTTTTTTTTTTTCATTTTGGACCCTGTTGGGGGAAATTTTCCTATTTCCCCCCTTGTAGACCCGCCACTGGTTCTCTCGAAAAATTGTAGTAAATCGTAATTGCAACAGTTTCAGTTCTTACACTTTTTGTCGAAAAGTTGAAAATGGCGGAGATATTGAACAAAAACCATTGCTACAAAATCAATCAGGTCTTAGCTCGCACATTTACCACATACGTACTACCTTAAATATTGATTTTATCAAAAAAATGAACGGCATCAAAATTGTACAAAATTTAATTCTCTTCATTTTTGTATAGGTATATATTTGTTGTAAAACTAGTAATAAACGAGATAATTTAATAATTCAATAATTATACTACAGCTGTCACTATTTTCCCCTCGTAACTCGGAAAATATCGACCGCACGAAAAAAATTATAATAAATTAAATTATAGAAAATCGCATTTTCAACAATTTCAGTTTCTACACTTTTTGTCAAAAAAATTGAAAATGGCGGAGATATTGAGCAAAAACGGTTCTCGTTTAAAATCAAGATGGCGGCTAACGCAACGGTGGAATTCAGTCGAGATTTTAAATTTATACTAATATTGAGCTTCCCTAAAGATTAGAAAAATAAAATTTGGGGCAGCTCCAAATGCAAGGTCAAATGCTATCCCGACTGGGCTAACTAGTAGAATATACAAATAGAATAGTTTTTCAGACCTAGGTCCCATGTACTTTTTTAATCTACGCACTGAGGACTATCATTGACCGAGCTTCCGTTAAATTTGACCGGGCCACTTTTCTGTAGGGAGTGTTGCGGGGTGTGGTAAACATTTTTAAATTCGTTTTAGTTGGGTAAATCGTGGATTTCCATATATTGTTAGACAAACTGTGGGCATAATGAGCCATTAGTTCTTTCCTGTACATCAAGCTCTTGCCACCGTTACAGTCAATTATTATATTACGATGCCCAGATATACGATTTTCACTACTCTTTCAATTTCCCGGTTATAGAGCACAATTTCCTAATTATTTTTGTTGCCAAATTGCATTTCTTGGTTTTGTTAATATTTATTTCTAGACCAATCTTATTTTATTCTTATTACCTATTTATTCTTAGATATATGGCCTATTGTGTATGTATTAAGAGGCATATATCATCAGCGTAATCTATACCATCAAGTTTGTTTGTTGTTCCCAGTAAATTTCTAAAGAGGTAAAGAGTTAACCTTTGTTATTAGGAATTCCAATACAATGATAAGTAGAAGGGAGATCAAAGTTTTACTCCTTTTAGCCCGGCTATTGGGTCAAATGTTATGCCATTGTGTAGGATTGTTCTTTCTTTATCAGTGTATACTTCTGTGGTGCCCATTTGTATTCCCATTTCGTTTAGTGCTTTTCATAGGGTCATATGTATACGCTGTGAGCTCGTACGTAGAGGGGATATTTATAAATTCGTGAGCGCCAGTATAGTCCAGAGAAATAAGGTTTTTCTCGTGACACATCCCCCTCCAGGCCGAAACCGAATTTTTTGAGTAGTATGAATATCTATATTATTAACCTATATGTTTCCTGCAGCCGATTTTGATGATATACATAGTTATAAACAAATGAAGATCGAAAAACGGTAAACTATCGCTTTTTTCGTCTATTACCAAAAAGTTAAGCACTTTAAACAAATTTGAGAGTAAGAAACTCATAAATCGTATAAAAAACTTCAATATGGCATTCGCTGAATATGTCCAACCTTATTGGTTGCTTAGAAAATTGCAAAATAAATCATAAATATTGAGTTTTTATAAATATTCGTAACTTAGGTAAAAATTAACTTAGAATCTTCTTATTACGCGGAATGCCGAGACTTCTTGTACTTAAATTATATTTTAAATTTCAAAGCAATTGGTGAAATAGTTTAAAAGTTATTTAATTTATTTTTCCCAAATTCATTTTTTTTTTGCAACACTATAAGTCAGAAAATTATGAGGTTACAATAATACTTCGGACAGTTTATGAAAGAAGAACATTTATACTATTACCTTAATTAAAAATAAATGACAAAAAATAATTTTAAACAGTGTAAAATTATTTTGCAAAAACATGTCCATTTTTTGCTTACTTAAAAACAATTAGAATAACTTTTTAACCGTTACCTGTAGAAAAATTATTTTTTCATATTTAGAAAGACTGAATTTTTATACACATTTAGAAAGAAAAACAACTGTTCTAGGACACTTAGGGACAAAGTTAGCCCCCCATTTTTTTAATTCACGTGTTTTTGCAAAATTATTTTGCAATATCTATAATTATTTTTTGTCATTTTTTTTAAATTAAATTAATACTGTAAATTTTCTTCTTTCATAAAATATCCAAAATATTACTGTAACTATATCATTTTCTGACTTACAGTGTTGCAAAGAAAATTAATTCTGGATAAACAAATTAAATAACTTTTAAACTATTTGACCAATTGCTTTGGAATTTACGGTGTAATTTAAGCACCATAAGTCTCAGCATTCCATGTAATAAGAAGGTTCTAAGTTAATTTTTACATAAGTTATGAATATTTATAAAAACTCAAAATTTATGATTTATTTGGCAATTTTCTAAGTAACCAATAAGGATAGACATATACAGCGAACGCCATATTGAAGCTTTTTATACTGTTTATGAGTTTATTACTCTCAAATTTGTTTAAAATGCCCAATTTTTTAGTAAGAGACGAAAAAAGCGAAAGTTTACCGTTTTTTGATCTTCATTTGTTTATAACTATGTATATCATCAAAATCGGCTGCAGGAAACATATAGGTTATTATTATAGATGACCATATTACTCGAAAAATTTGGTTTTAGCCTGGAGGGGGATGTGTCACCAACACGATATTTTTTTTTCCTTATTTCTCTGAACTAGTAGTGACAAGTCTGTAAACGTTTACCGGAAATTTGACATAAATGTCAAAGTGATTAATTTTAAATTAAAATTAAAAACATTAATTATAAAAAATATTAGTTGATCAAAGCTGTGGTTTATATTTTTACCTTAAATATACTTACGTTTTAAATACTGAATTTGCGTTTTTTAATGTTCTGTAATATGTAATTGGCGCCATCTACATGATAATTGTGAAAGTATCCGAAGTAAGAAATTAATATTTCACCAACAGAACGTCAAAATGATTAGCAAAATCTTAAGAAAATCTATTACAATTTAATTACTTTTTAGCGTTGTAAATATTAAGCGATAACAATTAAATAATAAATTTAAAAATTACCAGTGAAAGTTGAATTAGTAATCCGCCAGGAGCGACACCAGCGAAGCTCAGAGCGTATAGAGTCGGAAAAATGAGAATACCCATGAACGATCACATCAATCACTTATTTTGTATTTGCTGTCTTTTTCTATAACAAACGTTTGTTATTTATAGAAAAAGACAGCAAATACAAAATAAGTGATTGATGTGATCGATCATGGGTATTCTTTCATTTTTCCGACTGTATACGTGTTGAAGGCTCTTTTGAATTTCACAAAGCATATGATTCATATGAATAGGGGAGAGTTGAATTCCTGTGACTGTTCTACGATTAATCCAAGAGTATTAATTTGGTCTGTGCATGATCAGTTTGGTCTGAAACCGGCTTGTTCCTTCCTTAACATTGGTTCAACACTGTTTATCAATCGGTTGTTGATCATTATTGCTGTTAATGTATTTATGGTATTCAGAGGTGTAAAAAAATATTAAAGGTAAACTAAAAGAAAGAAAGGCAGGATTGTCAACCAAATTTTCTGCTACAGAGTGTATAGTATTTAATATCTTACTCTTTTTAAAATGTATTAGAGATATAAATTTGTTTCTGAAAAATGGAGGTATTTTTAAAGGGGCTTTATTGTACAACTTACTTTTTGTGATTACCGTATCTCTTAGGCCATCGGTACATAATTCGCAAATATTTTATGGCTATCCCTACTTTTTCTGTCTTTACACGGCAAACTACGTGTAGTAACTATTCACACTGGTATGGATATGTAAACATTACTATTAGAATGCCATTCTACTTGAAAATGTCATCATTAACTTAAAGAGATGGCTTTTGAATGTTCTTGGATAACTGTTATTTGTATAATTGCAAAGTATTAATTCAGTTAATAAATTTGATAATTTTTTCACTAACTATGTATTCATTGATTGTAATAATTTATATGTACAACAAAAACTAATACTCAATCGAGAAAAAGGAAAAAGTGCTAAAGTGATTTTTCAATAATATATGGTTACTATGGAACGCTTACAATTTTGAACATCTTTAACAAAATACTTGGATCACAGAATAGGGCTTTTCATCGATTGTCATTCGTTTCGAGCTTCTGTCATATGTTGTATAATCTGTGTATAATATTAATATACACGGATTATACGACATGTGACAGAAGCTCGAAACAAATGACTGTGACTGAAAAGCCCTATATATTATCCTGATGTATTATCTGCTTGGATCTTCCACAAATAATACACAATAAATAACTTTTTATTAAGATCACGTCTTAAATCAATTATTTTTATCAAATACACTATATAGGTATCAATGTTATTTAATCAACAACTTAGAATATTCCCAATGCAATGTCAAATATTTAAAATTGTCACTGATTGTCACTGTCTGACTGACAATATGCTGACAATATTCTATTCGACTAAGTGCGTTGTAAGACAAAGATAGATTTGGAAAATATTATCACGGACATTGTGTTCATTTTTTTCGAATCCTGAAAAAACCAATAAATATTTTTGAAAAATTTAAACGCAGAATGAAAGACTAAATTATTACCGAGGGCCGAAAGTCCCTTAGAATAAATAAATATTTTATTTTGAATAAGATATTTGAAATTAAAAATCACACTGAATTTTCTCATAGTTTTTCACCCTTGTAACTTATTAAAATAAACATTATGGAAGTTCTCAGGGACTTCCAGCCTCGCTAGTAACGTAATCTTTCATTCTGTGTTTAAATTTTTTAAAAATACTTATTAGTTTTCTCAGGATTCTACAAAATTTAATCCCCATTTGAATATCATTGCAGCCGAAAATACATACCCATCCCCCTAAGAGCACACAATAGCGATTAACAGGTAGCAACAAACGCGGTCCAAGATTGCGAAAGTTCTGCGAACTTTCAAAAGTGAGGCAACAGTGCGTCGGTAATTCGACACTGACAGTGGCGTTTATACTATCAAAAGCAATAATTTTTATACACATAGGCGCGAAATGTTGCCAAGTCAGTGTTAGATTTGAAACGTTAGATTTCTTGTTATAAAAAAATCGATTTTTAGTAGTTCCAATGTGACACAAAATCTAGGCACGGGATAAAAAAGTTTATTTGAAGAAAGTTTATGTTTTCGTCTTTCTTAATGGCGGTGCAGGCTCCTTTTTGCAGTATTTTATTTAGTTATAGAGTAATTTCCACATACTAACATATTTCTGAAATTGGGCTCTGTTTCGCCATTCTTTATTATATTACGAATATGTGTGCTAAATATCTCGACAAAATATTCAAAACTACAGTCGCAATCTTGGAACGCGTTTGTTGCTACCTGTTGATCGCTACTGTGTGCTCTTAAGCATCTATTTATAATTTTCAATTTTTAAACAATTTCTAATAAAAAATATTTTTTAATATTTTTTATCTTAGAATATTAAAGTTTTATTATACCATCCTTTTAATTATATCTAAAAATCATTTTAAATAAATATTAAATATCCAATGGTTTATAATATTAAGTAAATACCATAAACTAAATTAAGATCTAACAAAAGTTATTATACGTATACTTAGTCGAGAGGTAGGATTAACTCAATTAATTTAATGGATTACTTCTGCGTAGAACAAATCTATTTCATTATGAAACCACTCTTTTTATTAGTATAGTTGGAACAAAATTGCACTTAAACTATTTAACTTTAAGGTATCGAAAAATATTTTTCTTGTGATTTTAGAGATTTTTTTGCATCAACTTCTAGAGTTGTTGGCGACAATTATACATGTTTACATATAACAGTGCGTCCATAAAGTATCGCATAAATTCATTATTTCGTAAATCGGCGACATTAAGGAAAAATCCCGAAACAGGTCCATTTTTATTATTAAATTACGTTTTTTTCGCATATATATCATAGTGTCGTCATCCATCTGGGCGTGATGACGTAATCGATGATTTTTTTAAACGAGAATAGGGGTCATATGATAGCTCATTTGAAAGGGTATTCAACTCTCTCTTCACTAATATAAACATTAACATACCTATTTATACAAGGTGTTTAAAAAAACATTTTTTTTAATTAAAATAATCGGGACAAAAAGAAGAATGCATGTAATTTATTTAATTCAAAATTTTTACTGTTGTCAGAAAACAGGAAAAAATGTTAATTTGACAAATAAATATTGTTTTCCGCTTAAATTCAATGTTAAAGCTGCCACCCACCTGTCTCTTGGCAGTTTGAACGTTTCGTTTAAGCAAAAATCAATGTTTATTTGAGTGTTTATTAATACTGTATACTGACAGTAGTAAAATGTATTTTGAATTAACCCGGGAGCAGTCAGGACGAGAAAAAAATCTAACATTTTATCCTTTTCCGTGATAACTTGATGAAAAATTTTGCAACATTGCTTTCCACTCGTAAGTGCCTCGAGGAGGATCGTAGTAATGCGTAGAAATTTTTTTATTAATTTTTTCTTTATTTTTTTATTTTTTTTTTTTTTGTGGAATTTATGTCTTTGGTGAGAACTAATTAGCTTTAAAATTATTGTTAGAAATAAATATTTTTAACATAACAAGTAAATAAAAATATTATAAAAGGGGATTTAAATTCGTATTTAAATCTATATTGTAAGATTTTTTCTCTACGCGCGACTACTTGCGTTACAGAAGTGAGCGCGACTGCTCCCGGGTTATATAAATTACATATATTCTTCTTTTTGTCTCACTTATTTTAATTAAAAAAATGTTTTTAAACCCCCTGTATAAATAATTATTTTTAATGTTTATATATTGGATAGAGAATTGAATACCCTTTAAAATGAGCTATCACATGACCCCTATTCTCATTTAAAAAAAATCATCGATTACGTCATCACGCCCAGATCAAACGTCACTAGTATGATATATATGCCAAAAAATCGTAATTTAAAAATAAAAATCGACCTGTTTCGGGATTTTTCCTTAAAGTCGCCGGTTTACGAAATAACGAATTTATGCGTTACTTTATGGAGACTTTCTTGGAGTATATACAAATTCATGTACATCCATTTAATTAATTTATTAAATTATAATTTATGTCTTTTTTGGGTAATGAAAACACAACAAAAATGATATTATAAAGTACACTTAATGTGGAATTTAAGCTATATGCATGTATTTGTCGTCTATTTTTAATAATTTATTTTTAATTCCAATCCAGAAACAAAGTAAAAATCAGAAAAATCTGAAAAAACTTTGGACAGAAACAACTAGAACATAATGGACGAATTTTAAATTTTAATATACTCGTACAAGACACCACAGTAACACTTACATTATTTTTCAATGTTCTAACTCAACTCTTAGATATTCATTACATCAAAATATTACACACACAAAACACTCCACACATATATGCATATAAAAAACCTACACATCTCACCTAAATAGATAGTGTCCTGAGGAACGGATTGTAACGTTACAAACGTCACATCTTTGCTATTTTATTTTTAATTAATTATTTTATTCTATTTTATTTAATATTTCAATAATAACTATATTCTGTATTAGTTTTAACTTGTTTTTCCGTTAAGAACCTGTTTGGCACCCTCTTTTGTTATCCTCTGTTTCCTATCTCTCTTTTCATCTAACATCTAAATCATCATACTGAACGTAATTCATATATTCTTACTCTGTAAATATCTGCCTTTTAGTATGGATCATGATTGTCCATCTCCTTGTACTTTGCGCCGTCATGTTAATGAGAGTGACAATTAGTAATGGAGAGGGAAAAATTAATGAAATTATTATTAAAGCCATTGATTTTTAATTAGGCCGTTTTATTTCAACAAATTTTCTCTTGGGGTAAGAATTTTAATTATTACATTCATTATATTTCTACATGCATACCTAGTTTTTTACAATTTTTTTTTTGTTTCGATACCTAACCTCGACTCTACATGTGTCATGATATCTTAATTTAGAATATTTAATTTCATCTATTAATATGCATGTAGTGATCAATTTAACTATTAATAATTAATAATTACATTTAATTTATTCTTGCCATCTGCTACTCTTTCTGATTATTTCGTAAAGAATGGCAGACTTAGCACACTTTGGTTTCCCCACTTCTTGATGTCTGATATGTATTTTATCTTCTACTTTTGACAAGACAACAGGATGCATCCAAAGAGCAACAACCACCAACTGTAACAACACTCAACCCCTTTCGCTGCCGTCCATCTAGCCCAGGTCAAGAGAAGTCAACAGCAGTACCATTCGACATCAAGGAGTTACCATCGAACCGGAGACCAAACGTCATAAGTATAATCTAAGAAATTGTTAGTTTTTGACAAGAATTTGAATATATTTTTGTTAATGCATTTAATAAGTCACATTTTTATTATATCTTTATTGAACAATAAACTTCATTCTGAATTAAATTCATTCTGAATTTTCATAGTGAAATAAATGGCGACTCGATTCTAGTTTTCTGTTGACCTAGATATCAAAATATCAACAGGCACCGCTGGGAAATATTCCAAAAATGCGGTTCAGAGAAACTATATGAAACGAGTCTTTGTACTCTTATACAGAGTATGGCATTAGTAAAAATACAAAAATAGACGGTTTAGTTTTGATTTAAATCTGTCTCCTGCCATCCCCCGATAGCGCTATTTCTAGGTCTACCTTTTGTCAAGGAGGCTATGCAAGAAGACAAATTTAAATCAAAACTTCCGTAGTTCTCGGTATACAATAAAACTATTTATACCGGAGTAAGGTTAGAACGCCCTCTAACGGGGAATAAGTGAAATAAATGGCGACTCGATTCTAGTTTTCTGTTGACCTAGATATCAAAATATCAACAGGCACCGCTGGGAAATATTCCAAAAATGCGGTTCAGAGAAACTATATGAAACGAGTCTTTGTACTCTTATACAGAGTATGGCATTAGTAAAAATACAAAAATAGACGGTTTAGTTTTGATTTAAATCTGTCTCCTGCCATCCCCCGATAGCGCTATTTCTAGGTCTACCTTTTGTCAAGGAGGCTATGCAAGAAGACAAATTTAAATCAAAACTTCCGTAGTTCTCGGTATACAATAAAACTATTTATACCGGAGTAAGGTTAGAACGCCCTCTAACGGGGAATAAGTGAAATAAATGGCGACTCGATTCTAGTTTTCTGTTGACCTAGATATCAAAATATCAACAGGCACCGCTGGGAAATATTCCAAAAATGCGGTTCAGAGAAACTATATGAAACGAGTCTTTGTACTCTTATACAGAGTATGGCATTAGTAAAAATACAAAAATAGACGGTTTAGTTTTGATTTAAATCTGTCTCCTGTCATCCCCCGATAGCGCTATTTCTAGGTCTACCTTTTGTCAAGGAGGCTATGCAAGAAGACAAATTTAAATCAAAACTTCCGTAGTTCTCGGTATACAATAAAACTATTTATACCGGAGTAAGGTTAGAACGCCCTCTAACGGGGAATAAGTGAAATAAATGGCGACTCGATTCTAGTTTTCTGTTGACCTAGATATCAAAATATCAACAGGCACCGCTGGGAAATATTCCAAAAATGCGGTTCAGAGAAACTATATGAAACGAGTCTTTGTACTCTTATACAGAGTATGGCATTAGTAAAAATACAAAAATAGACGGTTTAGTTTTGATTTAAATCTGTCTCCTGCCATCCCCCGATAGCGCTATTTCTAGGTCTACCTTTTGTCAAGGAGGCTATGCAAGAAGACAAATTTAAATCAAAACTTCCGTAGTTCTCGGTATACAATAAAACTATTTATACCGGAGTAAGGTTAGAACGCCCTCTAACGGGGAATAAGTGAAATAAATGGCGACTCGATTCTAGTTTTCTGTTGACCTAGATATCAAAATATCAACAGGCACCGCTGGGAAATATTCCAAAAATGCGGTTCAGAGAAACTATATGAAACGAGTCTTTGTACTCTTATACAGATTATGGCATTAGTAAAAATACAAAAATAGACGGTTTAGTTTTGATTTAAATCTGTCTCCTGCCATCCCCCGATAGCGCTATTTCTAGGTCTACCTTTTGTCAAGGAGGCTATGCAAGAAGACAAATTTAAATCAAAACTTCCGTAGTTCTCGGTATACAATAAAACTATTTATACCGGAGTAAGGTTAGAACGCCCTCTAACGGGGAATAAGTGAAATAAATGGCGACTCGATTCTAGTTTTCTGTTGACCTAGATATCAAAATATCAACAGGCACCGCTGGGAAATATTCCAAAAATGCGGTTCAGAGAAACTATATGAAACGAGTCTTTGTACTCTTATACAGAGTATGGCATTAGTAAAAATACAAAAATAGACGGTTTAGTTTTGATTTAAATCTGTCTCCTGCCATCCCCCGATAGCGCTATTTCTAGGTCTACCTTTTGTCAAGGAGGCTATGCAAGAAGACAAATTTAAATCAAAACTTCCGTAGTTCTCGGTATACAATAAAACTATTTATACCGGAGTAAGGTTAGAACGCCCTCTAACGGGGAATAAGTGAAATAAATGGCGACTCGATTCTAGTTTTCTGTTGACCTAGATATCAAAATATCAACAGGCACCGCTGGGAAATATTCCAAAAATGCGGTTCAGAGAAACTATATGAAACGAGTCTTTGTACTCTTATACAGATTATGGCATTAGTAAAAATACAAAAATAGACGGTTTAGTTTTGATTTAAATCTGTCTCCTGCCATCCCCCGATAGCGCTATTTCTAGGTCTACCTTTTGTCAAGGAGGCTATGCAAGAAGACAAATTTAAATCAAAACTTCCGTAGTTCTCGGTATACAATAAAACTATTTATACCGGAGTAAGGTTAGAACGCCCTCTAACGGGGAATAAGTGAAATAAATGGCGACTCGATTCTAGTTTTCTGTTGACCTAGATATCAAAATATCAACAGGCACCGCTGGGAAATATTCCAAAAATGCGGTTCAGAGAAACTATATGAAACGAGTCTTTGTACTCTTATACAGAGTATGGCATTAGTAAAAATACAAAAATAGACGGTTTAGTTTTGATTTAAATCTGTCTCCTGCCATCCCCCGATAGCGCTATTTCTAGGTCTACCTTTTGTCAAGGAGGCTATGCAAGAAGACAAATTTAAATCAAAACTTCCGTAGTTCTCGGTATACAATAAAACTATTTATACCGGAGTAAGGTTAGAACGCACTCTAACGGGGAATAAGTGAAATAAATGGCGACTCGATTCTAGTTTTCTGTTGACCTAGATATCAAAATATCAACAGGCACCGCTGGGAAATATTCCAAAAATGCGGTTCAGAGAAACTATATGAAACGAGTCTTTGTACTCTTATACAGAGTATGGCATTAGTAAAAATACAAAAATAGACGGTTTAGTTTTGATTTAAATCTGTCTCCTGTCATCCCCCGATAGCGCTATTTCTAGGTCTACCTTTTGTCAAGGAGGCTATGCAAGAAGACAAATTTAAATCAAAACTTCCGTAGTTCTCGGTATACAATAAAACTATTTATACCGGAGTAAGGTTAGAACGCCCTCTAACGGGGAATAAGTGAAATAAATGGCGACTCGATTCTAGTTTTCTGTTGACCTAGATATCAAAATATCAACAGGCACCGCTGGGAAATATTCCAAAAATGCGGTTCAGAGAAACTATATGAAACGAGTCTTTGTACTCTTATACAGAGTATGGCATTAGTAAAAATACAAAAATAGACGGTTTAGTTTTGATTTAAATCTGTCTCCTGCCATCCCCCGATAGCGCTATTTCTAGGTCTACCTTTTGTCAAGGAGGCTATGCAAGAAGACAAATTTAAATCAAAACTTCCGTAGTTCTCGGTATACAATAAAACTATTTATACCGGAGTAAGGTTAGAACGCCCTCTAACGGGGAATAAGTGAAATAAATGGCGACTCGATTCTAGTTTTCTGTTGACCTAGATATCAAAATATCAACAGAAAACTAGAATCGAGTCGCCATTTATTTCACTTATTCCCCGTTAGAGGGCGTTCTAACCTTACTCCGGTATAAATAGTTTTATTGTATACCGAGAACTACGGAAGTTTTGATTTAAATTTGTCTTCTTGCATAGCCTCCTTGACAAAAGGTAGACCTAGAAATAGCGCTATCGGGGGATGGCAGGAGACAGATTTAAATCAAAACTAAACCGTCTATTTTTGTATTTTTACTAATGCCATACTCTGTATAAGAGTACAAAGACTCGTTTCATATAGTTTCTCTGAACCGCATTTTTGGAATATTTCCCAGCGGTGCCTGTTGATATTTTGATATCTAGGTCAACAGAAAACTAGAATCGAGTCGCCATTTATTTCACTTATTCCCCGTTAGAGGGCGTTCTAACCTTACTCCGGTATAAATAGTTTTATTGTATACCGAGAACTACGGAAGTTTTGATTTAAATTTGTCTTCTTGCATAGCCTCCTTGACAAAAGGTAGACCTAGAAATAGCGCTATCGGGGGATGGCAGGAGACAGATTTAAATCAAAACTAAACCGTCTATTTTTGTATTTTTACTAATGCCATACTCTGTATAAGAGTACAAAGACTCGTTTCATATAGTTTCTCTGAACCGCATTTTTGGAATATTTCCCAGCGGTGCCTGTTGATATTTTGATATCTAGGTCAACAGAAAACTAGAATCGAGTCGCCATTTATTTCACTTATTCCCCGTTAGAGGGCGTTCTAACCTTACTCCGGTATAAATAGTTTTATTGTATACCGAGAACTACGGAAGTTTTGATTTAAATTTGTCTTCTTGCATAGCCTCCTTGACAAAAGGTAGACCTAGAAATAGCGCTATCGGGGGATGGCAGGAGACAGATTTAAATCAAAAATAAACCGTCTATTTTTGTATTTTTACTAATGCCATACTCTGTATAAGAGTACAAAGACTCGTTTCATATAGTTTCTCTGAACCGCATTTTTGGAATATTTCCCAGCGGTGCCTGTTGATATTTTGATATCTAGGTCAACAGAAAACTAGAATCGAGTCGCCATTTATTTCACTTATTCCCCGTTAGAGGGCGTTCTAACCTTACTCCGGTATAAATAGTTTTATTGTATACCGAGAACTACGGAAGTTTTGATTTAAATTTGTCTTCTTGCATAGCCTCCTTGACAAAAGGTAGACCTAGAAATAGCGCTATCGGGGGATGGCAGGAGACAGATTTAAATCAAAACTAAACCGTCTATTTTTGTATTTTTATTAATGCCATACTCTGTATAAGAGTACAAAGACTCGTTTCATATAGTTTCTCTGAACCGCATTTTTGGAATATTTCCCAGCGGTGCCTGTTGATATTTTGATATCTAGGTCAACAGAAAACTAGAATCGAGTCGCCATTTATTTCACTTATTCCCCGTTAGAGGGCGTTCTAACCTTACTCCGGTATAAATAGTTTTATTGTATACCGAGAACTACGGAAGTTTTGATTTAAATTTGTCTTCTTGCATAGCCTCCTTGACAAAAGGTAGACCTAGAAATAGCGCTATCGGGGGATGGCAGGAGACAGATTTAAATCAAAACTAAACCGTCTATTTTTGAATTTTCATAGTTCATATTTAAGATTAGGACAAGACAAACACACACCTTGGGAGACTGAGCCAGGACAGGGTGAATATTGGGCGCCAGTGAAACGACACGATAAACTACCCCACATAACCGAAACAATACTGAATAATAATATTTCAATTATACATGATAGCTATCATTCAATGGAAGAAAATAACACAATATTTTATCTAATCATGTTTATTGTTCAATAAACATGTTATAAAAATGTGACTTATTAAAAGCATTAACAAATATATTCAAATTCTTTAAAAACTATTAATTTTTTAGATTATACTTATGGTTTATCGGTTCGATGGTAACTTCTTGATGTGGAATGGTACTGCTTTATACTTGTAGACCTGGGCAGATGTTATGGCCTCAGGCCCCTGCACTGCCGTGCTAGGCCCAAAGGCTGTAACTAACATTTGATAAAATGGTGGCAAAATCGATTTCAAAATTGAATGCTAAAATTTTGGCCCGTTAGGGATTTATGGACTAGCTAATAGTTTTAATGCATGCATATATGCCCCAGTTTATTAAGGGAACCATTAATTATATTTTAAATCAAAGTTTTATATAAAAAGAGGTAGATACCGCTAAAACGTTTTATCAAAACTTACTATAAAACTAAGCCTATTAGCGGTATGTGGTTTACAGTTGTGATTGATATGAAATAAAAAGCTTTTCTGTGTATTAGAGTTTATTAAATTGAAAGAATTAAAGTACTATTAAATGTTATTATTTTGTTTAGCCACAATATGACAACAACAAATTGACAATATTTAGTTGTCGTTATATCTGTTTTCTTTCAAGAGTCAATAAATACATAATACGTTATAATATATAATATATTATATTGGTTCATTAATATTAATGTTCTATTTGTGATTTAATATAGACAATTTAATAGACAACCGAACAACATACCTTGTGTTCGGTACCTACATACACAACACCTATTTAGTATTACAATGGTATTACCTCATAATTAACATTTTTTATAAAATCTTTTATAGTGCGTCTAATAATTTGGGCAGAACTGTACTTATACTAGGAAAAAACAGAATCCGTTCAGATTGTTATAGATATTTAAACACCTGCTGATGTTAAGCGTTTTAAAGAATTCTTCAAAACTGTGAATGTGATTGTAAACCATACTTTTGACTTTCTCAGCTATTTTTATTTTGTTTCTTAGCGACAAAGGTTTGCTATTTTACGACAGGTTGTAATAGAGCTTTTAAAATTTTTATGATCGCCGAGACCTACCCTAATATTATTATGCATTGTTATATTATTGGGTATTTCACAATATTATATTCGGGTAAATACCATTACTTACAGTAATTAGGGCAAATTTTAACATTTTATTAGTTGTATTGTAGAAACTAGTTATATGTATTAAAATATGATGACATTGTCTTTTAGACCGAAAAATACCTAATTATGGGATATATAAGATTTTTAAAATATGCAAACAAATTTTTGGATCATTATCCAGGTACCTGACGCATTGTTAGAAAATTTTTAAAGGAATAAAGCCAGCATTTTTGTATAAAACCAAGGTAAAGGATTCTCAAAAGATTAAGTAAAGATATCGCAAATCTACAATCTCCTATCTATAATAGCATTGCATAACTAGACTACTAGACATTGTCTAGTTAAACAATGATAATAGCTTGTATTTAAACAAAAAAAAATGCAATCAATGCATGAAAACTTTAAGTATAAAACAAACCTTGCGCCTGTACAGGCTGAACATAATTTTTTTTCACCTCTTGTAATTGCTTTACAATATTTTTTTCTCTTTCTACAATATTGTCTTCAGTGGTTTCACCTCGTGTTTCACAACTCTTACTCGACTCTACTTGATTTTCTAAAAAAACAAAATATTTTAAGTCTCTTTTTCTAAAAATGTTTGTGGACAGCGTGTGGATAGGTTATTAAGTTTTTAAAACCTAAATAAAAAAAGACATATTTTTTAAATATGAAAATATCTTACCGCCTAATTCAAGATATAAATTATCCACTTGGCGCAGATTCATATTGTTTAGGACAACATAATTGGTTAGTCCTTGAAATACTATAAACAAAAATGAAAATACATTTCAATAGATATAACAATCTCGAAAAGTTCTGACCATCCTCAATTATTCCTTTTACTAACATAACTCTTTTAAATAACACAATAATTTAACCTTGTAAAGTTAGGCCGAATTTACTTTGTAATACTAAGGCGATTTGGCGGTTTCTAAATATAGGCGTTGCATTCTTGAAAGTAGATTAGCAGTAAGTGCCATATGCTAAGGTATATGGACGGCAACTGTAGCAGATACCGTCAAAACGCCATAGTATTTAACATTTGCCGCCAAATGGCTTAGTATTTTAACTGAAAAGTGTAGATACCGCTAACAAAATTTCAATTTTATTTAAAATATAATGCTTCTACAACTCCAAAGACTTTATAAATATATACTAAATACCCTATTCTACCTAAAAATACAACAATCTCATTTTCGATAAAAAAGCAGTTCCCGCCTTTGGGCTTAGCACGGCAGTGCAGCTGGAGATGTTAGTCGTTGCATTGTAGATGATATGGTCTTTATTGTTGTCAACCTTACAGTGTCAACCATACAAAAACCCAAGAGAAGATTTGATGAAATAAAAACGGCCTAATTAAAAATCAATGGCTTTTATAATTTCATTTATTTTTCCCTCCCCATTAGTCATTGTCACTCTCATTGACGTGACAGCGCAAAGTATAATGAGATGGACAACCATGTTTCGTCTTAAAAAACAGATACCTCCAGAGTAAGAATATAATGAAGTGGGTACGTTATGTATGATGATTTAGATGTTAGATGAAAAGATATATAGTAGATAGAGGTTAACAAAACAGGGCGCCAAAAGGTTTTTAATTATTAATAAAACATGAAAGAAAAAAAGTGAAATAAATATTTAAAAATAAAATAGCAAAGGTGTGACGTTTGTAACGCTACAGGATCAAGACAGACAGTGCCTTTGATGGGCACTAAACTAAAGGGAAACTTATTTCAACTGTTACCTTTTAGTCAAAATGAATAACCATTTTCAATTTCATTGCAAAACGAAAATACAGCCGCATCATATTCTAGTCCGATCAGAGAGTGCAGCAAGCACCTCTACCGGTTTCGAAACTTATTAGTCTCTTATCAGGAGGCACATATGCTGCTCTCTCTGTTGCCTTTTAGCATTTCTGTTACCTTTTAATATTTTTAGTATAAGTTATAACATTAGTAGAAGAACATCAAGGTTTTAGGTCGGGCAGGGCAAGGAACAAACCGACATATTTATGTTTCGTGGACCTTAAAAAAGCATTTGACTGGGTCAAATAAAAGGACGTTATCCATTTGTTATACTCAAAAGAGGTACCTCTAACTAGGAATCGTTAAAACGATCGAAAACATCTACCAGAACAACACAATAAAAGTAAACATGGAAGATGAACTAACTGACCCAATTGAAGCCGGCAATGGGATAAGACAGTAAGATTTCTTGAGTCCTTTATTGTTCAACCTGATCATGGACGAAAGAATAAAAAAGTAAGAACTAAAAAAGGACACCAAATGGGAAAAAATAACTTAAAATAATCTGCTATGCAGATGACGCAATACTAATCTCTCAACGTGAAGATGATTTACAACGTATGCTGCATCAATTTAACATAACCGCCAGAAAATTTAACATCTTAATTTCCCCCAAAAATACAAAATGCATGGTTATAACAGCAAATCCAATTAGATGTAAATTGGAGCTGGAAGGTCAGATAATAGAACAAGTGATGGATTTTAAATATCTAGGCATCACACTATCTAGCTACGGAAGGCTCAAAACAGAAGTGGAAAATCAAGTGAATAGAGCAAACAGGGCCGCAGGTTGCCTGAATGACACAATATGGAGAAATAAAAATATCGGAAAAGAAATGAAAGGCAGAATTTACAAAATATTCGTCAGACCAATAATGACATACGCGGCAGAAACACGACCTGACACAGAGAGGAAAAAGAGATTGCTCGAAACAGCAGAGATGAAAACCCTTCGAAAAATCGACGGTAAGGCTCTATGGGACAGAGCTAGGAGTATAGATATACGACGGAGATGCAAGGTGGATAACGTTAATAACTGGGTAAGAAACAGAAGAATAGAATGGAATGACCACATAAGCAAAATGACAATAAATAGACTAGTCAGGACAGCGAGAGACGGCTCCCCAATAGGAAGACGATCAGTGGGAAGACCACGGAAACAATGGAACGACAACTTACTAGAGGCACATTGAAAAAAAAGACAGAGTCATGTATATACAAAAAGAAGAAGGTTTCAAAAATACCTTTTACTATTATATTATAAAAACAAACTCTTAACTGGGCCTGAGGATGGGGCACAAATCGTAAGCCTCGAAACAAGTCGCCTCTTTTAACACCTTTTAACAATAAATATTGTGAGTATTGACCTTTGTTCATATATCTATACATTCTTTTTGTTTTTGTTTTGAACTCATTTTTTATAGGGTTTCTGGGAATTTTTGGTTTTTAGACTTTTTTACTAACTTTTTTCTTCAAGAAATTGGCTGCCTCATTGTTGACCTATACGTCTAGCCAACCCTACTAGTCTATTTTGTCTTTGACTAACTTACATGAACCATACATAGATATAGCCAGAAATTTCCGTAAGTGTATTCTCTAATTTTTTGCCGCGATTTTGTCCCGCGACGTTTAGAAAGCAGCAACTACTTTTATCTTCTTCACGAAATCTCTCTATAATATTTGTTATGCGACTTACTTGGCCTATTGTGATATTTAAAATATCAATCCTAACATATAAAGTCTAAGAGTACCGAGATCACACGATCAAACTAGGCAAACAGAATCAAACGGCAGAGATAATTAGAAGAATCTGAATGACTGTGCCAGCAGTAGAAAGATTCATTGTTCTATTGAAAAACAAAAAAGTACCAATAAATCTACCAAAACGGGTATTCACCAGTTGTATTCTACCAGTTATGATGTACCTTCTCACTACCTTCTCACCTTCTACCTTCTCATCTGCAAACGATACCGAAATTCCATAAAATCAGTAAAATCATACCCTGGAGCTGATGTGAGATCAGATCACAACCCAGTTGTAGGAAGGTTTAGAATTAATCTAAAGAAGCCTGTGGTTAAAACTAAAGTAGAGACGATACAAGTATCTCGTTTGAAAGATCCATCAACAAAAGAGCAAGTCACACTAAAAATTAAAAAAGATCTCACCAAAATAGGAATTATTCCTACTGAAGATGCGAACAGGAAATGGCACATGTTAAAAAATGCTCTTATTCGCACACGTGAGACCACACTAACACCTAAACTAATTAAGAATAAAAATGAATGGATGACCGAGGAGATTCTAGATCTCATGTAAGCAAGGCGATCTTATAAAACCAAAGACAAAAACATGTATAATATTATACACACAGAAATAACGAGAAAGATCAAAGAGGTAAAGGAAAGATGGTATAGTGACAGATGTGCAGAGATTGAACAGTTGGTAGAGAAACATGATAACTTAAACCTTCATAAGAAAATTAGAGAAATAACAGGCACTAATATTAAGAAAAAATCAAACATACTGCTAGATAAAAACGGCAAAATAATTATATACGTCATTGAAAGGCTTAAAAGATGGCGGGAATATATTCAAGAGCTATTTAAAGACGAACGGACTGAGATAGTACTAGAGCAGGAAAAGTTCGACAAACTAATGAGTACACAGAAGAGATTAAAGCAAGAATAGGACAGGCAAGAATTGCTTTCAACAAACTGAAAAAAGTACTCTGTAGCAGGGGCATTAAAATTTCTTTAAATATAATACTTCTGAGATGCTATGTGTTCTCCGTATTATTCTATGGGTTGGAGGCTTGGACATTAAAAAAGGATGTTTCGGACAGATTAGAAGCCTTCGAGTTATGGGTCTACGTAAGAATATTAAGAATAAGTTGGGTGGATAGAATCACGAATATCGAGGTGTTGAGAAGAATGGGAAAAGGTAAAGAGGTTTTAAATACAATTAAAGTCAGAAAACTGCAATATCTGGGACATGTTATGAGGGGCGAGCGTTATAACTTGTTACATAATAATACAAGGAAGAATACAGGGTAGAAGGAGTCGCGGAAGAAGACGCATCTCCTGGTTAAACAATTTGAGAGCTTGGTTTAATTGCACTTCTGCTGATCTCTTTAGAGCAGCGGTATCGAAAGTGCGAATTGCCGTGATGGTTGCCAACCTTCTTAGAGGAGATGGCACATGAAGAAGAAGAAGTTATGATGTATGGAATGGAGACCGTGACACTTACATTGTATCCTTAATACATTTTGCGAGGTTTGTTAGTTTTACGATAGCCTTTCTAGGTAAGTGTCAAAGTATTTTTTCTGTTATTATGTTAAATCCCAAAAATACTCATTTTGAGGGATGTGATAAATTTAAAAAAAAATCTATTTAAAACTTTAAAGTAAAACAAAAGATAACAGACATTAAAGATGCTGCCTAATAGCAAAGACTGTGTTATAACAAAAATGTCCGTAAACCTAAACTATTTTATGTTTAATAAGGCTAAGCAGATTGTAAAATGCAAAAAAATAGGCTTGGCCGTCAACCTAGATAAAAATGAAGCCTTAATACAAGCAAGTAAACAAATAATTTTGCAGAAATTAACAATAGACGACGCTAATATTGTATGTAGTACTAAAACAGCTCACATACTGGACGTAGAGATGAGGAAGGCAGCGAAGGGGAGGAAATTGGGAAACGGATGTTGCTGACTAACAAAGCATACTTTGTCGCAGGAATTTAAATCGAAAAAAATCTATAGGGAATTAAAGTTCAAAGTAGATAAACGGCAAAGTAGATAAAATGCCAACAGCAACATAGGGCGTAGAAACATGGATCATGAAAATACAATACCTTTGAAATTATCAATACTTTTGAAAAAAAGATATTGGGATGGATATTGCAAGCTATCTGCTAATAAAATAGTATTCGGAAAATAAGGTTCAACCACGAGTTATATCACTATGACAAACAACCCTCTATGGCAAATTATGCAATAATACAAAAATTGCTCTGGGTAGGTCATCTTATAAAAATGGGTATCTATGGTGGGACGTCTGCCAGAAGGAAGATCAAAAAAGAGGTAAAAAGACGAAATGAGAAAGAATATTAAGGAGATATTAAAAGTGGATAACAGGAGGAGAGCAGCCAAGGACAGAGATACTTGGAGAAGGAAGCATGGGGAAAGAAAAAGGCCCGGCTTGGGCTGTAGCGCCAAAAGAAAGAAAGTAATAGAATGGTTTATTGTTGAAAAGGGGTCAGCGCCATTTTCTGCTTTTCGAGTTATAGTTAAAAACCCATCTCTCTTTTTATATACGTGTCATTTTTTATTGAAAGGAAGCGAACAGTGATGCACTGGATGGATATAGATTATATTGCAAAACTGCATTTGACACCAAATGACGCAGATGTAGAGAGAGAGAGAAAGGTTTTTACTATAACTTGAAAGGTAGAAAATGGCTTTTACCCCCTTTCAACAATAAACGATTCCAGCAATCATATATTCTTTCAGAAATAAGGCAAACGCTGCCACCGTTCCCAAATCTGTAAAATAATGAAGCAATTAACGAATTACCGACTACTAAGTTAGTTTAGTATTTTTGCTACAAAAGCGAAACATGGCAATAATGAAAAGTCACATTCTAATGTTTTGACAGTTCTCTTCCGTCAAAAATTTTGACCTACGTAATATCGCTTTTGTAGTAAAAATACTATAGAGTCATTTATTAAATAATTGCTGTACATTGTACATGTACATTCTACTGTACCCATCAAAATAAGTGGAAATTTTAATATTTCTCGGAAAAAAACCCCACTGATAGTTTTAGAACAATAAAATGTTAAAAAATAATAATAAAAGGGTTCAAAAATATAATGAAATTTATGAAAAATATTTTGTAACCCAAAAGGTAAATCCAATTTTGATAAACTTTTTTTAAATATCGAAACTTAGCAATCTCCTGTACATTAAGTTAAAATAAAAAAATTACAAAGCTAATGTATTTATTTTATTTATTTACATAAAATACCTCCACAAAAAAATAATTTATTAAACTACAAAAACAAGAAAGGGCAAAGTTGCTTACGTTCACAAATCGGGATGAATCTGTTTACGAAATAATTTAAAAAAGTTATATAAAAATAATAATTAACGTGAAATTCATCCAACCTCTTTTAGACCTTCCCAAGCTTTAGCCCATATATGCTTTGCATATTAAATACCGGAGTCATTTCCCAAAAAAAATAGAAAGCTTTAAATCACAAATTTTAAAATTAATAAAAAATGATGCCGCATTAATTTATTGATTCAAATAACTCACTACTTCAACTAGATTCTTGAAATCCCACAAATTTCAGGGTATTTGAGAAAGTATGAAAATTTAAGAACATAAAATTTCGGTACATCGCTATTTTATCTGTACATAATAGTTGGATAGTTAAGGACATATGCGCAAAATGTTGCTCCAATGTTTTTCAATAATTGTTTTTCTGCAACCGTGTTAAAAATGCAATTTTTAGCACTCCATAGGAGCGTAAAAACGATACTTTAAGGCACTAGTGCTTTAAAAATTTTAAGGCACTGCAGTTAAAAGTGAATTGTCAAATTGTGAAACGTCAAAATATTTATATTTCATTTATTAACATTATTATTAATAGTACAACTAGCGCAATTTGAAAAAGGTGGTTTAAAAGGTTTTTTAAAATTTAATTTAATCTGTATTACTGCATGTTTAACACGTTTGTAGAAAAAAACTATTAAAATTTGTTAGAGTATACAACAATAAAAGTAAGATGTTATTCTATAGTTGTTATGATTTACGTATTTGCAGTATACGCAGTTTTCATGTAATAGACCAGGGCGCATCTGTAAAAATATTAGTACATTTGGACGTTGAGAGGTGACTCAAATTTTGTTGCAGAAATTGCTTGAAAATAAATCAAATAATAATATTTGAGTTATCCTCCCTCTCAAAAAGGTCCGGAGCATTGTTTAAATAATCAAAATGTCAAAAAATTAAGGAAAAATTCGATTTTTTTCTTCGTTTTCTCATTATCACTTTAAAAGTATTCATTTCCGAGAAAATTTGTACTGACATAAAAGTTGCGTAATAAAATTTCCCACAATATATAATTGGTTATAAATTTAAAAAATAGTCACCCTTGTTGCAAAATAGCAATAATTGCGAAAAAAACATACAAAAACAAGTATTCGCATTTTACGTTTTTCAACCATTTATGCTACACTTAGAACCTTCATATTTCACCCAGAAAAACTTTATGATACAGTAAAACAATACTGCAAATTTCATTAAGATTGGTTCAATAAATTTTGCAAAATTAATTTTGCAATCCAGCTTTTGCAAAAAAAATTAATTTTTTCAAAATGTTACGTGACTGAAAATAAAGCTGATAGCAAGTTGAAATTTTTTTGCGTATAGAAGTGTACTGTACCTTTTATTTGCAATTTTGCAAAATTAATATCGATTAACACCACGGCGGCGTCAAGATTTTTTTCAAATAAACATTAATTATTGGTGCTACGCGCAGGACAGCGAATAGTTTGCTCTGATTGGGCACTTCAATGACCTTTGATAATGATTGATATATTTTAATTTTTATTACATTTCGATATAAATAAATAAATTTGTTTATTGCAAAATAAAAACACATACTCTATCCTTTGAAATAAGACTTTTATTAGCAAAAACTTTCTTTGTTCATATATTTTACCTTAGAGAATAAAAGTTTATTATTTTTAAACATATGCAATTGTTTAAACAATATTTCACAAACAATAATAAAACTATTTTGATTTTTGTGGAATTAAAATACAACAAAATATAGAGTAAGAAAATAATATATTAGATAAAAGTTGAAAGAAATTTTGGTGGAAATCAACTTGTGTGAATCGAACACCGCTGTCCTGCGCGTAGCACCAAAATAGTATATTAAGTATGGAGAACGGTAAGGGTTTTATACCGGTCGAAGACAATTGTTTGGAGGAGGAGCGGAGCGACGACTCCAATTATTGTCTGAGATCGGTTACCCTTAACGTTCGACATGCTTATAACGTTTTTTGCACGATTGATACCATTATAAATTACAAAATTAAACATTTTCGTCATATTGACTAGTTTAATTCATTTTATCAAGATAGATACTTTGGTTGTTAGGTAGTAACTAGGGTGCATAACAACAATGGAGAATTGAGTTTTTATATAGTTGTCAATAATTTTAAGTACAATTTTGATTATTATAAATTAAAATATGACCGAAAGTGAATTTGAAGAAATTGAACGGGCTTGGGAAGAAGGGTGCTCCGCAATTATTCCCGAAAAATCCAAAATCCGTTATCAAAATACCTACCAAAGTTTTAAAAAATGGTGCGGAGGCAAGAATTTAAGAATCGAAGAAAAGACTCTATTGGCATATTTCGTTCAAAGACATATGCAGTTGAAAGCTCCTGGAAGCCTCTGGGCAGAATATTCAATGATTAACTCCACCGTTTTTCTTTATGATGACATTTATATTTCCAAGTTTTCAACTTTGATCGCGTATTTGAAGAGAAAAAATGTTGGATACTACTAATGTATGCGATTCTGCAGAAGTTTCTGTTAGAATGAAACCACAGCCCAAACAAGTGGGATTTCATTAAATAATTTAACAAATTGTACCATAAGTTTCAATATTAATAAATAATTCGTTAGTTTTCTTTATTCTTTCAAAAAATTAATTAAAATTAAGAGATTTTTTAACTCGACGGTAAGTGAATTACTTACCGTCGAGTTGGAGTAGTTACCGTCGAGTTAAATTACTTACCGTCGAGTTGCTAGTAAACGTCACCTACTGACGTAAAATCTGTCACGGTAAACAGTCAAAAATGATTAATCATGCAAAAATTAATGTTTATTTAAAAAATTTCCTGACGCCGTGGTAATTAATCGATTTTAATTTTGCAAATTGCAAATGAAAGGTACAGTCCACTTCTATAAGCAAAAAAATTTTCAACTTGCATCTGCTTTATTTTCAGTCCTGTAACATTTTGAAAAAATGAATTTTTTTTGCGAAAGCTGGATTGCAAGATTTATTTTGCAAAATCTATTAAACCGATCTTAATGAAATTTAAGGTATTGTTTTACTGTATCATAAAGTTTTTCTGGGTGAAATATGAAGGTCCTAAGTGTAGCATAAATGGTTGAAAGACGTAAAATTCGAATACTTATTTTTGCATGGTTTTTTCGCAATCATTGCTATTTTGCAATTAGGGTGACTATTTTTTAAATTTTTATCCAATTATATATTGTAGGAAATTTATTTACGCAACTTTTATGTTAGTACAACTTTTCTCGGAAATGAATACTTTTAAAGTTATAATCAAAAAACAAAGAAAAAAATCGAATTTTTCCTTTATTTTTTGACATTTTGATTATTTAAACAATGTTCCGGACCTTTTTGAAAGGGAGGATAACTCAAATTTTATTATTTGATTTATTTTCAAGCAATTTCTGCAAAAAAAAAATTGAGTCACCTCTCAACGTCCATCTCAAAACAGATGCGCCCTGGACTATAATGTCAAGAAAAATATAAAAATGGAATGTCAGTCAAGTTCAAGCAAAAGTTTTTGTATAGTATTTTTACTACAAAAACGTTATTACGTAGGTCAAAATTTTTGACGTAAGAGAACTGTCAAAACATTAGAATGTGACTTTTCATTATTGGCATGTTTATAATAAACATGGCGATAATGAAAAGTCACATTCTAATGTTTTGACAGTTCTCTTACGTCAAAAATTTTGACCTACGTAATAACGTTTTTGTAGTAAAAATACTATAGATATTGCCCTGTAATTAAGAATGAATAAATTATAATTGTTGATATATAAGACGTTTGTAGAAAAAATATTGTAAGATATACGTGTTAAAAAGTACATTTTTAAGGCACTCATGTGAATTCTCATGCGTGCCTTAAACGTGTACTTTTAACACTTATATCATAAATAACTATTAAAACTAATACTAAATTATTTTTAAAAAATTTTAACGCAGAATGAAAGATTGCATTATTAGCGAAGGCCGAAAGTCCCTGAAAACTTCTATAGTGTTAAATGTAATAAGTCACAGGAGTGAAAAAAAAGAGAAAATTTAATGTAATTTTTAATTTCAAATCTCTCATTCAAAAAAAAATCTTTTTGGTTATTTTAAGGGACTTTGGCTTCTCGGTACTAATGTTATCTTTCATTCTGCGCTTAACGTTTTCAGAAATAATTTTCTCGGGATTCGAAAAAAATGAATGAAATTAAAAAACATTGGAGCGACATTTTGCGCTTATGCCCCTAAAATTTTATCATTAAAAAGAAAGGTACAGTGTCATTGTATAAGACAGTTTTAAGTAGGATCATATGGTTCTGAAAGCTGGTAACAAGTCCTTTCTAATGCTATCTAAGCGATTAAAAAAATTTTCTAGATCGTTTATAATAGAACAGGTGGTTGAACTAAACTGAGATTCTGCCTATTAGCTCTATTTTCAAGTTCGGAGTCAAAATACACATACAATTTATTGTTACATCTTTATGGGTGCCGCATCCTACAAGTTACCATTATGATTGGATTAGTACTTAATTAAAAAGTACCGTGAGTTACTTGGATCTGCATAGGTATACCGTTGGCTATGCATAAAAAAGCTATTATTAAGTGATTAGAATCTCCTATGTCTTTTTTTTTTCATCATGAAGGTTGTATTACATGTTACTACGTTTCTGGGTTAAGTGTGTTTATACAAAACTGCTGATTATGCAAGGTTGATATAAGTGTACCTAAAATTAAATGTTGTTAAACAAGACATGCATTGTATACGATACGTGTGGTCTAATTTTTCTATTGAAAACAAATATTTATTGTGATATGTCTAATATACAGGGTGTCCAGAAACTCTCCCGACAAAGTCGGGAGAGTATAAGAGAGTCGGGAAGTAGTAATACAGGAGATTCTTCAGATAATTTTAAGACAAATTAACCCAATTTATCTATTTCGAAAATGTTTTGTAAGGGAGTTAGAGCTCTTTAAATATGGCGTCTTGGAATTAGTTTTTCTTAAATATCTCCAGAACGCTTCTATTTAGAAAAACGAAAATAGGTACGCTTATTTATTTTCTAGATATAAATTGATTACATTAATTACAAATTTGTAGTACCGGTCATAGGCGCCCGTTTTGGATAGGGAAGTGGTTATTTTATCGCATACCTTTTTTGTCTTTAGCTTCTAAGCATTTTTGACACTGGATTATTAAATTGTGAGGTATTCTAGTACAAAAAGATGCTCTTGCTTTAAGTCGGTAGAAGTCGGCTCTTGCTTAGTCACCGCTTTCCAGAAAAATCGATTTGAAAATTTTTCGTTTGTTACATTTGAAAAAAAATTTAAAAAAAAATATTTAGAAAAACGAAAACTGGCATGTTTATTTTTCTGTCAGAAATAAATCGATTTCCTTAGTTGAGAAATTCTACTACCGGTCATAGGCGTCCGTTTTGGGTAGGTCAACGGTTATTTTATCGCATAGCTTTTTTGTCTTTAATTTTTAAGCATTTTTGATACTTCATGATTAAAATATTAAGTATTCTATTGCCAAAAGTTACTCTTGCCTTAAGTCGGTAAAATACACCGTCTTTTTTTGAAAAATGTTTTCAAATTTTTTTCAAATTCAATAAACGAAAAATTTTCAAATCGATTTTTCTAGAAAACGGTGCATCCTACCCACTTAAAATAAGAGTACCTTTTAGTGCTAGAATACCTCACAATTTAATAATCCTGTATCAAACATGCTTACAACTTAAATACGTAAAAGTTATGCGATAAAATACCGGTTGCCCTTCCCAAAACGGGCGTCTATGACCGGTACTATAAATTCGTAATTGATGGAATCGATTTATTTTTGGAAGATAAATAAGCGTACCAGTTTTCGTTTTTCTAGATGGAAGCGTTCTGTGGATATTTAAGAAAAACTAATTTCAAGACGCCATTTTCAAAGAGTTCTAGCTTCCTAGGAAGCATTTTCGGACTAGGACTAGGTGAATTGGGTTAAAATAATCTTAAAATTATCTGAAAATAAATCTTAAAATTATGGGAAGATTCTCCGGTCTTCGTTTGTCGGGAGCATTTCTGGACACCCTGTATAATTTAATATAGTATTTTTGGTAATTCCAATATTTTTGTATTTATAAACATTTTTATGCTCTTACTTTCGTTTATTTCACACTACATGTACCATTTGCTTGAACAAAATTTGAAACATTTTGCTTATAGTATTTTTACTACAAAAACGTTATTACGTAGGTCAAAATTTTTGACGTAAGAGAACTGTCAAAACATTAGAATGTGACTTTTCATTATCGCCATGTTTATTATAAACATGCCAATAATGAAAAGTCACATTCTAATGTTTTGACAGTTCTCTTACGTCAAAAATTTTGACCTACGTAATAACGTTTTTGTAGTAAAAATACTATATAGAAATATTCGTAACAAATTGTCAGGTTATTAACTAAATCCAAAGAAATATGCAGATATGCAACTATAACTTTAAAATATGATTACTTTGCATTTAAGTACAATCAGTGACAACAGTATAAATAACATATTTCAAGCTAGTAAAAATTTTAAAATGACGTTATAACTTCTCCTTGTTACGGTGCCTATCCATTCCGGATATTAGCGATCAGCATGGCTATCCTAATTTTGCTTGCTGCTACTCTGAATAGCTCGGCTGTCGATGTATTAAACCCCTTTCTCAGGCTTTGAAGCCAAGACATTCTTCTTCTCTCTGGTCCTCTCATTCCAAATACCTTATCCATATTTGTGATCATTTCTCGTAACATGGCCAAGATATTCTAGTTTGCGCTCTTTAATGGTGTTAATATTTTCGCATTCGTTGCCAATTCTACGTAGGACTTCAACATTAGTCACACGATCCTAACCTAACCCGCGAAATTCTTAAACTGCATCTGTAACACCACATCTCAAATGCTTCGAGTTTTTTTAAGAAGCTTCGGAAAGGGTCCAGCCCTTTACTCCATAAAATTACGTAGAAATTACGTAGCACCTTATGATAGAGATTTTAATCTCAATAGTAAATCGTGACTTCTTAAAAGAGACTTCATCGTTATAAACGCTGCTGATCTCGCTTTTCCGTTATAACGTTATAATTGAGAAATTTATTTATTCTTAAATTTTTTTAAGAGTTATGAGAATTTATGATTTTTTCGTCATCATCAATTTTATTAAAGCACAATACGAGGGAGGCTGTAAATAATTAAATATTCAAGTGCAAGATAATCTTTTGTAACTAACCGAAAACAACTTTATAATTTTCTGTATAATTTAAAAGTTCTCTACGAAATATTAAGTTAGACTATCTTTCTAAAAAATATATTGCAGCATGCCAATTTTTTTTGTAATGCAAACAACTTTTTCAAAATAAACTATTTATTTTGCTCATTCAATACCTGAATTATTTTCACGTTCAATCAAACTTCTAATATACTGATAACTATGTATAATAATGGAAATAGCGTAAAACTTATTATTTTTGAGCTGTATTGCTGGGATGAGTTTATTTAAAAATAGTTCATTTGATTAAATATGATAGGCCTTGGGCCCGCATATACAATTATTATTTATGACCACACCGTTGAAACTTTTTGTACTTGTTATTTGGGTGGAGTCGGACAAATTTTGAGCTTGGCGCATTATGGTAGTGGGGCGTTTGTCTGTCAAGCGGTGACGAAGTTGTCAATTTTATGCAAGAAAAAAATTTATTACCACATTGGTCATTCTATTTTAATCAATGGATTTTATCATATAAACAACGAAAACAATTTTGTCGGACAAAAATATTGGGGCATATGACGCGTCGGACACGCTAAATATGTCAAATTTATGAAAATAATAAATTTATTACCACATCGATAATTTTAACCGTATCTATCATAAAACCTTTTTACAATAATGTGGTAACCTTGTCGGACAATTTTCACGGGGCATATGCGCAGTCGGACGCGCCGAATATGTCAATTTCCTGAAAATTTTTTATTTATTACCACAGATGTCATTTTTATTTTGTACTGTTCTTTTACATGTGTAACGCATATTGGATCACTTGTCGGACAAAAATAATGGGGCGTTTTGGTACAATTAAAAGAAAAAGTAATTTTTATGCATACAGGGTGTTTGGTAAAGAATGGGCCATAGCTTAACCTCAGGTTCCTGAGGTTAAAATAGGCCGATTTAAGCTAACTTACCTTAGTACAAAGTTTATAATAGCCGAGATACAGGGTGTCAAAATCAAACTTTTTTTTTATTTATTATTGAATATTTCCTGATAGGTATGAGATAACAACATGAAATTTTATATCTGGGGGTTTCTTGAGTCGAGAAATCTAAATTCCTTACCAAAAATTATGCATTGCCCAGAGGGCGCCACATATGCCTTTCAGCACTCATTTATTACGTTCAATTTTTTTTATCCCTCACTCTGTATAATTTTGACATTAAAATTTTTATTTTCCTATTAGTTTTACTTAAAAAAGGTATACTTCTTTCATCTTCCTAAACTCAACCGTTTTCGAGAAAAACGCATTTTAAATATGCGATACACCATCATTTTTAGCATAATATCATTGTAGTTACACCCAAAAAATAACTTAAAATTTATGAAAATAATAAATTTATTACCACATGGATAATTTTAACGGTATCTACCATAAAACCTTTTTACAATAATGTGGTAACCTTGTCGGACAATTTTCACGGGGCATATGCGCAGTCGGACGCGCCGAAGATGTCAATTTCCTGAAAATTTTTTATTTATTACCACAGATGTTATTTTTATTTTGTACTGTTTTTTTACATGTGTAATGCATATTGGACCCACTTGTCAGACAAAAATAATGGGGCGTTTTGGTACAATTTAAAAAAAATTAATTTTTATACATTTTTGACCTCATATTAAATTACGTATTTTTCGGCTCATATTACCCGTATGCGCGCCAATGGTGAATATTATATTCTTAACTGTAGTTAAAAAATGTGCAATAACTACCTCTTAAAACCCACCAAATTTCATTTGCATATCTCAACTGGTTTTAAAGCAATAAATAAATCGTCAGTTTGTCAGAAAAACTTCAACGCCCCCTATCTCGGAAACGATGCATTTGTGGACATACGTTTTTCTCGTAAAGCACTTTATTTTGTCATGCACAATTACTCCTTATTGCCATACTTATTTAAAAACACACTTTGTCTATGAAAAACATGGCTAGTTTTTAAAGTCCTTAACTTTTTTATTATCCAACATAAACGAATGAATGAAAAAACTGAATGTTGAGAAGGAATGAGGCTATAGTTAGGTTTTAATTTTAGTATTTTATAGATGCTAGAATATTCCACGGGGTGATGCGAACTTTGAGAAAAAACACAGTTTGATTCATACACTAGCTTTGCAATAAAAATTATGTGTGTACCGACAATATTACTACAGGGATATTGCTAAAGAATAAGGCGCTAATGTTACGAAAAAATCACTTAAATCGGACAAGAGGTTTATAAAATACAAACCATCAAAAATAACCCATTTTTAAGGTGGTTAATTAATTTTGGTCCAGAGTGTACATATACAGGGTGTTTGGTAAAGAATGGGTCATAGCTTAACCTTAGATTCCTGAGGTTAAAATAGGTCGATATAAGCTAACTTACCTTAGTACGAAAGTTGATAATAACCGAAATACAAGGTGATAAAGTTAAACTTTTATTTTATTTATTCTTGAATATTTCCTAACAGGCATGGGATAATAACACGAAATTCGGTAAGCAGGGGTTTTTCGGGACAATAAATCTAAATTTGCCACCAAAAATGATATATTATCCAGAGGGCGCCACATACGCCTTTCAGCGCTCATTTAATAGGATCAATTGTTTTATTTCTCACTCTACATACCTTTTGTATCAACACTTTTATTCTCTTAACATCTATACTTAAAAAAGGTTACTATATTCATCTCGTTAAACTCAACCGTTTTCGAGATAAACGCATTTTAAGTCTGCGAGGCAATATAATTTTTTGCAAAATTGTGATCTGATATTTGCTTACATACTCCTTGAACAACGACAAACATCGTTCTGTAGTTTTTTTTTTCCAATTAAAAAAAATTTCCGACACAAGTATCAGGTTATAAGTAGTTATATTCTAAATCAAAAAATCTAAGTGTCCGACAAAAATATTGGGTCAAATCCAAAGTCGGACAAAAAATTTAATTTTTATTAATAAACTGTCTTTTAAACAATACTGGGTTCGTGCAACCCTTACCTTTAAAACCATTTTTCCGACAACATTAGTAGGTTATAAGTAATTATATTCTTAATCAAAAAATCAAAGTGTCGGACAAAAATATTGGGGCAACTCGACAGTCGGACAAAAAATTTAATTTTTATTAGTAAAGTATACTTTCAAATTATGCTGGGTTCGTGCATCCCTTATCTTTACAACCATTTTTCCGACAAATGTAGTAGGTTACAAGTAATTATATTCTTAAACAAAAAATGTAATTGTCTGACAAAAATGTTGGGGCAAACGAACAGAAAACTTAATTCTTTTAGGCTATCGACGAGGAGGTATTATCAAAAAAAAAAAATTTAAAACAGTGTTTCTCGGTTACTTTTGAATCGATTTAGCTGAAAATTGGTACACACGCTAAGTAAAGCATTTAAAAAGGTATGACGTAGATCGGAACCCAAAATTTTCTTAAAAAATTTTCCGACAAGAAGGAAAATTTTAGAAAAATTGTGATCTGATAATTTTTGTACATACTCCTTGAACAACGACAAACATCGTTCTGTATTTTTTTCTCGAATTAAAAAAAAAAATTTCAGCACATGTATCAGGTTATAAGTAGTTATATTCCAAATCAAAAAATGTAAGTGCCCGACCTAAATAGTGGGGCACATCCAAAGTCGGACAAAAAATTTAATTTTTATTAATATACTTTTAAACTATTCTGGGTTCGTGCATCCCTTATCTTTACAACCATTTTTCCGACAAAAGTAGTAGGATACAAGTAATTATACTCTTAAACAAAAAATTTAATTTTCTGACAAAAATGTTGGGGCAAACGAACAGGAAACTTAATTCTTTTAGGCTATGGACGAGGAGGTATTATCCAAAAACATTTTAAAACAGTTTTTCTCGGTCATTTTTGAATCGATTTAGCTGAAAATTGGTACACACACTAAGTAAAACATTTAAAAGGGTATGACGTAGAGTTGTACCCAAAATTTTCCCAACAAAATTTCGGACAAGAGGGAAAATTTTAGAAAAATTGTGATCTGATATTTGCGTACATACTCCTTGAACAACGACAAATATCGTTCTGTAGTTTTTTTTCTCGAAATAAAAAAAAAATTTCCGACACAAGTATCAGGTTATAAGTAGTTATATTCCAAATCAAAAAATCTAAGTGTCCGACAAAAATATTGGGGCAAATCCAAAGTCGGACAAAAAATTTAATTTTTATTGATAAACCATACTTTTAAATTATGCTCGGTTCGTGTATCCCTTATCTTTACAACCATTTTTCCGACAAAGGTAGTAAGTTACAAGTAATTATATTCTTAAACAAAAAATGTAATTGTTTGACAAAAATCTTGGGGCAAACGAACAGAAAACTTAATTCTTTTAGGCTATCGACGAGAAAGTAATATCAAAAAATTTTAAAAGAGTTTTCTCGGTTATTTTTGAATCGATTTAGCTCAAAATTGGTACACACATTAAGTAAAACATTTAAAAGGGTATGACGTAGAGCTGTACCCAAAATTTTCTTAAAAAATTTTCCGACAAGAGGGAAAATTTTAGAAAAATTTTGATCTGATATTTGCTTACATACTCCTTGAACAACGACAAACATCGTTCTGTAGTTTTTTTTCTTGAAAAAAAAAAAATTTCCGACACAAGTATCAGGTTATAAGTAGTTACATTCCAAACCAAAAAATCTAAGTGTCCGACAAAAATATTGGGGCAAATCCAAAGTCGGATAAAAAATTTAATGTTTATTAATAAACTATAATAAATATTAATAACTATAATAAATGATTGTGAGTAAGTCTGTGTTTCATTACTACATTTAATAAACTATACTTTTAAATCATGCTGGGTTCGTGCATCGCTTATATTTACAACCATTTTTCCGACAAAGTAGTAAGTTGCAAAGTAGTAAGTTAGTAAGTTTTCTGTTCGTTTGCCCCAAGATTTTTGTCAACCAATTACATTTTTTGTTTAAGAATATAATTACTTGTAACTTACTACCTTTGTCGGAAAAATGGTTGTAAAGATAAGGGATACACGAACCCAGCATAATTTAAAAGTATAGTTTATCAATAAAAATTAAATTTTTTGTCTGACTTTGGATTTGCCCCAATATTTTTGTCGGACACTTAGATTTTTTGATTTGGAATATAACTACTTATAACCTGATACTTGTGTCGGAAATTTTTTTTTATTTCGAGAAATTTTCCCTCTTGTCCGAAATTTTTTTGGGAAAATTTTGGGTACAGCTCTACGGCATACCCTTTTAAATGTTTTACTTAGTGTGTGTACCAATTTTCAGCTAAATCGATTCAAAAATAACCGAGAAAAACTGTTTTAAAATATTTTTGGATAATACCTCCTCGTCCATAGCCTAAAAGAATTAAGTTTCCTGTTCGTTTGCCCCAACATTTTTGTCAGACAATTAAATTTTTTGTTTAAGAGTATAATTACTTGTATCCTACTACTTTTGTCGGAAAAATGGTTGTAAAGATAAGGGATGCACGAACCCAGAATAGTTTAAAAGTATAGTTTATTAATAAAAATTAAATTTTTTGTCCGACTTTGGATGTGCCCCACTATTTATGTCGGGCACTTAGATTTTTTGATTTGGAATATAACTACTTATAACCTGATACATGTGCTGACATTTTTTTTTAATTCGAGAAAAAAATACAGAACGATGTTTGTCGTTGTTCAAGGAGTATGTACACAAATTATCAGATCACAATTTTTCTAAAATTTTCCCTCTTGTCGGAAAATTTTTTAAGAAAATTTTGGGTTCCGATCTACGTCATACCCTTTTAAATGCTTTACTTAGCGTGTGTACTAATTTTCAGCTAAATCGATTCAAAAGTAACCGAGAAACACTGTTTTAAATTTTTTTTTTTGATAATACCTCCTCGTCGATAGCCTAAAAAAATAAGTTTTCTGTTCGTTTGCCCCAACATTTTTGTCAGACAATTACATTTTTTGTTTAAGAATATAATTACTTGTAACCTACTACTTTTGTCGGAAAAATGGTTGTAAAGATAAGGGATGCACGAACCCAGCATAATTTGAAAGTATACTTTACTAATAAAAATTAAATTTTTTGTCCGACTGTCGAGTTGCCCCAATATTTTTGTCCGACACTTTGATTTTTTGATTAAGAATATAATTACTTATAACCTACTAATGTTGTCGGAAAAATGGTTTTAAAGGTAAGGGTTGCACGAACCCAGTATTGTTTAAAAGACAGTTTATTAATAAAAATAAAATTTTTTGTCCGACTTTGGATTTGACCCAATATTTTTGTCGGACACTTAGATTTTTTGATTTAGAATATAACTACTTATAACCTGATACTTGTGTCGGAAATTTTTTTTAATTGGAAAAAAAACTACAGAACGATGTTTGTCGTTGTTCAAGGAGTATGTACGCAAATATCAGATCACAATTTTTCTAAAATTTTCCCTCTTGTCCGAAATTTTTTTGGAAAAATTTTGGGTACAGCTCTACGTCATACCCTTTTAAATGTTTTACTTAGTGTGTGTACCAATATTCAGCTAAATCGATTCAAAAATAACCGAGAAAAACTGTTTTAAAATATTTTTGGATAATACCTCCTCGTCCATAGCCTAAAAGAATTAAGTTTCCTGTTCGTTTGCCCCAACATTTTTGTCAGACAATTACATTTTTTGTTTAAGAGTATAATTACTTGTATCCTACTACTTTTGTCGGAAAAATGGTTGTAAAGATAAGGGATGCACGAACCCAGAATAATTTAAAAGTATAGTTTATTAATAAAAATTAAATTTTTTGTCCGACTTTGGATGTGCCCCACTATTTATGTCGGGCACTTAGATTTTTTGATTTGGAATATAACTACTTATAACCTGATACATGTGCTGAAATTTTTTTTTTAATTCGAGAAAATATACAGAACGATGTTTGTCGTTGTTCAAGGAGTATATACACAAATTATCAGATCACAATTTTTCTAAAATTTTCCCCCTTGTCGGAAAATTTTTTAAGAAAATTTTGGGTTCCGATCTACGTAATACCCTTTTAAATGCTTTACTTAGTGTGTGTACCAATTTTCAGCTAAATCGATTCAAAAGTAACCGAGAAACACTGTTTTAAATTTTTTTTTTGATAATACCTCCTCGTCGATAGCCTAAAAGAATTAAGTTTTCTGTTCGTTTGCCCCAACATTTTTGTCAGACAATTACATTTTTTGTTTAAGAATATAATTACTTGTAACCTACTACTTTTGTCGGAAAAATGGTTGTAAAGATAAGGGATGCACGAACCCAGCATAATTTGAAAGTATACTTTACTAATAAAAATTAAATTTTTTGTCCGACTGTCGAGTTGCCCCAATATTTTTGTCCGACACTTTGATTTTTTGATTAAGAATATAATTACTTATAACCTACTAATGTTGTCGGAAAAATGGTTGTAAATAAAAAAATTTCAGGAAATTGACATCTTCGGCGCGTCCGACTGCGCATATGCCCCGTGAAAATTGTCCGACAAGGTTACCACATTATTGTAAAAATGTTTTATGGTAGATACCGTTAAAATTATCCATGTGGTAATAAATTTATTATTTTCAAAAATTTGACATATTTAGCGTGTCCGACGCGTCATATGCCCCAATATTTTTGTCCGACAAAATTGTTTTCGTTGTTTATATGATAAAATCCATTGATTAAAATAGAATGACCAATGTGGTAATAAATTTTTTTCTTGCATAAAATTGACAACTTCGTCACCGCTTGACAGACAAACGCCCCACTACCATAATGCGCCAAGCTCAAAATTTGTCCGACTCCACAAAAATAACAAGTACAAAAAGTTTCAACGGTGTGGTCATAAATAATAATTGTATATGCGGGCCCAAGGCCTATGAACTTTAACATGAGAGTCTTCAACAAACAACTAATATAGACATTCTGATTAAATTTTACTAATACCATAAATATATTCTTCATATCAGATATTTTGTGAAGTTTTAGTGACATTGCAAATCATAATCAGGGCCGATAATTTTAAGGATAAAAACGATTTATCACGATTTCCGACAAAACTACAGGTCCAATGGAAAAAAGTTAAAACCGAGGTTTTTTTTGTTTTTTTATTTTTATCTATGACAAATTTTTCACTAAATTTGTTGACAACTTACCCTTTTATGTCCCAAAAAACTGTTATTTTTATTTTATTTAAAATATTTATGTTTCCCTTTACTTTGATTTATTAATATCGAAAAAGCATCCTAATTTTAAATCAAAACTCCTCACTTCCAAATATCTCACTCCCTCTGTGAGCTTAATTTTTTGTAGGGCTATAGGTCGAAGGTATTAATTTTTTTAACACTACTCTAGAAAAACTAACATGAAATCTACGTTTTTGTTACCTTTGCACCTAATCCAGAACCTTGAAACATTACCATTTTTCATAATAAAACTGTAAAAGTGTAAAAAGTGTAATAAGTGTAAATACAAGTGTAAAAAATATGTTAAAAAATGCTTTAATATACAGGGTGTTCCATTAAAAAACACAATTTTGGTACACCATAATTTAGATGTAACAAAAGAAAACCAAATGTTTGGCGCACCCTGTGTAGATGTATGTAAATATGTATATATAGGGTGAGGCAGATAAACGGCGAATTAGAAATATATCGAGAACTAAAGGTAACTGAAACATGAAATTTGGAATGAGGCTTTTGAAGAGTGATCTATTTAATGAAAATAAATATATTCATCTACACTCACCGGCACAAAAAACCGCCACCCCAACAAATGGGTCATGTTTAATGTCTTGTATTTCCTAAACCTGATGTTTGATTTAAGTAATTTTTTTAATATGATATAGCCTTATTATTTAACAATATCTCTGTAATACTATTGTTGCTAGACAGGTACATTGTCATTGTATACAGGGTGTACGAATCAAACTGTGTTTTTTTCTCAAATTTTGGAACACCCTGTGGAATGTTCTAGCTTTTATAAAATACTGAAATTAAAACCCAACTATAGCCTCAGGTTTTCTTAACATTATGCTTTTTGTTTCATTCACTTATGTTGGATAATAAAAAAGTTAGGCATTTTAACAACTACCCCTGTTTTTCGTCAATACAGGGTGTTTTTAAAAGTACGGTAAACTTTAAGGGGTAATTCTGCATGATAAAATAATGACAGTTTGCTTTATAAGCGTATGCCCGCAAATGCTTTGTTTCCTAGATAGGGGGTGTTGAATTTGTTCTTACAAACTGACGATTTATTTATTGCTCTAAAACGGTTTGTGATATGCAAATGAAATTTAGTAGATTCTAAGAGGTAGTTATTCAGCATTTTTTGGCATACAATTGAGAATTTTATATTCACCATTGACGTGCATACGGGATATATCTAAAATGTTTATACCCGTATGCACGCCAATGGTGAATATAAAATTCACCAAAAAATGCGCAATAACTACCTCTTAAAGTCTACCAAATTTCATTTGCATATTATAAACCGTGTTAGAGCAATAAATAAATCGTCAGTTTGTAAGAAAAATTTCAACACCCCCTATCTCGGAAACGAAGCATTTATGAGCATACATTTATAAAGCAAACTGTCATTATTTTATCATGCAGAATTACCCTCTAAAGTTTGCCGTACTTATTTAAAAACACCCTGTATTGACGAAAAACAGGGGTAGTTGTTAAAGTGCCTAACTTTTTTTATTATCCAACATAAGCGAACGAATCAAAAAACAGAATGTTAAGAAAACCTGAAGCTATAGGTGGGTTTTATCAGTATTTTATAAAAGCTAGAACATTCCACAGGGTGTTCCAAAGTTTGAGAAAAAAACACAGTTTGATTCGTACACCCTGTATACAATGACAAGGTACCTGTCTAGCAACAATATTTCTACAGCGATATTGTTAAAGAATAAGGCTATCACATATTAAAAGGATTACTTAAATCGGACATCAGGTTTAGGAAATACAAGACATTAAATATGACCCATTTTTTGGGGTGGCGCTTTTTTGTGCCGGTGAGTGTATTTGCTACTTCCGGTTATACCGGAAGTTGCTTATAACCTTTTTTTAATGGGGCACCCTGTGTATTTTTAGATTTTTGTAATCTCCTCAATATCTTTTTGCTTAAAACATGAGGTTCTGTAATGTTATACGGGGTAGGTTAAAAAATAATAATATAAGCTTTAATAAAACTTTTTTTAGTTTAACATATATTGCTGTTCAAATGATTTTGAATATAGTGTAATATTGTTAAAAATTGTTAATATAGCTAAATGTTTAATTTTAGTATACAGGGTTGGTCGAAACGGGGAATGAGTAACTACATTTCGAGTAAACACTGCTTTAAAGAAATTTCATGGTCGGGCTCCTATATAGTGATCAAAGAGGTTTAAAGCAGGGAGGCAAAAACAAATTAGCAGATGAACGAATTCAAGCAGGTGTTAGTCATATTAATAAAATACCTAAATACATTTCACACTACCGTCGGGAACAAACAGAGGCGAAATATTTACCACCTGGTATCAATTTACAACAAATGTATGACATGTATAAGCAGGAAGAAACCAATCCCGTAAGCTTAATGTCATACAAGAACATATTCTACACTAAATTTAATTTGAAATTAAAGCAATTAAAAAAAGACACCTGCAATGTTCGCGATACTTTTAAAATGAAAATAGATAATGAAAAGGATGAAGAAAAAAAAGAAGAGTTCAAGCAGGAACATACGAAGCATTTGCAAGTTGCAGAGGAGGCACAGAAAATCAGAAGAGATGATTTCAAGACAGCGACTGAACAAACAGATCAAGAGTGTTTAAGTTTTGACTTGTAAAAAACCCTACCGCTTCCCAGAATACCTACAGGCATCGTATGTTATAAGCGTCAGTTTTGGGTGTATAATGCAGGAATACACAGTGCTAAAGAAAATAGAGGATGCTACGTTTGGGTAGAAGGTTCAGCTGGAAGGGGCGCCCAAGAAATAGGCTCTTGCCTTATAAAACATGTTACAACTAAATTAACTCCAGAAGTCAAACATCTTACGCTTTGGTGTGATTCTTGCGGTGGGAAAAATCGAAATATTAGGTTAATACTTATGCTTAACTCAATTTTGCATGGGACACGCACAAACCTAGAAAGCATTACCGTAAAATATCTCTGTTCTAGTTATAGTTTTTTGCCCAAACACACTGATTTCAGTGATATTGAGTCGGCTCTTAAACGACAGCAAAGATTATATACCCCAAATGACTATATCGAGGTAATGCGTTCTTGTAGAAAGCAGAGACCATTGGTAGTAACCCAAATGACAAAACATTGATAAAAAAATTGCTAATCGCAAAGTGACTGAAGATAAAGAAAAAATTAATTGGTTGAAGATTAGGTCAATCAAAATAGAGAAGTCTGGCCCATTTCGGCTAATGATACAACACGATTTTTCACAACCGTATCAAAAAATTTCTATCAAAAACTCTTCTCGAGGTAGAACTGCTAACGAAGAAATCTTTAGCGATTTAATACCACTGTGGCCTAACGGGAAGCCTATCGCTGAGGCGAAATAACAAAATTTAAAGGAAATGATGCACCTTATTCCTGCTGATGCATTGACTTTTTATCAAAATTTGCAGGGTGCCAATGCAACTGAAGATGTTGAGGGTTACAATGTCAATGTTGAAGATCTAGATTCTGAAGTGGATGAAGTAGATTAATATTAAAATTTATTAAATTAATACGTTAAATATTCATATCCTTAACTTCCTGTAAATAAAAATTGTAAATTTGTAAAAAATCCTGTAAATTAATAATTTTTCTAACTTTACTGTTGTCTTTATTTAATATTGTTGGTATTAATTTCCCACTTTGCAAAATGCAGAAACCTACCAATCCACAAAAATTTGCCATTTCTCTTTTTAATTTACAATTAAAATATTTAAACATGTAGAAAATACCAAAATATTTATCCACAGTTAAAAACAAGTTAAAAAGTAGTAGCAACATATCCTACAGAATTTTTAAATCAATAAAAACTTTAAACTTGATTATCTCAGTTTGCCACTATTGAGGGTTGGTAGCTTTCTGCATAACGCCGTCCAATATTAATGTTTGGTTTGAATCACCAATAACTCACAAAATAAAGCAGTTAGATATAGGGAATGCTTAAAAAATAAGAAAGTACCATTAAATATGATTTCATTATAATACTACAATATAGGGTGTTTCATTTAAGAAAATACTCATCCCGAGTTTCGACCAACCCTGAATACTAAAATTAAACATTGGGCTATATTAATAATTTTTTTCTACAACCGTGTTAAAAATGAAATTTTTAGCACTCCATACGAGCGTTAAAAATGCTACTTTAGGGCACTAGTGCTTTAAAATTTTTATGGCACTGCAATTTGTATTGACCGTATAGACAATTTTGATGGAATGTCAAAAAAATATAAAAATGGAATGTCATTCAAGTTCAAGTAAAAGCTTTTGTAGATATTGTCCTGTAATTACGTTTGTATAAAAAATATTGTATGATATGCGTGTTACAAAGTACATTTTTAAGGCACTCATGTGAATTGCAGAACTCGTGCCTTAAACGTGTACTTTTAACACTTATATCATAAATAACTATTAACAATAGTTGACTATATTAAAAATTATTTGAACATAAATAGAGTTTTTGATGTCAAATTACTACAATTCTACAGAGAGTGAATATTGCCGCGAAATTAATAAAAAATTTAATTATATTTTAAAATATCCCGAATATTATTCCGAAACCTCATATTTTAAAATAGAAGACATCGACGGGAATCCAAAAATATAAAAATATATAGGATGTCCCATTTAAAAAAAACAAAGGTATAAGCAACTTCCGAGCAAAGAGATGAAAATATTTTCATTAAACAGATCACTTTTCAGATCCCCTTTATTCCAATTTTCATAGTTTGGTTGCCTTAGTTCTCCAGATATTTCTAATTGACCGTTTATCTGCTCACCCTATGTAGATAATATTAGATTTTATTATACAGTGCATCCATAAAGTAACGCATAAATTCGTTATTTAGTAAACCGGCGACTTTAAGGAAAAATCCCGAAACAAGTCGATTTTTATTTTTAAATTACGATTTTTTGGCATATATATAATACTAGTGACGTCATCCGTCCGAACATGATAACCTAATTGATTATTTGTTTAAATGAGAATAGGACTCACGTGCTAGCGCATTTGAAATGGTATTCAATTCTGTATTCAGTAATATAAACATTGCCATGGTTTTTTATACTGGTTGGCCAATTTTTTTTAATTAAATTAATTGACAAAAAAGGTGAATGTATGTAATTTATTTAATTCTAAATACATGTTACTGCTGTCATAAAACAAAAAAATTATTTGACAAATAAACATTGATTTTCGCTTAAACGAAGTATTCAAACTGTCAAGAGGCAGGTCGACGGCAGCTTTAACATTGTATTTAAGCGAAGAACAATATTTATTTGTCAAATAAACATTTTTTCTTGTTTTATGACAACAGTCAAACTTATTTTACATGAAATAAATTACATACATTCTTCTTTTTTTCTCAAATATTTTAATTAAATTTGTTTTTGTTTATATTACTGAATAGATAATTCAATACCCTTTCAAATGAGTAATCACATGAACACCATTCTTATTTAAAAAAATCATCGATTACGTCATCACGCCCAGATGGATGACGTTACTAGCATGATATATATGACAAAAAATCATAATTTAAAATAAAAAATTGACCTGTTTCGAGATTTTTCCTTAAAACTGCCGTTTTACGAAATAACGAATTGATGCTTTACTTTATGGATGCACTGTATAAAGTATTTGCTAGACTTTTCAAAAGTTTATCGCTAGTAATTATATGATTCAAATCAAAATCAAATTTTTAATGGGTTTTTATTTATAATAAGACTGCTGCTTAAAGTGTTTTTTCTTGTTTTATGACAACAGTCAAACTTATTTTACATGAAATAAATTACATACATTCTTCTTTTTTTCTCAAATATTTTAATTAAAAATTTTTTTTTGTTAAGGTTTATATTACTGAATAGATAATTCAATACCCTTTCAAATGGGTAATCACATGAACACCATTCTTATTTAAAAAAATAATCGATTACGTCATCACACCCAAATGGATGACGTTACTAGTATGATATATATGACAAAAAATTATTATTTAAAATAAAAAATTGACCTGTTTCGAGATTTTTCCTTAAAACTGCCGTTTTACGAAATAACGAACTGATGCTTTACTTTATGGATGCACTGTATAAAGTATTTGCTAGATTTTTCAAAAGTTTATCGCTAGTAATTATATGATTCATATCATATCAAAATCAAATTTTTTTAATGGGTTTTTTATTTATAATAAGACTGCTGCTTAAAGTGTTTTATGTCCCAGGAAATGACGAATTTAACAGTTGTAAAATTATTGATTGCTATTTTTGAACTGAAAAATCTGGGAAAGTCGAAAGAAAAGGCATACTACCTCGTGGGTATCGAAATTTTTACTGCGTCATGGTTTGTTATTAACATTTAAATTAAACAAAAAAAACGACTTTTTAATTAATTTTAATATTATGAAAAAACTACGCTTTGTAGATGAAAACGTTCAACAGATAACTTTCTAGAACATACTTCAAGTCTCTTAAGAATAAATTTACCCTTAGAATAACTCAAATGATTACAAACATAGAAACGATTTTTTTTCTTTTTTTTATTGTTTTTATTTTTTTTTTGTTTTTCTGTTTAATAACTTTAACAAGTTTTCAAAATATTAACTTTCACAATATTAATATACGAAAATTAATTGAATTTTAAATAAAAACCTGAAATTTCATTGACAAACTACCCAAAGTTTGGTGCTTAATGTTGATAAACAACTGCACTGTGAGTAAAAAAAAATTAAAAATATGTCTGTTTCTATGGGTCGTAGAAACTTATTCTAAGAAAAGGATTTGTTTTCTCATAACTTTTTTATGGCATACTTTGCTTTTTTTGTTACGGTTAAAACGTTGCAGATAATTTAATTGTTTATAAGGCTGAAAATCGTACTTGATTCTACATCAATAATTTCTAAGTTAAAAAATAAAAATTAATATATTTTTTAAAACGTAAAAATTTAAGACTCTACGAAAAGAATGAGACAAAGCCCCTTATAAATATTGACATCACAGCTTTACAGCCATCTGAAAACTACATATTATTTTTTATCAAATGGGATAAACAAGTAGAATTGTTTAAAAGCTCATTTAATGTGTTTTCAAGATCTTTATTGTTTGATAATAATTACCTATAAAAACTCATTATGTAAAATGTATTTCCAATATTTTTATTGTTTAATTGTTGATCTTTATATGTGCTGATAAACTGATAACATTGGTTAAGGCTACAATGCATAAAGTTGTTTGAAAGTCGAAATACAGGGCGAACAGTCACAGGCGTTGGAAGCGCATGTTGGGCTGCGACAGGGAGATGCGCTGGCGTGTCTTCTCTTCAACATAGCTCTGGAGAAGGCGGTCAGAGATGCCAGAATAGACAACAGAGAAAATATTTTTAATAAATCATCCCAAATTTTGGCATATGCAGATGACGTGGACCTAGTTGCCCTCACAACACGCAAGCTAGAAGAAATGTATACCGCCTTCTCAATTGCTTCAAAAAATATGGCCCTGCAAGTAAGCAAGGAGAAAACTAAGAGGACGGCATCAACACCCAACAATAGAGCTAGAAACATCGGTCACCAATTCACGGTTGATTACTCTACCTTTGAAGTGGTGGACAAATTCACATACTTAGGCTCCCTGATCACAAAGGAGAACGTCATGACGGAAGAAATCACAAGCGAAGGATAATGCTAGCAAACAAATGCTATTTTGGACTGAGTAGACATACGAAAAACAAAAATAACCATATACAAAACAGTGTTGACTATGGATCTGAGGCATGGACCATCTCCAAGGCAGATTAAAACCTTCTGCATACATTTGAGCGAAGTATCCTGAGAGGAATATTCGGTGGCATATGTGAAAATGGTGTTCAAACAATTACTTTCGAGTTTAATTGACAATAACTTTTTTGTTTATAAACATTTTTTAATTTATATTAGCTTATTTTAAAGATCAAGATTTTTTAAGAAAGTCGACTGTATAATGTATTCATCTGCAATGCGTAGTTTTTTCAAAATACTGAAATGAATAAAAAAAAGTCACATCTCTGCTTAAATGTTAATAAAATACCATGATGTAAAAATTTCGATGCCCATGAGATATTGACTTCCGAGAGATATTCCAATTGAAAATAGAGGTCAGTAATTTTTTGATTTTTGATATATGGTAGGGGAGCCCAAGCGGGGATTTTTGCAGTTACTCGAGCGGGTCAGATTATTACATGGGGAGAAACCTTGTATAAATGTACCTCTACCATATATTGGCTTTTAATGCAGGGGAGTTTGTTAAGGGGGCCGAAAAATAAATCTATCCTTAGAAAAACTCGAAATCATCAGATTAAGATAAGGTAAGCAAAGTACATGCAAAACAGTGCATATTTCGAAAATCTGACGATTTGAGCGGGGCGTAAGGAAATGGGCGTCCCAAAATTTCACAAGAAAAAACGAATATTTTTGCGAAATGAATGACAGATCGAAAAACTGAAATAAACGTACTCAATATTTTTCAAAAATCTATCGAATGATACCAAACACGACTTCCTACGGTAAGGGGGTGGGGGAATAGATTTAATATTTTAAATACGAATCCCACGATATTTCGCGAAATGAACATCAGATCGAAAAACTGAAAAATACACTTATTCGATATTTTTGAATAATCTATCGAATGGCAACAAACACGACCCACCACGGAGGTGGGGTGGGGAGTTGCTTTAAAATCTTAAATGGGAGCCCCCATTTTTTATTGCAGATTTAGATTCCTTACGTAAAAATAAGTAACTTTTACTCGAGACATTTTTCCGAATTATGGATAGGTGGAGCTATGTATAATCTAAGCAAACGATTGTTGGAAATGGAAAATTAAATTAAAAATGGAAAGTCCCCACTAAAATTTAAAACTTTACTTTTAAAATTTTTGGTTTTTGGGACCTACTCTTTACAACCAAATAGGTCCCCAAAGTGCTCGAGTGGCCCCTACCATATAAAAATATACGTTTCACATGTTGGGATCTAATCACATTGATGAGTTTTACATAATCAGCTAAATTGATAAATATTATGAAGTTAAAATAGGGAACTTGCACGTTTTTTTTTTATTACATAATAATGTTCAGTTTTGTACAAAAATGAGATTTCCAAAATTTCACGCTTCAAAACCTTATAATAACTTAGAAGTACAAATTTAAAGTCTTCGGTATTTTAAAGTAGTTCGAACGGCCGGTGACGTCACCTAGTTTTACATTAGTTATTATTATGGTTATAGTTCGCTGTGTCTAGGTAAACGCTAACGTGTACGCAAATAAAAAAGTTAGGTACATACACGCGAATTAAACTTCATCAAGCCAGTGACGTCATTATTTAACGTACGCAGTGACTGTATATTTTGGTAAATACATGCTATTTTGATATGTTTAGAGTTTGTTTGATAGAAAAATATTTGTTAAGGGAAGGGAAGCAGAACCATTCAGATGTTTCAAACTTAATTGTAATAAATCAATGTATATAATAAAAGTATATATTTAGGTTAGCAAAATAATTATATGTATTTAGTTGACATGACACGTACAAAATATTGCTAAAATAATTTTTATACGTAAGTTAATTATTATAATCAACTATTCTAAATGGGAAATGAGCCACAATTTAACTAAAAAAAGATTTTATTGACGTTTCGACGTCCAAATCGGATGTCATTGTCAAAATACAAAAATTATTCAGATTAAATAAATTATTAGAAAAAAATTTTTACTAAGCAAGAACATTTTTGTTTAATTTAATAATATTTTGTATTTTGACAACGACGTCCGATTTAGACGTTGAAACGTTAATAATATCATTTTTTTAGTTAAATTGTGGCTTAGTTCCCATTTAGAACAGTTGATTACAAAAATGCCACAAGGAAATAGCTTCATAACAAGTTAATTATTATTGTGAAAACCTTAGGTCTTCCTTTTATTTTAATTTTGGACGGTAATACTAAATATTGTATATACTAAATTGTAACATATTGTACTATATTGTAATACTAAATACTGTATTTCACTTATAACTAAAAAAATATATATTAATTTATAGTCTCTTAACTTTTTCATACTGTTTTAAAATGTTGTTAAACTCATTAAAACAACTAAATAATTGTCCACACTGCATAGTTAGTTTAAAAACAAACACTAAACAAATAAAAAATAAGAAATCTCTTTACTAATAAATATTTAAATTAAAGTATAAACACAACGCAATTAAACAAATTCCAACACTCTGACACTAACTTTTTTATTTGCGTACACGTTAGCGTGTACCTAGACACAGCGTTATATTTAGGTACCTATATTCTTCTTTTCCTTCTTTAGTTTATTGGCCTCCACCTACTTGGGTATTTGGCCAGCTCGTCGTAGGGTAATAAAGGAAAAATATTTATATTCTAAATTCACGCCCTGTAGAATTGTAGTAGTTTGACATCTAAAACTCTACTTACATTCAAATGATTTTTAGTATGCTCTACTATTGTTAAGAATCACTAGTATAGCTCAATTTTTAATTTTAGTATACAGGGTTGGTCGAAACTTGGAATGAGTATTTTCTGAGTTTTCTTAAATGGAACACCCTGTATTTTTGTATTGTAGTGAAATGATATTTTATAGTACTTTTTTATTTCTTAAGCATTCCCTATACCTAACTGCTTTAATTTGTGAGTTATTGGTGATTCAAGCTAAACATTAATTGCAACAAAAAATACGTAAAATTTTATTAGGTTGGCCGTGAAAATACTCAATCCCAAATAATTTTTCAGAAATATACATATTACATATTAATCCAGACCGGTCCTTAAAATTGCCAACAATGGTTTAGCTATCGAAATACCTACTTAGTTAAGATTGTTGGTGCGATTAACAATTAGGCACAAATTAAAGCAGTTAGGTATAGGGAATGCTTAAGAAATAAAAAAGTACCATAAAATATCATTTCATTACAATACTAAAATACAGGGAAATTTAAGAAAACTCAGAAAATACTCATTCCGAGTTTCGACCAACCCTGTATACTAAAATTAAAAATTTAGCTATACTAGTAATTCTTAACAATAGTAGAGTATATTAAAAATCATTTGAACGTAAGTACAGTTTTAGATATCAAACTACTATAATTCTACAGGATGTTAATTTTGCTACGAAATTAATAAAAAAACGTTATTATCTTTTAAAATACCCTGTATAATATTACAAAACCTCATATTTTAAGAAAGAAGACATCGGAGAGAATCCAAAAATGTAAAAATATACAGGGTATCCCATTTAAAAGAACGAAGTTATAAGCAACTTCCGGTATAACCGGAAGTTGCAAAGAGATGAAAATATTTTCATTTAATAGATCATCCTTCAAAACCCCTTTATTCCAATTTTCATGATTATGTTGCCTTTAGTTCTCGAGATATTTCTAATAGGCCCTTTATTTGCCTCACCCTGTATACCAGTTTGTTGAGATTGGAGTTTGATACAGTTTTTGAAAGAAAGAAAAAAAGGTTTACTATTGAAAATAAAACCATTTTGTAAAAATAAAAATTTTCTATGAATAGTTCAAACGAACAAAAACACTTTTAACGTCACATAACTGTATTTTTTACTGACGTTTATAATGTCTAATTAATTTTGTTTTGGGGGTGAAAAAATATATGTCCACAATAAGCCTGGAAATGGATAAACTGACTAATTTTAAGTAACTTTTGTTCTATGGAGCTTATTCGCCAAGTCAACACTTTTCGAGTTATTTGCGAGTGAATGTGTTCGTTTTTTCAACAAAATAACTACATTTTTAAACGGTTTTTCGCAAATATGTAACTCAAAAAATAAGTATTTTGTCGGAAAAAATTTTCTTAGCAAAAATATAGCCTGTAAAAAGTAAAAAAAAATGGCGTACGCGTTAGGTCTCTGGACCTCGTAGAACCAAAGTTATAGCCAATAAAAAATATATTCATATTAACCAATTTTCAAATAGAATATTTCGAAGTGAAATATCCAAAAAATTAAGCAATTTTTGGGGAAAACCCATTGTAACTTTTTTAAAGTGTTTAAAAAAGCTTTATTTCTGTTTTTATAAAAAGTTTCTAGCATTAAATTTAAGCAAGTTACGCTCAAAATAAAGTTGATCCCTTTTGTTTTGGCAAAAAAAATCGGGAAGACCACCCCCTAATTAGCAACTTAATTGAAATTAATCGTTACCACTCCAAAAATTATTTTACTTATTTTGTATTTAAATGATCTGTACGTTTCATCTATTCTAAGTGCTTATTTTTGAAAAAATTTGGTTTTAAAATAAAATTTTTAAACTAAAAGAGGGTAGCTCCCTTGGCTTGCTGTATACCATGTAGTTAAAAAACTCTAAAGATGAAGTAAAACCACTTCTATGTAAAAGGTATATTTACTACAATTTTAAAAATCCCAATGGGTTAAATAAAATAGGTTCATTGAGAACATTTTCGGACCTATCAGTCCATCATCAGTGAATTCATATATACTTACTAATTGGCCCCAGAACCAAACAATGGTTGTACTTATAAATCAATCTACATTATACTGTTATGTATTTGGACAGGCTAAACGCCGATGTTACATGAATACCTTCGGGAACATGGTGATACTTTACATGAGAACCCTCTAAACCATCTTGGTGAAGATGGTTGAGACGGTTCTCGTTTAGAGTATCACCATGTTCCTGAAGGTATTCTTATTACATCGGCGTTTAGCCTTTCCAAATACATAACACTATAATGTAGATCGATTTATAATTACAACCATTGTTTGGTTCTGGGGCTAGTTAGCAAGTATATATGAATTCACTGGTGATGGACTGATATGTCCGAAAACGTTTTGAATGAACCTATTTTATTTAATCCATTGGGATTTTTAAAATTTTAGTAAATATACCTTTTACATAGAAGTAGTTTTACTTCATGTTCAGAGTTTTTTAAAATTTTTAAAAATTTTAATTTTGAAAAATATGCTTTTTTTCAAAATAACTTAAAAATTGTTAGAGATACCAAAAATCTAGAAAAACAAAAAGTCAGCATTGCTTTTCTGAATATCATGTACTTTTTTGTTTTTGTGTTAAACAAAAATTGATTAAGATTTGATGTTTCTAAATTTGCATACATTCGTGATCAGTGACTCGTTCAACCCCTTTTAACTGCAGCCCTTTCAAAAATAAGGAATTTGAACCGATAAAACTTACAGATCATATAAACAATACATACACGAGTCAAGAAACTTGTGAAGTCGTAACGATTAAGTTCATTTGAGATACTAATTAGGGTGTGATTTGACTGATTTTTTTACCAAAAAAAAGGGACTAACTTTATTTTGAGCGTAACTTATTTACTTTTAATGCTAGAATTTTTTTTATAAAACAAAAGTGAAGCTTTTTCTAAACATTTTAAATAAGTTGTAATGAGTTTTCCCCGAAATGTGCTTCCTTTTTGGATATTTCACGTTAAATTATTTCATTAGGAATTTGACGAATATGAACCTATTTTTAATTAACTATAACTCTGCTTCTACTAGGTATAGAGACGTGATATATACACCATTTTTTTAAATTTTTTACGTGCTATATTTTTGCTAGGAATGTTTTTTCGACAAAATACTTACTATTTGAGTTATTTGCGAGAAACCGTCTAAAAGCGTGGTTATTTTGTTAAAAAAATGAACATATTCACTGGCAAATAACTCAAAAAGTATTTACTTAGTGAAAGAACTCTATAGAACAAAAGTTACTTAAAATTAGTCAGTTTATCCTTTTCCAGACTTACTTTGGACGAATATTTTTTCACCCCCAAGTGGGGGTGAAAACCACCCCCGGGGCAAAAGCACATATCGGCACAATATCACTTTTTTTCTTTGACTTGTTAGTTATGTGTACGCCAAATTTCATGTCAATCCAAGCCGTTTAAAATTTAGAGGTTTTGCAATATTTTACCGTTAAAGAACGTACTATACGTATATTTACAATGTTGTACTAATATTACAAATATAATAACTCCGCCGTGCCAATAAAAAACAATATGTAAATTTTCACAAAACAAAATACATTAAAAATCTGATGAACATTAAAGAGTTAATAATCTTTTTTCTATCTGAACGGAAGACTTTCATATTTTTAATAAATAAAAATTATGCGGTATCAGTAATTTGAGAAAAAGTTTCAAAAATTTTTCCATTGGAAAAATGCAATTACATATTTTAAAACATTGGTTTTAATTACAACCAACTTTTCATAATATTATTTTCGATATTGTGAATTATAAAGGTACTTTACTCTTATCCAACATTTTTGACATACATAGGTTTGCATATAGGTTTCAGACAGTGGAGAGCTTTTTATGTAGAATAACTTTTTTTCATAAAATTAATAATAAAAATTTTTCTCACATGTTTTCAAGATACGTAGACACACTGTATACAATAAACAAGCTTTTATCTACAGGGTAGCGAGAAAGTATGGAAACACGGTAGTTTCTCGGAAACCGCTTGACCGATTTTTATAATTTTGGTGGGTAGGGGTTTTTAATACTGCTGATATTATAGTGGTAATTACATTGTTGTCAAATCTTCCGTTTTTCTGGAAATCTAATGAACTTTCTTATTTTAAATGGAACACCCTGTATATTTTTTGCGTTTTGAAGTCATAAATAAATACTGAATATTTTTTATATTATATTCCCTATACCTAAATGCCACAATTTCGGAGTTATTGCTCCATTTATTAAAAAAAAATTAACAAATTAAAAAAATCAATTTTATTGGCCCGGGTTGACATTATTTTAGGTTATTTGGATGATTAGGAACAAAAAAGGTCTTCTGTAATTTTCCTCAAAAGTTAATCCTTTCCGAGTTTTAAACAATTTAAAACAGAAAAAATAGAAAATGACGATTCTCTAGGTTCAAAAACACATAAAAAAAATATTATTTTTGAAGTTACGAAGTGCCTAAATTCAAGTTTAAACCTTATTGTATTAGATACCGATAAGTGATTTGGTCTTATTCTATTTTAAAATATTATTTTTTAGTTCTTAATGCCCGATCGCCCGTCCACTCGTATGAGCTTCATTAAAAATTGAAAAACAAAACAATATTTTAGAACAAAACAACCAAGAAGGTTTGAGCTTGAATTTAGGTACTTTCTAATTTTAAAAATGATTTTTTTACTTGTGTGTTTGAACCTTGAAAATCGTAATTTTTCGATGTTTTTCAGTTTTAAATCGTTTATAACTCGGAAATAATTAACTTTAGAGGAAAATTTCAAAAGACCTTTTTTGTTCCCAATGATACAAAGGACCTAAAATAATATTTACTCGGGCTGAAAAAATGTATTTTTTATAATTTGTTTAATTTTTTTTTAATATATGTAGCAATAATTTGGAAATTATGGCGGTTAGGTATAGGGAATATAACATTAAAAATAATCAGTGCTTCTTAAGGACTTCAAAACGCAATAAATATACAGGGTGTTCCATTTAAAATAAGAAATTTCACTAGATTTCCAGAAAAACGTAAGATCTGACAACAATGTAATTACCACTGTATTATCGGTCACATTGGAACATCCTTGGCGACCAAAATTTATAAAAATCGTTCAAGGGATTTCCGAGAAATTACCGTGTTTCCATACTTTCTCGCTACCCTGTATATTACAGATACATGTGCTTGACTATCGCACCGAAATGCATCACTCAGTAAAATAGAATAAATCTTATTGATTATAGGTTGTCCTAATAAATACGTCTTTTTAATGGTTTGTTAAAAACAAAGTTTTTCCTTACATGGTTAAACATATATGATTTCATCTTTTAAATATATTACCTATACTGGGTGTAGCAAAAATGCAGGTCATAAATTAAATCACATATTCTGGGACCAAAAATAGTTCTATTGGACCTGACTTACTTTTGTACAAATGTGCACATAAAAAAAGTTACAGCCCTTTGAATTTACAAAATGAAAATCGATTTTTTTCAATATATCAAAAACTGTTTTTATCTAGATGTCAATATGTTTCAAAATATACCTAAAAAATATAAATCCACAATAAATCATATTAACACCAGGTCTCTATAATCTTACTTACCATGTAAAAGGTTGTGTTGAATTTTACAAAATCTTCAAAATATCTCGATTAAAACTGACCTCTCGAAAAATTATAAAGAGACGAAACAGTTTTAAAAACAATTTGTTTAACTAATGGTACAACAATAATAATTTAATTGGAACGTACACAAATATTTATGGAGGTTTAAGGGAACAAAACCCCCATAAAATTTTTATGGGGTGCACAAAGTTCACTTTTATTTTTTTTAAATATTTCTGCCATATGTCCGTTTTCAATAAAAAATCTCTAATAGTTTTCAATATATTGGAAAAATAGATTTTTATGTTGTAAATTTAAGGGCTATAACTTTTTTTATGTGCACATTTGTACAAAGGTAAGGTAGGTTCAATCGAACTATTTTTGGTCCCAGAATATGTGATTTAATTTATGACCTGTATTTTTGTTACGCCCTGTATTAATGAAAAAATTTTAATGTATATTTGACAAAAAAAGTTTAGTAATAAAAATGAAAATCTGTTCTACTTGCCTGATACTTGTGGTGTGCTGTTTGAAGAACCATACCCATCATCTAATGTCGACAATGGAGTAGACTGAATTTTCTTGTTTTGTCCATTTTGGTTACTACAACTTTTCTCTTCATTAATCGCTTTAATAGTTTCCGTGCTTCCAAAATCTTTTGGATTTTCACCTTTCTTACCAGCCTTTGCGACAGACTTAGTTTCAAGAAGTGTTTCCAAAGAATCTTGAATTTCTGGACTGGTGACTTTTCGCTTCTGTTCGTCAGGAAAAGCAAATTTATTCGATCTAGATAATTCACTTAAATTTTTGTTAAGTTTTTTAAGAGGTAAGTTCTCATAGATATGTGAAGCCATTTTTTCGCGCAAGTTATTCATTTTCTTTTAATTCTTCGAGCGCAATAACAGCAAAACTTTCATACCGCGGAGAAAAGTTCTGCCACGCAAAGCATTCTAATAATAACACAAAAAGTTCACAACATTCACGATTGAAGTTTTTAATATGCGTATGAATATGACGAAGTATTAAAACTTTAATAATGATGTTGAGTTTAGAATGATTTGAATTTGGCTGGCGTAGGGATGAGGTGCTGATAGCAAACTAAACGGAGGATCGAGAGACGCATCGAGAGCTATTTGACAGGATTCTACGTTATCCTGGACAGTCGCGCTCCTCGTTTACTCCTTTATAATCCTTTTCCGTCATTTTTTATTCGTAGAAATCCACGCCATCAAATACAATGTGTTGTAAAAATTATAGTTCACAATTAAAATAAATATGTAATGTATACTTTATTAATTTATTATATTATTATTTATGAATATTACGTGGCGCAAAAATATATTTTTTATTTACTAAAAATAAAAGTCTAGCTTTATTTTGAAGTAAAAGTCGCTACAAAATATTGCAAACTTTATCAAAAGTACTCTTTTATGACAAGTTTAACTTCAAATTTAGCAAATATTATGGATTGTTTCAATCACAGGGATTGTGACCAATAGAATGCTACAGATATAACAATTACAGCGATTATTTCATTTGTAGGAGATTCTGACCAATAGAAAGCTACAGAAATCTAAATTAAACTGATAACTTTTTGATAATTGCCCGTCGTCAAGCATATTACGTCAGATGCTCTTCGTTGCTACGAAAAAATACATTCAGTGACATTAATGACAAATGTTTTAAAAATTATAAAAGTGATGACTTTCAACCGTCAAATACATATTTTTAACAATTGTGTGTTCATTTGTACTAATTTGTACTTATACAAATAAATTACAATGAAATTTTGGTTTTGAACAGTTTTATTCATGAAATAATCGCAACAAATTGAACTCGATCTCTAAAATTAATATAGAATTTTAGAGCTCTTGTGCAATTACTACTGAAGATTACACTCACCCATTTGTCTACTAGCCAATTATCGCTTGATTACAGCGATTATTTCATTCACAGAAGATTCTGACCAATAGAAAGCTACATAAATATATTTTTTATTTTGTTAATGCCTCGACAACTAATGGCCATTGGCATGGTAGGTACCGTAAATTTTGCAGTCAGGTACCTAGTGTCATGTGTACTGTGTATGTTGGAGTAAGTGTCTTGTTACTTGGCAAAGTCGACGTCATTTTTAAAGTGATAATATTTGATAATATCCCGTCGTCAAGCATTACGTCAGATGCCCTTCGTTACTATGGAAAAATGAACATTCAGTACATGAACATGTTTAATTGTTGAATTTGAAAACCACATACTAACAACAGCTTTGTTTAGTTAATATGTCAATTTGGCATTTTATATATTTATAAACATTTTTCACTGTACACTGAATCTGTAAAGTCAATTAAGGTTAATTACAATAAATATTATTAATTACTCATTTCTACGAGTAATTTTCTACCTAAATTACACTCGTGCATCAAAATAATCAGATAATGTAGCTTTCAAGTATATCGGATTTTAAAAAGTACTCTCGTTCGTTTTCACATTTTGGCGAAAGAGCCTTCTTTCTTCGAAGTCGGGCTCTTTCGCCAAAATATGAAAATGCCAAAACTCTAGTAGTTTTTAGGCAATACGTTTTCAAGCAAAATTATGGATAATTTCGATGCACTTGGGTAATTACCCCCGATAATTTTTTTCGATAATTTTTTTCGATAATTTCCTTTCGTCAAGTATTACATCAGATGCTCTTCGTTGCTATGCAAAAATACATAATTTTCCAAGGGCCAAGTATACTTAAACAGTAGGAGACGTCATGCCAACATTTTTTTGATCATTTTGAAATTTTCTTCATAAAATCCATAGTATTCTTTCATTCTATGGATATGGCAGGACTCAGAAATTCATCGCAAAACCCTATTTTTAGTTTTTGGAAAAATCTAATTTTTACAGGAAAATGTCACAGGAAATTTGTGGATATTTCCACAAATTATAAGTACCTCGTCTACCCTTCCACTATTGCAAAAGGCAGGACTTAGAAAATCGTGGCTGAACTTCTGTATAATATCTCCCGGTCTATAATGGCGGTACAGGCTCCTTTTTTCAATAATTTATTTAGTTATAGAGTAATTTCCACATACCAACATATTTCTCAAATTGGGCTCTGTACCGCCATTCTTTATTATATTACGAATATGTGTGCCAAATATCTCGACAAAATATTCAAAATTAGAGCCGCAATCTTGCAACACGTTTGTTGCTACCTGTTGATCGCTACTATTTGCTCTTAAATAAAAGTTACTGATTTTTAAGTAAGGAATCCAAATATGCAATAAAAAATGGGAGTTCCTATCTAATATTTTAAAGGAAACCCCACCCCACCTCCGTGGGAGTCGTGTTTGGTGTCATTCGAGATATTTTTGAAAAATATTGAATACGTATTTTTCAGTTTTTAGATCTGATGTTCATCTCGCGAAATATCGCGGCGGTTCCTATAAACATTTTAAAGTTACCTCACTATACCACCGTGGTGGTCGTATGTGGTATTAATCGATAGATTTTTGAAAAATATTGAACACGTATTTTTTAGTTTTTCGATCTGATGTTCATTTCGACAAATATTCGCTTTTATTCTATGAAATTTTGTGACTCTCCCATTTTCTTACGCCCCTCTTAAATCGTCAGATTTTTGACTGCTTAATTACCTTGTCTTAATCTGACATATTCGAGTTTTTCAAAAGATAGATATTTTCTACGGACTGCCCCCAAGGCACAACTTGTGTTAAGAGTTCGTATATACACATGCGGGCAAAAAATTTAGGTCACTAGAGGAATTATACAAGTTTGATGTCTTGAATTTCCTAAACCTGTTTTCCGATTTGAGTGATTTTTTTAGTGTCTTATAGCTTTATTCTTTAAGAATCTCAATGTATTAATATTGTTGCTAGAGGGGTAAATTTCATTTTATACCGGGTGCAAAAATCATACTGTGTTTTTTCCTTAAAGTTCGGAACACTCTGTAGAATATGATAGCTTAGATAAAATATTGAAATTAAAACCCAATCGTAGCCTTAGGCTTTCTTAACATTTTTTTCTTTGATCCATTTGCTTATGTTGGATAATAAAAAAGTTAGGTACTTTAACTACTAGCCATGTTTTTCATCAATACAGGGTGTTTCTAAACAAGTGCGACAAACTTTATGGGGTAATTCTGCATGAAAAAATAATGACTGTTTGCCTTATAAAGATATGTCCACAAATGCTTCGTTTCCGAGATACGGGATGTTGAAATTTTTCTTACAAACTGAGAGTTTATTTGTTGCTCTAAATCCGGTTGAGATATGCAAATGAAATTTGGTAGGATTTAAGAGGTGCTTATTGTGCATTTTTTAACATACAAATAAGAATTTTATATTCACCATTGGCGTACATACGGGTATAAATATTTTAGATACATCCCGTATGCACGCCAATGGTGAATATAAAATTCTTATTTGTATGCTAAAAATGCACAATATCTACGTCTTAAAACCCACCAAATTTCATTGACATATCTCTCCCGGTTTTAAAGCAATAAAATAAATGGTCAGTTTGTAAGAAAAAATTTAACATCCCGTATCTCGGAAACAAAACATTTGCGGACATTCGTTTATAAAGCCAACTGTCATTATATTTTCATGCAGAATTATCCCTTAAAGTATGTCGCACTTATTTAAAAAGACCGTGTAATAATGAAGAACATGTCTAGTTGTGAAAGTACCTAACTTTTTTATTATCCAACATAAACGAATGAGTTAGAAAACAGAATGTTCAGAAAACCTAAGGCTATAGATGTGCTTTAATTTCAGTATTTTATAAATGCTATAATATTCCACAGAGTGTTCCGAACTTTAAGGGAAAAACACAGTATAATACATTGAGATTCTTAAATAATAAAACTATAAGTTACTTAAAAAACCACTTAAATCGAACAACAGGTTTAGGAAAGTTAAGGCATCAAACGTGTATAATTCCCCTAGTGACTTAAATTTTTTGCCCGCCAGTGTAGTGGTGGTACATTCACAGGGGGCAAGGTTTCTCCCCATGTGATTTTCTGACGAGCTCGTATAACGTGCAAAATCCCCGCTTGGGCTTCCCTACCTTAATACATTATTGAAATTTATACCCACAAACATAGTCCTGTCGGCAAGAGGGGTACAACGGCCTCCTTTCTTCAGATGGACTTACCCAAGTTTCTTTTATGTATTTTGACCCGTCGCGCGTCGCGTCGAACACGAATTTTTTGGGTAACAGTTGATCCGGATGTCGATAAGATTGTTATAAACCAAAAACTTAAGGAATTATATAACGGCGGTTTTTCGCAAAACAAATCATTTTTTTTATTTTTTGGGTCATTCTAAGCAAAGACTGTTTAGACAAATTGTTTCGTAAGATGCATAGTTTTCGAGATAAACGCGGTTGAACTTCAAAAAATCGAAAAATTGCAATTTTTGAACCCGAATAACTTTTGATTAAAAAATAATATAGCAATTCTGCTTACCGCATTTTTAAGTTCAAGTCAAATTCTATCGGTTCTGATTATTTGCATTGCTAAAAATTAATTTTTTTATTGTTAAACAAAGCTATAAACACATAATGCTTGTGTGATGTTTTCAATTCATTTATCATTTAAAATCGACCGATTAGGCGAGTCTACAAACATCAATTCCTACGTAGCCTGCATTAAAATGCATGAATTGAGCACGGGAGACACTCAGTGCTGGTTTAACCTAACTTCGGGCCCTGGGCACTGGAGGTTTAGGGGCCCCATTCATTGCTATTCGTTGTCAGTTTTTTAACAAGAAAACACATGCAATAACTATAAAGGTTTATTGTAAAATCCATAAAATAATTTTTTTAAAAAAGCTAGAAGAATAGCAAACGTAAAAATAATCCCGGGCCGGCGCAGCTCAGGCGGTAGTATGCTTGACTCGCGTGCTGGTAGGACGGGGTTTAAATTCCAACGTTGGCAAGAATAACTAAACATTTTCAAAATATCTATAGGCATCAGGTCGAGTCAGCCTGAATAAAATGAGTAGGTATCTTGGGTAAAACCAGGGGTAATAATAGGCGGTTGAAGCGTAGCCCAGACCCTGTTACCCTCCTTGTATACGACCCTAGATATAGCAGATTATTCTACTATAATCCCAAAGCCGCGTCAGGCTTTGGCCACCAGGGCGATTTTTTACGGCGCCGTAAGAGCCGTAAAAATAAGCGCGAAAAATATCGCGCAGCAACATCGAACCAGCCCATCTTTGGCGTCGTGTCACAAACGAAGGGACGAATTCATTTTATTCAATTTACATCCACGTGTGGTCATGCTTTTTACAGCGCTTACTGCCGCGTAATTTTACGGCGCTTACTGCTCTTACGGCTCCGTAAAAATCGCCCGTGTGGCCAAAGCCTCGGCGGCATAAAACGGAAGACTATTATTATAAAAAGTAATTCAAAAAATACATTAAAAGACATAAATCAAAAACAGAAATTTGACCTTAAATATGTTTTTATTTTAAAATATTGGGATAAGTTGCCTTTACATCCAAGGATGACATCAATTTTTTCATAAAATTTATGTTTATTTAAATTTTGGCATAACGTTACAAAATGGCTAATTTCATTATGCAAGTTCTCTCTGGTTTCATCAAGATCTTTTTTATATTTCTCGCATAAAGTATTAATTGACGTCTTGACTTATTCCGTAGATATCTAGTGTAAAAGAACATCTAAAAGCTGATGTTACATCCTTATAGCATTCAATTCTCTTTAAAAGATCTTGAGTAATATTGTCACATATATATATAACATTAAATACTTCAATCCTGAATATCTCTTGCCCCTTTAAAATGATTTGACTTTCATCTGCTTCTTCGAAAAATGTTTTTATTTTCTTTATTCTTTGAAAGTCAATTGTATAGTAGATGTTTGCAACATCTTATTTCTTACGTCTGCAACAAAGCTCAAAAGAGATGCCATTCATTTTACCCCAGTTGACACATTCTACGTTTAAGTCCACAGTTTCTAACGTTTTGCGTGTTGCATTCACTTGTTCCAAAATTATTACCCAAATCAGTGTCAATAGAGCTGTCTCAAAGGTATCCAGTTTATTGTACAGTGCCTTTACTTCACTTCTATCTGCTGATTTTTCATCTCTATTATTACTTAACTGGAAAAAATATGTTTGATGGATCCGCAGTTTTTAAATAATGCATTTACAGCGACAAATCCGGCGTACCATCTAGTTTCAATTAATCTTTTTACACAACATTTGCCGCTTTCTTGCAGTAAATTCCACCTTTGAGGAGAAGCCGAGAAAAACGTGTAGATACTTTGAACAGTTCTGAAATAACTAGTTGCTTCAACCAAGCTGGATTCAAATGCAAAATTCACTACAATTCGAGACATCTTTCTGACAGCTTTCTGTAGTTTTTGGAGAAGGGCCCAGCCACAAACATTGACACGGGGCCCCTGTGGGGCTAGGCTACGCTACTGTGTATAGGCGTGAAGAGATGTAACAATAGAACATAGGCGTTTGCAGTGTATTGGCGTATCTACGTATGTGATTATTTTCGGAAAATATGTAGATTATTTAGCGACTTTAATTGTTTATAATTAAAAGGAACGGGCCCTTTCGGGCCCCGCCGGGGCCCAGGCCCCTGGGCGCCCGCCCCATGCGCCCAGTCGATAAACCGGCACTGGAAACACTATTTGTGTATAGATTTGTCTGAGAATAAGAAAATTTAAATCAAAACCGGTATAATTTGACTTGAACTTTCAAATGCGGTAAGCAGAATTGCTATTTTGTTTTTTGGTCAAAAGTTATTCGGGTTCAAAAATTGCAATTTTACGACTTTTTGAAAGTTCAACCGCGTTTATCTCGAAAACTATGCATGCTATGAAAAAACTTGTAAGAACATTTTTTGCTTAGAATGACCCCAGATATACAAAAAAATGTTTTATTTTGCGAAAAATCGCTGTTATGTAATTCCTTAAGTACTTTGTTTATAACACTCTTAGTGCCGGCGCAAATTGAACCTAAGCGAACACCACCTGGCACCGGCGGGACGGGTGACCTGTGTAGTTATTTTTCTAGCGCACCGCATATTGTTCACAACAAAACCCAACCGTTGGCTGTCTCTGCAACGAATAGAGGGACGGGCAAAATCAGTGCGGACGTGTAACGGTTACTTTTGATACCGGGTCTCAGTGGTAGATACTGAGTACAAAATACTGATTACAAAATACTGATGTATCTGTATCTGATATATCTGTATCTGATGTGTTTCATATATTATAACAAGGCCTTTGATAAAGTGCGGCATGATCATCTAATCAGACTCCTGGCAGAAAAGAATTTAGATTAACGAGATATCCGACTAATAGCAAATATGTACTATAATCAGAAAGCAGTAGTGAGAGTAGAAAATAATACCACTGAAGAAATTGAAATAAAGCGAGGTGTGAGGCAAGGGTGTATACTGTCACCAACCCTGTTTAATCTCTATTTCGAAGACGTAATGAATAGAACACTCTCTGAGCAATCCATAGGTATTAAAATAAATGGTGTTAGATTAAACAATCTGAGATGTGCCGACGACACCGTTCTGATAGAAACACTTGAAGAGCTACAGACATTGGTGAATAAGATAGCAGCGACTGCAGCGAAGAATATGGACTATCTTTGAACATAAAGAAAACTAAATTTATGGTAATATCGAAATCAACACGAAATGTCCAAAATTTATATTTACACAATGAAATTATCGATCGAGTTAGCAAATACAAATATTTAGGCACTTTTATAAATGAAGACAACGACAGCTCAGCAGAAATCAAAATAAGAATAGAAAAAGCCAGATCTATATTCACTAAAATGAAGAGAGTGTTCTGTGGAAGATTTGAGCCTTGAAATGAAACTTCGCCTGATGAGATGTTACATACTTTCTGTGCTGTTCTACGGAATGGAGTCAAGGACGCTGAAAAAGATTGATACCTAAAAATTAGAGGCATTTGAACTGTGGATGTATCGCAGAATCTTGAGAATATCATGGACGGAGAGAGTCACAAACGTCGAGGTCTTGAGAAGAATGAATAAAGTAAAGGAAGCTTTGAGGTGATGTTTAAAAAAAATTCTAATCCTAAAATCCTAATAACTAAGACTGTGGAAATAGATTTCTACTTCCTCTTGTAATTTGCATCTCATTTGTACCTTTTAAAACTTTAAATGCCTACGTTTTCTCAACAATTAACAAATTTGCTTTTATGTACATCAGTGTCCCGAAAGGTGCGAACTTTGCTAAAAACTAATTATTTTATCAGCCGATGCCGATACTATTATTATAAACAACACTGATTGTGATTTGATTGTCGTTGCAAAATCTGCTTACCTATTACATATATTTATATCTCGTCTACATATTTTGTTTTTAAGCATGAACAAGCCCGGTATGATGACACATTTTATTTGAGGATATGCGATATTCACAGATGTGCTTAACTGTTTTTAGTAATGAAATGAATCATTTTTAATGATAATGTTGTGTAGATTTAAGAAATGAATGATATTTACAAAATTTTTATACCTACAGAAAAGGGATTACACCATCATTTGTGACATTGTATTTCTAGGCCTGGATCCCGCGTACCAACAAAAAGTTGATTAATAGCAAGCTGAAAATTTGTTAATAGCTTAACGGTGTCTCGTCAGACAAACTTTGATGTACGGGAACACTGAAACAGGGGAAGTTTTAATTGTGGAACAGGTTAAAAATTTGGAACGTCATACTACGAAAACGTCCCATGTATTTTGTCGGACAGAACTTCCAATTGATTTGTTACCCTTTCATTAAACTCTCATGCAAAAATCAGACTGATAATTCCGAACGAGTTCTATTAGCTTTTCTACGTCCATCTCGAAACCAAAACCACATCTGAGAATTGAGTCACGCGTCTCACGACACCAGAAAACTGTGTTTCGATGACAAACGTTCGCATGTGTAGACCTGGCACTGTATTCACTGATATAGGATGCGCAGAACTCTCTACGCACCCCGCCGGTGCCAGGTTGTGTTCGCTTAGGATCAATTTGCGCCGGCACTTATAGACATCCAGGACATCAACTGGTACCCACAAAATTCGTGTCCTACGGGTCCAAATACATAAAAAACTTGGGTAAGTCCATTTGAATAAAGGAGGCCATTGTACCCCCCCCCCTCTGGCGACAGGACTAATTATTTATACTATAAAACATAAATAAACAGAAAAAACCTTAATTTTTATGCTAGATGCTCGTTCTTCATATACCATGTCTTTTCAGAACGTTGGTCACCATTATAGCTATCTTAATTTTATTCACTGCCGCCCTAAATAGCATGCTTGTATCAACACCATACCAATCTCGCAAGTTCTTCAACCATGAGGTTCTTCTTCGTCCTGGACTACGTTTGCCAGCTATTTTTCCTTCCATGAATATTTGAATGTAAATTAGAATTTAAAATAACTTTATAACATTCTTTTGTACCAGTGGTAGGCAAAATGCGGCTCCGGAGCCGCATGTGGCTTTTTGGCTCCTTAATTGTGGCTCTGGTACAAATATTCACGGAAAGCGCAATCATATTTTCTTAAAAAAAATTTGTAGGAAAAAAATTACATCTTATTCTGATAAATTAGCTTGTCTCAAACTAACAAATTTTAGCATTTGACAAAAATCCTCTCTGTACTACGAAATAGCTTTGAAATACAATTTCTGGATTTAAAAAACACGGAGGTATGGTGCTCTAAATTCGAACGTCTTTGTGTTGAATTGGAAATATTGGAGAAGAAAAAAATGTTCACAACACAAGTGTTCTGCTTTGAATGACCTGGAGAAGGAAGACATGTTCATTTTCAATGCTTGGAATAGTATTCCTAATTCTTATGATCAGCTGAAAAAGCTCACGTTTGCTGTTCTTTCCCTTTTCGGTTCTACATATTATTATCAACATTTAAAAAAAATGGATTTTGCGTCAAAAATGTTGTAATAAATAGTGTTGTAGGAAATACAACCATACAAAACGAAAGAAAATAGAAGTTCCTACGATGATTACAAACGAATATATCACTAAAAGACGAAAAAAACACGTTTTAATTTTTTGGGTGATGGGGTTAGGTGCTTAAAGATTTTTTTGGTCGAATACTTTTTGATGTAGAACATGTGGTTTTTTTATTATTGGAATATCGCTGGGAGCATTTTTGAAGATATTCTTCTTTAGCGGCGAATCGATTGAGGGTAAAATTTGATTGATCCCCGCGCATGCGCACACCGACAGTATGGTATTAGTGGTTATACGGGCTCTGATTGGGTGTTGAAATTTTGAAATGATCTGTCAATAATTGTTCAATATGGAGGTTATCGGTAAACAAAAATATTGTATATTAGTTTTTATTGATGTGTGGACAGAAATAAAATCAAAATTATAATTATAGTGACTTTTTAAATAGTTTTGAAAAGCCGCAGGTACGTAATTCTAAATGTTTCAGTTGGAAATACCTAATAGTTTCAATACATATCTATTTGGAAAATGTAAACAAAATAATGTAGTTACCTATTAGTAGGCAATGCTTTAATTTACATAATCTGATTACGAACAAACTTTCTACAAATCTTCATCTCATATATCGTTTTCTTACTCTATATTTTGTTGTATTTTATTCCGACAAAAATCAAACTAATAATTTTACTAAATTCATATAAATTTATGGTGTAAACGTTTAGTTTGTGTATATTCCCACATGACGTACATGCGAATTTGGTGCAGTTTGAAATGCCGTCAACTTTCGTACGGCGCGGTAGGCCTGAAGTGGGTTCGAGCCCCAAGCAAGTTATTATTTTTTTATTTTTTTTTATAGAATTTATGATTGTAAGTATATTATTATATAATTTTTGAAGATATTCTTCTTTTTTGAAAGTGGTAGATAAGAGAGTTAGTGTGATTTTTAAATAAAATAAATACAAATAACCTTTTAAGTATATTTACTTCGTTTAAATTACCTATTATATAATACAAGAATACCTTCTTACGTGCGTACAAAGTACACACACATTCTTTTCACTATCTTTGCCGACTAGTGTCCCTAGTGTACCTCTAGTTTTAGTTAGTGTAATTAAAGTTTGCTGAACAAGCAGATTTGGCTCCCAATTTTTTTTAAATTGTTGTAATGTTCATAGTTGGCTCTTTGGCTAAAAAGTTTGCCGACCACTGTTCTATACTCTAACAAAGACTTGCACTTTCTCCTTATAATGCCTATCCGTTTCGGATGTTGGCGACCATCATAGCAATCTACATTTTGCTCCGAAAAGATTTGTTGTCATTTTGTTGAACAACGTACGTAGATTTTTCAGCCCGGAAATCCTTCACGTTTCTGGTCCCAATTTTCCTTCTACCTTTCCCTGTAAAACTAGTTGCAGCAGTTCATATCTATGGCTGTTCCTCATGATGTGACCGAGATATTCGATTTTTGCTATTTTTATTGTGGTTAACAGCTCTGTTTTTTTTTGTGTTTTTAATAAAATGTCCGGATTAGTAACAAGCTTCATTTACGTATGATAACTTCAAGATTCGACAAGCTAATTTCGAAAGCCTCAATTGTTTTTCAGGTGGCGCCTCTGAGAGTCCACGACTTAACACCGTACAACAGGATAGGAAAGATAATAACATCGTAGTAACCTGATTTTATGGATATTGATAAATCATATGAGTATCTTAGCCCTTTTTTGAAATGAACATCTTGCTTTCTCTATCCTACAGTTGATTTGTAGGGAATAGTCCCAATTTTTATTGACGTTCGTACCAAGGCTTGTTTATGTTTTTATTCTTTATATTTGTGGCACTTTATTTCTGGGTAATATATGCTGGTCTTTTACTTCTGAGTAAAATTGATATTGTTTGACAAACCTCGTATAAAACTTACAAAATGGATTTGGCATGAATACGTATTATATTCCATAATATGTTATCAACTTAAATAGACACTGTAGATATAAATATATGTAAGTAAATATAAATATATACTATAAATGGACATAAAATTTATAGAGTTATACAGAATAAAAGAAAAATTAATTCAACAAGAATAAACATTTTAAGCTCAGCAAAAGAATGTGCTCAAAGATCAGATTAGAGACGACGGTATAAAAGACCACTTATCTTACATACTACACGGAGAGGGATGGAAGAAATATATTAAAGATGAGATTTTCAAAACGGATTTGGTTGTTTAACCGTAAATTCTCGAATATGGTTTATTAAATTTATTTAAAAAATTTCATTGATATGAAACAAATATTTCTTTTTTAATTCCGCTCTATTAATATGGTATAATTGATCCAAATAATGGCATAACCCAGACATCCAAAGTGAAAGTTATCGTCCAACACCAAATTGTTCTATATGGTCCACATAATGTTCAGAAAAAAGTCACACCATTTTGAGCGTCGGTTTGGGGCGGAGAGGGGGGAGAAATCGGTAAATTCGTAGTTTTTTAAGTTTTTCATCAATATTTCTAAAACTATGCGGTTTATCATGAACAACCTTCTATACAAAAATGTTCCACATTAAATTTGAAATAAAAAAGGCTCTATGCATAATCCTTCTAAAATGAACGGTGCCAAAGTTACGGAGGTAGTATTGTATAATTGGTTTAACAAAAGGCTTAAACCAGACATCCAAAGTAAAAGTTTTACTCCAACACCAAATTGTGGTCCACATATTGTTCAGTAAAAAGTTACACCATTTTGAGCGTCCGGTTAGGGGTCGAGATGGGGGAGAATTTTTTAAATTCGTAGTTTTTTAAGTTTTTCGTCAATATTTCTAAAACTATGCTTTAGCGTAAACAATGTTCTACACAAAACTGTTCTACATAAAATTTAAAACAAGAAAGCCCCTATACATAATTGCTATAAAATCAACGGTTCCAGAGTTACGGAGGTTGAAAAGTGAAGGTTTTCGATACTATTTATATTATTTGGGAAATTGATGATAATTTTGGGTGGTGAGGTTAACGTTTCTTTAAGGGCTTGTCACTAACATACTATGGCCACTGATATAGCAAATTTTAATATCAAGAAAATTTCTTTCATCAATAATACTATTATAAATTGCCCAAAACATATAAAAAGTATCGAAAACCTCCACTTCTCACCCTCCGTAACTCTGGAAGCGTTGATTTTATAACAATTATGTATAGGATCTTTTTTGTTTTACATTCTATGTAGAACATTTTTGTATAGAACATTGTTTACGTTAAAGCATAGTTTTAGAAATATTGACGAAAAACGTAAAAAACCTACTAATTTACCGACTTCTCCCCATCTCCCTCCCAAACTGGACGCTCAAAATGTTGTAATTTTTTACTGAACAATATATGGACCATATAGAACAATTTGGTGTTGGAGGAAAACTTTTACTTTGGATGTCTGAGTTAGCCCTTTTTTTGGACCAATTATATTATACTACCTCTGTAACTTTGGAACCGTTCATTTTAGAATGATTATGCATAGGGCCTTTTTTATTTTAAATTTAATGTAGAACATTTTTGTATAGAAAGTTGTTAATGCTAAACCGCATGTTTTTAGAAATATTGACGAAAAACCTAAAAAACTGCGAATTTACCGATTTCTCCCCCCTCTCCTACACAAACCCGACGCTCAAAAGGTGTGACTTTTTTCTGAACATTATGTGGACCATATAGAACAATTTGGTGTTGGAGGAGAACTTTCACTTTGGATGTCTGGGTTTGGTTCTAGTTATACCATACTATATTTAGTTATTTACTTACCATGTTTTGCTAAACATTAGCTTCATAGAGGCAGAGATGTAGCTAATCTAAATGTTTTTTAGTATAGTTTAAAAAAAGGAAATTGATAGATTGAAGGCAATAATTGGTCAACAGATCTGTATTTCTCTGTTAGCTCACTTCCAAAATTTCAAATAAATTGAATTTTCTATAATTTATATCAGCTCCTAATCCACTTTGCCCATTCCTTTCTCCAGTACAAATTACTTTTTCAACAGGAAAATCTGCAAGTTTTTATAAATAATACCCTAATTCCCATCAAACCAGTTATCAAATACTTGGGATTGCATTTGGATGAAAAACTCATATGGAAAACGCACATTAAAACTAAACGTAAACAATTAGATCTTAAACTAAAAAATATCACCTGGCTATTTAACAAGAGGTCTCAGTGATCTCTTGAAAATAATCTGTTTCTGTACAAAGCTATTCTCATACCAGTTTGGTCATACGGAATAGAACTATGAGGCTGCAGTAAACCTTCAAATACTAAGATACTACAAACATTACAGTCCAAAATACTCGGTATGATAAGTAAAGCTCCATGGTATGTATTCAATCAGACACTTCACAATGATCTGGACGTGCCACTAATCAAGGACATAATAAAGAATCGTTCAATAAAATATTAAAATATCTCCACTGACCACACCAACGAATGATAAATAATTTATTCACCCAACCACTGGCTGAAAGAAGACTGAAAAGATTATGGCCAGACGACCTACCACAATAATACTTGGAGAACCGACACTGGACGGTACCTAATTCACTTTAATTGACTTACATACCATTTACTTATTAATTTGTATATAGAGTAGATTGAAAAATGCAGTGTATCAAATAAAAAAAATGTTTTATGTCTTACAAATTATTCTTTCTTTTTTCTGTCAGTTCTTCCACTTACTTGTCTTAGGTTTTCCTTGTTCTGACCCTTCTATTGCATAGTCCTTTAGCTTTTATCACTTTCTTCAGTAACATATATTCATCCATCTTTACGATATGTCAAATCTTTCGAGATGTCTATTTTTATTTTGGTTATTATACTTTAAGTTAATACGTTAATGATAAGAACATATTATTGTAACATATTAACGGGACGGCCGAGGCAGCGCATGTTTATCCATGAATGAAAATATGTTTCGCCCTTAATACAAGAATCGACTACCGCACCATTAGCTTGATGTCAAACGTGCTAAAGTTTCTGCTGAAAGTCATCCATAAACGAATATATTATTATGTATTGTAACAGAAGAGTACTTTTGACCGACCCTCGTATAACAGGTCCCATCTCCACACACACAGAGCGACATCCATGTTTCTTGTAGTAGGGGAGGAAAGTATGCTAAATGTGCAGTCATTCGAGCGCTTTGGGGACCTATTGGGTTGTGAAGAGTAGGTTCAAAAACCAAAAAAAGTTAAGTAAAATTTTCCATTTTAGTGGAAACTTTCCATCTTTAATTTAATTTTCCATTTCCAACAGTCGTTTTTTCCGATTATAGCGCCATCTATTCATAATTCGAAAAAATGTTTCAAATAAAAGTTACTTATTATTACGTAAGGAATCCGAATCTGCCATAAAAAATGGGGGCTCCTATTTAAAATTTTAAAGTAACCCCCACCCCACATCCGTGAGGGGTCATGTTCGGTGCCATTCGATAGATTTGTTAAACATATTGAATAAGTGTATTTTTCAGTTTTTCGATCTGATGTTCATTTCGCGGAATATCGCGGGATTCGTATTTAAAATTTTAAATTTACCCCCACCCCTCTCCGTGGGCAGTCGTGTTTGGTATCATTCGATAGATTTTTGACAAATATTGAGCACGTATTTTTTAGTTTCTAGATCTATCGTTCATTTCGCGAAATATTCACTTTTTTCTTGTGAAACTTTGTGACTCACCCATTCCCGTACGCCCTGCCCAATTCGTCAGATTTTTGAAATATACACTCTTTTGTATGTCCTTAACTTACCTTATCTTAATCTAACAATTTCGAGTATTTTTAAGAATAGATTTTTTTTCGGGCCGCCCTTAACGAACTCCCCTGTGTTAAGAGCTAATATATGGTAGAGGTATATCTGCAGGGTACCAGGGTTCTCCCCATATGATAATCTGACGCGTTCGAGTTACTGCAAAAATCCCCGCTTGGGCTCCCCTACCATTGATAAAACGCGAAGCAGCGGCGGGGAAGACGTGCGATTGACCGAATGTCGCGACCATAACTAGAGATTGGCAGAACACTCTAGAAATAACGGCTGGTATATAACGAATTAATTTTGTAAATAGAGGTAGTTATAAGCGAGTATTTGTAAAGTAGATTTGTATAAATAAATAAAGTCATATATAAATACGAACCGCTCGTTTCATTATATGGGCCATTCCACGAACATACGCCTGTTTTGGATTACTTCGACAACGAATATTTTACTGTGCAACATAAGAAGTACGAAAGTAAATGGCGCTAATAATTATTCCAATAAACAACAATGTAATTTGCAATTTACTTTCGTTCTTCTTATTTTGCACAGTAAAATATTCGTTGTCGAAGTAATCCAAAACAGGCGTATGTTCGTGGAATAGGGATTGTAAGTTCTTAGAGTAAATATTGTTACACTATCATACACTGGACATAGATATTAATGATACGCAATTTGCGATTCTCAAATACCTAGGAACTCGTGAAGCTCTTTCTTCAATTAATATACTAATACAAACGTGCCCAGGACGCCAATCAAAATATATATGCCTGTTTTATTGATTATAATAAACCATTCGATAAAGTAGCATATTAACAATTAATGCATATCTTGAAATCAAAGAAGATAGACCACAATGACCTCAGGATTATATCGAATTTATATTATAAGACGTGAAATTGAAATTAGACATGGGGTGAGACAGGGATGCGTGTTGTCGCCAATTCTTTTTAATGCCTACTCGGATGAGATCTTGAAAAACCTCTTGAGAGTGAAACAGCTGGAATAAAGAGAAATGGAGTTCTCATTAACAACATTAAATAGGCGGATGATACTGTCATCTTAGCCGAAAATATTGGGGATCTTCAGAGGCTGGTTACTAGAATAGCGGAGTTTGGACAAGAATACAGTCTAACAATGAACGTCAAGAAGACAAAGTTTATGAGAATATCGAAAACCCAAAGAAATAACCAGAATCTCTTCATAAATGGATCCAATGTCGAACTAGTCAGCCAATATGCATATCTTGGAACAATTATCAACTCCACAGGTGATTACTTCCATGAAATCAAAATAAGAATATAATAGTCTAGAGCAAATTTTAACTAAACGAGAAATGTGCTCTGCACAATAGATTTAAAGTTGGAGCTAAGAGTTTGGTTGGCTAGGTGATACGGTTTTTCGACTTTATTTCATAGAATAAACGCTTGGACCTTGAAAGCAGCATAAATGAAAAAACTAGAATCATTCGTGCTGTGAGTGTACAGAACAATTCAGAAAATATCGTGGACAGAACACGTCATAAACAAAGAGGTTCTGAGAAAGACGAATACAGAAATCGAAATCTTAAATACCATTAAAACAAGAAAATGAGAATATCTCGGACACATTACACGTGGAGAGAAATACAACTTGCTCCAATTGATTATGCAGGGGAAGATTCAAGGAAAAAGAAGCATAAGGAGACGCAGAATATCGTGGCTGCGCAACCTGAGAGAATGGTACGGATGTACATCAAATGAACTTTTTAGAGCAGCCGTCTCTTATGTCCGAATAACTATGATGATTGCCGACTTCCGTCGCGGATATGGCACTTAAAGAAGAGAAGAAGAGGTAGAAGGTGACAATCCTCTGTAAGAAATAGACCAGTAAAGATCTGCGAAAAAACGTCTATTTTTGGATGTGAGAGGTGGCATTCGGATTTTTGCAGATAAAGTTAGGTGACACCTTCAGTAATAATAATTGACTTATGCTCCCTCCCAAATATGCCCGGAACATTAATAAAAAAATTAAAATATTTAAAAATTTCGAAAAACATCGATTTTTTCTGCTTTTTTTGCTTATAACTTTAAAACGATTCGTTTTGGAACAAAGTCGTAGAGAAATAAAATAAAGATAATTTAATTTTCTATGACATACGACTGGTAAAAAATGTCTTAAGGTATTATCTTTTCTGCAATATAGCAATAAATACAAAATAAGGGGGCAAAATAAGTCTGTTGTTTTTTAATATTTTTTAACCACTTTGGTGACACTTAGAACCTTAGTAATTCGCTTAAGAAATTCTTTGTAACATACTTAAATAGTGTACCAAATTTCATTAAAATCGACCTAATAAATTTTGCATAATAAATTTGCAATCTAAATGTTTTTAAAAAAGTTCAATTTTTTAAAAATCTTTCTGAACAAAAAGTAGACCATTTAGAAGTTGGCTAATTTTTTTTCATATAAAGAGGTGCTCTACCTATCTAATACACTTTACATAATTAAAATCGGATTATTTAAGGGGCCCCAGTAATGTTTTAAATTTATAAACAATTTTTTGGCTTATAAGCAAATAGCTTTGTTTAATAATAAAAATTTTTTTTCTCTGATTCTGGCTTTGGTTTAGAACTATAACCTTTAGCCACGTAATTGTATAACTTATCACTAAGTCAGGGGAATAATGTGTAGTGTGTGTGTTGAGTAAGTGTCTTGTTACTTTGCAAAGTCGACGTCATTGTCTTTGCAAAGAGACGTTAATTGTTTCCGAACGTCTGCGGTCCCTCCGGTGAGTACCGATCCCACAAGGACAGAAACTATTTTTCCACCTACCTCTACCGAAAGTATACTTTTCCGGACCTGAATGTAGGGAGCAAAGTTGTACTTTTCCTCCCTAGGGAGGAAAATATTTTTCCTCCCTAGGGAGGAAAAGTAAAAGTGACGTCATGGTATTTCATTCATGAAATATAACTTATTGACGCCATGTATAATATCTATTTTCTATTACGAAGTATCTATACATTTTAACGTTTATTTATTAAACATTTGCAGAATGGTAAAAAACAGTTAATTGTTATTTTGATTTAACAATGTTTACATTAATAATTTGACTTATATTTGACAGTTGACAGTTATATTGTACCTACTTGTTGTTTTAGTTCTAATAAATTTTGTTGAGTTAGTTACATAAATAAATTAAGTAAAAATGAAAAAATGACTTGTTATTTGAGGAAGGTGGAAAAACCATATGTATAACATGGGAGTAAAGTGCCTTTTCCTCCCTTGAATGATTACTGCCCTCCGCTACGCGTCGGGCAGTAAACTTCATTCTCGGGAGGAAAAGTTACACTTTCCTCCCTTGTTAAACAAATAGCTATTTCATTCACTAATTTATAATAAATGAAAAATTTCTGACCCTGGTAGGATTCGAACTCCCGACCTTTCGTTTCAAAGGTAGGCGCTCTTACCACTGCGCCACATAGGGGGTATAAAATTTATTTTTAGCAATGCAAATAATTAAAAACGGTATAATTTGACTTAAACTTTCAAATGCTGTCAGCAGAATTGCTATTTTATTTTTTAATCAAACGTTATTCGCGTTCAAAAATTGCAATTTCTCGCTTTTTTTAAAGTTCCACCGCGTTTATCTCGAAAACTATGCATCCTACGAAAAAACTTGTAAGAACGAAAAATCGATTTTATGTAATTTACCCAAAAAATTCGTGTTCTACGAGTCAAAATACATAAAAAAACTTGGGTAAGTCCATCTAAATAAAGGAGCCCGTAGCACCCCCTCCTGGCCACAGCACTAATTTGTTTATAAGCCAAAAAATTGTTTATAACTTTAAAACATTGCTGAGGCTGCTTAAATAATCCGATTTCAATTCTGTAAAGTGCATTAGATAGGTGAAGTACTTCTTTATATGTAAAAAAATTGATAAATCTTTATATGTTCTAGTTTTTGTTGTGCAAGATTTAAAAAAATTTAATTTTTTAAAAAAAGTGTAGATTGCAAAATTAAGTAAGTCAATTTTAATGAAATTTGGTGTACGGTTTTAGCACATTACAAAAATTTTCTAAGCTAATTAGGAAGGTTCCAAGTGTAACCTAGGTGATGGAAAATCATTGAATATAGACAGGCTTGTTTTGCCCCCTTATTTTATATTTATTGCTATTTTGAAGCAAGCGTGATAAATAAAGACATTTTTAACCAATAGAATCTGATAGAAAATTTAATTATCTTTGTTTTATTTTTACAGGATTTTGTTCTAAAATGAATGGTTTTTAAGTTATAAGCAAAAAAAGTATAAAAAAAACGAAATTTTTTGATATTTTTAAATACTTTATTTTTTTTATTAATGTTCCGGGCATATTTGAGAAGGAGCATAAATCAATTATTATTAACGAAGTTATCACCTAACTTTATCCGCAAAAATCTGAATGCCACCTCTCAAATCCACCTAAAAACAGATCCTTACTGGTCTAAAATGCTGAGCTATCGACAACATATGGACGCCAAGTTTAGCAGTTTTTAGCATCGAATCAGTCATTTCTAACCATACATATACCAAAAAAAGGAATATCTTTACTGCTTTTATTGACAACATAAAAGCTTTTGACTAAGTGGCATATGAATAAAATCGATGACAGATTGACAGATTATAAGCCTGAAATTCAGCTCCAAATAACAAGTGAAAACAATTTCTCAACTTAAAATATCGTAATTAACCCAGGCTTATTTCAAGTACTTCAATCCACCGTTGTTCTTTTTAGATATGAACCTTCTACCCTAGCTACTGAACTCCGCTATCTCAGGTTTTAGCATCAAAAATATCAATACGTAGTGGCAAAGCCTAATCATTTATATGAATGATTTAAAAGTAATGAAAGTAATGAAACTTTAAACGTAAGTTCAATGATAGTAGTATGCAAAAGACACCAGCACTTTCTACAAGGACACAAAAACATCATCCTAGTAATGGAGTAGAAAAACGATATTATCGCAGTATTCAGGGGGAATATTTCCAGAAGCAGGTACCTCACGCGGTTTACGGAGTTGATCTGCATCTACAGGGTGGTTGATTTGTGGGATAAAGCTCCGTAGATCTGTTACAGTAATAAATAGCGATAAAAGTTTATAACAAAAATTGTAGCCAACTTTGAGCTTTACATTACAGAATTAGTTAGAATGTTACAAGGGTGTTCAATTGCATAGTGGCAGACCAAACTTTTTTTAAATGGAACACCCTGTATTTTATTTTATATTTGGAAATCTTCTTAGCATCTTCATTACAAAAATATAAAGGTTTGGTATGTTATACATAGTATTTACAAAGTTATAACCAATATTATATGAAAATCGTAGCAATTTCAATTCCCTGTATAAATAAAAATAAGCACAACGGCAATGGTTTATTGATGCCATATTTTTTATTTATTGTCAAAATTTTCACCCTGTATTTTACATTGCTATCGAAAGGTACCATTACCGTACTTTAATTTGTATATGATATTACCTATATCTAAATTTATTAATTTTCGAGATATTTTCATTTTTCCTTAGACCAGTAGCATGGCCACCCAGATTACCAGAATTTAATAAACTGTACCAATATTTTTTTGGGTTAGTGAATGAAGGTTATAAAATGTCTCCAACAACAAGGGATGAGATGAAAGATAGAATACTGTATATATGAGATGAAAGTGTTTTGAAGTGTTAATTTACAAATGCTTCGTAGTGTAAGTAACTCATTCAATGACCGTTTTTAGGCATGCATAAAAATGTGTTAGGAGGTCATTTTGAACAACTTATGTAAATAAATATCCAATATATTTTATTAAAAGTAGCTTTTAATTTTTTCAAAAATGTTGTATTTTTTGTTCATTTTTTTTTGTAAAATTTTTTACTGATAAATTATTTTTCGTTGTTTATTTGTTTCACTTACATAAAAAAGTAGTTTTTAATTGTTTCGAAAATGTTGTAAGTTGTGGTTGTGTTTTTTTTTTATAAAATTTATTACTAATAAAATATATTTCTTTCTTTATTTGTTACATTGTTACATTTATTACCAGAATGATAATAAGTAATCGTAAATTGTCAGTTTTAGACAATTCATTCGAAAGTAATTGAGTAAATTAGAAAGATTTAGACCCGTGATTATTAATTTTCTCTGAAAAATGAAAATATCTCGAAAACTAATAAATTTACACATATAAAAATTAGAATACGGTAATGGTACTTTTCGATAGTGATATAAAATTCAGGGTGTAATATTTAAAATTACTGAGAAAATAATGTACTTGCGTTTTGACTCACCCTGTATTCGATATAAAAAAATTAGCGATATCAATAATTTATGAAAATTTTGGCTATAAATAAAAAATATGGCATTAATATTCCATGAAAAAGCTAAGAACATTTCGAATATAAAATAAAATACAGGGTGTTCTCTTTAAAAAAACATAAGTTTGATCTGCCATTATGTTATCGAACACCCTATAACATTCTAATTAATTTTGAAATTTGGAGATCAAAGTTGGCTACAATTTTTGTTATTAATTTTTATTACTGTCTCTTACTATAACGGATCTACGGAGCTTTACCCCACTAATCAATCACCCTGTATATCTAAAAAAAGGAATGGGGGTTCCTGAAACAGAAGATTCCGTACTGTCCATTCAGGATCAGGTTGTTCCATTCAAAAACTACCTGAAATATGAAATATATTGTAAAAGACCCCCATGTCCAAAACGAATACATGTCAAGAGCACAAAATAATACATTTTACCGGGGCTGTCAAGTAAATATTAGAAACGACATAACTAGATGTCAAGAGAAGGGAAGATCCTTGATCAAGAGATATCTAATAAACTGAGACTTCTCTAAACCAACCATCTCCCATATTATCAATACGTCCTCAAAGTATCCTTGAGAATGACAACAATAAAAGAAAACACATTGTGCTAGCAGGCCAGCCAGTGATAATAGATAAGATGACATGGTTCTTATTCATATGTTTATTGAAAGTTATAAAATATCTTAAAATAAATTGCGATAACGATCATTCATGAATATTCTGTGAACACCAGAAGGAAAAAAAAATCTTGTAAATGAACAATTAAGTAGATAATACTATTATGAGTATTAAGTAATTAAATCAACTTTCGGTATTGCTTTTATGAACTCTCGAACTCCATTCTTTATGTTTTCATCTAACTTCTATGATTTCCGTGGCACAAACCTTCATGGAAGAAATAATAGGTTTGTTCTAGCAAACAGTCAAACTAGTCAGAAACCGTCAGCAAACAGTTGGTCAGTGAGAGAACATACTACAGTCACCAGTGCTATCCCCTCTACTCGCGCTGATCCACTATTGCCTGATGGTTTCAAACCGTTTGAAACTGATGCTAGAACAAACCTATTAGTATTTTTATTATTTTTTTCTAAAGCTGTTTCGATTGGACAGTTGTTAATACTGAATGTATTTTTAAAAAAGGTTTTGCATACTCTGGTTTTCACACCAGACACAGTTAAAAATAAGCATTATTATTTTTACGCTTTGGAACAACACATCCATGAGAGTCAACTTTGACATAACGATGTTTTGGGACAACAAATAATTATTGTTTTTCAATATCCCCCAGAGCCCAGTATTGTGCTAAAAGTTGTTGCCGTTGACTTTTTGTGATTTACTTGACATTTAAACGTGCTGGTATCTTTGCATGGTGACTTTAAAGAGCGTTCCAGAAAAATTTTACTGGATTTTGGAGATTAGTATGCTTTTCCACTATTTCTTAATATTTTCACAACATTTTTCTTCCATTCACTTTTCTGTTTTATTATCTTCTTTTCCTTTTTCGTTCCTGTTTCATCGATTCCTCTACATTAGTTGAATGTACATGTTTTAAGTTGTCCTGTAACATTTTATCTTGGTAAGTATCTTTGTCTGAAGTATCAATAGTAATTGATATAGAAGGAGGAATTTCTGTGTACTTTGTCGAATATTTTTGTACTTTATGTTGTTCTGAAGTTATTTCCTTGTGGCATTTTTATAATTACGTATTTTTTATGGGAAATAAGCCACAATTTTACTAAAAAATGAATTTATTAACGTTTCGAAGCCCAAATCGGGTTTCGTTGTCAAAATACAAAATACTATTAAAATAAAACAAACATGTTGTTGCTAAGTAAAAAAATTCTTCTAATAATTTATTTAATCTGACTCATTTATATTGGCAATTCAGACGTATATTATACATTTTAAAGTAGAAGACTTTAAAATGATATCGCCAATATTTATGAGTTGCGTTCCTGGGACGACTTTACTAAAAGATAGTTCATTCGATTACATGAAATCAATCCCAACTCAAGAATATCCGTCGCAAAAAAAATCATAGCATGTGATCTGTCTTTAAAAAGACAACCAAATGCAACGATGACAGTAAAATTCTCGCGTTAGAGATTCCATAGTAAATCACGAGGGAAAACCAGGAAAAAACCTCGTGATACTATCCCGACATCGTAAGTATTTGGTCTTACATTTAATCTACCTTCAAAAAACTAATACCAAATTCTGACTTTAATATGTTTAAATTATAAATAATATTAATATTACATAGATATACAATAAGTAATACTAAAATATAAAATTTGTACTAACTCGATATGTTATTGACTTACTAATCGTGGTATTTTCTTTCTATTGACTTCCTCTTTCAGTATGGGTAACCACATCCTACTGCATTCTACCGAGGAATTTGCGACACAATTGGTTTCATTTAGCATAATTAGAGCCGCTTCTCTGATTTTTCTCTTTTTACTATCTGATTCTTTCAGGACTATACTTGAATCTCTCCACTGAACTCTATGTTCATTATCCCATGCGTGTTGACATATCTGAGATCTATGAAATTCTCTGTTTTTAATATAAGACTGATGTTCACTTATTCTAACGTTTAATGGTCTTGATGTTTCACCTAAATAAAATTGTTCGCATTCACAAGGTATTCTATAAATGCAATTCTTTGTTCTTTCTTGTTCATTGTTTAATAAATCAATTCTTGCTTCGAAACGTTAATAAATTCATTTTTTAGTAATATTTTTGTACTTTGTCACAGCAATTTTCAATATCATCATAAAAACTTTCAGTCTTACGTTCTGGCTCTTCTAGTTCATAATTGGGATCATTGACACAATCATCACTATGAACAAAATAAAAAAAAAATATGTAGACCAGTGAAAACTGTAAAAAAAATCTACTTAATGCATATTGCTCTTCAATATAAAAAAAAATTAATAACAAACTATACTATATTCACACTCAAGATGCACTAGAAATAAACAAACCAAGTCACGTTAACTGTTACAAGAAGCACTCCTGAATCATGATTTACAATGTATATACATTGTAAATCCCAAATAATTATTTACAAAGTTTATACATTGTAAATCATGATTCGGGATTTCGGGAGTGCTCCTTGTACCAGTTAACGTGTCTTGGTTTGTTTATTTCTAGTACATCTTGATTGCGGTAGTTGTATAACTTTACTAATAAAGTACTTACCTTCGTGGAATAACGAGATATTCTTTGTAGAACTACTTAATGATCTACTTAATGAATTGCTGCTACTTGTCGATTCGTAGCGGTAATGTTTTCTGGGATTAACAACATTAATTATTTACAAAATATTTATATCAATAGCAAATGATAAAATTCATAAAATTCTCATTTAGCAAAAACATTATCAAAATCAGAATTATTGTTTATTATTAACAACCTTATTATCTGACGATCCAGCAACAGCACTATTATGTATTTTCTAATGCTAACTTGAATATTTTGTTAGTCCGCGATCTCATCTGCAAAAATAACGCTCATTGTGAAGTTTTATTAGTATGTATAACGTGATATAATGACATAGTAGACTGTGACATAATATAATTTTTCTGGAAAAAGTGCACAACAACAAATAATCAAAACAAAAATATCCAGTTTATCATCAACACTGGTTCTTCTTATGATATTACCTATGAAAAAGAATTTGTTTAAAACAATAACGTGATATCAATGATAAGACTACTTCACAAGTTACTGAATTTTTTCTGGATTAACGGGTCAAATAACTTTGTTACATTTTAGAAATAAAATTAAACATTTGATTGTAGCTTACCTTTGCAATATCAGGGTGGTATAGTCGTGATGTCACGTTGTTTGTGAAAACAGAAAGCACTTTACCCTACGCCAAACAGATCACAACTAATATGTCACACTATCGAAAATAACGAGGTGTCCAAAAGAAACAACGCTACAAGATGAGTTGTCACATCATTTCTGTCTCTGTCCCTCCAAAGCTCAGTTTACTTTAATGGTAAAGATACCACGTTTTTTCAGTATATAGAATGAAATACGGCGGATTTATTTAACGAATAATACAAAAATCAGATATTTTGAAATATCACGTTGTTCTGGTAAATGAGCGATGTGTTTTATTTATTTAAGTTACCTAAAACCAGAAAATTTTATCATCTACAACAGAGGTCGGCCACGCGGCGCCCGCGGGCGCCACTGCCACTGCGCCCTTCAGTAAATTTTAGTGCGCCCTTAAACTATTGTTAATTTAGACAAGAAATTCAAAACGTGTATATTTTATACGTTTATATTTATATATTTGTTAGGTCAAAAAATAGTTGGCGCCCGCCATGAATTTTTAATTTAGTATTTCACTCTTTACATTAAAAACGTTGCCGACCTCTGATCTACAATGTTACAAGTTAATTTATTGCATTACTTTCTTTCTATATTTTCAGAAAGAATGTGATATATATGTTCATTTTTTTGCATGTCTTAATGACTGCATGAATAAAGTATAATGATAAAATCTAGGTAAAATGACTAATTTTATTCAAAGCTAATAGTTAGTCTATAGTCCAATTACAATTTCAAGCAAATTAATTTAGTCATTACCAGTTTATGATTTTTTGAAACATAAAAAGTGCTCTCCTGTAAAATTGTACTTTTTGTGATATCACGTTGTTCTGGTAAATGAGCGATATCATACTAGTTAACTTATTAGCTCTCTATATCTCTCCTCCTATAGCGCTATAGCCCAAGTCGGGACCTGACCTCCCCCAGCATCCGATTCAAAGTATATCTGTACCTGGCTGCTCTTTGCCAGTTATCCACCCTCAATATATCTTTAGTAACGGTTCTCACTTGGTCTATCCACCCTTTCCTTGTTCTTCTTATTGACCCACGTTCCACCATAGTTTCTGATGCTTTTATACTTTATTGCTTTAATGGGATTCATTATTTCCTATCTTGTGGGTTAATATATTAATTCATTACTCTGGTTTCTCCCTTGTACTCGTCTTCTTCTTCAAGTGCCTATCCGTTCTGGATGTTGGCGATCATCATGGCTATCTTGACTTTGTTTACCGCAGCGCCGAACAGTTCAGTGGTAGTCGTGTTATCTTTCGTAAATTTTGAAGCCAGAAAATGCGTCTTCTTCCCGGCCCTCTTTTATCATTTACCTTCCCTTTGAGAATCAGTTGGAAAAGGCCGTAACGTTCTTGATTTCCATTAAATGTCAGAGATATTTAAATTTTTTAGATTTGATGGTCATGAAAATTTCACACTCTTTCCCAATTCTACGCAAGACTTCCACATTAGTAATTCGGTCAACCCAGGATAAACGTAAGATGCGCCTATAACACCATATTTCGAAAGCTTCGATTCATCCGATTCATAGATGCAACAGTTAGTGTCCACGCTTCCATTGGTATTTTGACAGTATTTTGTTTTTAATATGTCTCGACTGTTGAAAATAGGTCTCATTCTAGCGAATGCTGCTTTTGCTTTTATTATTCGCTGTTTAATTTCTGTTGAGTAGTCCCATTGGCTATTTAAATTGGTGCCCTGATATGTATATGTATATTGCTCGACTCTTTCGATACTCTGTTGGTTGATTTTAAGTTGAGCGTTTAAAATTGTTATTTTACCAATTGTCATAAATTTGGTCTTCTTTATGTTAAGAGCTTGTCCGTATCTGTTGCTGACTTCTGTTATACGATTTTATAATATCTGTAGATCATTCAGATTATCGGCAAAAACTATGGTGTCATCTGCATACCTCTTTATGCTACGAACTAGTTCGTATCTGTTGATGACTTCCATTATGCGATTTGCTAATATCTGTAAAGCATTCAGATTATTGGCAAAACTATGGTGTAATCTGATTATCTAGTTTTATTCAACATTTTACCGTTTATTAATATTCCTTTCTAGTTCTGGCAGCAGATGGAAAGTCACGCTTAGTTGTGTTCCAAATTTAATCTTCAAAATCAGACGAAATAGTCCTGTTGCCAGGGGGGGTACAACGGCCTCCTTAATTCAGATGGGCTTACCCAAGTTTTTTTATATATTTTGACCCGTAGAATAGGAATTTTTTGGGTAACAGTTGATCCGGATGTCGATAAGATTTTTATAGACAAAGAACTTGAGGAATTACATAACAGCGATTTCTCGTAAAACAAAACATATTTTTGTATTTTTTGGGTCATTTTAAGCAAAAAATATTCCTACAAGTTTTTTCGTAGAATGCATAGTTTTCGAGATAACCGCGGTTGAACTTTCAAAAAATCGAAAAATTGCAATTTTTGAACCCGAATAACTTTTGATTAAAAAATAAAGTAGCAATTCTGCTTACCGCATTTGAAAGTTTAAGTCAAATTATACCGGTTTTGATTATTTGCATTGCTAAAAATTAATTTTTTTATTGTTAAACTAATCTATAAACACATAGTGTTTCCCGTGCCTAATACATGCGTTTTAACGCATGCTACGTAGAAATTGCCTCGCTTGCACTTGTGCTACTCTACCTACTCGTTCGTTTATAAACGAGAAATCATTGAAAACATCACTCACATACTAGGTGTTTATAGCTTTGTTTAACAATAAAATAATAAATTAATAAAATAATAAATTTTTAGCAATGCAAATAATCAAAACCGATATAATTTGACTTAAACTTTCAAATGCGGTAAGCAGAATTGCTACTTTATTTTTTAATCAAAAGTTATTCGGGTTCAAAAATTACAATTTTTCGATTTTTTGAAAGTTCAACCGCGGTTTTCTCGACAACTATGCATTCTACGAAGAAAAAACTTGTAGGAATATTTTTTGCTTAAAATGACCCAAAAAATACAAAAAGACGTTTTGTCTTGCGAGAAATCGCTGTTATGTAATTCCTCAAGTTCTTTGTCTATAACAAACTTATCGACATCCGGATCAACTGTTACCCAAAAAATTCGTATTCTGCGGGTCAAAATATATAAAAAAAACTTGGGTAAGTCCATCTGAATTAAGGAGGCCGTTGTACCCCCCCCCCCCCTGGCGACAGGACTAAAAACAGAACAATTAAATTACTTGAGTGATTTGATCGTGAAAGTAAGGGTGATAAATGTTATCTGAAACTATTTTAAGCAGTATTAAAGTAAGATTGAACCAATATTATAAATGTAAGCCATCTATATCCGATAAAAACCTAGGTCCGATGAGTTGATTAGTCAAAGTTTTTTAGACAGAGAAATATATTGCACGGTTGGATTTAAATATTTGAGAATAACTATAGGACCTATAACTATAGGGCAGGCCGCACATCAAAAAAACATGAAACGTAAATCACGTTTCATGGAAATAAAACACTGCTAAACAAATAGACGTCCGGCCATTTATGAAACTTTCCGAAAATAAAAATATGTTATGAGCATGAATCACACTCGTTTCATTGGTAGGCTGACTTCAAGATTTGTTTAGCCGTGTTTTACGTTTCATGTTTCATTGGTGTGCGGCTTGCCTTAGACACCTGGTGTTATCGATTTATTATTATTGTTATATACTGTTATACTAAAATATTATAGCAACAAACAATATTGAGGCTAGTAGAAGTTAATAAATAAAAAAATAATGGACTCGGATACATCGGATGAAAGCAAAAAAAGAGGCAGAGAAGGAGACGATGGGACATTCAACGAAAGTAAAAAAAACGGCTATAACTGCAATTGACATCCATAACCAAGAAAAGAAGCTAGATCAAATAATTAGAATGATGTAAGATCTATCTAAAGAAACAAAAAATCTAGCAGCAGAAGTCACGTATATAAAAGAAGACCAAAGGGAGTACTGGAAAGAATTAATAGAACTCAGAGACGAAATAGAAAAGGTCAAATAGGCAAATCAAAAGTCACAATTCGAGAAGGATGAAATAAAGAAAGAACTGAATGACCCGAAGCTAGGACTAGAAAAACTAGAAAAAGAAAGGAATGTCGTAATACAAGGTTTTCAAATTGATACAAACGACAGGGACATACACAGGCAGAACATAGGTAATTTCATGGAAGCAGAAATGAATATTAAGGTTAAAATTGATGAAGTAATAAAATTAGGAGAAAAAACATGTTTAGTTAAGCTACCGAACCACCATGAGAAAGAAACGGTCATGAAAAACAAAGCGAAACTACAACACGCAAAAACAGAAAAGTGTTCATCAACAACGATATGACCAAAGAAGATTTACAAGTACAGAAAAAAATAAGACAAGTTGCCTATGAAGAAGCAAGTAAGGGTAGAAATATAAAAGTAAAATTTAATAAGCTAATAATAAATGGGAAAACAATGAAATGGAATAGAAACAGTAACCAGATAGAGGAAATTCCAGAAGGGAATCCAAAAAACTAGCACCTGAAAAAAACCCACAAAACACTTTACAAACGATGACGGATATGGCAAAGAAAAAGGCAGTGAATGAAAATACAATAGAGGGAACACAACTGACAAGACCGAAATTGACACAAGAGGAACCATATCCATTGGAGCATGGAATGTAAGAACTTTATATGAAAACGGCAGACTAGCACAAGTAAGCCAAGAAATGGATAATTACAAGTTGAAATTTATTGGTTTAAGCGAAACACACTGGAACGGCAGCGAATCGACTCGAGTAGGAGACCAAAAATTAATGATTTATTCTGGGAATACATCTGAAAATGCCAAACACGAAAAGGGTGTAGCAATACTTTTATCTCAAGAAGGAAAAATGATTTAATGGAATGGGAACCATCATCTAAGAGAATTATCTGGGCTAGACTCAAAGCAAAGTATTATAACCTAATAGTGATTAACGTTTACGCTCCTACATATGAAAATAATGATGCAGAAAAGGAAGAGTTTTATGAAAAATTGCAAGCAACGTACAATATATAAACAAAAACTATAAAAGAGATATAAAAATGATAATTGGAGATTTCAATGACAAGATTGGCAATGATAATATAGGATATGAATATGTGATGGGAAAAGAAGGTTTAGGAAGAAAAAATAATAACGGCAATCGATTAATCGAATTCTGTGAACAGAATGAGCTCATTATAGGTGGCAGTATTTTTAAACATAAGCAGATCCACAAAGAAACTTGGAAATCACCGGGTGGTAGATATAAGTACAAAATCGACCATATACTAATTGAATCAAAATGGAGAAGCTGGCAACAAGATGTCAGGGCCTTAAGGGGTGCAGATGTGGATTCGGACCACATGCTCATCAGGGCCAAATTAAGGATGAAACTAGCCAGAGAAAATAATCGCAAGACTACCAGAAGAAAAAAAGATACAATGTAGAAACCCTAAAGCAAGAAGAAACAAGGAAAATATTCACTGACAGACTTACAGTAAACTGAATATACACCACTGTAATGGAGATTCTGTGGAAGAAATATGGAAAAACTTCAAAGAGGTCATGATGAAGACAGCAGACGAAACAATCAGGCTGAAAAAAAAATGAAAATAAAAAATGGATAACTATAGACACGTTACAGCTTATAGAAGAAAGAAAGAAAATTAAGAAAGACATATTGCAAAAAGAAGGAACAAGGGAAGAAGAGATCCTCGAAAGAAAATATAAAGCAAAAAACATAGAATTGAAAAAGGCATAGAAAAGATAAAAGGAATTACATAAACGAAATGCTAAAATCAGCAGAGAAAGCAGCACAAGATAATGATCTACGGACACAATACACGATTATACGACACCTAACAGGCAATAGAGTAAGAAATGTAAGAGAAATAAAAGATAAACAAGGAAAATTAATTAAATCTGAGAAATGAATAACTCAAAGATGGAGAGAATACTTTGAAGAAATATACGCCAAACATTACCGAACCCAAGAATTGAATGATCAAATTGAAATACAAGAATTCGAGGTTACCACTGGGACAACTACAAAAGAAGAAATTGCCAACGCACTTAAATTATTAAATAATGACAAATCCGCAGGAACAGATAATTTACCTATCGACCTGATAAAAGCAGACACCGAACAAGCCATAGATATATATATATATATATATATATATATATATATATATATATATATATATATATATAGTGGCTAAACACCCCTTTAGGGGTTACGCCGCTTACGCTCTCTAGATCTATGTTTTGAGGTAGATCAGTCCTCATGTTCGTTATTTAATTTTCTCTGTTATTTTTCTCCACTCTTTCCTGTCTCTGGTTTTCCCTTTCCAATGTCGTATGCCCGCATTGTTGAGATCACTTACTACTTCTTGTAACCATGTAGATCTTGGTCTTCCACGTCTTCTTTTGCCAGCTGGTGTCCATTCCAATATTGAGTATATCGTCGTAGTTGATCCGGATCTCCATATGTGTCCTAGCCATTTTGCTCTTTGCTGTTTTATTTTACATACTATATCCTCCTCAATTTCTTCCAGTAACTCAAGGTTCGTTCTTTGTCTAAATTCATTGTCATTTATTTTTATTGGTCCTAATATTGCTCTTAGTATTTTTCTTTCTTGTATTCTAAGGTTTTCCTCTTGTTTTTTTGTCATGCTAAGAGTTTCGGCTGCATACATCATCGTCGGTCGAATTATTGTTTTGTATACTTTCATTTTTGATTTCTTACTCAATAACTTATTTTTAAGTAATTTTTTATTTGCATGGAAGCTCTTATTTGCTGTAATAATCCTTTCTTTGATTTCGGTTTCTCTTTCTCCATTGTTTGTTATTAATATTCCTAAATATTTAAATTTTTCGACTTCTTCAAAAGTGTATTCTCCTACTCTAACCTTTCTGTTTTCAAAGTTTTTGTCAAATCTCATTATTTTGGTTTTCTCTTGGTTTATTTTTAATCCCATTACTTTTCCTTCTGTTACCATTTCGTTTAACATTCGTTCCATTGTTTTTCTATTTTTGTTATTAGCACAATATCATCAGCGTATGCTATTATTTGTCCTTCTCTCGTTCGGAGGGTGCCTTTGTTGATCTTCCTGACGACGTATTCTAGGGCAAGATTAAACAGAGTTGCTGATAATGAATCTCCTTGTCTCACCCCTTTATTGATGACAAATTCTTCTGTGTCGCCTACTTGAGTTTTTATACTAACTACAGTTCTACTCATTGTCATTTGTATTAATCTTCTTAATTTATGTTGTATTCCCATTTCTTTCAGAGCTACCATTAGTTTTGATCTATTTATTGTATCAAATGCTTGTCGAAAATCTATAAAAAGCAGTTCAATTTCTATTTTATATCCATGAGCTTTTTCCATAATTTGTTTAACTGTATGTATGGCATCTGTTGTAGACTTTCCCTTAACAAATCCGCATTGATAGTGTCCTATGATATTCGTGGTAGCTTCGGTCAGTCTTCGTTGTATTAAGGCGGACATGATTTTATATGCTGTGTTTAATAGCGTCAGTCCTCTGTAGTTTTTACACATCTGTTGATCTCCTTTTTTATGAATCGTGATAATTTGTCCTTTGTACCATTCTTCCGGCATTTTTTCTTCGTCCCATATGTCTTTTATTAAATTGTATAATCTATCTTTTAATTCTTCACCACCATATTTTATAAGCTCCATATTGATACAGTCCGATCCTGAGGCTTTACCATTACTGCTGCTATTAATAATTTCCTCAACTTCCTCTTTTGTTGGTATTTGTAGCTGGTTTCCTAACATCATTGTCTCTTCTCCTCTGTTTTCATTTAGGTCTTGATCTTGTTGTTCTGTTAATAATTCTTTAAAATAGTTAGTCCAAATTTCTTTATACTCTTCATCGTTTTCTGATACTTTTCCATTTTTATCTTTTATGCTTTTTATCTTTCCTTTAAACGTTTTGTTCTGCTCACTAATTTTCTTATAGAATTCTTTTGTGTTTCTGTTCTTACTCTCTTTTTCTATTTCTTTTATCTTATCATCCAACCACTCACGTCTAATTTTCCTTATTTTTTTCTTACATGCATGCCTTATTATATTGTATTCTTCCCTATAATCCTGTCTATTTGTTCTTATCCACATTTGTCTCATTTCTACCTTCTTTTTTAACATTTTATGGCATTCTTCATTATACCATTCTTGTCTTTTTTTGTTTCTTTTTATCCCTACGTGTACTTCCGCTGTTTCATTTATACATTTTTTTATATTTCTCCATTCTGTTTCTATATCCTTTGTAGGTTTAGATTGTTCCTTCAGTTTTTTGTTCATGTCATCAGCATATTTAATCCTTATGTCTGGAGTATTCAGTTTTTCTACGTGCCATTTGTTTTTTGTTGTCGTGTTTTTTAGTGTTCTTTTGACTTTTTGTCTTACTTTTGCAGTCACCATAAAATGGTCTGTGTCTGCATGTGCACCTCTGTAGGACCTCACGTCTGTTACCGATGTTTGCTTCCTTCTTGTAATCAGAATATGGTCTATTTGTGACCATGTTTTTTGGTCTGGGGAAATCCACGTCACTTTATGGTATTTGGGATGTTCGAATTTTGTACTAACGATAATCATATTGGTACTAGATGCTAGATTACATAATCGTTGGCCATTGTCGTTAGTTTTTTCGTGTATTGTGTGCTTACCTGCTACTTGGTTAATGTAGTCTTCCTTACCTATTTGGGCATTAAAATCTCCCATTACCAGTATTGTGTCTTCTCTAGGTAACTTCTCCATTTCTCGTTCGAGTTCCTCATACAATTTGTCTTTTTCCTCCGCAGTAGCACTTTCAGTTGGGGCATATACGTTTATGATTGATATATTAAATGGTTTGGCGTTAATTCTCAGGTAAGCCATACGTTCATTTATTGGTTTAAATTGCATAATGTTATTTTTTATTTTTCCCATAATTATGAAAGCAACTCCATATTGACCTTGTTTTTCATGTCCCGAGTACTGTAGTGTGTAGTTTTTTCTATTTATTTCTCCTTGACCTGCCCATCTGATTTCTTGAATCACTGCAATATCAATTTGGTATCTTTCTAGTTCTGAGACGATATCCTGCATTTTTCCTGGTTCAAGCATTGTTCTGATGTTCCACGTACTTATTTTTAGTCGATCACATTTTTTCGGTTTTTTATTATATTTTTTTGTGTTCGTATGTTTTATTTTATCTAATCTGTTCAGGTCCTTTTCCTTTGCCATTTTCGTGTCCGTTTTTTGTGTTGTATCCAATATTTGTTTTTTTATCAGTTTTTTGGCGTGTTCTGCTTTGCCCTTTCCAGTTCATTCTTCTCTTTGTTCCATTTCCATTCAGTCCCGTCAATAATTAATTTTTGATAACCTACTCTAGTGTTCTTACCGTTTTCTTTTTGAAATTTTGCAATTCTCCGTATTTCTTGTTGTATTTTCATCTCTTCTTGCGTTAGATCGTTATTGATATATATTTCCGGCTTTGAATTCCTTAGTTTGTTTTTGTTCTTCATAATTTTTATTTTTTCATTTTTGTTTTTTAGTTTTACAAGACATGTTTTGTCCCCTATTTTATAAGCTTCTTCTATTTCTACTTTAATACCTAATTCTCTTTCCACGAAATCTGCCATAACCTCATTGACTACATTTGGGTTATTTGTATCCATCGGTAGACCCTGGACAATAACATTGTTAGCTTTTCTCTCTTTCTCGAACTTTTCTACCTTCATTTTCACTATCTTTAGTTCCTGTTTCATTTCATCATTTTCTTTTTGTAGTTGTTGGTTACTTTGTTTGAATTCATTTATTTCTTTTCTTAATTCTCGGAGGTCATTTCTATATTCTCGTTGTTCTTCTTTTATTCCTTTTACCTCCGATGTTAAACTTTGTGTTTGATCTGTTAAATTTTGCATCATTTTTAAAAGCTGATCAATTTTGTTTTCATCTTTCTGTTGTTTGGTTGGTGTTCTGGATAGTTTCTTGCTCTTGTTAAAAATATTGTCTGCATCTATCTCTAGACTTCTCTTTTTACTGTCTTCTGAGGTGTAATCATTATCACTATCCACCATTTTTTATGTATTTGTACTCTATATTAAAGCAAGCGATAAGCTCTAGTTCCCCAGTCGACCCGGCGAAGGCTCTAGAACTTCTCAAGCAATAATTGAGTATGACTTTAAATATATTAAAATTCTTTTTACTTCGAAATCTTGTTTACTTAGTTTATTATTAATTGATTGATTTCCTTTCTTGGATTTTTAAAACTTTTTGGAAAACCGGCAACGTCGCTTTTAATTTGATCAAGACTTGTTCTCTTATCTGTTGTCAAAAGAACTGGAATTTATAAAATGTCGTTTGTTTTGATTAACATAAAATGTTCTATAAGTTACTTATAGGCCGATTTTTGCCACTATTTTTTGCACTTTAGATAGTTTATGACCTTATACAAATGTTCGCATATAGTTAATATTTTATTTCGCACTATTACCTCAAAAATCGGAATAAACTCTGGTGAAAATGTTTAACACTTTTATTTCGCACAATGCGTTGTTGCCACCTCTCCGAAAAGGGTGTAGCAATACTTTTATCTCAAGAAGGAAAAATGATTTAATGGAATGGGAACCATCATCTAAGAGAATTATCTGGGCTAGACTCAAAGCAAAGTATTATAACCTAATAGTGATTAACGTTTACGCTCCTACATATGAAAATAATGATGCAGAAAAGGAAGAGTTTTATGAAAAATTGCAAGCAACGTACAATATATAAACAAAAACTATAAAAGAGATATAAAAATGATAATTGGAGATTTCAATGACAAGATTGGCAATGATAATATAGGATATGAATATGTGATGGGAAAAGAAGGTTTAGGAAGAAAAAATAATAACGGCAATCGATTAATCGAATTCTGTGAACAGAATGAGCTCATTATAGGTGGCAGTATTTTTAAACATAAGCAGATCCACAAAGAAACTTGGAAATCACCGGGTGGTAGATATAAGTACAAAATCGACCATATACTAATTGAATCAAAATGGAGAAGCTGGCAACAAGATGTCAGGGCCTTAAGGGGTGCAGATGTGGATTCGGACCACATGCTCATCAGGGCCAAATTAAGGATGAAACTAGCCAGAGAAAATAATCGCAAGACTACCAGAAGAAAAAAAGATACAATGTAGAAACCCTAAAGCAAGAAGAAACAAGGAAAATATTCACTGACAGACTTACAGTAAACTGAATATACACCACTGTAATGGAGATTCTGTGGAAGAAATATGGAAAAACTTCAAAGAGGTCATGATGAAGACAGCAGACGAAACAATCAGGCTGAAAAAAAAATGAAAATAAAAAATGGATAACTATAGACACGTTACAGCTTATAGAAGAAAGAAAGAAAATTAAGAAAGACATATTGCAAAAAGAAGGAACAAGGGAAGAAGAGATCCTCGAAAGAAAATATAAAGCAAAAAACATAGAATTGAAAAAGGCATAGAAAAGATAAAAGGAATTACATAAACGAAATGCTAAAATCAGCAGAGAAAGCAGCACAAGATAATGATCTACGGACACAATACACGATTATACGACACCTAACAGGCAATAGAGTAAGAAATGTAAGAGAAATAAAAGATAAACAAGGAAAATTAATTAAATCTGAGAAATGAATAACTCAAAGATGGAGAGAATACTTTGAAGAAATATACGCCAAACATTACCGAACCCAAGAATTGAATGATCAAATTGAAATACAAGAATTCGAGGTTACCACTGGGACAATTACAAAAGAAGAAATTGCCAACGCACTTAAATTATTAAATAATGACAAATCCGCAGGAACAGATAATTTACCTATCGACCTGATAAAAGCAGACACCGAACAAGCCATAGATATGCTATATAAACTTCTAAATAAAATATAGACCAACGAAGAACTGCCACAAGAATGGAAAGAGGGACTGATAATAAAAATACCAAAGAAGGGAGATCTGAGTAACTGTAGAAATTAGCGTGCAATACCTCTATTAAGCGCCTCATCTAAAGTGCTAACAAAAATTCTGCTCGAAAGAATGAAATAAGAATTGGACAAGAAACTGAGAAGTAACCAAGCAGGCTTTCATGCTAAACGCTCCACTATAGATCCCATATGCAGCTTAAGAATCATCCTAGAACAAGCTAATGAATGGCAGAAAGACATAAATTTAAGTTTTATCGACTTTGAAAAGGCTTTCAACCGAGTCAATAGGGAACAAATGTGGAAAATTTTAAGACAGTATGGTCTACCAACAAAAATTATTAACCTGATCAAATTGTTTTATGATGGGTATAAAGCTAGACTAGAACACGAGGGAGCGATCACAGAAGAAATAGCTAAATATTGAAAGCGGTGTTAAAGAAGGTTGTATATTATCTAGTACTTTGTTCCTTATCTTGGTAGACTGGATTATGAGGAAAGTAACGGATGATCGGACAGGCATTAGATGAAACTTCTTTAATCAGCTTGAAGATCTTGAATTTGCTTACGACGTCTGCCTGTTAACAGAACACAGAACTCACATGCAAACAAAAGTCGATAAGCTAACACAGTGTTCTGAGAAGAAAAAAATCTTTAAAAATGATAACCCGCAACCTAATAAAATAAAAATAAAAGACAAAGAAATTGAAGAAGTAGATAAAGTCGCTTATTTGGGATCAATCATGGAAAGAAAAGGAGGATGAATGAAAGACATACAAGCAAGAATAACGAAGGCACAATTAGCCTTCAATGCGTTAAATAAAATCTGCCAAACAACTCAAATAACAGAGTCAACAAAAATCAATATATTCAATACTTGTGTAAAAATCTTATTATTCTACGCAGCAGAAACTTGGAAGCACGACGAAAGCACAACAAAGAGGCTACAGACTTTTGTAAATAGGTGCTTAAGAAAGATCCTGAAAATTTACTGGCCAAATAAAATAACGAATGAAGAACTATGGAAACAAACGAAACAAACCATTATAACAACAACAATCAGGCAAAATAAATGGAAATGGATCGGCCATATGTTAAAAAAAGATCCTAGTAACATCACTAGACAAGCACTCGAATATCAACCTGAGGGGACAAGGAAGAGGGGACGACCAGATAATACTTGGAAGAAAACAGTAACCAGAGACATAACAGAATCGGCTAACTGGAAAGTTGGGGGGAAGTGCAAAACAAAGCAAGAAACAGAGGAGAATGGAAGGAACTGCTACGCAGATTAACCAGAGAATAAACACAAGAAGACGCACTGAGCTGTCCACCAGCCCTCTTACACTATCGGCCAAGAAACGCAGATGCGCCCAATACTCGAGGAGTGATGGTCCAAGAGAGAGAGAATATTCCTTTCCCACAACCGTCTAAAACTTCTTTAAATACCCATTCAAAATAAATATAGAATAGCAGTGGAGATAAAATCTGCCTTGTCGTACTTCTCGTTCTATTGCAATTTTATCAATTAACTGGTCTTCTATTTTGATTTTGGCCGTTTGCTTGTAATATTTCTGATAATTCTCAGATCTTTGTTCTCAATTATAATTCCTTGCATCAGAGTTATTAATAGGTATATTATAGATAATGACGCTTTCGGTCAACGTATATACCTCGGGCCCCTCGGTATATACACCATTGACCTCAAGCGATATTATCCTTATAATACCTTTGGTACCTTAATAACTATAATAGTCCAAGTAATGAAGCTTAAAATATGACAAAACCTCGCAATTTTTAGAGAATGGATCGATTTGCTTGAAAATTTGAGAATAAGTAGTGGATAGTCCAAGGATTAAAATCTATATGATGCCGAAAGGCGCTTTTACCATGGGGGATGTTGCCACCCCATCTCGGGGGTGGAAATTTTTTATTATATTTTGACCGCAGAAGTTGGTAAAAACATTCATTCTAAGCAAAAAACGTTCTATACATTTTTTGGATAAAATTAATAGTTTTCTATTTATTCGCTACCTATCGAAAGTGTTAGTTTTATATCGAAAAAATCAATGTTTTTAATAAGTTTTCTGCTAATAACTCCAAAAGTTTTCGTTTTATCAAAACAACTTTATTTAACAAAAATGTCCCTTTTAAAAAAATAAACAAAACCGTTTTTTTAATTTTCTTTAAGGCCAATAGAAATCGAGCTACACTTTATTATATGTTAGCTCTTCTTCGTCAAATGTTAAATATTGTAGTTTCAAAGTTAGAAGACGGGAAAACTATGCATTTTTCGAGGGTAACTTGTTCAAACGAATTTAAAGTATTTAAAAATATCTATCACAAAAAATATAAAGAAGTCTCTAGCTCAAAAATTAAGCCACTTATAATGTAAAGAATGTCAGTTCCTATTTTTTTCAGCGAAAAAGTAATCGGAAGCAACCTCCTAATCACCACCCTAATTTTAATTTGGTGATTGACATTATTTGGCCTTCTTTATTTATATATTATTAATAGATTCCAGAAGTTTTACCGGCTTAGAATGATTGGTTTTTAAGAAAAAGAAGTTAAATGCGAATAACGAATTTGTGTAGTTTGGAAAAAATGGTCTTTTCTTCAGAACAGAAAGATTAGCATCGGAGATACGAAAAAATGTTTAAATATGAAATTGTAGCTTATTTAATTCGCAACAACTTGGTTTGCAAAAAAATTTTCTGCTTCAAAAATTGAGTCAACTATTGCCAATTAAAACTTGTAATAACATGCAAGAACCACCTTTACTAACCTTTTCAAAGTTACCTCTTTTTGCGACTGAGGATTTTAAAAAGATTTAATATCAACGAGCTTATAGATCTTCTAAAAACCTACAAAATTCTTTTTTACCAAACTTTCTGAAATAAAAAATAAAAAAGTTACGGTAAAAAAATCAATATATTTTTTGAAAAACAAAAAGAGAAATACAACTGGAAGCATAATAATGTTAGTTAGCGATATTTTTATTCTTAGGCCTTATTAATTATTCTTTATGCTTTTTCTCATGAGGAACTTTCAGTGCGTCACAGTTTTTCGATTTCTTTCTAACGCATTAAATTGTATGTGACAGAAAAAAACGCACGTCGGAGATTACATTTCGTCGGTGACATTTATAACATTTATTCTAGTTGTCAATAGATGACGCCATAATCGAAAATAAAATAATTTGCGAATTATATGATATATCTACGAATATAATCTGAACAATTTAAAAGACTATACAAATCAAAGAAAATACCATTTTATTAATGCAATAAAGACAATTGATTTGTTTTTATGCCAAATTGCAAATAAAATTTGACAACTGTCAGATTTAACTAAAATATCATGTCACTAAAATGTATATTATCACGGACCTACCTTTTTTTCTATCATTTGTGACGCACTGAAAAATGCTCATGAAAAGAATATTTATGTATTGTTAATAGATGCTAGAAGTTTGACTGGCTTCGAATGATTAGTTCTTAAAAAACTGGAGTTAAAAGAGAATAACGAATTTTTGTAGTTTGGTCAAAAATGCCATTTTCTTCAGAATAGAAAGGTTATCTTCAGAGATAGGAAAGAATGTTTAAATATGGTATTGTAGATTATTTAATTCTCAAGAACTTGGTTTGAAACATTTTTTTCTTCGGCAAAAATTGAGTGAATTGTAAATTGAGTATTATCGAAAAACATTGATTTTTTCGATATAAAACTAACACTTCGATAGCGAATAAATCGAAAACTATTAATTTTATCAAAAAAATATATAGACAAATGTATAGCAAAAAACGTTTTTGCTTAGAATAAATGTTTTTACCAACTTTTGCAGTCAAAATATAATAACAAATTTCCATCCCCGAGATGGGGTGGCAATTACCCTCATGGTCACAGCGCCTTTCTGCATCACATAGTTTTTGATCCTTGAATTATCCACTATTTATTCTTAAATTTTCAAGCAAATCGATCCATTCTGTAAGAATTGCGAGGTGAAAAGCTTCGCTTCCTGGACTATAAGAGTGTGAAACAAAGATAACTATCTGTAATATAAATGTCAAAGTCATGTTGTCCTATCGAAGGTTATGTAAGATGCTTGTTTTTTTCTTCTTCTTTTATGGCTTTGGACAGCTGTGCTCACTTATCCAGCAACATTTCTTAAAATTAACGCCTAACTAAACTTACCATACAACAAGACTATTACGAACCTAATCGACCAATCAAGAATAGGTAACGGAAAGTGGAGTTGGTTAAAAAATAAACTGTAGTTAAAATATAAACTAAATAAATAAAATATATTGTGGAAGCATTAATTTGACATTATATTTAACCTCCAATATTATGACAGACCCCATTTACATTTCACCAAATATTTTAATGACGTCGTATATTAGGGATGGGAAAAACCTACCGGTTTTTTTTACGTAGCAATAACCGGTTTTACCGGTTGTTTTTTTTTTGTCCAGGTTATAACCGGTATTTTTTTTTTAAGTAAAAACCGGTTATTAGGTTTTTACGGTGATTAGGATTAGGTTAGGTATTATTTTGGATCCAAATCCTAATTATTATTCTCAAGTAATTATTACAAACAAAACCATTATTCAAATTTTATTTTATAAATACAGAAGCAAATTGAAAGTGCAAACTCACATCAGCCAGAAACAATTAACAATTAAGTTTTAATATAATATTTCCTTGAAAAGGTATTTGTAATCATAATATTTACATAAGAAGTAATCTAGTTGAAGTAGACGCAAACATCATCTATTTTTCACACTTGACTCTTGACATTGAAAGTGGGTGAATGACTTTTTCTGATTACCAAAAATAATGTTCTGACTATGAATATCGAATAACACATTACGAATACGAATCTCCAAGGATTTCCCTACGTTTTCAAAACGATACACCCATACAGGAAGTATTAAATCAGTTATTTTTAGGTAAAATATTTATGTTGATATTATTATTTTTTAAATCCCATTTGAAAGAGTCTGGGAAATTTTTTTATAAGTTGAAATGGTTGGGTTAAATTGTATATTATTACAATATGTATATATCAATCTTACGCTATATTATGTTTAATAATAATCAATAAATATATAATAATAATAAAATAATAAATAAATATAATAATTATTAATATAATAATTAACTGTGCATAAACCACCTTACTAAGGACGAAAAAGTGCGCGCCTGGATGGGTAAACCTCTGCACGGGCGACATCCCAATGAGGTCAGCCAAGATTATATCGACAATATACCGTCGAACTACTGATTGACATCAGGAAAGATGTTCCCTGAAACGGAGGGTTCATTACTGGCCATTCAGGATCAGGTTATACCAACCAGAAATTACCTGAAATATATCATCAAAGACCCTGCTGTTCAAAACGACAGATGCCGATATGGATGTCAAGCCCAAGAAGCCATCCAACATCTTACAGGGGGCTGCCAGGCATTTGCTGCAACTGAGTACAAGGAACGGCATGACGCAGTGGGAAAAATCCTTCATCAGGAGATAGCTATCAAGCTGGGACTTCTCCAAACCGACCATCTCCCATATTATCAATACGTCCCTGAGAGTATGCTTGAGGATGGCAACTACAAGCTATACTGGGACCGCACTGTGCTCACAGACCAAACAGTGGCGCATAATAGACCAGATCTCGTATTAGTCAATAAATTAACGAGACAAACAACCCTCATTGATGTGGCGATTCCTAACAACAATAATCTACGTACTAAATTTACTGAAAAGATCGCCAAGTACAGAGATCTGGAAATTCAAATACGGAGACAATGGAGAATGCAAAGTACCCAGACGATACCGATTATTATGTCTACTACTGGAGTCATTCCGAAGACCCTCCTCGAAAGCATAAAAAAGCTGGGTCTTAATGAACATCTTTATAAGACCATGCAGAAAGCAGTACTACTCGCAACGGCCAGATGTGTACGAAAATTTTTGGGAGATACACCTGCATACCAAGTCACCTAGGGCTCAATAAAACGGAAAGAGTCCCACCAGAGCTCAATCCTTTTGATACCGTAGGTATCTGGGATGAGTCAATTTTCCCCTTAGAGGGAGTGTGAGCCGTATGGCTAAATCTTGAATATAATAATTAATAGAATAAAATGGTTTTATTAAAAATTGTGTTTTATTTATATTGATGTTCTTTCGATAGTACTAATTTTGATCATATTGATATCGAGTATCGAGTCGAGCGGAGTATTGCAAACTAAGTGCATTGTAAATGTAACATTGTAACTTATTGGATTAAAAAAAACAAAAACCGGTTTTTGTAAAAACCGTTTTTTTTTGGCCGGTTATAACCGCTAGGTTAAACCGTAAACCGAAAAACCGGTATAACCGAAAACAGGTGTTTTGTCAAAAACCTCCATCCCTATCGTATATACCGACTCGCCACTACTTTTAGCCATTAAAATACTTGCTGGAATAGGAATCTCATGTCAATAAAATCTGATTATTCCCTATTTATTTTTTCAAGTTTAAAATAGGACAAAAGGTGGAAAATTACGTGCGAGCTTTATTGTTTGACTTCGACTCATACTGCATTTCGAGGGCTAAGAACCATAGGGTTCCAAGCGACATTCATAAAAATTTTCAAATTTAGGTAGATTTTTGACCTTTTCCAGATCAAAACGTATAATATCACAGTTTAAGTTCTGTTTATTTTTTGCCATTTTCACGTTCTTGGCGCATTATCAATTTCTTTGTAATGTGCGAATGATATGTCTGTTTCTTTTGTGCATGCACCCTCTTCTCCTTTTTGGCCAATCTATAGTCTTCACAGATGTCACACATAATCTTTTTTGGTTGCAAGAACTCTAGATTTGATTATCATCATCATGGCATCTACACTCCTAGCGGAGTGATTGCCGCCCTCTTTGGGCTCTTCTGATTCGTTGGCCGAGGTGAATCAATCTGCATTAACATTTTGGTTTTACAATTGGTTGTGTGACTTGGCATCTTCTACAATTTTCCTCCATTCGTTCCTGTTTTTGCTTCTGGTTACCCATTCTCTAACTCCCATCTTCTTAAGGTTATCTGGTTCTCCCATCTAGTTTTGGGTCTTTCTCGTGGTCTGCCTTATACAGGTCTCCATTTGGAAATTTTCTTGATAACGGCTTCTGGATTCCTCCTTTCTATATGTCCCATCCATCTGAGTCTCTCTGCCGTGCTAAGCCCAAAGGCGGGAACTGATTTTTTATCGAAAATGAGATTTTTGTATTTTTAGGTAGAATAGGGTATTTAGTGTATATTTATAAAGTCTTTGGAGTTGTAGAAGCATTACATTTTAAATAAAATTGCAATTTTGTTAGCGGTATCTACACTTTTCAGTTAAAATACTAAGCTATTTGGCGGCAAATGTTAAATACTATGGCGTTTTGACAGTATCTGCTACAGTTGCCGTCTATATACCTTAGCATATTGCACTTACCGCTAATCTACTTTCAAGAATGCTACGCCTACATTTAGAAACCGCCAAATCGCCTTAGTATTACAAAGTAAATTCGGCCTAACTTTACAAGGTTAAATTATTGTGTTAGTTAAAAGAGTTGTGTTAGTAAAAGAAATAATTAGCGAGGATGGTAAGCAATTTTCGAGATTATTATATCTATTGAAATGTATTTTCATTTTTGTTTATAGTATTTCAAGAATTAACCAAATTCCCTAACAACACACAACATTCCAGGAATGTACTACCAAAGTTCTATAAATATTTGAATGTCCTGGACATTTAGGGAACATTCGGTGAACATCTGATTAAATTATTCCTGGAATGTTACCATAAGACATTCTGTGAACATACTACCAATGTTCCTATATGTTCATTTTCAAATTCACGGCGCATGTATTTGTGCATGGTGCTTAGAGAGGGCATCACGTGACTAAAAACGACCAATGACCTCACTTCGGACTTCGGCGCTTCGGCCATCTTGGCATGCATCATAGAAGAGTGGGTGAGGGCATGCATCTTGGCCTTGGCCACCTTGCCGTGCGTGATCGTTGTTTGTTTTTATTTGTGCTTTTTAAGAATATTTTTTTAATTCGGATACTTTTATAATAACTTTAATAGTATTATTAACATAGTGCATAAAATCAGTTGGAGTAGCAGAAGCAATGTAGATAAAAAATCTGCAGGAATAACGTTTCAAAGGTTAGTACCTATGCAAATATGTAAACAAAGGCATGCCCCTATTTCAGAAAATATCCATTTATTATTTTAATAATTGCGAATAAGCCACAAACTTGCTTATTCCTAACTAAAATAGTAAATAGAGATAATAACAAACGGATTATTTGTAAAATTAATTTTTTTTTTTTGCGTTTTTGCTAATGTATGCATTTATAAACAGGATGGTAGACCACACACTATAATAGTACCAACCAATGAATACACAGTATGAATAGTATAGCCGGTTCGCTAAACTTAGTATGAGACACAACTGGCTAGTGATTTTAGTAAATAATTTTGACAATTTGGTAAAATTGGCAAAAAAATAATAACCAAATAGTTAGTAATTTTGGCAAAATTGGCCAAAAACAAAAAATTACCTACTAAAATCACTAGCCAGTTGTGTCTAGGGAAACGACTATACTAATAAACAATTTCTAAGCTGCTTTTTATAATATTTTGTGAGTTCATTAATCATATTTTTTATTTAAAATTAAAATTTGTTAATAATGCTCAGTAATGCATATATTTTGTATTTTTAGCTTTCCAGAAGATCCTGCGAAGAAGGCATGAAGTATAGATCAGATTTGTTAATAGAGCAGTATGTTCAAAACATTTTTTAGAAAAAGATATTGACAGAACTTCACTTTCAACTGTTTGTTTGAGAGACTGTGCTGTTCCAATAGCTTATATCACACAGGTAATATGCTTAACCCAATTAATAATACAATTACAATATACAGTTGGAAAAATTAAAGAACAGGGCTTTTCATTTATAGTCATTTGTTTCGAGCATCTGTCATATGTCGTATAATCCGTGTTGTATTAATATTATACACAGATTATATAACATATGACAGAAGTTCGAAACAAATAACAATCGATGAAAAGCCCTATATAGGGCTTTTCATTCACAGTCATTTGTTTCGAGCTTCTGTCATATTTCGTATAATCCGTGTATATTAATATTATACACAGACTATACAACATATGACAGAAGATCGAAACAAATGACAATCGATGAAAAGCCCTATTGCTTTGTTCATTGTCATTTGTTTCGAGCTACTGTCATGTATCACATATATTAATATATCTACGTCATACGTCTTTGGTTTGTATCATTGGTTATATCAGTAACATATGACGTAGATATATTAATATTATGTGACACATGACAGAAGCTCGAAACAAATGACTGTGACTGAAAAGCCCTATAACCATGAACGATCACATCAATCACTTATTTTGTATTTGCTGTCTTTTTCTATAAATCACAAACGTTTGTTATAGAAAAAGATCATCATCATTATCATCATTGGCTCGACAGCCCTTTCTGGGCTGGGTCTTGGCCTGTTCCAGGATTCTTCTCCACTCTGATCTGTTTCGTGCTTTTTTTCTCCAGTTTTTTATTTTTAAGGTTTTTATATCATTTCCTATTTGTTCTAAAATAGAAAAAGATAGCAAATACAAAATAAGTGATTGATGTGATCGTTCATGGGTATACGCTCTGAGCTTCGCTGGTGTCGCTCCTAGCGGTTACTAATTCAACTTTCACCGGTAATTTTTAAATTTATTATTTAATTGTTATCGCTTAATATTTATAACGCTAAAAAGTAATTAAATTGTAATAGATTTTTTTAAGATTTTGCTAATCATTTTGACGTTCTATTGATGAAATATTAATTTCTTACTTCGGATACTTTCACAATTATCATGTAGATGGCGCCAAGATTAATTTATAATTACATATTACAGAACATTAAAAAACGCAAATTCAGTATTTAAAACGTAAGTATATTTAAGGTAAAAATATAAACCACAGCTTTGATCAACTAATATTTTTTATAATTAATGTTTTTAATCTTAATTTAAATTTAATCACTTTGACATTTATGTCAAATTTCCGGTAAACGTTTACAGACTTGTCACTACTGGCGCTCACGAATTTATAAATATCCCCTCTACGTACGAGCTCACAGCGTATAGGGCTTTTCATTCACAGTCATTTTTTTCGAGCTTTTGTCATGTGTCACATAATATTAATATATCTACGACATACGTTATTGGTATATACAATAATACAAACCAAAGACATATGACGTAGATATATTAATATTATGTGACATGACAGAAGCTTGAAACAAATGACAATCGATGAAAAGCCCTATTCTTTAATTTTTCCAACTGTAGATACCGTTGCTCTTCATTATCTACATCAGAGATCTAAGTTGACATTGTTGCCCAATAACAAAAAATTTTTGAATTCATTTTAAGTCCAATAAGTATATCACATAATTATTGCGAAGTAGATTATACAAGAAAACAGATTAATATTGAATGTAAATAAATAAAAACATCAGAAATAGAAAACAAGAATTAAGTTATAATCTTAAGTTAAAGTAAATAATAAAAACAATAAATATAATACAACAAAATACTTATTTGTTTGTGAAAAAACTATTTCTTTGTGGCATTTTTGTAATTATTGTAACTATTTTAATGGGGAAATAAGCCACAATTTACTTGAAAAAATAACTTTATTACGGTTTCTACTTCCACATCGGACGTCGTTGTCAAAATACAAAATGTTTTATTATTTATGCATATTATTACCTGTAAATATTTCTTCTGATTGTTAATTGTAAAGGATAGAAAAATTACCATTTATTTTTTCTTTTAGAATCAGCTGAGAGAAGTGGTCTACAAAAAACCAGGAAGGAAATGGAATATGTGGCTATGAAAGGCAAAAGAAAGGTTTATAAAGCAAATGTGACACATTTTTTATAGGAATATCAGTAAATTACATTAAAAAAATGTATGAAAAGATTTTTTGCAATAAAAATGTTTATATTTATCAAGGATGTATTATTTGGTATGGCCACATATCGTCAGTGATGTGACAATACCTCCTATCTGTTTTTTCATGAGATTTGTAAGATAGACTAAAAACTTGTTTGGGCCACCTCCTGTTTTCATATATTTTTTGACTTGTTTTGCATTAAATTTAACTATATTTACTACAAAACAAGTCAGAATTTACGTATGAAAACACAGGAGGTGACCTTAAAAAATGTTTTTCGTCTCCTGCAAACCTCATGAAAAAAGATATAGGAGGTATTGTCACATCACTGACGATATATTTCAGAGAATGTCTAAAAAATATACTGTGAATGTTCAAAGAACGTTCGTAGACATTCATGGAATGTTCTAACAAGACATTTAGTCTAAAAAATATACTGTGAATGTCCAAAGAACATTCATGGAATGTTCCAACATTCATGGAATGTCCCAACAAGACATTCAGTCTAAAAAATATACTGTGAATGTCTAAAGAACATTCGTATACATTCATGGAATGTTCCAACAAGACATTCAGTCTAAAACATATACTGTGAATGTCCAAAGAACATTCGTAGACATTCATGGAATGTTCCAACAGAACATTCTAAGAATATTTAAAATGCTGACACAGCACTTTCCTGGGACTTTCCAGGGACATTCGTGTGCATTTGGGGACATTCCAGGAATGTTTTCAATGTCCTGTGAGTACATTCTATGAACATTCCTGGAATGTTTTGTATTATTAGGGTTATGTTGTCCTAAACAATATGAATCTGCGCCAAGTGGATGATTTATATATCTTGAATTAGGAGGTAAGAGATTTTCATATTTAAAAAATATGTCTTTTTTTATTTGGGTTTTAAAAACTTAATAATATATCCACACGCTGTCCACAAACATTTTTAGAGAAAGAGACTTAAAATAGGTATTTTGTTTTTTTTAAAAATCTTTATCTAGATCTTTACTTAATCTTATGAGAATCGTTTACCTAAGTTTTATACAAAAATACTGGTTTTATTCCTTTATAAATTTTCTAAGAATGCGTCAGGTACCTGAATAATGATCCAAATATTTGTTTGCATATTTTAAAAATCTTATATATCCCATAATTAGGTATTTTTCGGTCTAAAAGACAACGTCATCATATTTTAATCATAACATATAATATAACTAGTTTGTACAATACAACTAATAAAATGTTAAAATTTGCCCTAATTACTGTAAGTAATGGTATTTTCCCGAATATAATATTGTGAAATACCCAATAATATAACAATGTATAATAATATTAGGGTAGGTGTCGGCCATCATAAAAATATTAAACCTCTATAATAACTCAGGCCTGTCGTAAAATAGCAAACCTTTGTCGCTAAGAAACAAAATAAAAATAGCTGAGAAAGTCAAAAGTATGGTTTACAATCACATTCACAGTTGAGATGAAGAATTCTTTAAAACGCTTAACATCACCAGATGTTTAAACATCTATAACAATCTGAACGGATTCTGTTTTTCGTAGTATTTTTCGAAGTACAGTTCTGCCCAAATTATTAGACGCACTAAAAAAGAATTTATAAAAAATGTTAATTATGAGGTAAAACCATTGTAATAATAAATAGGTTTTGTATATGTACCAGACACAAGGTATGTTGTTTGGTTATCTATTAAATTGTCTATATTGAACCACAAATTGAACATTAATATTAATTAAATCTAAACGGGAACTGGTGTATGTTTTCAAAAGACTGATAGTGTGTAAATAAATTTATTAAATCAGCTAAGTACTTTCAGCATATTAATGCCATCATCAGAGCTATCCTATAAAAAGACTAAGTTGAAAAATCTTATTCATAAAAAATTATAAAGTGAAACTTACGTCTTATAGGTGTAAAAACCTCAAAAGAAGAGAAAACTTCGAACAAACACATTCTATAGTTTAAAATAAACCCAGGGATATAACCACTGGTTAGGGTAAAAACCATTAAATGTTTAAAAATCACATTTAATGTGTTTTTATAAAATGGCTCCCATTCTTACAAACAGCTGTTACTGACAATATTCAAAAACGACAGGCTGCTGACGGAAACAATAGTTCCTAGCGACATCTGTGTTATTAAAATTTTAAATAATTTTAATAATACAGATGTCGCTAGGAACTATTGTTTCCGTCAGCAGCCTGTCGTTTTTGAATATTGTCAGTAACAGCTGTTTGTAAGAATGGTAGCCATTTTATAAAAACACATTAAATGTGATTTTTAAACATTTAAGGGTTTTTACCCTAACCAGTGGTTATATCCCTGGGTTTATTTTAAACTATAGAATGTGTTTGTTCGAAGTTTTCTCTTCTTTTGAGGTTTTTACACCTACTATAAGACGTAAGTTTCACTTTATAATTTTTTATGAATAAGATTTTTCAACTTAGTCTTTTTATAGGATAGCTCTGATGATGGCATTAATATGCTGAAAGTACTTAGCTGATTTAATAAATTTATTTACACACTATCAGTCTTTTGAAAACATACACCAGTTCACGTTTAGATTTATATAGAAGTGTGTACAAGTCAAACAGTCTTTTTCTATTTCTATTTAATATTAATTGACCAATATGTATTTATTGACTCTTGAAAGAAAACAGATATAACTACAACTAAATATTGTCAATTTGTTGTTGTCATATTGTGGCTCAACAAAATAATAACATTTAATACTACTTTAATTCTTTCAATTTGATAAACTGTAATACACAGAAAAGCTTTTTATTTCATATCAATCACAACTGTAAACCACATACCGCTAATAGGCTTAGGTTTATAGTAAGTTTTGATAAAACGTTTTAGCGGTATCTACCTCTTTTTATATAAAACTTTGTTTTAAAATATACTTAATGGTTCCCTTAATAAACTGCCCTAATAACACAAAACATTCCAGGAATGTTCCTAGAAGGTACACACAGGACATTGAAAACATTCCTGGAATGTCCCCAAAAGCACACGAACGTCCCTGGAAAGTCCCAGGAAAGTGCTGTGTCAGCATTTTAAACATTCCTTGAATGTCTTGTTGGAACATTCCATGAATGCCTACGAATGTTCTTTGAACATTCACAGTATATTGTTTAGACTGAATGTCTTGTTGAAACATTCCATGAATGTTCTTAGAACATTCAAAGTATATTTTTTAGACATTCTCTGAATATATCGTCAGTGATGTGACAATACCTCCTATATGTTTTTTCATGAGTTTTGCAGGAGACGAAAAATATTTTTTACGGTCACCTCCTGTTTTCATACGTAAGTTTTGACTTGTTTTGTAGTAAATAGATAGTTGAATTTACTACAAAACAAATCAAAAAATATATGAAAACAGGAGGTGGCCCAAACAAGTTTTTCATCTCATACAAAATTCATGAAAAAGCAGATAGGAGGTATTGTCACATCACCGACGATATACCAGAAGTACAGTAGGAAAAATGAAAGAATACCCATGAACGAACATATAAAACACGCTGTATTTTCCTGTCACCGTGTCACACAAAAAACTGGTCAGCACAAGTACATGTAATAATTATTGTTACTTGCACTGGACAATTTTCTTTGTGACACAGTGACAGGAAAATACAGTGTGTTTTATATGTTCATTCATGGGTATTCTTTCATTTTTCCGACTGTATATGTAGCCATACCAAATAATACATCCTTGATAAATATAAACATTTTTATTGCACAAAATATTGTCATATATTTTTTTCCATAATCATCACTACGATGACGATTCATTGTATTGAATTGTTCATTAGAATTACAATCTGATCATAACTCTGACCAATGAGCAATTTTAATTTAACCTAAATTACTACTGTTCCTTAAAATGAAGAGCTTACCCATAGCGTCTCTTATCTAATCTAACAGGCACACAAGCACTATGCTCTGCTTTTCTAACCGCACTATTCTAACATACACATGCACACAAGCATTATGCTCTGCTTTTCAATATCACTCAAACTAGTTCAAAAGGCTTTGTCCTCTTCAATCTTCTAGTTTGGCCAGTAGTATCCAGGAGCTGGATTTCGTCAATATTCTTGTAGGTACTTACGAAGTTGTTGCTTGTGACTTCCAACTTTACTCCAACTTTAAAAACAAATCCAGCTGTAAAATATTTATGTGCCTGAAGGCTTTTGTATGCTTTTATCTATAATATCTATAATAGTAATTTGGTGGAATGCACTTTATGGTCAAATCCAATTCTGACTGAATTGTATATGGATCTAAATCCCCAATTATTTTCAGCTTCAGTAAATATCTAAAACAATAAAAGAAATAATGTTATTGCTTGCAAAATTCATCAATATTGATAAATATCAGAGAAAAATGAACATTGATAAAAATTGTTTGCCCTACCTTTCTCCAAATATCTGGTGTCTCCAATAATAATTTCCTTAAATAATCACTTTGCAGTGTGGTAAAGTTTATAAAGTTCACAAAATACAGCAAACGAAATCCAAATGAATCCAAAATATGACGATAAACAGTGAAATGATGAAATGAAATAATATTACAAACATAACCTCTGTAACCTGTATGCCGTATGCCATGCCAACCAGAACCAGAAGTCACGTGGTTTGGATTGCCTAAATACATATACACGCGCAGCAAATTTGAAAATGAATGCAAATTGAATAGTAAATGGCCTCTCTTAAAATATAGGACATTGGTAGTATGTACATAGAATGTCTTGTGGTAACATTCCACGAATATCTTAATCAGATATTCACCGAATGTTCCTTGAATGTCCAGTACATTCAAACATTAATAGAACTTTGATAGTACATTCCTGGAATGTTTTGTGTTGTTAGGGTGGGGCATATATCCATGCATAAAAACTATTAGCTAGTCCATAAATCCCTAACGGACCAAAATTTTAACACTCAATTTTGAAATCGACTTTGCCACCATTTTGTCAAATGTTAGTTACCGCCTTTGGGCCTAGCACGGCAGGTCTGTGCCTTGATAAATCTGACGATATCTTCTCCTTTCAGAAGTTCTCTTACTTCGTGGTTCATGAGTTTTCTAAATTCATTATTACCTAAGTTTAGTGGTCCCGCTATCATCCGAATTATTTTCCTTTCTGGGATTCTCAATCTTTCTTCCCCTTTCTGTGTCAGACACATTACTTCAGCACCATATGTGATTACTGGTCTAATTGCTGCTTTGTAAATTTTCAGTTTTGTATTCTGAGTAAGCTTCTTATCTTTGAGGAAGTTACTGTATTTCCAGTAGGTTCTGTTTCCTGCCTGGATTAAGGATGTGTAAGTCGATATCGTGTTCGTAACATTTCTTAATTGACTGTGTGATTATGTGAACTGCGTCTATTGTTGACCCTCCCTCTCTAAATCCGTGCTGGTAGTCTCCTATTTTAGTTTCAATGTATTTTGAGAGTTTTTGTCTGATTATTGATGTCAATATTTTTTAGCATCTGTTTCTCCTCTATAGTTGTTACATTTTGTGGTGTCCCCTTTTTTAAGAATCGGAAATATCCATCCAGTTTTCCATTCTTCGGGTATTCTTTCTTCTTCCCAAGTTCTTATTATTAGGTCGTATATTTTCCGTTGTAGTTTTTCTCTGCCTCGTTTTATTAGCTCATTTGGGATTTCATCTGGGCCTGCTGGTCTCTTTTGTTTTAGATTTCTTATTACACGTAAAAAGTCCTCATATGACGGCTTTTTTTATTTCGATTTCATCATCAAGGTCCGTTTCTTCTGTAGGTATATTCGAGGGAGCTTTCTCTCGCCTTAAATAACTCTTCGTAGTATTTCTCCCATATTTTGGCACCAATCTTAACTGTTGGTTTCTTCTTGTTTTGTGATTCTATATATTTGTAAAGCTTTACATTATTTTTGCTATTTACTTCAAACTCTTCTATAACTTCATCAATCCATATCTTTTTTTATTTGTACAGCATTTGTCTTTTTCTCCTATACTCTTCCAGATCTTCTTCTCTACCTGACTTCAGCCATTTCTTTCGAGCTAGGTTTTTTCCCTGGTTGCTGTTTCGCAGTCTTCGTCATACCATTCTTTTTGCCTTTTTATTTCTTTGTATCCTATTACTTTTTCTGCTGCTATCGCAATGTGACCTTTTATTTCTTTCCACGTTTCTTCTATGTTATTAGGGTTAGAAACTTTTAAATTTGCTTCAAACTCTTTAGAATAATCTTTCTGAACAGTATCCGAATCTAGTTTCCTTACGTTCCAATTTTTTCTTTTCGTGAATTTCTGTGTGTCTTTAATTATTTTTATTTCCATATTTCCTATTACTAGAAAGTGGTCAGAATCTGCATTTGCACCACGATACGACCTGACATCTTGAATTGTTCTCCTTCACTTTTTTTAAATCAAAATATGATCGATTTGATTACCCTCCGTTGATCCTGGTATTAGCCATGTTACCTTAGGTCCTTTTTTGTGTTTGAAGTGTGTGCTCAACTCAACTCAACAACTCAAACCAGAAAAGAAGACTGAAGAGGACCAAACCTCACGAGTTGGTGTAGTGTGCGACAAAGCTAATAGCGGAGCATTGCGCGACTAGTGTGCAAGCAACGTGTTGGTGTAGTGCGTGATAAAGTGAAAAGCAGAGCTTTGTGTGATAGTGCGCAATCAAAAAGTGCGCCAGTAATAATAATAATAAAGACAACTAAGAAGACATCAAAGGGTGACTCTTAGATATTAAGTAGTTAGTAAGATAGGATAGATAAAAAGTTACTCATTGGTCAAAGACCAGATTGTAGCACTTAGCAAATAAAAAAAAAAAAAAAAAAAAAAAAAAAAAAGTGTGTGCTCAATATAAATGTGTATGTTGCTGCTGCTAGGTTACAAAGCATTCTCCCATTAGAATTCGTAATTGTGTGGGGAGTTTCCTTACCAGCGACGTCCTTGTTAATATCTTCCTTTCCTATCATTGCGTTGAAATCACCTAGTAAAATTAATATGTCATTCTTGGGTATATTTTCATATATCTCTTCGAGTTTCTCGTAAAAATCGTTTTTGTCTTCCTCTTTCGCATTTTCGGTAGGAGCATATGCATTAATAAATGTTAGATTAGATTGCTTGTTCTTTATTCTGACATAGATAATCTTCCACATATTGCTTTGAAATCTATCACCTTGTCCCTTAATTTGCTGCTAATTAGGAAGGCTGTACCATTATGTCCCTGTTTGGTATCTCCGGAATTAAACATTGTATATTTCTTTTTTGCTGCTGCTCCTTGATCTTTCCATCGAATTTCTTGTAGCGCGAAGATTTCGATCTTGTACTTTTCCATCTCATTCGCCAGCTCTTCCATTTTCCTTGCTCTTAATAAAGTCCTAATATTCAATGTTCATATTCTGATCCTGTTAGTTTTTCGTTTACTTAGATTTTTCTGTTTTTTGTTTTTTATTATACTGTTTACAACCGTTTCCTTATTCATAGCCAATTTTTTGTTGAATAATTTTTTAGTTTTTTGGAGTACTGTTTAACTTTGTTATCTTTGCTATATTATCTTCTGTGCTTGGGCTTCTCATGGGAGATCTTTGACTAACTTTCCTAGCATTATTTTTGTTTTCCTGTGATCTACTGTCTAGATTTGATTATAATCAAAATTAAAAATGTGTCACTGCTATTTTCTGGTAGATATTCAGGGCCGGAGCTACAATAAACCGCCCAAGATTCATTTTTGGTCACAGAGAACATTTCAAAATAAGAAAATTATAATTTAACTGATAAAACTGACATTAAACTTTCACCAATACTCTCAATGTTGTACGTGGAACCATATTATGGTTCTAACTTTAAAGAATTTCGTGTACTTGGAACTAGCTTTGAAATCAAGAAGCTTCTATTCTGGTAGACGGCAAAGAAACAAACAAAATTTGCATTGAAGGAGGTGTCAGACAGGGTTGTGTGTTGTCCCCAACTTTGTTTAACGTTAACTGAGAAATAATTTTTAAGGAATGCCACGATACTATGCTTAACTTTTTAAAGTATTTTTACAAAACTGACTTTTCTTTTCTTTGATGTTTTAGGTACTAATGTTTAGTTTTAGTTGACTTTATTTATTTTTAATAACTTACTCCTAAACAAATGAAAAACACTGAATTTATATGCTTTATTTTACAAACTACGATATTTAATTTATTTATTACACCAAATCTACTAATTTATCGAATTACAAATTCAAAAATCATCACTAATCTCTAATTCCAAAAATGTCTATTTATATAGTTATGTACAATTAGTCTACTGAATTTCAGAAACATCGAAAGGTAAATATGATTTACAGAGCAATAAACAAAGGTTTATCGACGTATAGTAGGGTTCCATTGAAGGAAAGCTTCAATATTTTTTAACTACTTTTAAATCAGTGTATGATGATTTCGTGTAACAAATTCAGTCGAAGGCAGGATTCGTTTTTATAAGACAATTTATTCTAAAACCAAATATACAAAAGACAAGATAATTAGCGTTAATTACTTGTTTAATTTCGTTATCAAAATATATTTACAATCTACAAATCGAACTTTCGTTAATCTCAGGTCGATGTGACAATACTTGATACATGAATAATGATACGAATGATAATCGGATATATTAATTAACGCAAAATAGATGTATAAGGAGAGGAAATCTGGCTGATCTCGCCAGAAGGCAAGAAAATGGCAGGATCGCTTCGATCAGCTCGCGTAGCATAAGGTGAGGTTGTGACTTGATGAATTCGCTCAGCTCATCAAGACGACGAGGTTCGGAAGGTTTCAGGATAGGTATAGTCGGAATACGCTTAACTCACCTATTTTACCTGGATGGTTATTCTCCGTTCATCACACAGAGAACCATCAAGTGGATTTCCGTTCCGTCTTTTATACTGACTTCTTCTTCTTCTTATGCAATCCACTAATGGATGTTCGCGATCACGTTTGACCATTTTTCTCTATCCCTTGCAGTATGTATTAGGTCTCCTATGTTTTTTAGTCCTGTCTATTGTTTGACATTACGGAGCCATGACATTTTCTTCCTGCCCACTCCGCTTCTTCCTTCGATCTTTCCTTCAATTAAGGTTTGCAGAAACTGATATCGTTCATTTCTAATTATGTGTCCCAGGTATGCCGTTTTCTCTGTTTAATTGTGCACATCAGTTGTCGTTCTGTACCAATTCTTCTCAGGATTTCTTCATTTGTTATTCTTGCGGTCCAGGGAACTTTAAGGATTCGTCGATAGATCCACATCTCAAATGCCTCTAGCTTATTCATTGTGTTTATTTTTAAAGTCCATCCTTCCATGCCATATAGGAGCACCGACCATATATAGCATTTTGTGAATCTTAATCTTAGGTTTAGGTCAAAGTCAGAGTTCGTAAAGACGTTTCTGAATTTCATGAATGCACTTCTGGCTCTTTCTATCCGACATTTAATTTCCATATCCGACATCCAGTCTTCACATATCCAGGTTCCCAGGTACTTAAACTTTCTTACGCGCTCTACATCTTGGTTGTTATATGCTAGTCTTGCATTTTGATGTTGACATAATTGACGGCTTATTATAAGGAACTTCGTCTTTTTCATGTTGATGCTAAGTCCCATGTTCTCGCTATGCTCTCCAATTTTATTAAGAAGGTTTTGGAGGTCTTCTATATTGTCTGCTATTAAGACCGAATCATCCGCATATCGTATATTATTGACCCAGGTACCATTCACTTTGATGCCGCTTTCGCATTCCTCAAGAGCTTCCTGGAAGATACTTTCTGAATATAGATTGAACAGTAGTGGGGAGAGAATGCATCCGTGTCTTACACCTCTGAGAATTTTTTGAGCTTGCGTTGTTTCATTATCCACCTTGACGACAGCTGTTTGATTCCAGTAAAGAGCCTCTATGCAACGAATGTCTTTTTGATCTATGTCGAGTTGTTTTAGTATATGTACGAGTTTATGATGTTGTACTCGATCGAAGGCTTTTTCATAATCTATAAAGCACATCATTACATCTTTCCTTTGATCGTAGCAGTTCTGAGCTAGCACTTGGGTTGCAACTAGTGCTTCCCTGGTACCCAGGCCTTTTCGAAATCCAAATTGTGAGCAACCAATAACCTTATCGCATTTTGTGGAGATTCTGTAGTGAAGAACTTTGAGGAATATTTTTAAAGAATGGCTCATCAGACTTATCAGTCGGTGCTCTTGACACTTTGTTGCGTTGTTCTTTTTTGGCAAAGGGATGAAGGTAGATACAAGCCATTGGACAGGGAATTTTCCTTTTTTATAGATTTGGTTGAAAAATCTTTGGAGTATCGTAATTCCCTCTTCATCTAACAATCTGAGTAACTCAACAAGAATTTTATCAGGTCCAACTGCTTTCCCGTCTTTCGAGGTATTTATTGCTCTAGTAATTTCTTCAATTGTGATCTCGGGACCAGATAGGTTGTTAATATCTATCACTTGTTCCTGAACGACTTCTATCTCAGGCCTCTCGTCTGCAAATAGATTTTTGATGTATGTTTCCCATATGAGTTTCCTCTCTCTATCATCCTGTGCCATTTTTCCTTGTTGACAGAGACGGTATAAAGCGCGTTTTGCTTAATACATAGGCGTACGTTAGACGATAAAATTATATTATCATTACAGGTAGGTTAGCTTTTTATCTTCCATTTTGGCCCTGTAACTTTCGTCCTTTTGCATAATGTGACTTTCGATTTTCTACTAATATAGGTATACTAATATAAGTATAGTAAGGTTTTATTGTAGGAAAGCTTTCAGTATTTTTTTTTACTACTTTTAAATCAGTATCCGTTGTTTTTCTGTAGAGCAAATGTTTACCCCTTCTCTCACGGTCTATAAATAAAGCTTCTTGTCTTTTAAAACTGAAGGCGTGTTCTTAAACTTCTTGGCATATACAAAGTGTTTTATAAAAAAAGTCTTTACAGAAGATCATTGTATTATTGGCAATTTGAAGAAAATATCGTTTAGAATCTGCTCGTCGTTTCTACACTTCTTGCTTTTGCGTTCAGATACTGAAACGAAATAAGCGATGGACTACCCCAGCTAATTGAAACAATATTCGAAAATATTACCTCAATCATATAAGATAGCCATCGTTACACCCTTAGCTTAGCTCAGTCACTCAGGTGTGTGTTCGTCTTGTTCTAATCTTAGAAATGAACTATGAAAGTTTGGAATGGAAGCAAACAAAACAGTATTTTTAACTAATCATGTTTATTGTTCATAAAGACATAATAAAGACATAGTAAATTGCATTAACAAATATACTCAAATTCTTGCCAAAAACTAACAATTCTGGATAATACTTATGGCTTTTGGTATTCGATGGTAACTTCTTGATGTCGTATGGTACTGCTGTGGACTTCTCTTGACCTGGGGAGATGTTGTGGCCCTAGGTCAGTGCAGCTACGGTCTTGGTGGTGTCGTACTTGGATGTTGGGTGCTGCTGTCTAGATGTCATGGTCCCATTGTCATCAGCCTTAGTGTCATCGCCGGCGATAGACCTTTTTGAAGCTCCCAGAAGGAGGACGGTGATCTTATCCAAAAACTGTAACAGTAAAACACATATCAACAATCAAGAAGTTAATAACCAAACTGTACCTTCGCCAAATAGTATCCAAAAATAGTAAATGGCAAGGTAAATTAAATGGAATTTAGATGAGGAGAATAGTTAAAATTTTGATTACTAAACGTGCATATATGTAAATTAAAAAGATAATATATTTAAAACTAAAATATCAGAACACATGGTCTGACATTGGAGGTTAGGTTAAATATAAAAAAAACATTAGAAAGACTGTTAGATGGAGAAATGTAATTAAAATATGATACGTAATATTCTTACCCCAAGAGAGTGAAAGTCTGGAAATAGATAAGGCCTTATGGGCTCATCTTTTTAAATAGATTTATTTTCCCTGTCCCTTCCATTTTCATTTTGTGTCAGCGGGTAGGGATGAAGTGACACTTTCATGACTGCGACATAGGCAGTGGCGGGCATGTTCCGTATTGGAAAACAGTTACGTACAGAGTAATAATGTATGGGGTACGTTCATTATGTTCAATCGATGATTTAGATTTTAGATGAAGAGATATATTAAATAGAAGATAATAAAAGAGGGTAATAAAAGGGGATAATAAAAGAGGATAATAAAAGAGAATAATCAAAGAGGGCGCCAACGAGTTTTTAACGAAGAAAACTGGTAAAACAAATAGCAGAAGATTATTGTTAATGAAATATTAAAGAAAATAAAGTAAAATAACTATTTAAAAATAAAATATCAAAGATGTGACGTTTGTAACGTTACAATACATCGACCGGAACTTTACTTATTGCGGTATTATTTTCGGTCAAAATCAGTGAGCAAGAGTTAACACAAATCATTCTTCTCGCATCTTGAGAGACTTTAAATGTGCATCTGAAGCGGCATTTACTGCAATCAATCGATATAGGTGTCTTGGCTTCCAGTTTTTGAACGTTTTTTATGTTCTTCTTTCGCTTGGTGGTCACATTTTCTCCAACGTGTAGTTGATTGTGTAACAGCTTTAGGTAAAGTATTATTTAGGTTGTCGTTATTCTCAAAAGTAGACGAAATTAAAATTGTTCTGCGAGATAGCAAAGAAGAGCTTAAAATAAACAATGAAAAACAAATCTATATTTACTCAAAACTGAAAAATTACTTTTTCCCAATAAGCTGTCTTATTTAGGCACATAATCTTGGTCTTTTATCGAATGATCGGAATCATCTAAAATCATTGCAAATCATTAACTCCTCTTTATCTTCTTCTAAAGGTCTTCTTCTGGAGATGTTTGCGGCCACATTGACCCATCTTATTCTGTTTACAGCAGCTCGAAATAGATCAGTTTACGTTAGACCAGTCCACTTCCTAAGATTGGCTAGCCAGGATATACGTCTACGTTCAAGGCCTCTCTTGCTCTTAATCTTACCTTGTGGAATCAACTACTGTAGTAGTCGGTATTTATCAATACGCAATGTGGCCGAAGTAAGCCAACTTTCTGTTGTTTACGGTGTTAATTATGTCTTTGTATTTTCTTAGCCTCTGGAGAATAGTTATGTTAGTTGTGTGGTGTATATATGAGACCCTCAACATACGTCGGTAGCACTACATTTCAAACGCCTCTAACCGTGTTATGGCATCTTCTCTCAGGCTCCAGCTTTTAACTCCGTATAGGAGAAAACTAAAGACGTAACATCTAAGAATTATTATGCGTATATTGATACTTAAAGGCAAGTTGCAGAGAATCCTCCTAAGACTATTAAAAGAGCTTCTGGCTTTTTCAATACGAGTTTTCATTTCGTAGCTATGATCCCATGTATCCTGTATATCCTATCTAATCGTAGCTATGATCACCTGTAATGTTGCAGCCCAGATAGCATATTCTGTACTCTCTCGAGGGGTGTATTATATTGTTTACGGTCATTTAGGCGTTTATATTGGTGTTCTTACTAATAATCATTATTTTTGTCTTATGTACAATTTAGTTTTGGGCCGTATTTGTTACATGCTTCTACAACATTATCCATGATCCTTTATAGCCCCTGCGCACAATCTGCCAGCAATACTGTATCGTCTGCATATTTAAGATTATATATAAGTTGTCCATTTACTGCAATGTCATCTTCTGGTTCGTCCAAGGTCTCTCTAAAGATGTTTTCAGAGTATATTTATGTTAAATAATGCTGGTGACAGTATACAACCCTGTCTAACTCCTTTTTCGACGGTGAAGATTTCGGACAGTTCATTTTCGAATCGAACTGTTGCTTTTTGTTGGAGATGTAAGTTTGAGACGAGTCTTACATCCTTACCATCGAGTCCTGATGTTTTTAGGATATCGCTTAGTTTTCCATGTGGGACGTTTTCAAATGTCTTCTAGAAATCTATGAAACATGCATACACATCGCAGTTGGCATCCCTGAGTCTCTGTATTAGAACTTGCAAGCTGAAAAGTGCTTCCCTGGTTCCGGGTCCTGCTCTGAATCCAAATTGAACTTCACTGAGCTGTTCGTCTAATTTGGTGTATATGCGCGAGTGAATGATAGTAAAGAGTACTTTAAGTACATGGCTCATCAAACTACTTAATCTATGTTCTTCACGTTTTCTAGCGTTGGCTTTTTTGGTAAGTGGGACGAATATTGATAGTAGCCAGTCTTTTGGTAAGTAACCAGTTTCATAATTGTTGTTGAATAACTTCGTAACAGCTGTAATTTGGTGTACCTCTAATAGCTTTAAAATTTCACCATGCACCTCATCAAGTCCTGGTGATTTCCCATCTTTAATCCGCTTAACGGCCATAGTTACTTTTTCGTTTGTTATTTCTGGGCCGTAGGGATTGTCTATTTCATACGGACTTCATAGTGTTTTACCATTCCAAGCGATTTGGAGTTTTCGCTTGGCTTATTTTGCGCGGAGGTGGAAAGCGCATACTTGGGTTTTAGAGGGATTGGATCTTAGGGAATTCTGCAGATAGTACTCTATCATTGTCTTTAACTCAGTTTTGAGTTTCTCCTCCACTTTTTCAAAGCTTTTTCCTTGAGCACATATTGCCAGATAGTCAGCATAGAGGAAATGCTTGGTTTCAGTCGGCGTAGGTTGGTCGTTTGTGTATATATTGAAGGGCATTGGTGCAAAATACTTCCCTGTGGAAGGCCGTTCTTTTGAACTATCCACCTACTTACTTTGCCGTCCAGCACAACGAAAAAACGTCTATTCTGCAGTAAGTAATATACGACCTTACCCAGATGGTGGTCATTGAGAGTGTCGTATAATTTGCGGAGCAATGCTTTGTGCCTTACTGTGTCATACGCTGCTGTCAAATCTACGAAAGCAGCCCCTGTTATGTTTTTCTTCAAAGCCATCTTCAATGTGTTCTGTTAGTGCGAGGACTTGACCGGTGCAAGATTTGCCGGGTCTGAATCATCCTTGTTGTGGGATGAGGTGCTGTCGACATTATTTTCTATTCTGACGAGGATGAGTCTCTCATATAGTTTGAAAACGTGACACAACAGCTAAATAGGTCTGTCGCTACTGGGATTTTCTGGGTCCTTTCCTAGTTTCAACAAGGCTATTACTTTAGATTTTCTCCATGATTTTGGAATTTTGCAGTCTTTGCAGCACGTGTTATAAAGTTGCAAGATCCAGTTTTTTGCTCATTGGCCTACATGCTTTTTTTTGTTCACTGCATATATCATGCACACTTGCAGCTTTCCCGTTTTTTAACCTGTTCATATCGTCGTGGCGTTCTTTTAGTGTTAAAGGAGTTCCTAGGTGGTTTGTCTCCTGATTCTACTTCTAGTATATCGGTCTTTATATCTGTTCTTAGTTCTTCCATTCATAAGGAGTTTAGTAGCAACTTGGTTTGATGTAACCTTGCAAAGTTGTTTATGTTCTTTTGGATTACCGCTAAGTTTTTTTACAAGGTTCCATGCTATTTTGCGAATATGTCATGTCCATTTTTTCCAGGGTTCCAATCCACTTTTCCTTTCTGGCTTGACTTAGCTGCTGGAGTAAGATTGCTCCGCAGTCAACCGTTTCTTGGCTAAAAGGGTCAGTGGAATAGAGGGTTTCGTATGTTCTCATTAGTTCTTTGGACTCGCTGGGAACATAGTATTGCCTAGATCCTCTGGGGATAGCTTTTCCAGACACATTTTTTATTACCTCCACAAATTTTTCGTAGTTCTCTACTTTTGGCTCAAGACGTAGCAGCTCAGAATCTAGCATGTGTGCATACTTTGCCAGTTTGCCTTTTTGAAGAGGTTGAAGGTTGACGATGTTAAAGTTTCTACTTACCCTCCAGTTCAAAGTTGAACTTGTGCCAATGGTTGCTTTTACTTGGGGGGTGAAAGTCACGCGCGTTTATAATAAGTCCGGAAATGAATAAACTGACAACTTATGTTCAATAGAGTTTTTTAGTAAGTCATTGCTTTATTTGTGATTAAAATTTTTATTTTTCGGCAAAATAACCAAGTTTTCAGGCCGTCTTTCACAAATAACCCAAAAACTAAGTATTTTTTTCCAAAAAAAATATCCTCAGCAAAAATGTACCATAGAAAAAACGAAAAAAGTTTTGTATTCGTGAAGTCTATAGACCCAACAAAAGCAAAGTTGTAGCTCATCAAAAATAGTTTTTTATTCCTAAAATTACAAATCGAATATTTCAACGTGGTATATCAAAAAATTAAGAACTGTTCGAGAAAACCCCATTGAAACTTTTTTTAAGTGTTTAAAAAAGCTTTGTTTTTGTTATTTTATAAAAGTTTCTAGCAATAAAATTAAGCGAGTTAGGCTCAAAATCAAAATAGCCTCTTTTTGGTAAAAAAAAATCTTGAAAATCTTTCCCAGCTTAGCATTCCAAATGAAATTATTCCTTACCAATTTAGAAATAGTTTACTTTACTTATATTTTTAAACAACTTAAAAAAAACACATTTCCCTAGGGAGGAAAAGTAAAAGTGAGGTCATGGTATTTGATTCATGAAATATAACTTACTGACGCCCTGTACAATATCTATTTTCTATTAGGTACGTAAGTATCTACACATTTTAACGTTTATGTATAAAACACCCTGTATTTTGCAGAATCATAAAAAACAGTAAATTGTTATTTTGATTTAACATATGTTTACATTAATAATTTGACTTATATTTGACAGTTGACAGTTATATTGTACCTCCTTGTTAGTTTTAGTTTTAATAAATTTTGTTGGTTAGTTACATAAATAAGTTGTAAAAATGAAAAAATGACTTGTTATTTGAGGAAGGTGGAAAAACCATATGTATAACATGGGAGTAAAGTGCCTTTTCCTCCCTTGAATGATTACTGCCCTACGCTACGCGTCGGACAGTAAACTCCATTCTCGGGAGGAAAAGTAGCATAATCCAAAAATAACTTAAAAAATTCAATTTTCGGACTTTGTCTGCCCTTTCAAAAATTTCTAGTGGCGGAATTTTGTACCGGTGAATGTATTTAGAAATAAACGTACCGTGTTTTCAGTAAAATGTGATTTCATTTATAAATATATATGTTTTATATATTTATAAATTTATTTTAATGTTTTTATAGTACAAAAAATCGTTTGCTGTAACATACTAAGAATATTAGTATGTACCTACGTAAAGTTGACTTTAATCGACATTTTTTTACCTAGTTCCTTCTATAGTTGATTTTTTAACCAAGAGGAGTAAACTAAAAAGACAGATTCACACCCAAGAAAGTTACTAGAAAAGTCACCAAATTCATCTTTTTTTTTCGTTGATCATATCAGATAATCCATAAATATTATATTATACTAACACATCGCTAAAGAGTTCTAAAAACAACTGTTTATATATAAAAGTAGACTAAAAATCTAAAAATTAAGGGAATAATGCAGAAAACACAAAAAATCGCCGATATACTTAATTAACCTATAAAATGACAGAGGTGAAAAAATTTGATAAATGTCATTAGTGTCAAAATTTAATAACAATGGAGTAAACTTGCCTGCGGTTGGACCAATTAGAAACAAGCATTACGGCGCGGTAAATTTGAATCACTCCTCTTGGTTAAAAAACAAACAATAGTACCTTCTTTTTGAACTTATTCTTTTTGTTAGCCTCGCAGTTGTATGTGCAAATCTAGTCAATGGTATGGATTACACAGTAAATGGGGAATGTTCTGTATGTCATTTTATGTAAATGTTTATTTATTTAACAGAAATATAAAAAATAGCTGCAAGAAAAGAATAATTATAGAATTAAATAAATATAGAACTGTTTTTAACATTTTCTTTTGGAGCGGCGGCAACGAACGATTTCTATGTACTTTTCTATCGGTACAACATCTCCATCAACAGTAATAACTCTTAAATTATTAGCAGAAACCAGAGGATTGATATGGGGATTGTGAAGTTCGGTTATTTGGGTAGAAGATGCACAAGCGGAATCTCCACTGCTACCCAATTTTCCTGACCAATATTCATTTCCTGGCAAAGCATTTCCATCCCAAGCGTATGATACCACCAGCAGTTTATCTAAAAATATATTGCATATTATTTATTGTATTTTTACGGTATTTACTAAATCTAGGAGCATATTACTTCGAACAATGACATTTTTTAAACCGTAATTTTAAGTAAATCAATAGTAGCTTAAAGACGTAGATGTCTTAACTGTAATAATAATCTTAGTTTTAGTTTAGTTATAATCAATATTAGTAATCATATTGAAGTGGGAAATCCTTACTTCAATACGAGTTCAACCATATTAAGCAGTTGGTATTTTATCTTCATTTTTATTTATTAAGCGCAACAGGCCTTGTAGGCCTTGGGCTAAAATGTTAACATTTCTGATTACATAAATATCTAATAAATAACTTAATATAACTTACATAACTTATAAATAATTTTTTACACTTCAGTCTTTTTATATATTTTTATTGCCGGTTTTTTTCCAATACCGTTTTCACGTTTTAATTTAATTTAATATTTCGCGAGATATTCTATTTGTTTATAAGCCAAAAAATTGTTTATAATTTTAAAATATTCCTGAGGCCTCTTAAATAGTCCAATTTCAATTCTGTAAAATACATTAGATAGGTACAGTGTCTTTTTATACAAAAATCATAGTTATTCTTATGTATCATAATTATTGTGGTTATTATAGCGACCGTAAAGTTTTAATCAACAATTTAATTGTTGCTAAACTGTTCATTCCATTTCCATCGGCTTCTGGAATTATAATCTATACGAAAAGAGCTTTGATATTACCAAGTTATTTAATTATTGATGAACAATTACTTATCTAAAATTTTAGTTGAAAATTAAAGATTTTGTTGGAAAAACCCGCATTTCCCGGGGAAAATTTTCGTCGAAGTAAATTGGGAAAAACACGTCTCTATGCAGAGTTTAGTTACAATGAATTTTTATTTGATTGTTTTTGGTTTAAAGTTAAAATCTTTAGAGTTATAGAGCAAAAATTTAAAAAAACACACACGATTTTCGGACGCCATTTTGTTTATAAAAAAAGTAGCACACTATCTGTGAACTTTGCATACCTATATCATTAATATATACAATCATAAGATTAGATTCCAGCAATAAAATTGCTGGTAAATAACTTTTCCCAAAAATGGCCTATTATCCGATAATCTGCCCAAACTACAAACTATGCCTGGGAATTTTTCGAATTTTTTTAATTAATTGCATCTCATCTAAAAAAGACAAAAACGGAAAAAATACGTTTTTGGTGTGGGGAAAGAGAGAAGAGGTAGAGGGTTAGAATTACGCTGAACCTTATTTTTTAATCACATAGAACGTAAAAAATTGAATTCTGGGAATGAGGGCATTTTGCCTCTCTGAATGGAGAGTTGTACCTAGTTGTACCCTTTAGTTGTACCTAGTTTGAATAAAAAAATTTACAGAGACGATTAGGTGATTTTAGACTTTTTTTATTTATTTTAAGATGTTATTGACCACATAAAATCGAAAGTATTGTATACTGTTGAACTAGTATTGAAGTGGAGAATTCAATAAAGGTGAAATAAAGAGGATGTTGTATAAAAGACTAAACTTACTAATTTACTAATAATATGAGAAAAATGTTAAATCTGGCACCAAATTTCAAATTTTGCTATTGCAAAATAGGTGTATATTTATTTGTTTCGTATTACTATCCATTTAAGAGGTAATTAGTTCTTTTGTTCCACTCGTATAATAAATATATGACAATAAAACTGTTGATACTGGATCTTATAAAAGTGAGGGTTGCTAATGTTTACTCTGTAAAAAAAAACTCAGCAATGCCCACTGATCCCAACGAATAAATCGGAGGTTCTAGAAATAGAATCGGATGGATAGAATAAAAAATGATGAGGTACCTATTTCAAAGAGTGAAAAAAATGTGTGAGCTATTGACAACAATATAAAGCAGAAAACTTCAGTTCTCCTTAAATACCATGAAGTGGTACTGCTGAAAATATAATGAAAGGCAAAAAAATGAAAAAAAGAAATGTAGGCTGAAAAAGATCTGGAACTTAAGTGAATGGTGTAGCTGTAGTTCAAGTGAAATTTTTATAAAAACAGTTAATAAAGACTAATCATTAAACAGGGTGTCCCGAAAAGATTGTTCATAAATTATACCACAGCGTCTGGGGTCAAAAATAGGTTGATTGAACCTCACTTACCTATATACGATAGTGCACACAAAGAAAGTTACAGCCCTTTGAAGTCACAAAATGAAAATCGATTTTTTTTTCACATATCAAAAACTCTTAGAGATTTTTTATTGAAAATGAGCATGTGGCTTTATTATGGCGGGAACATCTTTATAAAAAACAAGAGTGAAATTTGTACACCCCATAAAAATTTTATGGGGATTTGTTCCCTTAAACCCCCCCCCCAAACTTTTGTGTACGTTCCAATTAAATTATTGTTGTGGTACCATTAGTTAAACACAATATTTTTAAAACTTTTATGCCTCTTAGTATTTTTTCGGTAAGCCAGTTTTTATAGAGATGCGGCTTGTTTTTTAATATGTTTATATACAAATTTTATGGGGGTTTCGTTCCTTTAAACCCCCCCCCCCCCCAAATACTTGTGTACGTTCCAATTAAACTATAATTGTGGTACCATTAGTTAACACAGTGTTTTTAAAACTTTTTGCCTCTTAGTATTTTTTCGACAAGGCATCTTTTATCGAGATGTGGCTTCTTGTTTAATATGGTTCAAAATATACCTAACAAGCTGAAAATGCGAGCATTATCATAACGAAAACTTTGTTTATTTACGTACTTTAATTCATAATATGGAAAATTTGCTATTATGAAAAGTTGTTCAGAATAAAAATTATGTTTTAATGTCCAATTATATCATTCTAATTTAAATGTTGTGAAAATTTATAATTATTATAAAGGTACTTTACTCTTGATCGAAATTCATATTTTGTATATACCTCGTATAAAATTAATAAAATTTGATATATGATGACCATGAATGACCATGATGATGACCATGACTCATAAATCTTAGACCATGAAGAGCTTTTTATAAAGAATAACTTTTCTTCGTCAAATTAAAAATAAAAGAGTTATAAATGAAAATTTTGTTGGTATCCATAATTTGAAAAAAATCTTTAAATATTTTTTTCCATTAGAAAGATGTAATTGCACATATAAGACCATAATTTTTTATTCCAAACAACATTTCATATATTCGGTTCGATAAACTCAGACACAACTGGCTAGTGATTTTAGTCAGTAATTTTGCCAATTCGACAAAAAAATAATTACTAAATAGTTAATAATTACTAAATAATTAGCAATTTTGCCAATTTCGGCAAAATTGGCAAAAAACAAAAAAATTACCTACTAAAATCACTAGCCAGTTGTGTGAGTTTAGCGAACCGATTATAATAACAATTTTCATTTCATAACAAATGGAACAGTCCATTTATCATTAGGTAGTCCCATTAACCCTTAAACGCCCAAGGGTGGGTAAAAAATGTCCACCTAATGCGTATTCCCTTGTAACATATTTATTACGTGTTTAAAAATTTTTCAAAAATTATTTATTGTTAAAAATACAGCCCATTATCGAATGTTAATTTGGTTTCACCGATATTTTTGAAAATAAAAGTAATATCTTGAGTTAAATATGGATGGGCATGAAAAGTACACCCTTGGTAAAACTTGTTACTAAAGGTTTCTCTATAATTTTTCATTGGTAGGAACATAATCCATATAATTATCGACGTATAATTACATTATCGACATAATTATCCGCCAATGAGGAGGCTAAAAGGAAGAATATGGAGAAAATCGACAAATCTGAATTAATGGCTTTTACTGGTATGTTAATTTGGATGTACATTGTAATTTTGTTGTAAGGTTTGCAAATTGTTTATATTAATATTTTAAAAGATGCTGTGTTTATTAAGCATAAGATTCTTAAGTTTAATTCATTTCCAACAACTCTCAATAAATATAGTAGCTATTTTCGAGGTGGACATTTTTTACCCACCCTTGGGCGTACAGGGAACCTATAAAAGGTTGGGCGTTTAAGGGTTAAAGGGGAGGCCGTATACTCGTATAAACCTTTGTAAAGTTATTAGTAAATTATTGCTTTCAAAATAAACTCAAATTGTATTTTTGAACATCTTATTTATTTTATATAATAATTAAATTCACTATCAAATATCACTGATATTTTATTAATACTTAATTTAAAATTTAGTTTGACATTCACGAAATGTCAAACTCAAATGTAAATAACCTATGCTTTGCTTAACAAATTTAGATTGAAAAAACTAGCTACTTACTATAAACGATTTCAGCTGACATGACGTTTAGTGTGTCGGCGGAAAATAAAAGGATTGTGACGTCACATTTTAAACTTTGAGGTCGATTATCTCGAAGACGGTTAGAGATATCGAAATGACGTTTTCAGACTTGGATTCAGAAGACAAAACTACATGAGAATCAATCGATAAATCTACTCTCTCAGGAGCCGCGACGCAATAACACACAAACTTTGCGAATTTATAAACGAAAAGTTTTCGTTGAAAATGTAAATTATAAATAAATTTTCATATTATTACCAGGTGTCTAATAATCGTACTTAACCATAATACAAAGATGTGGTAGATTTGTCAAATATTCAAAATATCTCGATAAAAACTGGCTTTTCGAGAAAGTAGTAAGGGGCAAAAAAGTTTTAAAATCATTGTGTTTAACTAATGGTAGCACAACAATAATTTAATTGGAACGTACACAAAAGTTTGGGGGGTGGGGTTTAAGGGAACAAAACCCCAATAACATTTTTATGGGGTACACAAATTTCACTACAATTTTTTTTTAAATGTTCGTGCCATTTGAATGTCACATGCCAATTTTCAATACAAACTATCTAATAGTTTTGGATATATTGGAAAAAATCGATTTTCATTTTGTAACTTCACACCACACTTGAACACTTTTATAACACCACAAGAAAAATAATGAAAGGAAAAAATATGTATTGGTTGACTTTTGACGAGAAGAATATAATAATAAATAGAAGAATATAATAAATAAATAAATAAACTCTATAGGGTCATTATGATAAACGCAATTTTTTATGAAGCACACAAATATGACTAAAATTGATATTTTCTCTGATTCTATTATTTGAAAGGATTAATATCGCTTTGTTTTTCATATATTACTATTTACCTTGTTCGAGTTTTTCATGAGGATTCCTTTTATTAATTAGTATGGTAATACCGCCTAATGGATGGTTTGGAATGGAAAACTGTTCTCCATCTTTATAATTGCCGCATTTTTCTTGATTTATCCAGGCAAAACAAATGTCGCTTATGTGATTTAGTTGGTTTCCAAGGATTCTAAAAACAATTTAATTACAAAAAAATATATAAAAACAAATAACAATATAACACTGAAAACGTTTGTTTTCTATACTTCCACAAAATAAAATGAACTTCCATCAAGTAACGGTCGAATCCATAAATTAAATAACAATATATAAATGAATTTTCAATACAGAATACCTACATAACTAAGGACGACAAGAGACGATTGGGGTTCTGATTCTGAGACTGTTCTTTTGACGTGCCCATCCCAATTTAGCCCATCCCAATCTGAGTGGCATTTTCCTTCTGCGGACGTGGGCTATAAATTCAACGATTTTTTAGAAAGCTTGTCAATATCTTCAATAAGGTATTTCCTTTTATTTCAATTAAGCCAAAACATTACAAACCCTGGGCTACCACAGGTATCCGCATATCAGCCAAGAATATGCGCTCACTATTCTATATCAAGAAATTTGTTACCAACGTTTCTGTCACTCAATATATCACCAAGTACAGGGTAACCTATCTAAAACTCATCAAATCAGCTAAAAAAGCCTACTATCAAAATCGTCTGGGAAGCTCTAAAAGGGTTGCAAAAGAAACTTGGTCCATAATAAACGATCTTCGAAATAGAACTCACGCAGCTCAAATATTTGCTTTTCCAGACCCTGAAAATCTAAACGATTACTTCGTTAATGTGAGTAAAAATATAACTTCTACTATTTTGCCGCAAAAAGATCCCATTTCCTATCTCCCTAATTCAAGAGTGTTCTCGAATTAATTCTTTATAAGACCATTAGATAAATCTGAACTGATCCAAACAATCAATAGTATCAAAAGCAAATAATCTCCTGTAGCCTGTAGCACTGATAAACTATCCATAAAAATCTTCTCAAATCTCACAGAAAATGTGTTGGAACTCCTCGTCTCACTAATTAATGATTCCTTTGAAAGAGGTAAATTCCCAGAGTGCCTAAAGATAGCCACTATTATTCCTCTTCATAAGGGTGGTGAAAAATCTAATGCTTGCAACTATAGACCTATTGCCTTACTACCGGTACTCTCCAAAATTATTGAGAGACTCATAAAAGTTCAGCTCAGTTCGGCTTTTTAACTAATAAATGTACCACTGATGCCATGTTTTCTGTGCTTCATGAGGTTTACCAAGCACTAAATAATAATCTTTATACTGCCACTGTTTTCTGTGACTATGCCAAAGCTTTTGATTGTGTACATCACGACATTTTGATTCAAAAACTAAATTTCTATGGAATTAGATGTATTTCTTTGAATTGGTTCCACTCTTACTTGAATAATAGGAAACAACTAGTTAGAGCAAATGATACTGACTCTAGTCTTAAAAACATTGTATGTGGAGTACCACAAGGTTCAGTATTGGGTCCCCTACTGTTCCTTATCTTAATAAATGACATCACTAATTTAAAAATCGATGGGAAAATTTTTCTTTTTGCTGATGATACAAGTATCATTTGGAACAACTCAACTATTGCATCTCTTCATACAACCATAACTTCTGATTTGCTTACGATAAAAACCTGGTCTGACTCTAATTTACTCTCTTTTAACGTGGATAAGACAGTAGCATTATCCTATAAAAGTGCTCTTCAACCCCTGCTTGTTAATAACAGCCAGACCTCTGCCGTTGATTCTGTAAAATTTCTTGATATTTTTTAGACAGCATTCTCAAATATATGTATTCTTCATATCGATTTGTTAACCCTTCAGTACTAACACCCCGTCTCTCCGACGACGACATCGCTTGTCGAAAGTGGGCTATTTCCCTTCCTAGAAAATTTTGAAGGTCACCCGTTTATGACTTTTCAAGTTGGGTTTTTCTTTATTAGTATTGAATTCGGCAATTTGCGGCAGGTTGTTATTCGAAAGATATTTAGGCTCAAAGTGTGATTTCCATTTAATAGACTGTTTGTGCCCAGTTCGTCATTACACGTAATGTGCCCCAGTTTGTCAAAAAACATCAAATAAGGGAATAAAGACCAAAAGGAAACTCTTTTGAAATGGCTTGATGAGGTAGAAGATGATAGAAGACGACATAAGCGAAGTGGAATCAATTTGTGATGAAAATGTGGCCACTGACTACATTGCTACACTGTACTAACTATAGTACCTGTCAGTTCTTTTTGTTTTAACATTTTTTAAAACTCTTTTTATTTTCATATTTCTTACTCTTTGTTTAACTCGATTATAAATTTTTAATAAGATTATTTAATTTGTTTAATTTTTATCACACTTTTTTTTTAGGAGCAAAAAGGTACACCAAGAATCCTTCCATTCTTGTTATAATGTTTTTTATTTTAATAAATACAGAAAAGCTAGATTAATTACTGTGTTTTTTAGATAATCAATTTTTTCAGTAAGTCATAGAGATATTTTTTGCATTAAAATATTTAAGAAAAACAAAAATTACCACTAAAATGTTAATTAGTGTCTGTCAGGCGTCTGTCAAGCGGTTAGTTAGTGTTTACGTCATTGATTTAATACGTTAGTACTTAAGGGTTAAGTAAGAAACTCGCCTCAGCCTGCTATGCTACAAGATCTGTTTCGAAATAACTCAATTTAGCATCTTCTAAACTTACATATTTTTCCTTGTTCGAGTCTCATCTTCGATATGGTCTTCCTTTTTGGGGTTCTAGTACAGCTACCCAATTAGATGTTATTTTTCAATTACAAAAAAGAGCAATAAGGTATCTGTTTGGCCTCAGAAGAACAACACATTGCAGAAGTTACTTCAAAGATCACGAAATTGTAACCCTTCCATGTTTATATATTTTAGAAACTGTTTGCTTAATTCGTAAACACATGCATGTCTTTCCAGCAAGGCCTCATCATGACTACTCCACCAGAAATTCAACTTTTGATGTCTATTTACCGATCCCGATTTTATTATATTCCGCAAAAAAACTATACAACCATCTCCCTTTACAACTCAAATCTGCAACATCTTTCCCCAAGTTCCGTAAAACGACAAAAGCTCATCTATCTAAAAGACAATATTATTCAGTAGAAGAGTTTCTTAATGACTAACTAAGAAATTACAGTAATGTACAAGTAACCAAACTTATCTATATTTGGGTGTCACATGCAGCAGCTTAAACCTACAGTTCCTATGTCTGTATTTTACTTTGTTGTATGTTCACTTTGCAATTTCTATTAATTTTTGCAATATATCGGTTTTGTTTTTTTTTTCTATACTTTATTAACTTGTATTTTTTTATATTGACGATTTATCAAATTCCAAAAAATTGTATTTGTTATTGTTATTGTTATTATTTTTTTTTCTGACTTTATGTTAAGTTTTGTCCATAAAATTTGTATAATTTTCAGTGACAATAAAGCATATTTCTATTCTATTCTATTCTAGCCTTTTTTTACCAATTTCTCCTTTTGATTCCTCGTTTCTGACGTTAACCAATTGTATAACTACTCCAATAAACCATTTCGATAGCCATAACTTTATGTTGTTCTGAAGCTATTTCCTTGTGGCATTTTTATGATTAATTATTTATATGGGAAATAAGCCACAATTAAAATAAAAAAAAAATAATTTTATTAACGTTTCGACGCCCAAATCGGGTGCCGTTGTCAAAATACAAAATATTACTAAAATAAACAAAAGTGTTGTTGCTAAGCAAAAAAATTCTTCTAATAATTTATTTAATCTCACTCATTTATATTGGCAATTCAGACATATATTATACATTTTAAAGTAGAAGACTTTAAAATGGTATTGCCAATATTTATGAGTTGCGTTCCTGGGACGACTTACTGAAAGATAGTTCATTCGATTACATGAAATTAACCCCAACTCAAGAATATCCGTCATAAAAAATTATAGCATGTGATATGTCTTTAAAAAGACAAATTCCTCGGTAGAATGCAGTAGGATGTGGTTACCCATACTGAAAGAGGAAGTCAATAAAAAGAAAATACCAAGATTAGTAAGTCAATAATATCGAGCTAGTACATATTTTATATTTTAGTATTACTTATATATCTAGTATTATTAATATTATTTATAATTTAAACATGTTACAAGTCAGAATTTGGTATTATTTTTTGAGAGTAAATTAATGTAAGACCAAATACTTACGATGTCGGGATAGTATCACAAGGTTTTTTCCTGGTTTTCCCTTGTGATTTACTATGAAATCTCTAACTCGAGAAGTTTACTGTCGTTGCATTTGGTTGTCTTTTTAAAGACATATCACATGCTATAATTTTTTATGACGGATATTCTTGAGTTGGGGTTAATTTCATGTAATCGAATGAACTATCTTTCAGTAAGTCGTCCCAGGAACGCAACTCATAAATATTGGCAATACCATTTTAAAGTCTTCTACTTTAAAATGTATAATATATGTCTGAATTGCCAATATAAATGAGTGAGATTAAATAAATTATTAGAAGAATTTTTTTGCTTAGCAACAACACTTTTGTTTATTTTAGTAATATTTTGTATTTTGACAACGGCACCCGATTTGGGCGTCGAAACGTTAATAAAATTATTTTTTTTATTTTAATTGTGGCTTATTTCCCATATAAATAATTAACCATAACTTTATTTCAGTTTTTTTTTGTAGTACCCAGATTTCTGCTCCAACAGTTATAATGCTACGGACTATTGAGTATGAAATTTTTGTTTGCGTATTATTTGTGATGTGGCTGTCCTATACCATCGGATTTAACTGCTTGATACACGTTCTTATTTAGCACGGTCAACTTTTTATTTCTTCTTCTATTGTTACGCTCTTTGAAACTGTAAATCTTAAGAAATTTTCCCTTTGTGCCTTTTATTTGTCGATTTTCGTTTACTTCAATGTTCATTCCTTCACATTTCCTCTTATAAGGTTTAAGGGTCTGTTCTAAAAATATTTTAAAAAGCATTGGCGCTTTGTAGTAGCCCTGTAGCAACCTAACCTTACCTAACCTAAACTCTGTTGTATAATTTCGTCCCCTCCTTTAATCCTACTATATTACTTCTATACATGTTTTCTTCGTTGCTGTTATCATATGTGTAGGGGTATATCTAGATCCTCTATAGCGTTCTACAACTTGGTTCTTGGAACTGAGTCATATGGTTTCTTTAAATGTAATAAATGTATAAATGCACACTTAAAGTCACAATAACAGCAATATATTCATATTAAAAATATTGCAACAATTAATAAAATTATCAGCTTTAACATATAGTGTTAAATTCGTGTGGGTTAAGGGACATTCATACATATTGGGTATTGCGGATTCAATAGGTGAAAATCCACTAAAGCTCTCTCATATATTGATTGAAGAACTTAACACATGTGATCTTTTTGCATTAAGCAGCCTATTAAATGTAAATGGGATAGACGTTGTATTCAGTTCGGTGAAAGTACATGCACTAATTTGTTTAAATTACAAGCAACAGTAGCTGTGAACCAATTTTACAAAGTTGTTGCACTAAGTAGAAATACAGTGTCGACCATCCTAAGATTAAAAGTAGATCATGAATGTTTTCCGAAGCATCTACACAAAATCGGAGTTCTCCCAACAGGAAGATGTGACTGTGGAACTAGCATAGCTGATCTAAATCACCTATTTTTTAACTGTCCCTTATATCTCAATACAAGTCCGTGGCTGCTACAAGAATTGCTGAAAGCAGGTTTAAATACTCACCTAAACTTAAATGTACTATGTACTAAGTGAAGATAACATAAAAAATTTTAAACTAATTATGATATTTCTGCAAAAAGATTAAATTAAAGGTGTGAATGTAAAACGAATCACTTGAATGGATAGGTATTATGTATAAATAAGATATTTCCTGTAATTAATTATATTATGTTGTAACCTATGTTCAGAAAAGAATAAATATATAAAAAAAAAGTTTAAAAAAGTTATTAAGAAATATAAAAAATATATATTTATAAAAAAAATAAAAAATAATTAAAAAAATTGAAAAAAAAATCACTAAGAGGTTCTAAATCTCTGAGGTGTTGAATCGGGTTTAGTTCTTATCGTAGTGAAAAAAAAAATAAAAACAATAAAAAAATAATAAAAAAAGAAGAAAAAAATAACTAGCATAGTTTTATTTAACATAGCAAGTAGAAATTTTTATTTGTAAGCTTCATTTTTTATTATTCTTTTTTTATAAGTGTATACTGTACAATTTTGTATGAATGAATAAGTACTAATTTTTTTTGTAATTACATGGCTGCTAAAGGTTTTAAACCAAGGCCAGAAAACAAAACAAAAAAAATGCACAGTAGATTGCCCCGTTTTTGCCATTCTTTTTTCGATTACTTGTAACGTGTATAGTTGGTCGATGCAAGACCGTACTGCAGGAACGTACTACGCTTGTTCTTCGCCAATTTGACCACTGATATCTCCTTAACGATAGATAGATAACGAACCCAGTCCAGAAATTGAAATCAGGAGAGGAGTTCGGCAGGGATGTATTATGTCTCCATTACTCTTTAATGCATATAGTGAAGCCATTTTTGAAGAAGCATTGCTATCTCAAAGTGAAGGAATAATAATTAACGGAAGATCTATTAACAACATAAGATATGCAGATGACACCGTGATTATAGCAAGCTCTGCTGAACAACTCCAACTACTACTGAACAAAACAAACAATTTCTGTAAAGAATATGGACTAAAAATGAATATAAAAAAGACCAAATACATGATAATAACTAAGAAAACAAACATACAAACAAGCATACATTTGGGAAATGTACCGATAGAAAGGGTTGATAAATACAAATACCTAGGAACCTGGATTTCAGAGAAAAATGATCAAACAACAGAAATAAGGACCAGGATAGAAATAGCAAGAAATGCGTTTGTAAAAATGAAAACAGTTCTCTGCAACAAAGACCTTAGCTTAGAACTGAGAGCAAGAGCTTTGAGATGCTACGTGTTCTCGATACTACAATATGGACTTGAAAGCTGGACATTAAAGCAAGAACACATAAATAAGCTACAGTCATTTGAAATGTGGTGTTACAGAAGAATGCTTAGAATAGCATGGACACAGAGGAAAACGAACACGGAAGTACTGCGAGAAATGGGTAAAGAATGCGAAATAATAAACACAATAAAAATAAGAAAGTTACAAATCTAGGACACGTAATGAGGGGACCGCGATATGAAATGCTAAGACTGATAATACAGGGAAAGATAAGAGGCGGAAGGAGTATAGGAAGAAGGAGAGTGTCATGGTTAAAGAATTTAAGGGACTGGTTTAGATGCAGTTCTATAGAACTCTTTAGAGCAGCGGTGGATAGAGTAAAGATAGTGATGATGATATCCAACCTCCGATTAGGAGACGGCACTTGAAGAAGAAGAATCTCCTTGTAGTTTTATTTTACAACTGTGCCGTAAACCTGTGACCCATTGAAGAGATTGTTCTAATTTCCCTGTAGTTTTCACATCTTCTTCAGTATCCTTTTTAAATATTGATGCAATATAAGCATTTGTCCATTCTTCAGGTAGTTCTTCACTAGCTTACATTAATACACACTTGAAAAAGAAGACATGCATTTCATCGATAAAATTGATGAATTAAGTCGACTTTACACTACATGATTTATCACGTGATTTGTCATATGATTTTTCCCATGACGAGCCGCATGACAATGCTTATGACAAAACGAGCCGTGTAAACAATGCAAAATCATATGACAAATCACACAGTGTAAACATGTAAATTTCACTCCATGATCAAATCATATGACAAATCACATGATAAATCATGTAATGTAAAGTCGACTTTACAAAACGTATTACAGCGTTTTCAATATACACTTAAAAACTTCGTTGTTTTTCACTTTCACTGCCGGCCAAAATAACGTCTCATATTGCTCACTTGTCATGTAAATATGAAAATCCTTAAATAATGACTTTTTTCTAGCTTATGACCATGTTTTTAGCATTTTGAAACACTGTGCGTCCCACACATTTAATATACGATACAAGAATCTCAATAAATACGAATGTGGTATCGAAATGACATTTCTTAATGTACCCTATCAAAACAAGTTTTTTTTTCACATGACAAGCTGTACCGTAGCAGAATATTACTTTTGAAGACTTAAAAATGAATTTTTAAATGAACCTGTACCTACATCAAAGCTTGGTATGATTATACTTACGAAATTCTGCTGGCAAATACATCCATATACACTTTTTCTTGATGAGGTGAAATCTTCCAAACTCCCAATCCCAGACCAACCACATGCACGAACGCAGTATTTCCTGCTTCCTTTGCTCTAAAGTTTGCTTCTAACAATAACGTATCTATCGAAACTGCCAATCTTTTATAGTTATACTGATTATCAAATATACCATCTGGTTTTAATGTCACATATCTTTTTCCTTTATCCTTTAGATCTTTGATAGATTTCAGCGTTTCTTCAAAATCTAAGCAAGCTTCTTCGTAGAATTCTGAAAAGAGTTTATGAAAACTATTTTGAACGTTAGTGCCATAACCATTATCTTTTGTATTTTGTGTTCTGGTAGCCACAATTTCTTGATATTCCATCATATTGTTTTTCTTCATTCGTGGTCCTATTACTCCCACTATTATTCCTTCATCAGCGATAGATGTACGGTCGGTGGAAAATTTTGCCATATTTTTTCTGTCGCCTTGATTTACAAAGTATGAATAAGAACTTACTTCTTTTTGTCCTTTGTGTATCAGGTCGTGTTTCTGCCGAGTATGTCATTATTGGTCTGATGACTGTTTTGTAAATTCTGCCTTTCACTTCTTTTCCGATGTTTGCAACCTGCGGCTCTGTTTCCTTTATTCAGCTGATCTTCCACTTCTGTTTCAAGCTTTCCGTAGCTATATAGTGTGATGTCTAGATATTTAAACTCCATAACTTGTTTTATTATTTTTTATTATTTGACCCTTCAGCTCTAATTTATACCTTATGAGATCTGCTGTTATAACCATGCATTTAGTCTTCTTTTTTTGGGGGGGGGGGGAAATTAACATGCTAAATTTTCTAGCGGTTATATTAAATTCGTGCAGCAGACGTTGTAAATCATCTTCACTTTGAGAGATTAGTATTGCGTCGTCTGCATAGCACATTATTTTAAGCTGTTTTTCTCCCATTTGGTATCCTTTTTTTGTTCTTATTTTTTTATTATTTCGTCCATGATCAGGTTGAACAATAGAGGACTTAGGGAATCTCCCTGTCTTATCCTATTGCCAGTTTCAATTGGGTCAGTTAGTTCTTCATCTACTTTTACTTTTATTGTGTTGTTCTGGTAGATATTTTCGATCGTTTTAATTATTCCTAGAGGTACCTCTCTTGCGTACAATAAATGAATAACGTCCTTTAATTTGACCCTGTCAAATTCCTTCTTAAGGTCCACGAAACATAAGTACATTTTACAGATATTCATAAGACATTTTCCCAGATGAAACATAAGTACATAAGACATTTTACCTGAGACCGATATTCTAGACTCCGATACAGAGGAAATGCTTAGTTTTGTAATATTGTAAATGTATAATAATATGATGTATTACATAATTATTGTTCTTTTTTTGTCTAACTTTGGTTAATTTGTTTATATTTTCTTTGTTTTTTTTTTCGGGGTTTTACGGGGTTAAAATTAGGAATGAAAGAATGATGAGTATTAATCAAGTCCTAAAAACAATATTTTACCATAAGTAACCGCTGAAACAACCATAAATGTTGTAAGAGACTAATAATGACTAGATGAGGAAAAGTATAGTTGACAAAATATATAAAGTATAAATTTGAGATTTCATTGGCCACTCATATTTGTGATCGCGCTAAGCACGAGATATTAGTTTTGAAGACATATAAAAATGAATTATGAAATGTACTTTCAAATATATTAAATATTTATTTGATTATACTTACGAAATTCTACTGGCAAATGCATCCATATACACTTTTTCTTGGTGAGGTGAAATCTTCCAAACTCCCAATCCCAAACCGACAACATGCACGAATCCAGTCTTTCCTGCTTCCTGGGCTCTAAAGTTTGCTTCTAACAATAACGTATCTATCGAAACTGCCAGTCTTTTATAGTAATACTGATTATCGAATATACCATCTGGTTTTAATGTCACATATCTTTTTCCTTTATCTTTTAGATCTTTGATATATTTTAGTGTTTCTTCAAAATCTAAGCAATCTTCTTCGTAGAAATCTGAAAAGAGTTTATGGACACTATTTTGAACGTTAGTGCCATAACCATTATCTTTTGTGTTTTGTGTTCTGGTAGCCACAATTTCTTGGTATTCCATTACATTATTTTTCTTCATTCTTGGTCCTATTACTCCTACTATAATTCCTTCATCAGCGATAGATGTACGATCGGTGGAAAATTTTGCCATATTTTTTCTGTCGCCTTGGTTTACAAAGTATGAATAAGAACTTACTGATAGCAAGGCTGATAATTTTATTTCATCGTAAGAGATGTAATTTTTCAGAACAAGAGGTGGACGTTCGTTTACGGATCCAATTGTTACCCAATCATTTTGTCCTTTCTTTCCATCCAGAAGGACGTACTTATCCAATTTTCCCATAAACATGACTGCTCTATTCTTTAAAAGCCTATCAATAAATTCATATAGACCTATATCTTTATAAAAATTCTGTTCGACCTTAGATCCATATTTTCTTTTAAGTAATATAAATTTACTGTACAGTTCTAATACATTCTCATGAAGCAGACAATATACGGAATATATATTTCGTTCAAGTATCTCCGGAGGAACACTAGCTTTTAAAGATTTGCATCTTCCACTGTCGACAGGAAATTTGACGCTAAAATTATTGCTCCTCGTGATAAAATTATCTAAAGAAACTTTGCTCAAATCTTCTGTAGTTTTGGCTATTAATAAGGCGAATGTTTCGTTTGACCATTCTGGATGTTTAAAGGACCAATCGGGTAAGGCCATATTCTCTGGTATTATTTATTCTGAAAAATAAATTTCGATTAGTGGCGTAATGATATAAATTACTTTAATAAACTAATAAAATTGAACAATCACAAATATTTAAGAATTCAATTATTGTTGTCTTTCACCATTACCTCAGCAATATTCAAACTGAAACTGGATGAATCGGGACAGTTATGCTATAAAATTAATGCGCATTTATTACTCTTAATTTTATTTAATGATACAAGGAAGTTTTAGAGATATACAGGATAATGGAAATATATGGAATAAATTCAATTTCTGAAACAGACGACTTTAAAAAAATATTAAAATACGTCAATTTTATGCCTGGTTGCACCAACAGATCTTAAGCTCCGGCTTAGCTAAGCTCTACTTATAGATAGGGCCTCCTTGAGTATCACTTACGTTGCACCATAATTTTATATTCTTACCTTATTATCAATTATATCTATTATTATATTATGGTATTCTTATTGTAACATATTATAATTATATTATATTAATTCTTATGATATTCTCGACAGCTTAAGATCTGTTGGTGCAACCGGGCATTAATATTTTTGAATGGCCCTCAATAATTGACGTAATCGGCGATTTTTTAAATAATATAAACCGAGGTCATGGGACACCCCATTTGAAAGGTTTTTTAGTCTGCTTTGCAACGATGTATTCATTCTATCTGTTTCTATAGAGTTAACCAAAGTTATGTACCTACTTAGTTAAATAAAAAGTAATTAGAATAAATACTCATTTACTGAACTAAATTACATCAAAAACTGCCACTGCGAATAAAACAAATTTGTGTTTTTTGACCAAAAAAAATACATTGAAATACTACATTCTAATCTGAAATTAATTATTGTAGTATTATACCTACCTACCAGTCAAGTATTCAAAGTTATTTTCATTATTAATATTATAGACTAAGAGCCGCTATAGGTGAAATTTCTTAATCATTTTAGGCACGACGGGACCCTACAACTTAAATAGTAGAACCTAAAAGAAAACGTTTGAGCACTGTGCGGTCACTTTTCAGTGGCACATGCGTCTACAGTGGCGCATCAAACTTTCCACTTCTGGACGGGATACATAAATTAAAAAATACCCTCCCTCATTACCAGAATTTAATTTTTTTCATTTTTTTAAGTTCTATGTGATTAAGACATAAGATTTATCGTAATTTTAAACCACCACCCCCTTCTCCCTGCCCCCACCATCAAAAACTTTATTTTTCGATTTTATTTTTTTTTGGTGGGATGCAATCAATTTTAAAATTTCAAAAAATTCACACGCATAGTTAAGGCTTTTATAAAACACGTCTATTTTTATAGACCTGTAGGTTGAGTGTACACATAACCTTAAAAAAATTTTAAATTTTGTTTTTTGGAAAAAAGTGTATAACTTTTTTTTGGGGATAGCTGCAGATCTAATTTTTTTCTTAGTCTTGTGTATTTTATCAAACACTATATTTCTAATTTTTTTCAGATTCTTCTGTAACGCTGGTCACCTTCAAAAATCCAAAAAACTGTTTTTTGAGGGGGTTTTGAGGGGGTTTGAACGTGTTTTTCTGATTTTTAAATATTCTGAAGGATTCAGTTACTTCAAGTTACATACAACCTATAAAAACAAAATTGATTTGATATATTATGAAGTCTATAAAATAAGGAAAATCCCCCACAACCCCCCAAAAAACAGTTTTTTAGATTTTTGAAAGTGGGGAGCCTTACGGAAAAATCTTAAAAAAATTAAAAATATAGTGTTTGATAAAACACACAAGATTAAGAAAAAATTAGACCTGCAGCAATTCCTCAATAAAAGTTATACGCTTTTTTGAAAAAAAAATTCTTCTAATTTTTTGAGGTTATGTACACTCTACCTATGGGTCTATAAAAAAAAGGCATGTTTTATAAAATCCTCAGCTACGCGTGTGAATTTTTTGAAATTTTAAAATTGCATCCCAAAAAAAAAATAAAAACGAAAAATGAAGTTTTTGATGGTGGGGGCAGGGGGAAGGGGGTGGTGGGTTAAAATTACGCTGAATCCTATGTGTTAATCACATAGAACTTAAAAAAATAAAAAAATTTAATTCTGTTAGTAAGGGAGGGTAACTTTTAATTTATTTATCCCGTCCAAGTGGAAAGTTTGATGCGCCACTGTCGACGCATGTGCCACTGAAAAGTGACGGCACAGTGTTCAAACGTTTTCTTTTAGGTTCTACTATTTATTTAAGTTATAAGGTCCCATCGTACCTAAAATGATTAAGAAATTTCACCTATAGCGGCTCTTAGTCTATTACAAGATAATGAAAATAAATTAAAAATAATGCTACAATTTTTGTAAAATTCTTCTTCTTCTTGTAGTTTCATGGCCTCCACCTCTTAGGTACTTGGCCAGTCCTCATTTTTGTAAAATTTGTTGTCTGGCAAAAGTGTTAAACTGTTAGCGAGAGCACTCACCAACGTGGAAACCAAATGGGGTGCAAGTGGTGTGGTGTCCCAGTGGCAGGTAGAATTGCTAAACCATAATAAACATATGTAGTACCTTTCGATACATGCGACTACGGCCCTGATTCTAATTCATTTCGACAGTCGCAATTTCATTTCGACACCGCCATGACAGCCGCAGAGTATAGCGATTCTTATTAATTTCGATATTAGTTACAACTGGGGATATTAACCTTATCATGTTGAGACTGCTCAGAATTTGGGTTGGCGCTTCGGTTTATTGGAATTTGTTGATAGTCTGGGAAAATTATCGAAAAAATGCCATTTTTGGGAAAAATTATTTACCAGCTATTTTATTGCTAAAATCGAATCTTAAGATTGCATATATTAGTAATATGGGGTATGACAAGTCCGCAGAGAGTGTGTTATTTTATTTATAAACAAATTAGCACTCCTAAATCTTCTTTTTTTTTCAATTAGTGGTCTGTAACTCCTAAAATTTTTCCTTTGAGCCAAAAACACTCAAATAAAAATTCACCGTAATTTAGTTCTGCACAAAGTTATTTTTTTTTCCGATTTCCTTCAACAAAAATTTTACTCAGAAAATCCGAGTTTCCCAAAAAATCTGCAATTTTCAATTAAAATTTTAGGGAAGTACCTAATTATTTATCAATAATTAAATAATTGATGACATGAAAGATTTATTATAGTAGATTATACAGAGGGGCTAAATTATGGAATAAATTCATTTCTTTAAAACGGACGATTTTGGAGCAAAATCCCGAAAGAGGTCGATTTTTATTTTTAAATTACAATTTTTTGGCATATATTTCATACTAGTGACGTCATCTATCTGAGCGTGATGACGTAATCGATAATTTTGTTAATGGAAATAGGGGTCGTGTGGTAGGTCATTTGAAAGGGCGTTCAATTCTCTATTCAGTAATATAAACATTAATATCAGTAGGTATTTATACAGGGTTGCCATTTTTTGAATTAAATTAATTGGCGCAAAAAGAAGAACGTATGTAATTTATTTAACTCAAAATACATTGTACTGCTGTCAGAAAATAGAAAAAAAGGTTTATTTCACAAATAATATATATAATTATTCAAAATAAACATTTTTTTTTCTATTTTCTGACAGCAATAGAATGTATTTTGAGTTAAATAAATTACATGCATTCTTCTTTCTTGCGTCAATTAATTTAATTCAAAATTTTTTTTGGCCTCCCTGGATAAATAATAATATTAATGTTTATAATACTGAATAGAGAATTGAACGCCTTTGTAAATGAGCTACAACACGAACCCCTATTCCTATTTAAAAAAATAATCGATTACGTCATCACGCTCGGATGGATGACGTCACTAGTTTGAAATATATGCCAAGAAATTTAATTTAAAAATAAAAATCGACCTGTTTCCGGATTTTTCTCTAAAATCGTCCATTTTAGAGAAAATGAATTTATTCCATAATTTAGCCCCTCTGTATATCAGGAGACCGGCGACAATCTAACGAATAGTTTAGCAATAATTAAAATGTTAATTAAAAAATTTCGGTCGAAATAATAACCAGCAAGAATATGATACACCAGAATAACTATGATTTTCGTATAAAAAAGCACTATACCTATTCAACGTACCTTACAGGATTGAAATTGGACCATTTGAGCGGTCTCAGGAATGTTATAAAGAAACAATTTTTTGGCTTATAAACAAATAGAACCCCTCAGAAAATATTAGATTAAATTAAATTAAGTTAACGCTGTTGAAAAGGGCACGGCTTCTGTGTCCTTTTCGAAGAAAAACAAATTGAATTGCGAGGACTGATTCCAGGTATAACCGGTCAAAGGACATCGCACACATCTTATGGAAAATATAATGTCACTCAAATTCAATAAAATTTATACGAATAGATTCGTTTTAAATTAACGGTCAAATCTTACCATTGCGCCAACTCTTAATTATGATTAATTACGGCGCAAATTGCAATTAAAGTTTATCGAAATCACATTTTTGGAGTCAGTAAAACTGTCAGTTACAATCACTCTTGCTCTGGGTGCTATTCAAAAGAGCTTAAACCCCGCTGGGCCTAAGCGGATTAGTGAAACTAATCCGCTGATTGATGGAGTACCGACAATTTGGGTATTATAAAATATTTTTTCTCTCTCTAACTTATGTACGTATCCATTTGATTTCAGATTTATTTATATCAATTTCTGCTCTTATTATTGAAAATATGGAGTTGGCGCAATGATAAGATTTGACCGTTAATTTAAAACGAATCTATTCGTATAAATTTTATTGAATTTGAGTGACATTATATTTTCCATAAGATGTGTGCGATGTCCTTTGACCGGCATTCGCGACAGAGTTATAAACAACAGGATTTTAATCTTTGAACCATTAGATACCTTTTAATTCCGGTCCTCTTTGTACATACAAATTTTCATATCTTCAAGACACTCATAACAAAAAAGATTTATGTCACTGTCGCCAAATTATTTAATTATTGATAAATAATTACTTCCCTCAAATTTTAGTTGAAAATTAAAGATTTTGTTTGGAAAACCCGAATTTTCCGAGGAAAATTTCCGTCGAAGGAAATTGGAATAAATTATCAATGTGCAGAATTAAATTACTGTCAATTTTTATGTGAGTGTTTAGGTTTAAAGTTAAAATTTTCGGAGTTATAGAGCAATAATAAAAAAAAGATTTCGGAGCGCTAATTTGTTTATAAACAAAATAGCACACTTTCTGTGGACTTTGCACAGCTATACTACTAATATAGGAAATCATAAGATTTGATTTCAGCATGTCCAGCAATAAAATAGCTGGTAATTAATTTTCCTTGTTTTTTACTAATTTTCCCAGATTATTGCCTTACATCTTTCATTGAGTTGATGATTCATGTTGTGGACATTCTCAATTATTATATTTCTAATTTAATACTATTCTATCTAATTCCTCAAAACAAGCAAATTTCAGTTAAACCCAGCTATATTATAATACCTTTTGCTTTAGTTTTCCTTGGCCGTTCACCAAACCTAACCTCGCTTTTGGCCATTCATTCATCTCCGTGTCAAATAATTTCGACAGTCGAAATTATAATATCAACACCCTTTTTAAAGTCGCTATTAATTTCGATAGTGGCTATTTCATGACGTCACTTCGTTAGTTCAACTAAAATCCACAAGGCTCGCACAATCGCATTTCAACCGTCGCCATATTGAAAGCGACTTGTTTTTGGTCGAAATTTGATTTAGAATCAGGGCCTACATCTGTTCTGTTTATACAGGTTTAGTAATTCTACCTGCCACTGGGACACCACCACCACACCAAAAGTGGTAGAAAATCAACACCCGGAGCCAAAAGCTTGAAGTTTTACAGCCGTTTCAGGAAAATCTCCATACCGGTTTGAGACAGGTCGCACTAGATAATAATGTCCACGAATCAGCTTCCACGAAGGAGAAGTGGCAACCGAGCAAAGTAAAGCTTCCCCAGGAATTGTTAAGCCCGCCACTCACGTTCCAACGCCGCAGTAGCGATTTTATCGAATGCAATTGCAGTGCAATAAAATCGAATGAAAACACACACGTACCGATTTTTCAGTACGACTTTTACTTTAAAAGAAACATGTCAGATAACGATTTACTTTTAACAGCTCTTGCTGTTTGTGTAACCGATAATAAACGAAAAAATACAAGAAACGTAAGTAGTGGTCACTATCAAATCAACAAAAATGGAAAACTGTTACTTGAATTCTGTTTAGACAATATAGGCTATTGATTATGTACTATAGAAAGGAACTACAACGTTAACGGGGTTTTATTATTTCATATGGTCAATGAATCTCTCTATATGAAAAAACCGCGGAGTGCTACCATTTAAAGGGGTGCGTTTTTGAGAAATGGGTGAATTAGTCCCTGGGCACAGGTTACATTAGGGTGCGTTCTATGCACTTTTGGTACAAACACGTCTACATAAAAATTGTTCCTCGTTAAATTTCCTATCTAAATATAACTTTTTAAAGTCAAAGATACTTTTTTTTACAAAAATATATTCAAAAGAAAAAGCACAAAGAAACCCAACAGAAAGAAATTTTGTTTTTTGTCCCATAACTTTTGTCCACGGGGATATAGGTATAGACATTGCTTCACAGAAAAAAAACTTACATATTTTCTCTTTAAAATGATCTTTGGTAGAGGTCATTAGGATTTACAGTTTTCGAAATATGATTTTTCAAAGTTCGCCACTCACAGCAATTTTGGGCAATTTTCCTTGTTATTTCGCAAATATTGTTCTGTAACTTTTTTCTACGTAACTTTAGGTATAAGCAATGGTACATGTAAGAGGAATAGAAATCAATTACCTTTAAAATGGTCTACTGTATAATGTTGTACGACTTCTTTTAAAGAGGTTATCTTTTTCAAGACTTTTAACTTTTTTTTACTATATTATAACTTTTTTTATATATGGTATATATTATATAATAAAAAAGAAAGCTTATTCTGTTTACTTTAAAATGGTGTATTATAAAAAATTCTAGGGTTATTTTTGAATAAGATATGCTTTTTGAAATTGTAAAAAGTACTTGCAACGATTTTTGATTTTAGGATTATTTTTTAAATTCCTCATTATAACTTTTTTATGTGATTGTGTTATGATTGAATCTTATTTTTTATAGGTAATACTTTGGATCCACTTGACTCGGCCGGGCAAACTTGAAAATATGGATTAATTCCAACATTTACTGTCAAAGCTCCTGCATCACAAGCTTTGCTTGAAAAAATAGCATGTAAATGTACCAAAGGATGTACAAAAAACTGCGGTTGTTGGAAGATACGAATTAGTTGTTCAATATTCTGCAAAGGGTGCATGTGCATGGGTACTAATTGTGGGAAGTTTAAGATAACTGAGGTGTCAGAGGAAGATATTGAAGCTAATGCCAACGAAGAGATGGACTTTGGTTTTGAAAATTTTTTAAATGTCAACGTTTAAATAATTTTAACTAAAGTGATGTTTTTTAAGACTAATGTTTATGTAATTTTTGTAAAAGAAATAATTTTAAATAATACAGGTAAAAAAATATCAAATAATCACTCGGTTTCCACTATGTATTTTAATATAGATGATACATCATTTTAAAGAACAGAAAGTAAGCCCTCTTAATTGCGCAATATATGGATAGTATATTCATGTACAAGAAATAAAAAGTTATAATGAGAAATTTCAAAAATAATCGTAAAAAATGTAAAAAATAATATTTCTTTATATTAGGTATTATATAATATATAATATATTATATAATAATTTTGTTTTATTTTTATATTATATTATAAAAAAATCGTTAAAAGTATAAAACCTTGAAAAACCATAATCTCTTTAAAAAAAGTCGTACAACGTTATACAGTAGACCATTTTAAAGGTAATTGATTTCTATTCCTATTACGTGTACCATTGCATATACCTAAAGTTACGTAGAAAAAAGTTACAGAACAAAATTTGCGAAATAACAAGGAAAATTGCCCAAAATTGCTGTGAGTGGCGAACTTTTAAAAATCATATTTCGAAAACTGTAAATCCTAATGACCTCTACTAAACATCATTTTAAAGAGAAAATATGTAAGTTTTTTTTCTGTGAAGCAATGTCTATACTTATATCCCCGTGGACAAAAGTTATGGGACAAAAAACAAAATTTCTTTCTTTTGGGTTTCTTTGTGCTTTTTCTTTTGAATATATTTTTGTAAAAAAAAGTATCTTTGACTTTAAAAAGTTATATTTAGATAGGAAATTTAACCAGGAACAATTTTTATGTAGACGTTTTTGTACCAAAAGTGCATAGAACTCACCCTAATGTAACCTGTGCCCAGGGACTAATTCACCCATTTCTCAAAAACGCACCCCTTTAAATGGTAGCACTCCGCGGTTTTTTCATATATAGATGTCCATTGACCATATCAAATAATAAAACCCCGTTAACGTTGTAGTTCCTTTTAGCTATCTTATTTTGAATATAATCAATAGCCTAATAATATGATGATCATGAATACACATTTACAACACAAAAAGATACATCATACGAGAAGAAGTAATATCAAAAAAACGAACAATCAATTATTGACTATACTATAGTACAAAAAGCAGAGAGGAGCTGGATAAAAGACGTAAGGGTGAGAAGAAACTATGAAATATGCAGTGATCACTACCTGCTGCAAACTACATTTAACAGCAAAGGAAAAGAAAAAAAAAGCATATATGAAAAGAATATGAAAAACAAGGAAATCATTAAAATACTAAGGGAAGAATCAACAAAAATTAGATATAAGGAAGAATTAGAGAAGGAAATGGACAAAGAAGAAGAAATGACAGAAACAGTAGCAAAACTAGTAGGTATGCAGGACCACAAGAAACAACAGAAAAGTGAAACGGACACCATGATGGAATCAGGAGGTAAAAATCGAAATAAAAGAAAAGAAGAAATTGTAGATAGGATACTTACAAGACATAATGCAATAGTCTAAGATACGATATAAGGTCGATTTGTACCGATCTGTTTAATGAATAAAAATTATTGGATATGTAATTTAGCATGTTAACAATTACAAAAAACAAGGGTTGCCAGATCTAATCTTGTTCTAACTATAATTAATTAATAATTAAAAAATGAAATTTTTTTTATAAATTTAAAAAAAAATTCGACCCGGGCAAATATTATTTTAGATTTTTTAGGTCGTTCTAAACAAAAAAGGTCTGATGTAATTTTTCTCTAAAGTTGATCATTTTCTAGTTATAAACAATTTAAAACTGAAAAAAGAACGAAAGATTACGATTTTCAAGGCTCAAAAACATAAGTATAAAATATCATTTTTAAAATTACGAAGTACATTCAAGTTCAAATATTATTCTATCAGTTCTTGATAAGTCTTTTGGACTTATTTCATTCTGAAACATTGTTTTTTAGTTGTTAATGCCCGTCTCCCCATAAGAAACCTTCCTCATTAACAATTAAAAAAATATGTTTTAGAATAAAACATGGCTAAAATTCTTACCGAGACCTGATAGAAAAAAGGTTTGAACTTGAATTTATGTACTTGATGATTACAAAAATAATATTTTTATTGTGTTTTTGACCCTTGAAAATTTCATCTTTCGTTCTTCTTTCAGTTTTAAAATTGTTTATAACTCGAAAACGATCAACTTTAGAGAAAAAATACAAAAGACCTTTTTTGTTTAGAATGATCCAAAAAATCTGAAATAATATCTGCCCGGGTCGAATTTTTTTTTAAATTCATAAAAAAAATGTCATTTTTTAATTATAGTTAGAACAAGATTAGATCAGGCAACCCTTGTTTTTTGTAATTGTTAACATGCTAAATTACATATCCAATAATTTTTATCCATTGAGCATATCGGTGCAAATCGACCTTATATCGGATCCTCTACTACAACCAAAATATTAAAGATACAAAATACAATAAAGAAAATCTCAAATTGTTTTATAGAACACTGAAAACCCTACGACGCCACAAAGAAATAAATCTAAAACAAATAATGACCAAGAATGGAAAAATAGTAACTGATGACAGAGACATAATGGAAAGATGGAGAGAACATTTCGAACAACTGTTGAATGAACTGTTGAACTGTTGAAAAAGAAGAATTAAAGGAATCAATATTAAAGATAAAGACTGGCGAAGCTCCTGGGAGCGGTGAAGTTAGTCCAGAGATGTTGAAATATATAGGAGAAAAGGCAAAGAAAAGACTATTATACATCCTTAATCTGTCTTAAAAAACGGAAGAGACTGTCAGAACTATAGAGGCATATCCCTTTTATCTGTCGCAGCAAAACTATACGAAATAATAATAGAAAGAAAAATCAGGATATAAATAGAACATAAACTACATGATGTACAAAGCAGATTCACAAAAGGATATAACACACAAACCATATTATCTTTACTATGCAACAGGTAATAGAAAAAGCCTTAAAGAAAAATAAACAAGTATGCGTAAGTTTTATAGACATGGAAAAAGCATTTGATTAAATCGAAAGAAAAACTATATGCGAGAGCCTGAAAAAGAAACAAGTACACGAAGGCCTGAAAGGTGCAACAAAAAGTATATACAGGGTGGGGCATTACTGTGACAAAGTCTAATTACTCGTTTGTCGTAAGAGATACGAAAAAAAGTTATTTAAATAAAAGTTATGGCACAGATAGGACCATAATTTAATAATATTTTCAAATATACAGGGCCATCCGAATTGACAGGGTGACACAAACTTATGTTTTTTTAAATGGAGCACCCTGTATATGTTTACATTTTTGGATTCTCCTCGATGTCTTGCTTCATAAAATATAAGGTTTTTTTAATAGTATACGAGGTAGTTTAAGAGATAATTACGTTGTTTTGCTAATTTAGTAGCAACATTCTCATGTAGAATTGTAGTGATATGACATAAACATTTCTATTTATGTTCAAAGGTTTTTTAATATAGTCTACTATTGTCAAACATTAATAATATAGCGAAATGTTTAATTTTAATATACAGTGTTTGTCGAAACTCGGAATAAGTATTTTCTGAGTTTTCTTAAATGGAACACCCTGTATTTTAGTATTGTAATGAAATGATATATTATGGTACTTTTTTAATTCTTAAATATTCCCTATACCGAACTGCTTTAGTTTTTCGTGATTTATTACGTCAAACATTAATTGCAACAAAAATTACGTGAAATTGTATTAGGTGGCAGTGAAAATATTAAATCAAAAATAATTTTTCGAAAAAAAATAAATATTAATCTAGACTGATTCTTAGTTTATGAATATTGGATGAAGTATCCAAAAACCTAAGTAGTTAAGATTGATGGTGCGTAAAATTTTAATAAAAACATACATACTTAGTTGGCTATGACAATTTTGCTAAAACATTTGACATTATACTATTTTTATAGTTTCAGTTGCTTTGTTACCATTACTTATATAATTTTTTCTATCAAGGATCTGATTAAAATGGTTTTTGTGCTAGGAGAGTATAACAAAAATGTGCTACTAGCAATAAGAATTTTTCATCAGCAATTCCCTGATAGACGACAACCAAGAAAAGAAACTTTTGAAGGTATACTAGAATGTTTTTAACGGACTGGATACTTAAAATACGAGAAACCTGATCAAATAAATACTATTGTAAATCAATAAAATAAATTAAATGTAATCCTTAGTGTCACTGAGGATCTGCATATTAGGACGACCGTTCTTATAAACTAAGTATCTAGTCTGTTGAAACCGTTTTAGTATACTTTTAAAAGTTTCTCTTCTTGGTTCTCATCTAGCAGGGAATGGCTGATGAAAAATTCTTATTGCTAGTAGTACAATACCAGAGAACGGCAGTTCTCGCCAGTGGCGCACACCAACACCCCCCTGCACGCGACACTATTATATACACGAAATTTTCGATTTTCTAAATCTGACTGATTTGAAAGATGGGCCAAGTCCCATCTTAAAGTTCAGGAAAAGACTCACCCATTCATATATCAACCATCCATTTTGGTCCAAGGGTGTGGATTTTACGGCCCTTTCTATTTAGAGTCTGTTTTTCGTTCTAGTCCCCAAAACTCCCAAAAACTTCAAAAATTTAGGTCCGACCTTTGCGGCTTCTAATAGTACTGATCATTACCTTTCCAACAATTTTGAAAATCGGTTGTACTATTCAAAAGTTACCGAGCTCAGAAGTATGACTAAATTTTTATTTAAAAAAGGGAAAATGTTTGTGGATATGTATGTGTGTTTGAAAGTTAAACCGATTTGAATTTTTTTTTCTGTGTTTGAAGAGGGGGTCAGGGTCGATTCAGAACCGGTGTAGTTTGTGACTTTTGACCACCCATAAGCCAGCTAGAGGACTTGGTAGGTACAAAACGGCATATTTTTTGGGGGTATATATCTTCGAATCAAGAAGAGACAGGAGAAACGTAAATACACCAAATCAATAGTGTTGAGTTAAGCTTTCAAATGGCGTCTAAGCCGTCAGGATCAGACATATACACGGCTCAGTATAGCCGAAAAACTGAAAAACTATACTTTGAAAATTTTGCTTTTTCGACAATTACTCAAAATTTCAACCTACGAATTGCGCCAATAACTGAGCGTTTGTATAAGGACTCCAGATGAATCTAACGGTGTATACATCATATCCGGGAAAATTCGAATTTTTAAGTTATAGGCTTCATAAGTATGATCAAATCTATTTCCTACGGGAAAAGCGGTTTCTCAAGCTCAATAATAAAAAGCTCAATAAAAAACCGTTAAACACCTTAAAAATGAGTGGCGCATACAATAGTCCAGCTACAAAAGATCTAATATGAATATTACGTGGCGCGAAAATGTATTTTCATTTTGATGTAAAACAAAATTCTAGTGTTATTGACGTAAACGCGCCACAGAAGAGTTTCAAAATTCAAACTGTATCAAAGTTACTCTTTTGTGGCGCGTTTACTTCAAATTTAGCAAATATTATGGAAAAATCTTTTAAAATAAAACTAGAATTGTGTTTTGCATCAAAATGAAAATACATTTTTATTATTACTTCTTGGACATTCCATTGGACGTTCGTGGACATTCCACGAACATACGCCTCTTTTGGATTACTTCGACAACGAATATTTTACTGTGCAACATAAGAAATACGAAAGTAAATGTAATGGCGCTAATAATTATTCCAACAAACAACAATGTAATTTGCAATTTACTTTCGTTCTCCTTATTTTGCACAGTAAAATATTCGTTGTCGAAATAATCCAAAACAGGCGTATGTTCGTGGAATAGCGTATATACGATCTTTTGTAGCTGGAATATTGTATGCGCCACTCATTTTTAAGGCGTTTAGCGGTCTTTTATTCTTGTTTTTGTTATACTCTCCTATCACAAAAACCATTTTAATCAGTTCTTTATTACAAAAATTCATATAAGTAATGATAACAAAGCAACTGGAACAGTAAAAAAATAGTACAATGTCAAATGTTTAGTTATATACCGTTTAGTTATATACTGTATACCGAGTTATTATATTTCAATTGGTACATCTACTCCATAATTTATATTAAAAAAAAACACAAAATCTTAATGGATCCAAGCATTTTATTAGTACATATTGTTAGTTTTATATAATATACTTTTTAATTATTGTTTGTACTATTATAAAATATATCAAATACTTGATATAATAATTAATTGGATAACATATCCCAAATTTCAGACTTTCCCTTTTAAGTTTTCTTTGTCATTGGTCAACTTCTTATAATCTTCTATGGAAAAAACACCATCTTCCGTAACCACATGTAAGTTATCGGCACAGACAAGAGAATTAATGTGAGGATTGTGTATTTCACATATTTGAGTAGAGCACGCAGCAGCTGGATCTCCACTACCTGCTAAGCTTCCCAGCCAATATTCGTTTCCTGGTAAAGCATTTCCATCCCAAGCATAAGAAACGACTAATAGTTTTCCTATAAAATAAAAAATTTAATAAGAGAATTTTAAATAAATAAAAGAAGAATAAAATAAGGCAAATTAAGATCTTCTTTTTGTGTAGACATGATTCTGTCTGTTTTTTTTACGGCTGTCGCCGCTTCTCCGTCCAAATTTCCATCTTTTTCTGTCATATGCAGTTGCCTCTTCTAAGTCTCTTGCCGCCATTGCTTCATCAATATCGTTGCGCCAACTTCTCCGTGGTCGTCCTCTCTTTCTTCTTTCAGGAGGGATCCATTCCAGTACTCTTCTAGGCAATCTGTACTCTGGCATTCTTTTAACATGTCCGAACCAGATTAATTGTTTTCTCTCTATGTCATCATTGATATTTCGCTCCATTTTCATTTCGTTTCTTATTTGTTCATTTCTAACTCTCTCCAGTTTCGATCTACCGCAGCTTCGTCTCAGATAATCCATTTCTGTCGTCATAAGTTTGTTTCTATTAGCTTTTGTTGGCGTCCCATACTTCCGAACCGTAAAGTGTAATACTTTGGACTATACTTCCGTAAATGTCTTTTTTGGTTTTTCGTCGAATTGTTTTTTGCCACAGAAGAGAGTTTAAGGCACGGGTCGCTGCTCTGCCCTTATTTATTCTTTCCCTGATTTCATCTGCGCTTCTTGTTGAAAATGACCCCCAAATATTTGCAGGATTGCACGCCTTTGATTTTGTCGTCTTCCAAGACTAGGTCACATATTTCATCTGTTCCCACTGAGAGATATTCACATTTTGTCATATTCATGTTTAGATCTGCCACCTCATATTCTTCTTGCAGCTTTCTTACCATATAGCTAAGATCGTAGCTGTCTTCGGCAATTACTACCTGATCATCCGCAAAGAAAAGTGTATATAGCGTGTTTTCTCCCACCGTTATTCCCATGTTTCTACATTTTTTACCCATTTCACTAAGGATCTGTCCAAATAGATTTTAAATAAGGTGGGTGACAGACAGCAGCCTTGTCTTAGTTCCTTTGTTGTTTGAAAAGGGGAGGTGATTTCTTGTCCCATTTTAATTCTTGCAAAGTTTTGTTCGTAGTATTTTTGAGTGGTGTTAATAAGAATTGGGTTTATTTTCAAGTTACCCATTTCTATACATAGTTAGAGATCGGTACACTGTCATATGCTTTTTCCAAATCTATTAAAGCTATATGGGTTTCTCTATTTCTCTGCACTCGTTTTTCCATTGCAATTGTTAATGTGAAAATATTATCCATAGTGGAGCGTCCGGCCCTAAATCCCGCTTGTTCTTCGGGTTGTTTGTCTTTAATATTATTTTCTATCAGGTTCCGTAGTACTTTTGAGTATAGTCGGCCTATAGTCGCAATCACTGCGATCCCTCTATAGTTTTTAGGATCCGTATTTGTGCCTTTCTTGTGTATTGGAGAAATATACGATTGTCTCCATTCTTCTGGAACTTCTTCTCCGTTTAAGCATCTTTCGAATAATTTTCGGATCATTTCAAACAGAGTTGATGATCCATACCTAATCAACTCTGGATGTATTCCGCCTGGGCCTGGAGATTTTTTAAATTTCATTCCCTTAACTGCTTCTTTCACTTGTTCTACTGATATTGCTATTCTTCCTTCTACTTCCACTTGTCCATTTGTCTGTTTTTTAATGTACCTTCAGTAATTCCATCGTTTTTGTGCTCTTCCCACTGATCGTCTTCCTCTTGATGAACCGTCTCTCGCTGTTCTTACTACTCTATTTGTTGTCACTCAGCTTATGTGGTCGTTCCATTATACTCTTCTGTTATTTTTTCAGTTATTAATGTTGACCACCTTGCTTTTCCGTCGTATATCTGCACTTTAGATCTATCCCTAAAGATGCTAAAGGAGCTTAAACAAGAACCTGAGAAAATCCGTTTAAAAATGAATTTAAAATAAAACAAAAGTGATAACAAATCAAAATATCACAATCGACTTAGATGGAAGTGAGATCGAAAGTGTCGAAGAATATATTATACCTAGGTCACACGATCAAACTAGACATACAGAATCAAACGCAGAGATAATTATATGAATCCGAATGACTTGGGCAGCAGTAGGAAGCCTTATTGATGTGCTAAAAAACAAAAAGATACCAAAAAATCTAAAAAAAAAAAGGGTATCTAACAGTTGTATTCTACCAGTTATGGCCTACGGAATGGAGACCATTACACTTACAGAGGTAGCAACCAATAGATTTAGAACGACACAGAGGGCAATCGAACGAGCTATGTTAGGAGTATCTCTGAGGGAACACATACGAAAATAGGACGTTCGAAGGAGAAAGAAGGTGAAATATATTATTGGAAGAATTGCGCAAATGAAATGAAACTAGGTACGATACGTGGAACGACAAAATATCGAAAGGTGGACGAGAACATTGTACATTGGAGACCATGCGAGCACAGTAGTGGTAGAAGAAGACCACAAAAACGATGGCTAGACGACATCAAAGCAAAAATAGCGAGAAACTGGCACCAAATATCACAAAACGAATAAAAATGGAAAACTCATGGGGAGGTCTTTGTCAAAAAGTGGATGTAAACAGGCTGAAGAAGAAGAAGAACGTCTATCTCATAGTATCTTACCATCAATCTTTCGAATCTGCTGTTTCTAGCATTCTTTTTGTACTCTCTGTATCAGGTCGTGTGTCTGCCGCGTATGTCATGATTGGTCTGATGACTGTTTTGTAAATTCTGCCTTTCATTTCTATTCAGATATTTTTATTTCTCCATAATGTTTCATTCAGGCAACCTGCGGCTCTATTTGATATTTGATGCTAGATATTTAAACTCCATGACTTGTTCTACATATTATCTGGCCATCCAGCTCTAATTTTTTACATCTTAGTAGATTTGTTGTTATTACCATGCATCTGGTCTTTTTTCGGAAAGTGATCTGTTGGGAAAATGAACAGGTAAAATTTTCAAGCAGTTATATTAAATTGGTGCAGCATACGTTGTAAATCATCTTCACTTGGAGATTGTATTGCGTCGTCTGCATAGCAGATTATTTTAAGTTGTGTTTCTCCCATTTGGTACATTCCTTTAGTTCTTAATTTTTTATTATTTTTCATCCATGACCAATAAAGGACTCAGGGAATTCCTCTGTCTTATTCCCTTGCCAGCAGCAATTGGGTCAGTTAGTCCTTCTACTTTTGCTTTTATTGTATTGAAATGAGTAAAAATAATTTCGACCACGAGTCCAGTATTCTGTTAACCGAGGTACAGTAGTAGCAAGCGGAGCCGCTAGGAGAACACTCCAATAATGCGTCGCAGATTAATTTAATGAAACGTGGTCATTTTGTACTCTATAACCGAGTAAGGTATGGCAAAAAAGAAAATATTCCTTTTCGTTTTGATTCAATTCGAGTCACTTGCCATCTTCTGACACCTGATGTTTCGGAATCTATCCCTTTTCAAAGAGGCTTCGCAAGAAGACTGAATTGAATCATAACGAAACGAAGAAGAATTGTAGATATTAAAATATTTGCAGCGGAGTGTGGTTAGACTGTCCTCTAACGGGGAATGACGAAATGAGTGAAAATAATTTCGACCACGAGTCCAGTATTCTGTTAACCGAGGTACAGTAGTACCAAGCGCCGCCGCTATAAGAACACTCCAGTAATGTGCTTCTCCAGTGTTCTCCTAGCGGCGCCGCTTGGTACTACTGTACCTCGGTTAACAGAATACTGGACTCGTGGTCGAAATTATTTTCAATCATTTCGACATTCCCCGTTAGAGGACAGTCTAACCACACTCCGCTGCAAATATTTAAATATCTGCAGTTCTTCTTCGTGCAAATATTTAAATATCTGCAGTTCTTCTTCGTTTCGTTATGGTTCAATTCAGTCTTCTTGCGATGCCTCTTTGAAAAGGGATAGATTCCGAAACATCAGGTGTCAGAGGATGGCAAGAGACGAATTGAATCAAAACGAAAACGATTATTTTCTTTTTTGTCATATCTTACTCGGTTACAGAGTACAAAATGACCACGTTTCATTAAAGTAATCTGCGACGCATTATTGGAGTGTTCTCCTAGCGGCGCCGCTTGGTACTACTGTACCTCGGTTAACAGAATACTGGACTCGTGGTCAAAATTATTTTCAATCATTTCGACATTCCCCGTTAGAGGACAGTCTAACCACACTCCGCTGCAAATATTTAAATATCTGCAGTTCTTCTTCGTTTCGTTACGGTTCAATTCAGTCTTCTTGCGATGCCTCTTTGAAAAGGGATAGATTCCGAAACATCAGGTGTCAGAGGATGGCAAGAGACTCGAATTGAATCAAAACGAAAATGATTATTTTCTTTTTTATTGTGTTATTCTTGTTTACTTTTATTATAGGTAATGGTGTGTTCTATTTATTTATGTGCTTTCGTAGCATGCTTGGTACCGGATACTGAAACGAAGAAGAAGAAGCTGGTCTGGGAGGGGTCGTGGGCGGGACTCTCGCTGCTATTTAGATATCTGCTTGGGACATCCCAAAAAATAACCTTAACATTAAGAGGCATGGAGCCTAGACGAGGTATAAATTACCTGTCCTGATCTGATCTTTCAAAAAAGGTAATAAAATATATTATTAAACAACTACAAAAGTTCGTGTTTTATAATATGATATTTGAGATAATATAATAAATAATAATTAAAACGATAGAAAACATCTACCAGAACAACACAATAAAAGTAAAAGTGGAAGATGAACTAACTGACCCAATTTAAACCGGCAATGGGATAAGACAGGTGGATTCCTTGAGTCCTTAATTGTTCAACCTGATCATGGACGAAATAATAAAAAAAGTAAGAACTAAAAAAGGATAACAAATGAGCGAAAAACAACTTAAAATAATCTGCTATGCGGACGATGCAATACTGATCTCTCAAAGTGAAGATGATTTACATACAACGTATGCTGCACCAATTCAACATAATAGCCAGAAAATTTAACATGTTAATTTCCTCAAAAAAGACAAAATACATGGTTATAACAGCAGATCCAATAAGATGTAAATTGGAGCTGGAAGGTCAGATAATAGAACAAGTGATGGAGTTTAAATACCTAGGCATCACACTATCTAGCTACGGAAGACTCGAAACAGAAGTGGAAGATCAAGTGAATAGAGCAAACAGAGCCGCAGGTTGCCTGAACTACACAATATGGAGAAATAAAAATATCGGAAAAGAAATGAAAGGCAGAATTTACAAAACAGTCATCAGACCAATAATGACATACGCGGCAGAAACACGACCCGACACAGAGAGGACAAAAAGATTGCTCGAAACAGCAGAGATGAAAACCCTTCGAAAAATCGATGGTAAGACTCTATGGGACAGAGCTAGAAGTACAGATATACGACGGAGATGCAAGGTGGTAACATTAATAACTGGGTAAGAGGGAAGAAAAGAAGAATAGAATGGAATGACCACATAAGCCAAATGACAACAAATAGGGTAGTCAGGACAGCGACAGACGGTTCCCCAATAGGAAGACGATCAGTGGGAAGACCACGAAAACGATGGAACGACAACTTACTAGAGACACATTGAAAACACAGACAGAGTCATGTCTATATAAAAAGAAGAAGAAGAAGAAGATAATATAATAATATATTATAAAAAAAAATAATGTCTAAGTACTAAAATGTTGTTGTTTATTTGGGTTTATATGGCATCGGACACTAAATCCATTCGCCACAGTACTAAAATTAGTAATTAGGATAAAACCAATATTTTATTTTACCTGCATCTTCGTTTACTAGTTTGGCATGTGGTTCTCTGTTAAATATGTGAATTTTTATTCCTCCCTTTGCATGATTTTTTATAGAAAAAATGTCACCGTTTCCGTAACTTCCACAGCGACTCTCATGGATATAGGCAAAACAAATATCACTAACGTATTGTAATTTTTCACCAAGGCACCTAGAAAACAACTTTCATTTAAAGATATGAAAATATTAAAAACAATTTTTATAAATCTTACAACACGAAAAACGTTAGTGTTGTAAGATTAAAGTTTTTCTTAGCCGATTCGCTCGTCTATGCTCTATATCGATTTTAAACAAAAAGGCCTTTAGTCCTAAAAAATAACTTATTGCTATATTGAGACTTCAAAAAAAATGTTGGAAATATATTGTCAAGCAATTTTTTATTTGTAATTTACTATTCTAATTAGGAAATAAGCCAGAATTTAGTTGAGAAATGATGTTATTGACGTTTCGACTTCCACTTCGGAGGTCGTTATCTAAATACTAACAACCTCCGAAATGCAAGTCGAAACGTCAATAAAATCATTTTTCAACTTAATTTGTAGCTTATTTCCCAATTAGAATAGTAAATTACATAAATGCAACAAATAAATAGCTCCAGAACAATATGTTTAATTTGCTTACACTAATTCAATTTTCTATTTAGGGGAGTCAATAGAGAACGAAAACGTGCATTATTTCGAAAAAATTCAAAGAAGCTTATATTCTTCTAATAATTTTTTTGTTAGTTTATATACACTTAAAGGTAAAAAGTTCTACTCATAGATTTTTTCTTTTTTATTTTATTTTTTTTTATTAGATGATGGCACTTTTGTGCTGCACTTTTGGCCACCATACCACTGAAGCATATGTAATTGTTGGTTTTACCACCATGTTATAAATCCAATGTACCATGCCTGGTCTCAAACCCCACATATTTCCATGAGTACGCCTGGCTACCATTAACGTAGATCCTTAGTGGAAGAAATGAAAATAGGAATAATACTACGTAACTATTATAAGATTTAGAGATTATAAATATAACTACGTTAGAGTTTAGAGCTCGTTACATTGCAAATATACCACAAGAAACTAGGAAGAATAAAAAAACTTAAGAAAACTAAGAAATAGACTGAATGGTAAAATAACAGATTGAATATTCAAAATGTAACAATTATTGCATAAAAAATTGACGACAAAAATATCAAAAAAAAAATGTATCGGAACAACTCAGCCTCGTAAATCTATCATAAAATACTAGATTAATTATGTCAAAATTCCTCAAATATAAAAAGCGATAAGATAAACTAAAACCGCAATACAACTTTTGTTAACCAGGGAGGTCACGATTTTTCCAAGACACTGTTTGATACAGGTATCTAACAACTGCTTTCGATAAGTTTGGTGATAAGAGTACCTAAATAAACAAAAACAACGCACAAAAACAATAAACAAAATATTCAAAACATTAAACGTCATGTTTTACTTATAAACAATATACACTTCTCTAAGAAATTAACGCGCCACCTTAAAATTTTGTAATTTTTAATGTCTCGAATTTCCTAAACCTGTTGTCCGATTTAAATTATTTTTTAACATGTTATAGCCTTATTTTAGCAATATCGCTGTAATAATATTGTTGCTGGATAGGTAAATTGCCATTACATATATACCAGGTGTACCAATCAAACTGTGATTTTTTCTCAAAGGTAGCGTCACCCTATGGAATATTCTAGCATTTATAAAATACTCAAATTGAAACCCAACTATAACCTCATGTGGTCTTAACATTCTGTTTTGTGATGCATTCACTTTGTTGGAAAATAAAAAAGTTGGGTACTTTAAGAGATAGCCTTGTTTTTTGTCAATACAGGCTGTTTTTAAATAAGTATGGCAAACTTTAAAGGGTAATTCTACATGAAAAATAATGACAGTTTCATTTATAAACGTATGTCCGCAAATGCTTCGTTTCTGAGATACAGGGCGTTGAAATTTTTCTTACAGACTGACGATTTATTTATTGCTCTAAAACCGGTTGAGATACGCAAATAAAATTTGGTGGGTTTTAAGAGGTAGTTATTAGCATTTTTTTGACATACCTGTATAATTTTATGTACACCATTGGCTTCCATAAGGGTCATATTACGGTATGCGCGCCAAGGGTGAATATTAAATTCCTAATTGTATATCAAAATATTCGCAATAACCACCTCTTAAAACCTACTAAATTTCATTTGCGTATATCAACCGGTTTTAGAGCAATAAATAAATCGTCAGATTTTAAGAAAAATTTCAACACCTCCTATCTCGGAAACGAAGCATTTGCGGACATACCTACGTTTATACAGCAAACTGTCATTATTTTTTCATGCAGAATTACTCCTTAAAGTTTGCCATACTTATATAATAACAACCTGTATTGACGAAAAACAAGGCTAGTTGTTAAGTCGTTAAATTACCTAACTTTTTTATTATCCAACCTTAAGCGAATGAATAAAAAAACAGAACAAACAAAAACAAAACATGAGTTTATAGTTGGGTTTTAGAGGTAACACAGACGAAGCGGCGTACGTCGACTGAACCCCCGCTGAGATGTCGATAGCGACGCATCCCTTACTATATTTTGATGCTGTGACACACACCAGACGCTCTTAACATTTTCTATGCAGCGACTTTCTATCGACATATCCTGGGACCCATCCACCGCCAATCGGTTTTATGACTTCGACGGCATATCATAAATGAGTGTATCGTGGTGCATCACAGACGATTGAGCGGTTCTTTGGCGTTTCTTGTTGTGGGTGTTGCCAGATCTAGTTTAATGATGGAAATTACAGACTCGAACCATATTTTTACTTGAATTCTTTACTCCCATATCAAATTATTTTTATATGGGACTCATCGTATTTTTATTTTTTTTATCTTATAGCTTAAAGGGCGACTTAATTAGGTACATTTTTATCTGGAAAAAAAGTAATCTACTAAATAAATTATTTTTCAAACTCTTTGAAACTAATTTCACAAACAGTCAAAGAGAATTATCAAATCTGTAACCATTGACCAGTTTGACTTGACTTGAGTTATTTGTCAGAAGGATCGACCTTAATAAAAATAAAATTATTGACTCCATAAAAATAAACATAATAAACGCAGTTATTTTACCTTATTTATTATGCTCTACAGGCCTTTTATTTACAATTTTACATAATACAGTTTATACTACTAACTTATTATATACTTTTATTTGATGTATATTATGTAAACATTGCTGAACTATGAGTCTCCTATTTTTCGCCTTCTCTTTCCAGTGTATACTTTCCATTGATACTATTATATTCCTGAAACTTTCTTGCAGTCTTTTTCTTGGTCTACCTCGTCCTTTAGTCCCCAACTGGTCTTTTTAGCAGTACCATCTTTAACATTTTTTCCTTATCCATCCCCTCGACATGACCTGCCCACCTGATTCTTGATGACTTTGTGTATCTTATTATACTTGGTCCCTTGTAAAGCACACTTAATTCTTATGATTGGTGCTTCTATGCCAGCCGTCTTCTGTATCTGTATTATTTCTTCTTTCCCCTGAAAATAGCTCTAACTACGTTCCGTTCTCAACTCTCTATCATTTCTTCTTCTGTTTTATTTAGCACCCATGTCTCACATCCGTAGGTGACTGTTGCTCTTATTACGGTTTTGTATATTCTGCTTTTCGTCTTTCTCGATACGTACTTTACTTTATTTTGAATAATTTGTTTAATATTAATTTGTGAAACATCACTATTTCCCAATTAATGGGTTGGCAGCCTCTTAGCGTTATAAACAGTTTTTCCTATGTGATATGCTTTCCCTCATAACCATAACGGTGTTATTTCTTGAACATTACTCTTTATACTTACTAATAACTCCTGAAAATATTTTTTAGAGATTCTTGTAAAATTAAAAAACTTCTCTGGGCCTTTATTATATTAATTTCATTATATAATGTGTAAAAAATCCCTTATACTTGCGTCCCTTTATGATAGGATGTATCCAATATCTGCGTTTCTTTTTTTCTTTTCTCTAAGATAAAATAAACTTGTATTTATTACAAAAGACAAATCGTCAAAACTTTCAGACATCGTGTCGTACAGCAGCCAACACGCGACTAAATTTGGCAACAACGAAATACAAATACTTTAAATCGCATCATAGCTGCCGCTGTTACACCGCGCCATGTGTTTTACGCTGCCTCGACGTGCGCCGCCTGGTGTGTCCTTGTCCTTAATTTCAGTATTTTATAAGTGCTAGAATATTTCACAGGGTTACGCGAACTTTGAGAAACAATCACAGTTTGTTTGGTACACCCGGTATACAATGACAATTTACCTATCTAGCAGCAATATTATTACAGCGATATTGTGAAAAAATAAGGCTATAAACGTGCGTATCCATATGTTGGTGCTCAGTGCTCGGTGTAGCTGCTCAAATGAATACGGCATGCGATCCCCTACATATACTGGCCGCAAACCGGGCGAATCGAAGAGGGTGAGCACCGAGCGGCGAGCATCAACGTATCCACTATGTCACAGTATAAAGACTGACTATGTGGAGCTGCTACACGGAGCATGGAGCACCAACGTATGGATACGTATCTTAACACTGTGCCATAAGATACTAAAAAAATCACTTAAATCGGACAACATGTTTAGGAAATTCGAGACATCAAAAATGACCCATTTTTAAGGTGGTGCGTTAATTTCTTGGAGAAGTGTATAAACAATGCACTATCGGTATTTAATTTGAAAAGTAAAGGTAAATTTCATAAATCATATGAAAAAGTGACACATTTTACTGAAAAAGCATAGAAAATCTTTTAAAATGAGAATTTTCAAAGTTATTTTTGTCAATTTGTTGCTCAATTATTGAATTATTGCAAAAATGATTTAAAGTCGTCCACTCACGATACTGCGGCGTCGTTCAATTTTGTCGAATTCGACTAATTGACAAAAATTTTGATGTGCATCTAACAAAATCGTTACAATTTGACTACAGAGAGACTGGCCTGTCTGCTGCAGTAGGTACTGCAGAATTGATATACTTTTTCTCAGAGGTATCTTTCAGTGCGTCACAGTGTTTCGATTTCTATCTAGCGCATTAAGTTGGAAGTGACAGAAAAAAGTTATTACGTCCGTGATTATATACATTTATACCATTTATTCTAGTCGTTGATAGATGGCGCTATAATAAAAATAATGATAACGTAATAATTATCTGTACGACTATAATCTGTACAATTTATACGACTATACAAATCAAAGAACAGAAACACGATTGATTTGTATTTATACCAAATTGCAAATAAAAGGAATATACTGCAATAACCTTTTCCTATTTGGCTGATTACATTTTTGACAACTGTCAGATTTAACTAGAATGTCATGCAACAATTCTCTACATTCTTAAAATCATATATGATGTCAAATCTAATGACACATTGAAAGAAGGCGCCGACAAGAACTTTAGATTGTAGTCTCATAGATAGTTAATCACTGGCGAAGCGTCCATGTAACCACTGTTACCATTGGTAACAGTTAAAAATCTTGCAAATAAATATTTTATGACGATGAATAATTCTATTTACCAATATTTTTACCAATAGAAATATATTATTATATTATGTGGTAATAGTACCTACCTCAGTAAATAGCCAACTACTCGTAGACACGAAAATATTGGCGAGATTATGTGACTCAGTTGCACTTTATTATACTCTGTTACCAGACTCATTTCTGGTTACAATGGTTATATACCCACGCTGGCGCTCGGGACCGGCTAGTGACTGAAAATTTTGAAGAAGCGACGGCATAAGCGCGCTGTGTATCAGTAGCGCTGTTACCAGATTTAAAATTGGTGACAGTACCTATAAAAAGTGTGAGTGCAGTTAACCATGGATGAGTGTCGCTTCTTAATCGATCAACTACTTGAAAAGTAATTCTCCTTGTATAATTTTGAAGAAAAAAATGAGATTAAAAATGAAAGACCTATTTTAAACAATTTAAAAAAGGTATCAACAAAAGTAGTTCGATATTTTGAATTTAGTTCGTACAGTGAAAATCCTTGGTTATATTATGGTTGCAAGAAAAATATACTGTATTGTTAGCCATGTCTTCTGGTTTCTACAGAAAAATGGGTGGACCAGGTTCACGATTTAAATAGTGTTAGATTTTTAAAAAGGAGACATGAAATTTCTCCGTTACCTACATGTAAGATGTATACCCAATTTGATTCAGTTTGGCAAAACAAAAATCAAAAGTTCTCTTAACCAAGCTTTTAAAGCAAATATTGCTAAACATAATGAGTTTGTTAAAAAAAATAGATAGGTATATCCTTAGCAGACTTATAATAGATACTGTATGTTTTTGGGCTAAACAAGAACTAGCGTTTCGTGGTTATTTTGAGTGCGACGACTCTGACAATCCAGGCAATTACAGGGAATTGTTAACATTAATTGCCAAAAAAGATCAAAAATTTTGTCAACATCTAGAAACATCTGTTTTTTCTAGAGTTTCAAGTCATATACAAAATGAAGCTACACTCACCGGCACAAAATTCCGCCACCCAAAATGTTTGATTAAGTTTGACAATTTATAACTTTATTATTTGTACTCCGATTTTCAAGATTCTTACACCAGTTTTTAGGTACATGTCGTATTCATATTGTTTGGTATTATTCCGGTAACAAAAAATTTTGTTTGCATGTCATTGTACAGGGGTGAAAGGAAGCGTTGTATTTTCTCCTAATTTTAAAAAATTCTGTGGAAAAATGGAATAGCTGATTTTGTTTCATAGTCCTGTCATATTTTTCCAGAGGCATCACCAACATTTTGTTTTTTGAATTATCCGAATACCTTTTTTCTTGTAAGAGCTGTACCATTTTTTGTAAATAAAAACATTGATTGACTCATACAATTGAGGTTGGATTGATAATATTAGAATAGCCCGCATACAGCCCAGACCTCAATCATATTGAGCATTTATGGGATGAATAAAACAAGCTATTTGCCGTCATCCTAGGCCTCCAGAGAATTTGGTACAGTTATGGCCCTGGTAGAGGAATATCGGGCTATTCCCGAGGCAAGGAAAACACATCTTTATTAGATGCTAAACAGATTGCGAGCAGTCGGTGCTGCAAGAGGTGGACATAACCGCTACTGAATTGTTTTGTTTTGTTGTTTTTGTTTTGTTTTGTTAATTTTAGTGCGTTTGATATTTTTAATTAAATAAACCTTCAAAGCAGTGTTTTTAATTACAGCTCTTACAAAAAAAGAGATATTCAGATAATTCAAAAAACAAGACCTTAGTGATACCTCCAGGATAATACAAAAGGAGTATGAAACAAAATCAGCCCTCCAATTTTTCCACAGAATTTTTTAAAGTTAGGAGAAAAAACAACGCTTACATTCACCCCCGTATAATGCCATCTAAGCAAAAAAATTTTGTTACCGGAATAATAGCAATTGACATCAATACATGTACCTACAAACTCGTGCAAGAATCTTTAAAATCGAAGTACAAATAATAAAGTTTTAGATTGTCAAACTTAATCAAAAAGTTTGGGGGCGGAATTTTGTGCCGGTGAGTGTATGTATATACCTACATTTAGCCATATCTTCATTTTTTTAAATAAGTTTTTTTGCATCTGGTTTTGGTAACACTTCAGAAAAAGTCACGCGTCGCCACTATAGTTAATAGCTAAATCATTTTTTCCGATTATAGCGCCATCTATCAACAACTAGAATAAATGTGTATAATCACGGACGTACCTTTTTTCTGTAACTTGTGACGCACTGAAAAAAGGCCATGAGAAGCACCATATCACTGATGATTTTGTCGAAGGACACCGCACTACCGTGAGGGGCTGGCGTAACACTCGATTTTTTTAAAATTATTAATAACTTTTTCAAAAAAACTTTAGTTTCGCGCGAGTCTATCGCAAGTACAGGATATACAGTATGCGGAAAAATAAACAGTAGGTACCGAGATGCATATGCCTCAAATCTGTACGTGCCATGCGCCGAAACGAGCTAAGTGGTTTCCAAATACTTCAGGATGGTTCTCAGTTTTGCAGAAAAAAATTTTATCGTGGAGTGCCATTTTCGGTCATACGAAAAAGGTCGAAAAAACGATCCAAGTTTAAAATCAAAATGGTTTCAGCTGGACAATGCAACCTGTAACACGGCCAGGGAGTCTCTTCTAATACTGGGCGATGATTACAAACCTAATGCCACCTGATGATATGGGCAATGCTGAAGGGGTTAGACCTTTCCACCACCTGACATTCTAGAATTGGGGACTACAATTGAAGATTTTTTTCGTGTCAGAGGGCGTCTTTAACATCTGTTTTATTGGGAACGTCGTCGTGAATCATGTTTGAAAAGCTATATCATGTGTATACTAGATATATAAATAATCATAAACATTTCATTATTCATTTCGGTACTGTTTATTTTGCCGCACACTGTATATCATATGTCCTGTAAGAAATCATGTACCCTATATAAATAGGATATTTATTACGGTATAAAAAATCATTTAAATTGTTGATTGTTAACTTTCGAGTTTAAACGTTTAGTGTAAGGTTTCCTTTTTTTTAAGAAATAACTAACATACCTGGAGCAATAGCCTTTAGTGGACATAAAAGATTCCATTACAGACGAAGTTCTTGAACTTTTTTATAGATCGGATAACAAAAAGAAGGGAAGAAACATTACTCCAGGTAAAAAGCGGCTTTAGATAACAGATATACGAGTGAAAAGTATTATAAATTTGATGTTTGTGTGTATCAAATGAATTATAGCCCAGTCGGGATAGCATTTGACCTTGACGAGCTGCCCCAAATTTTATTTCTCTAATCGTTAGTGGGTGTCAATAGTAGTGTAAATTTAAAATCTCGACTAAATTCCACCGTTGCGTTCGCCGCCATCTTGATTGCAAACGAGAACCGTTTTTGCTCAATATCTCCGCCATTTTCAACTTTTCAGCAAAAAGTGTAGAAACTGAAATTGTTGAAAATGCGATTTTCTATAATTTCAATTAGTATAATTTTTTCGTGCGGTCGATATTTTTCAAATTATGGGGGGAAATAGTGACAGTTTTGAGCATAATTATTGAATTATTGGATTATCTCGTTTATTATTCGTTTTACAACAAATAAGTACCTATACAAAAATGAAGATAATTAAATTTTGTACGATTTTAATTTCTTTAATTTTTTTGATAAAATCAATATTTAAGGTAGTATGTACGCGGTAAAAGTGCGAGAGTAAGACCTGATTGATTTTATAGCAATTGTTTTTGTTCAATATCTTCGCCATTTTCAACTTTTCGACAAAAAGTGTAAGGACTGGAATTGTTGCAATTACGATTTACTACAACTTTTCGAGAGAACCAGTGGCGGGTCTACGAGGGAGGGAAATGAGGAAATCCCCCCCCCCTCCCAACAGATCCCAAAATTAAAAAAAAATGTTGAAATATAAAAATATATTAGCTGACATGAAACTTAAAATATCGACAGACAACTTCAACCCATAAAACCGGCTAGTTAATAAAATTAAGTGAAATTAATGCATATAAGTTATTATATGTGTGTGTCTCTTAGCCAAGCCGCACACCAAAGAAACATGAAACGAAAAACATGAAACATGAAACGAAAAACATGTTTCATGAAAAGAAAACACTTCTAAACAAATCTCAAAGTCCGCCTACCAATGAAACGAGTGTGATTCATGCTCATGACACATTTTTATTTTCGGAGAGTTTCATAAATGGCCGGACATATATTTGTTTAGCAGTGGTTTATTTCCATGAAACGTAATTTACGTTTCATGTTTCTTTGATGTGCCTTATATACTTACTTTGGTTGGTGTTTCATTGAGAGATTCAAAAATTGTATAAAATATAATTCTCTTTATTTTTGTTTATATACAATGATGTCGTAAAGTTAATAGTAAATGAGACAATTCAATAATTATACTTCCCCTCCGCTTCCACTATTTTCCCCTTTAACTCGGAAAATATTTATCGCATAAAAAAACTGTGAAAAAGAGATTGTAGTAAATTGCATTTCTAACAATTTTAGTTTCTACCCTTTTTGTTGAAAATAGCGGAGATATTCAGCAACAACGGTTCTCCTTTAAAATCAATATGGCGGCTAATGCAACCGCGCTCAGCTCGGAAACAAGATTCAATTCAATAATTATGCTTCCCCACCTCTTTTTACTATTTTCCCACTTAACTCGGAAAATAACAACCACATAAAAAATTTTAAAGAGAAATTGTAGGAAATCATATTTGGAACAACTTTAGTTGCTTTAGGCCAGGGGTCTCCAAACTACGGCCCGAGGGCCACATCCGGCCCGCAGACAGATTTTGTCCGGCCCGCGGAGACATACTTGAAAACTCCTTAATATTTTTTATAGCAAATAAAATGTTTGTGATAAGTTGGATAAAGAAACACAGAATGGTAATGAGTAAAGACATGTATAATTTATGCAGTAAATTTAACTTCAGCATATAATAACTAACAAATTATTGAAATGAATCCAACTAACATTTTATACATTGTAAGTAATGAACAACACATGACGGCTCTCTAACAACAGACATAGAAAGAAAACAGCTGATATGGTACGGACACGTCCAGAGGATGGATAACTCAAGACTCCCTAAAATAATTATGCAATGGGTACCACCAAACCGCAGAAAGAGAGGAAGACCCAAGAAATCTTGGAGAGAGGGAGTAACGAAGGCGATGAGCGCAAGAGATCTTAGAGAGGGCCAATGGGATGATAGAGTGTCATGGAAATTAGGCATCGGACAACGTCGCAAGACGTTTTAAAACCGATTGATAGATAGAAGTAATGAACAACACATACCTTATAACAAACATGACATATGAAATGCTAATGAGATGTATGTAATTGAGATTTTCCACCGACAATAGTTTGTAGTTGTGGACTAATTTTACTTGTACCAATTATTAAAAGAGATTTAAGATGCTCGTCAGTTAATTTAGATCTGTATACATTTTTTGTGTACTTCATTTTGGAGAAGGTTTTCTCACACAAATAAGTAGTACCAAAAACGGAAAACAGCCCACGAGCAAATTTATGCAAATTATCAAATTGTGTCAGTGGAAGACTCTTATAAAATTCCAACAAAGATGAGTTTTCATATTTGTTCTTAATTATATCACTGCACTGAAGATCAATCATTTCCATTTGAAGTTCCGGGGCTAGGGTTTCAATGTCAGCATCAAAAGGATTCTGAAAAATCTTAATTTGATTCGCAATGGCATCAAAGTCCGAGAAACGAGTATCAAAATTTATCTTCAAAGCACTCAAAGTTTCGATTGCAAAATCGATAGGAAACTCAGTCTCAGTAGTGTGGCTGAATATTTCACATGTTTTAAAATGTGAAAAACATTTACTTCGTAGTTGTGATTGAAACAGTATCAATTTCATCCGGAATGACTTGATATTAGTGTATAAATCAGGAAGATGCTGGTTTTCTCCTTGCAATCTCAAATTCAGTTCGTTCACATGTTTTGTCAAATCAACATAGAATGCTAACTTCCATAGCCATGCGTTGTTTTGTAATTCAGTAAGAGGGCGGTGCTTTTCATTCAAAAAAATTTCGATCACTGCTCGAAGTTCAAAAAAGCGCTGAAGGACTTTCCCACAACTAAGCCAGCGTACGGCAGTATGATAAGGTAAGTCTGTTTCTCCAATCTCTGCAATAAATTGTCGGAATTGTCGGTGATTCAGCCCAAAAGACCTGATGAAATTAACAGTTGATATGACTGGTTTCAGAACGTCAGACATATCCAAACATTTTCCGCACAAAGACTGTTGATGAATGATACAATGTAAGACTAATGGTTTTGAGCCGCCGTCATTTTCTACAGCCTTTGACACAAGAGCGACCACTCCTTTATCTTTCCCACTCATGTTTTTGCCTCCATCAGTTGTAATACATTTCAAGTTTTTCCATCGAAGGTTCTTTTTATTAATGGCCATTTCAACTCCTTTAAAAATATCGATACCAGTAGTTGTGCCATGAATACTATACATATCAAGAAGTTCTTCGTGCACTTCATAGCTTTTATCTACTCCTCTAATATAAATCAACACCTGAGCAGTATCTGACACATCCGTTGACTCATCCAAGGCCAAAGAAAACCACTCAACATGTCCATTTTTGTCGAACAGTTGAGAGGATATATTTTCAGCGATGTTTTGTACCCTTCGAGCCACAGTGTTTGCTGACATACTGACAGTTTTTAATAAATTTACCTTTTCAGGGCACATTTCTTCGACTACTGCAATTATGCATTCCTTGATCATTTCTCCATCGGTGAATGGTTTTCCACGTTTTGCAATTTCAAGAGCCACACGAAAGCTGGCACGAGTTGCCGCCTCTTGTTCAGTTTTGACTTTTGTAAATAAAGATTGCTGCGATTTCAATCCGCACTTCAAAGCTTCGAATTTTTCTGTCCGCACAATTCCTGTATATTTTGAGTAATTTTGAGAATGTTTTGTTTCATAATGACGTTTCATGTTATATTCTTTGAGAACGGCTATGCTTTCATTGCAAATCAAACATAGCGCCTTGTTACTGGACAAATTCTGCAACAATTCAAATCAAATCAAAATACTGTTACACGCACAAACTTGTTTTAAGGAGGTACGCCCTATTTTATTTCACAACAGTTTCATAGGAACTGACTTGTAGTTACGCCACTATTGTCATCGCCAGCTAACTTGGCGGAGCGCACAAACCCAAAATTGCTTACTGGCTTAGGTGGGGTCTTTAGTCTCCTCCCAGTTATCAGGGGCGTAACACTTAAGTGATTTGCGGCTATTATTTTTCAGACTTCTTATTATTTCGGATAGTTAAGTGTGTTTGTGACAATTTCTAACGATGGCGTTGAAAAATAGTAGAAAGAATAATTATGTTATTAGTGGACAATCTCGGGAGAGATTGGAGATTTCCACTGGTGGAAATATTTTGTTTGTTTATGTCTACCTTGTATTAAATTAAAATATATCAAAAATAGGTGAATATTTGACATACTTAATAATGTTGACAGCTTACCACACTTACAAAAAATTAAATTATTCGTTATTTTACGGGAAAAAATTAAATACAGGAAAATTAATAATATGCAGCGTTGCCATCTTGGCCCTCGGAACTTACAGGAGTAATCAGTATGGCCCTAAGGCTGGAAAGTTTGGAGACCCCTGCTTTAGGCCATAATATCATAATATTTCAACCCTTAAAAACCACCCTTAATATTATTTCAATTTTTATAAGTAGATAATTTAATAGATCTATACAAAAAAAAAGTAGAATTAAAAAATTACAAAACCATTTATTTACATAAATATACGAATTTACAAATATGTACAAATACCAATAGTTTTTTAGTCATATTCTAGTATATTACGAACCGGTTCTGTGGTCTTATATATGTTACCGGCCAAACCCGATTTCAGGACAAACTAGTTTGCCCTAAGCCAGACTAGTTTGTCCTGAATGCGTTAGGATAAACTTGTTTGGGGCCGAGGGCAAACTAGTTTGTCCTAAACGCGATAGGATAAACTAGTTTGGCCTAGGAAAACCTAGTTTTCATGCCGTACATCGCCGTACATCGGTTTTTATTGGTCGTAAAAATATTATAGAAAAATAATTTGGTTTGTGTTACTAAAAGATACAATTTTGATATGTGCAGTTGTTTTGATTAAATGCATATTTTTCGAGTTATCCACAAAAAACACTCTAAAAAAAGTCGATTTTTAGTCGAAAAACTGTTACTTTCAACCGCGAATAACTGGACAAATATTAGTTTTACGAAGAAAATGTAAAAAACATTTTTTTCTTAGAAGTACTTTATACATCGATTTACATGGTCAAAATGTAATAAAAAATTTCCACCCCGGAGATGGAGTGGCAACCACCCCCAAGCTTTTAGCGGACAGCAGCATGATATAGAAAATTATCCTTGGACTATTCCCTACCTTCTATGAAAATTTCAAGTAAATCCATGCTGGACGAAAAATTTGCTAGCAAAATGCTTCATTTGCTGGCCTACAACGCTTATACAGGGTGTTCTAAAAGTAGCGGAACGGTCGAATATTTCGCGAAATAAACATCTGATCGGAAAACTGAAAAATACGTGTTTAATAATTTTCAAAAATCTATCGAATGAAACCAAACACAACCCCGCTCCACCCTCTGCAGGAGGGGTGGGGGGTAACTATAAAAACTTAAAAGAAAACCCCAGTTTTTATTGCAGATTTTAATTGCTTACGTAAAGGTAAGCAACTTTATTCGACAGATGTTTTCGAATTGTGGATAGATGGCGCTATAGTCGCAAAAAAACAATTTATCGTGATATCACAACATAAGTAAATTACAGAAACGGTCTAATATCTCGAGAAATACACTTCCAAATGAAAACCCAAAAAATACGTATTTAATATTTTATAAAAACCTGTCGAATAACACCAAACATGACTTTCTACCCCACCCCCTGGAGGTGTGGTGGGGAGTAACTTTAAAATCTTAAATATATCCATTTTTTATTGCAGATTTGACTTCCTCATAAACAAATAAGTAACATTTATTGTAAACAATGTATTTATTAAATATAGTCATAAATCATATTATATTACGCTGTGTTATAGATATTGTGACTCACCATTAGTCTATATAGTTTAAATTGGATATCAAAAATTAGAGAAAGCATATCTTATTTTTTTGGAATTTCGTATTGACAAAATAATTATTTATTTCAAAATCATAAATATTAGTCTATATTTCTGAAGCGTTCTTTGATATTTATACTTTTGTTGGATTTACAATGTTTTAACTGCAATAAATTATGGACTTTGGAATTATGCTTTTAGATGCTATGTGGGGAACGCATACAGTGTGGCGAAGCCAAATGGAATAATTCATTATTTGATGAGCGATTTTGGAAAAAATCCCGAAAAGGTCGATTTTTATTTTTAAATTACGATTTTTTGGCATAATATATGAAACTAATGACGCCATCCATGTGGGCGTGATGACTTAACCGATGATTTTTTAAATAAGGATAGGGGTCGTGTGCTAGCTCATTTGAAAGGGTATTCAATTATATATTCAGTATTATCAACATAAACATAATTATTTTTACAGGGTGTTCAAAAATTTTTTTTTCGAATTAAACTGATTGACACAAAAAGAAGAATGTATGTAATTTATTTAATTCAAATTCAAAATACATTTTACGGCTGTAGTTGAGGAAATGAAGCTGGAAAAATGGCAAAACCTCGCAATTTTTTCGTCCAGCATCGATTTGTACAAAAATTTGGGATTAGGCTCATTTCACCATCTAGTTCATTTTCTATATTCAGCCGTTGTACGCTTTTGGTCTTTTAAGGGTGAACCACCCCTAATTGAAAAAAAATATAAAATACCATTTTAAACTTTAATATTGTCAACAATTGCTTCTTATTAGTTACATAATGATTGTTTTGTGCTTTAAGATATAATATCACAATATTTCAACCCTTAAATCCACCCTTGTTGGAGCTCTATATGAAAAGTTTACTTATCCTAAAAGAATAATTTCGGCTTGATTCAATTTACATAAAAATTTGGGGTTAAGATCATCTTACCCTGTACTTCATATTCTATATCATGCTCAAGGACATTGATTATTTTTAGGGTGTAAACTACCCTTATTGTCAAAAATTATATAAAAACATTGTAAACTTTAATACAGGTAAAATTTGGTTTTGACTGGTTAAATAATGATTGTTTTATGCTTTAGGATGTAATATCGTAATATTTCAACCCTTAAAAACCACCCTTAATAACATTGCAATTTTTATAAGTAGACAATTTAATAGATCTATATAGAAAAAAAAGTAGAATTAAAGAATTACAAAAACATTTATTTGTAATAAAATACGAATTTACAAATATATAAAAATACACATACAAATAGTTTTTTAGTCATCCAGTATACGAACCGGCTCTGTAGTATTATAAATATATAAAGGTACATTGAAAATACTCTATACGAATTTTTCGAAAAAAAAATTAGTTTTATAAACATAGCTCCTTCATTTTTGGCGATAAAAGTTTTTTCAATAATAGCTTTGTAGGATTATTGAAGAGTAATAGGACTGTTTAAATTAAATTCCGTACGATCTCTTAATTTTTAATTGAAGTGGGTTTAAATGGCTCGAATACAGGAATGTTTGCTCGTAAATAGATGTTTAAACAGCTATATGAGCTGAAACTGTTCACTGTAATGAAAATCTATGCATAAGGAGATTGTATCTATTAAAAAGCTACAATTTAGTAATCTATCAATTTTTTCGTATCTCCAGTATTTTCGGAGACGTTTTGAAGAAAATGATGAAAAATGCAAAATTGCAAAAAATCGATGTTTCTTTAAACTCCAATTTTTCTAAAATTAGGCCTTTTAAATAGGTCAAACTTCTTGGGTGTATTGATAATATAAATATAAAAGGAATTACAGAAAGGCGAAGACCAATTTTTAGTTACAAGGGTAGTTAAGGGGTTGTTTTCACTGTTTTTTTCGTATAGAAAAATAGGTACCGACTTTTTTTTATCATAAGTTGCTCAATTTTTATGCTAGAAACTTTGTATTATTTTTGTGAAAGATCTTATTGTATGCTTGAAAAAACATCATGTAAGTTTTCCTGGAAAATGCAAAGTTTTCCCGTTATTTGGCTTTGATTATTTCAAATTATGCATTTGACGAAAAAAGCTAACCTTTAACATGCCGTATCTCAGTTTGTATTGGTCGTAAAAATATTATAGAAAAACAGTTTCATTTGTGTTACCAAAAGATACAATTTTTGATATCTACAGGTTTTTTGATTAAATGCATATTTTTCGAGTTATTCTCAATAAACCCTCTAAAAAAGTCGATTTTTCCGTCGAAAAACTGTTACTTTCAACCACGAATAACTCGAAAAATATTAGTTTTACGAAGAAAATGTAAAAAATATTTTTTTCTTAAAATCACTTTTTACATCGATTTACATGGTTAAAATGTAATAAAAAAATTCCCACCCCCGAAATGGGGTGGCAACTACCCCAAGGTTTTAGCGTACAGCAGCATGATATAGAAAATGATCCTTGGACTATTCCCTCCCTACCTTCTGTGAAAATTTCAAGTAAATCCATGCTGGACGAAAAAATTGCGAGCCAAAATGCTTCATTTCCTCGACTACTGTCACAAAACAGAAAAAAATGTTTATTGAACAAATAAACACAGCTTTTCGTATATTAAATGTTCAAACTACCAAAAGGCAGGTGGGTGGCAGCTTGAACATTGAATTTAAGGGGGTAGGCCAAAATATTGGTCCAATGCTATTTAAATGCAATCATTTTTTTCTAATCCTGAGAAAACTAATAAGTATTTTTGAAAAATTTAAACGCATAATGAAAGATTACATTATTACCGAGGGCCGAAAGTCCCTGAAAGCTTCTATAATGTTTATTTTAATAAGTTACAGGAGTGAACTAAGAGAAAATTTAGTGTGATTTTTAATTTCAAATATTTCATTCAAAAGATATTTTTGTTTATTTTAAGGGACTTTCGGCCCTCGATAATAACGTAATTTTTTATTCTGCGTTTGAATTTGTTAAAAATATTTATTAGTTTTCTCAGGATCTAAAAAAAATTTATGCATTTAAATAGCATTGGACCAAGATTTTGCGCGTACCCCCTAAAGCGAAAAGCAATGTTTATTCGTCAAATAAACATTTTTTTTCTGATTACTAACAGCAGCAAAATGTGTTTTGAATTAAATAAATTACATACATTCTTCTTTTTGTGTCAATTAATTTAATTGAAAAAAAAATGGACACCCTGTATACATAATTATGTGAATGTTTATATTACTGAATAGAGAATTTCATAACCTAAATAAGCTAGTACACGATCCATATTCTCATTAAAAAAAATCATCAATTACGTAAGCAGAAAAAGTAAGGAAAAATAGCAGGCAAACGCAGTCCAGGACGAAGAAGAACCTCATTGTTGAAAAACTTGCGAGATTGGTATGGGGTTGATACAAGCATGCTATTTAGGGTGGCCGTGAATAAAATTAAGATAGCTATGATGGTAACCAACGTTCTGTAAGGACATGAAGAAGAAGATCGATTACGTCATCGCGCCCAGATGGATGACGTCACTAATATGATATAATATGCCAAAAAATCGTAATTTAAAAATAAGAATCGACTTGTTTCGGGATTTTTTTCCAAAATCACTTTCACGAAATAATGAATTGATTCCATTTTTCTTTGCCGCACTGTATGTCTACAAGCCTCGTAAAAATGACTTCCCTAGATAGAGAACTGACTTCCCTATTTAACATGAATCTAATCTATGAGTTGGCAATATAATCATTGAAACTATATTACAACGTGTTGCTTTAGTTAGATTAAGGCCGTCCGCACATGGCGCGACGCTCGAAGTAATCGACTCGATTCCAATCGCGTAGATCTCTCCCCGTCACTTAAGTTCCTTCGTTGTAGTATTGAGCTCCGTACACGGAGCGTTTAGGATTGTAAATCTCCTCGTCTTGTACGACTCTCGTTCCGTGCGATCTGAAGCGCACGAGAAAGTTCGAGTGAGACGCACGTTTACAGTCATTATTTTATTTGTTTGCTTCGTTTTTGTTGATTTTTGCCCTAAATTAAATTTGTCTTTTTAAAGATCGGTGAATGTTATGTTCGTTGATTGTAGTACTATTAGTTTTGTGGAAATATATTGTTTGTAATGTAAAATTATGAAAACATTGAACTTCTGTTTCTAGATGTTTATTATAAATTCGTTGAGGAAGTAGAAAAATACGCTCAACTGTATAATGCAACTGTATAAAAATGTAATAATACCGTACTTTTCACAGATCGAAATAGTCGTTTTAGTTACTATATAAAAAATGCGTTAATTTATAAATCGCGTAACAGAATCGACTAGTGTGCGGAGGGCAATCGCTTGTGTCGCAGGGTTCGTACAAACCAGCAAGACGCGCGAACTTCGAGACGTGTCTTCGATCGACCCATGTGCGGACGGCCTAAAAAACTTCTTGCAAGAAAATAAATATTTTGAATAAAATGTACAGTATTAGTACGTTCTTTAAAGGTAATATATTGCAAAACCTTTAAGTTTTAAGGAACCGCTTGGATTGACATGAAATTTGGCATACACATAGCTAACAAGTCAAAGAAAAAAAGTGATATTGTGCCGATGTGTGCTTTTGCCCTAGGGGTGAGTTTCACCCCCTTTTGGGGGTGAAAAATATATGTTCGAAATAAGTCCGGAAATGGATAAAATGACTAATTCTAAGCAACTTTTGTTTTATAAAGTTTTTTACTAAGTTTCGAGTTATTTGCGAGTGAATATGTTAATTTTTCTACAAAATAACCACGTTTTCAGACGGTTTTTATCAAATAACTCAAAAGATAAGTATATGGTCGAAAAAAATTCTTATCAAAAATATAGCACGTAAAAAATGAAAAACATATATGTTACAGTTCAAGTTGATTCTCAGTTAGAGTTGACTTTTCCTAGTTCGAGTCAACTCCAACTGAAACGAGCAGTAAAAGCTGATTTGAAAAATTTAAATCAACTTTTACTAGTTGAAGTTGACTCTTTCTAACTCTTGTTAGTAAAAGTAGATGATACAATTTATACGAGTATAATCTCACGTGCATTTTTGATGAGTGTGCGTCTCTTTGTTTTGACCGTTTCAAATACTTATTAGTCCAGACTGTAACGTCGCCCCCGTTAGGTAAATTATTCTGATTCGATTTTTTTGCACAAACTTACTCTAACAAATACATCCTTATAACAAATACACAGTGTCAGGAGGTACCGCGGTCGAAAAATTGTTTAACCCAGTTTTGTTAAGCAAATTCACAAAAATAATTCTTATCTACTCTACCTTATGTTATGTATAAGTTTTATTGTGTGAAAATTGTAAGTATAGATAGCAGTACATGAAGGGTTTAAAGTGTGCCTGAAGTAATAATGTATTTTAAATGGGATTTACTTTTTCGCACTGTTTTTTAGCACACTTTCATATAATCAAATATCCTTAACTTTCGCCTTGTCATGGTGATGACATGTGAGCATTAAATTACAAAAAAAGTTTTGACAGTTTTGTGGTTTGACAAAAGTTTGAATTTTTAAATGTCAAAGTTCTAAAAAATTGTAAAATAGGAATGTATTCCAGTGACGAAGAGTTGCAGTTTTTTTATTTGTTTTTTGGTAGATAAAATATTGTATGAAACTGTGCGTGAAGTACTTTTTGCGCACTTAAGCGATATATAGCACTCGGTCCGCTCATGTTCTAAACATCGCGTGCGTGCGCAAAAAGCATACTTCATGATTTTTCTCTAAAATTAATAGTTTTCGAGTTATACGCGATTTAAAATTTGAAAAATGCGAAATGACCATTTTTAAGGCTTAATAACTCGATTAAAAACAATTATTATAAAAGTCAGAAAGACACCTAATTAAAGTTTAAAGCCCGCCCTACAAGTTCCTGAAGAAATTTTTGTCATTATTTTATTACTAAGCTGTTATTTTTAATGATCAACAATGAGCGCTAAAAGCGTATTGAGGCGGCCGTCAATGTGAGTGCGAGTAATATCCTCCATTCCGACGGTCCAATGGTGCACCTCAGTCGCACTCACATTGACAGCCGCCTCAATACACTCCTAGCGCTCATTGTTAATAATTAAAAATAACAGCTTAGTAATACAATAATGACAAATATTTCTTCAGTACCTTGTAGGGGGGTCGTTAAAATTTGATTTGGTGATTTTCTGACTTTCATAATAATAATTTTTAACTGAGTTATTAAGCCTTGAAAATGGTAATTTTTGCATTTTTCAAATTTTAAATCGCGTATAACTCGAGAACAATAAATTTTACAGAAAAATCACAAAAGACCTCTTTTGCTCCGAATGACCCAAATTAATGATGTAAAAAAAATGTTCGCAGTGAATTTTTTTTGTGAATTTGTTTAAAAAAAATTGTTTAAACAGTTTTTCGATTACGGTACCACCTGCTACCCTGTGGATTCGTTATAAGGACCTCTTTTTGAGTAAGTTTGTGCAAAAAAATCGAACTGGAATAATTTACCTAACGGGGGCGACGATACAGCCTGGACTATAAATGTCACGATTTGAACATAATATACAGTAACATTTAATTTCTAGAATCGGTTGTTTGTGTGAATCAACTTTTACTAAATGGCATTGGGAAGAGTATACTTTAACTAGTTGGAGTCTACGTTTACTAGTAAATGTTGAATAAAAATCTTTATTTTATATTTATAATCAACTTTTACTAAAACCAGCCGTTTGAGTCGACTCGAACTAGGAAAAGTCAACTCCAACTGGATAATCAACTTGAACTGTAACATATGTTTTAGGTCACTATACCTAGTAGAAGCAGAGTTATAGCTAATGAAAAATAGGTTCATATTCGTAAAATTCCAAATCGAATATTTTAACGTGCCATAACCAACAAACGAAGCACTTTTTTGGGGAAAACTCATTTTAACTTTTTTAAAGTGTTTAAAAAATGCTTATTTTTGTTTTTTTAAAAAAAATTTTAGCATCAAAAGTAAACAAGTTATGCTCAAAATAAAGTTGGTCCTTTTTTTGGTAAGACATTGGGAAAATCACCCTCGTAATTAGCATTTCAAATGAACTTAATTGTTACCACTTCACAAGTTTTTTACTCGCGTATGTATTAATCATATGATCTATAAGTTCCATCGGTTCAAAGTCCTTATTTTTGAAAGAGCTGTAGTTAAAAGGGCTTGAACGAATCACTTATCATGAGTGTATGCAAATTTAGAAACACCGAATCTTAATCAATTTTTGTCTTATAGAAAAACAAAAAAATACAAAATATTCTGAAAAGTAAAGCCAACTTTTTTTATTGTTTAAGATTTTTGGTATCTCTAACAATTTTTAGGTTATTTTGAAAAAAAAGCATTTTTTTCAAAATTAAAATTTTTAAAAATTTTACCGTAAAACCAATTTTTTTCAATAATAAGCTCTTTGAATCGATGAAACTTACAGATCATATTATACAACATAAGTGAAATAACTTGTAGAAACACAACATAAGTGAAGTAACTCGTGAAGCGGTAACGATTAATTTCATTTAAGTTGCCAATTGGGGGGTGACCTTCCGGATTTTTTTTTGCCAAAACAAAAGGGACCAACTTTATTTTGAGCGTAACTTACTTACATTTGGTGCTAAAAATTTTTTTTATACAAACAGAAATAAGCTTTTTTTAAACACTTTAAAAAAGTTGTAATGTGTTTTCCCCAAGAATGCTTCATTATTTGGATATTTCATATTGAATTATTCTATTTGGAATTTTTCAAATATGAACCTATTTTTCATTAGCTTAACTCTGCTTTTGCTAGGTATAGAGACCTAATATAATATGCACCGTTTTATTCACTTTTTTATAGGCTATAGTTTTGCTAAGAATATTTTTTTCGACAAATTGCTTACGTTTTGAGTTATTTGCGAAAGACCGTCTAAAAACGTGGTTAATTTGTTGAAAAATGAACATATTCACTTGCAAATAACTCGAAAAGTATTGATTTGGTGAAAAAACTCTATAGAACAAAAGTTACTTAAAATTGGTCAGTTTATCCATTTAGGGGCTTATCCTGGACATATATTTTTCACCCCCGAGATGGGGTGAAAGTCACCCCCAGGGCAAAAGCACCCTATCACCATATCACTTTTCGGCACCATATCACTTTTTTCTTTGACATGTTAGCTATGTGTATGCCAAATTTCATGTCAATCCAAGCGGTTCTTTAAAATTTACAGCAAAAACCGTGAAAGAATTTACTATATGCGGCAAAATAAACCATACTGAAATGAGCATTAAAATGCTCGTATTCACGATATAGTTTTGCAAACATTATTCACGACGACGTTTCCGATACAACAGATGTTAAAGGTGCCCTCGCATGAAAAAATCTTTAATTCTAGTCCGCAATTCCGGAATGTCAGACGGTGTATCCGTCTGCCTCCTGCAGCATTCTCCATATTAGGTACGCATCAGGTGGCGTTAGGTCTGGTGAGTGGCGGTCTCCTAAAATGATCACCCAGTATTCGAAGAAACTCCCTGACCGTGTGACAGGTTGCCCCGGTCTGTTGAAACCCTTGTTGATTTTAAGCTTGGACCGTTTTCCGTATGACCGAAAATAGCACTCTATGATAAAAAAATTTTCTGCAAAACTGAAAACCATCCTGAAGCATCTAACATTAACACAACAGACAACATTATACTGACTTTCAAAAACCACCCGGCGCATGACACATACAAACGGCCTAGCCGGGTAAGATGATGAAAATTGCCCTAACTCGATTCGAATTCCCTATAGGTCACCGTTTAGCATATATACTGAAACTCACTTTCTGAAATTTTTAGCCCCCTAGGTGGTCACGTGACCCACCTAGAGCCTAATTAGGGTTTTTATGTTTTTATTTTTTATCTCAGCCGCATCGAGATCTAGCGAAAAACTTTAAATAAAAAAGTTGTAAGCTTTAAAAAGTTCTGTCCGAAATTTTTTTTTTAATTTGTGGCGGAAATTTAAATTTTAGAACGATTCTAAAATTTTAAATGGGTATAAAATAATAACTAACATATTCGTTTTCACGAAAAAAATATATAACGTGTATTCTTGTATAATATTCCACCCTGAATTTTTTTAAATCATTAAAATTGGTGAAACGCTCCTTTAAAAATTAAAAACCGCATTTTTCGGTATTTTTTTGGTTTTTGATACAATTTTATATATATTTTTCAAAAAAGGTAACACCGTCACTAGAATAGGTAAAAAACTGAAAAATAAGTGGGGTTTTCTTAATAAAATTTTTTGTAACGCCATCCATGTTCAAGATACAGGGCGTTGAAGAAAACAAAATTTTACACATTTTTTACGATTTTGCCGAAACTACTGGCAGCATTGTAGTAAAACTCAGCGGGTTTTAAGAGGTAGTTATTGTGCATGTTTTGTTAAGGATTTGATATTTATCATTGGCGCGCATACGGGTAATGGTCTTAATTTTCAAAGAAAAAAAGATAGTACGCCACTGACATATTTCAAATTAACCATCATTTTTGAATTCCCTGTTCAATTTGCGATAAAAAAACTATGTATATGTAGATGCAGAAACTACTAGAAGTTCGAATACTTTGTAATGGTTAAAATGTTTTATTTTTTGAATAAAAATGGCGCGTCGTATGAAAAAATAGGAAGATAAATTTTTTGTCAAAAATTAAACAAGGAATTCAGAAACGATTGTTAATTTGAAATATGTCAGTGGCATACTACCTTTTTCCTTTAAAAAGTTCAGACCATTACCCCTATGCGCGCCAATGATAAATATAAAATTCTTAATTGTATGTCAAAAAAGGCACAACAACTACCTCTTAAAACTCGCAAAATTTTATTACAATTTTGCAATGGTTGCAAAAAAGTAGTTTCGGCAAAATCGTAAAAAATGTGTAAAATTTTGTTTTCTTCAACGCCCTGTATCTTGAAAATGGATGGCATTACAAAAAATTTTTATGAAGCAACCCCCAATTATTTTTCAGTTTTTTACCTATTCTAGTAACGTTGTTACCTTTTTTAAAGAATATGTATAAAATTATATCAAAAAACGAAAAAAAAACCGAAAAAATGCGGTTTTTTATTTTTAAAGATGCTTTTAACCAATTTTAAAATTTTGAAAAAATTCAAGGTGAAACATTATGCAAAAATACACGTTATATATTTTTTTCGTGAAAACGAATGTCTTAGTTATTTTTTATACGCATTTAAAATTTTATAATCGTTCTAAAATTTAAATTTCCCTCCAAAAATTAAAAAAAAAATTCGGACAGAACGTTTTAAAGCTTACAACTTTTTTATTGAAAGTTTTTCGCTAGTTCTCGATGCGGCTGAGATAAAAAATAAAAACATAAAAACCCTAATTAGGCTTTAGATGGGTCACATGACCACCTAAGGGGCTAAAAATTTCAGAAAGTGAGTTTCACTACATATGCTAAACAGTGACCTATATGGAATTCGAATCGAGTTGGGGGCAGTTTTCTTCATCTTACACGGCTAGGCCCGTTGAGGCATACGCACATCAGTAGGTACCTACTGTTTCTTTTGCAGCAAACCTTACTTATTGTAATACATATAATACATATAATACATATATTGTAATACATACAAAAAATACCTAATACTACAAAAGCTGAAGAATTTCGTCAAATCAATACTTTACCTCCTATAGAAAAAATATTAGAAATTGCTGTTTATGAACAATTATTGGAGCATGTAACAAAAAATAAAATTTTAATTAATAATCAATCAGGGTTTCATAAACAATTCTCTTGTGAATCAGCATTACAAGTTACATTATGTCACATAAAGAGTAATTTAGATAAAAATAAGTACGTAGTCGGTGTATTTCTAGATTTAAAAAGAGCTTTTGAGACCATCGACAGGACAATATTGATATCAAAACTTAAACAGTATGGTATAGGAGGTGCAGTAATTGAGTGGTTAGAAAATTATTTAGAACATCGCAAACAGAAAGTACGTTTTAAAGACCAATTATCATCTGAAATGGATAGTAATACAGGTATTCCTCAAGGCAGTGTATTAGGCCCTCTTTTATTTATTCTGTACATTAACAATATCGATATTTTTGTAAATTGTGAGTTTATTAACCTTTTTGCCGATGATACTCTAATCTGTTGTAGTGATGAAAATTTGGATATAGCCATTCAAAAAATTAATACTATTTTAGATATGGTTAACCAATACTTGATAATTAATAAACTTAAGTTGAATGTTAAAAAAACAAATGCAATGGTTTTCACTAGTAAACATAAATATAGCTTGCTCGATTCTGAGAACATAATTTAAATATTAATAATGAAAAAATTGAAGTGGTTACAACAGCTAAATATTTGGGATTCCAACTTGACAATATTCTGAATTTTGACAGTCATTTCGAGTATGTTCATAAAAAAATATAAAAAAAAAACTATACTTTCTGAGCAGAATATCTCAAAATTTGTCAATGGATTCAAAAATTACAGTATATATTCACAATTATTCACCCTCATTTTGACTATTGCTTATCAATCTTATATTTATTTAATCTGAATAAACTTAACATGCTACAAAAATTACAAAACCGTGGAATGAGAATAATTCTTAAAACAAATCGTCGTACCCCAATTATGACGATGTTAAATACTCTAAACTGGTTCTCTGTTGAAAATAGATTGTTTTATTTCACCATGATTTTGGTCTTCAAAATAGTAGACGGCTTATCACCTGAATATTTTCAAGAATTCATTTCTTTTAACAAAAATATTCATTCTTATAATACCAGAGGTTTAGATGACATATATATACCTAGAACTATGTATAAAAGTACGATGAATTCGCTCTTTTTTAAAAGCTTTCTTAAGTTTAATCAGTTACCTGCAGCTGTAAAAAAATGTACTAGTCTCAATAATTTCAAAATATTGCTTAAACAACATATCAAAAATTTATAGTGTACTTTCTTTTCTTTATATTGTATGTATAATAGGTTTTTTTTCTATTTAAATAAAGATCTATCTATCTATCTATACATTCCAGTATTGTTAGTGAAAGCTTAGCTATACCGGACTAAAGGCGACATTTATTTGAAATCAATATCGAACGTCGAAGAATGATTATAGGCCAGGCGAAAGCTATATTTTACAAAGCAATGGCGTTTGATCAATGTTTAAAAAAAATGTATGTGTATATTTGTACTTACTGTAATCTTTTTGCAAAAGAATCCATAAATAGTTTGTTCTGGTGGTCGGAAATTTTCCATACACCCAATCCAAGTCCGACAACGTGTATATATGCCGTGGTGGATTTCTGTTTTGCTCTTGAGTTAGCTTCAATCAATAACGTGTCTATTGATATTGTTAGCCTTTTGTAGTACAAATCGTTATCAAACAAGATATCATTATAAATGACGTGAAATTTTCCATCCACTTTCTTTTTTCTCTCGATTGCTTCTTCGTATGTGAGACATTCTTCGTCATAAAACGATGTAAACAATTTTGGAGTAGTATGTTCAACCGAAGTACCAAAGCCATTACTGGTAGTATTTTGCTTTTTACCAATCACAATCTCCTGGTATTCCATAACATTACTCTTTTCGAATCTCGGTCCTATTAGTCCGATTATTATACCCTCTTCTTCAACAATGCTCCTGTCTGCCTCATATTTTCCAATATTGGTTCTATGGCCTTTATTTATGAAATATGTCATCGAGCTCACAGAAAGCAAAGCTGATAGTTTTATTTCATCGTATGACATACATTCTTTAATAGAGATCACTTGATTAGGAGTTCCAATGGTTTCCCACTTTCCGCTTCCACTTTTATTATTAAGAAGCAAATAACTATCGTCTTCGTTCAAGAAAACTACAGCCCTTTTAAACAACATCTTATTTATGAGGTCTTTAAGACTCAAGTCTCGATAATAGTCTTTTTCGATTAGATTTCCATGGCTTCTTTTTAACAAAATAAAGTGACAACATAACTTTAACACGCTTTCGTGTAAGACTGGATAAACTGAGTTTATATTTGAAGTTAAACTTTCTTCCTTTACGATAGTCTTCAGAAAATTGCATCTATTAGATTTGGTTGGAAATTTTATAGGAAACTTGTCACTTTTCTCTATAATGCTATTAACATTTTCCACAGAGGCAATATTCGAGGAAAATTCATTTAATACTTTTAAGGTATTCTTATTCCAACGTGTTTGTGGAGACCAATGAGGTACAGACATTGTAATTGTTTAAAACTGTTCACTTCACTTGCTGTAAAAAAAAACAAAGAAACAAATACAAAACAAACTTTACTATCTTAGTTGGGAATAAACCACAATTTGGTTTAAAATTGACGTTTCGGTTTTCACTTCGAAAATCGTTACTTCCGAAGTGGAAATCAAAAGGTCAAATATACTTAATTCCAAAGTAAAATTGTGGCTTAATCCCAACTAAAATAGTAAATTGCATTAAGACGCTACAAGAAAATAGCTTCAAAACAATATTACAAAACAAAAGTTATATATTATTGCTAAGGGGAAGAAGAATTTGCATGATTGGAATTTAATCTTTGAAACGCGTCCATCTTTAGTGATTTATAATACCACACTTAAAAAAATGAATTACCTCTCTCATGAGACTTTTTGAAGGTACAGTAGAACGTCAATAATCCGGAATAATTGGGACCGCACCCCATCCGGATTATCAAATTATCCGGATTGACGAAATTACCTCAAAAAAAAGTATACACATTAAAGTACAACAAACGTTTTAAAATTTTAAATTTTCTCTTGTACAGTAAAGTGTCTAGAGTGAAATTAATCAAAACAATTTTTTTATGTTTAAACACTGCATTGTAATTAATTTATAATAGCACCATGTGTACAGTAAAAACATCAGACACTATTTGGGCTTTTAAAAAAATGTGTAAAATATTTTTGAACTGCGGTAGAGGTTCGTTTTTCGAAGTTCTTAATTTATTTTAAAAGAATCAGATATTTTTGCTAGATACAAATCCGGATTATTGACGGTCCGGATTGTTGACGTCCGGATTATCGACGTTCTACTGTATACTTCTTTAGGCGCGATTGGGAGTGAATTGATGAATAACTGATTGGGATCTGGGACATTTTATGAGGGGCGAGCGTTATAACTTGTTACAATTAATAATACAAGGAAGAATACAGGGTAGAAGGAGTCGCGGAAGAGGACGCATCTCCTGGTTAAACAATTTGAGAGCTTGGTTTAATTGCACTTCTGCTGATCTCTTTAGAGCAGCGGTATCGAAAGTGCGAATTGCCGTGATGGTTGCCAACCTTCTTAGAGGAGATGGCACATGAAGAAGCAGAAGAAGGGAGTGAATGTAAATGTGCGCGAATTCATTAAAATTGTTGGTGCCACGCGCAGATACATTATACGTTAGCTCTGATTGGGCATTCCAATGACATGTTAAAAATGATCCAATATGGCGGCTGTGGTTAAAGAATGTGTTGTCATTTTTAGTATTATGGTTATGGTTGTTAAGTTGTGTTTTAAAATTGTGAGAACACAGACAAAATTTAGTTTATAGTTGTACTGACTTTTTAAATAGTTTTCATATATATAACAAAAACAGTAACTAAAATCCAATTACTTGAGCTCCCAAATAAAAAACGAAGTTATAAATTTGTTGGCTCAAGAAACTGAAAACACATTGATTAATTTACTTAAAAAAAGTTGTTTTTATTAAATAATTCTTCATACTACTCAAGATATCTCAGAGCCCGATCAGCTTAGTTTTATTTTCCGGTATGTAAAAATAACTTGCGATGAAAATAATTTACCTCCCAAAGCAGAAGTTATTAAAAGTTTTTTGGGATTAACTAGCATATTAGACCAAAGTGAAGAAGGTCTTGTAAATGAAATTTTAAAATTTATACAATTAAAGCACCTTTCCGTACACAACTGCAGAGGAAAGGGGTACGAAAGGGGTACGAGTTTGACTAAATCCTAAACGGGGACACTCATTGATAGCATTTCTACATAGCAATTTATTCTATACACGCAAATCAAACAATGAGAAGAAGGGGTACGATGGGGCAAGCGTTATGAGTGGTGTATATTCAGGCGTACAAAGGCACATAACTGACATTGAAAAAACAGCTTAATATGTTCATTGCGCATCCCATAATCTGAACCTAGTGTTAAGTGCTGACGTTGCTGGTGTACAGGAGTTGGTTTTTTTAGGATATAATTAAAAGATTATGTTTTTTTTTTTCAGTGCAAGTATTAAAAGATGGGATGTACCATTTACTCTTATGACTTTGGATTCATCGCGTTTGCCAACACTTAAAAGGTTATGTGAAACCCGGTGGTCATCCAGGCATGATGCTGATATGGCTTTGCGTCAAGTTTTCCGACAAGTAACGAAATCTTTAACGAAAATGTCATGATTCGAGAAATGAGAAATTCGTTTTTCGAAACTTTAGCAGAAGCAGTAGGAATAGCAGAATAGTGGGGTATTATACCGGAATTTAAAAATAAACGGATAAAACGTATAAAAAATGTTTCGAAAGTTCAGCTGCGACGAAAAATAACTTGTGGCAAAAAAGTTTTGAAATTAATGTTTTCAATGTAAATTTAGATATAATATTGCAACAATTTACTAATATAGGTTTGTCGGATTAAGCGACATGTATAATAAGGTTTTCATGTCTATTCCCAAAAAATCTAATAACACTAACTGATGAAGACTTATTAAAGAAAAGCCAAATATTGTCATTTACACATATCTTAGTAATTATATACTGTTAGTAGTTGTCGTTGGATTACAAGTTGGATTAAAAATGAACCACACAAAAACACAAATCATGACAAATCTGGTGTTAAGCGAAAATATTTCAGTAAATGGCATGCATATTTAAGAAACCACCTCTTATAAGTACTTAGGGCATGAGATACCAATAGGAAGAGATAATCAAATGTGTGAACTAAGCCGCCGCATAGGACTCACTTGAGCGGCATTCGGCAAGCTGAGCTATGTCTTTAAGTCAGAACCGCCGATGTGTCTCAAAAGAAAAGTCTTTAATCAGTGCGTGTTGACAGTACTTACATATGGTGCAGAAACTTTAACAGTAACCAAGAAAATAAGAAATAAAATTTGAGTTACATAAAGACCAATGGAATGCTCTATGTTAGGCATTTCTCGTAGGGATCGGATTATGAACAAGGAAATAAGGTGGAGAACAGGAGTGATAGATGCCATAGAAAGAATTATGACCCTTAAGTGGAACTGGGCGGGGCACATAGCTAGAATGTCGGATAATAGATGGACACAGCGAATAATACACTGGATACAAAGACAAGAAGCATACCGTAATAGAGGTCTGATGACATAAAACGGATCGACAAAAATTGGATGCAAACAGCACAAAACAGGAAAACATGGAAAATACTGATGGAGACCTATATCCAGCAGTGGATAGATCCGGGTTGAATGATGATGAATTGTCGTTATGTTTATAATACGGGAGCCCACAAGAATAGTCGCAGGGGGGGCACCAATCTTCAGCTACGCCACTGATATTCAACAATGGGAAAATCAGGGATTGATAATGCTTTCAGGTTGGGTTAGGTCTATTTTCTACTGCATAGCCGCGGTTACTGTACCTTGTTTTTAAACTAGGAGGAGTAATTCAAATTTACCGCGCCATAGTGCTTGTTTGTATGTGGTCCAACCTCAGGCAAGTTTACTCCACTGTTATGAAATTTTGACACTATTGACATTTATGAAATTTTGACACTATTGGCATTTCATAGGTTACCTAATTAAATTATATCGGCGATTTTTTGTGTTTTCTGTGTTATTCCTTTTATTTTTAGATTTTTAGTCTGCTGTTATTTATAAAAACAGTTGTTTTTAGAACTCTAGAACTCTATTAATAGCAACACAAAAATTGTGCAACATTAAAAAATTATTTTTCAGATGTTATTATTGCTATAGGTACTGTAGTACAGCACAACCACAACCAGTTTCACATTTCACTTTGTATTTGAGATTTGGATGCGAACTGGTGTACTGCTGTTGACGTTCGGATTTTCCAAATTTTTTAAATACATAGATTTTTAAATACATCTATTATTTTTTAACCTCTCGCCAAGTAAAATACCTGCACAAAACAAAATTCAGAAAATATGGAAAAACCGAACGTCAACAACAGTGCGCATCCCAATCTCAAATACAAAGTGATTAGTGAATCGTGAATCTGGTCGTGCTGTAACTGTACTGTAGTCTGTAGTAATTGTAGTAACATAACAGCGAATTATACAGAGTGTTTCCTTCATACCGCACTTTAGACATATTACAGCTATTCTGAAAATTTTATGTATCTATCATCAACTTTGGTTACAACACTGTTTTTCAACCAGGACGAGTAAATTCAAAAGACAGATTCACACCCAATAATATCACTAGAAAAATTACCAAATACCAAATACACCTTTTTTTTTGGTTGATCATGTGGGCCTTCGACGGTAGGCTATATTTATACATTATATTAGGTACCTATACTAATTAGTAGGTACCTATACTAATTAGTAGGTATACCTAATATAATGTATAAATATAGCCTACCGTCGAAGGCCCACATGATCAACCAAAAAAAAGGTGTATTTGGTATTTGGTGATTTTTCTAGTGATATTATTGGGTGTGAATCTGTCTTTTGAATTTACTCGTCCTAGTTGAAAAACAGTGTTGTAACCAAAGTTGATGATAGATACATAAAATTTTCAGAATAGCTGTAATATGTCTAAAGTGCGGTATGAAGGAAACACCCTGTATAATTCGCTGTTATGTTACTACAATTACTACAGACTACAGTACAGTTACAGCACGACTAGATTCAGGATTCACTAATCACTTTGTATTTGAGATTGGGATGCGCACTGTTGTTGACGTTCGGTTTTTCCATATTTTCTGAATTTTGTTTTGTGCAGGTATTTTACTTGGCGAGAGGTTAAAAAAATAATAGATGTATTTAAAAATCTATGTATTTAAAAAATTTGGAAAATCCGAACGTCAACAGCAGAACACCAGTTCGCATCCAAATCTCAAATACAAAGTGAAATGTGAAACTGGTTGTGGTTGTGCTGTACTACAGTACCTATAGCAATAATAACATCTGAAAAATAATTTTTTAATGTTGCACAATTTTTCAAAACAATCAACATTAAAATATGTTTGAAAATGTAGACACATTTAATATTATGATAGACAAACGATATTATTATGGGTATGCACATAAAAATTATATTCACAAGATAATGTGAGTACCTATGTGAGTAATATGTTTGTAATATTCACATAATATACAATTTTATCGGTGATATGAACGTCTTTAAACGTTAAAATGAAATACATCAACATTAATTATCAAAAGGATGTCAATTGCAATATTTTATTTAAATTGTGTACTTACGTATTAATTCACAGGGAAATACGAGCCGCTAAGTCTACAACTACAACCGGTAAGAACTGAAACAAAACTAATTAATTTTGTATTTTGTTAAACAGGTTTAGGTTATGATATAAACAAAATTTAATGAATCATGAATCAGTGAGGAGGGATAGAATTTTGCACTTTCTACTACATATTTCTGTACTATTGCTATTTATCGGAAAGATGGCAGCATAAGGTTTATAAAGTTTAATCGCTGTTCATCGAATCCCAGCACATCGAAAGACATTTTATATACACTCAAGTCGTATACAGTCACTTCATCGGAACTCTCAACTCATCAACTGGACATTTCATATATGGTATGTTAAACAGTAAATGGTTAAGTTCAATTAGTTACCACTATAAACAGCCCGGATTTCAAGTAAAATTTATTTTAGGCTTTATTATGGGAGTACCGTCTGGTCAGTGTTAATTGCAAAAGACCAACTCTGTCTACCTCGGTGGCTTATCGCTCCGGGTGGGTCTTAACAATGGGCCAGGTCAGATAAATTTAATAATATATACGACCGCACTAATTGAACTCAAACCATTTACTGTTGAACAAACCATACAAGTATATTTACAGTCGGAAAAATGAAAGAATAGGGCTTTTCATCGATTGTCATTTGTTTCGAGCTTCTGTCATATATTGTATAATCTGTGTATAATATTAATATACACGGAATATATGAAATATGACAGAAGCTCTGTCATATGTTCTGTCATATGTTCAGGGCAGCGTTTAGGTCAATTGACGCCCTAGGCAATTTTCTAGTAGCCGCCCTTCAAGCATGTACCATTTTTGCGAAAAAAAATTGCAAGCAGATTTTTTTTATTTAAATAAGAATACATAAAAATTGTCATTCCAGTTCGATCCCAACAGATTTCTTTCTTGATTTTTCTTTGGAAAAATCATCTATAAATTATTTTCATGACTATTTTAAATTCTTGACATTTTCGAAAATGACCTTTCAGCGGACACGTTGGTTGGCAACTGGGAGGCACAAATAAATGTGCAAAGCAACATCAAAATTAGGGAAAATATCTTTCAATCCACTCTTCTTTAAATATTTAGATGTGTCAATTATTGGTGATTGGTGATTTTATTGTGATATCCAAATGAACCTTTAGGTGAATGCATTCATGTATGAATGATGTAGGTATCTATTGGTGCAGTCAGTGAGGGTATTTGGCTCCGAATTCCATCCTACTGCATCAATGTACTTGATATTTTCACTGTAAGTAGGGAATAGCTCAAGAAACAAATAGCTATATCCTATGACGCTCTTAACTTAGGGGTGGTTCCCAGCCGTTCTCGGGGGTGGAAATTTTTTTTATCAAACTAACACCGGAAGTGGCCAGAGAACCTAATTCTAAGCAAAAACTGTTTTATAAATTTTTTTGAAAACTCAATACTTTTTGAGTTATTCGTGGTTAAAAATTTTCCATTTTCATTGAAAAATGACACTTTTCGCAGACTGTTTTTGGGAATACTATAAAAATTGTGCATCTATCGAAAAAAACTGTATTAAACATTTTTGTATTATATGAAAAATCAGAGAGATTCAATTTTTCATAAATCTTCTAGTTTTAATAAAAAAAAAGAGATGTTAGGCGAAAAAAGATTTTTTCCACCTACCTCTACCGAAAGTATACTTTTCCGGACCTGATTGTAGGGAGCAAAGTTGTACTTTTCCTCCCTAGGGAGGAAAAGTAAAAGTGACGTCATGGTATTTCATTCATGAAAGGTAACTTATTGACGCCCTGTACAATATCTATTTTCTATTAAGTAAGTTTCTATACATTTTAACGTTTATTTATAAAACAGTATGTTGCAGAATGGTAAAAAACAGTAAATTGTTATTTTGATTTAACAATGTTTACATTATTAATTTTACTTATATTTGACAGTTGACAGTTATATTGTACGTACTTGTTAGTTTTAGTTCTAATAAATTTTGTTGATTAGTTACATAAATAAATTAAGTAAAAATGAAAACATGACTTGTTACTTGAGGAAGGTGGAAAAACCATATGTATAACATGGGAGTAAAGTGCCTTTTCCTCCCTTGAATGATTACTGCCCTCCGCTACGCGTCGGGCAGTAAACTTCATTCTCGGGAGGAAAAGTAGCACTTTCCTCCCTTGTTATACAAATAGCTATTTTTGGTGCATGCTCAAATCGGTGTATTCAACTTAAAATAACAGAGAAATGGTCGATTTTAGGAGTATAATGCTACGAATACCTTTGGTAGCGATTGAAAAGACCTTTAAATCGAGTACTGTTAAATGTCGGTTACATTCAAAATAAGCGAGATATGGTGCAAAAAAACTTATGACTAATATATTTTAAGAAAAAATGAATATCAAATAAGAAATAGTATATATAAATATAGAAAATAAAAGTATATTTAACCCCTCATCCACCGGAATTGAAATGCATCGTTTTCCTTCTACAATACCTTCTACTAAGTATAGTATTATTTCTATATTCAAAAGGTTGAAATGGTTTGGAGTTAAAATGAATGGTTTTTGAAAAGAATAAGATCAAATTAAAGAGCACATTTTTAAATTTTCTTAAAAATCTTCCTCTTTCTCCATGTAATTCGATAGTGATAAGAGATACGTGAAAAAATACCTTACAAAAATGTAGGTTTTCTTTTAGATAACAATTATATTTTTCTTTCATTACTGTATCTTATTATCATTTTCGAGTTACACGGAGAAAAAGGAAGATTTTTAAAAAAATTTAAAAATGCTCTCTATAATTTGATCTTATTTTTTTTTCAGAAACCATACATTTTAAACCCGTCCAACTTGTTGAAGATAGAAATAACACTATAATAAAAGGTATTGTAGAAGCAAAACGATGCATTTAAATCTGGTGTATGAGGGATTAAAATATACATACTTCGCATTTTATCTTAAAATAAATTAGTCATCCTTTTTTGTTGCACCATATCTCGCTTAGTTTGAATTTAATCGAAATTTAAGATTACGGTCGTTTTAAAGGTCTTTTCAGGGAGTACATACAAAAGATATTGATAGCATTATACCCTTAAAATCGACCATTTATCTGTTATTAAATTGAACACACCGATTTGAGCATGCACAAAAAAATGGCTTTTCACCTACCATATCTATTTTTATGTTATCACTAGAAGACTTATGAAGGAACGAATCTCTTTGATTTTTCGTAAGCTACAAGAATGTTTTATATAGGTTTTTTCGTTAGATGCATAATTTTTAAGGTATGTATTCGGAAAAGGCGACATTTTTCAATGAAAATGGCAAATATTCAACCACTAAAAACCCAAAAGGATTGAGTTTAAAAAAAAATATAGAACAGTGCGCCCGCCGCCTTTGCGGTGCTGCCGACGGCCCAATAATCCCTTACAACTTCTGTTCTTTTTGATTGAATAGTGTTAAGAAAATGCAATTTGTTTTCTAGGAATGAATGCCCACTTATATTCCATTGATGGATGTACGATGTACTTAAATGTTATTCTATTTCAATTTTTAAATACAAATATTTTTGTTTAAATTTTTCATAAATTGAAAAAGAACTAGAGGAAAGAGAAATCCCTCCAGGTCTGTGGTTAAACAGAGAAGAATGGCGGTTAGGAGTCGGAAGGCGTCGGAGAACGCTGTAAACCGATAGTAGTAGTAGTATATTTTTTGTACAGAAATTTTTGCCGCCCTCTCATAATTTGCCGCCTAGGCAACTGCCTATATTGCCTAATGGATAAAGCAGCCCTGCATATGTTGTATAATCTGTATATATGAATATTATACACAGATTATACAACATATGACAGAAGCTCGAAACAAATGACAATCGATGAAAAGCCCTATACCCATGAACGATCAGATCAATCACTTATTTTGTATTTGCTGTCTTTTTCTATAAATAACAAACGTTTGTTATAGAAAAAGACAGCAAATACAAAATAAGTGATTGATGTGATCGTTCATGGTTTTTCCGACTGTACAAATAAAGTTGGATTTATAGTTCTACTATATTTATAGTTCTTCTAGTCTACGTAGAGTAGACGTAGACGCACTGGAGACGTAACGTGGATGTAACAAACGGAGTGTAAATTAAAAAAAAATAAAGGGTATGCATGCTACTGACATTTTAACACTGATGATGGATTATTTGTTAATCCGAAAACGTTTTGTTTATTTGATGTAACCCTTATTGGGGTCTTTTAAATATACATTTTACAAAGGATCCAGTATTTTTTGTGATTTATGGTATACAGCCAGCCACAGGAATTTTATTTTCCTAGTAGATTTTTGGAGTGTAAATTGATGATTGCGCATCACATGGATGAGGGCGGGATCATTTAGGTTGACAGAACAAAATTCTTCCTTTCGATTGGCCAGACCATTGACATATCAAGCGTAGACACGGCATACTCACCAAAAAAGCGTAACGCGGAAACAGCATGGAAACAGTCGATCGGTGGTCTATCTATCTCTTTTAACCAAGCGATCCCTCGCATGTGACAGACAAAGATGGCTAGACCACTCAATCCTATCGGCGTTACACCTCGATGCATTGAGTGGCATATGACTAGCCCGGTCTATCCTTAACATGTCTCTGGGCCAGACACGTAAGAAACGCACTGATTTAAGGCGCGTTCCAAGTGACATGAAAACCGTCCTTCGTACTGCCCTCGTCATGCGCATTATAAAAAATGCGTTCCAAGCGAACATGAACGATGATTGGTATCGTACACCATGTTGTTCCAAGCGATCCATGTACCGCTTCGAAATCGGTAACTGAACGGCCCTTTTGATACATGCCTTCAAGCAGAAACTATTTGTACTGACTTGCGCAGTTAGGATTGTTTTCATTTTTACTGGTCACTGCTATGAGATCAGCTGATGATTCAATAATAGAATAATCCACAATTTACGCTATTAGTACCTGTGAATCTTGATTTCCGTTTAAATAATTATTAATTCTTTTTTTTTTCAAATTAATCTTATAAAAATGGATAATTTATTATTTTCTTTTTTCATAGAAGACAACGATTTAATGTCAGATATCGATTCTGGGGAAGGTTTTGAAGCTGAAGTGATGTTTAATGAACATGTTAAGTCCACTTTACATCAACAATAAATTGAACAAGAAATTGACAAAGTTATTTAAGGTCAAATTTGGCTTATACAAAACACAATTCTACATCCAATTTTGCCGTGAATAAAAAGAAAATTGACAAAATAAAACATATCCAATTGTTCTATTTCATCAAATTATTTCACTTTCTTTTACAAACCATACATTTTGTACTCGTCAAATTTGGTATTGAATAACTTTGTCAATTTCTTATTCAATTTATTGTTGATGTAAAGTGGACATTAGAAATATTAATTTCTAACCATCTAGCAAACTACTATTATAGTGGTACAGTGGTACTCGCACTGAAAATGGCTCAGGCGCAACTCGAACTTGAAATGGTACACGAATTCGTTCCAAGAGGGTTATGTACCGGTAATCGGATCGAGATCGAAAGAAAACCGTTCAAGGGCGATTCTGCGCATTAAAACAGTCCAATCGATTTCGTGGCGGTTCAAGGGATCGTACAAATGTGTCGTCTTGGAACGAACCTATAGGGTCGATTTCTCATACCTGCGTTAATCTCAGTGATATGGGAGAGAGATCTCTCTCCCACATCACTGGTTAATCTATAGTTCGGTTGAATACGGTTCAACCGTGAATGTCGGTTTGTTTGAAAATGTAATTCTCATTGTTGGTTCAAATCTTAGAGCATGGAAAATTTTATACCTCCCAAGGAGTGACCGCAACGACAACAAAACTGAAGCGAAATGCACACCAAACACGAGTGCCAGTGTCGTATCGCGTAGGCCAGAAGAAACTATATAAAAAACATAATTAAATAATATTGCTCGTAGTCTTAGTTCAATTTTCCATTTTTAAAAAACAGTATTTTAGTATGTTGAACTTTTAGACCCACTCAAAATAAAACAGGATTAGGAATTTGGGGATGTGACGAAAGCAAACAACTTTTTGAATTATTGATTTATGATAGATACATATATTTATTTCAAATAGGTATATTATCACCTAGTATACAAAACATTCTAACTTAAGGGGATGGGCGCAAAATTTCGGCTCCAATACTATTTAAATGGTATTTATTTTTTCTAATTCTGAAAAAAAAGTTACAGAGGTGAAAAACTAAGAGACAATTTAGTGTGATTTTTTGTTGCAAATATCTCATTCAAAAGAAACTTTATCTCGTCTATCTCATATTATGTATAAGTGATTATGTATAAGATCGCAGTTTGAAAGAAGTTAGAATTTTTAAATGTCAATGTTCTAAAAATTGTAGAATAGAAATGAATTCCAGTGACGAAGAGTTACAGTTGTTTTATTTGTTTATTGTAGATAAAATATTGCATAAAACTGTGAGTGAAGTACTTTTTGCGCACTTACGCGATGTATAGCACTCGCTCTGCTGTCGCTCGTGCTCTAAACATCGCGTGCGTTCGCAAAAAGCGTACTTCACGAACTGTTTCATAAATAACTATTTCATTTATTCTAAGGGACTTTCGGCCCTCGGTAATAATTTAGTCTTTCAATCTGCGTTTAAATTTTTCAAAAGTATTACTTTTTTCAGGAAAAAAATGAACACCATGTCAGTGGTAATATTTTCCAAATCTAACATTCGCTATCTTTGTCATACAAAGCACTCAGTCGAACAGAATGTGCTGACAAGACAGTGACAATTTTAGATATTTGACACGGCTTTATTAATAATAATATCTTGAGTTGTTTATTAAGTACTATTGATAGTGTATTTGATAAATAATTGATTTAAGACGTGAAATTAAGAAAAAGTTATTTATTGTTTATTATTTAAGGAAGATCCTAAGCAGAGACTACACCAGTATATATAATCCGATATAAGCATTTTGTTGTTAAAGATATTCAAAATTTATCTAAGCGTTCCATAGTAACAATATATTATTAAAAAAATCACTTTTCCTCTTTTCACGATTAAGTATTATCTTTTATTGCATAGTATATAAATTATTATAATCACTGAATACATTTGTATTTTGACAACGACACCCGACTTGGGCGTCGAAACGTTAATAAAATCATTTTTAGGTAAAATTGTGGCTTATTTCCCATTTGAATATACTTGATTATAAAAATGCCACAAGAAAATAGCTTCAGAACAACACTGAATACATAGTTAGTGAAAGATTATCATATTAATTAAGTGAATTAATAGTTTAAGCGCTGATACAAGTAACAGTTATTCAAGAACATTCAAAATTCATCTCTAAGTTAATGGTGACAATGTCATTGTTAAGTAATGTTTATGTACGTATCCATACCAGTGAAAATTTTACTATAGTCTACTATAGAAAAATTATTTTCAAAATGCTTCGAGCAGATTCTGTGGTTTTTTGTGGGTATAAAGTTTTTAATTTTCATATTTTCAATCCAAAGACTTCTTTTTGGTTCGTGTTTTGGAAACCTATATAAAAAGTAAACGCTATTAGTAATTCCATTTCCGTAGTTGCCACAATATATTTTATAATTTCATACCTACACCACTGGTAAAATGGCGAGTCTTTATGTTACTTTTAATTTTACATGTAAATTTTTCTGATTTTATAACTTAAACATGTAATATTAATTATGTAATAAGCAGTGGCGGCTCGTCAGAGGAGGCAAGGGAGGCTCAGCCTCCCCATAAATTTTTTACACACTCTACACTGTTTTGTTTATCATGAATCGCGAAAACAATAAGCACTCTCACTATTATACAACGTGTAAATTCCATATTATCACTAATTATCCATACGTACACGGAGCATTAGCATAAGAACGCATGATCGCGTCTCAGTTTTATTAAATATTATTGTAGGCAGGACCCTGGGTTATCCTGAGATGCATGGACGGAGCCGAGAAGCCCAGCAGTCTCCGTTACTAATGCTCCGTGCAGCGCAGCAGGCGTTTAAGGAGACCCGGTCTCCTAACAGTGGCGTCTACGGCGCCATCACACGCTGCCCGGAGATATACCAAGGGAGGCAGAGTAGCTTCTCGGCTCCGTTGCGTGGTTGCGTGCGTCTCGGGACAACGAATTTTAGGGTCCTGACTAAAAATAATAAAAAATCTAAAAGTGCGAATTTTGTTATGAAATTTGGTATGTGGGGTTATAATAATATTTACAACAACTTGCTCAAATAACTTTTTCCGATATCTCTAACTCAAAGCAAAATATCGGTAATTTATCGTGTTTTTGAATTCGCAGTAGGCCGAGTTTAGAATTAAAAAAATTCAGTTGAGTATCTTAAAAAATTTGAAGCTTCATTATGTATGGACTGCAAAACTTCAAATCTGTATTTATTTTGATATGCATAGGTATCTATTTACAAATAGATGGAATTGTTAACAAATAAACGACACAAACTTTGGTATTAAATTTTACAATTAGACTAACTATTTTTAAAATGATATGATATCATGAAATTATGAATTAGGATGATATTATGAAATGTAAGTAAAAAATGGTCAAAAAATGGAGCCTTAAATTACATTTTTTGGCGCATTTTTTTGATAGTGCAAATTTGTCTAGATATTTTACAGTTAGGTATAGCCTCCCCTATTGTAAAAATCACGAGCCGCCACTGGTAATAAGGTACATTGAAGTGTTAATTTTCAAATTATTAACCGTTTAAGAAGCAATATCTAAGAATAAAGGAGTATTTATTGAATTTTCATCTACGCACCCCTAACAGAAATATTTATTTACCTGTGAAATGTAACCCCCACTTCTTTCCTTCTGCTGTCGCTTTTAGAACCGTAAGCCGAACACGTTGCCATTTTAAAGAGTTAAAAAAATTGCTAGTTTTCACTCAGAAATCGCACAAAAATCATTAATAAAAGAAGTAGTGTCAAACCTCAAACACCCACCAAACGAATGGCAGACCGATCAGAATTAGCCTCACTTTTAGCTTGTAGGGTAGATAGCGTGTTACGTCTCCAGGGGGTATAAAATTTTCCATCCTCTAAGGTTCAAGTTCTACAGCTTTCGAGAAATGCCAATAGATGGATAACGGTAAAACCATCACCATTTTGTATGACTTTTTTATGCTGTTTCTGAATAAAGTTAAATTTAAGTATTAATAGTCAAACAGTCATTTTAATAATTATTAATAAATCTAATAAACATAAAAATAATGTTATCGTTTATCTTTATGCTTTATATGCGTCTCATGATAAGTTGCAATAATACCACGCATGCGTAATCCGTGAAATCATCTGAACTCGGTTCTGTTGTTTTGAACGGCCGAATTTCACCGTTCAAGAACGGTTCATGCTGAACGTAGTTAAACTGCCATCGGTTGAACGTAGTTAAACTGCCATCGGTGAATTGAGAAAGACGATTTTGACTCTAAACTGACGTTCACTAGAAGTTCAGGTTAAACTGGAGTTGAACTCGATATGAGAAATCGGCCCTAAAAGATAAAAGTTGGCGAACTCTTCCGTTCCGTTACGTTTCCCTTACGTTCCATCATGCGTTTACGTTCATTTATAAACAAGAGACAAGAGTAGGTATAATACACAAAATTATTAGGTGTTGAACTTTTCCAGGGCGTGTACGTTGCATTTACGTCTACGCTACGTCAAACTATAACTCCAGAAGACTTAGAATATACCGATTTTCTTCTAAATTAAATTTACTATTTAAAAAAAAGTGGTTTTTAAAGCTCAATTGTATTTATAAATTATAGTTTCTATTAAGTCAATAATAATTAAATAAAATTAACTATTTTAAGTTTTAAAATTTCTTTGGGAATACATCAGAATTGTGCAACCAGTTTTACAAATATGGAAATTAAAATTATTTCAATAATAATACAAATATAAAATTAGTGTTAAAGAGAAAAACAAGTACTGCATTTTTACTACGCAACTACAGCTTCAGATCGGTTTTCAATAACTAAACTTATTTTGCCCGTTTTTGTTTTAACCTTCGGATGACCAATGGTGGTAAATTTGGACCCCAATGCATGTTTTTATTTAATAAATTCAGAAATATTTTCAATTTTAAACTCAATATTTTTTTATTTGACTTTAATAATCATTCTAGCTACCCTCATATTTTGTAATAAAAAAAATTCTCTATATTTTACGAAAAAAAAAAAATTTTTTTCTGAATTTGGGGTCAAAGATGAACTCCCTTGGCCTTCCATGTTCCAATTTTATATTAAGTAAATACAGTCTATTATGTGGAATTGTATGTAAGAAAAATTCCAATATTGAAAAAAAATTGTTTGTTAAACCTGTGGCGACGTAATTAGTGTATATTTTAAAATGTCTTTATTTCTAAGTTCAGAACGATGATTTCAGTTTTTGTTCAGTTGTAATTAAAAATATATGTTTTATAATGTTTATTTATCATTTATTGTTACAATAGTAACATTAAAATTACGAATACATTATTTTATTTCTTAAAACAACTTATTTTTTTTTGTTAATTGTCATTTTTGACTGGGGTCACTTTTGACCCCCGTTGATCATTTGTGTAACAAAAAAAGGTTGGTCGTCTAAGGTTAAAGCACAGAATATATAACCACATGGTTATTTATTTATTCTGTGGTTAAAGGTCTTAATAGGTTTGCATATGATTATGAATAGGGTCGTATACAATTTCGTTCGTATGCCTTTTGGGTGTATGGTAGTTGGGATTCAATGAGTTGGATATGGTTGGATACAACCCAAAGTTTCCTATACCAGTGATGAGTTAGAACAAACTCGTAAAGATGGCGCCATGTTAAACTAAAAGGTTATGAAATTTATGAAATGGAGATGTATAAAATGGTATTTATATCGAGCCCCGTTAACAATCAACGATAGGTACGAAAATCATTTCTAATTTTGGTAATAATAGATATATTATTGTTAAACTAGTAAAGAAGAAATAATAAGCCACATTCTTAAAGAAGATAGCTGCTTTTGATTGGATGTAGCTACAGTAATGGAGTAGAGATGGCGCTGTAGGTACTTAAACAGTTTGTAAAAGATATCCAAAATTTAGACAAAATACCTACTTGAAAATAATTTATTAACATTTATTATTAAACGTTGAAAAAAATGTGAATCTTCTTCTTGCAGTACCGTCTCCTATAGGAGGTTGGCTACCATCACAGCAATCTTAACTTTGTGAATGTAAATCTATAATATTATAAAATAAATCGTTCATATATAGGTAATGTGCCTAATAGACTGCTATTCGCTACCAACGAATAGGCCAAATTTATCTTATAAAAAGATAAATATGTACAATTAAGAAAGTAACTACCTACATATATATAGCTTTCTCAACGATTGCGAGTGCGGGGTATTGATCTTTAAGTAAGTACAATCCAAAAGTCAATCAGATTGAAATCTTCTAATTCGAATTTTTGTTTTAGATGGAATGGACACCTAATGTCGATCAAATTCTCATACTCTGGCATAGTTAGCATCGATGGCTTGGTATGTTTTGTGAATGGACTCTGCACCCAGTCAATGTCCTGTAACTTCTCTGGGAAATAATCTTTAAAGGATTTTTCGAGGTTAAGTAAATGTTCAATTATGTTTTTTTCCACATCTGAGGTAACTCCTAATGCATTCTCTTCCAGGAAGTTATTTAAAAGAGTAAAACATTGGTGATTTTTTTTTGTTCAACAAATTCTAGAATTCCAAAATAGAAAATGTCCAGAAGCAAATTTTGTTTTTAAGAGACGATATTTTGTGTTTTACTGAACACGTTTTTGGCCTTCAACAGTGCGTTTAATGAACCTACTGCTTTGCTACCTTTCAACAACCGTTTATCTACCTCTCTCTCTCTTCGTCTCCTCTATTTGTAACTGTTACTCCAAGGTACTCAAATTCAGTTACCTTCTCAAATTTATAATCTTTGTCATTTGCCCTTAGAGTTATCCACTTATTTTCTTCAGCATTTTCTCCTCTCATTTTCATATAAAGTCGAACCCACTTATTAGAATACCGCTTATAGGAATATATGGGTTTAAGGCATAGAAATTTAAGGACCCGAGATGTGTTTACTAGCCACTAATGATCGGTTACTATAATATCCCGGTTATAATATGTAATATTTTTGCTCGGCACGAAGGCTATTCCAATAAGCAAGTTCGACTGTACTTGTTTTTTCCTTGGTTTATAGTGTAGTCAGGCCATATTTTTTTGCTTCTTCTTCAAATTGCTTAAACATTTTTTGAAGTTCTACTCTTGAACGTATCAGAAACACCAGGTCATCTGCAAAACCTACACACTGTTGTCATCTGTTAAGAATCGTGCCGCTTGTCTGGATATTGGCTCCTCTAATTATCTTTTCTAGTACTAGATTGAATTAGTCTGTTGACAGGGGGTCCCCTTGTTTTATTCCTCTGTTGACGTTAAACTGATTTGAAAAACCGCCTTCTATCATGACTTGATTGACTGTGTTGGTTAACGTCATTTTAACTAATCGTATCAGTCTCTCTAATATTCCTAGTGCTCTCATTGCTTCGTACAGCCCGTTTCGTGAGATGGAGTTGTAAGCCTGTTTAAAATTGATAAAGATCATATGCAAGCCTAGATTTTGTTCATAACTATTGTTTTGTAAAAATTTTAGCAAAAAAATTTGATCGGTGGTTACTCTTCCCTGTCTGAAACCAGCCTGGTATTCTCCTATTATCTCTGATTCATAAGTTTTTATAATTTTTGCTAATACCTTATACAGCACTTCTAACAGTGCGATTCCTCTGTAATTTTCACATATGGTCTTATCACCTTTCTTGTGAATTGGGGAGATGAGTGCTATGTTCCATTGCTCCGGCATTTTTCGTTTTCCCATATTTTCGTTATAAGTCGAGCTATTTTTTGCTGCAGTATATTTTTCCTCCTACTTTTAATATATTTGCTGGCACTCCGCTTTCTCCGGCACTTTTATTATTTTTTAGGTTTTTCATTACTGTTATTATCTCCATTTCTGTCGGTGATTGTGTTTGTTGTGGTTCCGCTTTTTGTATTTGTTGTTCGATTTCTTGCCCTCGCTGTTGCATGTCTGTTTCTGTTGGTCTTTATCGTTTAATAATTCTCCGAAGTATTCTGCCCATCTGTTAAATTTTTCTGCCTTGTCTTTCAGCAACATACCATCTTTATTTCTACAGAACATTGTGCATTTATTTTGATTTCCTCGTGTTTTTTTACTCCTTGATAAAAATTTTTAACTCCTTTTTGGACATAGCTTTCTTCTATTAGAAATATTTGCTTTTACAGTGATTTTCTCTTCTTTTATCTGCATTATCGTTTAGCTTCGCTTTTTTTTTGTCTTTATAATACCTACTCTTTACTTTTTTCTGTGTTGGTTCTAATATTTTCTATTTTTGCGTTGTTTCTCTGCTCTAGAATTCTTTTGCAGTTCTCATTAAACCATTGTTCTCTCTTTTCTTTTTCTGCTTTCCCAATGCTAAGATCTGCCGCTTCTATCACAGCTGCTTGTATTAGTTCCCATTCCTCTTCTATGTTCCCCGTCGTGATTCTTTCCAATCTCTTGTTTATCGCTTCCACTGTTCTTTTTGCTACCTCTTTATCTTGGAGCCGCTCTAATTGGTATTTTTTCCGTTGTGTTCCTTTTCTTGGTAGTTTAAGAATTTCTTGCTTAAATTTGACTATTGTCAATATTTGATCACTGTCCTCGTCTGCTCCTCTGTAGCTTCTACAATCAGTCACAGATCTATTGTGCTTTCTTTCAATGAGAATATGGTCTATTTGGTTTCTCGTTTTCCCATCAGGAGAGATCCAGGTTATTTTGTGTATATCTTTATGATAAAATTGTGTACTTACTATCTTAAGGTTATGTTCCATTGAAAGTTCTATTAGTTTTTTGCCATTGTCAGTACTTTCTTTATGTAGGCTTTTACCCCCTGTTATATTCTTATAAATTTCTTCTCTTCCTACTTTCGCATTCATATCTCCCACACTTATTTTTATATCATATTTTGGTATTTTCCCAATTAGCTCACCGAGTTGTTCATAGAACCCATTTTTATTTCCATGTCTTTCTCTTCTGTAGGAGCATGTGCATTAATTATGCTGATTTTTCTATACTTCTCTCACAATCTTAAATAGCACAGTCTTTCTGATATTGCTTGGAAGTCAGTTACTACTCGTTTTATTCTCTCTGACACCATAAAACCCATCCCCAGGTATCTATTTGGCCCGCCGCTTTTAAAAAGGGTACTTTTCCCAACTTTTACTATTTAACTTCCTAGTTGCTTGGTTTCTTGCAAGGCCATTATTTCGATTCTATATTTCTAAATTTATTAATGCTCCTTCATCGTAGGTCCCTCTTACATTTCATGTGCCCACTTTCAATACATTTTCAGTTTGTTTATTTCCTTTCTTATCTTCTTTTCTTTTCGCCGAATTCATCGTCCTTATTGTAGCCATGTCGTTACCATTTTCCCAGTTTGATTATTATTTATTAGTTTTTTAACCCCCCTGGTGCAGCTTCTTCTTTTTTTATTTCGTGCAGCTACTCCTTCTCTTCATCCCATCTCCATTCTCTACCGTCTACTATTAACTTTGTGTACCCAATTCTTGCCATTTTTCCTTTTTCTCTTTCTTCTTTCGCCACTTTGCTTATTTGTTTCTATATTTCTTTTTCTTTCATCGTTAGGTCGCTGTTTATGTAAATGCGTTCGTTGTGGTTTTTTAACTTTCTCTTGTTTTTCAATATCTCCATTTTTTCAGTCATTGTTTCCGTTTCTATAACATAGAGATTCTCCCCAATTTGTGTGGCGTTCCTTAATTTCACTTTTACTTGCAGTTCTCTGGTTAGGAAATTTTCCATCCAAGTGTCCATTTTTAATCCTGATATTATCAGATTTTTCTTCTTACTGTATTTTTCTATGTATTCGATTCTTTCCTGTAGCTGCTTCACTTCTCTGTTCAAGTTCTGATTCTCTTGCCTCATTTCCATTAATTGCTTATTCGCTTTGTTGTAATATTACTCGCTTTAATCTTCTGCTCACTCTGCTTTGTGACTATCTTCAAAATATTGGCTCTTCGTGATTCTAGGTCCTGAAAACGATAATCTTGATTGTAATGCAAAAAAACCTGTTTCTTTTTGTTGGTAATTTGTAAAATGAAATGAAATGGGGAAAACAATTTGTGGGGATTATTTGTCCGGGAATTTTTGTGGGGATTTCTTGTGTGGATTTTGTTTCCGGGGATTTGTCCGGGGATTATTTGTCTGGGGATTTTTTGTCCAGGGATAATTTGTGGGGATTTTTTTTACGGAATTATTGTCCGGGGATTATTTGTCCGAACTCCGAATCGAAGACTTTACTTTGGGGAGGAGAGGTGAAACTTCCAATGAAACACCCACCAAAGACATAAAGAAGATGAATTGTTTTTGAAAATACTACATGGTCCTATAAATAAAAAAAATAGAAGAAGGAATAGATGACCAAGTTATTTTGTTTTCAGAAACGGACTAGGAACCAACGAGAAGCTATTTGCTTTTAATGTGACAGCCCAAAGATGCATGGATGTGAATGTGGATGTGCGTGTTTGTTACGTTGATTTTGAAAAAGCATTTGAAAAATCACTCCAAATTCTATAGACAAAAAAATGGACAAAAGGGTCTTACCAATAGTGACAAACCTCTACTGGAATCAATGAGTACAAATTGTAATAAATAACGAATCCAGTCCAGAAATTGAAATCAGAAGACGTGTTAGGCAGGGATGTATTATGTCTCGATTACTATTTTTTAATCTATATCGGTCTCAACGAATATAGACACAAGACTTGCGAATGAATATAGACTTGCGTCTATATTCGTTGTCTATGTATATAGTGAAGCCATGAAAGAAGACTTAAACTCCAGTACTTAAACAAGAAGACAAGCCGAATCTAACCCAGCAGCCATTAGGAGACCTAACCCATCGAGCATGAGAAGAACACACAATTAATGTTTAGAAATAACCGATAGAAAGCTACGTTTCGAAAAATAAAAAAAAACAGAAAGCATACATAAATTAGTTGGGTTTCCAGGTTTTTTATTAAGTCAATAAGAACCTTTTCTTTACTTTAAAAAGGGTAAACCCTGTAGTTGGTTGTGTACCTTCGATAAGACAACCTAGAATGAAGTAAACACTTCTGTTGAATGTAGATATGAATTTATTAAGAAATCTTTAAAATGTATCCAGAAGGTAGTGGAAAATTACAATACGCAAAACGTTTTCGGTCAAAACTTTTTTTCTTTCTCTAGGATACCTAAATATTTTGTTAAATTCTCTCTGAAGAAATGAATGTTATAACTATATTTACTTTTTGTGATCTCCATTAAATTCTTATAGATATCTATGGTATGTTAAACAGTAAATGGTTAAGTTCAATTAGTTACCACTATAAACAGCCCGGATTAAACGATAATAGTATAAAAGGCCCGGTTTCAGGTAAAATTTATTTTAGGCTTTATTATGGGAGTACCGTCTAGTCAGTGTTAATTGCAAAAGACCAACTCTGTCTACCTCGGTGGCTTATCGTTCCGGGTGGGTCTTAACAATGGGCCAGGTCAGATAAATTTAATAATATTTACGACCGCACTAATTGAATTCAAACCATTTACTGTTGAACAAACCATACCTTTTTTATCGAAAGTTAAATGTATTCACATTTTCTATAATTCTATATCATAAGATACATATGGGCCATTCCACGAACATACGCCTGTTTTGGATTACCTACTTCGACAACGAATATTTTACTGTGCAACATAAGAAGTACGAAAGTAAATGGCGCTAATAATTATTCCAATAAACAACAATGTAATTTGCAATTTACTTTCGTTCTTCTTATTTTGCACAGTAAAATATTCGTTGTCGAAATAATCCAAAACAGGCGTATGTTCGTGGAATAGGGTATAACTACGCGCTTGCATCATTTATCACACATAACATAAAATAATAATCACAGAGCACGAGATTTTCGAAAGACGTAATTTGAATTTATTTATTGTTCGTAGTTTCACATTTATCTCTAGTACATTTTTTGGCACTTCAATCCTAATGTTACTATAATCGTTATCGGCGCCATTTAATTAACTTTCCTAATATTAGCCGATTTATCAGTTAATCAAAAAAGAATTTCTCACCATATGTGGTCTAATTGCATCATTTTTACTTACTATTACTAGACTAGAATATACCATAATAGTGACAATATCTGCTACTATTTTTAAACTTGTGACTTACTGTAAACATCTCTGATTATATTATTTGTATTACTAATTGTTTTTGTACTTAATTAATTATTGCAGTGGAGTTGCATCATATAATGTGTTGGTAATTGACAATGGATTTTAAAATAAGAAAACTGCATTCTTAGAAATTGTTGACTTTATCGGATACTTCGGAAGGTCCACCAACTTTTTAAGAACTAAATTAAATACAAGTCTTCTTTTCTACCTGTTTATTACAAAAAGTAAACGTTCCCACCCACAATTTTAATAAATACTTAGACATTGACCAATAGACGAAATGAATAATCTCATTTACGGTTATATAAAATTTAGTTTTAGATTGTCATAAAAAATATTCTTCTTTTTCTTCCTCTTTATAATTATTTCTGGTTGTTCATTGGCGTATCGATTCCTGTATTAAACTTTGTTACTTCACGTTTTGCGGGGTCATCCGATACATCTGCCGATTGGTGATTTATTTCTTACTATTTTGACCACACCCCATTCTGCTTATGTGTTAATTCTACCCTTTTTTATATATACTTATAGTCAGGCCCGGTCCTAGGGGTTTTGCTGCCCTGGGAAAGATCAGCAACCACCGCCCCCCTTGTTAGACTCATGAGATGCCATATTACCACAGAGCAAAGGAAAATAAAATTACGGATTTGATTTGCCAAACAGCTTGCCTCATGAGCAACTTTTTTATCGTTGTTTCTATTGACGGTGATTTCTACAAGAGCATCGTAGATTTCTTCAATTTAATAGCTGATGGGGGTAATTGCATCAATCTAGTTTTCCATCTAGTTTCATAGTTTGTAGTTTCATTGAAACCACAAAGGTTTCAATGTCAGGCTAGAAATATGATTTCAACGATGAATAGATGCTGCAAAAAGTTGTCAATTGTTGTCACTAAGGAAATGAAAGAAACTGCAAACTGTGAGGATTTAGCAGCATCGTTCACCAATAAGTTGAGTGAATGGCTAGAACATGGGATAAAAATGCTCTAGGATTAATTTCCAAAATTATGTTTTGAACTCCTGTTCTTCCCTTTCATGTTTGCCCCATTATCATACCCTTGTTTTCTCATATCTTCCAAACGTATTCCCAGTTTATTCAGTTTTTGCAAAATAACTTCTGTAATCCCAAGCCAGTGGTTTCCAGTACAGGCACAAATGCAAGAAAATGTTCTGCAATTTTATCACTTTGTGAACAGGAACCGAAATGGATAAAACAATAGTCATCTGTCCCACCCCAGAAATATCAGGTGTACAATATAAAATTATGCTATATTACTGTTCTGATTTCAAAAAGATTAAAATTTTATTTTTGAAGGAGCTGAATAATTTCGTTTTGAATACTTTTTCCCAAGTAGTAGCTTGTTATTACCATTCGTTGTTCTCCTAACGTGCTCTTGTAAAACATAATCAGTTTTTCCAAAGAACTCAACAAGCTTTAAAAATTTACTATTGTTTTGATGAAATAATCGCCCCTCAATGGAAGACATTGTTGTGCTAAGAACTGTATTATTGATATGAGTCGTTTTATTACATTTTTAGACACTCGCCAATGGCGAGTGGCAAATGTGTAGCAAAATTTCAATCATTGATATGTCACTACAAATACAAAACGAATTTATTGCCATTTTGGGAAATAATGTTCGCCAACATATCCTCGGACAAATAAAAAGGCTAAGTATTATTCAATTATATTCGACAGCACTCCAGATCTTTCTCATAAAGATCAAACAAGTCAGGTATTAAGATACGTAGTAATTGAAAATCAGGAAGTAAAAGTAATGGAATCTTTTATAGATTTCATTGAAACTAAAGACAAACTGCTGAAGGAATTTCAAAGATGATCTTGGACACGATTCAAGCCGATGCCCTAGAAATAAGCAACTGTAGAAGCCAAGCGGGTGGCAACAACGCATTGTGCGAAATAAAAGTGTTAAACATTTTCACCAGAGTTTATTCCGATTTTTGAGGTAATAGTGCGAAATAAAATATTAACTATATGCGAACATTTGTATAAGGTCATAAACTATCTAAAGTGCAAAAAATAGTGGCAAAAATCGGCCTATAAGTAACTTATAGAACATTTTATGTTAATCAAAACAAACGACATTTTATAAATTCCAGTTCTTTTGACAACAGATAAGAGAACAAGTCTTGATCAAATTAAAAGCGACGTTGCCGGTTTTCCAAAAAGTTTTAAAAATCCAAGAAAGGAAATCAATCAATTAATAATAAACTAAGTAAACAAGATTTCGAAGTAAAAAGAATTTTAATATTTAAAGTCATACTCAATTATTGCTTGAGAAGTTCTAGAGCCTTCGCCGGGTCGACTGGGGAACTAGAGCTTATCGCTTGCTTTAATATAGAGTACAAATACATAAAAAATGGTGGATAGTGATAATGATTACACCTCAGAAGACAGTAAAAAGAGAAGTCTAGAGATAGATGCAGACAATATTTTTAACAAGAGCAAGAAACTATCCAGAACACCAACCAAACAACAGAAAGATGAAAACAAAATTGATCAGCTTTTAAAAATGATGCAAAATTTAACAGATCAAACACAAAGTTTAACATCGGAGGTAAAAGGAATAAAAGAAGAACAACGAGAATATAGAAATGACCTCCGAGAATTAAGAAAAGAAATAAATGAATTCAAACAAAGTAACCAACAACTACAAAAAGAAAATGATGAAATGAAACAGGAACTAAAGATAGTGAAAATGAAGGTAGAAAAGTTCGAGAAAGAGAGAAAAGCTAACAATGTTATTGTCCAGGGTCTACCGATGGATACAAATAACCCAAATGTAGTCAATGAGGTTATGGCAGATTTCGTGGAAAGAGAATTAGGTATTAAAGTAGAAATAGAAGAAGCTTATAAAATAGGGGACAAAACATGTCTTGTAAAACTAAAAAACAAAAATGAAAAAATAAAAATTATGAAGAACAAAAACAAACTAAGGAATTCAAAGCCGGAAATATATATCAATAACGATCTAACGCAAGAAGAGATGAAAATACAACAAGAAATACGGAGAATTGCAAAATTTCAAAAAGAAAACGGTAAGAACACTAGAGTAGGTTATCAAAAATTAATTATTGACGGGACTGAATGGAAATGGAACAAAGAGAAGAATGAACTGGAAAGGGCAAAGCAGGACACGCCAAAAAACTGATAAAAAAACAAATATTGGATAAAACACAAAAAACGGACACGAAAATGGCAAAGGAAAAGGACCTGAACAGATTAGATAAAATAAAACATACGAACACAAAAAAATATAATAAAAAACCGAAAAAATGTGATCAACTAAAAATAAGTACGTGGAACATCAGAACAATGCTTGAACCAGGAAAAATGCAGGATATCGTCTCAGAACTAGAAAGATACCAAATTGATATTGCAGTGATTCAAGAAATCAGATGGGCAGGTCAAGGAGAAATAAATAGAAAAAACTACACACTACAGTACTCGGGACATGAAAAACAAGGTCAATATGGAGTTGCTTTCATAATTATGGGAAAAATAAAAAATAACATTATGCAATTTAAACCAATAAATGAACGTATGGCTTACCTGAGAATTAACGCCAAACCATTTAATATATCAATCATAAACGTATATGCCCCAACTGAAAGTGCTACTGCGGAGGAAAAAGACAAATTGTATGAGGAACTCGAACGAGAAATGGAGAAGTTACCTAGAGAAGACACAATACTGGTAATGGGAGATTTTAATGCCCAAATAGGTAAGGAAGACTACATTAACCAAGTAGCAGGTAAGCACACAATACACGAAAAAACTAACGACAATGGCCAACGATTATGTAATCTAGCATCTAGTACCAATATGATTATCGTTAGTACAAAATTCGAACATCCCAAATACCATAAAGTGACGTGGATTTCCCCAGACCAAAAAACATGGTCACAAATAGACCATATTCTGATTACAAGAAGGAAGCAAACATCGGTAACAGACGTGAGGTCCTACAGAGGTGCACATGCAGACACAGACCATTTTATGGTGACTGCAAAAGTAAGACAAAAAGTCAAAAGAACACTAAAAAACACGACAACAAAAAATAAATGGCACGTAGAAAAACTGAATACTCCAGACATAAGGATTAAATATGCTGATGACATGAACAAAAAACTGAAGGAACAATCTAAACCTACAAAGGATATAGAAACAGAATGGAGAAATATAAAAAAATGTATAAATGAAACAGCGGAAGTACACGTAGGGATAAAAAGAAACAAAAAAAGACAAGAATGGTATAATGAAGAATGCCATAAAATGTTAAAAAAGAAGGTAGAAATGAGACAAATGTGGATAAGAACAAATAGACAGGATTATAGGGAAGAATACAATATAATAAGGCATGCATGTAAGAAAAAAATAAGGAAAATTAGACGTGAGTGGTTGGATGATAAGATAAAAGAAATAGAAAAAGAGAGTAAGAACAGAAACACAAAAGAATTCTATAAGAAAATTAGTGAGCAGAACAAAACGTTTAAAGGGAAGATAAAAAGCATAAAAGATAAAAATGGAAAAGTATCAGAAAACGATGAAGAGTATAAAGAAATTTGGACAAACTATTTTAAAGAATTATTAACAGAACAACAAGATCAAGGCCTAAATGAAAACAGAGGAGAAGAGACAATGATGTTAGGAAACCAGCTACAAATACCAACAAAAGAGGAAGTTGAGGAAATTATTAATAGCAGCCGTAATGGTAAAGCCTCAGGATCGGACTGTATCAATATGGAGCTTATAAAATATGGTGGTGAAGAATTAAAAGATAGATTATACAATTTAATAAAAGACATATGGGACGAAGAAAAAATGCCGGAAGAATGGTACAAAGGACAAATTATCACGATTCATAAAAAAGGAGATCAACAGATGTGTAAAAACTACAGAGGACTGACGCTATTAAACACAGCATATAAAATCATGTCCGCCTTAATACAACGAAGACTGACCGAAGCTACCACGAATATCATAGGACACTATCAATGCGGATTTGTTAAGGGAAAGTCTACAACAGATGCCATACATACAGTTAAACAAATTATGGAAAAAGCTCATGGATATAAAATAGAAATTGAACTGCTTTTTATAGATTTTCGACAAGCATTTGATACAATAAATAGATCAAAACTAATGGTAGCTCTGAAAGAAATGGGAATACAACATAAATTAAGAAGATTAATACAAATGACAATGAGTAGAACTGTAGTTAGTATAAAAACTCAAGTAGGCGACACAGAAGAATTTGTCATCAATAAAGGGGTGAGACAAGGAGATTCATTATCAGCAACTCTGTTTAATCTTGCCCTAGAATACGTCGTCAGGAAGATCAACAAAGGCACCCTCCGAACGAGAGAAGGACAAATAATAGCATACGCTGATGATATTGTGCTAATAACAAAAAATAGAAAAACAATGGAACGAATGTTAAACGAAATGGTAACAGAAGGAAAAGTAATGGGATTAAAAATAAACCAAGAGAAAACCAAAATAATGAGATTTGACAAAAACTTTGAAAACAGAAAGGTTAGAGTAGGAGAATACACTTTTGAAGAAGTCGAAAAATTTAAATATTTAGGAATATTAATAACAAACAATGGAGAAAGAGAAACCGAAATCAAAGAAAGGATTATTACAGCAAATAAGAGCTTCCATGCAAATAAAAAATTACTTAAAAATAAGTTATTGAGTAAGAAATCAAAAATGAAAGTATACAAAACAATAATTCGACCGACGATGATGTATGCAGCCGAAACTCTTAGCATGACAAAAAAACAAGAGGAAAACCTTAGAATACAAGAAAGAAAAATACTAAGAGCAATATTAGGACCAATAAAAATAAATGACAATGAATTTAGACAAAGAACGAACCTTGAGTTACTGGAAGAAATTGAGGAGGATATAGTATGTAAAATAAAACAGCAAAGAGCAAAATGGCTAGGACACATATGGAGATCCGGATCAACTACGACGATATACTCAATATTGGAATGGACACCAGCTGGCAAAAGAAGACGTGGAAGACCAAGATCTACATGGTTACAAGAAGTAGTAAGTGATCTCAACAATGCGGGCATACGACATTGGAAAGGGAAAACCAGAGACAGGAAAGAGTGGAGAAAAATAACAGAGAAAATTAAATAACGAACATGAGGACTGATCTACCTCAAAACATAGATCTAGAGAGCGTAAGCGGCGTAACCCCTAAAGGGGTGCTTAGCCACTATATATATAGAAGCCAAGCATATGATAATCCTGCTGTTGTGGCTGGAAAGTATTCAGGAGTTTAGCAAAGAATTCAAGAAATAAACCATAAAGCTGAATTCGTACCTAGTTGGTTTACACGCTGCCTCAGTTGAGGTGGATTCAGAACGTTGCTATTCTTTTTTTTTCCTTGTCGACACGTCGTTCGGAAGTTCTGATAGCAGCTACAGGCAAAAGCTTCTTAAAAAGGGTTCAAGACACGCGGTGAAGTGCAAGAGGCGATGCTGTAAATGTGACATGGCATGATTACAAAGACATTCTCGTCACGTTGGAAAAACTGACAGAGGTAGGTGAAAGCTTAAACACTAGGACAGAGATGCAGGTGCTTTATTAGTTTCGATGCAGTCATTTTCCTTTCTTTGTTCTTGGGCCTTTGGCAACCGGTGCTACATGAAGTGAATTATGCACAAAAATATTTACAAACAAGGGGACTTGACATAAGATTGTACCAGTGGTGTAGTGGTAAAATTAGCTGTGCCGGAGCTATACCTCTACCGGAAAATTTTTGAAAATTAGCCTACTACCCAAATCGTGAGTTATAAGGCCCTTTGGCAAATGTTTTGAAAAGTTTAATAATTAAACTAATTAATGATCTTTTAGAGTGATAGTAGTTACAGTAGGGCCTCCTACACATTCTCCTCCAAAGAAAAATTTTAACTTTAAAATATGGTAAGACTTTCTTAAGGTAGATTATTACAGTTTGATACCTTAAAAACTGTTTTTAAGGTATCAAACCATAATAATCTACCTTAAAAACTCTATAATTTAAGTTGGAAGCCTTGCTGACAAAAATTAAAAAAACACTGGTGTAAGTTAGGCAAATATTGTAAATGACTAAGTTTTCATTTTCAGTAGTATTAATTTATTATTGTGAAAAAATACACCCACAAGTTACATTAGTATATATATTTTTTATTATTTAACACACACAAACATTATAATCTGTGCCAAAAAAATTAAGAATTATTTGAAAAAACTACATACAGTACAAATAACTTGTGTATTTAACAAAATACATATAATAAATACATCAGATTAATTATAACATACATACTCAAAGTAAGTGCCAAAATGCATCCTTCTTTGCGTTCTTTTTTGGGTTTTCTGCAACTCTTGTCCTGGAATCGTCTGCAGACCGGTGGCTCCTCAGCCATTTAGTGACGTACGTCTCAGGCTGCCATTCTTGGAGAGGTGGACCTTGGATTTTTATGAACATCAATGATGATACATGAGCAACAGTCAAAGCGTTTCTTGATGGTGTAACCATATTGTTCATACAACTGAAACCCCGTTCACAATCAGCTGAGCTGCAAGGTATTATTTTAGTGCAGTTTAACAGTTCTTGCAATCCATCAGGCACTTGTCGGCTGTTGTCCAAATAGTCTCTGTAGGCAGAGACAGCTTTGTTGACGTTCAATTTAAATCTCTTGCACAGTTGCTCTACTTGAGTTTGACCAAAACTTGGTGGAATGCAGGTTGGCCAATACTCAGGTTCTAATACTTTAAAAGAGTTTATAAGATCTTCATATTGGGCTTCCCCATCAAATGTGGTGACAAACATTCTTTGCTTTAGGTTATTTATAACACTAGAAATAAGTTGCTGTCCATTGAACGATACAATTTTTGGATTAGTTTTTAACACAACTGATGCAAAATTTCCTTCTTTTATGGCGATTTGTGCTTCCAGAACTTTCGTGCCTGGCTTCTCCTTTAAGTGCTCTAAATATCTTACGGATCTGTTTATCAGTTTGTCTGCATACACAATAGAAGTGTTTCTATTCTCTAAGCTCTCTGATAACAAAGCCAATTCAGCAAGAATGTCAAACATAAAGGCTAAGTTTAGTAGAAAACTCTGAGATGTTAGCCTATTTAATAAACCACTATATTTGCTTTTTTCAGTCGATGTTCTGTCAGGATCGTTTATGGCTTTAGAGAAATGGTTTGCCAAAGCTTGAAAGCCAAACCACACAGCCGAAACGGTACGAAAGCTACTGGCTACCCATCTTGTGCTCAACACTCTTCCGATTTTGTTCATCTGAATGTCAAGTTCTTGTGCACAGTCTTTTAACTCACGCTTGTGTTTTGGAGAGGCGCTGTACAGCGAGTACAGTTTGTCCATAAATATCTGGAAATGATTCACTCCGGCCACTTCGCTGACTGCGTCCCCACTAGCCAATTCCAATCTGTGATTTAAACAGTGCCAAACGATTATATCAGGGTACAAAGTTGAAAACCTCTTTGCCACTCCTGAGTGTTTCCCTAACATAACACTAGCCCCGTCACTTGTGAAAGAAACTAAGTTCTGTTTTAAATAACCATTGTCAAACCCATATTGTTCAAGGCACTTAAGTGTACTGTTAAAAACAGATTCGGCCCTTTGATCAGGAAGTTCAACTAGATCTAAGAACAAAATGTTAGGGGACTTTTCTTTACTTATTTCACACTTCAAATAAATTATGAGTACTGACTTTGAACTTATGCTGGTGGATTCATCAATAATGATAGAAATTTTCCCAGAAACTTCCTTAACCTTATTCAATATTCTTAACTTCATCTCTTTTGATATATGATCAATAATTTCTACAGCACTGTATCTTGAATGAAGGCCTACACCGATATCTACTCCATTTAGTTTTTGAAGTTCTAATAAACCGAAATAATCGTTATATGGTCGGTCGTTCTTAGCTATGTAGTAAGCTGACCTAAAAATAGGTTTAGTTGATTCCATGTGAGCTGTATTTGCAGAATCAACTAATTGCGTAATAGGATTTTTATGAGAGGATTCAACAATGGCCTGAGCAGTACTATGTGCTTTGGACTGTTTGTGCTCTATAATTTTTTTTCTAAGTGATTTGAGCTGGTTAGTTCGGTTTGAGCCGTAACAGCTAACTTGAAATGTGCGCCACTCATGACTTAAAGAAACGTGTTCTTTCTTAAAAGCACCCATAGTTGTGACTTCAAAACAAACTTTGCAGCCTAATTTACCTTCTTTGCAATCTATCCAAGGATAAGTTTCCTTCTTACGAGTCCACATCTCTTCTGTCCAAACGTCAGGCCATTTTGTTTCTTTTTCCTTATTCGTTGATGTGCTGGGTTCACTTATTTGTTCGTTTTTATTTAAAGAGTTTCCAATCGCTAATTCATCAACCGAAACAACATTGGATTTATCTTGCTTGGTTCCTTTAGGTAGGCCTAACGTGTTTAGTTCACGTTTCACCGACGCACTAAAAAATGAGGTTAAAGTTTTTTGTTTAGGTTTAGAGTTATCCATAGCGATACTACAGGTAGCTTATGTCAACAGATTTGGACGTTGGGCAAAGATAACACAACTATTAAAACTATTTCACCTCTTCCAGTAGGTATCCGCGACACGTAACGTAATAATTGGAGCAGAAACACTAAATTAATATACAGTGCACGTGCACTATGCAAAGCAGACGAGACGCAACTACAACTGAGCAGGATTAGCATGGCCGGGTGGGCTGGAGATGCGCAGTAGCTACGGAGTGGATTTCAGTGGTGGGGGAAGCGACTCCGGCGACTCAGTCTGTTGCCGCTCTCACTCTCTCACTGCCGTGTGTATCGCTCCAGTCTACAGTGTACAGGGCCAGCTCGCTCCGCTACCGCTCCTCGGGCGGGGCGCGGGTGATCGGAGCGTCGAGTGAGCTAGAGAGAAATCGAGGGGGAGAGGCGAGAGATAAGAAGGACACAATATTTCAATATTGTTGTGGCTATTCCTCCTTCCGTGGTGGGGGGAGGGTTGTGGTGACACGGACACGGTAGTGCTGGGCGCGGACCGCTGAGATGTCTATCATGTCTATCCATAAACTATCCCGTCTGCCAGTCGCTCGCTCAACTTTTGCGCTTACAATTACGAACTACCTAATCGTAGCTGCGTATGCCTTAACTGATTAACCACGATAACTAACGTGTAAAAATTACTTAGTAAAGGACAAAACAATATTTTCTAAATAAAACAATTTCAGATCTATTTTTGTCCTATATAAAAAATTCGATTGAAAAAATCGTAGCCGGAGCGCCGCTCCCCCTTCAAAAGCTGTGCCGGAGCGACGCTCCGGACCGCTCCGGCTCCACTACACCACTGGTTTGTACGCTCAGAAAGTAAATGCTTTGCAGATAATATTGACAGAGAATTAATAAACGTGATTGTAAAACTTAGATAAACTTTTTTTATTTAAAATCTAACCTGTATAATGCAAAATAATGATGACTGTTCTCGCCGAAAAGTTCTCTATAATTAATGTATGTAATGTATAGTATACATTAAATTAAAATACCTAAATAAGAGGGCGGCAAAATTATCTTCCGCCCCGGGCAGCTGACACTCACGCTACGCCACTGATTATTTATATATCTATAATACATGATATAGCCTTGCAAACATCATTCACGACGACGCATGTTCCCGATAAAACAGATGCTAAAGATGCCCTCTGGCCAGTGGCGGATCTACGGGGAGGAAAATGAGGAAATATCCACCTTAACAAGGTTCAAAATTAAAGAAAAACAATTGTTCAAACATACAAATTTATTAGTTCACATGAAACCGAAACCACAGAAAGATAAACTCAACCCAATAAACACGCTAGTTAGGAAAATTAAGGGAACTTAATGCCTATAATTTATTATTGATGTCTTTTATGTAATCTGAGTTTATCTTTTTTATGTGTTTTGGTTGGTTTTTCATTGAAAGTTCCCCTCTTAGGCAAATTTCCCCTCCTAAGGCAAATTTTTAGATCCGCCACTGCCTCTGGCACGAATAAATCTTTAGTTATAGTCCTCAATTCCGAAATGGCAAACAATGACCCCCTCAGCATTCCCCATATGTACGCATCTGGTGACGTTAGTTCCGGTGAGTGGCAGCTTCAAAAATGATCGCACAGTATTTGAAGAGACTCCCTGGCAGTGTGACAGGTTATCCCGTCCTGCTGAAACCATTGTTGATTTTAAGCTTGGACCGTTTTCGTTACCTTTTCCGTATGGCCGAAAATAGTACTCCACTATAAAAAAAATTTCTGCAAAACTGAGAACCATCCTGAAGTATCTAACATTAACATGATATTGACAAACGTTATAACAACGTTCACAATCCACTCAATACGTTTCGGCACATGACACATACAAATTTGAGGCATGCGAATTTCAGTGCTGTTTATTTTGCCGCATACCGTACCTACCAATATTTTTACTGTAGTCGAACCCGCTTATTAGAATACCGGTTATAGGAATATCCCGGTTTAAGGAATAGAAATTTGAAGTCCCGAAATGTTTCTATTAGCCACCAATGATCGGTTATTATAATATCCCGGTAATATGAATGCTTTTGCTTGGCACGAAGGCTATTCCAATAAGCGGGTTTGACTGTATCAGATCTGTATACAGGGTGAGGCAAATAAAGGGCCTATTAGAAATATCTCGAGAACTAAAGGCAATAGAATCATGAAAATTTGAATTAAGGGGTTTTGAAGAGTCGTCTATTTAATGAAAATATTTTCATTTATTTGCCACTTCCGGTTATACCGGAAGTTGCTTATAACTTCGTTTTTTTTAAATGGGACACCCTGTATATTTTTACATTTTTGGATTCTCTTCGACGTTTTCTTTCTTAAAATATGAGGTTTTGTAATGTTATACAGGGTATTTTAACAGATAATTACGTTTTTTTTATTAATTTCGTAGCAACATTCACACCCTGTAGAATTGTAGTAGTTTGACATCTAAAACCCTACTTACGTTTAAAGGACTTTTACTATAGTCTACCATTGTTAAGAATCATTAGTATAGCTAAATTTTTAATTTTAGTATACAGGGTTGGTCGAAACTCGGAATGAGCATTCTCTGAGTTTTCTTAAATGGAACACCCTGTATTTTAGTATTGTAATGAAATGATATTTTATGGTACTTTTTTATTTCTTAAGCACTCCCTATACCTAACTGCTTTAATTTGTGGTTTAATTGTTAGTCGCACCAACATTCTTAACGACGTAGGTATTTTGATAGCTAAAGCATAATTGGTAATTTTAAGGATCAGCCTGGATTAATATGTATTTATTTCTGAAAAATTATTTGTGATTAAATTTTTTCACGGCCAACTTAATAAAATTTTACGTATTTTTTGTTGCAATTAATGTTTAGCTTGAACCACCAATAACTTACAAATTAAAGAAATTAGGTATGGGGAGTACTTATAAAATAAAAAAGTACCATGAGATATCATTTCATTACAATACTAAAATACAGGGTGTTCCATTTAAGAAAACTCAGAAAATATTCATTCCGAGTTTCGACTATCCCTGTATACTAAAATTTCAAAATTAGCTATACTAATAATTTTTAACGATAGTAGACTATATTAAAAATCACTTGAATGTAAGCAGAATTTTTAATGTCAAACTATTACAATTCTACAGGGTGTGAATTTTGCTACGAAATTAATAATAAATATCTTTTAAAATACCCTGTATAATATTACAAAACCTCATATTTTAAGAAAGAAGATATTGAGGATAATCCAAAAATGGAAAAATATACAGGATGTCCCATTTAAAAAAACGAAGTTGCAAAGAGATGAAAATATTTTCATTTAATAGATCATCCTTCAAAACCCCTCCAGTCCAATTTTCATGATTCTGTTGCATTTAGTTCTCGAGATATTTCTAATAGGCCAGTTATCTGCCTCTCCCTAAATATCACTAACAAAAATCATAGTCAACCGCCAAACAAATTAATAATCTCGATTTTTACCAACCTATCGGGCAGGCAGGATTCGACTTCTCGGCTCGACAGGTTGGCTTGGACGGCGTTATCGAAATGCCTCCCACTTTTGCAGGTAAATATTTTCACACATGAAATGGCTCCCAGGCAATCCCAGGTACAATCGAAATGCCTTAAATTTCATTTTTTTTTCAAGATGTTGCTACTATAATAATGCCACATGTCCATTTTTAATAAAAAATTTTTAAGAGTTTTCGATATATTATGAAAAAAATCGATTTTCAGTTTGAAATTTCAAAGGGCTGTAACTTTTTTTGTGTGCACTATTCTATATAGGTAAGTACGGTTCAATCAACATATTTTTGACCCCAGAATCTGTGGTATAATTTATGACCAATCTTTTCGGGACACCGTGTATATAATGGTTATAAAACTATTTATACAGGGTGTCCCGAAAAGATCGATCATAAATTATACCACGCATTGTGGGATCAAAAATAGTTCGATTGAACCTAACTTACCTTAGTACAAATGTGCTCATAAAAAAGTTACAGCCCTTTGAGTTACAAAATGAAAATCGATTTTTTTCAATATCTCGAAAACTATTAGAGATTTTTAATTGAAAACGGACAAGGGGCATTCTTATGGCAGGAACCTCTTAAAACAAAATTATAGTGAAATTTGTCCACCCCATAAAAATTTTATGGGGGTTTTTTTCGTTTAAACCCCCCAAGCTTTTGTGTACGTTCCAATTAATTCATTGTTGTGGTACCATTAGTTAAACACAACGTTTCTAAAACTTTTTTGCCTCTTGGTATTTTTTAAATAAGCCAGTTTTTATCGGGATGCGGCTTCTTTTTTAATATTTAATATTTAATATTTAATATTTAATATTTAATATTTAATATTTAATATTTAATATTTAATATTTAATATTTAATATTTAATATTTAATATTTAATATTTAATATTTAATATTTAATATTTAATATTTAATATTTAATATTTAATATTTAATATTTAATATTTAATATTTAATATTTAATATTTAATATTTAATATTTAATATTTAATATTTAATATTTAATATTTAATATTTAATATTTAATATTTAATATTTAATATTTAATATTTAATATTTAATATTTAATATTTAATATTTAATATTTAATATTTAATATTTAATATTTAATATTTAATATTTAATATTTAATATTTAATATTTAATATTTAATATTTAATATTTAATATTTAATATTTATATTTTAATATTTTACATAAAAATTTTATGGGGGTTTTGTTCTTTTAAACCTCCCAAATGTTTGTGTACGTTCCAATTAAACTATTATTGTGGTACCATTAGGTAAACACAGTGTTTTTAAAACTTTTTTGCCTCTTAGTATTTTTTTGATAAGTCACCTTTTATCGAGATGTGGCTTCTTTTTCAAAATATACTTATAATGTAAATTATAAATAAATTCAGATTATTAACAGCTCTCTATATCCTACTTAACTATAATATACAACTATGTGGTGGATTCGACAAATATTCAAAATATCTCGATAAACACTGGCTTATCGAAAAAGTACTAAGAGGCAAAAAAGTGTTAGAAATATTGTGTTTACCTTTTCTTTCTCTGATTCTGGCCTTGGTTAACTAGAACCTTTAGCCACGTAATTGTATAACTTATCACTAACTCAGGTGTAATGTGTAGTGTGTGTGTTGACTAATAAATAAATTGTGTTTACCTAATAGTGCAACAATAATAGTTGAATTGGAACGTACACAAAAGTTTGGGGGGGTTTAAGGGAACAAAACCCCCATAAAATTTTTATGGGGTGCACAAATTTCACTTAAAAATTTTTTTTACGATGTTGCTACTATAAGAATGCCACATGTCCATTTTCAATCAAAAATCTCCTAAGAGTTTTCGATATATGAAAAAAAATCGATTTTCAGTTTGTAACTTCAAAGAGCTGTAACTTTTTTTGTGTATACTATTTTATATAGGTAAGTAAGGTTCAATCAACCTATTTTTGACCCCAGAATCTGTGGAATTTATAAAAATACTGCCTAGTGTCAATAATGTTTAATACATCTTCTTCTTCTTCTTCTTCTTTTATATAGGCAGTACTGCCTGTTTTTCTTTAACGGTGCCTTTCACTCTGCCCCTAAGTTGTCATTCCATCTTTTCCTTGGGCGTCCTATACTTCTCCTGCCTAACGGTGACTTGTCCCTGGCTATTCTTACTATCCTTGATTCAGACATTCTGCTTATGTGCTCATTCCACTCTTCTTTTCTGTTCTTTACCCAGGTATTTATATTGTCTACTCCACATATGCGTCTGATTTCCTTACTTCTTACCCTATCCTGTAGTCCTTTTCCAGCAATCCTTCTTAAGATCTTCATTTCGTTGGTTTCCAGATGTCTTCGTGTTTTGCTTGTATCTGGTCTTGTTTCGGCCGTGTAAGTCATAACTGGCCTAATAACTGACTTATATATTCGGGCCTTTGTTTCCAATCTTAGGTGTTTGTTTTTCCAAATTGTGTCGTTTAGGCATCCAGCCGTTCTACTGGCTTTAATTATTTGGTCTTTTACCTCTTCTTCGATATTGTTGTCGGCTGATAGATTAATTCCCAGATATTTGAAAGTCATTACTTGTTGTATAATTTGATTGTCTAACTCCAATTTGCATCTTATTGGTTCTTTGGCAATTACTAAGCTTTTTTTAACACTGCCTGGGATACCTATCAGGTGCATCGAGTAGCTGGGTAGTCATCACAGCCGGTCCCAAGCCCGGATAAAAGTGGAGGGTTAATAGGCGAGGTTAGCAACCTACCTATCGTAAAATGAAGCAATGCTCATAGAACCAACGGGATGTTTAATACATAATGTTTGAAAATAAAATAAATTAAATAACAAACAATACCAATTTTGCCAAATTTTGCCAAAATTAGAAGTATGTAATTTATTTAGAGCTTGGGAGGCAATTCGTATGTGACCATTTTAGCGACAGCGACAAGTAAGAAACCCTTCTTCGGGAGGCATTTCATATGCGCCCGGCTGGACAACCTATCAAGTCTTTTTAAAACCTTTTTAATGGCCTTTTTAAAATACCTAATATGTACAGTTCAATTATTTTAAATTTTAAACCTAATTTTTAAAATACCTACTACTCCACATTAAATTCTTCAAAAAATATTTATCACTAGATCTAAGTAAAATATTATCACCTGTTTGTCACTTCAAGATAAATTATCGAGTATGTACATTTGCATGCCAAGTATACAAGGAAACTTAGGTATTTCTATTGTTGTCATAAATTTTCTAGTTATCACTTTTTTCCTGGTAGTCAGTTTACGAGAAGCATTCTAATTTTAAATTGAGAAAAACCCTGACACAGTCAATGTTCTAACCAAACGTTACGGAAATAGACTATTTAGACTATTTTTACACAGATCTATTTAAAATTCACGGTATATAAGTGGGGACTAAAAAATAGATATTGCGCAATGAAAATAAATAAGCTTAGTAGCTTTGTCAAAGGTCTTGGGCTCGGGCTATTGACTTGTTTCAAGGTGGGACATGTAAAATACTCACAAGGTTTATTTAAAGGTCGCCACAAAAATAATTTGCCAATGTTTCGGACCTGTGTTTATAAAGAAGGTAAAATATGAAGTATAGTCTGAAATGAAATATTTGGATCGAAATTTAAAAGAAAAATTTATAATCCGCTAATCAGAAGACCTTCAGAATAACCGCTGGCCCTGGCAAATCTAATAACAATATTAATACATTATAACAGCGATTCCCAACCGGTGGGTCGCGACCCACTAGTGGGTCGCGAGCGGATTTCAGGTGGGTCGCGACGTGGCTCTTACAGTAGCTGAATACCGTAAATATATAACATCATGGGTGAGGGATGGGTCGCGAATATGAAAAAACATCAGAAGGTGGGTCGCCACACATAAAAGGTTGGGAACCACTGCATTATAATATTGTATATAATCTTACTTACAACTTCTTGCTATTCATGTGCCTTGTCCGTTGCGGACGTTGGCTATCCTCATAGCAATTTTAATTTTGTGTTCGGCGTAGCCGAATAACTCAATCGATGTTATTTAGTTCTATCGCCATGAGCCATGAGCGTCTTATTCTTCCGGGTCCGCGTTTGCTCTCTATTTTAATATTATCAATTGAAGTAGGTATACGATATTTATCTATGTCTCATAACATGATCGAGGATTCAAGTTTCCGTTTGTTAATTATTGTGAAAGAGATTTCTTTTTGTTTTCCCATTCGGTGCAATACCTCTACATTGGTGTTAGATGACGCTGGTAGTGTAGTAGGTGACCGGTGAAGGTTTGTAATTTATAGTGAAGGTATTCAAGTGTACCTACACAGTTTTTTTATAACTTATTCCATAATATACATGGCATACGTCGATAACACCCCCTTTTAAATTACTCGATTAATTTCATGACTTTAATGTGCTGTGCGTTGGATGTATATTATAATATATAATCCGGTTCTCTTTTACCGTGAGATGTAGAGAAATCTGTTTTTAATTCCTAATCATCTCTCTTCAAAGTTTTCTGTTCGATATCCTTCCCTTGGCTTCCTACCATGAGAAGTTTCTGCTTTGTAGTGAATTTCCGCACAGCATCGTTCCATTGTTGATACGGTTTTCCTCTTCTCCTTGTACCAATTAACTTTGCTTCTCAAACTACCTTGACTTGTCTATGTGGACCTAACCTATTTAAATGACCAAACCATCTTAGTTGTGATCTTTCTATTGCTTTGTTGGCATTTTTAACATCTGTGTTGTTTTTTATCGTTTTGATTTTTATTTTGTCCATTAGCGTAATTCGTTCTACTCTTCGTAAATAGGCACTTCATTTCGGCAGATTGTATCTTGCTATTCTCCCGGTCAGTTACCGTCCATGTTTCACCTCATTATAGTACCCCTAGGGGAGATATTGTCTCATGTACTGTTATTTTTGTCTTCTTGCTAATTTCTGTTTTACTAATGAAACCTGCATTCAGGAAGTGATATATTTTATTTTTTATTTAGCGTATGGCACCTGACACATTTACATTTACATATATTTTGTATAAGACAATACATAGGTTCACAAACGCACATCTAACTTATTTACATAGTCTATCGACTCTGGAGTCGCCATCAGGAAATCCTCTGATCTGCCATGATATAATTTTGTGGGACACTGTTCTGTGATGTGATAGATGGTTTGTGGTTGTCCACAGTCACAGAGTGGGGATGGTCGTTTACCCCATTTGTGCATCATGTAACCACATCTGCCGTGTTGGGTTCTGATTCGGTTCAGCATAGACCATGTGTTGCGTGGTAAGTCAAAGCCTGGTGGTTTTTGTGTGATGCAGGGTAAGTTGCTATTTTGTTGTTCCATCCATTCTCGAGTCCATGTTGTCGTTAAATTGAACTCACCCTCCACAGCAAACTTTGCTGTTTTTATTGGTGGTCGTCTGGAGCGTAGACGGTTACCGTTGGCGGCATCTATATCTTGATGGATTGGCAGGTTCTCGTTACCTACTATCTTTCTGTACTCACTAGTGAGTGCGTGTATGCGTCGTAGTTTGGGTGGTGGAATGTGGCTCAGTACTGGGAGCCATTGCGTAGGGGATTTGATAACTCCAGCAATCATTCTCATTGTATTATTCAATTGGACATCTACTTTGTGTATATGTGGGCTGTTAAGCCATGCTGAAGAGCAGTATTCCGCAGTTGAGAAGACTAGGCCCAAGGCAGATGTTCGCAAGGTGGAACCCGATGCTCCCCATGTTGTGCCGCACAGCTTCTGGATGATGTTGTTTCTGGATTTAAGTTTTTCCGCTGTTTTTGTGAGATGTTCCTTAAATGATAGGGTTCTGTCAAGAGTCACCCCAAGGTACTTTGGTGTTTTATTGCAGGCGAGTGTGGTGTTTTCGAACTGAATATTGAGTATTCTTCCTGCAAGCTTGTTATTTAGGTGGAAACTGGAAACCTCTGTTTTCGTAGCGTTTGTTTGGAGCCTCCATTTACGGAAATATTTTCCCACTATGTGTAAGTCCGCCGTGAGGATTTCTTCTGTTCCTTCAAATGACTTACACCTTGTTGCAAGGACCCAGTCATCGGCGTAACCAAACTTTCTTGATCTGGTTTCTGGTATATCAGAGATGTATAGGCTAAAGAGAAGAGGAGCCAAGACAGATCCCTGAGGCAGTCCATTCTTCAGTTTCCTTGGGGTGCTGATGTCAGATCCCATGACGACTTGAATCGTTCTGTCGGCTAGCATGCTGTTGATTATTCGAGCGGTGGATTTACAGGGGATTTTACGGAGGAGCTTGTATTTCATGCCTTCTCTCCAGACTGTATCGTAGGCCGCTGTTAGGTCTATGAACGCGGCTGCAGTTTTAAGTTTTCGCTGGAACCCTGCCTCGATAAATGTGGTAAGTGAAAGGACCTGATCTGCGCATCTTCTTTTGGGTCGGAAACCTGCCTGATCAACCGGTATTGTTTCAAGCAGCTTTGTGCTAATTCTATTGTAGATAAGGCGCTCTAGAAGCTTAACCGTAACCGATAGTAGGGCTATTGGTCTGTAATTCTTAGGGTTGTTATCATTTGGTTTCCCTGGTTTTAATATGGCAATGACCTTCGAGCGTTTGAGTTCCTGTGGTATGATACCGGTCTTCATAATGTCCGTGAAAAAGTGGGCTATCCATTCTCTCGCATATTTGCCACAGTTAATTAAGAATTCGGGATGAATATTGTCAAAACCTGGGGTTTTACCTGGCTTTACATCCTTGAGAGCAATAGTGACTTCTTCGAAAGTGAAAGGGCGGGAGTATTCGGTGTCTGTAGATTGGAATTTTAAAGTTTTGAGCTCTCGTTTTACCTTGGTTTTATGTGGCTTGTCTTTCGGTGCTCTAGATGTTGATACCAGATGTGAGGCAATAGTGTTTGGGTTAATTTTTCTTTTGTTCCTTGTTATAGGAGTTCCGCTTCCTAATTTTCTTAATAGTGTCCATGCTTGCCTGCTTGATGTTTGAAAATTAAGACTTTCTACAGTTTCGGTCCATTTTTGTTGTCTCGCATCTAGGCTATGGAGCAGTTCATCTGCTATTTCTTGATCGCCACTTTCAAGGAAATTTTGGTACAGTTCTTCACTATTATGGGACCAACCGGGAATGTATTCTTTTCGATAGCCTCTTGGTATATGCTTTTTGGCCGTGCTTATTACAGCTCCAGCGAATCTTTTGTAATTTCTGCTGGTAGGGGGTATCCATCCTAGAGTCTTGTCCAGTTCTGTAGAAAACCTACTCCACTTAGCTTTCTTCAGATTCCACCGTGGGCGAGGGATGGATGTGATTATAGGAATTTGGGTTCCTGCCTCTATGATTACTGGGCGGTGTTGACTGTGTGGAAAGTCGTCCATTACTTTTCGTGAGACTGATAGAGGTTGCCCGCTCCTATTAGTAGAGACAAAACATAGATCAGGGTTGTAACCTTTTTTTTCGTGCTGCTGACATAAATGTAGGTCGGTCTTTAGCATCAAACTTAAGTAAGAGATGTTCGTGCTCCGCCCATTTTACTAGTGCGTTCCCATTGTTGTTGCATTGTTTATATTTCCACTGTTCATGGTGACTGTTGTGGTCCCCCACGTATATTGACGGGTGAGGATGTGTGTGAATGACTTGAGCTGGCCAGGATATAGCTGGTGGTTTGTAGGTGTTAGTGACAGTGATGCTTCCAATTTTTACAACAATATTATGAATTTCATCCTTAGTACACGTAGAAACAAGGACGGCGTTTTCTGTTTTGTTTAACGTAACTTGCTGTGCCATATGGTCGATGGTACGTGGCTCCCAGTAGTTCGAAGCCAGGTATTTTTCCCCTTTTTCGCAGTTGTTCTTCCGGTTCGCAGTGTGTTTCCTGTAAAGCGACCAGATCGATGTCGTTATCTTTTAAAAATTTTGATAAGTACTGGCTCTTTGAATAGCTTATGCCTTCTACATTTAAGTGACAAATTCGGATCATCGGTCCGAGTTTTCTAGTCGTTGCGTCCTGAGAAGGACCTTGTGTATTTTTGGTAATTTGCCTTTTGATAACGTTTATCGGCATTGTAATGTGTCTCTGGTCAGGAGATCCTAAGATTATCTGACCTCCAGTATTTGCTAGTTCATTTAGCGTTACCCAGGATGCACGTGTAGTATTCTACTACGGACACGAACTAGCTCTACACCCCCTCCACTCTAGGAAGTGATATAGTCGCGATGTTTTTAGCAACGCTGTTGTTCAGCTCTTGCATTTTTCCTTTACCGTCAATTTTATTTCCTAAATATTCAAAATTCTCCACTTGTTCTACTACATTTCCGTCTAGTTCTATATGGATTTCTTTCGGTGTCTTGGATATAAGTAAAAATTTTGTTCTTTGCTTAATTTATTTTCATTCCTTTGTGTGTAGTAACAAATTTGTTTAATTCACAGTTTAATGCTCGTACAATGTTCCGACTCTTCCAGTACATACATTTTACTGCATCACTTAGTTCTACTCCAACATCGAACTGCTCAAGCGCTTTCCAAATGTGAGGTCTGGATACCTTGCCAAAGGCTTTTTTCCATGTCTATGAAGCACATGTATATCTCTTTATCTGGAATTTTGCTGTTAAATGTTAAATGCGTTGGATATAAAATATTTATATAAATTATGTATACAACTCGATTATGTACCTACCTAAATCTTAACAATTTGAGTATGGTATGCCTGTAGCAAAAAGAATAAAACGTTTGACGTATAATCATGCACAAATAGTTATTTATGATATAAGTGTTAAAAGTACAATTTTAAGGCACGCATGTGAAGGTTTGCAGAATTCGCTTCGCTCATTCTGCAATTCTTATGAGTGCCTTAGAATGTAGTTTTAAAACGTACCTATATCATACAATATTTTTTCTACAAAAGGTAAAACTGCAGTGCAAGAAATTCATTTTTCAAATTGCGCAAATTGTACTATGAATATTAATGTTAATAAATGAAATATAAATATTTTGACGTTTGCTTTCAAAATTTGACATTTCACTTTTAACTGCAGTGCCTTAAATTTTTTAAAGCACCCAGTGCTTTAAAGTGACCTTTTTAAGGCTCCTATAGAGTGCAAAAAATTGCATTTTAACACGTTTGTAGAAAAAATCAATTACGTAGGTACATCATAGGCACCCATACACACGGGCAGGGGGCCGTGGCCCCCCAATAACTTTTCGGGAAAGAACAAAAATTAAATTTATATTACATAAACGTATTTTTGTCAAAAAATTATTGGATAATTTTGAGAGATAAATTGGAAACAACATATTTATTAATAAAAAAATTCACATATTGGGTAATTAATAGTTTAACAGAAAATCTGTGTGTCTGCGACAGCGGTCTATTGGGACCGTGCAAGTTCGGAAAAGCGACACCTGGTTTCTTCGCTCTGCACTTTTATTCGCACTTTTAATTATATTGGCCAATCATATGGTCCTAGTTACTGGATAATTTTCAAGGCCAGAGTCCAAAAAAATAATAAGAAGAAAAAATAAGATTTAGGTTATGTTATTAAAACGTAAACAATTGTACATATTGTAGTGTACCTACCTACTCATATGTACGATATTAATATACCTATGTATTTTTATATAGTTTTTAGTCACCCGGTATATGTTATTTACAATTATAAAAAGTTTCTCATGTTTAAATCACTAATATTTGCTATTAAAAATCAGAATCAATACTATTCATAATTATTTTTTCCCATTTAAAATAAATAAGTTTCTCTAGTTTATTTGTCTAATACTTCGTATCTATAAGTAACAATAATATATTTCGCCAATTTCTTTGTTCGATAAGCTATCCGTATTTGCTATTATAATATTAATATTTGAAACAAAATCAATGGGAAAGTCCCCGTAGCTGGCTGTATACTATAGTTAAAAAACCATACAGAAGTAAAACTTCTTTTGTATATTGGTATAAAAAATTTTTTTATACCAATATACAAAAGAAGTTTTACTTCCGTATGATTAATATTTGAGTCCAATCTCTTGCACTCAAATCCATCCAATACCTCGTTAAATGATTGTAGATAACAGAACCTACATATAAATTCATAGTTTTAAGAAATAAACGGAACATTGTAATTTTCATTTTCCAGTATAATAAATTAATCCACGTCATTCTACGTAATTTTATTCTAAAAAGAAGAATTAGTCCGGAGAAGAATTAGCAGCATAGTATTCCATAACAAAAAAGTGGTGTCAGAAGTGGGATCTCAGTAACAGAGTTCCTCTGGTTGCTGAGAGAAAGAAAAGCTGAGGAAATTTCGAATTGGCTTATTTCCTTCGAGGAACCATTCGGAAGAAACTGTCAGTGTGGAAAATTCGCCACTACAACAACTGTTTACATTAGGGTCCAGTACAAATCCAGTTCCAAATCCAGTGCCAGCCCAAGTTACTACTACCCTATTATAGTAACAATCTGAAGTAGAGGTGAACCAGGAATAAGAGACTATGCGACTAACCATAAAATTAATATTCTGCATGTAAGTACATTCTTTCTTAAATTCTGTCTCATACCTATATACTAAGTCATAAAAAAAAACGTAAAAGATTATAAATGTATGTCTACCATATATCCTGATAAATTAACTGATAAAGCTAGGGCCATAACTAGAAACCGAACATTTGATGCATGGAAAGGTTTAAAAGATTTCTTATTAGATGCTTATTCTGAACGCCGAACGGAAGGTCAGTGGCAATTGGAATTACATTCTTTACGTCAGATGCCCAGTGAAAATGTAATGTCATTTTCAAATAAAGTTGAGAACTGTTATATAAAATTAATACATACACTTGATCCAAATTTATCTCCAGATGCAAGAAATGCTTGTACTAAACTTTTAAAAAATCAAGCACTAAATGTCTTTATCCGAGGAGTAAACAAAGACCTCTCTATTCTTATCAAAGCCCGAAATCCAGATTCCTTAGAAAAAGCTGTTGCTGTAGCAGTTGCCGAAGAACAGGAACAGTTATCAAGGCAAGAAATTTTTAGACCATTTTTTAATATTTGTAAACGAAATAACCATTCCTCAAACAACTGTCGATATAAAAACAATTTAGATAGAAATATTAGGCATTTTCAAAATTCTAGTTTTCAAAATCCAAAATATCCTAATACAAATCTTCAAAAACCAAATTTTCAAAATCGAAATTATAAACCCTCAAATTCAAATTCAAATTCCGATTTTCCTCCAAACTTAAGAAAAGATTATACCAACACTTCCCCACGTTTTTGTAGATACTGCAAAAACAGAGGTCACGTTATAGAAGAATGTAGAAAACGCGAATTTAACAATAAAAACAAAAATCCAACAAATCCTTTAAACTTACAGAATCCTCGACAAGCAGCGGTCGATTCTCGAGGAGTTCGTTCAGTTCAGGCCGTATCGCAACCATCAACTTCTCAGTCACTCTATGTAGATTTGCCCATAGTAAATAATAATTGTAATCAACTCTTTTGCAAGTTTCTAATCGATACAGGTGCAGATATTTCTTTAATTAAATATTCAAAAATACTAGATCTTCCAAAAATTTATTCCGAATCTATTACTCTACGAGGTATTGATAAAAATGTCTTAAATCCAAATAAAACTATATGTAGTTGTAACATAAATTTCAAGGTCAAAGATTTTGTCCAAAGTCATATTTTCTATGTCGTAGAAGACGATTTTCACTTCATGTTGACGGTATACTAAGTAGCGATTTTTTTGAAATAAATAAATGTCAAATTGATTATAAAGAAAACAAATTAAACTTTAAAAAATTTTCTATTCCAATTGAATATATAAAATTTCCATTAAATAACAGTAATGACGAAATTCTGAGAGATCAAAATATCGAGACAAATTATCATACTGATGAAATAATTACTTATGACTCTAAATCCACAGAAGATCATTCTTATTTAGAAACCTCAAATGATATCCAAATAACCTTAAGTAGTAGTCCAATTCAATCTAACTCTGAAATCAGAGAAAATTTAAGTCCAAAATGTGAAAAATCAAATGAGAATGAGATATGCACAAATAAAATTTCTAGCTCTTCACTAAATTATGAATCAAAATCCTATTCAGACTTTCAGTCCAAGAAGACTCATACATTCGAACAAAGCTCAAATTCTAACTCAAAAAGTAATAAAATTATTCTAGCTCCCAGAACTGAAACAATTGTTCAAATTAAAGTAATAAATAACGAATTAAGCGAAGGATTATGTCCCGAATTAAGCGTAGGAGAATACAACATTGAGGGGGTAAAAAACTTTACATACTTGGGATCCCTAGTCACATCTGATAATAACGTAGCAGAGGAAGTGAAGAGGCGAATATTTATTGCCAATAAAAGTTATCATGGCTTAATTCGGCAACTAAGATCAGACAACGTCGCAAGGAAAACAAAATGCCAAATATACAAAACCCTAATAAGACCGGTACTCACATACGGCTCAGAAACCTAGACACTCACTAAAAGAGAGGAAGCATTGCTAGCCACCTTTGAAAGAAAAATCTTGCGACACATATATAAGGGCACAAAAGAAAATGGAATTTGGCGAAGAAGGTACAACTTTGAACTATACGAAATATACCAGGATCCAGATATCATAACATTCATTAAAATAGGACGGCTGCGTTGGATGGGACATGTAGAAAGAATGGAAGAAGGCGAAATACCAAACAAAATATTCAAACAGATGCCAGTAGGAAAAAGAACAAGAGGAAGACCGAAGCTGAGATATTTAGAACAAATAGAAAATGATATAAAAATAAAAAACTGGAGAAAAAAAGCACGAAACAGATCAGAGTGGAGAAGAATCCTGGAACAGGCCAAGACCCAGAAAGGGCTGTCGAGCCAATGATGATGATGATGATGATGATGATTATGTCCCGAACGCGAAATCCTTATAGGTGTATTTTTATGTACTAGTGTTGTTAAGGTAAAAAATGATTTTTTTTTAACTTCAATCGTAAACACTATCGAAACGGATGTTGAATTAAAAGATATTCAAGTAGCAATAGAAAAAATTCCAAATTTACAAAGCAATGCAAACATACGAAAAATGTCTTCTTATAAAGATAATACGAATTCTAACAGAATTGCTAAGTTAAAGAATGCCTTGAGAACATATCATTTAAATAGTGAAGAAAAATTATCTTTAATTTCTATTTGCAAAAAGTACAATCACATATTTTATCTTGAAGGAGATCAACTTACCAGTACAAATGCCATAACCTGCAAAATTCCTTTAAATTCTAATGTACCTATTAGCACTAAATCATACAGGTATCCTGAAGTACACAAACATGAAGTCGAAACTCAAATAAAAAGTATGCTAGATCAAGGTATTATCGAAGAATCAACGTCGCCGTTTAATTCGCCCCTCTGGGTTGTATCAAAAAAGGCCGATGCTTCAGCAAAGAAAAAATGGCGAATTGTTATAGACTATCAACGACTAAATGATATTACTATAGGAGATTCATTTCCACTTCCGAATATAGTCGATATATTAGACCAATTGGGTCATTCAAAATATTTTTCAACAATAGATTTAACATCAGGATTTCACCAGATCGAAATGGATCCTGAGGATTCTCCAAAGACTGCTTTTTCAACTCCTTCTAGACATTATCAATATTCACGAATGCCATTTGGATTAAAAAATGCTCCCAGTATTTTTCAAAGACTAATCAATACTGTCCTCTCAGGAATACAAAATTATAGATGTTTTGTCTATCTCGACGATATAGTTATTCATGCCGATACATTAGAAAATCATAATAAAAGATTAAAAGAAGTATTCGAAAGATTGTCTACATTTAACTTAAAAATACAGCCAGATAAGTGCGAATTTTTTCGTCGCGAAGTAATGTATTTAGGACACTTAATAACTGAATTTGGTGTCAAACCGGACGAAAAGAAAATATGTGCTGTTACAGATTTTCCTATACCCAGAACACAAAAAGATATTAAGAGCTTTTTAGGTCTCACTGGTTATTATAGACGCTTTATAAAAAATTTTAGTGCTTTAACACAACCTTTAACAAAATTGCTGAGAAAAATTGTTGAATTTAATTGGACAAGCATTCAACAAGAATCATTTGAGAACCTGAAATCAATACTTTGTTCAGAAGCAATACTCCAATATCCAGATTTTACCAAACCCTTTGTCTTAACAACGGATGCTAGTAATTATGCAATAGGGTCCATACTTTCTCAGGGTAAAGTACCAGATGATTTACCTATTGCTTATGCTAGTCGTACGTTGAACAAAGCAGAATCAAACTATAGCACAACAGAAAAAGAATTGCTTGCAATGGTATGGAGTGTTAAACACTTTAGACCATATCTGTACGGAAATAATTTTTTCATTTATACGGATCATAAACCACTCACATGGCTATTTAATGTAAAAGACCCTGGATCAAGACTTGTTAGGTGGAGATTAGCATTAGAAGATTATAGCTATGAAATTATTTATAAACCAGGTAAATTAAATCAAAATGCTGATTATTTAAGTCGTCCTCCTTTAACCATATCTGAAACAAATATTTGTGAAGAAAACAAAAATCCGGTACCGAAAAAGTTAATGAACACTGTAAACACGTAGTGTCTTGGCGCTTGATATTTTGTCTATTACCAGTGAAACTACCAGTTTTTAATTATAGTTAAAGTGATCAAACTAACTTTAAACTGTAAGTTTTATACTACATACATTATTTAATCGTATATTTGCGTATTTAAACCAGTTTTGTTAGTTTATATTCCTGTATACTACACCAGTTATTGTAAACAGACACAGGTTTATGGATTATAAACAATTTACCAGTTTTGTTTTTTGCGGGAAACGAAAGTAATTAGTTTCGGTAGTACCGTAAATAAATTATCAATATGTCATCAGATGTTACTATACAGGATGTCCCAGCGAATAAATCTTATTCTACCGCAGCTTCACAGCAAAATTTCTTCCCAGGAAAAGAAAACGCAATACTTTTTAGCGTTATTAATAATACACCACTGCAAGATTATCTTATTTCTTTAGGTAATTTAATAAATCCCAAAAATATCTTATTCTCGTCTCGCCTATCTAATAATCGAATATGCATGTATTTAAGTAGCAAGCAAGCTGTTGAGGATTTTATGACAAACTATGGTTCTATACAGGTAAATGGAGAAACAGTCAGGGCCAGAAGGCTCATAACGCCTGCAGAAAGAATAGTGCTATCAAATGTTTGTCCAAGTATCCCACACGAAGTAATCATCCAAGAATTAAAACATCTCGGCCTAAACTTAGTTTCTCCAATCACTTTCCTAAAGATCAGTGCCTCTCTTCCAGAATATAGCCATATAAAAAGTTTTAGAAGGCAAGTGTTTATTAGTCCGCATAACACGACGATCCCAGATTCAATTCTTCTGAATTATGATAATACTAATTACAGAATATTCATTTCGCAGGATAGTATGACATGCTATATATGTAAACAAATAAATCACATTGCTAGTAACTGTCCAAGCAATAAAAATTCTTCTTCTCAGCCTTCAGGACCCTTATCTCCCCCTACTGTTCAATCTTCTGACTCTCCTACCAATGCTGGTAATCAAGTAGACCAAACTTCTAATAATGATCAAAATAAAAATACTGAAATATTTCCACAAGTATCCATACCAAACACCTCTAACTCTACATCAGTGGAAATTATACAGCCCGTTTCTGAAGCAACCCAAGATTTAAAAACTAACGAAAATACTCCACTGGAATCTTCTGCTACAGCCGAAAATATAGAGATAATTTCACAGACTTCACTAGCGATCACGAAAGAATCACCCTGTCCCTCCACCAAACGAACCATAGAGGAAACATTATCTCCACCTGTTGAAAATGTCGTTGATAATCAAACATTTCTTCTTCCTGCTCAGCCTCATAAAACAAAAACTCAAAAGAATAAAAAACCTAAACGCTCATTACCTATCCTCGAATCACTTGAATCATATCTAAGTAAACAATCAACACCGTCCATTTTAAGCTATGACCAATTAATGATGCTTATTGAAAATATTCAAGGCAGCCAATCTCCTATTGAAATTGTTAAAGAATTCACATCTGATTTCCTTGGTCTCGTAAATTTGCTTACCGTCTCTTATCAATATATTCCAGACAGAGCCACAAAATATCGTTTTACAAGGCTAAAAACCCCACTGCTACGTTTTCTCGGTGAAGAAGCTACTACTGAGAGTGAACTCTCTTCAACTGAAACATAACATTCAACTCAATTTTACAGTGGAATGTTGATGGGCTTTTCCATCGCTTACCAATGCTCAATATCATTCAATCAGAACACTGTCCCGAAATTATATGTCTACAGGAAACTAATCCTGTATCTTCTAACCCATATTCGCAAATACATTTTACATGCTTTCGTAAAGACCGAACTAACACAGCTCGCGCAAGTGAGGGAGTTGCAATTTTAGTACCACTTATTTCGACTTTCCCGCAGTCGTTGGAGTTTCACTTATCTCAACAAAATGGTAGAATAGTCAACTTCATTTGGACTCCTTGGAAATGAAGATGCAGACTCAAGTGCGCGTAGTGCAGTGACTGGTGCGGATTCAGAAACGGTATTACAATATGCCCCTAATGACTTGAAAGTGTTGTTAAAACAATATGTGTTAAATGACTGGCTCGATGAATGGCAAAACTCAAATTTAAAACTTAGACCAATTAAAGACACAGTAAAAAGAGTCAAAACAGTTTATAAAAGTTGTTATGAGCAAGCAGTTTTCAACCGCCTACGACTAAGCCATACCAGGCTTACTTACTCATATTTGTTCTCAAGATCTGAACCACCTATTTGTGAATCGTGTAACACACAAATAACTGTCAAACATTGAATGCCAAAAATATACACAAGAACGTATTGATTTTAATATCGTATCAAATATGTCTGTTCTGGGTGCCAATAATAAAGAACCAAAAATTTAATTGACTTTTTAAAAACAGTTGGTGTATTCAATAAAATATAACAAGTTTTTGTAGATAATGCATGTAACCTTACCATTGTACTATACTTATATTGTACCACATTTTTGTTTAACCTATGTATTGTTCCGTCGCTAATAACCATTAGGTGGATGCGACTTTTTCTTAATAAAAAAAAACAAAAATCCGACAACAGTCACCTTACAAATATGTACACCAATTGAGTAAAGAAAATAATGACACTTATTCACAGTTCTTATCTAAATCCGAAACTATATTAATAACAAATGATAATATAAAGGAAACAAGTGAAAAGATTACATCATTCTCACAAAATTTAGCATTGTTTGTTTCCGTAGATTTAAATTTTAATGAGGTCGTTCAAAAGCAAATAAATAAACAATTCAATCATATAGAAAAATTAGAAGACAAAAATCCAAGACTAAATGACATTATATATATTTCTGATCAAAATAAAAACTTTTATTACATCTTTATAAAAAATCATTATTGGGACAATACCTCTTACGAAGACATATTTAATTCCCTAGTAAAATTAAGAGACTGGTTATTAAACGATAAAATCTCAAAAATTTGCCTACCCAGAATAACTTTTAGCTACGGTAAATTAAGTTGGGGAAAAATTAGACCTATGATTGGATTTATTTTTAGAAAAACCGATATATCTATTATTATTTTTCATGATATACTAACAACTCCTGAACCTGAAGAAATAACTACAATATTACAAGAAAACCACACTAGTCCTACGGCTGGACACTCTGGTTTTCATCGGACATACAATCGTATAAAAAAATATTTCAGATGGAATAATAAAAAATGATATAAAAAAACTTTATAAAATCATGTGAATCTTGTCAGAAAAATAAACTCGTTAGGAAAAAATTCGTAAAACCTATGGAGATAACAACAACAAGCTCAAATCCATTAGAAAAGATATTTTTAGACATAGTAGGTCCTTTACCTTTAACTCAGTCAGGTAACAAGTTCATATTAACATTACAAGATGACTTTTACAAGATGACTTAACAAAATTTTCTCAAGCTTATGCAATCCCGAATCATGAAACGAAGACTATCGCTGAAAATCTAGTTCGTGGATTTATTTGCAAGTTTGGAAAACCCGATATAATAGTTACTGATCAAGGCCGAGATTTTACTTCTAAATTATTTGCTCAAATCGCCAAGCTTTTTAAAATCAAACATATAAATTGTACTACTTATCATCCAGAATCAAATGCTGCATTAGAAAGGAGTCACGCTACTTTGGCAGACTATCTTAAACATTATATTAATGCTGATCAGTCCGATTGGGACGAGTGGCTAGATTTTGCTATGTTTTCATACATATAACACAACTAATCATACTTCAACCAAGTTCACACCATATGAACTAATATTTGGATATACACCTAATCTGCCTAGCAGTATAATAAGGCCAATAGAATTTAAATATACATATGAAGATTATCTAGATAATTTAACTCTTAAGCTTAGAAAATCTCATGAGTTGGCAAAAACAAATCTATTAGAATCTAAAGTAGTCAGTAAAAAATATTATGACCAAAAAATTAATGACACAATTTTCGCAGAAGGACAATTAGTATATCTCCAAAATGAGCAAGCAAAGAAAGGTCAAACGAAGAAACTTACACAAAATTATAATGGGCCATATAAAATTCTAGAGATAAATTCTCCTGTAAATTGTACAATTTTAGTAAATAAAAAACCAATAAAAGTTCACATGAATAGATTGAAACATGCTTTTGTTTCAGGCATGCAATAATATGGTTGACAAATGCTGAGCAAATCTACAAGCAATACACCAACACTCCTATCAACAAATCACCTGGAATTTATTACGAACGCATAAAAAATGTTCAATTTATTGAAACTCATTGGAACATATTAAGTCATATTCCTTTACAACCTTTTACAGACAAATTAAATTTTGTAGATCTCACCTATCAAAAAACATTAAGACTGTGTCAAAACAAACCAGTTCTTACTGAATTACGATTATGTGATACCTCACTAAAACTTTTGGGACAAATCATACCTAGACTCTTCCAAGATAAACAAACTTTAAAAAATCTAATTCTGCATGAACATTCTAGACCAAAACGAGCTCTATTTAATGCAATTGGATCTGTTTTTAGGACTTTATTCGGTACCTTAGACAGTGATGATGCGGAAAATTTCAATAATGCTATTAACAAAGCTGAAAGTAACGAAAATCATCTTCTTGATTTACTAAAACAACAAATTCATGTAGTAAAAGCCACGATTGCAAATTTTAATAACTCTATTACGAATCTAGACCGAAACAAAGTAATTTTTGATAAAAATTTCGAATCAATAACGAATTACACAGATAAAATTAATAATAAATATTTTAATTTAGACTTAAAACAAAAAATAGAACAGCATTTTACCTTACTAAATTTATTTATAACAGAATTACAACAATAATATTCTACTTAAATAAACATTGTTCTATTTGCAAGAAATAATAACCTTCATCCTTCTGTTATAACACCTGACCAACTAATTCAAGAATTATCTAAAACAGTAACGCATTTGCCTAGTACATCGACTTATCCATTTCCATTGACTATCGATTATGCTCATAAATATTTCGAAATTATTTTACTTAAACATAGATATTTTGATAACAAAATTTTAATTTCGGTTAGTATACCTTTGGTTAGTAATACTCATTATTCTCTCTTTAACCTAATATCTCTTCCTATAATTCATCCAACATTAAAGAAACTTACCTTTATTCTCCCATCTGTCAAATATCTTGTTCTTTCAGAAAATAGAAACAGTTATGTTACTATTGATATATTAGAAGACTGTTATTCGTTAGATGAGGAAAAACTTTTTGCAAAAATCCTGATACTTTCCGATTTACACACGTTAACCCAATTTGTGAAACCGAATTGTTAACTTCAATAACAAACATACCGTCTAGTTGCGATACTCGCATAATTCAAACGGAATACGAAATTTGGCATAAATTAAGTAAACCAAATTCTTGGATATACATTTTACCTAAACCAACAGATTTGACTTTAAGCTGTCAGACTAGTACGCCAATATCTATTGTTCTTTCAAACACAGGTATTTTTTCTACCTCGAATAATTGCAAAAGGCAAAACCTACACTGGATCAACTATCTTGATATCGGTCTCAAATCCAAAAGAAAGTAATTTTCAGTCTATCATTCCAGATTTATCCCTTCCAGAAGTCTGTTGTAATGATATTAAGATAAATAATGAATCCAAATTACACCTTGTTCTCTTACAATTAAATAATCTCGACCGAGATGCATTAAATTTAGCAAGCCATAAACTAGATAATTTAGAGAAAATGACATCGGAAACAAATATTAATTTTTCAGACACAATAAAAAATAGTTCTTATTTCACTTATGTAATCTTAATTTTGATAAAATGTCTGTTACTTTATATCTTATACAGGATAATTAAACATTTCTACCGACGACTTGTCGAAATTCGTCACGTAGTTGTCAACAAGTCACAAATTGTTTAACACTAAATATATTGTCAAAGTAAACGAAAACATGTAAATGAGGCAGATTTAAGTATAGAGTGTAAACATCATAAAGACAATTACAGTGAATCCAAAAAGTGCGAAGAGACTAGTTTCACAGAAACTACACCGATAAGACGAAGTGAAAGATTATCAAAACTAAAAGAAAATATTTTAATGTGTCAAAACAAAATAATAATGTACACAAATGTTTTTACCATTTGAATGAAAATTCATTTAACAATTATTTTCATTCTTACAAAAGGAGGTGTAATGTACCTACCTACTCATATGTACGATATTAATATACCTATGTATTTTTATATAGTTTTTTAGTCACCCGGTATATGTTATTTACAATTATGAAAAGTTTCTCATGTTTAAATCACTAATATTTGCTATTAAAAATCAGAATCAATACTATTCATAATTATTTTTTCCCATTTAAAATAAATAAGTTTCTCTAGTTTATTTGTCTAATACTTCGTATCTATAAGTAACAATAATATATTTCGCCAATTTCTTTGTTCGATAAGCTATCCGTGTTTGCTATTATAATATTAATATTTGAGTCCAATCTCTTGCACTCAAATCCATCCAATACCTAGTTAAATGATTGTAGATAACAGAACCTATAAATTCATAGTTTTAAGAAATAAACGGAACATTGTAATTTTCATTTTCCATTATAATAAATTAATCCACGTCATTCTACGTAATTTTATTCTAAAAAGAAGAATTAGTCCGGAGAAGAATTAGCAGCATAGTATTCCATAACAATATGTAGTAAATAAAATTTGTTATTAAAATGCAGTAATGCAAGCAAAATACAATTAATTACATTTACCTTTATATAATAATTGCATATCATATCAATATTGTGGAGCAATATATAATTTTTCTTCTTCATTGACAGTAGATATGAAATATACGTAAATTTGACAATTTCAATTGACAATGAATTATTTAAGAAAGTTACAATATTTCTCGGCTATTCTCGCACGATCGTTTCTCGTATCGCTTCCAAGTACTTGCACACCGCGAATATGGAATGTGCATAATACACATTTCGCACAGTCACGGTATGCTATTAACGAAAACATTGAAAGAGATTAGAAAGGTGGGAACATAATATATACTGTAATCGACACCCAAAATTACAAATTAAATGAATCATTTATAATACTGCAACGAAAATCATATCAGCAAGAAATGCGATCTCTGACCAATAATCACTAATGAGCCATTTGTCTTTGAGAACTGGCACTATAAAGATAAAGTGTAAAATCTGTGAAGTGATTATATTTGTTTTCTATATTAAGTTTTGTGTACACCGAATAGAACCATCTTCATAAACAGAAATAAATTCATATTGAAAAATAATTTTTTAAATTTATTGAACATAGTTAGTCAAATTTTAGTTTGCAAAAGTATTTTTTTAGTAAGTAGATTATTTTTAAAGCGTACATTATGATGAACAGAACAATTTTGTTTAAATGAAAAACACTAGATCTTTCATGACGAATGAGTGTTACATACAGGGTGTCCCAAAAGTAGCGGAAAGGTCGAATAATTCGCGAAATGAACATCAGATCGAAAAACTGAAAAATATTGTTAAATATTTCTCAAAAATCTATGCGATGACATTAAACAAGTCCACCACTTCAACCCCTGGGGATGGAGCGGGGGGTAACTTTAAAATCTTAAATGGAAGCCTAATTTTTGTTGCCGATTTGGATTTTCCTTGTAAAAATACGCAAATTTTATTCGAGCCATTTTGCGAATTGTGGTTAGATAGCGCCATAATTGGAAAAAACGATATATCGTGATACCATAGCAAAACTATAGAAACGGTCTAATATCTCGAGAAATATACTTCCAAATGAAAAACTAAAAAACACGTGTTTAATATTTTTAAAAAATCTATAGAATGACGCCACCAGGATTTTTCATTCCACACTCTGGAGGTGGGGTGAGAGTTAACTTTAAAATCTTAAATAGGAACCCCCGTTTTTTATTGCAGATTGAGTTTCCTCCTGAAAAAATAAGTAACATTTATTCGAAACTTTTTTTAGAATTGTTGACGGATGCCGCTATAATGGAAAATGCGATTTATTTGCGCCATCTATCAACGATTCTAAAAATGTTTGGAATATGTGTGACTTATTTTCATAAGGATTCTAAATCTGCAAAAATAAAGGGGGCTCCTTATTAAGATTTTAAAGTAAAAACTTGGTTCGACACATACTCATGGTTAGTCTACTCGCCAAAGTTGAAGGCAGGGCTTTGCAAGTGCAAGCATTGTATTCTTTTCAAACGGGTTTTAAAGAGAGGCGCAACTTTTGTGGTACCCATGACATTTCCATTTAAAAACTTGGTCTAGTATTTAAATGTATGAATAATTTCTCACAACAGGGTTCAAACTAGGTTTTTTAGGTGGTTTAAACTTCAGTAGACTCCCTCTATAACGAGAACTTAAATGGTGGACTAATTATCTCGTTATATCAAACAACAATAATATTGAAATGTTTTGATGCCTCTTACGTAGTTTATTAGATGTCGATGGTCAACCTGAACAGTGAACAATGAGACTTTGCCGTCATAAAATGTAAATTTCCTATAATATTCAATATCGGTCGATAAACAGGCAGAAGTTTATTACAGGTGGCCGAGTTTATTACAGCACTGGCCTCGATAATAAGACAGATGTTGGGCATTTCTATGTACAGGCAGTTGGGGCATTTATTTATTTATGACCATTACAACGCTAAAAACAGGTAAAGACACGTATTCTTCAATTTCAATTTTCCTCGTTGTAACCAAATATGCCTCGTTATAGAGCGTTATAGTTCAATAGGAATTTCATGGGACACCTAATGTACCTCGTTATAAGCGAAACCTCGTTATATCCGCGTTCGTTATAGAGAGAGTCTACTGTATATATTGTCATCCGAAATATACAAAATGTAATGTGCAACATCTTCACGTTTGGCCCCCCCCTAAAAATTTTTATATGGGCTCCCTTGAGGTACATATTACAAACTTTTAATACTGAGTTTTCATGTATAAAAATAATTTAGGTACCTACTCATAATAATTGAATAAGACTCATTAAAACAGAAACAAATAACTGGTTAAGATTTTATAACAATTATTGTTTACATTACTTTTGAACAAAATGATTAAATATACAAAAGTATTATAGTACCGTAAATTAATATTAACTTAAAAATAATCCAACAATAATCTATTTAATTACTATTCTTAGATAATAAATAGACATCATAAATAAATACAGATGAAAAATTTCCTTTCATTAATTTCCCAAGTTTATATTTACCTGTTGTGGTAGAGTGATCACATCACAAAAGGCCGTTACAAACGGTCGCAGGCAGATTCCATTGTTGATACTTGTATAAAACTGTAAATAAGCATGTTTAGAAAGGTTAGAACTTGCTGTTCGCGTACAGGTTTCAATGATTTATAAATGGATTTAAATGTCTGGAATATTTACCATATTTTAAAATATTTATGAATAAAAAATTATAGAATATTCATGAAAGAGAATTCGATGACATAATGAACTTTTTAATAAATTTAAAGATTATAAGGGTTTACTTACACTTTTTAAAAGGATTAAGTCAGAAATCTTGAATATGTGTAAACTAACAAAACCTATAACTGAAAACATTACAAAAATTGAATAAAACAAATAGTTTACTTGCAACGCAGTAAATTTAATATTTAGGAGGCAGTGGCGGCGCCTGGTGTAAAGTATTGGGGGTGCACACATAATATTAAGATATAAAAAGCCCTTGACATAGGCGTAACCAGGGGGTGGTTTTGGGAGGGTTATAACCCCCCTCCTTTTGGATGTACTTTGAGCTCTATACACTTAACACCATTATTATTCCATACCCCCCAGAGACCTTCAAGTAGATGTAACCCCCCCTTAGTATCATCCTGGTTACACCTCTGGCCCTTGAGACCGTATTTCCCTAGGTAAAGTTTTTTGAGTGTCGTCAAATTGTAAAAATCAAAGAACCTTTTTAGACAATTACAATAAATAATATATTTTATTGACTTAAAATTATAATTTAGTGTTTAAATGTTACAAGCAAGTTTTGTAACGAAAGTCAAGTCGCTTGTTATTTTTTTAAATAAATTCTTCAATAACCAATTCAGTAAAATTTGAAATTTCTTGAATCATTTTTTTTTTATTGAAAACATTGTGAGTTCTGTTAGTCGATCCTGGCCCATAGCCATTCTAAGGAAAGTTTTGGTATTGATACGTTTCAATGCAGAAAAACATCGTTCTGTTTCGGCCGTTGTCACTGGCATCGTAACAAGTACATGAAGAATTCAAATTATTTAAGAAAAATTATCTTTTAAATTATTTTCAATCAAAAATTTACTTAAGTAGATTGCCCCGAATAGTTAAAATCGGATCTTCTTTTTTGTTCTTTATGATTCCTTTTCTCCAAATATGTAGGAAACACGGAAAGCGGTAAAAAGTATTGATAGCACCTACAAAATCAGTAGGGTTTTTCACAAATCTTCATGTTAAATGATCATTTATAATCCCGACCTTTGCACTTTGGTACATTCGTAATTAAGAAATTTAGTTTAGATATTTTTAATTTTTCTTCTAAATATAATGAAGAAAATTTAATAGATATTAAATATTCCACGCTAACATTCACATCCACAAATGCCTTCATTCTTAATATTGTTCCGAAATTCGAACTTCACAAAAGCAAAATTTAAATGTAGGTATGGTTCTTCTCATAGGCTTTTTTCAGTGTGACGCAAGTGACAGAAAAAAAGGCACGTCCGTGGTACATACAATTTATAACAGGTATTCCAGTTGTTGATAGATTGCGCTATAATCGAAAAAAAAAAAAGATTTGAGTTTACCAATTTATCGATTATTTACCTATTACATATCTATATGACTATAATTTAAAGTTCTTCTCAGTCTTTCAGTGTGTCATTAATGATGTAATATATGATTTTAAGAATGTAGAGAAATCATATCATAGCATGACATTTTAGTTAAAACTGACAGTTGTCAGAATCGTAATCGTAATTTGGTATAAAAACAAATTAATTGTGTTTATTTCATTTATAAAAAGGTATGTTATTTGGTTTGTATAGTTTTATAAATTGTACAGATTATTGTCGTATAGATAAAACATAAATAATTTTTTGTTCGATTATAGCGCCATCTATCAAGAACTAGAATAAATGTTATAAATGATTTTAATCACGGACATACCATTTTTTCTGTCACTTACAACTTAATGCGTTAGAAAGAAATTGAAAAACTGTGCCTCACTGAAATATGCTTATGAGAAGGAGAATACAATATAATATGCGCCGTGCCATAGCCACCTTTACTTAACAAGCCATGAAGTTGAAACTTGGCAACATCTATTGGTAGACCGATTAATTCTGACAGTTCTCATTTGTTTTTAAATAATTTTCACTGTATTTACAGAGAAACTGAAACATTTTACAATATTTCGTGCTCCAAATTATAAAGAACATTAAAAGGTATGTTATTAAGATGATTTTAGTTCAATATAATATATTTTTATATAAACTTGCGTGCATATAGAAATCCGTCCACTTAAAAATTTTGTCATTTTTAATGTCTTATATTTCCTAAACCTGTTGGCAGATTTAAGTGATTTTTTTAATATGTTATAGCCTAATTCTTTAACAATACCGCTGTAATAATACTGTTGCTAACCAGTTAAATTTTTATGGTGTACCGGGCATTTATAAAATACTGAAATTAAAACCCAACTATAGACTCCGGTTTTCTTAACATTCTGTTTTTTTGATTAATTCGCTCATGTTTAACAACTAGATTTGTTCTTTATCAATTCAGGGTATTTCTAAATAAGTGCGACAAACTTTAAGGGGAAAGGAACAAAATGCAAAATTTTGACGCCTGTATTTTAAATGTAATAATTTTTTTCGAATTCTGAGAAAACTAATAAGTATTATTGAAAAATTTAAACGCAGAATAAAAGATTACTTTATTACCGAGGGCCGAAAGTCCCTTAGAATGAATAAAAAGTTTTTTTAATGAAATATTTGAGACTAAAAACCACACTAAATTTTCTTAGTTTTTCACCCCTGTAACTTATTAAAATAAACATAGAAGTTTTCAGGGACTTTGGACCCTCGGTCCTAACATAATCTTTCACTCTGCGTTTAAATTTTTGAAAAATACTTATTAGTTTTCTTAGGATTCGAAAAAAATTAATCCCGTTTATTTTCTTGTTAATGTTTTTTTTTTGTAAAATAAACGTTACTTACAAGGAATTACTTTTAATATTATTTTGTACAAACTTCTAATTAATAATATTTTCTTGTTCTACTCAAAAAATACTATAAATTTTACCAGAATTCGTACTTTAAACTCGTAGTTTCGAAAGCGGTAGTCCGAAAGTCAGACTACCGACGTCATCAATTGCGACGTTGCCTTTTTCTCTTCATGGCTTGTAAAGTAAAGGTAGCTATGGCCGTGCACGTTAAAAACACCATAATATCACAGTCTTGTGCACTTGTGGCCATCTAAACTTGTGGGCTATAGCAGGAAGCGGGGTGTGTGGTGAGTTGTATTTTGCCCTATGATAAGTCATTGTCATTGGGATAGGAGCCACCGTAAGAGCGGTGAACGAGAGGTTTCCTCGTCGAAATAGAATAAAAGTAATTAAATATTGCTTATTACTTATAAACTCTTTGGATCTGTGATTTGTGATTTAAATTACTGTATAGTTAGATTAAAATGTTTTTTTATAGAATGATAAATTTTACATATGAATGTTTGTGTGAAAATAATTTTGGGGGTTCACGTGCATATGTGCACTTATGGAGAAACCGCCACTATTAGGAGGATAGAAATAACAATCGATTATTTGATGACGGGGATGAGCCGGTAAGAAAGATTTTAATGAGCCAATGATTTTAAATATTTTTGACACTCTAATGAACAAAGATGTCTGTCTTTTTTTCTTAGCAGCTCTAGTTTTTAAGATATCTTTGGAACAAGCTAATATGTATTGACTTTTATATTATACCTATGTAATAGTAATAGAAAAAGTATATTTTTTAACCCTTTCAGCTACGGTGACGCGTACGTGCGTCCATAAATGACTGTAGACTAGTGCCATTGAACGCGTAAGCGCGCTTTGTTTATACAGTGAGGACGTTTGAGTTGGAATAAATTCATTATCTCGAGAATGGCTAAATTTGGAAAACAATCCTGAGACAGATATTGATTTTTATTTTTAAATTAGGACTTTTTGGCATATATATCATACAAGTGACGTCCTCCATCTGGGCGTGATGACGTAATCGATGATTTCTTTAAATGAGAGTAGGGGTTGTGTGCTAACTCATTTGAAAGGCTGCTTAATTTCCTATTTATTAATATAAACAATAACCTAATTAGTTATACGGGGGTGCCAAAAATATTTTTTTTTGATTAAATTATTTTACACAAAAAGAAGAGTGAAAGCAATTTATTTAATTCAAAATACATTTTACTGCTGTCAGAAAACAGGTAAAAATATTTATTTCACAAATCAACATTGCTTTTCGCTTAAATTCAATGTTCAAACGGTTAAGATACAGGTGGGTGGCAGCTTTAATATTGAATTTAAGCGAAAAGCAATGTTTATTTGTGAAATCAACATTTCTTTCTGTTTTCTGACAGCACTAAAATGTATTTTAAATTAAATTAATTACATACCTTCTTCTTTTTGTCTCAATAAATTTATTTCAAAATTAATTTTTCTTGGCACCCTTTATAAAGAATTATGTTAACGTTTATATTACTGAATAGAGAATTAAATAACCTTTCAAATGAGCTATCACACAACCATTACTCTCATTTAAAACAAAACATCGATTACGTGATCACGCCCAGATGGATGACGTCACTATTATGAAATATATGCCAAAAAGTCATAATTTAAAAATAAAAATCGACCTGCCTCAGGATTTCCCACTAGATTCGCCTATTCTCGAGATAATGAATTTATTCCAACTCAAACGTCCTCACTGTATATATTCAAACGAAGTTATCTCTGCTGCACAGGAGGTGAGGTTGAAAATATTAAAGCTGAGTTCCAAGGATTAGCTTATACAGGGTGTAACAAAAATACAGGTCATAAATTAAATCACATATTCTGGGACCAAAAATAGTTCGATTGAACCTAACTTACCTTTGTACAAATGTGCAGGTGCACATAAAAAAAAGATACAGCCCTTTGAAGTTACAAAATGAAAATCGATTTTTTTCAATATATCGAAAACTATTACAGATTTTTTATTGAAAATGGACATGTGATATTATTATAGCAGTAGTATCTTAAGAAAAAATTATAGTGAAATTTGGACACCCCATAAAAATTTTAGGGGGGTTTTGTTCCTTTAAATGCCCCCAAACTTTTGTGTACGTTCCAATTAAATTATTTTTGTGATACCATTAGTTGAATTAAATATTTTTAAAACTTTTTTGCCTCCAAGTATTTTTTCGATAAGGCGGTTTTTATCGAGTTGCAGCTTCTTTTTTAATATGTTCACATAACAATTTTATGGGGGTTTTGTTCCTTTAAACCCCCCAAATGTTTGTGTACGTTCCCATTAAACTATTGCTGCGATACCATTAGTTAAACACAGTGTTTTTAAAATTTTTTGTCTCTCTGTAATTTTTTGATAAGGCATCTTTTATCGAGATGTGGATCCTTTTTTAATATGGTTCAAAATATACCTAAAAATGTTAATCATAAATAAATGTTCATAATTACCAAGTTTCCATAATCGTACTTAATCATATACAAATATGTGGTGGATTTGACAAATATTCAAAATATCTCGATATAAACTGATTTTTCGAAAAAGTGGTGAGAGGCAAAAAATGTTTTAAAACATTGTGTTTAACTAATGGTACTACAATATTAATTAAATTGGAACGTACGCAAAAGTTTAGGGGGGTTTAAAGGAACAAAACCCCCATAAAATTTTTATGGGGTGTCAAAATTTAACTATAATTTTTTCTTAAGATACTACTGCCATAAGAATACCACATGCCACATGTCCATTTTCAATAAAAAATCCCTAATAGTTTTCGATATATTGGAAATACTCGATTTTAATTTGGTAACTTCAAAGTTCTGTAACTTTTTTATGTGCATATTTGTACTAAGGTAAGTTAGGTTCAATCGAATTATTTTTGGTCCCAGAATATGCGATTAAATTTATGACCTGTATTTTTGTTATACCCTGTATTTACATATATTTTATATATTACACATTATTTTTGTTTTTTATTAACAATAGTGATAACTGATAACGTATTACTATCAAAACAAAAATATGAATTATTTATACTCAAAAAAGTAAATGTAAATTTCGATACCTTCTTGTCTCAGATTTGTAATAATACGTACAAGAATTTATAAAAATAAGATGACCATCACGACAAACTTAAATACAATTCAACATAAAAACAAATGGGATGAGTTATTAATACTATAGAAAAAGTTTCTTTTAAATGAAATTTGTGCAATTAAAAATCACACGAAATTTTCTCTTTAATTTTCACCCCTGTAACTTATTAAAATAAACATTATAGACGTTTTCAAGGGACTTTTGGCCCTCGGTAATACTGTAATCTTTCATTCTGCGTTTAAATATTTTAAAAACATTTATTAGTTTTCCCAGGATTCGAAAAAATTGAATACATTTAAAACACATTTAAAATTTTGACATGTGTCAAAATTTTGCATTTTGCTCCATTCCCCTTAAGAAGAAGAACTTAATAAAGCGAGACTAAACTAATTGTTATTTCCTTATTACCCATTACCTGGAAACAATATTACCAGAGAACGGCAGTTCTCGCCAGTGGCGCACACCTACACCTCCTACACGCGACACTATATATATATATATACGAAATTTTCGATTTTCTAAATCTGACTGAATTGAAAATTTGGCCAACTCCCATCTTAAAGTTCAGGAAAAGACTCACCCATTCATATGTCAAAACTTCGAAAATTTAATTCCGACCTTTACGGTTTCTACTAGAAGCGATCATTACCTTTCCAACGCATGTCTAATTTTGAAAATCGGTTATACCGTTCAAAAGTTGCCGAGCTCAGAAATATGAGTAAATTTTTATTAAAAAAAGGGAAAATATTTGTGGATATGTACCTATGTAATATGTATGTATTATGTATGTATATGTGTGTGGAAAAGTTAAACCGATCTGAATTTTTTTTCTGTGTTTGAAGAGGGGGTGAGGGCCGATTCAGAACCGGTGTAGTTTGTGAGTTTTGACTACCCATAAGCCAGCTATAGGACTTGGTAGGTACAAAACGGCATATTTTTGGCGGTCTATATCTTGGGTTCAAGAAGAGACAGGAGAACAGTAAATACACCAAATCAATAGCACTGAGTTAAGCTTTCAAATGGTGTCTAAACTGTCAGGATCAGACATACACACGCCTCAGTATAGCCGAAAAACTGAAAAACTAAACTTTCAAAATTTTGGTTTTTCGACAATTACTCAAAATTTCAACCTACGAATTACGCCAATAACTGAGCGTTTGTAAAAAGACTCTAGACAAATCTAACGGTGTATACCTTAGGTCCTGAAAAATTCGAATGTTTAAGTAATAGGCTTCATAAGTATGATCAAATCTATTTCTTATTGAAAAAACGGTTTTCCAAGCTCAATAATTCCTGTAATAGCTTCAGTTATCATACTTGACCTTAGATGCATAAGATACTACTTGTCAATACGTTTCAAACTCATGTTTAGTGAACAAAATCGGTTAAGCCGTTTAGAAGTTATTAAGTTACAAACGTATAATCCAATTAACGATTATTCCCTAAATGGTTTATGTAGTTGTAGTGGTTACGACGCTAATTTGATCTGGCAACGGGCAATCCGAGTTCATTTACCGGCCATCCCAATATTTTTTTCAATATATTTCGAATAGAAAAAAATCTAGTGTACATTCGATGGACACTAGATCATTTGGGAGGTATAATGCGACAAAGGCAACCATTTATAAAGCTTAACGTGTAATTGAGAAACATTGCATTAAACTTTATACATTTAATTTATGAATAACTTTGAAAAACTGAAAACTCTTGATACAAGAATAAAAAACCGCTAAACGCCGTAAAAATGAGTGGCGCATACAATATTCCAGCTACAAAACATCTGATATGAATATTACGTGGCGCGAAAATGTATTTTCATTTTGATGCAAAACAAAATTCTAGTTTTATTTTAAAAGATTTTTCATAATATTTGCTAAATTTGAAGTAAACGCGCCACAAAAGAGTTTCAAAATTCAAACTGTATCAAAGTTACTCTTTTGTGGCGCGTTTTACTTCAAATTGGGCAAATATTATGAAAAAATATTTTAAAATAAAACTAGAATTTTGTTTTGCATCAAAATTAAAATAAATTTTCGCGCCACGTAATATTCATATCAGATCTTTTGTAGCTGGAATATTGTATGCGCCACTCATTTTTACGCCGTTTAGCGGATTTTTATTCTTGTATCATGAGTTTTTCAAAGTTATTTATAAATTAAATGTATAAAGTTGAATGCAATGTTTTAAACATATTATTACGGATTTGTTATTTTAAATAAGTATGTACGTGCCGTTTTCAAAAAGATCAAATTACTAAATTTAGTAACAATCGTAGTAGCTTCCTGGTAAAGTTAAGAGTAATTTAAAAATATGTGAAAAAACGATAATTAAAAAAGTATTGTTTTAAGATTAAGGTAATTTAATTATTAAATAACTTAATTAGTAGTTACTAATGATGTTTGTGAATTATTATCCTAACTATTATCCCATTAGAGAATCCCAGTAAATTGAGGTATGTATTAGTTAATTTTCTTTTTGGAATTTCCACCTAAGTTGACAGCCAAACGTATGCATTCTAGGAAGAAAATTATCTTATTTCATATTCTTGTTCTTGAAACTTGTTTTTCTCCATTGACATCCATGAATAGGAGATTAGGTGGACATTGCGATATACAATTTTAAGACCAATCATACAGAGGTCTATACTTTTATTGAAAATATAATATAGTATGATACAGTTGATCCAAAAAAAGGCATAACCCAAACATCCACAGTGAAAGTTATCCTTCAACTCCAAATTGTTCTATATGATTAGTGTCACCAACTAGCCCGAAAAATCCGGGACATGACCCGAATTACGAAGTCGTGTCCCGGTTAGGGTGGCCCAAAAATTTCAAAATTGTAGAACATCCCTAGGCACCCTCTCATTTTTTTACTTTGCCTAATAGAAGTAAATCCCTAAAGTTTCAATGTCATAGGTGGAGTGGAAAGCAGTGCTCAAAGTCTTCAAAGTTTTGAAAATTTCGCAATTTCGTCGAATTTTCAAAAATTAATATCTTACATTATTTTTTTGTTTCAGATGCTGAAATTGTGAAAATTGTGCGTTTAAAGACTTAAGTAATTGATATATATATAAAAAAACTGATAATATTTGTCTTAAAAGACTATTTTGTTACTAGTAGAAAATACGAGTCAAGTGCAAAAAGTGAACAAAAGTAAGAACTGTGATTTGTGCATGTGCGTAGTCATGGCTTCGCCCTCCACTTCAACGCGTAAAGCAGACAATATTTTTTTAATTGGAATAAGAGAATTAGAACCCATATCTCAGTTGAACCAACTACCTTCTGTAAGGCAAGTTCTTCTCAGATTTCATTTTTTCCTAAACGAGAAAAAATCCATAAGGAATGCTAGCCACTTAACCTTGGAAGAAGTGATGGCCTTTTATATAAAGGCCGAGACGTTTTTTGAGTCTGGAGTGTGGAATACACGTTGTTGGTGCATCTTTAGATTACCTCTCCGAAATTCCTATTACAGTTTTCATTACAGCAAGCAGCCACCTTGATTTCTGTTTCGTGTCCTTTTGCGAAGATTTCAGACGTTTCTCCGGCGACAGATCCAAAATCGAGTAACTTTACAGATAGCCCAATAAAATAAAATAAAACCAAAATGTAATTCCGTACAGGTTGGAATAAATTTTTTATTAAAGTTTAGGTCAAAACAAAAGATATTTTCAAGAAAGTATATGATTCATATGAGGGGATCATTGTTTAAATAATTAAAAATTGGTAATTTTTGCAAAAAATTTACTTTTTTAACTGCTGCGGCAATGCTTGTTTTTATTAAGGATTTTACAATTTTTTCTGCAAAGATAAATAAACAGTCTTTTATATGAGACTAACTAAATTAAATTTGGCCCATAATTTACTTAAATAATTGTAAGTCAAAATTGAAAAACAAATTTCCAAAAAAATATTATTTGCAATATAAATAAGCACTATAAAATATTTTGTTTTGCAGAAAAAGTTGGGCTATGATATCACTATAAATTGACAAAGAAATTGGTTGATAAATATTGAGTAGTTTATGAGATATTTAATTTGTTTATAAAAAATTACCATTTTTTCAATTGCAAAAACGCGGTTGTTGCCGCTAGAGTATACAAGTTTTAAAGGTCTCATTTTGTTTGCTTTTATGTGTATTGTTACGCGAATTGACTTTTAATTATTGTTAAATATTAAATAAGACTTACTTGAAATTGTTTAATTTATAACACTTACAATTTAACACTTAAGTTTACAACAATATCTAATTTATGTTACACTTTCTAACTTATTTAATTCATTTACAAATATTATTTATCTACTTTAAAAAATATATACATTTCAATAACCCGATCGCCACGTTACAATAATTCACGCGATGGTAAAATATTAACTGACCTGCTGCCTGCTTAAAAATCATCCGCTTATATAGATACGGCTCTGCTTCGAGAATATTCTGGCTTAGCGGAGAAGTTACTCGTCAATGACGTGGCGCCGTTGTTTGTTGACTGCTAGGGGCAGGGCCGGCCTCAGTTAGAAATTCGTCACATTGCCCCCTCCTTAAAAGATGGTTCCTCCTGGAACCTTGTCGGGACTCGAACTGGATGATGGTATCTGCAACTGGACCCTCTTTTACAACTCCCAGTTGTATAAAAGTGGCAAGGGACGGTCTTCGCTCCGCACCAGTAACTATGCGGATTGCAACAGATTAAAACCTGGACCTCGGTGTCTTTAAAAATTTCTTCTACCATATTTCGGATAACTCTCCAGTCTAATTGGCTGCATTCTAACTTTGGCATGGCTAACTTTTGCACGTCGGACTCCAACACGTGCTCTCTCAATTGAATTAATGCATCCCATACATCTTGGTAGGTAGGTTGGTCACGGACAGTGTCTTTTGTTACCAGATAGAATAGGTAACGTGATGCATCTTGGAGTTTCAATGCTTTACCAGGAGCTGGCAGTTGGCATTGAAGTTCTGCAACTCGACCAAACTTCATTCGGAAGGCGGATGCCAACCCTCGTGCGTCTTTGATACTGGCCGGGATGGTATGGGCCAGTGAATAGTCATCGGGAAGTGCGAGTAAATCTCGCTTTTCTTCAGTGGTAACACCATGTCTTGCTTTACCGGTACCTCCATAGGCCCCCATGAACTCCTCAAACGTGAGGTCAGGTATTTCTCGAACTTGGTTTACCTCCACTTCTTCATCTACGTCGTGGTCTCCCTCGTACGGCGCCAACCGGTTATGGTGGACTATCATCGGCTTTCCCCTAGGAATCTTGCTTATTCGGTAGATAACGTCATTGATCTTCTTGACGATGAGGTACGGACCTTCCCAAAATTGCTGCAACTTGGGAGAACAACCTGTTCGCTTCTTTGGATTATAAAGCCAGACTTTGTCGTTCTCCTTGAAACATCCCTTCTCGGCTTGGGGTATCGTATCGTTTCTTCATTCGGTCGCTAGCGATCTGAAGATTAGAACGGACCAACTCATGTATATCGTCCATTCTTCTTCGTAATTCATTCACATAATCCTCACCAGCAACATCTTCTCCAGGTCGACATCCAAACTCTAGATCACAGGGTAGACGCATCTCACGTCCAAATAGGACTTTTGCTGGTGTTTGGCCAGTTGATTCGTTAACAGCAGATCTATAGGCCATTGCGAAGAACGGAAGGTACTGGTCCCAGTCTCGTTGATGATTGGACACCATCTTTGTCAAATACTTGCCGACTGTCCTATTCATACGCTCCACCATTCCATCCGATTGCGGGTGATAGGCCGTGGTTCTTGTCTTCTTCATGCCTAGTTTATCACAGATTCCGTGAAATAGATCGCTCTCAAAGTTCCTTCCTTGGTCACTATGGATCTCCAGAGGTACTCCAAATCGGCTGATGCAGTCTTTGATTAACACATCTGCAATAGTGGCGGCCTTCTGGTCTGGAATTGCGTAGATCTCCACCCACTTCGTGAAGTAATCCATTACCACCAACATGTATTTGCATCCATTGTCACTTTCTGGAAATGGCCCGGCAATATCCAAAGCTATTCTTTCAAACGGACTTCCAACATTGTACTGTCTCATAGGAGCCTTTCTTTTCCGGTAGGGTCCGTTACTTGTAGCACAGGTAGTACATTTCTTACACCAGTCCTTCACATCGTCGGAACTATTCATCCAATAAAACCGTTCCCGAATTCTCTGAAGGGTCTTCTTTACACCAAAATGCCCTCCTGATGGACTGTCGTGTAACTGACGAAGTACTTCGGCTACTCTGCTCTTTGGAATCACCAACTGTGTTCTCCTCACCGAACCATCATCATTTTCTATTACTCGTTTAAGCAAGCTGTCTTCCAAGATAAATGAGTCCCACTGGGCCCAATACGTCTTTACTACTGAGCCTAGGCTTGATATTTCTTGCCAAGATGGTCGACGATTTTCTTCTTTCCATTTTCGAATCTTCTGTAAAACTGGATCTTTTTCTTGTTCTTCCTTGATCTTGGTAGGCGTCCACTCGTCGTTGACCACTGTTGTTCTTAGTACTGCTGCTTCCTTTGACTCTGTTTTGTTGCAATGGGAACATTCTGCTGGACACGGTCTTCTAGATAGAGAATCAGCGTTCCTGTGGCTAACTCCGGCCCGATGCTCGATCTTGAAATCATATTCTTGAAGTCGTTCAATCCATCTGGCTATCTGACCCTCTGGATTCTTAAACTGCATTAACCATTTAAGGGCGGCATGGTCGGTTCGGATTAGAAACTTCCTTCCGTAGAGGTATTGATAGAAGTGTTCCACTGATTTTACTACTGCTAGAAGTTCTCTTCTCGTGACGCAATAATTTCGTTCAGGTTTTGAAAGCACTTTACTAAAATATCCAAGGACTCGTTCCTGTCCTCCTTGGATCTGCGACAGCACTCCTCCAATTCCCACATTACTTGCATCCGTATCTAAGATGAACTCTCCTTCTGGCAGTGGATACCCTAATATTGGCGCTGTAATTAAATGCCTCTTCAAAGTTTCAAAGGCTGTTTGGCAGTCTCTATCCCAGCAATAATCCCTTGCTTCCTCTGTAAGTCGCGTTAATGGCTTAGCGATATCTGCAAACTTCTTAATGAATCTCCGGTAGTAAGTACATAGTCCCAGAAAACTTCTCACTTGATGTTTATCAGTTGGTTCCGGCCATTCCTTAATGGAATCGATTTTTCCTTTGTCCACGGCCACTCCTTCTTTGCTGACTATATGGCCTAGATAATTGACTTTACTTTGAAATAGCTGGCATTTCTTGGGGTTCAACATTAACTGGGCAGCTTTAAGTCGATTAAAAACGTCTTCTAAATTCTTCAGATGGTCTTCAAACGTCTCCCCCAAAACGATTATGTTGTCTAAATACACCAGGCACGTCTTCCAAGATAACCCTCTCAACACATTTTCCATAAGCCTCTCAAATGTCGCAGGAGCATTACAGAGTCCGAACGGCATAACGTTGAATTCCCATAATCCAGATCCTGTCGTAAAGGCCGTCTTCTCCTTGTCCACTGGATCCATTTCTACCTGCCAATATCCAGACTTCAAGTCCAACGTAGAAAACAATTTACTTCCAGCCAATGTGTCCAACGTGTCGTCGATCCGAGGCAGAGGATAACTATCTTTCTTGGTAACATTGTTCAACAAACGGTAGTCCACACAGAACCTCGTAGTTCCATCTTTCTTCTTGACCAGGACCACCGGAGAGACCCATGGGCTCGTAGAAGATTCTATCACCCCGTCTTTCTTCATTTCTTGAACAATCCTTTCAGCTTCCTCTCTCTTTGCCTGTGGTAATCGTCGAGCTGTTTGACGAATTGGCCTAGCGGTACCAATGTCAATTTTATGTTTGACAACTGTCGTTCTTCCTGTCTTTCCTCCTTTCGGTACGAATATGTCACGATATTGCCTAAGAAATTCCCTTAATTTTCTTTTTTCCATTTGATTTAGAGACTGGCCTGCAACTGCAACCATTTGGTCGAACTTGTCGTTGGAATTATCTGATGTTGTCGTCTGACGGATTATGGACGTCACGGGTACACAAGTTCCTACTTTTGTCTCTTTCTTGATGGTCACTGGGTAGTCATTGACATTAATCAATCTCACGGGAATTTCTTTAGCAGAAGTAACCAATTCCTTTCCAATTATGATTCCTCGGCCAACCTCCTCGTCGTGGTTCCATGGCTCCATCATAATAGGTGTTCCTTCTTCCACAATTCCCTGTAGCCGCGCTACGATGATCGTTTCACTCCTCGCAGGCACAACTGTATCTTCTTTAATGGCTGCTAGCACAGTGATGTCATCATGTGGATGAAGAAATACCTCCTCGTTGCCAACTTTGATTACCCGGTTCTTAAAATCCAACTGAAATCCATGCAAATTCATTACGTCCATTCCTAATATAACATCTTCTTCGATGTCTGCAACTATGACAGTATGGACGAACTTTTCTGCTCCAATCCCTAATTGTATCTGGATTTCTCCGTGGATGTTGGCATTTTCACCGGTGGCAGTCCGCAGTCGCAACCGCGTTGGTAAGAGCTTCTTATGACTGTTTATAACTGACGGTCGTATAATGGTCCTGGTCGCTCCGGTATTCACCAACAATGTATACTTTTTACCATTTATTTCTCCATCTACATATACACTATCTTCACGACATTTCAAAGAAGCTATTAGTATGAGAGGGTCTTTGGAAAAGTTGCGGGTCGAAGCTGCCCCCCTAAGGCCGACCCGTTCTAGTTTTCCTGCTGGTGAGTCTCTTGACTGTTATTGTACCTAGGGTACTTACATGAACTCCGTACGTGTCCCATTTCCCCACAATTCCAGCACCTTATGGTCTTTGTTTTCTTGTATGAAATGCCCTTTATCATATTGACAATCTGGTCCAGTTTGTCTTCATCCTCTTCCTCTTTCACAGTCCTAACTTTACTGTACCCGCCAGAGGCCTGGGTAGCTGATTCGTATTCGAGAGCGGCAGACAAGACATCAACCAGCGTCTTGTGACGAGCTAATCGCAGTGTTCTTTGCATTTCATGATCACGAAGGCCATCAATGAATGTTTGAACAGCCAACTTTTCCATCATGTCTTCGGGAGCTGTTGGGTATGCATATCGTACCAACCTGGCAATATCGACCTCGTATTCTTGAAGAGCTTCATCTTTCTTTTGTCTTCGATTTTTAAACTGCGACTGATAGACATGCTCTAAATGTTCGTGTCCGTATCGCATATTCAGTCTCTTTTTAAGCTGCTCGAAGTCATCTGTCTCCTCTACGGCTATGGTCTGGAGGACATCCAAAGCGTCGCCTCGAAGAGCAATAGTGAGGTTTACAGCTTTTTCTTTTTCGGACCATCCGTTCGCTCTGGCCGCCGATTCGAACTGTTTCATGTAGTTGTTCCATGATGACTTTCCGTCGAAATTTGGCACCTTAACACGAGCAAGACTCACACTCCCTTCAACTATCGACTGTGGCTCCAATTTGTATTTGGTTTCATCATTTTTAATGTCTGTTAAGATGGGTTCCATACCTTTGTCTACTTTTTCCGTTTCCTGCATTTTCTTTTCTATTTCCTTGATCTTTTCTTCAAAAGTAGATTTTATGGACGATATCTTGTCGTCAAAATCCGAAGTGACCTTAGAGATGTTAGCAGAGATCTCGTTAGTCATTTTGCTTTCAAGGGATGAAATATCACCCGAAACTTTCTTCTCTAACGACGCAATGTCTGTCGAAACTTTCAAAACATCCGAGGAAACTTGAGAGATTTCACTAGAAACTTTGCTCTCTAACGATGTAATGTCTGTCGATACTTTGTTCTCTAACGATGTAATGTCTATAGAAACTTTCAAAACATCCGAGGAAACTTGGGAGATTTCACTAGAGACTTTGGTCTCTAACGACGTAATGTCTGTCGAAACTTTAGAAACATCGGAGGAAACTTTCGAAATCGACGAGATCACAGCAGCATGCTTGTCTTCAAACAAATAGGTTTCTGGATCTTGACCCTCTTCCTGAAGAGCGTTCTTTAGACGTTCGACTAGATCAACCTTTTTTCCAGTAGAACTCAGATCCCTTTCTTCCAATTCAAGTCTCAGGTCTGCAATTTTTAGCTTACACAAGGTAGACATGATCACACACTTTATTTATTACGATTTATATTTTATTTATTTTTAAAGGTTCCACACTGTATTTAAACCGAAAATTTACGTTGATATTTATTTCAAGTATCCTCACTTCTGCACCATTGTTAGGCGAATTGACTTTTAATTATTATTAAATAAATAAAAGACTTACTTGAAATTGTTTAATTTATAACACTTACAATTTAACACTTAAGTTTACAACAATATCTAATTTATGTTACACTTTCTAACTTATTTAATTCATTTACAAATATTATTTATCTACTTTAAAAAATATATACATTTCAATAACCCGATCGCCACGTTACAATAATTCACGCGATGGTAAAATATTAACTGACCTGCTGCTTAAAAATCATCCGCTTATATAGATACGGCTCTGCTTCGAGAATATTCTGGCTTAGCGGAGAAGTTACTCGTCAATGACGTGGCGCCGTTGTTTGTTGACTGCTAGGGGCAGGGCCGGCCTCAGTTAGAAATTCGTCACAGTATTTTCGACAAATGTATTGACAAACTAAAATTTGAATTAAATACCCCTTCAAAATGACGTTTGAATATTGGTGTAATTTGTTTAAAATTTGTTTTTTTAATAACATCACCGGGGTTAAAAATTTTGAAATTATTTTTCGATATTCGTGTTTTTGGTAGTTTTGGACACACTTACAAAAGAAAAAAAATTTCTAGATCCATTCTTTGCCGAGATAGCTTTTCCAAGTTTAAAAATTCATAATTTGTCTATTTATCAATATCAATATTAACATTATAAAGTGCGTGAGTACATCTATTAACCCTACTACTTGACAATGTAATTTACACATAGAGTTAAAATTTAAGAATATTTTAAAAAATAATGATTTTCGTAGCGACCTTAACTGAACACTTTTTGCATGAAGAGTGGTGCAGTAGTACTTTGCAATATCTTCTTTAATAATGGACCAATTTCAATGTTTCTTTTTAGTTTATGGTAGTATATAAAAATAGTACATCTAAATGACACTTTTAACAATAAATATTCGTCAATTTGTTATAAACAATTTTTTTTTCAATTTTTTTTCTCTAGACGTTATAAATAAAAGTTGACACAAAGAATTTTCAATTCACGAAGTGCAAATGCACACTTTCGTGCGGTCGGTATTATACAACATCGCATGTATAAAATACCGGAGGTTTAATAACCTATCGCTAAATGCCGGACACCGAGACCGAGCAGTGAGAATCCCTTTTGGATGAATCACCAACCATGAATCACATTCTTGAATCAAAAACATTCCAATCTACAGACTATTATCAATGCAAACAATGTGTATTTTAAATACCTAAATTGCATTATTTTATTTTTATAGGAAGCATAAAAAGTACTTTTATCTATGTTAGCGGTAATTTATATTTTCCAATTTTCAAATAATTCATTGCATTATGAGATAAAAGTAAATTCCAAAATAAATGATTTTATATAATTAACACATGGGCCGGTTGTTCGAACGCTAATCAACAATGATCATTATCAAATAATTAATTACTGTCAATGTCAACTTTGTTTGGGTTGCTAAAACATAATTAATTACAATTCTGAGACTATAATCAATTAATATAACAATAATTATTAACATAATTAATAATAAATCTCATAATTGTAATTAATTATGTTTTCAGCAACCCAAACAAAGTTGACATTGACAGTTTTGGTGACAGTAATTAAATATTTGATAATGATCATTGTTGATTAGCGTTCGAACAACCGGCCCTAGTGATGCAAATTATTAGTCTTATAATTTGCAATCCAGTGCCGCGCCGTCCATAAGGACGAAGGTGGGCGGTACCGAATAAAAATTTTTTGACAATACCGAAATTACCAGAATTATTAGTAATATTTTATTATCTTGTAAAATTAAAAATATACTAATCGCAGGTAAATAGCAGTTGATCCCATAAGTGTACGAATTCTTATTTCTCTTATTAAAGGAAAAGGCGCAAAATGTGGCCTCTCAAAATTTTCAATGTGTTTTAAATGTTTTCATTTTTTTCGAATCCTGAGAAAACTAATAAATATTTTTGAATGAAAGATTACATTATTACTGAAGGCCGAAAGTCCCTGAAAACTTCTATAATGTTTATTTTAATAAGTTACAGGGGTGAAAATAAAAGAGAACATTTAGTTTGATTTTTAATTGCAAATATTTCATTAAAAAGAAACCTTTTATTTATTCTAAAGGACTTTCGGCCCTCGGTAATAACGTAATCTTTCATTCTGTGTTTAAACTTATATGTCCATTTTTCTACAAATATGTCCATTTTTCTACAAAAAAAAAACACGTTTTTAGACGGTTTCTCTCAAATAACTCAAAAAATAAGTATTTATCGAAAACAATATTCTTAGCAAAAATATGGAGTTGTAGCCCATGAAAAGTAGGTTCTTATTCGTCAAATTCCAAATCAAATATTTTAACATGAAATAACCAAAAAATGAAGCACTTTTCGGGGAAAACTCATCACAACTTTTTTTTTGTTTTTTTTTTTAGTTTCTAGCGTCAAAAGTAAGAAAGTTACGCTGAAAATAAAGTTGGTCCTTTTTTTGGTAAAAAAATTGTGAAAATCGCCCTCTAATTAACATCCTAAATGAAACTAATCCTTACCGCTTCACAAGTTACTTTACTTATGTATTGTCCCTATGATCTGTAAGTTTCATCGTTTCAAAGTGCTTATTAAAGGGTTGTAGTTGATAGGGCTTGGACGACTCACTAATCATGAGAGTATGCACATTTTAAACAAGCCCTGATTGCACAAGCGTCTTCGTTGATTTTCTTAAATGGCAACACTGTCATTTTGATAGCTATTTTGATAGGGTGTGTAAAGTTATACATGACTGCAAAATTTCAAATTTTTATTTCCTACCATTTACAAGATAATAAAAAATAACAAAGTTATGAAAAACAAGTAGGTAATCAAATCATAATTGAATTTAATTATTTCAATTAAGCAAATGCTCATAATGTTGCCCATTGACTATTTGACAGTAATTGAGGGCAACATTATGAGCATTTGCTTAATTGAAATAATTAAATTCAATTATTATTTGATTACTTGTTTTTCATAACTTTGTTATTTTTTATTATCTTGTAAATGGTAGTCAATAAAACTTAGAAATTTTGCAGTTATGTATAACTTTACACACACTATCAAAATAGCTATCAAAATGGCAGTGTTGCTATTTAAGAAAATCAACGATGACGTCATATCTTTAAATTGGGACAAATTTCTCTAAATAAACCCGTATACATTATTATTGTATACCAAAAATACCCCTTGAAATACTAATCGACGGGTCTGAGCATTTTTCAAAAAACAATTAGTATTTGAATTATTGAATTTATTCCAAATTACAGACATAACTTTGTTATTGTTTATTATCTTGTAAAAGGTAGAGAATAAAAATTTGATATTTTGCAGCTATGTATAACTTTACACACCCTATCAAAATGATAGTGTTGCCATTTAAGAGCATCAACGATGATGTCATCTCTCTAAATTGGGACACCCTGTATACATTATTATTGTATGTCAAAAAGGCCAATTTGAAACACTAATCGACTGGTCTGAGCATTTTTCAAAAAAACGAGTAGTATTTGAGATACTGAATTTATTCCAAATTACAGACTCACTCTGTATAGGTAGTGTTTTCTCTGAACCGTCGAAGTGGAAGGCACTGCCTGACGCCAACTTTAAATAAAATAAGGTTACGGGTATAATCCTGCTCGAATGAACAATAAAAGGAGCAAGCCGGAGCATGATAATTCGTTTAACGAAGAGAAAGCATTTAAGAAAAGTAAGTAAACAATAAGAACACCACCCCAAAAAGACGACAAAGAAAAACAAGAAATGGATGAAATAAAGAAAATATTAGCAGAAATGAAGCGGGAGATTACATCAGAAATAAATAACTTAAACACAGAAATGAAGGAAGAAAATAAGGAGACCAGAAGTGATATAACAGAACTAAAAGAAGAGATAAAACAGAATAATGAAGAAATAAATAATATGGATAAAGAAAGACCAGACTTGATAGAAGAAAATGAATTAATTAAAAAAGAAAATAAAAAAAATAAGAGAAGATATAAAAGATCTCCAACTAACAATAGAAATAATGGATAAAGCCAAAAGCAAAAATAATTTAATTATTAGTGGGTTAGAAATAGATACTGAGGATTCAGTAGCACTGAAAGAAAGAGCAACAGATATGATTGGAAAGAATTTAGGAGTAACTATTAATATTAAAAGAGCATGTAAGATTGGAATTAGAACATGCTTAATAGTATGGTATAACTAGACCCAAACCCAGACATCCAAATTGAAAGTTATCCTCCAACACCAAATTGTTCTATATGGTCCACATAATGTTTGGAAAAAAGTCACAACAGTTTGAGCGTCGGGTTTGAGGGGGTGAGGGGGGAGAAATCCGTAAATTCGTAGTTTTTTACGTTTTTCGTCAATATTTCTAAAACTATGCGGTTTAGCATGATCAACCTTCTATACAAAAATGTTCTACATTAAATTTCAAATAAAAAAGTCCTATGCATAATCCTCCTAAAATGAACGGAAAAAAGGCCTAACCTAAACATCCAAAGTAAAAGTTTTTCTCCAATACCAAATTGTTCTATATGGTCAAAATATTGTTCAGTACAAAGTTACACCATTTGAGCGTCCGATTTAGGGGCGGGGGAGATGGGGGAGAAATCGGTAAATTAGTAGTTTTTTTAGGTTTTTCGTCAATATTTCTAAAACTATGCTTTAGCGTAAACAATGTTCTAAACAAAAATGTTCTACATAAAATTTAAAACAAAAAAGGTCCTAAACATAATTGTTATAAAATCAACGGTTCCAGTTGTCAAAAGTGGAGGTTTTCGATACTTTTTATATTTTATGGGCAATTTATAATATCTATTATTACTGATGAAAGAAATTTTCTTTAACAGGATTGTGTTTTGTAAATAAAATCTGCTATTTCAGTGGTGGATGGTATGTTAGTGATAAGCCCTTGAAGAAACGTCTACCTCACCACCCAAAATCATCATCAATTGCCCAAAAAATATAAAAAGTATCGAAGACCTCCACTATTCACCCTCCGCAACTCTGAAACCGTTGATTTTATAACAATTATGTATAGACCTAGAAATAGCGCTATCGGGGGATGGCAGGAGACAGATTTAAATCAAAACTAAACCGTCTATTTTTGTATTTTTACTAATGCCATACTCTGTATGAGAGTACAAAGACTCGTTTCATATAGTTTCTCTGAACCGCATTTTTGGAATATTTTCCCAGCGGTGCCTTTTGATATTTTGATATCTAGGTCAACAGAAAACTAGAATCGAGTCGCCATTTATTTCACTTATTCCCCGTTAGAGGGCGTTCTAACCTTACTCCGGTATAAATAGTTTTATTGTATACCGAGAACTACGGAAGTTTTGGTTTAGATTTGTCTTCTTGCATAGCCTCCTTGACAAAAGGTAGACCTAGAAATAGCGCTATCGGGGGATGGCAGGAGACAGATTTAAATCAAAACTAAACCGTCTATTTTTGTATTTTTACTAATGCCATACTCTGTATGAGAGTACAAAGACTCGTTTCATATAGTTTCTCTGAACCGCATTTTTGGAATATTTTCCCAGCGGTGCCTTTTGATATTTTGATATCTAGGTCAACAGAAAACTAGAATCGAGTCGCCATTTATTTCACTTATTCCCCGTTAGAGGGCGTTCTAACCTTACTCTGGTATAAATAGTTTTATTGTATACCGAGAACTACGGAAGTTTTGGTTTAGATTTGTCTTCTTGCATAGCCTCCTTGACAAAAGGTAGACCTAGAAATAGCGCTATCGGGGGATGGCAGGAGACAGATTTAAATCAAAACTAAACCGTCTATTTTTGTATTTTTTTTTTAATTATGTATAGGACCTTTTTTGTTTTAAATATTATGTATAACATTTTTGTATAGAACATTGTTTACGCTAAAGCATAGTTTTAGAAATATTGACGAAAAATGTAAAAAACCTTTTAATTTACCGATTTCTTCCCCAGCTACCCCAAATCGAACGCTCAAAATGGTGTAACTTTTTACTGAACAATATGTGGACCATATAGAACAATTTGGTGTTGGAGGAAAACTTTTACTTTGGATGTTTGTGTTTGGCCTTTTTTTGGACCAATTATACTATTCTACCTCCGTAACTTTGGAACCGTTCATTTTAGAAGGATTATGCATAGGGCCTTTTTTATTTCAAACATAATGTATAACATTTTTGTATAGAAGGTTGTTCATGCTAAACCGCATAGTTTTAGAAATATTGACGGAAAACGTAAAAACTTCGAATTTACAGATTTCTCACCCCTCTCCCTCCCAAACCTGACGATCAAAATGGTGTGACTTTTTTCTGAACATTATGTGGACCATATAGAAAAATTTGGTGTTGGAGGATAACTTTCACTTTGGATGTCTGGGTTATGCCATCTTTTGGATCAATAATTGTATCATATTAATATGGGGATATGTTGAATTAGTTGTGTATATGACTTTCCCCAACGGGCCGAAACCAGAGTGGGAGACGATGATAGTTATAAGGGGTCAAAGTAGCGGTTTTTATTTTTTTTTTGTGACGCTCATGATCGAGATAGTGCACCAAAATTTGGAAATAAGTTTCCTCCCAAACTTTGGTGCGCCATCTCGATCATGAGCGTCACAAAAAATCCCTTATAATTTTTATATCTACTCCTGCCCCCACCCCTATGTCGACCACGCAGCGTTCCGCCCCTGGAGATTTTACTTAGTTACGTCATAACCTACTTATTCCCAAATTTTGGTGTAGGTACTATCTCGATCATGAGCATCCCAACAAAAATAATAAAAACCGCGACTTTGACCCCTTATAACTATCTTCGTCCCCCACGCTGGTTTCCGCCTCTGGGGATTTTACTTAATTATGTTACGGTCTACTTTTGCCAAATTTTGGTGCACTATGGTTTAACAGTTAACCAATCCTCTGCATCCATTTTCCGAGCTGCCGTCAACAAAAGTACTATAGCCAATTTGATAGCCAACGCTCGATAATCGAGCACGGCTCATGTAGAAGAAGGAACGATGTTAATGAAACGATTCCATTATTCTTTTAAATCTTCTCCATGTTTAATCTATCTCATTTCCATAAAAAAATTTAAATGAGTGGCCGTTTGCCAAAAGGTGATAAATATGTCCACTTTCGATATTTTTTAGAAGGGCAATTAAGACAAGAAAAATAGAAGTCAGTTTTCAGGAAGTAGAGATAGCCATAAATTCACTCAACAACAGAAAGTCACCAGGACCAGACGGAATAACCAACGAGCTTCTAAAATACGGAGGAGGAAGTATAACCCTAGAGATGACAAAACTTATACGAAAACTAATATTGCACTGCAAGATACCAGACACATGGAGAAACAGCATAATGAAACCAATGTTCAAGAAAGGAGAGAAAAAAGACCCTAACAATTATAGAGGTATAACTCTACTGAACACCGCACTTAAGCTAACCACAAAAGTCCTAACCAACAAAATCAATAAACTAACAACTTTATCAGATGAACAACAATAATTCAGATCCGGAAGATCCTGAGTAGACGTCGTATTTGTACTGAGACAAATCACAGAAAAGGCCATTGAGTACAATAAACCAGCATATCTATGTTTTATAGACCTGACAAAGGCTTTCGATCGCATCCAAGTCGAAGACGTCTTACATTTACTGTATAGAAGAAACATACCAATCAATATTATACAAAACATCGAAAACATCTATTTTCATAATTGAATACAGGCAAAGATAAATGGAAAACTAACGCTGTTTATACCAGTACAAAGCGGAGTCAGACAAGGTGACTCATTAAGCCCACTGCTCTTTAATATAATAATGGACGAAATAATAGAAGCAGTACGTTAAGGTCATGGTTACAGAATGGGGAATAAACGCCGCAATAATCGCCGAGACAGAAGACGATCTCCAAAGATTAAACACATATCTTCAATACAGCAGCCAAGAAATACAATATGATAATATCAGCAGAAAAAACCAAATGTATGACAACATTTAAATACCCACTACTTTGTAAAATCGAAATTGATGGGAAAATAATAAAGCAGGAAGCAAGGTTTAGATATCTGGGAATAGAGATAACCAGTTAAGGAGATGTTGAACGGGAAGTACGACAACAAAGTTTAAAAGCAAGTAAAGAGACGGGATCTCTTAATAACACTATCAGGAAGAACAAACACCTAAGACAAGAAACAAAAGCAAGAATCTATAAAGCAGCAATTAGACCTATATTGACATACACGGCGGAGACAAGACCTGACACATCTAAAACGAGACGACTACTAGAAACAACAGAGATGAAAATACTGCGGGAAAAATCGGTTGGATAGGGAGAGAAGCGAAAGCATAAGAAGATTATGCAATGTAGAAGACATAAACGGATGGGTGACAAAAAGGAAACAGGAGTGGAACGAAAACATTAGTAGAATGGCAGAGGATAGGATAGTACGAATAGCAGAGATAAATCACCAAATGGGCGAAGAAGTATTGGCAGACCAAGAAAAAGATGGTGCGATAACTTAAACAATTTAGGAGGCTTATATTGAAGAAGAAACTGGCTTTAAAGCCTACATACCAGAAGGAAGAAGAAAAAGAGTATTTGGTTTTGAGTTTACTATTTTTACAGCTATTTATGTGAGCTGACATATAAGAAAAAACTGTAATTTTATGGCCGTCGTGGAAATTTGAATTTGCTTTCCTGAAAAGTACCAAAAATAAATAACATAATAAAAATATTTATATATACATATATATTTATATAAAAAGACTATTAATATAATTCATGACAAAATTGTATAAGCGGGCAACCACCTTACCTTCTAGTCATGCTACATGGAATTCTGTTTTTATTTATATGATCACCTCAATTTGAAATTTTTTGAGTCAGGCTGGCAATGAACGAAAATTATAGCTTCACGAAATCATAACATGGCCGTGGACTAATATTTCTATCACCACCTGTGTCAGGATTATTAACAACACGTAGTCAGGGAAACACCATTATTAACGTTCGTAAAAATCTATTTTTATTTTCTGTGAAATATTGATTCGCTGATTTTTCGGAAATTTTCTTATTTTTTTTAAGTCGGCCTGATTGATTAATTATTTTTTAATCTTTTAATTATTTTCCCATGTCAGCCTTTTTCCAACTAAAACTTGCTCATCTATGATGAGATTTTTTAAATTCTCTTTGTATTTCGTTTCTAGCAGGGCCTATTTTACCACTAGACCTTTAACCAATAGAATCGCGATATGGCATTCGCGATAAAGGTGGTACACGCGCAGTGGCCAATGGAGAGCCAAATACATACTCTTTGACAGTTCTCAATAGGTAACAAACCGTTAAACTGACAAACTACTTAATTTGTTTGTGTTACAAAATTAATAAATTTGAATATTTGAAACTTGCATTTAATTATCATTATGAAGCTCGTACATTCCTCATACTCGCTTCATAATGACCATCATTAAATGTTCGTTTTATAATATACTATTATGCACGACCGGGCGGTAAAGTCCATATTATGTATACATTTGGCGAGCGTAAAGTGCCACTTTAGCGCCCTTGGGCTTCTTTATCGCCCGCTGGAGGGTAATGTTAGATGGCGGGTGTAGTTAGTGAAACAAAAAGTTTTTATGTATTGTATTTTATTTTAATAAAGGAATTATAACTTTAGCAATTAAACATAAGTTTCCTACATCTATAATTTTATATTTATAACACAATTTGAACAATTATTTAAAGAAATGTTAGGATTTGCTGCTTTGCTCTGTTGAAAGTTGCTATGAACTTCCAATAACTCCGTATGATTTGTGGAAGGTGCATGCCCAAAAGAATCACCATATAAATTTGGACTGCAATCTGAGCAACTTGTAGATGGCATATCAGCAATGACAATTTTTTGGGCGATTTTCATTTTATTTGACACGGAATCTTCAATATATCCTTCCGCTACTGATGTAGACTTCCAACCAGCATGTCGTTTTATGTTAAGGATATCCTCACCTGCGTTAGCCAATTCAATGGGCACAGACCAACTGTCTGTGCCCATTGAATTGGCAAGTACCCAGCATCTTCGAGCAGGGAACCATGGCACCCTTTTAGCATGTGTTCCACTATATCTATTAACATCGACTTGTAGTCATAAAATTTTATTATATTATATTATGTAAACCATATATGATGGGGTTAACACTATATACAGTGTGCTAGTTTCAAACTACTCGGCAGGATGCACTGAAGATGTTCTGTATAGAACGAAAACGTTTTGCAATCCATGACATTTTAAATAGTTTTTAAGTAAACGATTTTATACCAGAATACATCTCGAAGTTCTTACTTCTGTATGAGTTTAATAATATTTGAGTTATCCTCCCTCTCAAAAAGGTCCGGAACATTGTTTAAATAATCAGAATGTCAAAAAATGAAGAAAAAATTCGATATTTTTCTTCGTTTTTTGATTATAACTTTAATAGTATTCATTTCCTAGAAAAGTTGTACTGACATAAAAGTTGCATAATTAAATTTCCTACAACATAGAATTGGTTAAAAATTTAAAGAAGTCACCCTTGTTGCAAAATAGCAATAATTGCGAAAAAACCATACAAAAACAAGTATTCGCATTTTACGTTTTTCAACCATTTATGCTACACTTCATATTTCATCCAGAAAAACTTTATGATACAATAAAACCTCCTCCTCCTAAATGTCTTCTCTATTGAGGTTTGCGATCAATATGGCAAATTTCTCTCTGTTCTGGGCTTGATGGATTAAGTCATTCCCTCTTGTGTGGGTCCAATCTCTGATGTTTCGGAGCCAGGATTTCTTCTTTCTCCTATACCCCTTTTACCTTCGATTTTGTCTTCTAATATTACCTGAAGCTGCTCAAATTCCCTATGGCGCATTATGTGTCCTAGATATGACGTCTTTCTAATTTTGATCGTATTGACCAGATGAGGACGTGTGTTCATTATTTCCAATACTTCTTCATTTGTAGTTTTGCTGGTCCAGCTTATTCTTAGCATTCGGCGGTACATCCACATTTCGAATAAATTCAGTTTATTGACGTCATACTGTTTTAATGTCCAGGTCTCACAGCCATATAGTAATAGAGACCACACATAACACTTTAGTGTTCTCAATCTTATTGTGACTGATAGTTTGGGGTTACAGAGCATTTTACGCATGTTCATGAAATCTTGCTATTTCAATGCGTCTTCTAATTTCTTTTGAGTGGTCTAGCTGACTGTTTAGCTCTCTGCCCAGGTATATGAAGCTCTTGGAACTCTGAAGGGTGATACCATTGATTTGTATGTTGGGTGTAATTTGTTCATGGAGGTTCTTGTGCAATACCGTGATTTTGGTTTTGGAAAGATTAATATCCAAGCCCAATCTGTGACTTTCTTCTGATAGTATGTTCATCAATATTTTTAGTTGGTCTTCTGTTTCCGCTAATACTACGGTGTCATCGGTATATCTTACATTGTTAATGATAATTCCATTGACTCTGGCACCTTCAGGGCGATCTTCAAGAGAAGCTCTAATGATATGTTCGGCATAGACGTTAAATAGTAGAGGGGACAGAATGCACCCTTGACGCACTCCCCGTTCTATGTTCACATAATTGGTATTTCCGTTTTCTGTTCGAACACATCCTGTGTGGTTCCAGTATGTATTGCTTATTATAGCTATGTCGTGTCCATCCAGCCCTACTTCTTTTAGCACCTCAATCAATTTTTCGTGTCTAATGCGGTCGAAGGCCTTTCTATAATCGACAAAGCACACATACAGCTATTTTTGAACCTCGAGATACCTTTCTGCCATTGGTGTCAATCCCATAATTGCTTCTCTGGTGCCTGTACCCTTTCTACAACCATATTGAGAACGACTCAGGTATTCTTCACACTTATTGTGAATGCGATTATAAATTACTCGCATAAAAATCTTAGCGGCATGACTCATTAGGGATACAGTTCGATGGTCTTCACATTTCCTTGCTTTTTGTTTTTTAGGAAGAGCTACATATGTGAATGTTAGCCAGTCATGTGGTAGAGTGCCATGCTCATATAATATAATGTTAAAGAGGTAGGTTAATTTCCTGACAGCATCGTCACTTAGGTGTTTAAAATGTTAGGCTGTTGTTAAATCTTCGCCGGGTGCCTTGTTGTTCTTTGCGTCTTTTATTGCCCGCATAACTTCTTCGGTTAGAATATTTAGTTTTTCATCTCTATCTATTTGTGGGGGCTCTTCTGTTCTCTGATCACCAAACAAATCTTTAAGATATTGTTCCCATATTTCTTTTTGTTTTTTAGGGTCTAATTCCATTTGGTTTTTCTTGTTTGTTACAATAGATAAATGTTTGGGTTTCCATATTCCAGCGGCTTCTTTAACCTTTTTGTGTAATTCTCTATCTTTATGCTTCCTTTGCAGATCCTCTACCTCTTAACATTTTTCTTTCATCCACTCTTCCCTAGCTACATTTATCTTTCTCTTAATTTCCCTGTTGAGTTCTTTATATCTTGTTAGGTGTTTGTTTTTTACCATCCGTCTCTTCTCCATAATTTGTAATATTTCGTTTGTCATCCATGGTTTTCTTTGTTTGCGGTTTTCTTCTTGTATATTTTGGTTTGCTGCCTCCAGGACAGTATTTTTAATTTTTCCCCACATGTCTCCAATGTTTTCTTTTATTGTCTTCTCTTTATTGGGAGCTAATGTCTTAGACTCTAACTGCGTGTCTACCATGTCCTTATACATACGTTTTTGTCCTTGGTCAGCACTACTACATCCTATTCTCTGACTGGGTTTAGCCTTCTCTACTCTTTTAAGTTTTATTCTGACAGTTGCGACTACAGGGTTGTGGTCTGAATTTATGTCACAGCTTGGGTACGTTTTTACATTTAGAATACCATTACGGAACCTTCTGTTAATTGTAATGTAGTCGATTTGGTTACTCACAATATTTCCTTCGCAATCTTGAGGAGACCTCCACGTATACAGACGTCTTTTAGGTAATTTAAACCATGTGTTAAGAACCACCGGGTTGTTCTCTTGGCAGAATTCAACAAAGCGCGTGCCTCGTTCGTTCCTGGTTCCTAAACCGTATGGGCCGATGATCGATTCGACCTTTTCTGCTCCTACCTTCGCATTTCAATCTCCCATAAATATGTTGATGTCATCTGATTTTGTGTGTTTTTTGATCTTTTCAATATCGGAGTAGAAAATCTCAAGATCTGCGTCTGTGCTGTCTGCTGTCGGTGCGTATACCTGTATTATATTGATGTCGAATGGTTTTCCATTTAATTTGATGATCATTACTCTGTCGCTGATAGTGATGAGCGATACTGGTCTTGGTCTTGCGGTCTTGGTCTTGGTCTTGCAGCAAGACCAAGACCAAGACCAAGACCAAGACCACCTTTTGGTTGCAAGACCAAGACCAAGACCAAGCTTGCAAGAACAAGACCAAGACCAAGACCGAACCTTGCAAGACCACGCAAGACCAAGACCAACCTGCAAGACTCTTGCACTTTTTTGAGAAAAATTGGTTTTTATTATTTAACTTTATTTTTTTAGTTCAATAATATAATATACTGACATTGTAAGAAACCTTAAACAATATCGAATTTTTAAAATACATAATATTTTGGTTATATTTTTAAGTCGTTTTGATTAAGTCAAACGGTTTGCATTTTCTCAACCTTCAAAGTGTCCAGAAGGCAAGTTTTCAAACGGCGACAGTTCAAGGACAATTGAAATTACTTGTAAGACAAAAAAATGTAATTATAGATAGGGTAATCCATTAAAAAAAATGCAATTAAAAACGGTTTTTATGTACCAGTAGTTTTCGCTTTTTTGTCTAATAAAAATACTGACACTTATTTCAATTCTTTTCGCATAATCGAGGAAAAATGTAGGTCGTTAAATTTAAAACTAATACAAAAACTATCATAATAGATTTTGAAAAGGGATTCACAATGTTGCGAAAGCATTGTGGCCTGAATAAAAAATAACTGGTTGTCGATTGTAATGTGTTAAGCTTGGTATCGCAAAATCTAAAGCTTAGGTTCAGTTTCTGGATATAATGACCAAAATTCCGATAGTGGGAAATTTTTAAAATTATTTTTTGGATTAATTTTTTACAATCAACGAAAGTTGGAAGTTGAATTATTTGTGAAAATCCCGGATGACAAACGCGTAAAGAATTTTACTGATTTCATAGTTGAAAACTATTTGGAAGAATCTAGGTTTTCCCCAGAAAGGGCCAGTACTACAAATAGTATGTGCCGCACTTGAAATGCATGCGCATCATTTCAGTGTGTTTTAAATTCTAGTTTTTACTACCCACATCCGAATATTTTCAACTTTTTAAGTGTCATAATGGGTATTCAATCCAAAAATATGTGAAAATAAAAAGTGCGAATAACTCGTGTTACGAGAGCAATGTAGTTTAAATAAAATTAAAGAACTGCAAGATAACAAATTACAGAATTAAGCGTTTATAACTCTCCATTAGGTTTAGTTATTATGTTATAGTATTAGGTCTATAAATAGGTATGGTAAATATGTAAGTATTTACTAAAAAGTATGTTTTAGTTAGTTTATAAAAAAAGTTAATTATATTAAATAATGATTAAATAGAGTAAAAAATATTTGATTTTTGTGTTCTCTTAAAAAAATTTAATTTATATTCTTAAATTTGACCCTCGTAGGATAAATACTACAGTGTTCGATTGAAAGGAGCAGATCATTATCTGTTAACAACTATAAACCGTTTATCCCTTTTCGTAAAATCCGTGAATTGAAGGTCCCCAACCATTTGTGGCACCTTTAAGAAGCTCTTTTTCTTTAACATTTTATTAAAATACAGGGGCAATAAACAGTAATCCAGACTCAAGACGTGGTCTGAAGGCAGGCGGCAGGTATCGACAGCTTGCAAAACACAACGTGACACAACCGAAGGCTGGCAATTACAACAAGGGTTGTAAATGCAGGTTTTTCCTACTGATAAACATTACCATTATAAAAATATGCTCTAATCTCTTTATATAGAAAAAAATAATTAGGTTATTAGGTGAATGTATAATGTTAAAATTGGTATCCGTTTGAAACTACATTCTACATTCTGTTAAAATTTTAAAGCAAAAAATATAGTTTCATTCTTCACATCTTTATTTATTTCAATGTACATTTTATTCGAAATTGTTTGGTTCAAATTATTACTACCAAAAAAGCAAGACCAGCAAGACTCTTGCAGCAAGACCAAGACCAAGACCAAGACCAAGACTGCCTTTTAGCTGCAAGACCAAGACCAAGACCAAGCTTGCAAGAACAAGACCAAGACCAAGACTAGCCTGGTCTTGGTCTTGTTCTTGTTTTGCTCATCACTAGTCGCTGACTGGTAGAAAACCCTTCGTGTATTGTTTCATGGATGCTGTTACCAACACTCCTACACCTGATTGGGTATCATCATCTTTGCCTGCATAATAGAATCGGTTTCCATTTATTGTATCCACATATTCTTCTCCTTTCCATCTCACCTCACACATAACAAGTATGTCCCACTTCATTCGTCTCATCTCGTTTTCAGCGCTTGCTAATTTGCCTGCTCTATACAATGTCTTAACATTCCACGTAGCAATTCTAAGTTTCCAACAATACAATAAAACAATACTGTAAATTTCATTAAGATCGGTTCAATAGATTTGGCAAAATAAATTTTGCAATCCAGCTTTCACAAAAAAATTCATTTTTTCAAAATGTTACAGGACTGAAAATAAAGCAGAGAGCAAGTTGAAATTTTTTGGGCGTATAGAAGTGTACTGTACCTTTCATTTTCAATTTGCAAAATTAAAATCGATTAACTACCACGGCGTCAGTAATTTTTTTAAATAATTATTAATTATTGGTGCTACGCGCAGGACAGCGGATAGTTTGCTCTGATTGGGCATTCCAGTGACCTTTGATAATGATTGATAAATTTTAATTTTTATTACATTTCGTTATAAATAAATAAATTTGTTTATTGCAAAATAAAAACACATACTCTATCCTTTGAAATAACACTTTTTTAGCAAAAACTTTCTTTGTTCATATATTTTAACTTAGAGAATAAAAGTTTATTATTTTTAAACATATGCAATTGTTTAAACAATATTTCACAAACAATAATAAAATTAGTTTGATTTTTGTGGAATTAAAATATTAAAATAGAACAAAATATAGAGTAAGAAAATAATATATTAGATAAAGATTGGTGAAAATCAACTTGTGTGAATCTAACACTGCTGTCCTGCGCGTAGCACCAAACATTAATGTCTATTTAAAAAAATTCCTGGCGTCGTGGTAATTAATCGATTTTAGTTTTGCAAATTAAAAATGAAAGATACAGTACACTTCTATAAGCAAAAAAAAAATTCAACTTGCTGTCTGCTTTATTTTCAGTCCTGCAACATTAAAAAAAAATGAATTTTTTTTGCGAAAGCTGGATGGCAAAATTTATTTTGCAAAATCTATTAAACTGATCTTAATGAAATTTACAGTGTTGTTTTATTATATCATAAAGTTTTTCTGGGTAAAATATGAAGGTCCTAAGTGTAACACAAATGGTTCAAAAACGTAAAATACCAATACTTGTTTTTGTATGGTTTTTTTTCGCAATTATACTCCAGGCTGTGGGTGAAAAATAGGTCGATTAGGATATAGGATATAATTCAGGAATTTTTGAAACCTATCAGGTGTTGTAAAGGGCGATGCCAGGAATAACTTCTACTAAAATGTGACCAAAAATATTGTGAACTTTTTTATTTATTGCGATTTTTATTTGTAAAATTTGCAATTTTTAAAGATTTTTAATTTTGCAGCCTAGGATATTGATTCTAGAGAAAAACTTTTTAATAGAAAGTTGTAGTAAATTAAAAAAACCTACAATTTGAGCTTTGGTAAGTTTAATTTTGTTTATTGGTTATTGCAAAACAACCTGCGAAAGGTCCAAAGCGGCCGTTTTTTACAATTGCGGTATTTATTGTACAAATATTTTTTTTATTTTTTAAAGCTTTAAAATGAAGATCTTTTAATTCCAAACATAAAAAAAATATGTAAGGCCGGATTAACGAATTTGTTGCTTAGATATTATAAATTGTTTATCCCAAGAGGTTAAATGTCGAAGGCTATAACTTAAAAAAAAAGTTGGTGAAACATCCAGTCTCCTTCTAAAGAATTATATTTTCATATTCTGATGTAAATAAATGCGTAAAACATTTTTAAACCTCTAATTTTTGGGTTTGAAAATAAGGGGGCAAATTACGTTAAAAACATTTAGAGCTGAAGCGGCCCTGTACATCCTATGAGTTTTTAACTTACAGACTATTGTTGCTGAAAACGAAACGAAGATTCATAAAAAAATAAAAAATTTCTACGACCAATTGAAGCCGAGCTAAATGTTGGGTTTGAAAATAAGGGGGCAAATTTCGTTAAAAACATTTAGAGCTGAAGCGGCCCTGTACATCCTATGAGTTTCTAACTTACAGATTATTGTTGCTGAAGACTAAACGAAGATTTATAAAAAAATAAAAATTTTCTACAACCAACTGAAGCCGAGATAATTGTTTCTTTTTTCTTAAATCGTAGTGCCTTTATTTATAACAATTAAGAAATTATTTTACAGTCATTGACTAAAGGAAGACTTGTTATCTTAAAATAAAAATTATTATAAAATATAGGTACATTTAATTATTAAAAACTATTTTTAAAATCGGTGCTTTTGTATTAAATTTTGAACTTGTATTAAAGGGCCTAGCCGGGTAAGATGATGAAAAGTGCCCCCAACTCGATTCGAATTCCATATAGGTCACCGTTTAGCATATATAGTGAAACTAACTTTCTGAAATTTTTAGCCCCCTAGGTGGTCATGTAACCCACCTAGAGCCTAATTAGGCTTTGTATGTTTTTATTTTTTATCTCAGCTGCATCGAGAACTAGCGAAAAACTTTAAATAAAAAATTTGTAAGATTTAAAAAGGTCTGTGCGAAAGAATTTTTTTTTTAATTTTTGGCGGGAAATTTAAATTTTAGAACGATTGTAAAATTTTAAATGAGTATAAAAAAATAACTAAGACATTCGTTTTCACGAAAAAAATAGATAACGTGTATTTTTGCATAATATTTGACCCTGAATTTTTTCAAATTTTTAAAATTGGTGAAACGCACCTTCAAAAATAAAAAACCATTTTTTCGGTTTTTTTTTCGTTTTTTGATACAATTTTATACGTATTTTTCAAGAAAGGTAACACCGTCACTGGAACAGGTAAAAAATTTAAAAAGAATTGGGGTTTGCTTAATAAAAAATTTTTGTAACACCATCCATTTTCAAGATACAGGGCGTTGAAGAAAACAAAATTTTACACATTTTTTACGATTTGGCCGAAACTACTGGCAACATTGTAATAAAACTTGGCGGGTTTTAAGAGGTAGTTATTATGCATGTTTTGACATACAATTAAGGATTTGATATTCATCATTGGCGCGCTTAGGGGTAATGGTCTGAACTTTTCAAAGAAAAAAAGATAGTACGCCACTGACATATTTCAAATTAACAATCATTTTTAAATTCCTCATTCAATTTGCGATAAAAAAACTATCTTATCATTTTTTCATACGAGGCGCAGTTTTGCTGCAAAAAATAAAATATGTTAACGCTTCCAAAGTATTCGACTTAGTTTTTATAATGGACGTACGAGTTTACGTAATGTAGTTGTAGAAACTACTAATAGAAGTTCGAATACTTTGTAAGGGTTAAGATGTTTTATTTTTTGAATAAACATGGCGCGTCCTATGAAAAAATAGGAAGATAGATTTTTTGTCACAAATTAAACGAGTAATTCAAAAAGGATTGTTAACTTGAAATATGTCAGTAGCGTACTATCTTTTTTCTTTAAAAAGTTCAGACTAGTACCGGTATACGCGCCAATGATAAATATAAAATTCTTAATTGTATGTCAAAAAATGCACAACAACTACCTCTTAAAACTAGCCAAATTTTATTACAATGTTGCCAGTAGTTTCGGCAAAATCGTAAAAAATGTGTAAAATTTTGTTTTCTTCAACGCCCTGTATCTTGAAAATGGATGGCATTACAAAAAATTTTTATTAAGCAAACCCCAATTATTTTTCAGTTTTTTACCTATTCTAGTGACGGTGTTACCTTTTTTGAAAAACATGTATAAAATTATATCAAAAAACGAAAAAAAACGAAAATATGCGGTTTTTTATTTTTTAAGGTGCGTTTCACCAATTTTAAAAATTTGAAAAAATTCAGGGTGAAATACTATACAAAAATACACGTTATATATTTTTTTCGTGAAAGCGAATGTCTTAGTTATTTTTTTATACTCATTTAAAATTTTAAAATCGTTCTAAAATTAAAATTTCCTGCCAAAAATTAAAAAAAAAATTTTTTTTCGGACAGAACTTTTTAAAGCTTACAACTTTTTCATTTAAAGTTTTTCGCTAGTTCTCGATGCGGCTGAGATAAAAAATAAAAACTTAAAAAGCCTAATTAGGCTCTAGGTGGGTCACATGACCAACTAGGGGGCTAAAAATTTCAGAAAGTTAGTTTCACTATATATGCTAAACGGTAACCTATATGGAATTCGAATCGAGTTGGGGGCACTTTTCATCATCTTAGCCGGCTAGGCCCTTTTGACCGAAAACAATTTAATAATATTACCATTATAATATACAGTCTATTTACCACTGTATTTGTTTTTCTTGATAAACTTTTATACGTGAAATCTCATTTCTGAAGAAATAATATTACAAAAATGATACATATATATATATGAAATATATAACTATATTTTTAATTGTTTCATGATTATATAAATATAATAATAATAATGTTACTTCTTATTATACAATATAAAACTTTTTCTTCTTGTAGTGACTATCCGTTTTGGATGTTGGCGACCATCATGACAATCTGTACTTGCACACTAAATCGGTACTGCTGCTCTAAAAAGTTTTGTAGTTGTTGTGTTGAACGACGTACGTAAATTTTCTAGCAAGGTAATCCTTCGCCTTCCTGGTTCTCAGTTTCCAAATGGGGTTTGCCAAATTGCCATGATGGTCGCCAACATCCAAAACGTATAGTCACTACAAGAAGAAAATTTATATATTGTATAATAAGAAGTAACATTTTTATTATTATATTTATATAACAATGAAAAAATTAAAAATATAGTTATATATTTCATATATATGTATGATTTTTGTAATATTATTTCTTCAGAAATGAGATTTCACATATAAAAGTTTATCAAGAAAAATAAATACAGTGGTAAATAGACTGTATATTACAATGGTAATATTATTAAATTGTTTTCGGTCAACATTCAATACAAGTTACGTAAAAATTTTCCGAGCGCGCGGATTTGAAGCGAGCCGGGCGATTTGCAAAATTCGGTCGCTTGCAAAAGCACCGATTTTAAAAATAATTTTTAACAATTAAATGTAACTATATTTTATAATAATTTTTATTTTAAGATAATATAAGTCTTTCTTTAGTCAATGACTGTAAAATAATTTCTTAATTGTTATAAATAAACGCACTAAAAAAAAATAAACAATTATCTCGGCTTCAGTTGGTTGTAAAAAATTATTTTTTTATAAACCTTCGTTTCATCTTCAGCAACAATAATCTGTAAGTTAGAAACTCATAGGATGTACAGGGCCGCTTCAGCTCTAAATGTTTATAACGAAATGTGCCCACTTATTTTCAAACCCAAAAATTAGAGGTTTAAAAATGTTTTACGCATTTATTTATATCAGAATATGAAAATATTACTCTTTAGAAGGAGATTGGATGTTTCACCAACTCTCTACGATTTTTTTTTTTAAAGTTATAGCCTTCGACATTTGACCTCTTGGGATAAACAATTTATAATATCTAAGCAACAAATTCGTTAATCCGGCCTTACATTTTTTTTATGTTTGGAATTTAAAGATCTTCATTTTAAAGCTTTAAAAAATAAAAAAAAATATTTGTACAATAAATAACGCAATTGTAAAAAACGGCCATTTTGGACGTTTCGCAGGCTGTTTTGCAATAACCAATAAACGAAATTAAATTTACCATAGCTCAATTTGTAGGTTTTTTAATTTACTACAACTTTCTATTAAAAAGTTTTTCTCTAGAATTAATATCCTAAGCGGCAAAATTAAAAATCTTTAAAAATTGCAAATTTAACAAATGAAAATCGCAATAAATAAAAAAGCTCACAAAATTTTTGGTTACATTTTAGTAGAAGTTATTCCTGGCATCGTCCTTTACAACACCTGATAGGTTTAAAAAAATTCCTGAATTATATCACGTTTTTTCACCCACAGCCTGGTGTATTATTGCTAATTTGCAATAAGGGTGACTATTTTTTAAATTTTTAACCAATTCTATATTGTAGGAAATTTAATTACGCAACTTTCATGTCAGTACAACTTTTCTCAGAAATGAATAGTTTTAAAGTTATAATCAAAAAACCAATAAACAAATCGAATTTTTCCTTCATGTTTTGACATTTTGATCATTTAAACAATGTTCCGGACCATTTTGAGTGGGAGGATAACTCAAATATTATTATTTGAGTTATTTTCAAGAAATTTCTGCAAAAAAATTTGAGTCACCTCTGAACGTCCATCTCAAAACAGATGCGCCCTGGACTATTACGGCATGTAGACTTCTCCAGAAAATACGCAAGAAATACATTTTCTGTATAATTACCGTCTTTGACATTCTGCACTTTGCACCAACTAACAAATTCATCGTAGACCTTATCGTATATTTTCTTAGATTTAGCGGGTAGTAAACTTAATTTTGCATCTTCTGCTGCTTTAAAAATTTCCGGTGGTGCTCCAGAAAATGTTTTATCGTCACTAGTTTCCATTATAAAGGAACTTCTTAAAATAGTTATTTATGAAACAGTTCGTGAAGTATGCTTTTTGCGAACTCACGCGATTTTTACGGAGCGAGTGCTATAAATACGGAGCGAGTAAGTTCGCAAAAAGTACTTAACGCACAGTTTCATACAATATTTTATCTACGATAAACAAATAAAAAAAGCTGTAACTCTTCGTCACTGGAATTCATTTCTATTCTACAATTTTTAGAACTTTGACATTTAAAAATTCTAACTACTTTCAAACCACAAAACTGTCAAAACTTTTGTTGTAATTCATTGCTCATATTGTTATCACCATGACAACGCGAAAGTTAAGGATTGTCACTATGACAACTCGAAAGTTAAAAACAATGCGAAAAAGTAAATCCCATTTAAATTACATTGTTACTTCACGCACACTTTAAATCCTTCACGCACTGCTATCTATAATGACAGTTTTCACAAACTAAAAACTTATACATAATATGACATAGAGTAGATAAAATGAGTTATGAAACTTTCAATACGATAAATAATGGCGACTTACTATTCTTGACTTATTCACTTTGTTGCTAGGGTAACGCGAACATAGTTATAGAGATTACTGTTCGAATATCATATTATTATTTCGTACACATGTTTCTTTCAATATGACATTTTTTATTAACTAACCAAGACAAATGATTCGGTGAATTGTTATACAGGATTAATAAATGATCATTAAAACAGTCGTCCATAAAACTTTGTATGTATTTCGGGCGTAAACAGCGTTTATGGACCTTACGTGTTAATAGCCCTCGCCTATCGGCTCGGGCTCTTACTTACACGTCGTGGTCCATAAACGCCTATTTTACGCCCTTGATACATAAATAACTATTATCTACTCTATGTCATATTAGGTATGTATAAGTTTTTAGTTTGTGAAAACTGTCATTATAGATAGCAGTGCGTGAAATGTTTAAAGTGTGCGTGAAGTAACAATGAATTTTAAATGGGACTTACTTTTTCGCACTGTTTTTGACACACTTTCATATAATCAAATATCCTTAACTTTCTCGTTGTCATGGTGATGTCATAATGAGCAATAAATTACGACAAAAGTTTTGACAGTTTTGTGGTTTGAAAGAAGTTAGAATTTTTAAATGTCAAAGTTCTAAAAATTGTAGAATAGAAATAAATTCCAGTGACGAAGAGTTACAGTTTTTTTATTTGTTCATCATAGATAAAATATTGTATAAAACTGTGCGTGAAGTACTTTTTGCGAACTTATGCGATGTATAGCACTCGCTCCGTTGTCGCTCGTGCTCTAAACATCACGTGCGTTCGCAGAAAGCATATTTCACGAACTGTTTCATAAATAACTATCTTCTACAACCGTGTTAAAAATGCAATTTTTAGCACTCCTTAGGAGCGTTAAAAATGCTGTGCTAAAAATGCTACTAAGGCACTAGTACTTTAAAATTTTTAAGGCACTGCAGTTAAAAGTGAATTGTCAAATTGTGAAACGTCAAAATATTTATATTTCATTTATTAACATTAATATTAGTAGCACAACTTGCCCAATTTAAAAAAGGTGGTTAGGCAGTATAGGCAGTTTTGATGTAATGTCAAGAAAAACATAAAAATGGAATGTCAGTCAAGTTCAAGTGAAAGTTTTTGTAGGTATTGTCATGTAATTGAGAATAAATAAATTATTATAATTGTTGATATATAAGACGTTTGTAGAAAAAATATTGTATGACATGCGGACAACTTCTTGAGTGGATTAATAATTTTTTAACAAATCGGGACTTTTGTGTTAGAGTTGGCAAGTCGCTGTCATCTAAAAAACCGGTTTTAGGTGGTGTTCCACAAGGATCTGTTTTGGATCCACTAATATTTGTGTTGTATGCCAGTGATCTTGAATCTCATATCAAATCTAAGAAAGCTTTCTACGCAGACGATACAAAAATATTTGCTGACCCACTCTGCAATGGGCAAGACTTACAAAGTGACTTAGATTCGATCTTCAAGTGGTGTTCGGATTGGATGTTACCTCTAAATAGAGATAAGTGTGTGGTTTTACATTTGGGAAAAAATAACCCTCGTTTGTCTTACTCGATAGACGGGCATTTACTGGATACCGTGGAATCATAATAATATAGTGACCTTGGTGTAACAATTACTGAAAATTTGAATTGGTCGGAGCATATTTCAAACGTTACTAAAAAAGTGAATAGTAAGTTATACCTACTTAGTAAGACTTTTACAAAAATATCATTTTCGGGTTCTATTTGTTTGTATAAAAGGTATGTCCGACCCCTACTGGAGTACTGTGGAACGGTTTGGTGCCCAGAATTAGTGCGCGATAGAACTCTTCTCGAATATATCCAACAGAAGGCCACCAGACTATCTTTCAAACGAAGAAGGCCAGATTACCAACAAAGACGTTCTTTAGCAGGGTTACCAACTTTTGAAGCTCGTCGACTCCATGGTGAGTTAATTATCACCTTCCGAATTTTAAAGTATGGATATGGAGATTTGCAACACTTGTTTATTTTATATGATCACAGCAGACTACGTGGACATAGTTTGAAAGTGAAGAAGGAACCCTTTTCATCGATAAGGCGCCAACATTTTCTATGTAATCGTATTTTTAGTATATGGAACAGTCTCCCAACGGAAATTATAAATTCTCCATCTATAAATGTTTTCAAAAACCAACTAGACAGTTATCTGTTTGTAAACTGATCAGTGTTGTGCACAATTTATTAGTCTATAGTTTATTTGCGAAACTAATTTTTGTAATGTAGGTACTATTTCATTTATCTTGTAAATGGGCTTATGGGTCACCATGACCCCAGCCCTTATTTATATGTAATAATAATAATAATATACGTGTTAAAAAGTACATTTTTAAGGCACTCATGTGAATTGCAGACTTTGCTTCGCTCATTCTGCAAACTTTCACATGGGTGCCTTAAAATTGTACTTTTAACACTTATAAATAACTATTAAATTGCAATCAATCGAGACCGAACATTCTCGCCCTTTCACAAGTGAAGAAATAGAAATCGTCTTTAAAGACGTTTCCACGGGAAAAAGCCACAGGTTTCGACAGCATCCACCCCGAGTTCATACTCAATAGGTATATATGTTCACATCGATACTAAAACCAGGTAAATCAGCTGACCACCCAAAAAGCTATTGTTTAAATATATGTTGTCAATGGTTTAAATATAAAGACCAAAAAAAGCATTTGCAAACAAATTTATTATAACTTGCACTTAAACTCATCCTTCAAAAATAAAAGTAAACGGATATATCCTTTTCACATTTTGAGTCCTATAAATCACAAAAATCTAAATTAAAAAAATACAAAACAATTATTTCTAAGAAACTAAACAATGTCTAAATAAAAACAAATGTTTGAGCTGCGCAAAGTAAATACATGAATGCACGGAAATCAGTCAATCTTCGCTGCTGTCTCCGGAGATTCTAAGATTCTCTCCTCAATGTCTTCTTCCATGTCGGTATCGTGGTCCTGTACTTCTTCATAATCTCCTTCCAAACCAGCATCATCATCGTCAGGTTCAGCTTCTGGCTCAGAATCAGAGAGAAATTCCGCATGCAACTTTTCAAGATATGGTAGTTGCTTTTCGAAACTCATCTTAAAAAATCTGTAACAAAAATAAGTTTATATCAATCAAATATACAGAAGACGTAATCAGTAGATCACTCCCAATTATAAACTACATAAATATTTTTATATTTACCCTAAAAACAAAATATTTTAAAATTGAATCTTACCTGAAGATTTGTGACAACTTGTATAACGTGCGGACTCACGTTCCGCAAGTCAATTTAGCAGCAGAACTAAACGCACTAAGACAATTCTCACAACAGTACTAAATAGAGTATCCCCTCACTTGAAGCTGGCGAGCACGCCACGACCGAGATCGTAAATAATCGTCAGAAATCGACAAATATTTAGACAAGCGGAATCATAGTCCGCACGTTAACTCTGAAAGGTTAAAGACGTTTCCACGGGAAAAAGCCCCAGGTTTCGACAGCATCCACCCCGAGTTCATACTCAATAATATGTTCATATCCATACTAAAACCAGGTAAATCAGCTGACCACCCAAAAAACTATCGACCAATTGCTCTACTGTCTACTTGTTAGCACAACAAGCCCAACAATTCTCAAAGCTATCCCAATGGAACAAGCAGGTTTTAGACCAGGGGTGGCCAACTTTTTCGGCAGCTGGGCCAAAATTCGGATAAACAATTTAGCACCGCGTCGCACTACTAAGTAATCTTATGTAGCTAACTAACGAACAAAAAAAAACATCATTTTTGAAGATATTTTTAAAAATAAAACAAACTTCTTGGTAAGACAATTTAATGAAAAAATAAAGGCACTAATTTTTTGTTTTATGTATCATTCTGCTAACTGACCAAATTTGTAAATTAATGAGATATCTGACTTTGTTTAGCAGAACTACATAATCTCATCAATCTCGCTCGACTGAAGTCGTTGCTACACGTAGACAGTTTTCTAGATGAACATCGGTAATCCGTGTTCTGATATGGGATTTAATATGCCTCATCCTACTAAAAAGTTGTTCAAGTGTAAGTGTTTCCAAATAATGAAATCATGAACAGAGCATGTTTGTAAAATGTAGGATATTTCTCCTTGTCAAAATAGTTTTTATAGAATTCCTTCACGCCAACCTGATTAAATTTTTCTTTCAACTGTGCATCAAAATCGGAGACCCACTCGTCGTCTTGAAAGTCTGAAATGCTCTTTGATTTGCTTTCAAAAAATGATTGTATTTCTTGCCTCAAATCAAAAACTCTTCAACATTTTTGCACGGGTCGGCCATCTTACTTCTGCATAAAATATAACATCATCATATTCTGATTCGAAGGACTTGAGAAATTCTTGAACTTGACGGTGGTTCAAACCTTGTGACTTAATAAAGTTCACTATTTTGATAGCTACCTTCATAACATGGTCCATTTTGAGAGATTTGGCACACAAATTCTCTTGATGAATAATGCAATGAAAGCATCGACGTATTGCCTACTCTACAGGCCTCGTTTTCAATCAGTTTTACCAAACCTACGTGTGTCCCAACCATTGCTGGAGCACCATCAGTTGCTAAGCCCGACAAGTTGTTTAGTTGTAATGAAAAGCGATTCAGTGTTGATTGACCGGCCTCTAATAAATCTCGTGACTTAGTGGTATCCTTAAGTGGAAATAATGCTGCTAGTTCTTTAGTTTTATCAAAATTGGCATCAACACCTCTGATAAAGATCACCACTTGTGCGGTATCCGTCATATCGGTGCTTTCATCCAATTCCAGAGAAGAGAATAATATATGAACTCAGATGCAAGATTTTTTAACTTATCTTCGACATGTTTTCCAATATCATCCACACGCCTTGTAATAGTTTGACGAGATAGGCTTATTTTTGAGAATTCCGTTTTCTGTTCTGGACATATTTCAGCGACACTGTCCAAACACTCCTTAACAATTTCACCGTCTGAAAAAGGCTTTGATTTTTTTGCTAGGATTGAAGCTACTGCATAACTCTTTATGTATGTTTGGTATTTGTTGAGATTAAACATAAGAGAGGAAATTAAAAATATTTTTGGTAAATATTGTGATCTCAATATCGTAATTATTTTTTTAACCTTATTTTAAACTGTCTTAAAATTGACTTAGCTTCGCGGGCCACAAGCTGACAGTTGACGGGCCGCATGCGGCCCGCGGGCCGCTTGTTGGCCACCCTTGTTTAGATGAAATAGAAGTTGCACAGAGCAGGTGTTATCTCTCTGTACTTATATAGAAGTCGATTTTCAAAGAAAACTAAAGAGTTATGCTGCGTTCGTAGACATCTCAGCAGCATTCGACGCAGTTTGACTAGAAATAATGATTTATTTCGAGTAACTATTTATTATTCAAGTAACTATGGGATCCGAAAACACCCCGAAAAACTCTACCATTTATCAAAATAGGTATTTTGATAACGACGTCCGAGTTGGAAGTCGAAACGTCAATAAAATAATTTTTTTTTGCCAATTTATTTGCCAATTTAATGCCACAAAGAAATAGCTTCAGAACAATAATAATAATGGTAGGGGAGCCCAAGCGGGGATTTTTGCAGTTACTCGAGTGCGGCAGAAAATCACATGGGGAGAAACCTTGTACCCTGTAAATTTACCCCTACCATATTATATTGGCTCTTACTACAGAGGAGTTCGTTAAAGGGGTCCGAAAAAATAAATCGATCCTTAGAAAAACTAGAAATCGTCAGATTAAGATAAGGTAAATTTACAGTGCACAGATTCTAAAGGTGCCGGTGGGAGATGGCGTCTATGCGCTGTGTTATAGTCGGTGTATGAGAGATAAAGTATTCTAAATAATAAAAAACAAATTTTATATTATCTGTTATTTCATTATTTCGAATACTTTTTCTCTCATACACCGGACTATAATACTGCACATAAACGCCATCCCCCACCGGCACCATTAGAATCTGTGTAATGTAAGTAGGTACACGTATTGTATATTTTGAGTCACAAAATTTCACTAAAAAAATTTGCGAATATTTAAATTTGAAATCGAAGAGCTAAAAAATTCGTGTTCAATATTTTTCAAAAATGTATCGAATGATACGAAACACGACCCCTACGGAGAGGGGGGTTAATTTAAAATTTTATATAGAAAACCCCCCCCACATTTCTCGAAATGAGCATCAGATCGAAAAACTAAAAAATACACATATTCAATATTTTTGAAAAACCTATGGAATGACACCAAACACGATAACCCAGGGAGGTGAGGTGGGGGGCTACTTTAAAATTTTAAATAAGGGCCCATTTTTTATTGCAGATTTGAATTGGTTACATAAAAATAAGTAACTTTTATTCGAGATATTTTTTCGAATTATGGATAGGCGACGCTATAATCGTAAAAAACGATTATTGAAAATGGAAAATTAAAGTAAAAAATGGAAAGTCCCCACTAAACTGGAAAACTTCACTTAACTTTTTTTGGTTTTAGGGCCTAATCTTTACAGCCTAATAGGTCTCGATAACCCTTTAGCGACTGCAAATTTAGTATCCTCGCCTCCCCTACAAATTTAGCATCCTAGCCTCCATATTCAAATATTTAAGAAGTATGTTCCGTAGAAAAGTTGAAATTAAATTTTTTTTAATGTATCCATTAAATTACTAACCGAAAATCCCCGACTTTCGGATTACACTGGGGAACACATTTTTTGTTGAGTTAGATCTGACACTTGTTTTTCACTAATTTTTGGCGTCTGAATCTGAGAATAACCTCAGATTTTCTCTGTCACATCAACTTTTTAAACTACAGGATATCCTCAAAAATCATAAAAATCATGCATATAAAGGAACATAAAATAAAAATCAGTTTACAATACAGTTTATAAATCATTTAATTTAAGTTAAATCGAGTTCATACAAATAAAATTGTTTAATAATGAACATTACTTACAAATTAAGAACAAAATTTGCGTTTATGGCTTTTTCAGGAGTGTTCAGTTTGTGTACATTCGCGCTTGATGCTCCAAAAATAGCCAGCCATCATATGTACATCCTATCTACCTTGGTACCGTGCTTCCATGATGCAAAGAACCAAATAAATTTCCATTATGGAGGAGAACACATTTCCAGCTCCGCTTTGAGCTATCTATAAACAGTCTTGAGTTATAGTTTAATTGAAATTATAGTTTGAAATTCCCAATTCTTCCATTAAACCACTTACATTATGGCAAAACACAAATCCACCTTCACTTTGAAAATATTGCAGAAATGCCCTTTCTCGTGTTCGAAAATAGGATACCTTGGCTCCTTTTTTTTCTCATTGAGTCGTGATGCTAAGAGCTCTGAAGCTTTTTTGGATAGTTCCAAATCTCGTACCAAATCATTTAGCTCTTGTTGTTCGAATCCCTTACGTACGGAGTCATCTTCAATTTCGAAATCTTCATCGTTGGAGTCGCTTTCATCTGCACCATATCCGTATTCCTCTTCTTCCAAATAGGGAAATTCATTGAAAACTGGCAAGGGGTTTTCGCCGGAATACGGCACTGGGCGTATAGCTGACAGTAAACTAGGATACTCTATTTTACATTTGTTTTTCTTGTTATATCCTGATGTTTTCACTATACAAAAGTAACAATCACTTGAATGATCTTTGGGCTCACGCCAAATCATAGGTATACCAAATGGAAGTTTAGCACGTTCTCCCTTGGTCCACATCCGTAAACCCGGAAATGCACTTTATGAGGTGCCCATACTTTATCTTGATCACCAAGTTTCACTTTAAAATAGGCAAAATATGCTTGTCTGACAAATGTACTAATGTTTGTCCTTTGACTGGGAATGGTAAAACTGCCACATATATAACAAAACGAATCGGGGCTATTTTCGCACTTACGACGTATAGGAGCACAGGTAACCATGAGGAAACGTTTCAGTTCAAACACACTAAGCAGTTCTATACACTTTAGTAACAAAATACTAAATACTGCTAACCGACACACAACGTTTCACCACAGTATAACAGACATAACTGAATTTAACAGGCAAGTCTAGACAAATTGCAGTTATCAGAGCGTCATTACTCCCACCAGGCGCCCCACCCCCATAGAAAAAGAACGTGACGTGATAGAAGAAAACTAAAAACAGTTTTGAAATCAGCATGCCTAATTCTATAAAAAACTGCTAAAAAATTTAACTCAACAGAAATTAAGTTTCAAATTGTTCCCCAGTGTTATTTATACTTTTATCCAAAACTGTACGTAAATATCGCTGGCGATGCGATTTTAGATTTTTAATTTCGATTTCTCATAAAGTCGACATCTTTACTTATAGGTTTTGACGTTAATTGTTAATATTAAAATAAAATGCAAATATTTATTTTTATGTTTTATAAATATGTAATAATATTGAAATATTAAGAAAGAATGTTAGAAAAGTTTTAAATTAATTTCTTTTAATGTATTCGTTATATTATTACTAAACCAAAAATCCTTGACTCTTGGATTATTTATAGTTTTATCCGAAATTGTAAGTAAAGATTGCTGGCATGGCGATGGGATTTTCCATTTTTAATTTCATTAACATGAATTCAGACGAAGCCAATTTTTTGGCAGGCTTTGAAAATTATTTTTTGGAATTACTTGTTCACCTTTACTTAATGTAAAGTAATGTGTGTATTTTAATGATTTCGAAAACTTCTTATTACTCATTAACTGTTTAAAAATGAAAGACGTAAGCGGTAAAAGTAAATTATGTTGGAAGTTTATTTGTGAAATTAAAAGCGTAACGTTCAATTTAATGACACGGTAGGTGCAAATAAATATTTTAGATGCAATACACTACATAGATAGTTAACCAATTTCTTTCTTGGTAGATTTAATTATTCGTTATCGTTTTCCTCTATTACTTTATCTGGTACTAAACTAACAGTTGTTGTCTGTGATTTTTATCCGTCTTGATGACGCGCTGGTTAGTAGCCTCTTAAAGCTATGTACTTATTGTGGTTTCATTTTGACCAACTGCTCTACTACAATCTTCTACATTTAGTAAATCTTTGGGTCATCATTCTAATTTTCCATTATTTTTGGCTAATATTACAGATTTCCACCTTCGTTTTTAAAATATCTTGCTGTGATGTTATGCTGAGATAGCCCTCGTTTTATTTCTTGACAAAAGAGTCTTACTGGTTTATTTTTCTGAATAAGTTTTTTCCTCCTATATATTTTCTCCTCTATAAAGGAAAAGGGCATCTCAACAAATTGTTTTAAATCGAATTTACATTTTAGCATAGTGAAAAAACAATTGAAAATACAAAAAACGAATTAAAAATAAAATTAAATAAAAATAAAAAAAACAAAAATATAATTACAAAAAATATTCCTACAACCAAAACAGTGAATTATTTAAATAATTGAAGTATGTTAATTTAGAGTTAGAAATACAGAAACAATTCCTCTGATCGCAAAAAATTTGTTTGTTTTAAAATATCAAAATGTCTGGCTAAATGGCTGACAAATAAATAACCTACGTTTTGCAGATGACACAGCCTTTCTTGCAAATAGTAAAGAAGAGCTATTTGATTTTATTCGACCAGTTCAAAACGCAAATCAAATATTTAGTCTGTAGTTATGTGTGTGTGTTTATGTTTTATTGGCACTGGTTTAAGCAACCAACTGGCCAGTCAATGTGTTTTGAATTCTCTCTTTTACAAAATATATGCTTAGTATCTAAATTTAAAACTATTAGTACTACTGTTTTTTTTACTCTGTTTTTTTTTATTATTTTTTTTATTATATTTTTTAACATTTTTTTTATTACATTTTTTATTTTTTTTATTTTTTTTTTTTTATTTTTATTTTTTTTTTTTTATTTTTTTTTTTTTATTTTTTTTTTAGTTTTTTTTTTTTTTTTTTTTTGTATATTTTTTTATCGCGCTAAGACCTAAACCCGATTCAACCTCGCGGAGGTTTAGATCTTAGTAACTTTTTATTTTATTTAATTATTTTTTTTTATTATTATTTTTTTTTCTTTTTTTCTCAGAGCTTTAATTTTAAACAATTAACATGGTTGTACAAAATTTTATAAACATCTAGATTGTTTGATTGTAAAAGGTATATAAGATTAAAAGGAAATTGTACATTAACTTGAACTAGATTGGCAAAAAAGTTTGATATTTCAATAAAATGTAAAGGACATTCTAACAGCATATGTTGTAGATCAGCTAGCTCTCCACATAAACATTCATCATTATCTACAAGTCCTATTTCTCTTTTGTAGACTGGAGTCAGACAGTGATTACTTCTTATTCGACAAATAGTTTTGATAAAGCCTTTGTTGGAAACTTGATTAAACCATGTCTTGATGGGAAGTGTAGGCTGGATTTTTTTGTAATAATTTCCTTTGTCTGAATTATTGTATTGTTCCTGCCATTTCGTCCGTTTGATAGATCTCATAATAGAAATTATGTCTCCCATAGGAAGTTGATAAGTATGCAGAGTGGATTCCTTCGTTGTTGCTTTTTTAGCCAGATCATCTACTATTTCGTTGTTTTTTATACCAATGTGTGCTTTTATCCAACACAATATTATATTTTTGCCCGATTTCAAAGCTTCACTGTTCATTGCTATGATGTCACTGATGATATAATTTTCTGCAAAATTATGTACATTATATTTCAATGTCTTTACAATGCTTTGGCAGTCTGTAAATATAACATAATTGAGTTCTTTTTGATTAATACATATTTTGTATGCTTCTTTGATTGCAATGAGTTCAGCTGTGAAAATTGTCATTTTATCAGGTAATCTGTTGTTTATTTTTATACTTTTTTGTGGGTAATATATAGCATATCCAACTTTTCCTTCCATTTTTGAACCATCCGTATATAATTTCTGATAACTCCCCCAGTTTTTTTGTACACACTGAAGGTGGTCTATTTTAGTAAGGAAGTCTGTCGCACGAATATTACTTAAATGACAGTTAACTGGAGATAAATAATCTTCATAATTTAGCTTTCGAGACGAGCTTTGTTCAATTTGGTGTATGTCGCCAATGGAATTAGAAACGTTGAGGAAGCTTTCCACAACTAAAAGCAGTTTCTTTTTTTCCCAGTAATAATGAGTTAGGTATGAGGTGGTTAAATGAACAATTTTATTTAATAGCAGTTTATCGTTAACCGCTGTTTTAACTATAAATTTCTCACTTAGGTATTCCCTGCGTAATGAAAGTGGAGGTTCATTAAGCTCACATTCCATGACCAATATAGGTGTGCTACGAAGATAACCAGTGCATAACCTAAGTGCCTTATTTTTGATCCTCTCGATTTTTTGGAGTACAGAGTTTGATGCTGAGCCATAAAAAATAGATCCATAGTCTAAGATTGATCTTATCAAATTTCTGTATAGTAATATTGATATGTTTGGATCAGCTCCCCAGTTACTGACACTTACAGTCTTCATGATATTCATTGCATTTTCCATTCTTCGTAATATGTAATTTGTGTGTTCTTTCCAATTTAATTTGGAGTCTAAAAATACGCCAAGAAATTTTATTGAAGTTTTATAAGGAATACTAGTATTATCAAATTGTAGATGGCTTTGAGGAACATATCGTTTTTTAGTAAAGGTAACAATGGTTGATTTACTCTCTGATATTGTTAAGTTATTATCGGTAGCCCATTTTTTTATAATATTCAATGTCGATTTAAGGTAGTTATTACATCTATCTATTGACTTATTTTCTGCATATATCGCAACATCATCAGCGTACTGTAGGATTTTTATGTGTTGAGGAAGTTTAGTTTCTAAGTCAGCAGTATACAGTATATATAATATAGGACTTAGGATGCTACCCTGAGGTAGTCCCAAAGATGTGTATCGGGAGTTAGATTGATCTCCATTTAATCTAACGTGAACTGCTCGATTAATGTATAAGTTAATGATGTTCCATGTTACTATCTCGGGTATTCCTATTTCCAACATTTTCGCGTATAGTATGTGAAGATTAACGTTGTCATAAGCCCCTTTTATATCTAAGAACAAAGCACTAACTGCTTTCTTATAAGTAAAGGAACTATAAATGTCTATTAAAAAGTTGCAGAGGCTATCTTGTGTGGATTTACCTTTTCTAAAACCAAACTGACTTCTTGGTAATAGGTCGTTCTTTTCTAGCCAAAATTCCAGACGGTTTTTAATAAGTCTCTCATATGTTTTTAGTATACAGGAAGCCAGACCGATTGGACGGTAAGAATCCCAATTCTTTGATGATTTTCCTGGTTTTAAAACCGGGATAATAGTGTAAACGTGCCAATCGTCAGGAATCTTTATGCGGCGCATCCAAATTTCATTATATATATTTAGTAGTGCAGCCTTACCAATTCTTGAAAGATTTGATAGCATCGAGTAATGGATATTATCGGCACCTGGTGCTGAATTTGAGTTTTTCTTCAACGCAAAGTTTAGTTCAGTGGCAGAAAATGGTTTGACTAGGAAACGGATTGGTTCTGGATAGTCGTACAGAGCATTTAGTTGTAAATCAGGAATTACTAATTCTGCAGACGGCGGTGTGATATTTTGATGGAACTCTTCTATCCACGAAGCTTCCGACAGAATAACAGGGACTTTGTTCTTTGTTTTTCTATTTTTTATTCGGTTAACTTTTGACCATACATCTTTAATAGGGACTGACCTATTTAGGGATCCGACATAATCTCTCCAGCTATTTCTTTTAGTTTGTTTAGTGATCTTCTTGACATGTGCATCATCTTTTTTATACTTAAGTAGGTTTTCATGGTTTGGATTTTCTTTGAATATACAAAAACTTTCCTGTCTTCTTCTGACTGCTTCTTCACATTCTAAATCCCACCAGTATTTTCCTCTGGAAGTCGGTTTTTTTATTTTAAATTTGGGGATGCAGTAGGATGCAGTTGTATTTATATTGTGCAAAATTTGTTCATAAGAATTTATATCTTTAAATTGAGAGAATACATCTTCCGAATACTGTTCATATAATTTCCAGTCGGCATTCTTTAAATTCCACTTTTGTGAATATGGATTATATGTATGAGTTGGTTGATCCTCTAACTCTACTCTTATAGGTGTATGGTCTGAACCAAATAGGTCTTGAAGTGTTTTCCAAGTGATCAGGTGGTTTAAGTCAGGAGTACAAATGGTCAGGTCTATTGCCGATTTCGAGAAGTTCCTAAAGAAAGTAGGAGAGCCATCATTTTTGAATATTAAATTATTATCGTCTATACAGTCCATCAAGATTTTACCTTTCATATCTGTTTGGTTGTCTAGGCCCCAGGCAATGTGGTGAGCATTAAGGTCACCTCCTATTATAAATGGTCTTTCTATAGATGTTATGAAATTGTTCCATTGTTGTAACAATAACTTGGTTCCTGGGGGAACATACATAGATATAAATGTGACAGTATATGACTTAAACTTTATTTTTATTGCTACTTTATTGACGTTTATTAAATCTACTTTCATGGTGACTTCCTCGTAATATAGGTTTGAATTTATTAAAATTGCTGAGCCACCGCCAACAGTTACTGAAAAGCGGTCGTCTCTGACAATATTGTACCCGTGAAAGTTATAATACTTTTCTGGTTTAAATCTAGTTTCTGATAATAATGCGATATCAACTTTCTGGTCTTCTAATAGGTGGATAAGGTTTTCTCTATTAGAGTTAGCCGATCTACAATTCCATTGACAAATTACCAATCTATTCATTATTATATAAGAGAGAACTTAAAACTGATTGAATTGAATTTACTAGAACTGATTTTTCTGGAATTTCAAAATTTTTGTGATTTATATTAGAGATAATACTTGTAACTATATTTGATATTAATTCTGTTAATTCTTTTGATGGTTCATGTATTTTAGATCCTTGTTCTGGATTAAATGTAGATTGATACGAAGAAGAGGTGATAATACCACCAGGTCTGTTGGACATGGGGTTTAACTTTATTATTTTTTGATGTTCCATTGTTACTTGGTCTGGTGAGGAAGAGATAGGTCGTTTGTATTTTGGTGGTTTTATTATTGTATATCTATTTGAAACTGAAGGTAGAGCGAACTGATTGGAAGATGTTTGAGACGTGGACAATTGAGTAAAGGAATATGAAGAGGATGGTGCATTCATATTTGGAGTTTGATGAGAATTTATTGAGGAATTATTGGCTGCTATAGATGCATAAGTTATCTTAGGAAAGAGTTTAATTGTTTCCTTAAAAGATAAGCTGTTTTCAGACATATAATGTTTTATTTTCTTTTGGCGATCAAATTCTGGGCATATCTCCCATTCATTAGTGAAGTGTTCACCTTCACAGGATAGACATTTTTTGTTAAACGATGATAAAGAACAAGAATCGGAAAGGTGAGATTCATGACACTTAAAACAGCGAGGATTACTTTTACACTGCTTACTCATGTGCCCATACCTATAGCAGTGGTAACAGATAATTACCTTTTGCTGGTATTTTTCAACAGTGTGTAAGACATGATTAATTACTACATACTTTGGTATATTCTGGCATTTAAAAGACACAATAACTGATTTTGTTGGATTAAATATTACTTTGTCATCTGCTACTATTTTTCTTGTTATTCGTTTCACATACTCAACCGAGAATTTGCAATGGTGATCAAATTCCTTTATTCTATTTTTAAGATATTCTTCCGATATATCTGAATCTATATCCCTTACTACACCTAGTTTAAACAATTGAAATTTTGGAATGTATGCGGTCAGATTTTTTTGAATAAGGAATTTGGAAGTAACTAAAGCATTTGCGCTACTATAATTTTTAAATGAGACCCTAACTCGGTTGCGTCCGATTGAGTCAATTTTTTTTATATAATTGTCAATTTCTGGATGTAACGTAAATAGGATCTCGCCTATTTTAACAGCGTTTAATTTTCCTGTAAAATTTAAACTGGAGTTTTCAATGAAAATGTAAAAAGGTCCTAAATCAATTTTTTCGTATAAATAAACAGGCCTGGTTTTTTCTGGTTGATCTGAGTTTACTAAAGTATTTTGTTTTTCATTAATATTGTTAAGATTAATACTACTACTTATCTTATTTTGAGGCTGGTTGGGTAGAAATCCATTTAAATCTTGTAAATCACAGCTACTATCCATCGAATTCTCAATATCAGGCGGTTCGCCTCCACTAGATGACTCCATAGAGGAGTTTTCAAGTAACGTTTAACTTATGAACACTTTCAAAATGTAAACTAAATAAGGAAAAGTTTAACAAAACTAAACAAACTAAATTAGAACGGTATAAATCAAATAATCCGCCAAAAATTAATATTTTTCGGAGAGATTTCCAAATTTAAATTAACTTTGACAATTGTAGTCTGTAGTTAAATATATCAAAGACAAAAATCCTGATAGTGGATAGACTGCATAACAATCATCCACACATAACGACGATTGACCGATTTGAGGTTGTGATCTCATACTTATACATATCCAGAGCGCTGGAATAAGTGTTACCCCCCATAGTAACTTATTTATTTTTAGCACATAAGCAAAACTCTCGAACAGGTCGATTTTTAAAATAATCATAGAATATTATAGTATCAATATTTTGAACTTTACGCGATCCCACTTCAGGTGACAGTCATTCATAACTTTGATTTTTTTAATGGGAAAATACATCATGTGACACCTCATTTAAAAGCTTTTGAAATACTGATTCAAAAAATGTATAATACTTGGGCAAAATTTCGGTTTTTCGAATCCTGAGAAAAAAATTAGTATTTTTGAAAAATTTAAACGAAGAATGAAAGATTACATTATTACCGAGGGCCGAAAGTCCCTGAAAGCTTCTACAGTGTTTATTTGAATAAGTTATGGGGATGAAAAAAAAAGAGAATAAACAAAAAGTTTCTTTTGAATGATATATTTGAAATTAAAAAGCATACTAAATTATCTGTTTGTAATTATTGAAATTATTCTATCACTCGTTCTTATAACTTATACTACGTCTTCTTTCATTTTTATATCGACAATTATACCACCTACATTCCTGACGTTACTTTTTTCTATACAGTGATGAGCGCCATAGCGCTAGTGCCCGGCAAAATGCCGCAAAATATGGAAAACATAATACATAAGAGCTGTGAGACATTTTTGAGTAGGTATTTTAGGCAACCTGAAATTTTTTCAGGTCACTCTTCCATGATAGCCTAATAGAATAATGCCGGTCTGACTGGAGGGTAGCGATTCATTTCCCCAAAAATCCCCCCAAAGTTAAAAAAAAGGGTAAATTTTGTTATTACAAAAAATATCATGGACGTGACTTTAAACTAAATTTAAATATTTAAATATAAATAAAATAAAGAGCCGAGGCGATTTGAGGGCGATTTTAACTCGGAAAGATACTTGCATTGGCGCCCCAGGATTATTTTCAGGGGGTGCATCTGAACTTCAGAAGATTTTATCTGAATCTGTACATACTATTATTGAGTATAAAATATACAACTATACATGCATAGCTATGTACATTTCTTCCAGACAGGGAGGTGCAATTGTTATTTTGACAGGGTATTTTTTAATATTAAAAATAAATATTCTAAAAAAGACAGGTATTTTTTTGGTAATTTTCCAATTGTCATGTGATTAAACAAATTACGTGTGTATGTAAATGAAAAGCGCTATAGGTAAGCAGCAGTGTGAAAAAGAGCGTATACCGATAGATGTTTGCGTCCTATATTGTAGCTGAGCGAGTCCGTTCGCTCGAGAAAAATCACGTGACCTGGCGATACCCATGTTGTTGTACCTCGAAATGTTAGAGTAATTATTATATATTATACTTTCTTAAGTAACTTTTTATTAATTAAAGGAAAATAATACGTACTATACAATAGATTTTGCAAATATGATAGAAAAAGACAAATTTATTGTTATAAATATACAGGGTGAGGCAGATAACTGGCCTATTAGAAATATCTCGAGAACTAAATGCAACAGAATCATGAAAATTGGAATAAGGGGGTTTTGAAGGATGATCTATTAAATGAAAATATTTTCATCTCTTTGCAACTTCCGGTTATACCGGAAGTTGCTTATAACTTCGTTTTTTTAAATGGGACACCCTGTATAATTTTACATTTTTGGATTCTCTTCGATGTATTCTTTCTTAAAATATAAGGTTTTGTAATATTATACAGGGTATTTTAAAAGATAATTACGTTTTTTTATGAATTTCGTAGCAACATTCACACCCTGTAGAATTGTAGTAGTTTGACATCTAAAACTCTACTTACGTTCAAATGATTTTTAATATACTCTACTATTGTTAAGAATCATTAGTATATCTAAATTTTTAATTTTAGTTTACAGGGTTGGTCGAAACTCGGAATGAGTATTTTCTGAGTTTTCTTAAATGGAACATCCTGTATTTTAGTATTGTAATGAAATGATATTTTATGGTACTTTTTTATTTCTTAAGCATTCCCTATACCTAACTGCTTTAATTTGTGCTTAATTGTTAATCGCACCAACAATCTTAACTAAGTAGGTATTTCGATAGCTAAACCATTATTGGTAATTTTAAGGACCAGTCTGGATTAATATGTATTTATTTCTGAAAAATTATTTGGGATTGAGTATTTTCACGGCCAACCTAATAAAATTTTACGTATTTTTTGTTGCAATTAATGTTTAGCTTGAATCACCAATAACTCACAAATTAAAGCAGTTAGGTATAGGGAATGCTTAAGAAATAAAAAAGTACTATAAAATATCATTTCACTACAATACAAAAATACAGGGTGTTCCATTTAAGAAAACTCAGAAAATACTCATTCCGAGTTTCGACCAACCCTGTATACTAAAATTAAAAATTTAGCTATACTAATGATTCTTAACAATAGTAGAGTATATTAAAAATCATTTGAACGTAAGTAGAGTTTTAGATGTTAAACTACTACAATTCTACAGGGTGTGAATATTGCTACGAAATTAATAAGAAAACGTAATTATCTTTTAAAATACCCTGTATAATATTACAAAACCTTATATTTTAAGAAAGAAGACATCGAAGAGAATCCAAAAATGTAAAAATATACAGAGTGTCCTATTTAAAAAAACAAAGTTATAATCAACTTCCGGTATAACCGGAAGTTGCAAAGAGATGAAAATATTTTCATTTAATAGATCATCCTTCAAAACCCCTTTATTCCAATTTTCATGATTCTGTTGTCTTTAGTTCTCGAGATATTTCTAATAGGCCAGTTATCTGCCTCACCCTATATAGGTGGAAAAGTAATAAACTAGCGTGTCCCCGAAAATAGTGCGTTCCTTAAAGGTATAGGTAGAAGGCACAATGTAGAGCAAAAAGTCTTTTAACATTTTTTTATAAATTGATTCGTCTGGCCAAAAAACGAAAATACATTTTGATATGCAAATTGAAGTCTGGCAACAACGCACTCAATATTCTAAAGATTAAAAAAGTAGGTTTGTAGGTCAGTTGCATCTAGAAGGTAAAATAATGTAAATATCAACCAAACCCATATCCATTATTTTGCAGGTAGGCGTCTACCATGTCAACAACCCCAAAAATCACACTTCAAAGTAAATAAGCAAGGGTTTATTAAATTCAATTTCCACAGTCACAGCAAGTTCTTCTAGGCTACGTTGCCATGTCATTCAACTCTATGAAAATAAAAATTCACGTATATGGAAAACAATGTAATTTTTTTCTTGTAAACGGTTAACTTTAGAAAAAAAAAATATTATAGGACTTTTTTGTTCTAAATTGTGTATTATATCCATACCTTAAAGGAATGCACTATTTTCGGGGACACCCTGTATATACTAAATTAATTATGTGTCCGAATCTTGTACTTCTTCTTCAAACTCCTCATCTAAGCTTGAATATTCATTCTCTTCTTCTTCGTCAGACTCCCCTCGAGACTCAGATTCCCCTTCTACATGATCTGTAAATAGTTGTAATATATATTTAGATTTAATTAAAAATTAGTTAGTGATTAATTAATTGAGTTGCTACGTATTCTCTGTCCTTTTATACGGAGTCGAAGTCTGGACAATCACGGGCGCATCTGAAAAAAACTTGCCATTGTTGAGATGTGGTGTTATCGAATAATGTAAAAAATATCATGGACACAACACGTAACAAACACGGAAACCTTCAGAAAGATGAAAAAGGAAAAAGAAATACTCAACACTATGAAGGAAAGAGAAATGAGCTACTTTGGTCATATACTAAGAAATAAAAACGTGATGTGATTGGTTATACATTGTATAAGGAAAAGTGCAAGAAAACAGAGAACCGGGAAGACGATGCATATCCTGGTTGAAAAATTTAAAGTAGTGGAGTGTTGAAAACAACAATAGAACTCTTCAGAATCGCTGCAGACAGAATAAAATGGGCCGTGATGATCGCCAGTGTCATGAAAGGATGAGGCACACGAAAAAGTAGAAAATTAAGTTAACTAAAAAAAAAAGATTTCAGTAATAAAAAAAAACATGTATGTAAGCTTACCTTCAGCAATATATCTGAAATTCTCTTTGGTTCGCTGATGAAGTATAGCATCATAAACTGATTGATGCTAACAATCTCCCTCAAACCAATTAAAATCTAATTTATCCATATTTAGTATCCATCCATTTCCGTTAGGTGTTAAAGAACTGGGGACTTGCAAATACGCGATTCGCCAAATTCTCGTGATATACTGAGTTCTTAGCAGATCTTGTCTCAATTCGGCTTTGCACGGAGGCAAAGTAGATGGATCACACTTCAATAAGCTTCTTATTAGACTTATAATTTCGGCAGAATGTTTGAAATCGTGCTGTGTTGATATTTGATAAATTTTTTGTACCATAAATTTCGCACACAAATTCTTCCAAAGTTTCGAAAATTTCATCGCGCGTAACGGTAACGTGGGTAACTCCAAGATCCGTTAATGCTTTCTGATAAATTAAATTTTTTTGAATCTTTTAAACGGTCTTGTCTTGCCCTTTTGGAAAAAAGACGGATTATAATCACATCCGGTTAATGCGTGGAAAGCAGGCAAACTCGTACATAAAGATGGCTATAATTCCTTATGTAGCTTCGTTATTATCGTTATATTTATGTACCTTTTAGAATTTCCAGTACCATACTCCATAAAAATCTCCAGATCGTCACTCTAGAGATGATCCACGTTTCCAAGCATAATTATTAAAACATCTGTATCAGAAGTTTTAATAAGAACATTGGTCTTTGCTAATGCATTAAGCTTACATACGTGATGAACTATCTTCATGTGGGCTTCTTCGTGATTTTCGCAGGTCACGTTATCGTCGATCGACATTTATATACTATCATTATTTACAAGATACGAATAACATAAATCATAATTTAAATTTATTAATAAATTACCAATAAAAGGCACCATTCCATCTGTAGACCAATGTTCAATTAAAATTTTTACAAAACTCTGCTTGAATTTAATATTTTTTAATTCCTTGGCAAAATCTGTTAGTATCCATCCATTTCCGTTAGGTGTTGAAGAATTACCTATAGCCCTTTTCATTCACATGCACGCGTAATTTGTTAAATCACCTGGCAGTTGGATTTCACCAAAACCATCTTTTTTAGAATATGTGTTTTTGATATTAAAAAATACCCTGTCAAAATAACAATTGCACCTCCCTGTCCTGAAGTAATGTACAGTCGGAAAAATGAAAGAATACCCATAAACGAACATATAAAACACGCTGTATGTTCCTGTCACCGTGTCACAAAGAAAATTATCCAGTGCAAGTATATGTAACAATAATTATTACATGTACTTGCGCTGGCCAATTTGTTGTGTGACACGGTGCCAGGAAAATACAGTGTGTTATATATGCTCGTTCATGGGTATTCTTTCATTTTTCCTACTGTACATAGCTATGCATGTATATGTGTATATTTTTTATGTTTTTTTATACTCGTTAATAGGTTAATAATATGTACAGATTCAGATGAAATCTTCTGAAGTTCAGATGCACCCCCCGAAAATAATCCTGGGGCGTCCATGCAAGTATCATGCAGAGTTAAAATCGCCCTCAAATCGCCTGGCCTGTTTATTTTCTTTATATTTCAATATTTAAATTTAGTTTAAAGTCACGTCAATGATATTTTTTGTAATAACAATGTTTACCTTTTTTTAACTTTGGGGGGATTTTTGGGGAAGTAACCGCTACCCTCCAGTCAGACCGGCTTTTTTGTATTAGGCTATCATGGAAGAGTCGCCTAAAAAAATTTCAGGTTGCCTAAAGTACCTACTCAAAAATGTCTCACAACTCTCGGACCATAATACATACATTGCGAAACAAAAAAGAGGTAAAACTACTGGTGGAAATGATCGTTATAAACGTATAAATTAACATTACATTACATAGTTTCCCACCTTTAGACGTATGTGATAGGAGTATTTTATTAAAATCCTACTGTCACAGTGACAGTGTTGTCATACTGTTCTGATACGTCTAAAGGTTGGAAACTATGTAATGGAATGTTAATTTATACGTTTATAACGATCATTTCCATTTCAACTAGTTTCATCTCTTTTTGTTTCGCAATGTATTATGTTTTCCATCTTTTGCGCTATTTTGCCGGTTATTAGTGCGCTCATCACTGTATACTAGAATGATGTAACACTAATTATTCAAATAATTTTAAATTGTGTTAGTGAATTATAACTTATATAAAATTACGTATGGTTGCGTTTTATAGATTTTGGTCCATTTAAAAATTAAAAGCGTGCCAGGTGTTCTGCGCACCTGGCAACCACCCTTACTTTTTAAAAGACCAGGTAGTTTTTCTTTAAATATAAATCTCTTCACAAAGAAATTTTCGTTTACATCTGTTGCATTTCATGCATTTGAATGATGTGTGATGTGTATCATCTCACGTATCGTATCTCAATCGGCATTGACACCGGCTTTGACAAAAATTAAAGGACACGCGTAGTGGTTTACACTGATCTATAAAGTTTTTAGCGAAAGCAAATTTTAGGGAACATCTAAGCGAACATGTGAATATACAAATATATCTACCTATAAATTACAACGCTTTAATTAAAAAATAATAAATTACTAAAAATAATAAATTACTAAAAATAAAACAGCATCAACTGGCTACTCTTTGTTTAAGTATAATTATTATTGTTTTCACAATTGAAAGATTTTCTATGTTTTTTTTAATTTCACTATTAAAAAATAACACTCCAGTAAAAGGTATTGTATAGAAGGACAACCATGCATTTAGATTTTGGTGAAACGAAGTCGCTGAACCGGGCTTATAGCAGCCCGGAGCAGAGGCTTGGGGCCCAAGCAAGCAATTTTAGTTACGCGGATGAGTCACTAGAGGAAAACAGGATTAAAGCGTCTCACGCTAGCCTGAATTTGCAATCGATTAGGGCACCACGTTGGAGTTCTATTACCGAGGACTCCCACGTGAAGAGCATTTGGCTGAAAGTTGTGCCATAGTGGCGCATCAGAGTACTATAGCGGGGAGAGGGATGGTCTGGAGCATTGGACCTCGGTGGTCTGTTTTACTCGAGTTAATACACCTCGCTCCAATGAATTGTTACACCCGAACATCATTTTCAAGGGGTGAACATGTCTCACAGGCTGGGTTAAATCAAATTGCTTGCTTGTTGACCTAACATTAACTGATCCAGTTCAAGCTGAAATCTTCCTATTCTTCTTCATTTTGTATAGACATGACTCTGTCTGCTTTTTCAATGTGCCTCTAGTAAGTTGTTGTTCCATCGTTTTCGAGGTCTTCCCACTGATCGACTTCCTATTGGAAAACCGTCTCTCGCTGTCTTTACTCCTGTATTTGTTGTCATTGGGCTTATGTGGTTATTCCATGCTATTCCTTTGTTTCTTACCCAGTTATTAATGTTATCCACCTTGCATCTCCGTGGTGTATCTGTACTTCTAGCCCTGTCCCATAGAGTCTTACCATCGATTTTTCGAAGGGTTTTCATCTCCGCTGTTTGGAGCAATCTTTTTGTCCTCGCTGTGTCGGGTCGTGTTTCTGCCGCGTATGTCATTATTGGTCTGCTGATGACTGTTTTGTAAATTCTGCCTTTGCTAGATAGGGTGATGCGTAGATATTTAAACTCCATGACTTGTTCTATTATCTGACCTTCCAGCTCCAATTTACATCTTATTAGATTTGCTGTTAAATTTTCTGGCGGTTATGTTAAATTGGTGCAGCATACGTTGTAAATCATGTTCACTTTGTTGTTTTTATATTGTAAGTTGATTTAAGCTGTTTTTCTCCCATTTGGTATCCTTTTTTAGTTATTACTTTTTTATTATTTCGTCCATGATCAGGTTGAACAATAAAGGACTCAAAGAATCCCACTGCTTTATCCCATTGTCGGCTTCAATTGGGTCAGTCAGTTAGTTCATCTTCCACTTTTATTTTATTGTGTTGTTCTGGTAGATGTTTTCGATCGTTTTAATGATTCCTAGAGTATAACAAATGGATAACGTCCTTTAATTTGACCCTGTCAGATGATTTCTTAAGGTCCACGAGACATAAATATACCGGTTTGTTGTATTTCCACGATTTCTTTTGAACTTGCCTCATTATAAATATAGCGTCAGTACATGATCTTCCCGACCTAAAACCTTGTTGTTCTTCTGCTAATGTTATAATTTCATTCAATTTGTTTGTTATCACTTTGGATGTTAATGTAAATGTTGTGTTTAATGTCCGATTTGTCTCCTTTTTTGAAGAGAGGTATTAGGATGCTTGATCTCCATTCTTGCGGTATTCTGTTTTGTTCTATTATTTTTTGTATTAGTTTTGTTTAATAGTTATTTAGTTAAATCTTGTTCTCCGTAGTTTAGGAGTTCGTTTGATATTCTGTCCTCTCCTGGAGATTTTCTATTTTTTAATTTTCTTAATGCTTCCTTTACCTCTTCCTCCTCGATGTGTATTTCTTCATTTGTCGTAACTTCAGGTGTTCGTGGTTCATTTTGGTCGCTTTTATCAAATAGAGATCGGAAGTAGTCTGCCCCATGTTTCCTTCTGAATGTGTTTCATTTTTATTAATTCGTTCATCTCCATCCTTTGCCCTCTGATTATTCTTCATACTTCTTTTTGTGTTCCGTAAAAGTCGTGTTCCATCTGTTTTGAGAAACTCTGTCAGTGTTCCCTTTTTATTTGTCTCACCAATGTATTCATTTCATTTCTGATTCGTTTGTACTGGTTGTATGCCTGTTTTTTTTTTGTTTTGTTCTGTATTGTAAATACAGAGCTGAAATGAATAGAGTAAAGTGGAACAACGTCGTCGCCAACATCATAAGAAGAAAGACACCTCAAGAAAAAGTTCTTCTCATAAAATATTAAACTTTTCGCGAGATGTTAGAAAAAATCGATATTATTTATCTAACTTCAAAGTCTCTAACTTTTTTTTTGCACATTTGATAAATTTAATTTAATCGAGCTTCTTTTGGCTCTTGTTTTTACTCCAATTAAATTTATGATCTATCTCTTTATTACAACCCTTACAATATGAGTACGTGTATCATACAAAATTTTAAAAAAATATTTACGTTTCAAAATTCTTTTTGTGTTGGGATCAGACGATTAAACCTTAAAATAATTAATATAACTTCCTAAATATTTTTCATTTTAATTTCCTATACTGTTCGTTTTGATTTTCAACGCAGTCTTTTAAAATCGCTTTACTTTCACCAGAAAACCGACGAGTTCACTGGAAATTTCTACCCACGCTTCAGAATAGGGTCTCCCCTAACGTGGTCTCCCCTCTGGTATTATATAAAATACACAATAGACATTGACAAAGGTTACGTTCATATTGTATAATCCATCTGCCCAATAATGCGTTGTTAGTTCGAAAAACCTAGGAGTTCAATTTTATTATTAAAAAAAAACAATTCGGTACTAAAATAGATAGTCAATTTAAGCTAGATTTATGTTAGGACAGGCGTGTATGACACGGGTCGTGGAACAATAGACGTGGCACTCCCCGTTGTCGCTCCGTCTCGTTGTACTATAAACTAGCCAATGTCTTTCATATCACACGATCCTTCAACGTGCCTCGCAATACAGCCGTGCCGTCCACGGCCCGTCCTAAGATAAATCAGCCTATATTGTTTTTCGAATATCGATAAATTAAATATAATTGAAAAGGAAAACCATTATTTAGCAGTAAATGTTTCAAATTAACTTATTTTACTTACTTTACTTAATCAGTAGATCCATTTGTACCTTTCGGTGTTGGGCCGTTTAGAATACAATTCATTAATTACAATATTTTACAATCTTCTGAGGTGTCCTAGCTCTTAACGAACTCTCTCCATTCCTTCCTATTGGATGCCATCTGTGTTGCTTCCTGCCAAGTCTTACCCTTACTCTGCAGTATCTGCGAGATGTCACTGTTCCATTCTTTAATGGGTCTTCCTCTTCTGTTTTTCCCTATCGGTTTGGCGTCCCACACTCTTTTTACTTGTCTATTATTGTTCATCCGGGTTAGATGTCCGAACCATGCCAATTTTTTCTCCTTGATTGAGTCGAGTATCGGTTTGATTTTGAGTCTTTCTCTTATTTCTTCATTTCTGATTCTATCAGTTCTTTTTACTCCGATCGTTCTTCTGTGGTATTTCATCTCTGCTGCCTAAATTCTTCTCTGCTGTCTTTTGTTTAATATCCAATTTTCTGCTCCATATGTCACTGTAGGTCTATATATTGTTTTGTATATTGTCATCTTGGTCTTTGTTGATATTTCTTTGTTATTAAGGAATCCTCTATTTAGTGTTTGGAATAGTTTTCTTGTGTTTTCCATTCTGTTGTTAAGATCGTCCCCGATGTCTCCTTTGTTGTTGATTATTGTTCCTAAGTATTTGTATGAATTTGTCTGTATCATTACTTCTATTTGATCTTCCGTCCCTTGCTTCCTTGATATTTTCATTATCTGAGTCTTCTCTTTGTTTACGTTTAAGTTGTATTTGCTTGCTTCTAGGTTCCATTTCTCTAAGTTGTATTTCAGTTTTTCTGCTGTTTCCGCAATTAATGCTATGTCGTCTGCAAATATACACATCTCAGCGTTTATCATTTGCATTCTATTTTCTGCAAGAGTTAGGAACAATATTTTTTCTAAGAGTCTTTAAAAAATTACCAAATCTTAATCAATTAATTTAATTAATATGAAAATACATACACAAATTAATTCTTTGACAAGGTTGTCAAAACCAAACTTTCAATATAATTAGTTAGCATGACGACGATCTTGGTTTCCATGACGATGATTCAAAACGACTGTTATTGTCTACCGATTTGACTTTCGAATATTATGTCAAAATAATTTTATTTCATCGAATTGTCGCGTTAATTTCATTAAAACAGGCACACAATAAGATATATTTGAAATAAATTAGTAAATAATATCTAAATATTAGTTTATTGCATGTATTATAATTACTTTAAGGCCATATTAACATATCTAAATTAACACGCGTGCGGAAAAGTAAAAACCGCGTGCGGAAAAGTAACACGCGTGCGGAAAAGTAACACGCGTGCGGAAAAGTGAAACTTTCTAAACTAAAATGCGTGCGCGAAAGTAGACATTTTTGCACGCTCGTAGAAAAAATACTTTTCTATGTATATATTAGTCGAGCGGCAGCAATCTTTATGACGACCACGAAAATCAAATTTAAGGTGAATGACCAATTTTGGTCTATTTTTAGGTTTTCGAGGTAGCTGAATCCGAATATGAAGTTAATTTTTACCTAGATTTGGTGGAACATGTTCAAAAATCAAATTTTATACAAAAATGCCGAAAATCAATTTTGATGATTTTTCAAATTTACCTCGCTGTATCTTTGGTCGCTGTAAATATTTCCCTTTGAAAATTTTACTGTTTAATTTCTGAAGTATGTAGATAACAATGGGATTTGTCCTAAATATTTAGACACATTAAAAAAGGAGTTTTTAGTTTTTAAACATTTTGTCATCATATTTCGTTAGTTTCATGTTTACTTAAAAAAGCTGATTGGCAAACTTTTTAGTTTATAATTTTAACCAACACAACAATAAAATATAATTCATGAAGTTTTTTGAAAAATTTTAAGTCAAAATATACGATAGGAAAAAAGTTATGTTACTTCATAAACAAGCGGCACACCCAAAAAAACGCTTATATCTCGAGATCCTGACCACGGTGTGGTGAATGGCTAATTTTGATCACACTTTATGATTTTGATAACAAAAATTCGTTTTTTGTTCTTCTTAAGAATTTTGCAATATGCGGTTGCGTCATTCTTCTTCTGAACCGGCGAATTTGTCCTCAAACAACTTCTTGGGCCGTTTCTATATATGCTTCGTTTTATGGGAGAAAGGTCAAAAACAGATTAATAATAGCATAGGAATGTTAAAATCATAATAAATTGTATGAATAAAATATATATATAGATAGAAAACTAACTTTTGTTTTTATTATATCCCTATGAGCAATCGAGAATCTGGTCAAGTTTGGAGCGGTGTAACACCTATATAAATAAATAGAATTAAAGCAATTTATAGTGGAAATTGTTCGCTGAAAACCCTCTACAAAATTGCTATAATGTTATTTTATTTTAAAATGAACTGAAAAAAAGTTATAACCTCCAAAAGGAATCTTGTTAAAATGTTTTTACATATTTTTGTTTATATCATTTTTGTTGGTCACTTGACGATAAAAAGTAATACAAATAAAGTTGTAGAAAATTTAATTTGCTACATTTTATGTTTAATTACATTTTCCATAGGGTTAGTAGTTTACGAGATATAGCGCGAAACCCCTTTGCACACCATTTCCAAGATGGCGGCCGGGGGACAAGGGTGGAGACCCCAACAACTTGAACTTAAGCTTCTACTGATCCCCCCTATACATTAAAGAAATAAAATTGACTCCTCTAACAAATGCAAGGTACGGCTTAAAAAATGTAACATTTTAATGGAGTAAAATGCCAGTTTTGTATTTGCCTTAATTAGTATTGAAGAGCAAAATATTGATGTGCAATAGTGCCACAACTCAAAATAAGGGTCGAATTTAAGAGGTCTGTGTTACAATTCATTTAAAGCTACCTAACCCTCTCCCAAATACACCAAAATTTATTTTTTTTTCAAAAATCCCAATCCATGTAGTAAAACAAACAAGACAAAATTATTGACACTCAATTTTTAAACGCCTGTTTTGACAAATTACCCGTTTTTGTGTTGTGCCACTATTGCATACAGCCGACGAATTGGTGATGGATTTGACCGTTACCCGAGAGACATTCATTTTATCTAATACATAATAAACAACTGAAAACTTTTGTTTTCAATACTTCCACAAAATTTATTACACATTAATGTCACTACAGCTGTTTCGGCAGAGTGCCTTTCTCAAGTGATGTAATTTTACTACGCTCCTACACTTTATAGTTTTAACTGAATAAGTTGAGGAGTGAGGAGCTGTTTGTCTTAAATTGGTCCTATAGAATTAGGTCTGTATTTTTTAATTTATTAATTTCCACAGATTCTATTCTCAGATGGATAGCTTATCTGGTGCTCTCTTTTCATTTCACTATTATTTATTTTCTATCTCTCTTTGCGACGTTTAAATTGGTAAACCGCATCAACACGTTCTTCAACGCGTCGTTGGTCAGAACCTTTACATTGTTACTTAATAATATGCAGAAATTGTAAACTGTCCTCGTCCTCATCGTTGTACCCACGAAGTTTGTGACTCGCAATTACTTTTTAACAAAATCTCATAAATTATAGATTTTAGTAGGTTTTTAGTGATTTCAAGCTATTACAAATTAATAATAAATGAAACTCCAAGGAATCCATGTATTAGATATATTTCTGATTATTTAGCTGTGAATCCTAAATGTAATTCCAGTAATTCGACAAACGACAATATCGATTTTAAGCTTTCTCAGATAATCACTCTCTCTCCCAGAATTATTAAGAGCACGTGAAGTTCTAAACTAGGCCAAGAAACAGTAGCGTTTCACACTAAAACGCCATATTATTTAAAAAATTTCGACTTACTATACTACAGTGATAAGCGCGCTAATTACCGACAAAATAACGCAAAAGATGGAAAACATCTGTGACAGGAGTATTTTATAAAATTCTATTGCCACAGTGAAATTTGTGATACTCTTCCGATACTTCTAAAGGTTGGTAACTATGTAATGGAATGTTAATTTATTCGTTTATACACCGAAAGAACAATTTCTTTTCTCCTAAAACATTGATTTCTTTGAGCCATCTTCTTATAACTTTACATATCATACCTTAAACATACCGGTAACCGTATAAAGAAACGAGTTTTTTTAAACAGAACTCAATAATTTCTTACAGGTAATTTCTGCAATACGAAGAAATGCATTAATCGTTATATTTTCATTTTGTTATCCTAAAGTTTTTTGCTTAAATTAAAAACTACAAATATTTTGCAGTATAAGAAATATATGTTAAGTTAATCCAAATTTATATTTTTGTAAACAAGAAATTTTCTTGTAATCAGATAAACATTTTAAACCACAAGAAATAATTCTTCAGAAATACCCTCTGTAGTAACTGTGGTTATAAAATAAAAACTTTATCACTACGCCGAAATGTTACTTGCAAACAGAGTTTCTTCCACAAAAGAAATGCGCAGATTAACTATTTGTGATTTAATCGTCAGTGTTTGTCAAGATAGCGTGATATTAGTTCATGTTCATATAGATGGATTTTGGATTTGTTGTTTTTTTTTTTAAATTAACGGATATTTTGAAGGTACGTACATAGGTATTAAATAAAAATAAATTGAGAAATTTAAGATGTAATAATAATATTGTTGCATATCCGAAGGGTTATAAAAAAGAAACAAAATAGTATCTTTATATGCTTTTTAGGTATAATGATGGACAACTCTGAAAGAAAGGAGCTTACAGCTTATTATTTTAAATGAGAAATAAGCCACAATTTAAAGCTCGGACAGAATGATATAATATGTATATAGTTTCGGAACAATAATAAGAAAGGAGCTATTAACCAACGGGCCGTCCAGAAATTAACAATTTCGGGACCTTCCAGAAATGGTAGAAAATTATACATGTAAGTACCTTTTCAAAAATGTGTATACCTTTGTATAAACTTTAATAATAGAGTTTATTTGTAGCAACTTAGTACATAATAAATAAACCCAGTTTCTCACTGAAGTTGTTAGTCACATGGACTACAACTTGTGCGTGAGGGTTAAATTTAGATTATAAAACAACATGAATTTATCTTGTTTACAAAAAGGAATCGAATATAATCTTGTTCATTCTTGTTCTCTCATCTATCTTTAAATTTGGTCTCCTCTTCTCACTAATTCAGTTAACGTTAAATTTTGTTTATCGGACCTACAAAATTTCTAATAAAATTCAACAAAGGATTGCAAAAACTTCCGACGGGATTCTTCTGGCGGGACTTCGTTTTCCGGAGTAACCTAATTGAGTCCCAGAATTCGTCTTTCCAATAGCCGAGTTGAGTCCCGAAGATGGGTAAATTGAGTCCCGTGCCTACCTGGGGCTTAGTCGGTGTACGTAATGTTTTCTAGGAATGAGAAAACAATAATTTATTTTATAACATATAATTTTATTACAAAAATGCAATCCTAAAATATTTACAGTAAACAATATAACCACATTTACATGCTAAATCTGTGCTAAGTAAGGTATTTAAATGCCAGTCTATGTATATGTATGTTTTTTTCTATTTGGCAATAAGAAGAAAACCAAAGGTATATAATGATCTTCTTTTAGATCATGGATGGAGAACATTTGCATAAAAAGCTTTGAGCAATATTCAAAAGTTCAATTGCTGTTGTAATAAAACAATAATTTGGTTTTTGTATGTCGTTTACCATTAGAAAATCCTCTTTTTTGTTGGTATTCACTGGAAATGTTTTAATGTTCATGAGTTTCTTCCATACTTTTTGGCAATTTAGGTAGAAGAGATCGTCGGGCGTTATACATATTTTTCTGACCAATTCCACATCTTTGGTAGCCAAGGTACTAATATTGCCATTTCGTAATTCCTCATGTAAAATTTTCATATCCCCCATTTTCATAGGTCGTTCACTGATATCTTCTACGGTCTTTCACTTCAAGGAGTTACTAACATTTGACGATTGAGTACATCTTCGTTTAATTAACTATGATTGTGGTCATCCATAATTTCCGTCACTACGTTGTCCCCTTGGGTTTTTAAAAATGCTTTACATTTTTCTTTCGTCTGCGCACAATAAATCCAACGCTTGCCGTCATTTTTTAAATAATTTTGAAAACGATGTTTGAAGCCATTCAACACAATCAATTATTGTTTTTCTTTTTCACTAAGAACGATTTTCATTGGCAATCAACTTTACACTGTATCGTATACAGATAGATCGCACTCTATCAGAGGCGTGCGGTCCATGGAAGCGGGGGAAGCGCCGCTTCCCTATACCTACTTCGATATAAGAAAATATACCTATTATTAATTAATACCTATTTAATAACAAAATATTTTCCCTAATCCAAATAATCTACATATTACCTAGGCATACACATTGAAAAATATTAAAAATTAATCGCGTACGAACGAAATCAATATGCACACAATTCAACTACATATTCGGTCCACTCCTGACAGAAGCGCATCTCAAAATCGCCGCTTGTCAAGCAGTTGTCCGGTTTAAAAATTGGTCAGGGTTCAATGACCGCAACCCACTAGTCGCGCGAATTTTGGTACTCTCTGGAAGCGATAGTCCTAGCGCATCTTAGCGCCTTCCGACTGTTACTGCTTCAGCGGTGGTTAGGTACGTAGAGGTACGTACATGTACATTCGCTTAAAGAATATATATTTCGATTTAAATTTTTTGCAGATATTTTTCCTTTTACTGATCTTTTATTTGACATTTTACAGATGAAGTCAAATGACATTGCATTTTGTATAAGACAAATTGATGACTTTATTAATACGATAACTAAAAAACGAGAGCAGTTTAAAAATATTTGGGATAAAACTGAAAATATGGGGTTTGAACATGAAAGAAAAATAATGAAGATTGATAATGTCGGCAACGGAGAGACCTTTTGATAATATTCTATAACAAATGAATTCTAACTTTCAAAATTTTAACGATTTAAAATTTGTAGAATTATATATAATCTTAATATTTCTATTTATAATTCATCAAAATTTTCCACAGAGGAATTTATTTCACTACGATTAAATAATGAAAATCTTTTGATATCCCAGCTTTGCATTCTCAGTTAAGTGTCGTTTATGAAACAACTGACATTAGTGATAAAGAAATACCCAGAAATCTGAAATACCCAGAAATCTGGGTATTTCTTTATAACTACTGGTTTAAGCAAGTCACTGTGTGAAGTGGTCAAGTTGTGTGAAGTAGTAGGTACTAACTATCCCAGCCACAACTGCATCAGTTGAACGAAGTTTTTCATTATTAAAATGCATTAAAAGTTTCAAATTAAGAGTTTAAAAGAAATTCAACAAGCGAAATTTAGCCCTATTATCCATTGAAAAAGACTGCATTCAACAATTATCAGAAGTTGATAGGAGAATAGACCTCAAGTATAAATAAGTGTCATATTGTTGAAAGTTGGGTGTTGTGAAAAATGCCTCAGAATATAATTTTTTTAAAATAGAACTCTTCTTTAGGAAACAAAGCCCGGCGCGAGGACTCAAGGCCCGAGCTAGCAATATATAGATCAATGATAGGTCACTAGTCACTAGAAATAGCGGGAATAGAGTGCCTCACGCATTGATCTGGGTAGGATTTAGTGTGTACCCAGGACGTCTCACATAAGCACTTTGCTGATAGAGAGCCCCTATAGCGCATCAGAGTGTTATCAGGTGGGAAGTGGCTCGACCCTTAAGAAAATATTTTTATATCCTTATTGAATCGCTTCCCCGTCCGAAAAAGTCACCGCACGCCACTGCACTCTATACTACATATTTTGTGGTTATACATATTACTTTTTATTTAATTACCATAAATGCATAACCAATAAAATACTTACAAATTAAAAAGCTATTAAAAGGTAATTAGAAGGATTACGATGTTTGGGACTCAATTCGACCATCTAAATATTTTGACCCTTCTTAATTCAGGTATACGGGACTCAATTTACCTATGCCCTCGTTTTCTATAAGAATTTTCATGATATTTAGAAGGTGTTTTATCCATTTTCACCATATTTTTTACAATTTAAATATTTAGAAGTGACATTCGAAATAAATCATTTTTGACAATTAGGGCAGTCAGTAATATAATAGGTGTTACCAGGGAAATGGACCAATAAGTTTTCAATTTAAAAATCTTTTAGTAATATTTTTAATATTTTTCAATATTATTAATGTTGCTATTAGGATTGAAAAAATTTACCTTTCAGTTGCCAGATGACGCTAATCACCTACTCCATACACGTCAGTTGCAATGCTGGGATAAACTTTCATGGTTTGGTCACTTCAAGCATTCTCGATTCAGACGTCGAGTAGTAAGGTCACTGCCTGCATACCTTGCTCATACCGACGACTAGCGAGGAGTTTGAGAGCGTATATCGCTGAAGACGGTGTTCACAGTTAGCCGGAGGAGAACGGTATATCCCACCGAAAAACCAACGACGCTTGGCCGTATAACTCTAGAAAGGTAGACGGATTAAGGGGTTGCAGAGGAATACTCTGGCCCTGGGCCGAGTGCAATACACTCGACCCCGTACTCTATCTAACGAGTTTACATACGGCTCCAAGAACAAGTGCCAGTACGGGGATATATCACTCTATAAGGCTTCCAACGAGGGACCACATAGCAGCGAGGTAAATCGCAATATCCAGGTAAATATAGCCACTTTCAAAAAAGCGGAAAAGCACGGAGGGATAGGACAAGCCACCTCTATCCCTGGGGTTTACCCCCCAGAACACCTTGAGGCTGCGGTGCCCTCCGATCGCCAGACTGCAACCAGTACCCATTCGAAATGCCTTCCTCTGTAAGGTCAGTCTCTTCAACCCGGTCGCTCCGTTCACGGGCGGCCCGGACAAATGCCGCAAATCAAACCCAACAATCATCCAACCAATTCGCCAACCTTCATCAGGAAGGCGAAACTCCCCCCTCCAACGAGTATAATCGCCTCAAGACGGAGCTAGACCTGGCCAGCTTAAATGCTGAGATGAGGATTGTCCGAGACAAGTACCAAGAGGTCTATCTCCGTATGGAGCAAGAGGACTCAAACAACCCCCTTCTAAAGCGTTATGCTCACGATTTTTCGCCACTTCCAACTAATCGTACAAGTTCTCAGCAGCAAAGCCCTCAGGTGAGACAGGGTGCAGTTCACGAACCAAACCTACTTCATCATCTCAAACAACTTCTCAACCAATTTCTCTACCAATTTCTATACCCATCATTCAAAACCCAGCTTCACAAACCGCAAACATCAGCACAAACAATCAACAACCCTCAGAATTCGTCTTCCAATGAAGACAGATCCGATCTTATGCCAACGCCGCAGCGAGTTCCCGCCCAAAAAACCCAAACGTCGTTAATGCAATCAACGACCCTACTCTTTCCGAATATCTTGTAAAAGATCTGCCAAAAGATCTTTGCAACAAAAGAACCTTCTTTGGACAATTAAATGCCACAACACTTCTTTCAAACAAAATACATTCATGCAAAGTGTTTTCGCACGGTATCGCACACCTGCGACTTTTCACTTCCATAAGAGCAGAAGAGATTGAAAAATCCATCCACAAAGCCACAGGCCAAACCATGGTTACGGTCCACAGCCGTAACAAAAACACTAACTCCAGTCCCAAAGAACCCACATATCTCTTCTGCATCACTGGCATTGATGTAGACTACTCTGAGGACGAAATCACCACCTTGCTCACTGAACAGGAATTCCCCGTCGAGAAACTCTGGAGAGTGAAATCTTTCAGACTCGGCCGGGATTCGAAGGTGGTCAAGGTGGTGACTAAGTCACTCGAGAAGTTCACCACTGCACTAAGCCGAGGTATCACCCTCGACGGCGAAATTTACAATGTCGAAATGCCGCACAATGCCGATCCAACCATACCCACCCCCAAATATTGCAGCAAATGCTGCACGAACGGTCACTCCATCGACGAATGCCCCCAAAAAGCATTCGTCTGCCCTCACTGCGGTGGTAACCATAAGTCAAGCGCCTGCACAACTCAAAAAGAACCCAAATGCCCAAATTGCAGCGGTGACCATCCTGCATACTCCAATAAGTGTCCACAAAGACACACAATTCCAACCGTACCACAACAAGTACAGCCACTATCGATCGAAAGATCATTCCCTCCTTATGAACTACCCACGGAAACAAAAAACATCTTGTCAATCCAGACCGCTTTGTTGCTGAATCTGCTGCCGGAACTCCGTGAGCACATCGCTACCATCACGGCTAATCTAATTAGCCAAGTCTATGACCACTCCACTGTGGTTCATGGACATGGAAGCAATGTCAAACTGACATTCCACCCCAACCACTAAGCGCTCCCCTTTATGGATTTCACCCTAGGTGCAGTAAACTGTCAGGGTCTCTCCAAAAAGAGACCCCTTATCAAGAATATCCTGTCGAAACATAACATACAAATCCTTGCACTCACAGATACTCTGTCGAAAAGCGATCCACATTTCGCAGGATATTCGATCATTCATCGAAACCGCTGTCAGGTTTCACGTGGGAATGGTATTCTCGTTAAACACGGAATACCACACAGCGCACATACATACCCACCAAATTTTCGTCCACCTGACGTGGACTTCCTGGCAGTTGACGTGCACATCCCCAACAACGAAACCCTCACGATAGTCTCTTACTACAAACACCCGGATCAACCACTCAACAGGCATTTGCTAGAGTATTTTTCAAGGCTCGGCAAGGCCGTGTTGATGGGCGATCTGAATTGTAGACATACACAGTTTGGTGATCACCGGCAAAACCCAGAAGGCATCCGCCTCACGGATTTTCTACTAGACCTTCCTATCTCTCGAATCACCAACACTGAATACACGTTTCTGAACGCCGCTGGGGCCTCTATTGTCGACCACATCCTAGTTACTAGTAACATTCTGGATCGGTTCGAGGATAGATGCCACATAGGTGACTCAATAACGTCAGACCACGTACCAATTCTTGTCAACACTGACATACTAATTCCAAAACAACCCAACCCTCCAAGAACTATAAGAGACTATCGTCACGCTAACTGGACTGAATTCCAAAACTTCATCACTTAAAATCTCCCTATGTTAGGCGAACTTGATACTAACGATAGTATCGACACCAGTGCAACCGAAATTGAGAACCTCATCACCGAGGCGATCACTCACGCAATTCCACTTAAACAAATAACCTATGCATCACCGGCACTTCCAGAATACATCATTGCCAAAATCCAACAAAACAGACGTCTTCTATGTCAATACAAGGCCAACAGAAATCCACTAATCAAAACAGAGTACAACCGAATCTGAGCCAGGATAAAGAGAGAGATATCTGACCTAACGGCTCGCCGGTGGGAAGATGCTACCTCAAAACTGGACTACAGAGACGGTAGTAAATTCTGGCACAAATTCAAAGTCCTAACAAAACAAAAACTATCTCAACCATCCCATCTGTTGGTCAACAATCACATAGTCAATTCCCCAGAAGGGAAAGCCGAAGCATTCAGAAATTCGCTTCAAAACAACTTTCAAACCCCAGACAACCCGAACTTTGATCGCTTATTTAAACTCAACACAGAATACATAGTAAATGTTACTCTCAACCACCACATTCCAGTCTATGATCCTATCATGGACCCCCTCACAAACAGGGAAACGGAGAGCTTTTGCCAAATGCGCAAAAACAGCGCTCCCGGACCTGATGGCATCAACCGAAGGTGCCTCAAAAAACTTCCAGAGAGTATCATCCCTCTTCTAACTAAAATATTCAATGTATGTCTCAAAAATAGCCACTTTCCTATTCCTTGGAAAGTGGCCAATACCATCATGCTTTTGAAAAAAGGCAAACTCCCAACCGACGTGGAATCCTACAGACCAATACCTTTAATCAACACTCTGGGTAAAGTTCTTGAGCTAATCCTAAGAGAGAGGCTCAATGACTTTCTCCAAAACCACAACATCATACCAAAATTCCAATACGGATTCCAGTCTGGTAAATCTACTAAACATGCATTAATAAATTTCACAACTAAAGTTACCCAAACCATCAACGATGGTTCATTCGCCATAGCCACATTCCTGGATGTGCAGAAGGCTTTCGATCAGGTCTGGCACGACGGACTTGTTCGGAAACTTCTGGACATCGGGCTACCATTACAATTTACCAAAATTGTACACTCATACCTCCACAACCGAACTGTTAGAGTGAAAATAAGCGAGCAAAAGTCCACCCCTTTCACTCCACAAGCTGGAGTTCCCCAGGGTTCAGTCCTAGCACCGCTGTTGTACATCATCTACCACAGCGATATCACCAACCAAAATATCCCAGGTACTCGGCTGTTTCTGTATGCAGACGACACGGCTCTGCTCACAACAACCTCTCGATACAACCCAAGACTCATCCATAGAAGAGTCCAGGCTCTGTTGGACGGGGTCGGAGAATGGTGTTGTAAGTGGAGAGGCACGCTGAACGCGAACAAAACAACAACAATTGTGTTTCGCGCCCCTTCTGTGTCACATAGAATCATAATTAATGAAGACGACCAATATCCATTGAGACTGTTGGGAGAAAGGCTTGTTGTTAGCCCGACTGCAACCTATTTGGGAGTACTGTTCACCAGGACTCTTAACTGGGACGCAGATCTAAAGGCAACTTTAGATAGGGTAAGGAACAGGGCCAGACTTCTCTACCCTCTCTCTGGACGAATTGGCAAGACACACAAGAAGACTCTCATTCACACTTACAAGACCTTTATTCGACCCGTAATGGAGTACAAGTCATGCCTCTACTCTCTTTGCACAAGATCAAAACAAGAGAGGTTGTTGCGAGCGGAACGTAGAATCTTGCGTATATGCAACTACGGGCACTGGAGATATCCCTCAAACGAAATCCATAACATTTCAAACATCCCCAAAATCACCGAGAGAATAAACTCTCTGAACAGGAACTTCACAATCAAAGTAATCAACGATCCCCCCTCCGACACACAAGAAACTCTCAAATGTTCCTGTTCATCTTCCGGCCACGTACTCTACCCAAAGCCCAAACACAAAAAGATTCATTTACCGTCTGCTCTAATGCAAACATGCATTGACGAACTCCCGGTAGAGTACGAAAACATCCTCGAGGCTACCCCGTTAGCCTACCGCACCCACCTTTAACGTATCCTCTTCCCTACCCCGAACAGGGAGAAGTTGGTTTTTTGCGGTTTCCCAACTTCATTGCACAATTATACCTGTTCGTCCCAAGAAAATAGCCGCAACTATTTTCTCCACTCGAACGCTCACTGTCCACGCTGCGCTCAAAGCCACCTCCTGACCGCCGACGAGGGACGCAGGTTCGCCTGTCGTTGTACAAGGGTTTCTAGGGAGACTGGTCGAGAGCAAAGCACGGACAGTACACGTAAATGTCTATGGAACCAACAACAATCCATCAAACTTTCTTCTCTGTTGACTTTTTAGCCTTCTGGACACCACCGTCCGGCATAACCCAGGAATCCAAAAAACACCAGGATACGGCACTTGCCCCAGTGTGTTTTTCGGACTGTTTGCTTTTGCTGCCACATTTTACATTCACTACAAACCCTGAAGAGGACTAAATCCTAAACGGGGACAATCATTGAACGCATTTCTACATAGCATTATATCTATACACGCAAATCAAACAATGATAGTAGTCACTTCAAGCAGAGAGCAGCAGACCTACGCCTGTCATCCGATGTTGACTCCAATAAGAGTTGAAAATCGTCGATTCAGAGTGCTGGACTGCGCTCCTTGTTCTAAGTGAAAAATAAGATTGTTTTGCCTTCGCAGTGCAACTGAATAAAAATGGTATACATTTTTATTTTATAATAGGTTTCTTGAATGTATCGTCTTCTATAAATATACAATACAACGCTATATCGAACATGGCGGGTGTAACGCTGGGGATGTTTTCTGTTCATTTATTTGTGATAACGAAATCAGTTAGCCTAAAAGAAATATTTTAATGTTTTTAAATTTAAAAAATAAAAATAATTGATAACAATCTTTGTGATATTTGCAATGAAACAGCGGACTTGGATCATATATTTTTTAATTGTAAGAAGTACACACATCAGTCGGACATTCTTACAAAAAATTTAAAAAGTTTAAACGTTTACGGTTCCTATAATGTTATGTATCTTTTGGCACTGAGTGATAAACGTATTTTTGATTCTATTTTGTTTTTCCTATATGACTGTAAAATTAAGTTATAGAATGACTAGATTAGGCTTGTAACCCTAAATGTCTTTCCTTCTGATTGCCTACATGCCTACCTTACCGTGTGGGGTGGGTATGTAGGTAATCAATAATTATTAAGAAAAAAGAAAAACCCTTGAATGAGAAAAGTGTGACCCTTGTCTTTATCCCACAATTTTTATTAAGATTAATTTAGCAAAAATTCACTTTGAAAATAAAATGTTTATTATATCTATTCTTAACAAAAAGGTCGGTCAGACTTAGATAACCTTAACTTAGATTACTAATTAGATAGTTTAGATAAGATATATTATGTTTATGTATGTACTATTTACTTTGTTTCTGGCCGCATGGTCTAATCCTAAAGCGAATAAAAAAAATGGTTAAGAAATTTTAGTGCCGAAAACTGTGAATAAGTTAAATGGTATTAAATGACTTAAGATGTAAACTAATAATACTTTCCTGTAATAAAATTTCTTAATGATTAGGTACGCTGTCTCTTTTAGGTTATAAAAATAAATAAAATTACATAGTATGTCTGCTTCAATGTTTTACATTAGTTGTACTTTCCCTCTTGTTTTAGCTAAACCATGTTTAGTGTGTGACTTAATATTATACAGATAAATAATTGATATTTCATTTACAAAAAGAAAAAAAAATAAACAAATATTTTTGGATTGTAGACTGTTTTATTGATACCTACCGTGCTTATACCAAAAAATTAATAGTTTTTATGTGGCGCCGTGTATTTGTTTTTTTTTTGCATTTCCTAAATTTGTCAAAATAAGTATAAAAAAAATTATTAAAATAAGTTTACTCTTTCTACATAACGAATTTTGTTTTTTAGTCAATTGCTGATATACAAAGTGCTATCAAAAAATGAAAAATTGAGGCAAGTTACGCTCAAAATAACGTTGGTCCCTTATTTTTGGTAAAAGAAAATCGTGAAAATATCCTCCCAATTAGCATCCCAAAAGAAATTAATCGTTGCCGCTTCACAAGTTACTTTAATTATGTATGGTTTATATGATCTGTAAGTTTCATCGGTTCAAAGTGCTTATTTTTAAAAGGGCTTTAGTTGAAAAGGCTTGAACGAGTCACTTATCATGAGTGTATGCAAATTTTGAACAGTCATATCTTTACCAAATTTTGTCATACACAAAAACAAAACATCCGAACTATTTAGAAAATCAAAGCCTACATTTTTGTACTATTTGGGATTTTTGGTATCACTAATAGTTTTTTAATTATGTTGAAAAAAAATTAATTATTTTCAAAATAAAAGGAAAAAATGTTTACTTTAAAACCAATTTTTTTAACTGAATAAGCACTTTGAACCGATGAAGCTTACAAAGGATGTATAAACAATACATAAGTAAAGTAACTTGTGAAGAGTTAACGATTTATTTCATTTGGGGTGCTAATTAAGAGGTGATTTTAATGATTTTTTTACAAAAAAAGGACCAGCTTTATATTGAGCGTAACTTGCTTACATTTGATACTAAAAACTTAAAAAAAAACAAAAATTAAGCTTTTTATAAACATCTTAAAAAAGTTATGATGAGTTTTCCCCGAACAGTGCTTCATTTTTTTTATTATTTACGTTGGAATACTCGATTTGGAATTTGACGATTAGGAACCTATTTTTCATTATTACAACTATTTTTCTGCAGTGTTTACAGAGTTCATACAGACACCAATTTTTTCGCTTTTTTATAAGTCATATTTTTGCTAAGAATATTTTTTTTTTTCGATGAAATACTTACTTTTTGAGTTATTTTCAAAAAACCAACTGAAAACGTGTTTTTTTTTTGTTGAAAAGTTACCATTTTCACTTAAAAATAACTCGAAAAATATTGACTTAGTGAAAACACTTTATGGAACAAAAGTTGCTTATAATTAGTTAGTTTATCCATTTCCGGACTTATTTTGAACGTATATTTTTTCACCCCGGAGAAAGGGTGAAACTCACCCTTAGGACAAAATCACACATCGACACAATTCTTTGACATATTAGCTATATATGTATTAAATGTCAAATTTCATGTTAATCCAAGCAGTTCTTGGAACAATTGGGAGCAAAAACCGTGAGTTAATTGGCTAAACTTTCAATCAAAAGCTTTTCAGCTAGGTATATTCTGTTTGAGATCCTAGTAATTATCCATTACTGAGTTCGATTAAATATGATAAAATTAACAAAATCAATAAATAACCATAAAATATTTTAGCTTTGATATGTGATATTAAAATTTACTCTCGAGAAATCTAGGTCTTCTTTTTGTTCTCAGAACATCATTTTAACATTTCCGAAATTTGAAGTTTTTTCAATGAAATCATTTTCTCGTTTTAAGTTTTTCGTCGTAAAGCTTTCCGGGGTGAATGTGTGTATTCCGCTGAAATGTAGAGTAAACTCAGGGGCGTCCATTCATAATTTTCTACTGTATATGAAGTACTAAGTTCGAAAATTATTGATAGCGCCGTTTTTGTGACATCTCATTTGCATTTTACCTTGTATTGTATTAGAAGTTTGTCGAGGAGGTCATATTGTTTTTATAATTTCTTATACAAAACTGAGACAAGAAGGTTTCGCTATTTATATATAATTTGTCTGCTTTGAGTAAACTTGTATAATGGCCTTGATATTGTTCTACCATAAAAACTGTTCTATCATACTACTAAATGTAGGGTTAGGTCCTACATAGGTCGTCTTCTATGTTTCTATCTCTCAATTCTCTGTCTATTCATTCTCTCCAAGTTGTTGTTCTCAATCTACCTATTCTGCTGTTACCTTCTGGTGATATTATTGTATGTCCTTTGGTAAACGTTGCTCATTCATTCTTTGTATGTGCCCGAACCAAATAAGTTGTTTTGTTGATGTCATTTATGATTGTACGTTTTGTTCCCATCGATTAATTTTTAAATAATCGCTTTTAAATTCCAAATCATAGAGTGAGTCCCCAAAAACCAAAAAGAGTGTGCAAAACTGAGTCAAAAAATCGTATTGTTGTTATTTACAGGCGGTGTCGGAAAGTTGGTCGAGAACACTTCGTCGACGGAAATTAGTCGACAACATTTGGTCGACAAACAGATGGTCGAATGCACAATTCATCGAATGTACAATTCCTCGACGAACATTTGATCGAATGGATTTTTCGTCGACAAAGACCCAAAGGGAATGCCTCGAATCCCTAACAATTTATTTACCTCAGCATCTCGCATATTTCGTCTTGTCCGCAAGTGCCCCCCCAAATTTTACTTGTCCGGAAATGTTCCGTTCGCAAGTGCGCCAATACCAAAAAGAAGAACGGTACAACATCACTAATTAAAATATCGGTTTACATTATTTGTTGTCTACTCTCCCACCACAGCCAATTTTTTCATTAAATTTAAAAATCATTAAGATTTAGAAAAAAAATTAACAAAACCCCAAAGAAAATAAATTCAGATATGTATAATACAATATTCCAGTTAACAAAATAAAAACCAATAATCCGTCATTTGTCACCATTAATACCTTTATCCTAAAGATAAATAACAGTTTGTCGACGAAAAATCCATTCGATCAAATGTTCGTCGACGAATTGTACATTCGATGAATCGTGCATTCGACCAACTGTTTCTCTACCAAATGTTGTCGACTAATTTTCCGTCGACGAAGTGTTCTCGACCAACTTTCCTAGACCCATTTACGGGTACATACCTATCTCATTTCACCACATCGTGTTTTCCAACTTTTAAGCGCACTTTGGAATACAGATTAAATAGCTGCCTCATTCATCATGTTTCAATCCATTCGTGACATTAACAGATTATGTGAGAGTCAAGCCTTTTTTTGTATGGTATGTTAAACAGTAAATGGTTAAGTTAAATTAGTTACCACTATAAACAGCCCGGATTAACCGACAATAGTAAAAAGGCCCGGTTTCAGGTAAAATTTATTTTAGGCTTTATTATGGGTGTACCGTCTAGTCAGTGTTAATTGCAAAAGACCAACTCTGTCTACCTCGGTGGCTTATCGCTCCGGGTCCGGGTGGGTCTTAACAATGGGCCAGGTCAGATAAATTTAATAATATTTACGACCGCACTAATTGAACTCAAACCAATTATTGTTGAACAAACCATACGATGTTATCTGTTTCTCAATAACAGGTGTCGATACTGTCCATCAGTGTTCTAAGTTTTTAAGGCTGTATTTTATTAAGGGCATTTATGGCCTTAAGTTATTAAGGACATTTTTGATGTGGGAATATTATCGCAGGCATTTTTTAAGTAAACAAATTCCTTTCCCAGACGTATAAACGTTTTTGCTATCTGTTGTTAAATCGATAGGTACGTAGTATGTACAGGATCAATATGCTCTGTTTTGTTTTGATTCTCTCCAATTCTATGACCAATATTCCGTATTATTTTATGATTAATAACTTTCTCCCAGACAATGGCCTCCTTGTGACATACGATTGGTTAATAACCAAATAAATAAAGGTAGAAGAACGAATGTTAAAAAATCTTTCAAAGTTACCTATGTAAATTATATTCACTAAACTTTAGTAAGTATGTGTAGACAAAGTAGCAAAATAACGTGTAAGTTACAGTGTTGTGATTATTCATCTGATAATTTATTGTGAACTAGGTCAATATACAACCAGGGGCGACCCGTCAGGGTAGGCAAGGTAGGCGCCGCCTAACCTCTTCAAATGTACAATAATAAATTATTTATTAATATAAATTACTTATTTCAAAACTGTAATTTATTAATTTTGATACAATACCTAAGTATCTAAAAATCTAAAATAATACAAAGCTACTTTTTAATTCATCTCTGAAGTTGTAATAATTATTGTACGCTCCCCGTAGCGTAGCATTACTACGACGGCTTTACCCTAGGGCAGGCTCTCTAAAAAGTAGCCGAACAGAATTCGCATTTGCCTCACTCTTTACGCTAAGCACAGCGGTTGTATTGTCGCTTGCCTGGCCGTGTATTTTCGGGCTATAGGTAGGCTAGATTTTTTTGAGCCTTTGACATTGGTTGTGCCGAGCTGCATCTCGGAACTGCCAATTGCATGTTTTAGGATCTTGACTACCAATTCTGAAAAAAACGAAAAGTTCGAATTTTGTCCTGAAATTTTTTATGTGGGGTTAGAATAATATTTCTAACAATTTTTCCAAATAACTTTTTGCGATATCTCTAATGCGAAACAAAATATTGAAAATTAGTCCTGTTTATGAATTCGCAGTAGGCCGCGTTTAAAATTTAAATTTCAGTTGACTATCTTAAAAAGTGTAAACCATCAAAATGAATGACTGCAAAATTTCAAATCTGTATTTATTTTGATAGCCGAAATATAAGGGTGTTTTCATCTTAAATGCGACACACTGTATACAGGGTGTTTGGTAAAGAATGGGCCATAGCTTAACACTAGATTCCTGAGGTTAAAATATGTCGATTTGAGCTAACTTACCTTGGTACGAAAGTTGATAATAACCGAAATACAGGGTGTCAAAGGTAAAACTTTTATTTTATTTATTCTTGAATATTTCCTAACAGACATGGGATAATAACACAAAATTTGGTAAGCGGGGATTTTTTGAGACGAGAAATCTAAATTCGCCACCAAAAATGATGTATTATCCAAAGGGCGCCACATACGCCTTTCAGCGCTCATTTAATATGTTCAATTTTTTTTATTACCCACTCTACATACTTTCTAAATAAAAAAATTTATTCTGTTAATATTTTTACTTAAAAAAGGTATACTACATTCACCTCGCTAAACTCAACCGTTTTCGAGATAAACGCATTTTAAATCTGCGAGGCAACATAATTTTTTGCATATCATTGTAGTTACAGTTACACCCGAAAAATAACTTAAAATCATAAAAATTTACAAAAATGTATCTCAAATTTCTTCAAATGGAATTTGCGATGCAATGACATAAATATGAGAACTGGCACAATTATTATGGTTTCAAGTTTATTTTTCGGGTCTAACTACAATGATATGCAAAAATTATGTTGTATCGCAGACTTAAAATGCGTTTATCTCGAAAACAGTTGAGCTTAGCGAGATGAATGTAGTATACCTTTTTAAAGTAAAAATATTAAGAGAATAAAAATGTTGATTCAAAAACTACGTGGCGTGGGAGATAAAAAAAATAAACGTATTAAATGAGCGCTGAAAGACGTATGTAGCGCCCTCTGGGTAATAGATCATTTTTGGTGGCAAATTTAGATTTCTAATCCCAAAAAACCCCGCTTACCTACCAAATTTCGTGTTGTTATCTTGTGTCTGTCAGGAAATATTCAACAATAAATAAAATAAAAGTTTAAGTTTGACACCCTGTATTTCGGTTATTATCAACTTTGGTACTAAGGTAAGTTAGCTTAAATCGACCAATTTTAAGCTCAGGAATGTAAGGTTAAGCTATGGCCCATTCTTTACCAAACACCCTGTACCTATATAGGTATGTACATATTATTATACACTATATGTGTCGCCTACCCGGATACTGCGGTCACGAGCCGCCACTGTATACAACTGTTTTTGTTTCAAGTTTTTGTTTTGGTGGCATGCATTGATGAAATCTTGAATAAGTACAATCATATAATGCAGACTCAAAAACGAAGAGAATCGACATTTACATAGATGGCCAATCGGCTATTCTGGCCGTAAAGAACCCATTCAGTAAATCAAAACTGGTGAGGAAATGCAAAGATCTCCCAACAATTTGGCAAAAGACAAATGAAGTGTAATATGGGTTCCAGATGATGAAGGGATGCGCGGAAAATTACGAGCAGATATATTGGCAAACGTTTCTAGGAATCATAAAAAAAATGGAAAGCCACTCAAGGGCGAATCCAGACCAAGAAAATAATCAAGAATATGAATATTGCCAAACACTCTTGGAGAATTTGATGAACCTCAATCATCATCATTCTCTTTGCCTTATCCCTATGCGGGGCTTCCCTAATTGCATTTCTTCACACAATTCTATCTTGAGTCATATCAATGTTAATCCCCCTTACCAGCATGTCCTGCCTTATCGTCGCTCCCCAGGTCTTCTTTGGTCTTCCTCTCCTACTCCTTCCAGGAATCTGCACTTCAGCAATTCTCCATATTTGGTGATTAACGTCTCGACGTTGACCATGACCAGACCATCTTAACCTATGCTCTCTCATTTTGGCATCAATTGGTGCCACACCTAGACTTCCCCTAATATACTCATTTCTAATTTTATCCTCCTTTGTCACTCCACTCATCCATCTAAGCATTCTCATTTCTGCCACATGCATTCGTTGTTCCTCATTCTTTTTCACTGCCCAACATTCAGTTCCATACATCATAGCCGGTCTCATGGCTGTTTTATAGAATTTTCCCTTCAGCTTTATTGGAATTTTTCTGTCACACAACACACCACTCGCTTCTTTACACTTCATCCATCCAGCCCTAATTCTACTGCATGCATCTCCATCTATTTTTCCATTAATCTGTAATACCGATCCTAGGTACTTAAAACTATTGCTTTTAACAATCATTTCACCATCCAAAGATACCATTTTATTTGTAGTAACTCCATCTTCAAATGAACAATCCAAATACTCTGTTTTTGTCCTACTAAGTTTTAAACCTTTTTCCTCCAGAGCTTGTCTCCACTGTTCTAGTTTTTGTTCTAAGTTTTTTTACTATTTCCTACTAACACTACATCATCAGCATAAATTAGGCACCATGGAATGCTACCCTGTAGTTTCACTGTTATCTGGTCCAAAACTAATGAGAATAAATAAGGACAAAGCACCGAGCCTTGGTGCAATCCTACTTTCACCTGAAATTTATCAGTCTCTCTCACACCTGTGAGCGTTGGTCTCTTTATTCCTGTATTTTTCCATCAGTTGCCTTACAATGAAAATTGCATTTGTTGTTGATCTGCCCTGCATAAGGCCAAATTGATTATCGGATATTTCGGTTTTATACGTATCCGTCTATCAATTACTCTCTCCCATATTTTCATGGTGTGGCTAAGTAGTTTTATAGCCCTGGAGTTTGTACATTGTTGTATGTCTCCCTTGTTTTTGTAGACAGGAACTAATATACTTCTTCTCCATTCGTCTGGCATTTGTCCAACTTCCATAATTCTATTAAATAGACCTGCTAGCCAACTTATTCCTGTCTCTCCCAATGCTCTCCATACTTCCCCAGGAATATCATCTGGTCCGACCGCTTTCCCTTTCTTTATTTTTTGAAGCGCTTTAGCCACTTTCTCGTTTGTTATTCTGGTAACCATTGCTGTTACTGTCTCCGTTAACTCCACAAGCTGGCTGTCAAATTATTCATTTAAAAAACTTTTAATAAACTAACATTTAATAAACTATCAAAATACTTTCTCCATCTCTTTTTGACATCCTTTTCGTGAGTTAGTATTTTGTTATTTTCATCTCGGATACATCTAATATGATTAAAATCTCTTGCTTTCTTTGCTCTTTGTTTGGCTATTTTATATAATATCTTTGCTTCGCCTCCCCTGGTATCAAGTTGATCGTATAGGTTTGAATACGCTTCTGCTTTAGCTTTTGCTACTGCTACTTTCGCTTCCTTTTTGGCGACCATACACTTTTGAAGATCTGACAAAGATGAAAGAATTTGATGAACCTCAATATGTGAGAGAATAAAACGATAAAAGAAATGGTGACTGGACATGGTCACAGTATAAAGCGGGACAGTAGAACCGCTCTCCGAAAAATTGGAAGTAAAATCTGTAGTCGCGCATGGCGACCGCGCAATGTTCTTAGTCGCTTTTGCCAGACTCTCGCATTGCTAGTCACATAGAAACGTACGGGTTTTAACAGGGAAAACCCGCATCCACTACTGGTCACTGGTGAATTATCAATTGCGTACTGCCGGTATTACTTCTTGAGATCAAAGTGCCGACAGAGAAGTGGTTTTACTGTCCCTCTTTATACTGTGACATGGTCGTTGAAAAAATACACCTATACAATATAGGTAAGGTGAATGATCATGGTGCAGAACATACGAAATAGAAGCAACGACTGGCATCGCAGCATATACAATTGAAATGTGCTAAGTGATATGAGGCAGGTGTTCGCTTGTTAAATGAGGGTCGAACCAGAAAAGATCCTTAAGTAGGAATACTTATTGGAGTTTACTGGAAAAACAAAGTATGGTACAAAGGTCTTATGCCTAAGTGCCAAAGATTAACGTATCTCCCTGAACTAAGAAGAGGTTACTAACGCAGAAGTTTGTATTCAGAACATGCCATGCCAGGTAGAAGCTGTAATTGCAGCAAAGGGTGGCATCACTATTAGTGATTTTTTGTCAATGTTTTTTGTGAAAAAATAAATGGTTTTGCTAACAAAATTGATCGGTTTTGTGAAATTATCAAATCACTCGCTTATACAAAAAATAAATTAAAGCCCTAAGCATTCAAAAAATTAAAAATTTGTCTTCCTATCGCCAGGGGGGTACAACGGCCTACTTTATTCAGATGGGCTTACCCAAGTTTTTTTATGTATTTTGACCCGTAGAACACGAATATTTTGGGTAACAGTTGGTCCGGATGTCGATAAGATTGTTATAAACAAGGAACTTGAGGAATTACATAACAGCGAGTTCTCATAAAACAAAACATTTTCTTGGCTCATTCTAAGCAAAAAATGTTCTGACAAGTTATTTCGTGGAATGCATAGTTTTCGAGATAAATGCGGTTGAACTTTAAAAAAATCGAAAAATTGCAATTTTTGAACCCGAATACCTGTTGATTAAAAAAGAAAATATCAATTCTGCTTACTGCATTTGAAAGTTCAAGTCAATTTATATCGGTTTTAATTATTTGCATTGCTAAAAATTTATTTTTTTATTGTTAAACAAAGCTATAAACACATAGTGTTTGAGTGATGTTTTCAATGGTCTCCCATTTAAAATCGAATGAGTAGGTAGAGTAGGTACAAGTGCTAGCGAGGCAATTTCTACGTAGCATGTATTGTCCACGGGAAATACTATGTGTTTATACCTTTGTTTAACAATAAAAAATAAATTTTTAGCAATGCAAATAATCCAAACCGATATAATTTGACTTGAACTTTCAAATACGGTAAGCAGAATTGCCATTTTCTTTTTTGATCAAAAGATATTCGGGTTCAAAAATTGCAATTTTTCGATTTTTTTAAAGTTCAACTACGTTAATCTCGAAAACTATACATCCAGCGAAAAAACTTGTAAGAACATTTTGTGCTTAGAATGACCCAAAAAATGCAAAAATGTTTTGTTTTGCGAGAAATCCCTGTTATGTAATTCATCAAGTTCTTTGTTTATAACAATCTTATCGACATCCGGATCAACTGTTACCCAAGAAATTCGTGTTCTACGGGTCAAAATACATAAAAAAACTTAAGTAAGTCCATCTGAATAAAGGAGGCCGTTGTACCCCCCCCCCTGGCGACAGGACTATCTACTGTCCCTAATAATTTGGCCACCCACAGGGTGTCCCAAAAGTAGCGGAACGGTCGAATATTTCGCGAAGTCAACATCCGATCGAAAAACTAAAAAATATTTAATAAATAAAATAAATTTCGACCAAGAGTCAGGATTCTGTTAACCGATATACGATAGTATCAAGCGGCGCCGCTAGGAGGAGCTTCTCCAACAATGCGTCTCAGAATACTTTAACAACACTTGGTCATTTTGTACTCTAAACCGAGTAAAGCATGAAAAAGAAAAGAAAATAATCGTTTTCGTTTTGATTCAATTCGAGTCTCTTGCCATCCTCTGACACAGTGTATCTGGGTCTCTACCCTTTATCAAAGAGGCTATTGCAAGTAGACTGAATTGAATCAACTCGAGACGAAGAAGAACTGCATCTATTAAAATATCTGCAGTATATTGTGGTTAGACTGTCCTCTAACGGGGAATGACAAAATAAATAAAATAAATTTCGACCAAGAGTCAGGATTCTGTTAACCGAGATACGATAGTATCAAGCGTTATAGTATCAAGGTATGTATTAGAGTACAAAATGACCAAGTGTTGTTAAAGTATTCTGAGACGCATTGTTGGAGAAGCTCCTCCTAGCGGCGCCGCTTGATACTATCGTATCTCGGTTAACAGAATCCTGACTCTTGGTCGAAATTTATTTTATTTATTTTGTCATTCCCCGTTAGAGGACAGTCTAACCACAATATACTGCAGATATTTTAATAGATGCAGTTCTTCTTCGTCTCGAGTTGATTCAATTCAGTCTACTTGCAATAGCCTCTTTGATAAAGGGTAGAGACCCAGAAACACTGTGTCAGAGGATGGCAAGAGACTCGAATTGAATCAAAACGAAAACGATTATTTTCTTTTCTAAAAAATATTTGTTCAATACCTTTCAAAAATCTATCAAACGGCACCAAACACGTCCCCCCATTCCACCCACTGGAGGTAGGGTGGGGGATAACTTTAAAATATTAAATATGAACCCCCAGTTTTATTGCAGATTTGAATTCATTACGTAAAAGTATAAGTAACTTTGATTCGAGACATTTTTTCGAATTGTGGATAAATGGCGCTATAATCGGAAAAAACGATTTGTTCGTGATACCATAGGTACATTATAGAAACGGCCTAATATCTCGAGAAATACACTTCCAAACACATGTTAAACATTTTCAAAAACCCAATGAATGACACCAAACCTGACACTTTAAAATTTTAAATAGAAACACCATTGTTTTATTGCAGATTTGAATTTGTCTTGAAAAAATAAGTAACATTTGTTAGAAACTTTTTTTGGAATCGTTGATAGATGGCGCTATAATCGGAAAAATACGATTTATTAGCGCCATCTATTAACAACTCTAAAAATTGATTCGAAAAAATTTTTCTTATTTTTTTATTGGCTTTTTTATTGGTGTCTTATTTTATTATCATCTTATAATAAACACGTATTTTTTGGTTTTTTATTTGGAAATATATTTCTCGAGATATAAGACCGTTTCTATATATTTACTTATGGTATCACCGTTGATTGATAAATATACAGAGTATACTCTGTTTATCTACCTATCAATCAACGGCATCATGATAACTCGTTTTTTTTCGATTATGGCTCCATCTATCCACAATTCGAAAAAAGTCGTGAATAAAAATTACTTACTTTTACGTAATGAATCCAAATCTGCAATAAAAACTGGGAGTTTAAATTTAAGATTTTAAAGTTACCCCACCCCACCTTTAGTGGGTGTACTTTGGAGTCTTGATGTTCATTTCGCGAAATATTCGACCGCCCAATAGTTTTGGGACACCCTATATAAAAAATTGCACTAAACAGAAACACACAAATATTTTACTAACATGTAGCATTTACCTAGTGTTAGAATTTGAACAATTTATTTATATTGGATTATAAATGTCCTTTTTAATTTATAAAAAAAAGTCTGGCAAATTCGTTTATGCCAAAGCCAACATAAAAAAAATAATATATGTGCTTATTATTTTTTTTTCATTTCCTCATGCTAAAGTAAACCCATGTTTTCTACCACCAATGCTTGAAATCCTGGCTTAACAGACAAGAAGATATCGAAACTCATATTTTTCTGCTTTGAACAGTCCTGTGCAAAGATCGTTGTAATCTTCTGCCATAGAAATTGTGCTTTCACGCATTTCCAAGTCAGGTGTAGAAAAGAAAACGATTGGTAAATACAATGAATACAATAAAAATATTCGTAACCATTGTAAAAAAACATTAACACGTTGTGAGTCAAATGTATAATCAAGTGTTGTAACACTACAAATATATTTTTCAAAGTGAAATTGTTGAATTTCTTTCCGTGCTTATAGTTTATTTACAGAATGAGTTTTTAAAAAAAATTAAGCATGTGGACGACGACCATGGCCGTCGTGTATTCGTATAATGTTTATATACCGGGTGGACCAAAAGTCAGTTAACCGTTTTGTTTATTAATAAAAGCACAAATAACTGAAGTAAAAAAAACGTTTATTGTAAATAAGTAGGTATAAAAAAGTGCATGCTTTACATTTTCTGTTCAAAATGTAAACCACCTTCATCAATACATTTTTGCCAACGCTTATACACAGTGAAACAAGTCTTTCTACACACCTCCAAGTTGGCATGGAGAACTTCAAATTGGCAAAAACTTTATCTTTAAGTACTCCCCACAAGGGAAAATCATAGGGCGTCAAATCTGGCGAACGCGCGGGCCATTCAATTGTGTCTCTTCTCCCTATCCAATCACTAAACTGGTCATTTAGTAACTCACGAACTTGCAATCCGTAATGAGGCGATGCACCGTCTTGCTGAAAATATCGAATACATACCTTGGAACTGTGGATTATTTGCAAGGCCCTTCACAGAGCATAATATATTTTCTTGGAGACGCCGCAAACTTGCGCGTGACTTTTTTTGATAGCGTTAACTGACTTTTGGTCCACCCGGTATTTGAAATTTGACGTCTACCGATTTTTTATCACAACTCGTTATTTTAAAAATGTCGTCTATAGACGTTATGTCACATTACATCAATGGAAATTAGACATCTATAGACGTTCTGTCCATGAACGTGTTAAAAGGAAAATATCGAAAAATGTTTAGAAATATACTTTGAATTACTGTATACTAATTTTAAAGTTGTAATTAAATCATATTATGTTTAAAAAAATTAAAAATTAATGTTAAATCATAAAACTAGATAATTTCTACCAATTATAAATAATTTGCACGAAAAAAACCACATAAAATAAAGTTAAATAGAAATAGAGTAATTGGTGTTATAACACGTCTATACATTAATATATTTTCATAGAATTATGGGAAAAACCACACTTGTAGGTATATACAGATCGAATAATTTTCATAGATAAGCCACAAACACAACTGTTTTTGTGCACCAATAATCCTCTAAATACTCTCCATTTATGGAAACCATTACAGATGACATTTTTCTGATAACATTTTTCGAGGTAATACCTAAGTCAGTCAATAAAATGATACATGGATTTTTTACAAGCGATTAGGAAAGAGATTACCGACTGATTATATAAAACTTTTATTGAATCGATTGGGATAAGTTTTACAAATTTTATCTCTAACTAAACTATAAATCTTATTTTATATAATTAGGAATATTGTAAACGTAACCACACTTCTGCATTTAAATATTAGTCGAGAGAAATAATATTTTTCTCGTGACACATCCCCCTCCAGGGCGAAACCAAATTTTTTGAGTAGTATGGACATCTATATTAATAACCTATATGTTTGCTGCAGCCGATTTTGTCGATATACATAGTTATAAACAAATGAAGATAAAAAAACGGTAAATTTTCGCTTTTTTCGTCTATACCCAAAAAGTTAAGCATTTTAAACAAATTTGAGAGTAAGAAACTCATAAATCGTCTAAAAAATTTCAATATGGCGTTCGCTGAATACGTTTATCCTTATTGGTTGCTTAGAAAATTGCAAAATAAATCATAAATTTTGAGTTTTTACAAATATTCATAACTTATGTAAAAATTAACTTAGAACCTTCTTATTACACGGAATGCTGAGACTTCTGGTGCTTAAATCATACCCTACATTTCAAATCAATCGGTCAAATAGTTTAAAATGTATTTAATTTGTTTATCCCAGATTCATTTTTTTGCAACACTATAAGTCAGAAAATTATGAGGCTAGAGTAAGACTTCTGACAGTTTATGGAAGAAGAACATTAATACTATTGACTTAATTAAAAAAATTGACAAACAGTAATTTTAAACAGTGTAAAATGTTAAACCGTTACCCGTAGAAAAATTATTTTTTCATATTTGGAAAGACTGAATTTTTATACACATTTAGAAAGAAAAACAGTTGTTAATTGTTCTAGGACAATTAGGGACGAAGTTAGCCCCCCCTTTTTTTTAATTCACATGTTTTTGCAAAATAATTTTGCAGTATTTAGAATTATATTTTGTCATTTTTTTTTAAATTAAATTCATAGTATAAATCTTCTTTCATAAACTATCCAAAACATTAGTGTAACTTCTTCATTTTCTGACTTATAGCGTTGCAAAAAAATTAATTTGGGATAAACAAATTAAATACCTTTTAAACTATTTGACCAATTGCTTTGAAATTTAGGGTATGATTTAAGCACCAAATATCTCAGCATTCCGTGTGATAAAAACGTTCTAACTTAATTTTTACATAAGTTATGAATATTTATAAAAACTCAAAATTTATGATTTATTTTGCAATTTTCTAAGCAAACAATAAGGATAGACATATTCAGCGAACGCCATATTGAAGTTTTTTATACGATTTATGAGTTTCTCACTCTCAAATTTGTTTAAAATACTTAACTTTTTGGTTATAGACGAAAAAAGCGAAAATTTACCGTTTTTTGATCTTCATTTGTTTATAACTAGGTATATCATCAAAATCGGCTGCAGGAAACATATAGGTTATTAATATAGATGTCAATACTACTCAAAAAATTTGGTTTCGGCCTGGAGGGGGTTGTGTCACCAACAGGATATTTTTTTTCCTTATTTCTCTGAACTATATTAGGTTTGCCGTTTGTAATCAACGTATTTTATAATACGTGTAGGTGTACCAGTACACGAAGAGATTCCAATTCCAAGTATTCTTCAGTTTTCCTAAACAAGCAATACATCAGTGATCATGATGGCATCACAGCCTACCACTCGTTTTCAGTTAATTTTGAGAGTTTACTTTTGTAAAAATGGATTAAAAATACATTTATGTGTAACGGTGAAACGTGACAATGTGTACATGACTATAACTTTTGCAAAAAATTTCTCAAGAAATCATTTTGTTGACCTTATTAATAAAATTCCCGTTATACATATCTCTTTAAAGTAAATTGTCATTAGCTTTTATTTGCAAATATAGAATCAAATCCCCTCAAAACTTTTATCGAAACACCGCTTTAGTACTATTATAAAGTGGGTATATTCCAATCACCTCAAAAACAGAAAGTAGCATCGGAAATCGATTGGAAAATTTAAACCGAATATAACAAAATTCAGTTTGGCAACATTGTATGAGTACCAAGTTCAATACAGTTGTAAGTTAGTATGAGTAATATATTTTTTTTGCCAGATAAAATGAGATATTTTAAACAAATAGCGTTTCAAAAGTGATGTGCAAAATAATTTTGAATTCGGCTCCGTTAATGAAATTGCTTTTTTGTCCTTAAAAGTAGAAAAATGGTCTAATTATTATTGCTTAATATTTTATCCATTAATAATTTTAACTGTACTAATTTGCCACTCGACTACTAATGAGTAATATAATGTTAAAATATCAGCAAGCTCTTAACTTCAAAGCGGCCTTATTGAATTACTTAAACATTTATAACGAAAATTGATAGGGCTAGTTTTGCGCAAAATTCCGTGTCTACTATACCTTTCCTATTTAAATATTTTTATATAATAAAAAGGAATACCTTTTCAATTACATACATTTCATTTTCCGCTGTGTATCACGATGTAATGATTCAATAAAATTGTGTTTTGACTAGGAAAGTTTTGGGGTAGTTCTGATTTTTTCATTATATATGGATTTTGGGTTGCTGAATCCGAATATGAGGTTTGCAGACAAAATTTCTTTCCAGAACATTGAAAAAATCGCGAAAAAAGCGAAAAATTTCAGCTTTTTTTTTTCGCTTTTTTGCTCAAATCTCAAAAACTATTAACTTTTAGTAAATAGTCTGTTAACAAAAATTAAAGTACTTAAAATTATCTACAAACATCACTATTTACTTTTTTTTCAGACGAACCGTTCAGTCTAAAGTACAAGTTGAAAATGACCAATTTTTAACGGTCTCGGCAAAACCCACTTTTTACATTCCAAAACTTTATTTTTTATTAGAATGCTGTCATTTTATAACTTTCTCCTAGTTTTCTGTACAAATAATAAATGTTAGTTCATAGGTATGGTATGTCTCTTGTGACAGCTTCCATGAGTGCATTCCGTCCTAAGAGGCCGGGAATGTCTCTGCTTTTCCCTTATAGCCACAGAAGATCAGGCACAGGTGGAGTCACAGTTTCAGTTGGTGTGAACATTTCCTTCGGATCTGATATCTTGATTTCTGATAAACCTTGAGGTTTTGTCCTTTTAAAATGAATTAGTTGAACAGCTCCCTGACTTCCATAAATCTCAGGCGCGGGTTCTTTTTTATCCGAGGAATGAATATGGATTGCTTAGGAGCTACTGCATGTTTTGGTGCAATACAAGAAATGCCACATATGACGTGAAAAGTATGGTATTCGTCGATTTCATGTACGTTAAAATCAGCGTTATCGTACACCTGCTGTGTAAAGCACGGCAGGTCAATTTTCTGCGAATCGCCTGCGAATGCTGACACTTCCAGGCGAACAGCTTCTGTATAGGATGAACAAAACCCCAAAGAGGAAACTACATCAACCCATTTTCCTGAGCCGTACTTTTTGCTTATCAGCAGTGTCAGAAGTGTCAGCAATCGCAGGCGATCCGCAGAAAAATGACCAGCCGTGCTTTACACAACAGGTGTACGAAAACGCTGATTTTAACCCTTTCTATGCCAGGCCTTAATTTGCATGTTGGTCCCTCAATCCCAAAGGTTTTTTCATGCTTAGAGTCCCATTGCCTTATATATACGTCGCATATAAATAAACAAATAAATTACCAAAACATGTTTTTTAATGAGATTTTTTAACCAACTTAAACGTTTTCTTTTCAAAAGTACTCATCAGAGAGCAAAACCAACTTGAAAAAATGTAACTAACTTAAAAAAATAATGTAATGTAAATTAACATTAAAAGTTTTCTCTTGTCTGGTACTCCTCAAAACATGACATTACGCGAAGGCCGACTCCGCATCTTGCACACATGTGTATCTCGATTCGCTCCTTTTTTCTGGTCTTTTCTGTGGCTACAAACGCTTCACCTTCTAGCAGCTACCTATAAGCGTTGCCACTAGTGCTAAAATATAGCATATAGCTAAAATATGTGAACAAATTTATACGGCAATGGGTCCGCATGACCTGTCTTAGGTGGCAACATTTTGAGGCTTTGGGAACAATAATCTAACATTTTCGGACATATTTTTACGGCGTTGGGACACCAATGAGTCTAAAATTTTATAAGCAACGCATATTTTCGGCTTAGGTAAATTGAGACCATGACACCTTGAACGTATATATACGGCGGCTGGGAATACAGACCCACTTTTTCAAAAACATATATATGCAGCGTTGGGACAGAAAGGGTTAACGTACATACAATCGACGGATACCACACTTCTTACGTCATGGGTGGCATTTCTTGTATTGCACCAAAATATGCAATAGCTCTTAACCAATTCCTTCCTCGGCTAAAAACTAAATCCGCACCTGAGGTTTATGGAAGTCTGAGAGCTGTTCAACTAATACATTTTGAAAGGACAAAACCTCAAGGTTTATCAGAAATCAAAAGCCGAAAGGAATGTTTACATCAACTGAAACTGTGACTCCATCTGTGCCTGATCTTCTGTGACTCTAAGGGAAAAGCAGAGTCATTCTCGGTATTTTAGGATGGAATTGATTCATGGAAGCTGTGAGAAGAGACATACCATATTCATGTTATAAACTAAAATTTATTATTTGTACAGAAAACTAGGAGAAATTTATCAAATGACAGCATTCTAATAAATATTAAAGTTTTGGAATGTTAAAAGTGGGTTTTGCCAAGACCGTTACAAATTGGCAATTTTCAACTTGCAATTTAGACCGAACGGTTCATCTGAAAAAAAAGTAAATAGTGATATTTGTAGATAATTTTACGTACTTTAATTTCTGTTAACAGACCATTTACTAAAAGTTAATAGTTTTCGAGATTTGAGCAAAAAAGCGAAAAAAAGCTGAAATTTTTCGATTTTCTCGCGATTTTTTCAATGTTCCGGCAATAAATTTTGTCCGCAAACCTCATATTCGGATTCAGCAGCCCAAAATCCATATATACTGAAAGAAATCAGAACTACCCCAAAACTTTCCCACTAGGGAGCTCGTAGAGTACAAATTGACTGAATCATAAGGGAAGATCTATGTGTGGTGCAAGACCCTTATCAAAGCATGGGTTTATTAGGGTCTCTCTTTTTTTTTAATAACGAACTAACCATTTGTCCATGAACATATTTTTAGCTTTAGGCGACTACAGAGTATTAAGAACATAATAATCTTCATTTTCAATATGGTTATATGTAGGTACCTACTACGTTTGTGCTTTCATGCATTTCCAAATAAATAGTAGATAATAATGTTTTTTACTTTTCCTTGAAGGTTTTTTTTGTCTTTTCTCATATCATCACTACAAGCTTGTTTTATATATCTGTTAAAGCATTTCCTCTTCTTTTCTTCTTCATTTAATTTTTATATTTTTTGCTGAATATTTTTGTGGCTTTTGTCTTTGTTGAGTTTTTTGTTGTATTTGATAATGTATTGCCTATTAATAGGTTTAATATAGCTATCTATGTAACAAGGGAGGAAAGTGCTACTTTTCCTCCCGAGAAAGAAGTCTACAGTAATCATTCAAGGGGGGAAAATGCACTTTACTCCCATATTATACATATGGTTTTTCCACCTTCTTCAAATAACAAGTGATTTTTTCTTTTTTACCTAATTTATTTATGTAATTAACCAACAAAATTTATTAGAAATCAAACTAACAAGTAGGTACAATATAACTGTCAACTGTCAAATATAAATCAAAAGATTAATGTAAACATTGTTAAATCAAAATAACAATTTACTGTTTTTTACCATTCTGCAAAATAGAGGGTGTTTTATAAATAAACGTTAAAATCTATAGATACTTACGTAATAGAAAATAGATATTGTACAGGGCGTCAATAAGTTATATTTAATGAATAAAATACCATGACGTCACAACTTTGCTCCCTACAATCAGGTCCTGAAAATTATACTTTCGGTAGAGGTAGGTGGAAATAGCTGTTTGTATAACAAGGAAGGAAAGTGCTACTTTCCCTCCCGAGAATGAAGTTTACTGCCCGACGCGTAGCGGAGGGCAGTAGTCATTCGAGGGAGGAAAAGACACTTTACTCCCATGTTATACATATGATTTTTCCACCTTCCTCAAATATCAAGTAATTTTTTCGGACGGGGTCGAGTTCGCTCCCAATGGTAAGAATTTTACCTGAACTAAAAAAGGTAGAGTCCGAATTGGCTCCCATAGACAAAATTTATTTTACCTAAACATGTCGAAAATATCACCCAGCGTTGTCACTTCTTTCAAATTTTCTCTTTTTGTTAGAAACAGGTACCTTCCTAGAAATATCTATGGGAAAGGAGGAAGACCTAACCCTTCGGTCCTAACTTAACTTTCGGGTATTAGAGTGTAGAGCGCAAACCGGCCGATTTCAGGTAAGAGCGCAAAACGGTCGAGCGCATACCGGCCGACACCGATAATTTGTGTTAAAATTGCCACAAATGCCAATGTTGAACTAAAACAAACTCTAAAAGTATTTGTCTAAAAGTATAATTTTCCTATAAAAGTCTATATCACTATGTAAATTTCCTAAGCAGTATAAATATTACACGATTTGGCAACAATGTCTAATGTTTCCGCGATTATATGAGAGCCTACCCGCATTCATGCGGGAGCCAATTCGTACCCTTCTAAAATATACCTGAACGAAGCGAAGCGAACTCGACTTCACCCATTTTTTCATTTTTAAATAATTTATTTATGTAACTAACTGACAAAAGTTATGCGAGCACTAAAACTAACAAGTAGGTACAGTATAACTCTCAACTGTAAAATATAAGTCAAATATTAATGTAAACATTGTTAAATCAAAATAACAATTTACTGTTTTTACCATTCTGCAAAATACAGGGTGCTCTATAAATAAACGTTAAAATGTATAGATACTTACGTATCTAATAGATAATAGAATATTGTATAAGGCGTCAATAAGTTATTTCATCAATGACATAGCATGACGTCACTTTTACTTTCGCTAGATGTCGCTAGATTGCGTCTCAAAAGGTGGGTTCATTGCATCGCGATGGTTTGCCTTAAAAGAGGCAGAATGTTTATATTCCCTTCAGAGTTGTGACTGCATAAACTTCACTGATGATGCATAAGGATGCTGAAATAGTTGCTATATGGAGACGGTAGTCCAACTCTGAATCGAATATAAACCAATCCTGCCTTGAACCCTTTTTTATCTTTTTCATTTTACTCAGTTTTTGAGTATTTAGAAACTGTCTTTCGGTCCTTTTCCTAGACGAAGAGAAGGTAAATGCGTGGCTTAAGTGTCATCTATTTGCTTTCTCCTATTTTCGTCGTCTCTACGTGATTATATATTGTAAAATCCGGAGATATGGGATGCAGCTAGAAAGCGGTTTATTAACGAAAATCTTAGATTTAAAATATTGTTTATTATATTTCAATTATTCTAATTGTTTAAAAAGTAGTAAACTTTGTATCTGGGGCTTTTCGTTGTTTTCCTCGTAATACGAGAGATGTCGCTAGATTGCGTCTCAAAAGGTGGGTTCATTGCATCGCGATGGTTTGCCTTAAAACGGGCAGAATATTTATATTCCCTTCAGAGTTGTGACTGCATAAACTTCACTGATCACGCATAAGGATGCTGAAATAGTTGCTATATGGAGACGGTAGTCCAACTCTGAATCGAATATAAACAAAACCTGCCTTGAACCCTTTTTTATCTTTTTCATTTTACTCAGTTTTTGAGTATTTGGAAACTGTCTTTCGGTCCTTTTCCTAGACGAAGAGAAGGTAAATGCGTGGCCTAAGTGTCCTCTATTTGCTTTCTCCTATTTTCGTCGTCTCTACGTGATTATATATTGTAAAATCCGGAGATATGGGATGCAGCCAGAAAGCGGTTTATTAACGAAAAGTCTTAGATTTAAAATATTATTTATTATATTTTTATTTCAATTATTCTAATTGACTAAAAAGTAGTAAACTTTGTATCTGGGGCTTTTCGTTGTTTTCCTCGTAATACGAGAGATGTCGCTAGATTGCGTCTCAAAAGGTGGGTTCATTGCATCGCTATGGTTTGCCTTAAAAGAGGCAGAATGTTTATATTCCCTTCAGAGTTGTGACTGCATAAACTTCACTGATGATGCATAAAGATGCTGAAATAGTTGCTATATGGAGATGGTAGTCCAACTCTGAATCGAATATAAACAAAACCTGCCTTGAACCCTTTTTTATCTTTTTCATTTTACTCAGTTTTTGAGTATTTGGAAACTGTCTTTCGGTCCTTTTCCTAGACGAAGAGAAGGTAAATGCGTGGCTTAAGTGTCCTCTATTTGCTTTCTCCTATTTTCGTCGTCTCTACGTGATTATATATTGTAAAATCCGGAGATATGGGATGCAGCCAGAAAGCGGTTTATTAACGAAAAGTCTTAGATTTAAAATATTGTTTATTATATTTTTATTTCAATTATTCTAATTGTTTAAAAAGTAGTAAACTTTGTATCTGGGGCTTTTCGTTGTTTTCCTCGTAATACGAGAGATGTCGCTAGATTGCGTCTCAAAAGGTGGGTTCATTCCATCGCGATGGTTTGCCTTAAAAGAGGCAGAATGTTTATATTCCCTTCAGAGTTTTGACTGCATAAACTTCACTGATGATGCATAAGGATGCTGAAATAGTTGCTATATGGAGATGGTAGTCCAACTCTGAATCGAATATAAACAAAACCTGCCTTGAACCCTTTTTTATCTTTTTCATTTTACTCAGTTTTTGAGTATTTAGAAACTGTCTTTCGGTCCTTTTCCTAGACGAAGAGAAGGTAAATGCGTGGCCTAAGTGTCCTCTATTTGCTTTCTCCTATTTTCGTCGTCTCTACGTGATTATATATTGTAAAATCCGGAGATATGGGATGCAGCTAGAAAGCGGTTTATTAACGAAAAGTCTTAGATTTAAAATATTGTTTATTATATTTTTATTTCAATTATTCTAATTGTTTAAAGAGTAGTAAACTTTGTATCTAGGGCTTTTCGTTGTTTTCCTCGTAATACGAGAGATGTCGCTAGATTGCGTCTCAAAAGGTGGGTTCATTGCATCGCGATGGTTTGCCTTAAAAGAGGCAGAATGTTTATATTCCCTTCAGAGTTGTGACTGCATAAACTTCACTGATGATGCATAAGGATGCTGAAATAGTTGCTATATGGAGATGGTAGTCCAACTCTGAATCGAATATAAACAAAACCTGCGTTGAACCCTTTTTTATATTTTACCTTTTATTTAAAAACACTTTGTATTTTGCAGAATGGTAAAAAACAGTAAATTGTTATTCTGATTTAACAATGTTTACATTAATAATTTGACTTATATTTGACAGTTGACAGTTATATTGTACCTACTTGTTAGTTTTAGTTCTAATAAATTTTGTTGGTTAGTTACATATATAAATTAAGTAAAAATGAAAAAATTACTTGTTATTTGAGGAAGGTGGAAAAACCATATGTATAACATGGGAGTAAAGTGCCTTTTCCTCCCTTGAATGACTACTGCCCTCCGCTACACGTCGGGCAGTAAACTTCATTCTCGGGAGGAAAAGTAGCACTTTCCTCCCTTGTTATACAAATAGCTATTACTTATAATACCGATCTACTTTCGCATGAGTTAACGTAGTGTGGAAATAAATAAATTTCAATTATAGTTTAATTATTATAATTTGAAACAAAATAAATTAATTACTGCATTTACATTTTTAACAACATACCTTGATATTCAGTTATATTAATTGTGTTCAATTATCTTTTGTTCCTGTAATATTTAAATTTTGACAATTTTGTGGCTTATTCCCAACTAAAATACATAGAAAATTTATATAACAAAGCATTAATTTGTGAAATTAAAACAATACTTCTTCTAATGTATGCGTTTTATTAATCTTGTATACAAGCCGAAAACGGCGGGTTCGTTGGAAAAAATATTCCCATGAGATTTTTTTGCATAATCTCATTTGTAATACACCTCAGAATAAGGTTCAAGAAGTCGCCCACCCGAAAAGTGGTCCAAATGTTTGTTAACTATTTTTTTTAATCAAATTGCAAAAATTATTATTTTTGATCCGGACAAAGCGAAAATGGCCATTTTTAAGCTTCATAACTCGGTTAAAAATTATTATTATGAAAGTCAGTAAGTGACTAAATTAAAGTTTACAGCCCCCCTACATGATCCTGAAGAAATTTGTGTTTCTGACTTTCATAATAATAACTTTTAACCCATTTATTAAGCCTTTAAAATCGTCATTTTTCGTTTTTTTTTTCATTTTAAATTGTTTATAACTCGAAAACGGTCAACTTTAGAGAAAATTACAAGAGACCTTTTTTGTCCAGAATCGTCCAAAAAACCTAACAAAAATTTGTGCGGGCCAAAATATTGATATTCGCAATTTGAATAAAAAAAATTGTTAAAAAAATGTGGACCACTTTTCACGTGGGCGACTTCTTGAACCTTATTCTGGGATATGTCACGAATGTGATTATGCAAAAAAATCTCATGAGAATATTTTTTTCTAACGAACCCGCCGTTTTCGCCTTGTCTAGTAAACATTTTTTCATTATTGTGTGCAAGCCCTTCTGAGAAAAGATTATCGTGTTGTTTAGCGGCGCAGGTATAGAATGCTGGCAAAAAAATCTTTACAAAGTAAATAAAACGGGCATATACTAGTTCGCTCCGGCGGCCAGATTTTAATACCATACAGAAAAAGGGCATAGGTAAATTCGCTCCGGCCATATATTTCTTAGAAAAGATAGTTTAAAAATGCCTTAACTGGGTACACAATGAATAATAATGAATAGCCAGGGTCCGCGTATATAGACAATGTTTCCTTCATAAAGCAGGTATGGTATGTTTAACAGTAAATGGTTGAGTTCAATTAGTTACCACTTTAAACATCTTGGATTAACCGATAATAGTATAAAAAGCCTGGTTTCAGGTAAAATTTAAATATGTTTTCTGGTAAAATTTCTTTTGCTTTATTATGGAAGTACCGTCTAGTCAGTGTTAATTGTCAAAAGACCAACTCTGTCTACCTCGATTGCTTATCGCTCCGGGTGGGTCTTAACAATGGACCAGGTCAGATAAATTTAATAATATTTACGACCGCACTAATTGTACCCAACCATTTATTGTTGAACAAACAATACTTTGATACATTTTATTATTTTAAAAATTTTAATAAATATTTCTCAAACTTTTACATTTACCTAAGTAAAACTACTTCTTATTTCAAATTATATTAAAGTTATAACCATATTATCACTAAAGTATTATAATGTTAGAGCTTGTATTCCCTTGTTTAATATTTGATTGGTATTTTTTACGTATAAGAAATTGCAAGTGACATATTATTTATTTGAAAAGATTGGTAATTAGTAGTCACCTGAAATTTGATGATAAGATAGATGGTACAAATCTCATCATTATTACTTTAGTTACGGTTTGAATGTCTTTAGTTCATGATGGAGAAGTCTGAAATAAGTGAAATGGGAAGTCTATGTTATTTATTGACAATTAGGTACAAGTATAACTTCCATAAAATGCTTGCTAATAATATCAAAGGTTGGCAGTGTGTAAAAAGAAGTTGCAAAGCATTTGTTAAAACTTTAAATATTTGTAACAGTATAGTTGAATATAGTGATAACCACAACCATGAAATGAAAGTTTATCAAAAACAGCATTAAACCGTCAAAAATTAAGTAATGTTGTTAAGCGGAAGGCAATTGACGATTTGTGTGAAAAATCATTGAAGTTGATACACAGCGAAATTAAACAAGCTGTATTTTTGTTAAACATATTCTTTTTTCAAAAAAATATTTATTTTTTCAGTTATTTGAGAAAAACCGCAAGAAAACGTGTTTTTTGGCGAAAAATTAACCTTTTTACTCGCAAATAACTCGAAAAGTATTAACTTAGTTAAAAAAACTCTTTAGAACAAAAGTTGCTTAGAATTAGTCAATTTATTCATTTCTAGACTTATTTCAAAAGTATTTTTTCTCACCCATGAGAAGGGGGGATTTTCATCCCCCAAGTAAAAGCAGCCAACGGCACAAGTCCAACTTTGAAGTGAAGGGTAAGCAGAACCTAAAACCAAATTTTCAAGCAAATCCGTCGTAGCGCAGAAAATTACACTCCAAAACAGTCATTTATTAGGCTAAATCTAAATATGTAATCTAATTCCACTGTCTCATATATTTATATAAATGCAACAACCAATATTTTATACAATTTCTATATAAAATACAAAAGTCACAGTACCAATTTTGCCGATATTAATCCTAGAACTTAATAGGTAACTACTTAATCCGCTTAACCATGGGAGCAAACTAGGTTATGGTTTTCGGAGCGAACTAGTATGTAATTAAGAGGGTTTTTTGACCTTGGGACCGAACTAGTGTGCTCCGAATAAAACGCATAAATCAGAAGAATTACTATTTTAGTTTTACAAATTAATACTGTGTCATATCAATTTACTATGTTAGTGAGGAATAAACCATAAAATTTTCTTATTCTGCACGCTAAGATACTATAATAGACATGCACAGTAGACCGCATTATTCACTGAACTAATCCCTAAGATTTTTTATTAACTTATTCAGTATATGTATAGTGATATACAGAGTTGGGATAAAGTATGGAACCAAGCAAATATCTTTGAAACGAAAAGAACAATATTTATGAAACTTTGCATGCAAGTACAGTGACGCAAAAGGCATCTGATGCCATATTTTTGTTACTACTCCACTTCTGGTTTCACCGGAAATACCCTTAACTTATTTACTTTAAATGGGACACCCTGTATATTTTTGCAGATTTTAAAAGAACTTGTTATTTTTAATTCATACATACCAAGTTTGAAAGAAAAAACTATTAAAACAGGAAATAAATCTCTTTACAGTTAAAAAATAGGTTAATTTATTTACGTTAGACCAATGATATTAAAAATAAAAAAAATAATTTCAAATGTTTAAAATGTTTGCTGTTCACCTCCTGACAACGTGCAAGCCTATAAATAAATTCGTGAATCACTTTTTGCAAGATTTCTCCACGTATTAGTTCACATTCATCAATTATTATTCTTTGTCTCAAATCCTGCAAGCATGTTGGTCGCCTAACGTAAACACGTAATTTTAGATAACCCAAAGAAAAAAATCTAACGTGTTGAGGTCCGGAGAACGAGCGGGCCACTCTATGAATCCTTTACGTCCAATCCATGGATTTGGAAAATTCACTTCCAAAAAATGAAAATTCACCATAACCTATTATCATTAATATTTCAATATGATCTTTTCCACTTAAATGAACCATTTTTAATACAACTTATTTCTGTCAATTAGTTCAGTAACAGTTTTACCTACTATACTAAATTGAAATAAGTCATGCAGTGCATGTAAACAAAAATTTTAGTCTACAGTATAGATGGTACTCGTTTATTTCCTATTACGTTGTATTAATACAGAAAATTATCTACAGGCACTGTTTAATAAATTTTCTCTACCAAATTTGGTATTTATGAATTAAAAGTTCTTTTAAAATCCGCAAAAATATATAGGGTGTCCCATTTAAATTAAATAAGTTAGGGGTATTTCCGGTGAAACCGGAAGTGGAATAGTAACAAAAAATATGGCAACAGATGCCTTTTGCGTCACTGTACTTGCATGCAAAGTTTCATAAATATTGTTCTTTTCGTTTCAAAGATATTTGCTTGGTTCCATACTTTATCCCAACCCAGTATGTATTTTCGGTATTTTGCGATACGTGTTTACGATACATATTTTCTAGATAAAATATTTAATAATCTTTGTGTAGAAATGTATAATAGTGTAAGTGCACAAAATAAAAGCTCTTTTGTCTTGTTGTGACAGGTTAAAATTAGAAACAATACTTAATGAATGTTAATACGTATCATTCGATTTTAAACACAATGTTATGTAAAATAACATTGCATCACAATATTCTTAATGTATGTAATACGAAATATTTGAAATTATTATTTGTTTAAACATGTCCCAATATTTTTGAAATTTCCATTTATTTACCTAACTTAATTTATTAAGAACAAAGTGTATTCAAATAATAATAAAAAATATTTTCATACGTGTTACAAATATTATTTAAAAGTAATAAATTCTAAATAACAATATGAGAAAGTTGTTCACCGCTGGTGGAAAGGAATTCCAACCGGCAAGTTCCCCCAGTCTCGTTTTAGCGTGAATCGACAAGTTCCGACAAACTTCGTGCAGTTCGTGTTGTTGATTCATTCTTCGAAACGTACAATTGTACAATAATTAGTATGGGGGAAATTCAGAACTCGGATCTTGGGATGGCCCTCAATGCAGGCGAGTCAAGAGCACGCCAGCGGATATTCCGATAATAAATAAACGAATGATTAGCTAGCACAGCGGTTCTCAACCACTGTGTCGCGACACACTGGTGTGCCGGAAGAACCTATCAGGTGTGTCGCGAGATTTACGAATACGATATTTTTATTTATATTTTTTTACTTGTTATAATATACCAATCACGCATTCAACCATTTTTTTACCTATTAGGTATATACCACGTTCATCATCATCATTCTCTTTGCCTTATCCCTATGCGGGGTCGGTTTCCCTAATTGCATCTCTCCTCACAATTCTATCTTGGGTCATATCAATGTTAATCCCCTTTACCAACATGTCCTGCCTTATCGTCTCCCCCCAGGTCTTCTTTGGTCTTCCTCTCCTACTCCTTCCAGGAATCTGCACTTCAGCTATTCTTCGTATTGGGTGATTAACGTCTCGACGTTGAACATGACCAAACCATCTTAACCTATGCTCTCTCATTTTGGCATTAATTGGTGCTACACCTAGACTTCCCCTAATATACTCATTTCTAATTTTAACCTTCTTTGTCACTCCACTCATCCATCTAAGCATTCTCATTTCCGCCACATGCATTCGTTGTTTCTCTTTCTTTTTCACTGCCCAACATTCAGTTCCATGCATCATAGCCGGTCTTATGGTTATTTTATAGAATTTTCCCTTCAGCTTTATTGGTATATTTCTGTCACACAACACACCACTCGCTTCTTTCCACTTCATCCATCCAGCCCTAATTCTACAGCATGCATCTCCATCTATTTCTCCATTACTCTGTAATACTGATCCTAGGTACTTAAAACTATTGCTTTTCACAATCATTTCACCATCCAAAGATACCATTTTATTTGTAGTAACTCCATCTTTAAATGAACATTCCAAATACTCCGTTTTTGTCCTACTAAGTTTTAAACCTTTTTCCTCCAGAGCTTGTCTCCACTGTTCCAGTTTTGTTCTAAATTTCTTTCACTATTTCCTATTAACACTACATCATCAGAATACATTAGGCACCATGGAATACTACCCTGTAGTTTCGCTGTTATCTGGTCCAAAACTAATGAAAATAAATAAGGACTAAGCACCGAGCCTTGGTGCAATCCTACTTTCACTTGAAATTTATCACACCTGTCTCTCCCACACCTGTACTAACACTAGTTGTTACTCCCTCATACATATCTCTCACAATCTTTACATATTCGCCAAGGACTCCTTTCTTATTGAGTGCCCACCACAGAACCTCTCGAGGAACTCTATCATATGCTTTCTCAAGATCAATGAATACCATATGAGCGTTGGCTTCTTTATTCCTGTATTTTTCTATCAGTTGCCTTACAATGAAAATTGCATCTGTTGTTGATCTGCCCTGCATAAAACCAAATTGATTATCCGATATTTCGGTTTCTTCACGTATCCGTCTATCAATTACTCTCTCCCATATTTTCATGGAGTGGCTAAGTAGTTTTATAGCCCTGTAGTCTGTGCATTGTTGTATGTATCCCTTGTTTTTGTAGACAGGTACTAATATACTGCTTCTCCATTCGTCTGGCATTTGTCTTCCATAATTCTATTAACGTATAGAATATATACCTATTAGGTATATTATACCACGTTATACCAATCAATAAAGTGCCAATCCGTAATTGTTTCCTCTCTAACTGTTTTTAATATGTATCTTTTTAATATATTCATCTGTACTGTCCTACCACTAGCAAAAATTTGTACATATAACATATAAGGGTGTCGCGAATCTGTAAGGAGTACGTTAGTGCGTCGCTGAGTAAAAAAGGTTGAGAACCGCTGAGCTAGCATACCAATCTCACAAGTGTATTTTCTTGGGAATTCCAAAGATGTGTATGTTGACCTCTTTCTTAAATTATGTTAGATTAGGTTAGGTCTGAATTGGTGTCAAGTAAAACAGTTTACATTTTTACTACCTTGGTTTGTATTTTATGTAACCAGTAAAGTAATAATGTCTGATGGTCACTTTCTCTTGATCTTTTTTTAGTTTAAATTCACTGTATTCCGTAATTAGCTAAAACCAGCTAGATATATTTAGCTGATTATTCAGTTCATCTGAGGTATAATTTAATTAAAATTTAACAAATTTACATTTAATATTTAATAACATAAAAATAATAAATTACCAAAAACGGCAGTTCTCGCCAGTGGCGCACACCCACACCCCCCTATACGGGTGTCCCCGAACGCACTATGTTCCTTTAAGGTGTGGATAAAATACACAATTTAGAACAAAAAATTCCTACATTTTTTCTGAAGTTATTCGTTTCCAAGAAAAAAAATTACATTATTCGCCATATAAGTGAATTTTTATTTTCATAAATTCGAATGACATGGCAACGTGGCATAGAATAACTTGTCACTTTGAAAATTTAACCTAATCAAACCCCTGTTTATTTACTATTAAGTGTGATTTTTGGGGTTGTTGACATGGCACCTATCTGCAAAATAGTTATTTCTTGCTTTAATAATGTGACTAGACGCCAGATTGATGTGGATATGGGTTTGGTTGACATTTTCATTATTTTACCTACCGGATACAACTGACCTACAAACCTACTATTTTTAATTGTACGTTGTTGTCAGACTTCAATTTGCATATCAAAATGTATTTTCGTTTTTTGATCAAACACATGTACACCCTGTATATCTATATATGTACACGAAATTTTCGATTTTCTAAATCTGACTGAATTGAAAATTGGGCCAAATCCCATCTCAGGAAAAGACTCACCCATTCATATGTCAACCATCCATTCTGGTCCAAGGGTGTGGATTTTACGGTCCTTCCTATTTAGGGTCTGTTTTTCTTTTTCGTCCCCAAAACTTAAATTTAAGTCCGACCTTTGCGGCTTCTAATAGTACTGATCATTACCTTTCCAACGCATGTCTAATTTTGAAAATCGGTTATACCATTCAAAAGTTACCGAACTCAGAAATATGACTCAATTTCTATTTAAAAAAGGGAAAATGTTTGTGGATATTATACAGGGTGTCCAGAAACTCTACCGACAAACGAAGACAGGAGATTCCTCAGATAATTTTATGACAATTTAACCCAATTCACCTAGTCCGAAAATGCTTCCTAAGGGAGCTAGAGCTCTTTGAAGATGGCGCCATGTAATTAGTTTTTCTTAAATACCTCCACAACGCTTCTATTTAGAAAAACGAAAATTGGTATACACATTTACTTTCCTGAAATGAATCGATTCCATCCATTGCAAATTTCTAGTACCGGTCATAGGACGTTTTGGGTAGGGCAACGGTTATTTTATTGCATAACTTTTTTGTCTTCAACTTTTAAGCATTTTTGATACTGTATTATTAAATTGTGAGGTATTCTAGTACTAAAAGGTACTCTTACTTTAAGTCGATAGGATACACCGTTTTCTAGAAAAATCGATTTGAAAGTTTTTAGTTTTGGGAATTTGAAAAAAAAAAATAAAAAAAAAACGATGTATTTTACCAACTTAAAGCAAGAGTAACTTTTAGTACTCGAATATCTTATAATTGAATAATCTAGTGTCAAAAATACTTAAAAATTAAAGACAATAAAGGTATGCTATAAAATAACTGTTGACCTATCCAAAACGGACGCCTATGACCGGTACTAGAAATTCGCCATTAATGAAATCGATTAATCTCTGGAATATAAATAAATGTACCAGTTTTCATCTTTCTAAATAGTTTTTTTTGAATATTTTTTTTTAAATTCAAGGAACGAAAAATTTTCAAATCGATTTTTCTAGAAAACGGTGTATCCTATCGACTTAAACTAAGGGTAACTTTTAGTACTAGAATAACTCACAATTAAATAATTCAGAGTCAAAAATGCTTAAAAATTAAAGACAAAAAAGTTAGGCGATAAAATAACCGTTGCCCTACCCAAAACGGACGCCTATGACCTGTACTAGAAATTCGCAATACATGGAATCGATTCATTTCTGGAAAGTAAATATGTATACCAATTTTCGTTTTTCTAAATAGAAGCATTCTGGAGGTATTTAAGAAAAACTAATTACATGACGCCATCTTCAAAGAGCTCTAGCTCCCTTAGGAAGCATTTTCGGACTAGGTGAATTGGGTTAAATTATCTTAAAATTATCTGAGGAATCTCCTGTCTTCGTTTGTCGGTAGAGTTTCTGGACACCCTGTATATGTATGTGTGTGGAAAAGTTAAACCGATCTGAATTTTTTTTCTGTGTTTGAAGAGGGGGTCATGGCCGATTCAGAACCGGTGTAGTTTGTGACTTTTGACCACCCATAAGCCAGCTATAGGACTTGATAGGTACAAAACGGCATATCTTTGGGGGTATATATCTTCGGTTCAAGAAGAGAGCCGTGTTAAGTTGGCACCTCTAAATACGATTTTTCAAAAATTTTGTTTTTTTTTTAATTGTCCATCAAATGTCCACTCTTGTCCAGCAAAATTTTTTTTTGTCCACCTTTTGTTTACGAGATACTAAAAAAACGTGAAATAAGGCCAAACACCCCGAAGTCAAAAAAACGTCGTAAAAACTGATACGTTTGATTGTCCAACTGTTGTCCACACTTGTCCAGGCATTTTTTTAATTGTCCACCTTTTATTTATTTAAATTAGCAATAACTATCGTTTGTTAGTAAAAATGCCAAAAAATGAGAATTTTTGGAAATTTATTTTCACGTTTGATTGTCCGTCGAGTGTCCACCCTTTTCCAGCAAATTTTTTTTGTCCACCTTTTGTTTACGAGATACTAAAAAACGTAAAATAAGGCCCAACACCCCGAAGTCAAAAAAACGTCGTAAAAACTGATACGTTTGATTGTCTAATTGTTGTCCACACTTGTCCAGGCATTTTTTTAATTGTCCACCTTTTATTTATTTAAATTAGCAATAATTATCGTTTGTTAGTAAAAATGCCAAAAAATGAGAATTTTTAAAAAAAATTTTTCACGTTTGATTGTCCATCGAATGTCCACCCTTGTCCAGCAAAAATTTTTTTGTCCACCTTTTGTTTACGAGATACTAAAAAAAACTTGAAATAAGGCCCAACACCCCGAAGTAAAAAAAACGTCGTAAAAACTGATACGGTTGATTGTCCAACTGTTGTCCACACTTGTCCAGGCATTTTTTTAATTGTCCACCTTTTGTTTATTTAAATTAGCAATAATTATTGTTTGTTAATAACAATGCCAAAAAATGAGAATTTTTGGACATTTTTTTTCACGTTTGATTGTCCGTCGAATGTCCACCCTTGTCCAACAAAAAGTTTTTTTGTCCACCTTTTTTGAAAAAATAGTTGAAAAAAATTTTTTGGACAGGGAAGAAGTACAAGTTTCCGAATTCGAGAAAAAGTTGTCAGGACTAACAGCTTTGGATTGTCCAATAGTTGTCCATTCATGTTCAGATATTTTGACATTTTCATTACTTGTGAAACATTGGTTTTTTCTCAGCAATATTTTTTAGTTTGGTAGCGACAATGGATCATGAATGCGAATTCCAAAAAATGATATTTTTATTCAACGCCGTGTAGGAAAGGTTACTTTTGCACACGCTCGAGCGATGCAATATTCGCATTTTCACACATTCTTGAATAAAATATCGTTCTTAACTAGTGTGGAACAGTTTTTTAACTCATCTGATTACAATGCTCGCCTTCGGCTCGCATTGCAACCCTCAGATTCGTTTAAAAAACTTTTCCACACTAGTGAAGAAGTATATTATTGTTTGTTTGATGTTTTTAACTTTTACTATTGCTTAGCAAGAAAATTTTCGTTGTCCATTTTTACCCAAAGAGATAATTAGAAAATGATACATATATTTGACCCATAATAAGGCCCAGCACCTGGACTTTGAAAAAAGGTCGTAAAAACTAATAGATTTGACTGTCCAACTGAAGTCTAGACATATTTTGGCATTTTTTTTATTTGTACACTTTCTATTTTTGTTTTTTTTTGTTGATCGCAATTATTTATAATTTGGTAATAACATATTAGAAAATTCCTCGGAAGTATAATTCATTTGATGTGTTAAATGCTGACAATTTTCTGTAAATTTGAAGGCGAGAATGAAAAATTTCTTGATGATCAACATTTTTGAGAATAGTATGTCATCGGTAACTTTTCACATGGGTTACTTACTTTTTAAAAAGATGACTCATTTTAATATGCAGTACTTGTCATATATTTTAATAGTTGATTGTGAATGAAAAGTAAGGCACAAGTTAAATTGTAAAATTCGAAGAAACTATGCTCAAGTTATGTTGATTGGATAACCGAAAAATAATATATGTTTACATATTTTGAAAAAAAAATACATAATAGGTTTGAGAATCACGGAGAAATAGACAATTAGACGATTAACAATTAATAAGTGAGTTTATTGATATACTTCTGTAGGATTTTTGTAAACATTCAAAATGTCATTTTTCTATAAGTTTATAGAAAATAGTAAAAGTGTCGGTAAAAATAGTAAATCTCTTGAACAAAAGGTAGAGAGAAAAAACTTTTAGCTAAACAAGGATGGAAATTCGATTGACAATCAAATATGAAAAATATTTTCAAAAATAGTATATTACATAACTAGGACTTATTTTATTTACGAGTGTGAAGTTTGTACACAGAGGCGAAGCCGAGATTTACAATCATACGAGACAATATTAGATTTGTTATTTTTTCTTGACATTTTTATTAAAAAACTACAACTATTCCTATAATGAAGAAAAAAGTGGAAAAGTAAAAAAAAATGCCTGAACACGTGTGGACAATTATTGGACAATCGAAACATGTCAGTTTTGACGACTTTATCTCGAATTCGGAAAACTGTACTTTTTCCCGGTCCGAAAAATTATTTTAAACTATATTTTTCAAAAAAGGTGAACAAAAAACTTTTTGCTGGACAAGCGTGGACATTCGAAAGACAATCAAACGTGAAAAAAAATCCAAAAATTCTCATTTTTTGGCATTTTTACTAACAAACGATAGTTATTGCTAATTTAAATAAATAAAAGGTGGACAATTAAAAAAATGCCTGGACAAGTGTGGACAACAGTTGGACAATCAAACGTATCAGTTTTACGACGTTTTTTTGACTTCGGGGTGTTAGGCCTTATTTCACGTTTTTTTAGTATCTCGTAAACAAAAGGTGGACAAAAAAAAATTTTTGCTGGACAAGGGTGGACATTCTATAAACAATCAAACGTGAAAAAAATTTCCAAAAATTCTCATTTTTTGGCATTTTTACTAACAAACGATAATTATTGCTAATTTAAATAAATAAAAGGTGGACAATTAAAAAAAATGCTTGGACAAGTGTGGACAACAGTTGGACAATCAAACTTTTCAGTTTTTACGACGTTTTTTAACTTCGGGGTGTTGGGCCTTATTTCACGTTTTTTTAGTATCTCGTAAACAAAAGGTAAATAAAAAAAAATTGGCTGGAAAAGGGTGGATATTCGACGGACAATCAAACGTTAAAAAAAATTTCCAAAAATTCTCATTTTTTTGGCATTTTTACTAACAAACGATAATTATTGCTAATTTAAATAAATAAAAGGTGGACAATTAAAAAAAATGCCTGGACAAGTGTGGACAACAGTTGGACAATCAAACGTATGAGTTTTTACGATGTTTTTTTGACCTCGGGGTGTTGGGCCTTATTTCACGTTTTTTTAGTATCTCGTAAACAAAAAGTGGACAAAAAAACATTTTTGCTGGACAAGGGTGGACATTCGACGGACAATCAAATGTGAGAAAAATTTCCAAAAATTCTCATTTTTTGGCATTTTTACTAACAAACGATAATTATTGCTAATTTAAATAAATAAAAGGTGGACAATTAAAAAAAATGCTTGGACAAGTGTGGACAACAGTTGGACAATCAAACTTTTCAGTTTTTACAACGTTTTTTGACTTCGGGGTGTTGGGCCTTATTTCACGTTTTTTTAGTATCTCGTAAACAAAAGGTAAATAAAAAAAATTGGCTGGAAAAGAGTGGACATTCGACGGACAATCAAACGTTAAAAAAATTTCCAAAAATTCTCATTTTTTTGGCATTTTTACTAACAAACGATAATTATTGCTAATTTAAATAAATAAAAGGTGGACAATTAAAAAAAATGCCTGGACAAGTGTGGACAACAGTTGGACAATCAAACGTATGAGTTTTTACGATGTTTTTTTGACCTCGGGGTGTTGGGCCTTATTTCACGTTTTTTTAGTATCTCGTAAACAAAAAGTGGACAAAAAAACATTTTTGCTGGACAAGGGTGGACATTCGACGGACAATCAAATGTGAGAAAAATTTCCAAAAATTCTCATTTTTTGGCATTTTTACTAACAAACGATAATTATTGCTAATTTAAATAAATAAAAGGTGGACAATTAAAAAAAATGCCTGGACAAGTGTGGACAACAGTTGGACAATCAAACGTATCAGTTTTTACGACGTTTTTTTGACTTCGGGGTGTTGGGCCTTATTTTACGTTTTTTAGTATCTCGTAAACAAAAGGTGGACAAAAAAAATTTTTTCTGGACAAGAGTGGACATTTGATGGACAATTAAAAAGAAACAAAATTTTTTAAAAAATCGTATTTAGAGGTGCCAACTTCACACGGCTCAAGAAGAGACAGGAGAACCGCAAATACACCAAATCAATAGTGTTGAGTTAAGCTTTCAAATGGTGTGTAAGGCGTCAGGATCAGACATACACACGGCTCAGTATAGACAAAAAACTGAAAAACTAAAATTTTGGTTTTTTGACAATTACTTAAAATTTCAACCTACGAATTGCGCCAATAACTGAGCGTTTGTAGAAGGACTCTAGACGAATCTAACCTGATACCTGATATCCGGGAAAATTCGAATTTTTAAGCTATAGACTTCATAAAATTGGCCAAATTAGTAACTATTTAATACTTATTAACTATTTAGGGCCGGCGTAGCGAAGTGGTAGTGTGCTTGGCTCACGTGCCGGTGGTCCGGAGTTCAAATCCTACCGCCGGCAAGAACAACTAGACATTTTTAAAAATGTTTATAGGCCCCAGGTCGACTCAGCCTGAATAAAATGAGTACCTTGGGTAAAACCAGGGGTAATAATAGGCGGTTGAAGCGTAGCACTGGCCCTGTTACCTTCCTTGTATACCGTAGGCCCTAGATATAGCAGACTACCCTGCTATACTCCCAAAGCCACAGTGGTATAAAACGGGAGACTATTATATTATTAACTATTTAGTAATTATTTTTTGCCAACTTTGCCAATTTTGCAAAATTGGCCAAATTAGTAACTATTTAGTAATTATTAACTATTTAGTAATTATTTTTTGCCAATTTTACCAAAATTGGCAAAATTACTTAAAATCATTAGCCAGTTGTATCTGAGTTTAGCGAACCGACTATACAAGCTGTCCGATAAATTATTCCCAGTATCACAACAATTATAACTCTTCGAAAATAGTCAGTAACGTAAAATAGTAGGACCGAACCAATCAAATATAACAATTTTTAAGAGAAAACATACGCAGCTTCCTTGGCAATATAATTAGGCACTAAGAATGAGTTTTTTACGATACACGTTGTTGTGCCTATTTCATAATAATATTGAATTAAATCTACATTAAACGTAGCATAATCTAATAGGAATAGGTGAGTAAATAAAAAATTACACCTGTAACTTTTTTAAAGTAAAACGGATCGTTATAAAACCTTCTGCATTGGATTCGAGAGAGAGCTTCAGGAAAATTATTTTCCACTTGGCATGAGAGACAAATGAAAAATGCAGTTTTGTAGGAGGCAAATACATTTTCTAAAGTGCACCTCAATGTGTTCAAATAATAAAAATTCACAACTCGGAAAATAATTATGGAAATGATTTCAATTTTCAAATACCCCGAGATAATTTTTATTTATTTTCTTAACGAATTCTCATAAAACTCCAGAAGATGACGTAGATTCCGGGCTCCAGGTACCTAGTACAGCATCTTCGATGCAATATCCGTGTTCAGCGACGTCAAAAACCCCGAGATAATAAATTTCAACTATGAACTTTGTCCTGGATTTTCTCGTATGTGACTTAAACCACTATTGCACTCAACGCCTGAAATATGGTATCAGAGTAGCAGAAACTACAGAAGTTTCTTGATTGTACCAGTTATTCATTAGAATAACGTTCAAATCTGATACAACCGGAAGGTATTATCTTATTACATAATAAATAAATAAATAAATAAATAAATAAATAAATAAATAAATAAATAAATAAATAAATAAATAAATAAATAAATAAATAAATAAATAAATAAATAAATAAATAAATAAATAAATAAATAAATAAATAAATAAATACATAAATAAATAAATAAATAAATAAATAAATAAATAAATAAATAATAGCTTTATTGTCCAACAGGTATCCATTTATAGGACAATTTTACATTAATTATAAACTAAGTTTGAAATTACATTATTTTAAGAGTTTACAATAATTAAAGAAAAGAAAAAAGAAAAGATAATTATCAAGTGAATTAAGAATTCAAATGAGACTTAGCCATTCTGACAAGTTGACTTTTACTACAGTTGAATATATCACAATAGTTTACCAAACAATTATAATTTTCACACATAACAAATATGGGGGAGTTTAATATCAGGTTTGTTCTGGCCTGTGTAGTTCTGAACGTGGAAACATTTCTAACAGGATAAGAAGGTACATTAAAATTGATTTGTTTGAGAATATCGGGGCAGTCAATTGAATTATGCAGCAATTTAAATAAAAATATTAGTGAAGCACAATTTCGCCTCATTTCTAATGAAACCATATATAAACTATTACACAACTCACTATTTCTGATACCTCTCTCTGGATATATGCCGTTAATCTTAAATGATAAATATTTCAAAAATTTACGCTGCACCTTTTCAATCAACTGAACATGTGAATTATAAAATGGAGACCAAATTATAGACGCATATTCTAATTTACAACGTACATAAGAGAAATATAGTAATTTGACAGTTTTTATGTTAGTAATATTTCGGCTATTTCTGACTATAAATCCATAATCCATATGATTTAAGTGCTTCAGAAACTTTTAAAGATATATGTTCAGTAAATTTAAGTTTACAGTCGAAAATTATGCCAAGATCTTTAATTTTATTCACATGTTCCAGTTCGCTACCATCAATATTATAAACATAGTTTATACTGTTATCTTTCCTTGAGTAACTTACAACTTTGCATTTATTTGCATTAAGATTTAAATAGTTTTCTTTACACCATTCATGCCCACCACTGAGTTCATTCTGGATAGTGTGACAATCATTGATATCGTTAATTTCTTAGTAAACTTTTAAATCATCTGCATAACACAAACAGGGCACAGAAATTTTCTCATATAAGTCATTAATAAATAACAAAAACAAGAGTGGACCTAGATTTGATCCTTGTGGGACTTCAGATGAAGGTATGTATTTTTGAGAGTTATAACCATTATAAGATACAAATTGAGTTCTACCAGACAAATAGGATTTTATGAAAGCGACAGCATCTTTAGAAAAACCAAAAAGGGACAATTTGAAAAGAAGAACTCCATGATGAATTTTGTCAAAGGCCTTTGAAAAATCAGTATATATAACGTCAACTTGGGATCTCCTATCCAACGCCTTAGATATGTCCTGTGTTATTCCCAAAAAGTTTGTAACTGTGGATTGATTAGCAATGAATCCATGCTGATATTGTGAAATTTAATTACGAGTGAAAGAGTATATACGATTATAAAGTATGATTTCAAAAATTTTGGATAAATTGCATATAATAGCTATGGGCCTATAATTTTCTACACAACACTTTTCCCCATTTTTATAAACAGGACATACCTTTGATTCCTTCCAGATACTTGGATACTGTTTGTATAATAAACACAAATTGAAAATTTTTAATAATGGCTTAGTTAAAGTACCTATGCAGTCTTTAATAAAAAAGAGGGTATTTTATCAGGTCCAGAAGTCATCTTATTTTTTAATTTTTTGCTGACTAGAATTATTTCAGTTTCCTGAACAGGATACAAATTTAGACATTCAGTGTTGACCGCTAAGACATTATTGCTGGTTAGTACATTACATGCTTGATAAACATCGTTAAAGTATTCAGCAAAGATATCAACGATATTTTGTGGTTCAGAAGTAGCAATGCCTTGATATTTCATTTCACCAGGAATCTGTGAAGTGTTATTTTTAGCATTTACGTATGACCAAAACTTTCTAGGGTTTACAGAAAGGGATAATTGTATATTTTCGATGTATTCGTTGTATGCCAATTTAATTTTTAGTTTTGAAAGATGTCTTAAGCGCTGAAATTCAAGCAGATCAGACTGGTTTTTATGTAATCTAAATTTTTTCCTCTGCTTAACCTTTAGTTTGATACAGCGAATAATATCGGCATCAAACCAAGGTGGATATGTGTGGCTGAAGTGTTTGTAGACAGGAACATACTTATTAAATAAAAGAAAAATTCTATTATAAAAAGTGTCTACAACTTTATCAACTTAAGAAGAGTCGTCTAGAAAAGCCCAATCCGTTTCATACAATTCCCTATATAAATCACAAAAATTTGCCTTTTTAAAGTTGTAAGTTACATGGTCAGAACCAAACCTAAACCTAGACTCCTTTACAAAAATATTCGTAATATTAATTATAAAAGCTGGGTGGTGGGAATCTTCATAGACTAACGGGGACATGTCACGCATTACTTCGCAGGCAAAATGTGACATTATTAGATCTAGCGATCTACCTAAGTGATTTACAACCCCATTAAATTGACCAAGACCAAAGAGTGCAAGAAACTTAAAATTATAGAAGTTTTATCATCGGAAGTGTCATTTTCTATAAATTTAGGGACGTTAAAATCACCTAACACTAAGACATCATTATGTAAATAATCAAGTTGTTCCAAGCACTCAAAAAAATATTCAAATTCTTGTAAACTCAGTTTGTCTGGTACATAAATCACGAGTACATAATAATATAATATTAACTATTTAATTAAAGGAGGAAATATACTATTTGAAAAAATTAAACTAGTTTTCAATATCTGACTTCACAACGCCAATATTCCAACAGACTGGAACAACGCTCGCTATACTATGATTCTATTACACAAAGCATTAGACAAAGCCAATTTAGAGAATTAAAGACCGATTAGCCTCCTCAGCCATTTATATAAGTTATTTACGCGAATAGTAGTTAAAAGAATGGAAAGAAGGTTAGAGACTTATCAACCAAGAGAACAGGCAGGATTCCGAAAAAGTTACGGAACAAATGACCATCTACAAAGTATAAAAACCCTAATAGAGAAAGTAGTGGAATACAATAAATCTCTAGTTCTGGATTTTGTCGATTTTCACAAAGCTTTTGACAGAGTTACACTTAGCAAAATATTAAAGGCGCTTAAAGAAGCAGGCTAGATTTTAGGTACATATACAAAATTATTGTACAAAATATACTTACAGGCAACAACCACTGTCAAATTGCATACTAACAGTAATCGCATAAAAATAGAACGGAGGGTTAGACAAGGAGACCCAATGTCATCTAAACTTTTTAATACGGTCTTAGAACATGCTTTCAAAAGTTTGGATTGGATGACAAAGGGAATAAAAATAGATGGAGAATACCTAAACAACGTACGTTTCGCCGATGATATAGTCATAGTAGCTGAGAATCTAGGTATGGCAAGAGAGATGGTACAGGAACTCAGTGTGGCTACAGAAAATGTAGGTTAAAATATAAACATCTCGAAAACAAAAATAAAGACAAATTTGTCACCCAACCAGAACATCAGTATTAGTATGGTGTAGTAAGACCCAAACCCAGACATCCAAAGTGAAAGTTATCTTCCAACAACAAATTGTTCTATATGGTCCACATAATGTTCAGAAAAAAGTCACACCATTTTGAGCGTCGGGTTTGGGGGGAGAGGTAGAGAAATCTGCAAATTCGTAGTTTTTTACGTTTTTCGTCAATATTTCTAAGACTAAGCGGTTTAGCATGAACAACCCTCTACACAAAATTGTTCTACATTAAATTTAAAATAAAAAAGGCCCTATGCATAACCCTTCTAAAATGAACGGTTCCAAAGTTACGGAGGTAGTATAGTATAATTGGTCCAAAAAAAGGTCTAACCCAGACATCCAAAGTAAAAGTTTTCCTTCCACACCAAATTGTTCTATATGGTCCACATATTGTTCAGTAAAAAGTTACCCCATTTTGAGCGTCCGGTTTGGGGGGGGGGGAGATGGGGGAGAAGTCGGTAAATTAGTAGTTTTTTTCTAGGTTTTTCGTCAATATTTCTAAAACTATGCTTTAGCGTAAGGAATGTTCTATAGAAAAATGTTCTACATAAAATTTAAAACAAAAAAGGTTCTATATATAATTGTTATAAAATCAACGGTTCCAGAGTTACGGAGGGTGAAAAGTGGAGGTTTTCGATACTTTTTATATTTACCGATTTCTCCCCCCTCTCCCCCCCAAACCCGACGCTCAAAATGGTGTGACTTTTTTCTGGACATTGTGTGGACCATATAGAACAATTTGGTGTTGAAGGATAAATTTCACTTTGGATGCCTGGGTTATGCCATCTTTTGGATCAACTATACTATACTATATTGGTGGGAAAGAAATAGAACTCGTAGGGGAACCCAGAATATTAATACCTTCTTCTTCTTTTTCTTTTTATACAGACATTACTCTGTCTGTTTTTCAATGTGCCTCCAGCAAGTTGTCATTCCATCTTTTTCGTGGTCTTCCCACTGATCGTCTTCCTATTGGGGGACCGTCTCTCGCCGTCCTTACTACTCTATTTGTTGTCATTCGGCTTATGTGGTCGTTCCATTTTACTTTTCTGCTTCTCACCCAGTTATTAATGTTGTCCACCTTGCATATCCTTCGTATATCTGCACTTCTAGCTCTATCCCACAGCGTCTTGTTTGTCCATCAGCGCAATGTTTTTATCTCTGCTGTTTCTAGCATTCTTTTTGTCCTTTCTGTATCAGGTCTTGATTCTGCCGCTTATGTCATTATTGGTCTGATGTCTGTTTTGTAAATTCTGCCTTTCACTTCTTTTCCGATGTTTTTATTTCTCCCTATTGTTTCATTCAGGCAATCTGCGGCTCTGTTTCTTTATTCAACTGATCTTCCAGTTCTGTTTCGAGCTTTCCGTAGCTGCATAGTGTGATGCCTAGATATTTAAACTCCATGACTTGTTCTATTATTTGACCCTCCAGCTCAAATTTACACCTTATTAGATCTGCTGTTATAGCCATGCATTTAGCCTTTTTTGGGGAAATTAATATGTTAAATTTTCTAGCGGTTATATTAAATTCGTGCAGCATACGTTGTAAATCATCTTTACTTTGAGAGATTAGAATTGCGTCGTCTGCATAGCAGTCTCCATGATCAGGTTGAACAACAGAGGACTCAGGGAATCTCCCTGTCTCATTCCATTGCCAGCTTCAATTGGGTCAGTTAGTTCTTCATCTACTTTTACTTTTATTGTGTTGTTCTGGTAGATATTTTCGATCGTTTCAATTATTCCTAGAAGTACCTCTCTTGCGTACAATAAATGGATAACGTCCTTTGATTTGACCCTGTCAAATGGCTTCTTAAGGTCCACAAAACATAAGTATGCCGGATTGTTGTATTCTAACGATTTTTCTTGAATCTGCCTCATTATAAATATATCGTCGGTGGATGATCTCCCCGACCTAAAACATTGTTGTTCTTCTGCTAATGTTATAATTTTATTCAGTTTGTTAATATAAATACCTGGGACATGAAATTACGATTGGCAGGGATAACCAGACTCATGAACTGAACAGAAGAATCGGTCTTGGGTGGGCAGCATTTGGAAAACTGAGAGAAACTTTTAAAAGTGAATTGCCCACATGCCTAAAGAGAAAGGTATTTGATCAGTGCGTCCTCCCAGTCTTGACGTACGGATCAGAAACACTTACCTTAACTAAAGCCTCGGCTACCAAACTAAGAGTCACGCAGAGAAGAATGGAGCGGTCAACGTTAGGAATAACTCTGTGAGTGCGAGACAAAATCAACAACGAAGAAATCAGGAGAAGAACAAAGGTGACTGACGTCACCGAAAGGATAGCCAGGTTGAAGTGGTGGTGGGCAGGACACATAGCCAGAATGACAGGTGGGCAATGGACAAAGAGGTTATTAGAATGCAGGTCAAGAGAAGACAAGAGAAGCATCGGTCGACCGCCTACAAGCTGGATTGACGACTTAAGAAAGCTAAATAAAAACTGGATGGGAGTGGCGCAGGATAGATGGGGTTGGAAACGAGGAGAGGAGGCCTATGTTCAGCAGTGGACTTTTGAGGCTGGATGATGAATTATAGGAGGGCTTACAGCTTCGACGACTCGATGTTCCTTTTCAGCAACCTCAAAAACCCCCGAGTATGAAAATTGAAATCATTTCCATAATTATCTTAAAGGGTTCTTAATTTTTTCGTTTTATTTTTAATTTTTATTTTTTGAATACTTTGAGATGCACTTAGATTAGAAGTTAGAGGTTTAGGCGATTTAGTGCTTTGTTTCCTCTCCATAAATAAAATTCATAAGACTTCCTTCGATGTTACCTTGACATAATTATCATAATACATACCTTATATGTGCATTAGTGCATTGCGAGCAAATTTGATAATGCAGCACGCACGAGTCGCGAAATGGTGGTTTAGTAGGTCATCGACGCCGGTCTGTGGTGTGTTTCACAATGGGTTTTACAGAACGAATACGGATTTAACCGGTGAAGGGGGATTCCATGAATCAACTATCATAATACTATTTAAGGATCCAATTTATGTAATTTAACGTAATTCTACACCAAAATCCTGTTTTTTCTATATTTAAAATTGTATAAACCCATTCATGGTTTATTACAAAATTGCACTGCCATGGTTAATAGTATTACAACGTTTGAAATAATTTGGGGTTTTGGCTTTGGCCATTTATACTCCGGTTCCAGTTGAAAATTAGCACAATTTTATTACACAGCTGATAATTCCCAACTTACTGTCCAAACCAGTGAAAAATAATTTCAAAATCATTTAAAAGTTCTTGTCTCAAATGTTACAGTTGCAATAATTTTAATAAACCAATAATATAAGGAGAGTAATAAAATATTTACCAGTAAAAAGCTCCAAGAAGTTTTTTAGACGGATTTAACATTTTCACTCGGTGCCTTTAAACATAATGAGCAAACTGGTGAGTTTTGTAATTATAGCGACAAAAAGTAATATTAAATGAGCTAGTGCAATAAAAACGACGGACACAACCAATCTTACTTCTGTAAAATGAATACCCTATGCCCTATTAGTATAATACTATTCGGAGTATCCAGTACTAGTTCTACAAGATAGGTTTCTGGAACTTAGCATAAGAACAAAAATGCAAACGTGCTGGACGAATTTATAACCAGATATGGAATGGATGTCGTAGTACTACAAGAAACTATATATCATCTGAATATCATCAAGTTTCCGAGATACTACATCTACAGGGACGACCACAGTGCAAATTCAGGGGGAACTATTCTAGTAAGAAAAGGAATAAATCATACATCACAAGAGACGCTATGACTAAACACTATGGTATCAACAACAATAAAAGTCCATTTGAGACAAGGTGAAGTAGGGATCACTTCAGTTACAGTAATTCCCCTTCAACCGCGGGGGATACGTTCCGAAGAGAAAGGTGTGTTGGCAAGGGATCCACAATCCAAAGAAGAATATGACATATAATCCCAATTTGGATACGTATATTAGTACATAGAAATAAATATTATGAAATTGCATATCTGTAAAATAGTACATCATAATATCAACAAAATTAAAGACGCTGAGATCAGCGTCTACATTCGCCGGTATTTTAAACCTTCCGACTTATAAACTAATTGCCGTAGTATTACCAAATACTATTGACTGTAATACATCCAACTCCCACAGAAATCTGGAAGCTCGTTGCCACTAGCGCCACTGTCGGCTTGAGTTGAACTAAGTTTTGACAACGTAAAATTTGACGTAAACATTCAAATTTAATTTTATAAATTTTTGAATAACGAGCTAATTTTGCTAAATTAAATTAAAGTAAAAATAGTTCAAACACTTATACAAAAACAATAATAAAGCAATTTTATAAGTAAGGTTAGATCGCTCTGGTTATCCTACTCATACCGCTAGATGGCGCTATTTTTTTGCTTCCTCAAAATTAAAGGGAAATGTCAAGGGTTGTATCTATTACAGTCTATTGTATTTGGTATTACTACTAAGAACAAGCGCCAGTGGCGTATTATGAGTAATTTAACGCGACTGGCCAAATTATTAAAAATATATAAAAATAATAAAACATTCTCATTAAAGATTCAACTCAACAGATATCGCAACCGCGGATAAGTGAAACCGCGGTTGATGAGTCTGTGGATAATGAGGGATTACTGTATATGTAAAGCCTAAAAATTCATTTAAACGACGACGACCTGGATACGTTTCTCAACATATAAGAACCGTCCATAATAATAGGAGACCTAAGCGCCAGATTCTTTAACTGAAGTGAAATACAAACTAAAGAATATTATATAATTATGTAGTAAAAAACGAAGATACCGTAGCAATTTGATCCATCGAACCACCCCACTTTCCAGGAAATGCTCTGTCAACCCATTTGGATAAATTAGTGGCTAAAAAGCTAGTACTGCAGACTAGACTATTAGAGATCCGAACCTTAAATGAAGGACCAGGAGACTACAACGCCATAATCATAGAAATAGGCACATGAGAAGAAGATAACAAAATAACAAGGAAACAAAAGAAAACAAAGTGGTCAAACTTCAAACGACTAGTGAGCATAGCAGTTGGAAACGTTGCACAGTGAAAGAAAAATGAAGCACAATGGAACATTTATAGACATTAATCAGCAAATAAAAGAAATGATAAGGTAAAACAACACAGTCAAAAAGAAAGCCAGAAGAATAAGAAATCAGGTAAACAAAAATAGGACAAGCCCACAAATCAAACAAGCATAGAACAGAAGATCGAAGACAAAAGTGGGACAAATACGTAAAATAAATACAGGAAGGGGGCCAAAACATGCAAGCAATATAGAGCAGTGATTCCCAACCGGGGGGCCATCGCCCCCGGTGGGCGATTTAAGATTTTCAGGAGGGCGACAGAGCGAAGGGGGCGATATGGGGGGCGATAGAGAAAAGGGGGCGATAAGGGGGCGTTTAGAATCCGAGAAACGAGAAATGGGTAGTTGAGAAAAAAAAAGACTTCCGATCGGATATCCATAGGATAATAAAAAGTGAATATGTATACCCGTGCAGGTAATATGGTAATAATAACACAAGCATCTCGTCTAGTAACAGAGGGCTATCAATCATGACACAATTTAATTCGATATTTTAATTCGACATGACACAATTTAATTCGCCTCGCAAATGGACTAGAAAATTTAAACCGATTATAACAAAATTCAGTTTGGCGACATTGTGTAAATACCAAGTCTTCTCAGATATCGACAGAACCATAATTGAATCCAGACAAATTAAAATATATATTTGCCAAAAAACTGAGATGTTTTAACCAAATAATGTTTCAAATGGTAGGGGAGCCCAAGCGGGGATTTTTGCAGTTACTCGAGAGCATCAGAAAATCACAGGGGGAAAAATCCTGTACCCTGTAAATGAACCTCTACCATAAATATATTGGCTCTTCATACAGGGGAGTTCGTTCAGGAAAAAGGTTCGAAAAAGGTTCGGGTCGAAGGGTCTAAAAAAAAATCTGTCCTTAGAAAAACTCGAAATCTTCAGATTAAGATAAGGTAAGTTAAGTACATGCAAAACAGTGTACCTATATTTCAAAAATCTAACGATTTGAGCGGGGTGTAACGAAATGGACGAGTCACAAAGTTTCACAAAGAAAAAGCGAATATTTCGCGAAATGAGAGTCAGATCGGAAAACTAAAAAATACGTGTTCAATATTTTTTAATAATGTATCGAATCATACCAAACACGACCCCCTACGGAGAGGCGTGGGTCTAAATTTAAGATTTTAAATACGAACCCCGCAATATTTCGCGAAATGAACATCAGATCGAAAAGCTAAAAAATTCTGGTATTCAATATTTTTGAAAAATCTATCGAATGACACCAAACACGACCCCCCATGGAGGTGGGGTGGGAAGTTACTTTAAAATCTTAAATTGGAGCCCTCATATTTTTATTGCAGATTTGGATTTCTTACGTAAAAATAAGTAACTTTTTTCGAGACATTTTTTCGAATTATGGATAGATGGCGCTATAATCGGAAAAACGATTGTTGGAAATTAAAAATTAAATTAAAAAATGGAAAGTCCCCCACTTCTGGAAAACTTAACTCAACTTTTTTGGTTTTAGGATATACCCTTCACAACCAAATACTTTTCCATAACGTTCAATTTCTCTTGCGTAATAGTTATAGTGTAATTATTGTAACTGTACTATGCGAATAATTAAATGAAATGAACCTGCAACTACAAGGGAAGAACATAAATATGGCCAAAGCGAAGGGAGTAGTCGGAGTATTCAGTGACGAACTATCTATTTTTGAACAAAATATGCAGAGAAGAGATCTGACCAAATTAACCAACAAAAAATCCTCTTGTGGTTGTGGTGATTCTGAGGATCTTCAAACATATTGCGTCCACCTTCAAATATTGAAAGAAATCTGCAGCCCCGATTCCAAGATCTGACTAGTCTGAAAGTGCCAACTTAGTTTATCAATACTTTTAGCGTGGAAGTTTCAACGGGATGTCCTTATCTTCAAGAAAGCTTGATTGATTTGAAGCATGATGTTGAAATTGAAAGTCTGCTTCAGGAGTGTGGCTATGAAAGCTTTTGACCGCAGATAAAAGAAGTGTATCCAATCTTGTGGAATGCAATCAAATTACGATTATCGGCATTACCCATAATATATCTAGTGGAGAAAGGTTTTAGTTCTGTATCCATATTGAAAAACAAACAAAGAAATAGGCTGGACATAATTTAAAGAGGGGATTTGAGGTTGCTATTAACCAACATTAAGCCAGATATAAAGAAATTATGTGAGAGACACCAGGCCCAAGGAAGCCATTACATATAATCATTTATCATTTTACGAAATGTAAAAATAAAATCGAAGAAAGCCCCAAAACACCAAAATTACATATATCAGCATCCAACAAAACACTAATAGAAAATGACCTGAATAATCAGCTAAAGAATTCAACAAATGAAAACAATACAGAAATATGGAACACGTTTAAAGACCTGGAAAGTAATGGAAAAATATACAACAACGATGCAGAGGCACAAAAAACAACAATGGATGACTGATGAAATCCTGGAATTGATGGAGCAGAGAAGAAAACTGAAAGATAACAAAACAGAACACAAAGAAAAACAGAAACTTATTAAACAAAAAATAAAGGTAGCTTAAGAAAAATTGATGGAGGATAAATGCAAGGAATTAGAAAAGTTGAATGAAAAACATAATATGTACGTTTAATATGTTTAAAAAAGTTAGAGAAGTAGCTGGTCTTTATCATAAGAAAACTCCACATACTATAACCGATTCGTCGGGAAAAATGATAATAGACGAACACGAAATTCGAACTACCTGGTATAATTATATAAATGAACTGTATAATAATGATAGACCCGAAGAACTGGAGACTTTAGATGAAGGTGAAGGACCAGAAATACTAAAATCAGAAATACTACATGCAATAAAATTGTCAAAAAAACAAGAAAGCCGTTGGTCCCGACAACATACCTACAGAAATGTTAAAGCTCATAAATGAGGAAAACATTGGAATACTAGTCAAACTTTTCAATGATGTTTATTCGACTGGTGATATCCCTGAAGCTTGGCTAAAGTCCGAATTCATAACCCTACCAAAAAAACAACGTCCGAAAAACTGTAGCGATTATAGAATGATAAGCCTTATGAGCCACACTTTGAAAATCTTTCTACGTATCATCCACAGTAGAATCAGAGATAAATGTGAAGAAGACCAGGATGAAACACAATTTGGCTTCAGAAATGGACTGGGAACCCGGGACGCACTCTTTGCACTAAATGTGTTATTGCAGAAATGCCGAGATCAAAGAAAAGACGCCTCTGCTGTATTTATTGACTATGAGAAGGCCTTTGATCTAGTACAACATCACAAATTAATTAAAATATTAAAGGATAAAGGAGTTGATAGTCAAGATGTACGAATCATAGAAAAATTATACTGGCGTCAAACAGCGACAGCTTGCATAAATGGAAAATCAACAGAAATATGCAAAATACAAAGAAGTGTCAGACAGGGTTGTATACTGTCCCCACTCTTATTCATATATTCAGATATAATATTTAAGGAAGCGATGCATAATTTGGAATGGGGTGTGAGAGTTAATGGGATTCTGATAAATACAATCAGATATGCAGACGATACAGTTATTTTAAGTGATGATATGAATGGATTACAACACCTTTTAAATGTCATTGACACAGTGGGAAGAGAGTTTGGCCTAAATATAAACTGTTCAAAAACAAAATACATGGTATTTAGCCGTTTGGCCCATCAAGATTCACGGTTATATGTTGATGGTCATATAATTCAAAGAATACCCAGTTTTAAATATCTTGGTTGCCATATTACTGAACAACTAGATCCAGATAAAGAGATAAAATGTAGAATCGAGATAGCCCGCACGACATTTTTAAAAATGAGGTCATTCCTCTGTAATGATACCTTGCAACTTCAACTTCGAAAGCGCATGATTAAATGCCACTGGCGAAGCGTCCATGTAACCACTGTTACCATTGGTAACAGTTAAAAATCTTGCAAATAAATATTTTATTACGCTGAATAATTCTATTTACCAATATTTATACCAATAGAAATATATTATCATATTATGTGGTAATAGTACCTGACTCAGTAAATAGCCAACTACTCGAAGACACGAAAATATTGGCGAATTTATGTGACTCAGTTGAACTTTATTATACTCTGTTACCAGACTCATTTCTGGTTACAATCGTTATATACCCACGCTGACGCTCGGGACCGGCTAGTGACTGAAAATATTGAAGAAGCGACGGCATAAGCGCGCTGTGTATCAGTAGCGCTGTTACCAGATTTAAAATTGGTGACAGTACCTATTAAAAGTGTGCGTGCAGTTAACCATGGATGAGTGTCGCTTCTTAATCGATCAACTACTTGAAAAGTAATTCTCCTTGTATAATTTTGAAGAAAAAAATGAGATTAAAAATGAAAGACCTATTTTAAACAATTTAAAAAAGAAATCAACAAAAGTAGTTCGATATTTTAAATTTAGTTGGTACAGTGAAAATCCTTGGTTATATTATGGTTGCAAGAAAAATATACTGTATTGTTGGCCATGCCTTCTGGTTTCTACAGAAAAATGGGTGGACCAGGTTCACGATTTAAATAGTGTTAGATTTTTAGAAAGGAGACATGAAACTTCTCCGTTACCTACATGTAAGATGTATACCCAATTTGATTCAGTTTGGCAAAACAAAAATCAAAAGTTCTCTTAACTAAGCTTTTAAAGCAAATATTGCTAAACATAATGAGTTTATTAAAAAAATAGATAGGCATATCCTTAGCACACTTATAATAGATACTGTATGTTTTTGGGCCAAACAAGAACTAGCGTTTCGTGGTCATTTTGAGTGCGACGACTCTGACAATCGAGGGGATTACAGGGAATTGTTAACATTAATTGCCAAAAAGGTCAAAAATTTTGTCAACATCTAGAAACATCTGTTTTTTCGAGAGTTTCAAGTGATATACAAAATGATATTATTGAAGCTACACTCAGTGGTACAAAATTCCGCCACCCAAAATTTTTGATTAAGTTTGACAATTTATAACTTTATTATTTGTGCTCCGATTTTCAAGATTCTTGCTTGCACTAGTTTGAAGGTACATATATTCATATTGTTTGGTATCATTCCGGTAATAAAAAAATTTGCTTGCATGTTATTGTACAGGGGTGAAAGGAAGCGTTGTATTTTCTCCTAATTTTAAAAAATTCTGTGGAAAAATAAAATAGCTGATTTTGTTTCATAGTCCTGTCATATTTTTCCGGAGGCATCACCAATATTTTGTTTTTTGAATTATCCGAATATATTTTTTCTTGTAAGAGCTGTACCATTTTTTGTAAATAAAAACACTGATTGACTCATACAATTGAGGTTGGATTGATAAGATTAGAATGGCCCGCATGCAGCCCAGATCTCAATCATATTGAGCATTTATGGGATGAATAAAAAAGCTATTTGCCGTCATCCTAGACCTCCAGAAAATTTGGTACAATTATGGCCCTGGTAGAGGAATATCGGGCTATTCCCCAGGCAAGGAAAACACATCTTTATTAGATGCTAAACAGATTGCGAGCAGTCGTTGCTGCAAGAGGTGGACAAAACCGCTATTCAATTGTTTTGTTTTGTTGTTAAATTTGTTTTGTTTTGTTAATTTTAGTGCGTTTGATATTTTCAATTAAATAAACCTTCAAAGCCGTGTTTTTAATTACAGCTCTTACAAGAAAAGAGATATTCAGATAATTCAAAAAACAAGACCTTAGTGATACCTCCAGGATAATACAAAAGGAGTATAAAACAAAATCAGCCATCCAATTTTTCCACAGAATTTTTTAAAGTTAGGAGAAAAAACAACGCTTACATTCACCCCGTATAATGCCATCTAAGCAAACATTTTTTGTTACCGGAATAATAGCAATTGACATCAATACATGTACCTACAAACTCGTGCAAGGATCTTGATAATCGAAGTACAAATAATAAAGTTATAGATTGTCAAACTTAATCAAAAATTTTGGGTGGCGAAATTTTTTGCCGGTGAGTGTATATATACATTTAGCCATATCTTCATTTTTTTAAGTAAGATTTTTTGCATCTAGTTTTGGTAACACTTCAGAAAAAGTCACGCGTCGCCACTGTATAAATGCTACATTTGGTCAGTCCTCTTGTATGGTGTCGAAGCATGGACATTAAAAATATCCACCATTAACCGTTTGGAGGCCTTTGAAATGTGGCTGCACAGACGTATACTGAAAATACCATGGACGGCTATGCTGACAAATGTGGCAGTCCTTAAGAGAGCAAATGCTACCCGCGAGCTGCTTGATAACATAAAATATAGAAAGATGGCCTATTTTGGACACGTAGTAAGGGGAGACCGGTATAATATTCTTCAACTTATTATGATGGGTAAAATCGAAGGACGCAGAGGAATTGGTAGAAAGCAGGCCTCTTGGTTGAAGAATATCCGGGAGTGGACAGGAATAAACAAAGCAGAACACCTATTTAGAATAGCTCGAGACAGAGACAGTTTCGCCATGTTAATCGCCAACGTCAAGGGAACTTGATAGGGCACGTTAAGAAGAAGAAAAATAAATAAATACGGATACGTACCTTTTTTGACAAGGCGAAAACGGCGGGTTCGTTGGAAAAAAAATTTCCATGAGATTTTTTTCCATAATCACATTCGTGAGACATCCCAGAATAAGGTTTAAGAAGTCGCCCACGTGAAAAGTGGTCCAAATTTTCTTTAACAATTTTTTTTAATCAAATTGTAAAACTCAAATTGAAAAAAAAACGAAAAATCGCGATTTTTAAGGCTTAAAAACTAGGTTAAAAGTTATTATTCTGAAAGTCAAAAAGTGACTAAATCAAAGTTTAAAGCCCTCCCTACAGGATCCTGAAGAAATTTTTGTCATTATTTTATTACTAAGCTGTTATTTTTAAATAATAATAATGAGCGCCATGCACGTGTTAGGCGGCCGTCAATGCTGAGTGCGAGAGAGATGCCATACCGGCAGTCCAATTGTGCATCTTACTCGCACTCACATTTACAGCCGCTTCAATACGATCTAACCGCTCATTGTTATTAATTAAAAATAACAGCTTAGTAATAAATTAATGACATGACACATATTTCTTCAGGATCATGTAGTGGGTGCTTTAAACTTTGTTTTAGTCACTTACTGCCTTTCATAATAATAATTTTTAACCGAGTTATTAGGAAAATGGCAATTTTCACATTTTTCAAATTTTAAATTGCTTATAACTCGAAAAAGACCACCTTTAAAGAAAAATTATAAGAGCCCTTTTTTGTCTAGAATGGTCCAAAAAACCTAAAAAAAATTGTCCGGGCCAAAAATATTGATTTTTGCAATTTGATTAAAAAAAATTGTTAAAAAAAAATTTGGACCACTTTTCACGTGGGCGACTTTTTGAACATTATTCTGGGGTATCTCACGAATATGATTATGCAAAAAAATCTCATGGGAATATTTTTCCCAACGAACCCGCCGTTTTCGTCCTGTCTATTTGTACTAATTAATTATTTGTTTCAATTTAAATTGAGAGGGGGGGGGGGCGATTGTAATATTCATAACTGACGAAACATGTCTAAGGGGGCGATCATCGGAAAAAGGTTGGGAACCACTGATATAGAGTATTCAAAGAATTTGAGAAAGCCGAGGTGATGAGAACGACTCTTAAGAGAGTGTGTACACTGAAATGTTACCAAGACGAAGATGTAGATTTTGTCAAAGAAGTCGAAGAAACAGAAATGGAAACGCCTGAAGAACAGGAATAAATAAATTCCACATCATCCTGAGCCTAAGAAATAAATTAACTGAACAGATAAAGTTCACAAAGGAAAGCATATGGTCCAGATGCTTTCCTTGATGAACTTTCTCTTAATTATGTAATTAAACACGCACACGCGAACAAAAAATTATCATAGAAACAGAAAAGAATGCGCTAATATTTTTATCTATATAATATTTAATTAATTTATAAATTAACATGAATTCAAGGTCACTTTATCTGCACTTCATTGCTAGAATGTGATAACCAGATTACACATTACCATGTCTGGAAACATTTTAAATACTAAAATAAACTACATTTTAAATATAATAAGTGTCACTCACAGCTGGCCCAATTAACTTTTAGACTCGCAAAAGTACTTTTAAGTACATCTTAAATTTATGATCTACTATTTCGGACTTATTTAAAACAAACCTAATTCCTAATTTGGAAGTATTTTTAAATGTTGATGTATTTTAAAATATTATACTAGAAATTTTAAAATGCAATATCATGGCTGCGCAACCTGAGAGAATAAAATGAACTCCTGTCTCAAAAGTCCGGGGAGCTATCATAATATTGCAGACCTTCTTCGAAAATATTGCACATGAGAAGAGGATTTTAAAATATATAAATAAATTTTACGTAAGTAAAATATAATTTAAAATATAATTTTAAAATATAATTGTTGCAAAGGAAATATGAACATGGCTTCACATTGTTTCTTCGAGCAGTATTCGTTTTTACTATTGGTAGGTTGCGCTAACCTTGCCAATCACCCTCCACATTTTATCCGGGCTTGGGACCGGCAGTGGTAACCGCAGAGCTACTCGATCCACACCACAATTACCTCAGGCAGCAAAAGGACAAAAACAATGCTAGAAACAGTTCGAAAAATCGATGGTAAGACACTATGGGTTAGAGCTAGAAGTGCAGATATACGACAGAGATGCAAGGTGGGCAACATTAAGAACTGGGTGAAGAACAGAAGAGTAGAATGGAACGAGCACATAAGCCGAATGACAACAAATAGAGTAGTAGGACGGCGAGAGACGGTTCCCCAATAGGAAGACGATCAGTGGGAAGACCACGAAAACGATGGAATAACAACTTACTGGAGGCACATTGAAAAACAGACAGAGTCATGTCTACACAAAAAGATGAAGAAGAAGAAAATATGAACGTTAAGTAAGTCTTTTATTTTCCGGGGCCGGAGTAGCTCAAGCGGTATGATGTCTGACTTCCATGCAGGCAGGCCTGGGTTCGAATTCCAGCGCCGGCGAGAACAACTATACTTTATATCACGTTAAGAATAGAACATTGCGAAGATAGCCATATGAATTTCTTATGAACGATAGAAGCGCGCCGATGCCACGCCGTACTGATTAAAATGAATCGTATATCGGCAGTCGGGTACCCACACGTGCCTGAGAGGTTTGTCAACACCGATCTCCATAAGCGTAACGTTCTATTCTTAACGTGAAATAAAGAATAGACATTTTTAAAAATGTCTATATGCCCCAGGGCGACTCAGCCTGAATAAAATGAGTACCTTGGGCAATAACAGGGGTAATGATAGGCGGTTGAAGAGTAGCACTGCCCCTGTTATCTTCCTGGTATTACGGTAGACTCTAGATATAGCAGACTACCCTGCTATAATCCCAAAGCCGCGATAGCCTTATAAAACGGGAGACTATTATGATTAATTCTTTTATTTTTAACTGGACTATATTGGTAGGTGTAGACGGAATATTCTGCAATAAAAAACAATCACTAGTACTTTAGTTGTATTGATAGTGACCAATCGTGCTAAACATGGAACTAATAACAAAGGCATTCAGGCACCGAATATCTGCAATTTCAGGTCATAATAATAAAAACACCTTTTCAAACATAACAAAAATTTTTCTCAAATGATGGCATTTCATGAGGTAAAATATTCTGGTATTACTAAGCTGTCGTTCGGATCTTCGGCTAATGACTACCTATTTCAGGGAAATCTCAAAGAATGGCACCAGTGAACAATAAATAACCAGTAAATTAGCACAGACACGAACATGTAGTAAATAAGTGATTGGAATACGATGTAATAGACATACTACCAGAAATACAAAGAAGAAAATAAAGAACACCTCGGTAAGTAATGTAATGACTTACGGAGCTGAGAATGAGGAAATGAACAAACGAGAAATATTAAAAAAAACTTTTCATAAATTACAGCAATCGAAACAAAATTTATGAGAAGAAGCTGTAGGTAGAGTAACAAAACTAGATCGTGTGGCTGAACGAAGCTGATGCTGAAGTTTGCTGAAAGAAGGAAGACAGCCGTAGAGTCACAAGACTTCTCTTCGATGACGAATTAGGGAAACTCCAAATTCACACTTGGTAAAAGCTATTGAACGATGTAGGAATAACCTTTGGTTCTAGTATTGAACACTATTAAAATCCGTCTCGCTTTACAAGATTTGTATTTGCATTTTATAATATAATAGTTTTTTACATAGTCTTAAAAAATATCTGTATATTGACCCTCTGGAATGCTTTTTCAAAATCTATACATTCAATATACTCTAAGCTAAGCTATATAAATTATCTTTATTTTCCGAGGGTTTATTTTGAAAACTTTGGCTTTATTTCGAAAAATATGTTTTTTTTTCTTTAATGGTATCTGCAATTGTTTTTATCTATACATATTAATATTAAATAATTTAACTGAAATTTTAAATATTTCGTTCAATATACTCTATAGTTTACGAAATTTTTACAGTTGTCCTATTCTTTGATGTGATTTCGTCCATATTTTGCAGCTTTATAGGGTCAATTCTATTCTTCCATGCATTTTTCTATATATATTATGTACCTACTTGTTAGGATTATACCACAGATTCTCATAGTATTGCATCCATTGTTGTTCGATAATGTATAATATATAAGTACATAACATAAGTACTATGTTTATGAGCTTTGTATGCATTTTGAACATATTTTCGATAATCTGAACAATTTGATAATCCTAACTACCCCTGTACCAATTTGTTCGGATTAATATTAAATTAATTAATTAATATTTAAAAGAAATTTTAAATATTTCGTTCAATATACTCTATAGTTTACGCAATTTTTACAGTTATCTTATTCTTTGATGTGATTTCGTCCATATTTTGCAGCTTTATAGGGTCAATTCCATTCTTCCATGCATTTTTCTACACTATGTACCTACTTGTTAGGATTATACCACAGATTCTCATAGTATTGCATCCATTGTTGTTCGATAATGTATAATATATAAGTACATAACATAAGTACTATGTTTATGAGCTTTGTATGCATTTTGAACATATTTTCGATAATCTGAACAATTTGATAATCCTAACTACCCCTGTACCAATTTGTTCGGATTAATATTAAATTAATTAATTAATATTTAAAAGAAATTTTAAATATTTCGTTCAATATACTCTATAGTTTACGCAATTTTTACAGTTATCTTATTCTTTGATGTGATTTCGTCCATATTTTGCAGCTTTATAGGGTCAATTCCATTCTTCCATGCATTTTTCTACACTATGTACCTACTTGTTAGGATTATACCACAGATTCTCATAGTATTGCATCCATTGTTGTTCGATAATGTACATATATATAAGTACATATACTTTTCTTATATTTTTTAATATTTGTTTATAAATATAAAATATTTGGGAATTAGTGGAGTCAATGAAGGTTTTCACCTCCGATTTCGTTGAACCTCCATCGATTTTCATGAAAATTAGTAAGTATGTAGAGCAGGGGTGGGCAAATATTGTTAAGCGCGGGCCAAAATGAAATTTTCAAAATGTTTCCCGGGCCGGAGGACTAGACCACGTACGCTGCGCTATGAACACGCGAATGTTTTTGGTGGAATGTTTTTCCTGTGAAGAAATATTTTTCACAAAAATACTTCTTCTTCTTTTTGTATAGACATGACTCTGCCTGTTTTTTCAATGTGCCTCCAGTAAGTTGTCGTTTCATCGTTTTCATGGTCTTCCCACTGATTATCTTCCTATTGGGGAACCGTCTCTCGCCGCCGTCCTTAGTACTCTATTTGTTGTCATTCGGCTATGTGGTCATTCCATTCTACTCTTCCGTTTCGTACCCAGTTATTAATGTTCTCCACCTTGCATCTCCGTCGTATATCTGTACTTCTAGCTCCGTCTCAGACGTCTTTTTGTCTTATCATCGATTTTTCGAAGGGTTTTCATCTCCGCTATTTCGAGCAATCTTTTTGTCCTCTCTGTGTCAGGTCATGTTTTGACGCGTATATCATTATTGGTCTGATGACTGTTTTGTAAATTCTGCCTTTCATTTCTTTTCCGATATTTTTATTTCTCCATATTGTGTCATTCAGGCAACCTGCGGCTGTGTTTGCTCTATTCACTTGATCTTCCACTTCTGTTTGGAACTTTCCGTAGCTAGATAGTTTAATGCCTAAAACTCCATTACTTGTTCTATTATCTGACCCTCCAGTTCCAATTTACAACCTATTGGATTTGCTGTTATAACCATGCATTTTTTTTTGGGACATTAACATGTTAAATTTTTTGGCGGTTATATTAAATTGGTGCTGCATACGTTGTTAATTATCTTCACTTTGAGATATTAGTATATTGCATCGACTGCATAGCAGATTATTTTAAGTTATTTTTCTCCCATTTGGTAGCCTTTTCAGTTCTTATTTTTTTTTTATTATTTCATCCATGATTAGCTAGAATAATAAAGGACGCAGGGTATCTTCCTGTCTTATTCCATTGCCAGCTTCAATTGGGCTAGTTAGTTCATCTTGTACTTTTACTCTTATTCTGGTAGATGTTTTCGATCGTTGAAAAAAATACTATAAGTATCATTTTGAAGCTTTTGGACAAAGAAATTTGACTGTTAATAATAGATAATATTAATAATAAATTGTCTTACTGAGGTGTACATACAAACAAGTAAAATGTAAAATGTCACGTATTTTTTAAGAAATATAGTCCATTATATTATTCATAACAAGGATCCAAAAAAATGAAGATATTGAAAAAGTGGACAAAAGTATTGTGTATTACGGAAGATCTAAATCCGAAATCAGAAATTGGATCAAGAATAGGGCAATAAAGAGCAGCCTTTTTGAATATGAGGAAATTTCTGAGTAACCAAAGACTAAATCTTCAAATCCGATATCGCGTGGTAAAATGTTATATCCACTCTATTCTTCTTTATGTTGTCGAAACTTGGACTGTTAATTTTGGCTTAGCTCTTGGAGAATAACTTGGACTGTTAAATGTGACTTTTTAGGAGAATATGGAAAATACAGTGGACCGATCATGATACGAACGAAATGGTCATTCACAGAATGGGCCGAGACAGAGAACTTTTGACTATCATTAAAATGAGAAAGATATCATATTTGGGGCATAAAAATGATAAGTACAAGTTGTTGCAGCTGATTATAAAGGGCGAAATCGAAGGAAGAAGGGGTCCTGGTAGACGACAAATATGCTGGCTGAAACCAAAACATCACTGCCTCGAAGAGTGAGAAAAGTGCACGTTTAATTCTATGTAGTAAAGTTTAATATGGTTACAGCTGTTCGAAATTACAATACTCTCTATTATTTATATATTTCATTATTTATATGAATACTACGCATACTAATACTGTTGATTTCAACAAAATCGCATAAAAGGGATAAAAAAAATGCTTGCGGGATTTTTCAATGGGCCGGATAAAGTAAGCAAAAGGGCCGGATCCGGCCCGCGGGCCGGCTTTTGCCCACCCCTGATGTAGAGGATACCTCAAGAAACAAAGGTGACATGGTGCCAACTTGCGCTTTTACCCTGGGGGATGCCACCCCTTCTCGGGGGTGGAAATTATTTCATTAAAAATAATACCACTAATCGATAGAGGGACAAATTATAAGTAAAATTTGTTATATAAAGTTATTTCAATAAATCAATAGTTTTTGAGTTATTAAAGATCAAAAGTTTTGATTTTTCCTGAAAAAAAATCCATGTTTTAAAGCAGTTTTTCATAAATAACTCAAAAACCATAAGTTTCTTCAAAAAAGTTGTTATTACCAAAATCGAAGATAATATAAAAATAAATAAGCTCCTTATTCGAAAAATCCTTATTACATATACAAAGTGAGTTATATGCAATTGAATGTATATTTTTTTTCCGCGAGTACTCAAATCTTAGTATTCAAGCTTAAATCACAGGAAAACGATGCACTTTGTTAAATATAGATATTAAACATTTTAATAAAGTACTTAAAGGTAACTATCAAAAAGCTATATAAGAAGTCGATAGCATCAAAATTAAGCAAGTTATGATGGAAGTAAGAGGACCCTTTCAGATTTTTTAGGGAAGAATGAAAAATGAAACATACGTTATTTCCACAAAAATTAAAATTTATAGTAACCCATTTAAAACTTTATTTATTTTAACATGAGTAATAACTTCAACAATTTTGGCCGGTTTAGAATGCATATTTTTGAAAAAAAATACCATTAAAAAAAATTAGAATTTTTCAAATTTTCGTGAATTTCATTTTCTTTTGATAATAACTCCAAAAATACTAGATATACTTAAAAAATGGTAGAAAACAAAATTTTTGTTTTACCTTTATTTAAGCTTTTTCTTTTTTAATATTTTTTTACGACAAAAAATAACCGAGATAGAAACATTTAAAACCTAAATTTTACTGCGAGAACCATGTAACCGGGGCAATTTCACCTTGTATTAAAAAAAAATAAAGGATTTAGAGAATTATGTTCAATACAGTGTTATAGAACTTTTACTTAGCTTTGTAATGGTTTTTGGATAAATCTCATATTTCAATATTTAACGGAGTTATTTTGAAAAAACCAATAACATTTTCTTTGAAAAAATTTTATAGCGGAGATTTTGTATGTATACAGGTTGTGGGAAGTCCAATTAGTCGTTTGTTGTAGGAGATACGAAAAAAGTTTATTTAGGTGAGATTGGGGCATAGACAATATCAGAATTTAAATACATTTCCAAATATACAGGGCCACCCATATTGACAGGGTAAAACAAAATTATCTTTTGTTTAATGGAACACCCTGTATATTTTTACATTTTTGGATTCTCCTCTATGTTTTATTTCTTAAAATGTCAGGTTTTGTGATGTTATACGAAGTAGTTTAAAAGATAATTACGTTTTTATTTTCAAATTTCATAGCAATATTCACCTCCTGTATAATTGTAGTGATTTGACATCAGAAAATCAATTTATGTTCAAGTGATTTTTAATATAATCTATTATTGTCAAAAATTATTAATCTAGCAAAACGTTTAATTTTAGCTAATACAGGGTTGGTCGAAACTGAATGAGTGTTTTCTCAAAGTTTGAGAGTATGAGTTTTCTCAAACGGAGCAGCCTGTAATGCCTGTAATGAGCATTGTAATGAAATGCCATTGTATGGCACTTTATTATTTCCCACCCTGCCAGTGGGAACTGAATTTATTTTTGAAATCCCTAACTTTATGTCTTTAATTATTTTAAATATTGTAAACGATTAAAAACCAATCAAATTAAATTGAAATGAATAACCAGTGTATATCTTCCACATTTACTTCATATTTAACGTAGCCTGTACCATAACATTGCACAGATTATTATCCCTGTATAGCAACGATATACCATGAATGTGAATTCATACTTGAGAAATGTCCTATATCCAGTCTCACAAAAAAAAACGGGATTCCTCAAACATAATATATATGCAGACAAAATCAGCCAAAGTGATTTGCGATATCTAATTAAAGGCCCTACCAAGTTGGTTTTGATGATTATAGCATGGAAGCACGACGATACTTTAGTCATAAGCGTATTTTTCGTAGTAGCTATAGTATGTTGTTTTATATTATGTATTACCTATATTAAATTAGTTTTAGTATGTTTCGTTTATCTAAAAAAATGTAAAACAAACAAAAATTCTGTTTTTCTTGTAGTTGTTTTTTCGTATAGATATTGTTTTATATTGTAGTAAATTGAATTTAGTTTTAGTATGTTCCGTTTGTTTGTAGAATTATATTTAATTAGATTTGCTTTAATTACTAAAATAAATAAATTTTCAATTATATTTTATGTATTTGTGGAAAAGGAAACCTAGCATTAGCGGCCACATTTCTCGGCCAATTGTTTTCTATTTTTAGTGGCCGTTATTGTCAGGTTTTACTGTACCAATAATATTTTATTAAATTATGAAATATTATTTAAATAAAACATCTATAAACTTGATACAAGAAAGTTTGCGTAGAATTTACTCCTCTATCTAATTATGGGGTTATTTTTAATAAAATAGTGTTCACCCATGAGAAGGGGTAACATCCACCCCCAGGATAAAAGCGCAAGTTGGTACCACATCATTTTTGTTTCTTGAGGTATCCTTTAACTACTTACCAATTTTCATGGAAATTGATGGAGCTTCAACGAAATCAGGGGTGAAAACCTTCAGTGACTGCCTTTTTGGAAATATGAAAGGTTAATTTTTTTCGTGATTGTCGATTTGCCTAATTTTCTGATTTTTGGTTGCTATAAGGTTTAAAAAATTAATAAAAATTATAAATCATGCACATAAATGTAAAAAAATATTTATTTTACTTAATTAAACGAGATTGCTTGAGCCAGAATGCTGAAATCTGCATTTTTATCATTAAAAAAAAAGGTGGATTTCACCCCTAAAATGCAGAAAGCGCAACTTGGTGCCATATCACTTTTGTTTTTTGAAGTATCCTCTAACTAATCAACAATTTTCATGAAAATCGATGAAGGTTCAAAGAAATCGTGGGTGAAAACATTCAGTGACTACACTTTCAGAAATATAGAAGAATAAGGTTTTCGTGATTTTCGACTTGTTAATTTTCGGATTTTTGGTTGCTATAAGGTTTGAAAAATTAAAAAAAAATGTAATTCATGCACATAAATATAAAAAAATATTTATTTTTCTTAATTAAACGAGATTACTTGCACCATAATGCGGAAATCTGCATTTTTTACAATTTAAAAAGTAGGTGTGTATTAAGTATTACACCCCTAAAATGCAAAAGCGCAAGTTGATGCTATATATCTTTTATTGCTTGAGGTATCCTCTAACTACTTACCGATTTTCATGAAAATCGATGAAGGTTCAACAAAATAGGAAGTGAAAACTTACAGTGACTGCACTTTCAGAAATCTAAAAAATAATTTTTAAAAATAGGGTGTATTTCACCCCTAATATGCAAAAAGCGCAAGTTGGCACTATGTCACCTTTGTTCCTTGAGGTATCCTTTAACCACTCACCAATGAAATGGAGGTTCAACGAAATCTGGGGTAATAACTCATATCCACCTTCATTGACTCCACTAAATATACATCAGTGTTGAAAATAAACTAGATACTAATTAATTTTTAATTTATTTTCCATTCATCAATGCATCAATTAATATAAGCTACACAACAATTTTAACCAGAAATATTTCCTTTTTATAAAGTTCCACGGTAAGTTTTTTTTATTTATGACAACGAAAATTATCTTTACCTAATTTGTGATGCTTAAAATATATAAAAAAAAACAATGCCTAATTGTAGGAATTTTCCAAAGAAGCAAAACAAAACTTCCAATGTAAAATCGTAAAGTAATAACACTGCTCTACAAAAATTGTTTAAAATGTTTCTACACTCCATGAGTCAAACCCGTCATTATGTGTTGAGAAAAATGAATATGATAAGGAAATTATTTTATTAGATCTAGTTTTTATGATATTCAATTGATATGATACGTTAAATACGAAATTTTCACAAAAGAGTTATTATATGGTTAATGCGTTGTCCCTACATGCTGAGCGAACGCGGCTTTAGTCCCATGGCAACGCTCAATACAAACAAAACCTTGGCCGACGCTGTGAGATTTAATTTAATTGATTGTCATTTTTTCTTCGCTTGTCATAAAACGGCATAATATTTAGCCAGCATTTTAATCTACCCCAAACGAGCAGATACCTACACATAATAGTGATACTAGGTCTGCTCATCGTGGCTGTTCTAACCCATTAGAAAGTCTACAGTCCGCTCTCCACCTCAAAATCGAAAGGAACAGCCCATTTCAAATATCTACTTATACAATATTTCTATCTTTATGCTTTAACCTGGGGCATACCCAGTCGCTAATTTTAGAGAAGTACAGTGACCCTTTTTATTGTGAATGGCTTACTTAAATGGTATCGGCACGTATCGGTATAATAGACCGTGGGTGGAACGTCTAGGCAGCAACATCTTTGTTCTTCTAACAATAAAACACTGAAAACGTTTGTTTTCTATACTTCCACAAAATTTATTACAACTATGTGACTACAGCTGTTTCGGCAGAGTGCCTTTCTCAAGTAATTTAGATTACTATGGGTTTGCCTTCTTAAATTCTTTAACTGAAGAGGTTGAGGAGTGGGGAGTTGTTTGTCTCGAGTTGGTCATTCAGAATTATATCTGTATTTTTCAATTTATTAATTTCCATAGATTCTAATAAAGATAGCTTAAGGCCTTTATTTTGAATATGCAGAATTTGAAACTGTCCATTAAAATAATGATTATGATCTAGAAGGTGAAGTCATAATCATTCTTTTAATGAACAGTTTCAAATTCTGCATATTCAAAAAAAAGGCCTTAAGCTATCTTTATTAGAATCTATGGAAATTAATAAATTTAAAAATATAGATATAATTCTGAATGACCAACTCGAGACAAACAGCTCCCCACTCCTCAACCTCTTCAGTTAAAGAATTTAAGAAGCCAAGCCCATAGTAATCTAAATCACTTGAGAAAGGCACTTTGCCGAAACAGGTGTAGTCACATAGTTGTAATAAATTTTGTGGAAGTATATAAAACAAACGTTTTCAGTGTTTTATTGTTAGATAAAATGAACTTCCGTCAAGTAACGGTCCAATCCATCAATCAACTCTTTGTTCTTACCTCAAGTGACTAAAAACAAAACATCAAAACACGATCGATAAATATTGGGCGAAGAAGACCAAGTACTTGCATTTTATTTCGACTTAGAAAATTTGAAAAAAATGTTGGTGCGCTAGTACCAATAACACTCGTTGCGTTTGAATTGCAAAAGGAAATACGGCGCTTTATAAAAGGTCAAAAACGAAGTTAAAGGAACTAATAGAACCAAAACACATAGAAGAGGATACATGGATTGATAGTCTAAAAAAAGCTTTATTCAGAGGAAGACAAATTTAATGACGCTGGGATCGGAAACTTTAGAAAATTGTCACAAATGAATAAATTAATTAAGTACACAGGAAGATCTAAAAACACTTGAAAAGCTAAAGAACAGAAAAGTAGCAGGTAAAAATGGAATACCAAACGAATTACTGAAATAATGTGCAGCAGCAATTGTGCTTTTTATTAATAATTAAGAAGTTACTTTTTTTTAATTAAAAATTTTGTAATTTTTTCATAGTTGATCGTTTTCAAGTTATAAACAATTTAGAACTGAAAAAAGAACGAAAGATCTAAATTCAAGTTCAAGAACGAAGTTAAAAAACGAAGTACCTAAATTCAAGTTCAAACATTATTATCAGTTCTTAATAAGTTTTTAGACCTTTATGTATTTAATTTTAAAACATTGTTTGTTAGTTGTTAATGCAGTCATAAGGAACCTTCCTCATTAACAATAAAAAATATATATTTTAGAATAAAACATAGCAAAAACTCTTATCTGGACCTGATAGAAAATATGTAGTTTGAACTTGAATTTATGTACTTGATGATAATATTTTTTAGTTGTGTTTTTGAGCCTTGAAAATTGCTATTTTCGTTGTTTTCGAGTTATAAATTGTTTATAACTCGAAAACGATTTATTATATCCGGCACCCCTTGTGTTTTCATAATTCTTAACATATTAAATCACATATCAAATAATTTTTATCCATTAAATTAAACAGATCTGTGCAGTGCGACCTTAAGCCGGGTCCAGACATGTGTAATGTAATGCGTAACGTAACGTGTAATGAAACGCGAATTCTGCGTTTGAACGGCACTGCGAGCATTACATGTACCATTCGCGCTGGAGCTCGCCGGGACCCAGCGCCAGTCGGTTTTTTCGTGAACACAAAGGCACTCGCAGTACCCGTTTGGACGGCATTCGTGAAAGTTATACCGTTTGGACGTATGGCGAGGAATCGCTTGACGAATCTACCTGCTTATATCAACAAAACCCCGGTATTTGGGATCCAAAAAAATTTTTCGAGAGTAAATAACTAATTCTGCTGTATGTATTTTAATAGGAAAATATGTACCTACATAAAATGCTTCATATCTACATATCGTATGCATTTCATGTTTATTAATAGATGCGTGCACAGAAAACGTAATTTGTAGGTGCGTAAGTCAAAGGTAAGCGAGGACTCGGTAGAAGGAGAATATCATGGCTGAGGAATTTGGGAACATGGTTTCGAACCGCAGCCAGCCATTTTATGATTGCCAATATGATTTCTTTGATCCGAAACGGATAGGAACCAGAAGAAGAGGAATATGAATCTCTTGTTGTCAAAAATCTTAATGTTAGTGCCAGTCTATCTTGCTGTGAAATTGCAGATTTCATGACAGTATCTTGTCTTAATATTTTAGATGCAATCTACCTATGTTAATAAATATTCAAAATCAGTAAGCGGCATCCGGGTAAAGTTTTAATATTGGCCACTCATTTGCTGAGATTTTAGTTCCTCAAGTAAACTAGATCTTTTCTGATACAAATCAGTTTTCCACCATTGACGCACCGAACGTTATTTCCGGTCTTCAGTTAGTAAATATATATGTTATAGTCAAAGCCCGAATTTCAGGCACTCCTAGATTTGACTAGGCAATCCTCAAGTCTGACTGACGGTCTTAGTCAAACCCCGAAATAAATTACAGTTTCGGCCTTTGACTAGTCAAACCTAGGAGAGACTACGTTGGTCAGGCAAAGGTCGAAATTTAATTTTATGAAATCGTGGTTTGACTAGTCAAGCCCCGATAAGCAATTAAAATGTCGGAATTTGTTAGATTATGTTTAATAAAACGTCATTTGTTGTTTTTATTCAGGTGAAGTGTTTTTATTCAGTTGAAGAATTTGTTCAATTTGTGTCATGTCAAATTTGTGTCAATTGTCAAATGTATTTTCATTGTTAGTTTGTGTAGTGAGATTGTTTATTTTGTTTGTTATATTTACTTAATATACTACTTTTGACTAATTCTATACAGACTCTGTCTTTCTAAAAGAAAATAAAGTATTTATTTATTTATTTATTTATTTATTTATTTATTTATTATTTTTTAATTTTAATGTTAATTATTTTTATATTGTGTAATTAAAATTAAAAAAAATAGTGTTTATTCTCGCATGTTGAGGAATTATCATTATGGCATTTAGAGTTACACAATACGTTAGACCTTTTACACTTACGTAATTTGAAATATTTTATGACGACCTACAAACAGCATTACATACTACACCAGCATACTACACAATAGTTATGGGCGACTTTAACGCGAAAATGGGCTTTAAACAAGATGATGCAGAAGTAGCAATGGGCAAGTATGGCTACGGCGAAAGAAATGAACGAGGGCAAAGACTGCTTAACTTCTTACACCAGGAAAATTTATCCGTGATGAACTCTTTTTTCGATAAAAAGCCTCAGCGTAAATGGACATGGATAAGCCCAGATGGCAGTGTCAAAAATGAGATAGATTTTATCATAACGAACAGAAAAGAAATAATTAAAGATATTGAAGTACTTAACAAATTTTCGATAGGAAGCGACCACAGATTAATCCGAGCAAGGATACAATTAAATGTCAACTTGGAAAGAACAAAGATGATCTTCAAAACACGAAAGAAGAAATGGATTCCTCCAGAAAACAACGACCTCTATGAAGATATACTAACCAGACGTATACAAGACTTAGAAAACGAAATAGAAGACATCGAACTAGCAAATAATCTCATAACGGAGGCACTTAAAGAAACCGAAAGGGAGTGCTGCCCGACGGTCGTGACCCATAAAGAAAAATTAAGCCAAAATACCAAAGAGTTAATAAGTAAAAGAAGACAACTGACGGAAAAATACGACTCCAACTACACAACACTGAAGAAATTAAATAAAGATATCCATCGGTCGATCCGAAAAGACATAAGAGAAAACAATACAAGAGAAATAACTCAAATAATTCAAGAAAACAAAAGTTTAAAAGTTTTGCGGCGAAATACGAATAACATTGGCAACAAAAATATGTACAGAATAAGAAATAAAGACAACAGCATTGCTACGGATAGAGCCGAAATCCTTAAGGTTGTCGAATCGTTTTATCGCGAAATGTATGAGAGCACCAACGCAGGGCAAGATCAGCTCCTGTCCAAAATCACAAACCAGGGATCAGAATTAATGCCAGAAGTAACACCATACGAAGTTAAAAAGACACTTTCAGAAATGAAAAATAATAAATCCCCTGGCGATGACGGAGTAGTGATCGAGGCAATCAAACAAGGTGGAAATAAAATTATCCAGGTTTTGGCCAAACTTTTCACCGAATGCATTTACCAAGGAAAAACGCCTTCTCAATGGAACAATGCAGTCATTGTTTTATTGCACAAGAAAGGTGACATAACAGATCTAAAAAACTACCGTCCTATCAGTCTGCTATCACACATATATAAACTTTTCACAAAAATTATCAAAAAGAGACTGGAGGCTAAGTTAGACTTCTATCAGCCTAGAGAACAAGCTGGCTTCAGATCCGGATATAGCACTAACGACCACTTACTGGTAATAAAAAACTTGATCGAGAAGTCTGCGGAATACAACAAACCATTGGCACTAATATTCGTGGACTACGAGAAAGCGTTCGATACGATAAACCAGCAGAAAATGTTAAAAGCATTGACAGAATGCCGAATAGATTATCGCTATACTAACATGATAAAATATATCTACCACAACGCAACGGCTAGCGTAAGACTATCTGATCAACAAACAAATAAATTCTGTATACAGCGAGGAGTACGGTAAGGAGACACCATCTCACCAAAGCTGTTCACAACCCTTTTGGAACACAGTTTTAAGAAGGCAGATCTGAACGAATATGGTATCAACATAAATGGAGAGAAGCTCAGCCATTTGAGATTCGCAGATGACATCGTCCTTATAGCCGATCGTATGGATGATGCAATAATAATGTTGAATAAGTTATATCACGCTTCCTTAGAGGTCGGACTAAAGATTAACATCAACAAGACGCAAATAATGACTAATCTGGTGCTAAATCGTAATATTGTTCTTGATGGAATGAATATTGAGCAGACTGCATCTTATAAGTACTTGGGACATGAAATTCGATTGGGAAGAGATAACCAGACGTGCGAGCTCCCACGTCGCATAGGATTAGCCTGGGCAGCGTTTGGTAAACTGAGCTATGCATTTAAATCGGACTTACCCATATGCCTGCCAAAAGGAAAATCTTTGACCAGTGTGTATTGCCTGTACTCACTTATGGAGCGGAAACATTAACACTCACAAAAAAGGTAGTGAACAAGATTCGCATAACTCAAAGGGCTATGGAGCACCAGATGTTGGGTGTCTCCCTGAGGGACCGAATCCCAAACGAAGAAATACGTCGTAGAACAAAAACAGCGGACGCCGTCGAAAGAATCGCGTCGCTTAAGTGGAATTGGGCAGGACACGTCGCCAGATTGTCAGACAACCGATGGACAAAACGTATTGTCGAGTGGAGGCCACGAGAAGAAGCACTACGGAGCAGAGGACGACCACCAACCAGATGGGCTGACGATCTGAAACGTATTGTCGGCAACTGGATGCAAGCCGCACAAAACAGAGAAAGATGGAAAGAGCTGAGGGAGACCTATGTCCAGCAGTGGACGCGTACGGGTTGATGATGATGATGATGAATTTGAAAGAACATTTCTTATTGCAGGGGTATTTTATAAATCCTTGTCCTCCAAATTTAGAATATTTTGTACTAAATTCTCTTAGAGACAGCTTAACGTCTGGAACATCTTCGAAATTAGGAAAATTCTCTTTGCATTCTCTTATTTGATTTCTTGAAAAAAAGTGTGTTTATTGTTCCGTATTTTGTATCAACTCTATATAAACCGACAATTATTGTTTTATGTTGTATGATACCCAAAATATTTCGAGCATCTCCTTGGCACTCGTTCGAGCATGCAGTGTGTACAGACAGAAAAGATTAAAATAAATAAAGGAAATGCGTTTGAAGGTCTTCATGCCCAGCCTATTGCTATGAAACAATTAAGTGAAAAAAAATGTCCTCCAATTTCGATCGGAAAAACTGTAACAATACCTATCCCCAGCTTTGTAGAGCCAAAGGAGATGTTTGAAATATTTTGGGTATCATACAAGATAAAACAATTGACGGTTTACATAGAGTTGGTACGAAATACGGAACAATAAACACACTTTTTTCAAGAAATCAAATAAGAGAATGCAAAGAGAAATTTCCTAATTTCGAAGGTGTTCCAGGCGCTAAGCTGTCTCTGTCTCTAAGAGAAATTAGTACAACAGATGATTCTAAATTTGGAGGGCAATGATTTATAAAATGCTACTGCAATAACAAATGCTCTTCCAAATTACGTAAGTGTAAAAGGTCTAACGTATTGTGCAACTCTAAATCCCATAATGCCTAAACATGTGAGAATCAACACTATTCTTTTAATTTTAATTACGACAATATAAAAATAATTCTTCTTCTTCTTCCTCTTTATAAGCAATTCTGCTTGTTAATTGGCGGATTGATACTTCTATGGAAGATTGTCGCTCCATCTTTTGCGCGGTCGGCCGATACTTCTTCTGCCGATTGGTGATTTATCTCGTGCTATTTTGACCACACGTGTCTCCCCCATTCTGGTTATATGGTTGTTCCATTCTTTTTTTCTATTTAGTGTCCATTCGTTTATACACTGTACGTTACATTGTCTTCTAATATCTTCGTTCCTCTTTCGATCTCTCAGTGTATTTCCTGTAATTCTTCTCAGTACTCTCATCTCTGCCGTTTCCAGTAGTCTTTGTGTTGTGGCTGTATCGGGTCTTGTTTCTGATGCATATGTCATTATTGGTCTTACACTGGCTTTATAAATTCTTGACTTCATCTCAGTGTTAATATGTCGGTTTCGCCATATAGTGTTATTAAGGCATCCTGCCAATCTATTTGCTTTTTGTACTTGATTTCTCACTTCTTTGTCTAGGTCTCCGTAACTTGACAATGTAATTCCAAGGTATTTTACTTCCATTACTTGTTCAATACTGATACCATCAATTTCTATTTTGCATCTGATTGATTCTTTACTGATTACTAAAGTTTTAGTTTTTTGAGATGAAATTGTCATATTGAATTCTTTTGCTCTTATGTTAAATCTGTGGACTAATCTTTGCAGACTATCTTCATCTTGGGCTATCAATATTGCGTCGTCTGCGTAGCAGAGTATTTTTACTTCTTTGTTTCCCATTCTATATCCTCTTCCTTTGTTGACGTTTTTGATGATTTCATCCATGATTAAATTGAAAAGCAGAGGACTCAATGAGTCTCCCTGTCTTATTCCGCTGCCTATATCTACAGGTTCTGTAAGTTGTCCATCTATTCTGACTTCCATCTTGTTATTTTGGTAGATGTTCTCAATAGTTTTTATGATATCTAGAGGGATTTCTCTATTATACAGAAGGTGGATTACATCCCTGAGTCTTACTCTGTCAAATGCTTTCTTTAAGTCAATCAGACATAGAAATGCTGGTCTATTATACTCTAGTGATTTCTCAGTAATTTGCTTTATGACGAATATTGCATCTGTACACGAATATAAAAATAATAAACATTAAAATTAAAAAATGACGTTTTATTTAATAGCTGATCGGGGTTTGACTAGTCAAATCCCAGTTTCATAAAATTAAATTTCGACCTTTGTCTAACCAACTTAGTCTCTCCTAGGTTTGACTAGTCAAAGACCGAAACTGTAATTTATTTCGGGCTTTGACTAAGACCGTCAGTCAGACCTGAGGATTGCCTAGTCAAACCTATGAGTGCCTATAATTCGGGCTTTGACTATAACATATACAAATAAAAGCAGTACCTAACTGCTGTCACGATATCGCTATTCGGCTGTTCGTAGCAACTGAGTGGAAACCAAGATTCGTTAAACGATTCGTATGGACGTTCGTGTGACGTCCACACTGTTGATGCTAAATTACACGTAATCTTACATTACACGTTACACGTGTCTGGACCCGGATCCTCTACTATTATGTGTTTATTGGGCTAGATTTAAATGTTTTAAGATGCGGTCTTGCTGATATTTTACACAGCTAATGACCTTTATATCACTGAACCAGCAACCTATACTATAGAGCATGAGGTTATTTAATAATTCCCCACACGTGGGGTCTGATTATAAGTTCCCAATGTTATCTTTATTGTATATCAGTCAACCAGCAACCCATACCCATAGAACATGAAATTATTTAATAATTTCACACACGCGTGGAGTCTGATCACAAGTTCCCAACATAGTCCTGTCGCCAGGGGGGGTACAACGGCCTCGTTAATTCAGATGGACTTACCCAAGTTTTTTTTATGTATTTTGACCCGTAGAACACGAATTTTTTGGGTAACAGTTGATCCGGATGTCGATAAGATTGTTATAGACCAAGAACTTGAGGAATCAAATAACAGCGATTTTTGGCAAAACAAAACAATATTTTGTATTTTTTGGGTCATTTTAAGCAAAAAATATTTCTACAAGTTTTTTAGTAGGATGCACAGTTTTCGAGATAAACGCGGTTGAACTTTCAAAAAATCGAAAAACTGCAATTTTTAAACCCGAATAACTTTTGATTAAAAAATAAAATAGCAATTCTGCTTAGCGCCTTTGAAAGTTCAAGTCAAATTATGTCGGTTTTGATTATTTGCATTGCTAAAAATTTATTGTGTTATTGTTAAACAAAGCTACAAACAACTAGTGCGTGAGTGATGTTTCTATGATTTCTCATTTAAAATCGAACGAGTAGGTAGAATAGGTACTAGTGCAATCAAGACTATTTCTACGTTACATGCGGTAAAACGCATGTAAAAGCACGGGAAACCCTACGTGTTTATAGCTTTGTTAAACAATAAAAAAATAAATTTTTACCAATGCAAATAATCAAAACCGATATAATTTGACTTAAACTTTCAAATGCGGTAAGCAGACTTGCTATTTTATTTTTTAATCAAAAGTTATTCGGGTTCAGAAATTGCAATTTTTCGATTTTTTTAAAGTTCAACCGCGTTTATCTCGAAAACTGTGCATCCTACGAAAAAACTTGTAGAAATATTTTTTACTTAAAATGGCCCAAAAAATACAAAATATTGTTTTGTTTTGCCAAAAATCGCTGTTATTTGATTCCTCAAGTTCTTGGTCTATAACAATCTTATCGACATCCGGATCAACTGTTACCCAAAAAATTCGTGTTCTACGGGTCAAAATACATAAAAAAAACTTGAGTAAGTCCATCTGAATTAACGAGGCCGTTGTACCCCCCCTGGCGACAGGACTAACATGTTATAATTTAAATACATAATTATATAAGACATTTTTTTATTTAAACAATAAAAATACACCTAATCTACAAGATTAATCAGTATTTTTTGTTTAACCTAATTTCTCTAAAAATGTTTATAAATTAGATGTCACCTGGTCCATCCTAGCTTTTTTTGACATGAAATTCCCAATTCTTTGTTGTGGCTACTTCTTCTTCTTCTTCTTCTTATGAAATCCATTAATGGATGTTCGCGATCACGTTTGACCATTTTCTCTATCCCTTGCAGTATGTATTAGGTGTTTCCATGGGCGCCCATACCCATGGGCAAGGGGGGCCGTGGCCCCCCCTAGCTTTTCGGGTGCTGTTAACTATATATTGTTATCCAAAGTTTACACAATATAATTAAGTATTTTCTATGGGAAAAAAGCCACAATTTTACTAAAAAATGAATTTATTAACGTTTCGAAGCCCAAATCGGGTTTCGTTGTCAAACTACAAAATACTATTAAAATAAACAAAAATGTTGTTGCTAAGTAAAAAAATTCTTCTAATAGTTTATTTAATCTGACTCATTTATATTGGCAATTTAGACGTATATTATACATTTTAAAGTAGAAGACTTTAAAATGATATCGCCAATATTTATGAGTTGCGTTCCTGGGACGACTTTACTAAAAGATAGTTCATTCAATTACATGAAATCAATCCCAACTCAAGAATATCCATCGCAAAAAAATCATAGCATGTGATCTGTCTTTAAAAAACAACCAAATGCAACGATGACAGTAAAATTCTCGCGTTAGAGATTCCATAGTAAATCACGAGGGAAAACCAGTTATAAACAATCTAACGCGAGAATTTTACTGTCATCGTTGCATTTGGTTGTCTTTTTAAAGACAGATCACATGCTATCCAACTCTTCAGGAACCACTAGAGGAGAGACCACCTACAGAAGAAATGATGCTAGGAACATTTGCCGACGATACTGCAATCCTAGCCTCACACACAGACCCTATTTATGCCTCGCATTTCCTTCAAGCCTATCTAGACAGAGTACAAGTTTGGTTTCTGGAATGGAAAATTAAAGTCAATGAAGGAAAATCTATTCATGTTACATTTACAACACGAAGAGGAACTTGTCCTCCTGTAACTTTAAACAATCACCAATTACCATCAGCCAACGAGGTAAAATATCTTGGTATTCATTTGGACAGAAGTCTCACATGGAGGAAACATATCTGGACCAAGAGAAAGCAACTAGGTCTCCAATTCAGAAATATGTATTGGTTAATGGCCCGTTCATCAAGACTATCTCTGGATAATAAATTGCTGCTCTATAAGGCAATACTTATGCCAATCTGGACATATGGGTTGGAACTATGGGGAACAGCCAGTCACTCCAACATCGAAATCATCCAACGCTTCCAATGAAAAACCCTCAGAACCATCACTAATGCACCTTGGTACATCAACAAAAGAATTATTCATCGAGACCTTAAAACTGATATGGTACAAGAAGTCATCACAAAACGTAGCGCTGCATACATTGCCAAGTTGGAGGATCATGAAAACCAGTTTGCACTTAACCTCCTAGACAGTTCCCAAGAACAGCGTAGGTTAAAGAGGTTCAAACCATTGGACTTACCATTTAGAGTAAACTTTTAAACTAATTAGTTAGTAGTTATGAAATGTAATTATTTTGTACACAACTTTATAAAAATTGTACTTTGATTTTGCCAGTGGGTAAAATCTTTCTTGTCCTTAGTCAATGTAATTACTTTTGTTTATTGTTGACACTCAACAGATTGCAAAATACTTTTAAATAAAAAAAAAAAAATCACATGCTATGATTTTTTTGCGACGGATATTCTTGAGTTGGTATTGATTTCATGTATTCGAATGAACTATCTTTTAGTAAAGTTGTCCCAGGAACGCAACTCATAAATATTGGCGATATCATTTTAAAGTCTTCTACTTTAAAATGTATAATATACGTCTGAATTGCCAATATAAATGAGTCAGATTAAATAAATTATTAGAAGAATTTTTTTACTTAGCAACAACATTTTTGTTTATTTTAATAGTATTTTGTATTTTGACAACGAAACCCGATTTGGGCTTCGAAACGTTAATAAATTCATTTTTTAGTAAAATTGTGGCTTATTTCTCATAGAAAATACTTAATTATAAAAATGCCACAAGGAAATAGCTTCAGAACAATATACAGAATATAATGTGCAAAATCTTCACGTCTGCCCCCCCTCTGAAAATTTTTATATAGGCGCCCGTGGGTGTTTCAGTGTTGTGGCTACACACTCTGCTTTTCACTCTGGGCACTCACAGTATATAGAAGTTCCACAGTAAAATAACTCTTCTGTCGGCGCTTTGATCTCAGGAAGTAATACCGGCAGTACGCAATTGGTAATTCACCAGTGGTGGATGCGGGTTTTCCCTGTTAAAAGCCGTACGCTTCTATGCGAATAGCAATGCGTGAGTGGGGCAAAAGCGACTGCCAACATTGCGCGGTCGCCATGCGCTACTACAGATTTTACTTTCAATTTTTCGGAGAGTGGTTCTACTGTCCCTCTTTATACTGTGACTCTGGGTTTCCTCGAAAGCGGCACCGACAAACAGCGACCGTAGCACTGCGATGAATTACGTCAGATTACGGTGAAAAATTCAAGGTTCTTCACTGGGGCAATGGAGTGTGCAAGCTCAGCAAGCGGTGGCTTCCAACGCATCCTTGGAAACCAACGCTATTATTTTGCATGGTACAGTTTTTTATGACGTCATTCATCGCAGTGTTACGATCGCAGGTTGTCGGCACCGCTTTGGAGGAAACCAGTGCTTAACTGCTCACGTCTTTGTTGTCGCTACAATACAATGCACAGCACTAACTAAGCCCGGCACAACTTCACACATTACACAAGCTCGAACGGTTTAGTCCTCTTGAGCCTTCGCATCTGGGGTAGGTTGACAAGAATCTGAAGTACTTCATGTTTGGGATGCTTATGGAGCCTCTCTTCATGTCTCCTGGCGACTTTCTTAATTTCATTTGGAATGGATTCGATTTTAAGGTATCGACGCAAACCGACAATCCGTGTATATACATAGCTGTATAAACATAGCCCGACCGACTGATTTAAAATATTAAAACATTTAACTTATCCATTTGGCTTTCTAATCTTTGTGAAATCTCTTGTTTTTGGTCCTCTCTCTTATTATTCAGTTTGCACTGTTTGGTTTGGTATCATATTGTATCATATCTTGTTGTTATCCTCAGCATTGCTCTTTCAATTGCTTTTTGAGTTATTCTTAATCTACAGGCAGATTTTTAGTCTTCTTCTTCCTATTTATAAGCAATTCTGCTTGTTGATTGACGAATAGATACCTCTATGGTTGTCACTCCATCTTTTGCGCGGTCGACCGATACTCCTTCTACTGATTGGTAATTTATCTCTTGCTATTTTGACCCCATGTGTTTCCCCCATTCTGCTTATGTGGTTATTTCATTCTTTTTCTCTGTTTCGATCTCTCAGCGTATTTCCTGTAATTCTTCTCAGTATTCTCATCTTTGCCGTTTCCAATAGTCTTTGTGTTTTGGCTGTATCGGGTATTATTTCTGATGCATATATCATTATTGGTCTTACACTGGCTTTATAAATTCTTAACTTCATCTCGGTAATAATATGTCGGTTTCGCCATATAGTGTTATTGAGACACCTTGCCAATCTATTTGCTTTTTGTACTTGATTTCTCACTTCTTTGTCCAGGTCTCCGTAGCTTGAAAATGTAATTCCAAGGTATTTTATTTCCATTACTTGGTCAATACTGATACCATCAATTTCTATTTTACATCTGATTGGTTCTTTACTGGTTACTGGTTACTATTGTTTTAGTTTTCTGAGAATTTGTCATATTGAATTCTTTTGCTTTTACGTTAAATCTGTAGACTAATGTTTGCAGACTATCTTCATCTTGGGCTATCACTTTTGCGTCGTCTGCGTAACAGAGTATTTTAACAGATATATGAAGCCATTCACACGTTCAATAGTATAATTGTCTACTGTGATATAATTTACATTTTCATGTGTTCTTTTTGAACATGTACATCGTTTTGCTTCGTTTTTAAGTCCCCCTTTCCGTGCTTCAGCACCAATTCCTCTTAACGCTTACACTAGTTGTCTCTTGTTCCTACTAATAATAGCTACATGCTACACCGTCTGCATATGCAGTCATTTGTACTCTCTTGGTGTTTATATGGCCGGTTATATTGGTTTTTCTGATGACTCACTCAAGAACTAGGTTAAATAGCATGGTTGATAGAGCGTCTCCCTGTCTTACTACGAGGTTGACCTTCGTAATATAGGTATACTTAATAAATATATCAGCCGACCTTCGTAACCTAGGTATACCTATAAAAATATCAGCCTCATAAAAATGATGTTACAGGTTTCAAAAGCCGAAGTCAGAATAGACGGAGAACTGACTGTTTGGGAGATAGTGTTTATTAGATGGTGTTGCGTTGTTGTATACATGCTTTATCAACTTGCCGTATCTATAGTCTAAAAACCTTAATCAGGCCCACAATTAAATAATAGTTTACTTGAAATACAAAAACTTTTTAAAATTGCAATATGTCCACTTTATAACCCGGTTTCAATTGGAAATATTTTCAAACCTGTTCTGGGATTCTATAATTAAATTTTCCTCAATAAAATTTTATTTAGCTAGTGGAAGAAAATAACAAAAGCTACCAAAAACAATGAATGTAGATAAGTTCCGCTTAATGAGTATAGTGATTAAGCTGATATTTATACAAACAGGTAAAGTTTGCTGTAACGGAATTATGTGACTATGGAATTATTGTAGGGATTAACTAGGAAAAGTTTATAAACAACTCTAAATTTTTTTAAAAATAATTGACGACATAACATTGTGAAAGGATGGTAATCATTTACATTTGTAATACACACATATTTTTAATAGGCGTTGTAGATAAAATTAATACTTACACAATATGACAAACATGAAGAGAGTGTAAAACATTGCTGGGAACAAATATGAGATCTCTTACCTGTAAATAATTTAGGAATGTCTTAAACACTTCTTTTTCTTCTTCTACGGCACTACAGCCCAAATTGAGCCTTCGCCTCCTTTACTTTTTGCCTTCACCCTTGTTTGGCTGTGGCGGCTCTTCTCCATACACCGACTCCTAAAAGTGCTTGTTAGTCCAGAGAAATAAGATTTTTCTCGTGACACATCCCACTCCAGGCCTAAACCAAATTTTTGAATAGTATGGACATCTATATTAATAACCTGTATGTTTTCTGCAGCCGATTTTAATGATATACATGGTTATAAACAAATGAAGTTAAAAAACGGTTAGATTTTCGCCTTATTTGTCTATTACTAAACAGTGAAGCATTTCAAACAAATTTGAGGGTAAGAAACTCATAAAACATATTTATAAAAAACATCAATATGGTGTTCGCTGAATATGTCTATCGTTGTTTGTTGCTTAGAAAATTGCAAAATAAGTCATAAATTTTGGAATTTTATATATGTTCGTAACTTATGTAAACATTAAGTTAGAACCTTCTTATTTCACGGAATGTTGAGACTTATGGTGCTCAAATTATATTCTAAATTTCAAGGCAATTGGTCAAATACTTTAAAAGTTATTTAATCTGTTTATCCCAAATTAATTATTTTTGCAACACTATAAGTCAGAAAATGATGAAGTTACAGTAATACTTCAAATAGTTTATGAAAGAAGAAGATTTATACTATTAAATTAATTAAAAAAATATGACAAGAAATAATTGTAAAATTATTTTGCAAGGACTGATGTCGACTTTTTAACCATTAGAATAACTTTTTAACCGTTATCCGTAGAAAAATTATTTTTTCATATATAAAAAGACTGAATTTTTATACACATTTAGAAAGAAAAACAATTATTGTCCCAGGACAATTAGGAACGAAGCTGCCACCCTCACCCCCCATTTTTTTAATTCACAGCAGCTTTGTTTATAGCAATTAAGAAAGAAATAAAATTAGCCGCATTTGAAAGAACATACCTAGTTCAAAGTTTTAATGTGCCAAATATAAAAAAGATTTCTTTTCAAGGATATCGTCCACAAAGCTTAAAAATGTGGCCCTTAAAATCGGCCGGCCTTGAAACTTGGGATAGAGATGAGAGGGGGGAAGGAGCTGTTAACGGTATCTCTGGTTCTCGCTTATTTATTTCGACGTTTCTTTTTTAATTTGTATGTACTTTTTGCGTACACAGGGCTGCTTTATCCATTAGGCAATATAGGCAGTTGCCTAGGGCGGCAAACTATGAGAGGGCGGCAAAAATACTGTACAAAAAATATTTTTATTTCTATGGATTCCAAAAAATATTTGTATATAAAAATTAAAATCGAATAATATTTAAGTACATCATGGTACATCCATCAATGGAATATAAGTGGGCATTCATTTCTAGAAAACAAATTGCATTTTCTTAACACTATTCATTCAAAAAGGACAGAAGTGGTAAATTTAGGGATTATTGGGTCGTCTACAGCAGCGCGAAGGCGGCGGGCGCACTGTTCTATAATTTTTTTAAACTGAACCCTTTTGGGTTATTCGTGGTTGAAAATTTGCCATTTTCATTAAAAAATGTCGCCTTTTCGAACGGATTTTGCGAATACCTTAAAAATTATGCATCTAACGAAAAAACTATATAAAACATTTTTGTAGCTTATGAAAAATCAAAGAGATTCGTTCCTTCATAAGTCTTCTAGTGATAACATAAGAGATATGGTAGGTGAAAAGAAATTTTTTTGTGCATGCTCAAATGGGTGGGTTCAACTTAACAATAGAGAAATGGTCGAGTTTGGGGGTATAATGCTATCAATATCTTTTGTAAGTACTGCCTGAAAAGACCTTTAAAACGACCGAACTGTTAAATTTCGATTATATTCAAACTAAGCGAGATATGGTGCAACAAAAAAGGATGACTAATTTATTTTAAGATAAAATGCGAAGTATGTATATTTTAACCCCTCATCCACCAGATTTAAATGCATCGTTTTGCTTCTACAATACCTTTTACAACAAGTTGAACGGGTTTAAAATGTATGTTTTTTGAAAAAAAAAATAAGATCAAATTATAGAGAGCATTTTTAAATTTTTTTTAAATCTTCCTTTTTCTCCATGTAACTCGAAAATGATAATGAGATACAGTAATGAAAGAAAAATAAAATTGTTATCTAAAAGTAAACTTACATTTTTGTAAGGTACTTTTTTACGTATCTCTTATCACTTTCGAATTACATGGAGAAAAAGGAAGATTTTTAAGTAAATTTAAAAATGCGCTCTATAATTTGATCTTATTCTTTTCAAAAACCATTCATTTTAAACCCGTCCAACTTATTGAATATAGAAATAACACTATAGTAGAAGGTATTCTAGAAGAAAAAGGATGCATTTAAATTCTGGTGGATGAGGGATTAAATATACTTCTCATTTTTCCTTAAAATACATTAGTCATAAGTTTTTTTGCACCATATCTCGCTTAGTTTGAATGTAACCAACCGACATTTAACAGTTCTCGTTTTAAAGGTCTTTTTAAGCACTACAAAATGTATTGGTAGCATTATACCCCCAAAATCGACAATTTCTCTGTTATTTTAAGTTGAACACACCTATTTGAGCATGCACCAAAAAAATCTTTTTTCACCTACCTACCCTTTTTTTTATTAAAACTAGAAGATTTATGAAAAAATGGATCTCTCTGATTTTTCATAAACTACAAAAATGTTTTATATAGTTGTTTTCGTTAGATGAACAATTTTTATGGTATTCCCAACAAAAAAAGCAGTCTCCGAAAAGTGTCATTTTTAATGAAAATGGCAAATTTTTAACCACGAATAACTCAAAAAGTATTGAGTTTTCAAAAAAATTTATAAAACTGATTGATTGCAGTTTGTTTTCGCAAAAATGGTACATGCTTGAAGGGCGGCTACTAGAGAATTGCCTAGGGCGTCAATTGCCCTAAACGAGGCCCTGTAGCGTATATTACGAATATGCATTATTTAAATAAATTAATTGTTATACAGGGTGTCCCGAAAAGATTGGTCATAAATTATACCACAGATTCTGGGGTCAAAAATATGTTGATTGAACCTAACTTACCAATATATACAATAGTGCACACACAAAAAGTTACAACACTTTGAAGTTACGAAATGAAAATCGATTTTTTTTCATATATCGAAAACTCTTAGAGATTTTTTATTGAAAATGGACATGTGGCATTCTTATGGCAGCAACATCTTGAAAAAGGCAGCAAAAAAATTAAAGTGAAATTTGTGCACCTCATAAAAATTTTATGGGGGTTTTGTTCCTTTAAGTCCCCCCCCCCCCAAACTTTTGTGTTCGTTCCAATTAAATTATTATTGTGGCACCATTAGTTAAACACAATGATTTTAAAACTTTTTTGCCTCTTAGTACTTTTTCGTTAAGCCAGTGTTTATCGACATATTTTGAATATTAGTCGATTCCACCACATATTTGTATATGGTTAAGTACGATTATAGAGACCTGTTAATAATCTGAAAATTTATTTATAATTTACATTTTTAGGTATATTTTGAAAAAGAAGCCACATCTCGATAAAAGGTGACTTGTCAAAAAAAGACTAAGAGACAAAAAAGTTTTAAAAACGATGTGTTTAACTAATGGTACCACAATAATAGTTTAATTGGAACGTACACAAACATTTGGGGGGTTTAAAGGAACAAAACCCCCATAAAATTGTTATGTAAATATATTAAAAAAGAAGCCGCATCTCGATAAAAACTGGCTTATCGAAAAAATATTAAGAGGCAAAAAAGTTTTAAAAACGTTGTCTTTAACTAATGGTACCACAATAATGAATTAATTGGAACGTATGCAAAAGTATGGGGGGATTAAGGGTACAAAACCCCCATAAATTTTTTACGGGGTGGACAAACTTCACTATAATTTTGTTTTAAGATGTTCCTGCCATAATAATGAAACATGTCGATTTTCAATAAAAAATTTCGAATAGTTTTCGATATATGTATTGAAAAAATTCGATTTTCATTTTGTAACTTCAAAGGGCTGTAACTTTTTTTATGAACACATTTGTACTAAGGTAAGTTAGGTTCAATCGAACTATTTTTGACCCCAGAATGTGTGATATAATTTATGACCAATCTTTTCGGGACACCCTGTATACACCATCAAATTTGTTTAAACTATTTTTTTTTTCAAATTTTTAAATAATATTTGATGTAACTTTTATTGTAAAACGTACATATTATTTATAATTAATATATACTAATCATATTAGACAAGGAGAAAACGGCGGGTTCGTTGCGAAAAATATTCCCATGAGATTTTTTTGCATAATCACATTCGTAAGACACCCCAGAATAAGGTTCAAGAAGTCGCCCACGCGAAAAGTGGGCCAAATTTTTTTTAACAATTTTTTTAATCAAATTGCAAAAATAAATATTTTTGGCCCGGACAATTTTTTTTTTTAGGTTTTTTGGACTATTCTGGACACAAAAGGTCTGTTATATTTTTTCTCTAAAGTTGATCGTTTTTGAGTTATAAGCAATTTAAAATTTGAAATACGCGAAAATGTCCATTTTTAAACCTTAAGAGGCTCTGTTAAAAGTTAATATTATGAAAGTCAGAAAGTGACTAAATCAAAGTTTAAAGCCCCCACTACATGATCCTGAAGAAATCTATGTCATTAATTTATTACTTAGCTGTTATTTTTAATTAATAACAATGAGCGGTTAGATCGTGTAGCAATGAGCTGTAATAAATGTGAGTGCGAGTGGACTGCCGGATGCACAAGTGGACTGCCGGAATGGCATCTCTCTCGCACTCAGCATTTAAGGCTGCCTAACACGTGCATGGCGCTCATTAATATTACTTAAAAATAACAGCTTAGTAATAAAATAATGACAAAAATTTCTTCAGGATCTTGTAGGGGAGGCTTGAAAATTTGATTTAGTTACTTTCTGACTTTCATAATATTAACTTTTAACGGAGTTATTAACCCTTGAAAATGGCCATTCTCGCGTTTTTCAAATTTTGAATTGCTTATAACTCAAAAACGATCAACTTTAGAGAAAAAATATAACAGACCTTTTTTGTCCAGAATGGTCCAAAAAAACCTAAAAAAATTGTCCGTGCCAAAAATATTGATTTTTGCAATTGGATTAAAAAAAATTGTTAAAAAAAATTTGGCCCACTTTTCGCGTGGGCGACTTCTTGAACCTTATTCTGGGAAAATCTCATGGGAATATTTTTTCCAACAAACCCGCCGTTTTCGCCTTGTCTGTATTCAATTATTTCTAAAACTAACGTTTGTTTATAATATTGAATTGAAAATAAAAAATCTCAAATAAACTAGGTTTTATTTCTTGATAAACATGCTACTAGATAAATGAAATGTAACAAAATTAGAGAGAGGACAAAAAGAACAAAGTTATTTCCAGAACATTTTTCAACATATTGTTTTCTTCTATTTTTTAAATTTTTGTGAATTTATTAGAGAATAATATAATATAAGTGCAACCAGTTTTTCAAGAGCAGGTAGTTTATTTTATTAAAATATCTGGTATAAAGAAGATATGTTGATCGAATCGGTACTAACTGTTCTTAGCTGAATTTCCAACCCCAATCAATTACGTTTATCTCTTGTTTGGTGGTTCTGTAACTTCAGTTTTTCATTCATCTAATAGTATGTTTAGCAAAAAAATAAATCCTAGTTAATTTGGGATTTTTTGATGTCCATAGACCAATACTAATTTTAGAAACAATTGAATGGGATAATTTGTTTTTTCATACAATCTATTAAAAATAAATTATTTACTAAGTTTAATGAAGAACTCTGTGTTATTATATTATTCATAAATATTTATATTTTGTGATTAAAATTACTTCAAATATTATTAAAAAAACTTAAAAAAATTGTTTAATCTTTGAGGGCGTATAATAAACACCATCAAATAACAATTAATTTATTTAAATAATGAATATGCGTACTGTACGCAAAAAGTACATACAAATTAAAAAAAGAAACGTAGAAATCTATAAGCGAGAACGAGAGATACAGCTAACAGTTCCTTCCCCCTTTTCATGGATCTCCCAAGTTTCAAGACCGGCCGATTTTAAGGGCCACATTTTGAAGCTTTGTAGACGATTTGTTTGAAAGTGTATCTTTTTTATATTTGGTACATTAGAACTTTGAAATCTATTTTTTTTTTCAAATGTGGCTAATTTGTTTTCTTAATTTTTATAAAGAAAGCTGCTGTGAAATAAAAAGAGGGGGGGGGCAACTTCGTCCCTAGTTGTTCTAGGACAATTTTTTCTTTTTTTTTTATTTAAAAAAAAAATGAAGACTTCCTAAATATAAAAAAAATTTTCTAGGGGTAATGGTCCAAAAATTATTCTAATTGTCTAGATGTGCCGTCGCTGCTTACTGTGTCTTAAACACTAACGGTTCAAAAAGTTGTCCAAAGAGGATAGCTTTACTACGTCTTTACTACATCTACAAATCTCTGCGTGCACTATTGTCCATCCAAATCACTATCACGAAGATCTTGAATTTAGAGATGTGGGGATGTGGCAACTCTGAGATCTAAGGCTACTATGAGAAAGTTGCGAAAACTTCGGACACTTTAGTTTACACAAAAAAGCAATACTAAACTTATAATTAATTGCTCTTATACAAAGTGGGATAATCTATAACAGATAGCACTGTCCATAGCGTATTTTTACAGATCTTCCAACAGAGATATTGTTTCAACCACGTCTTAATTTGTTCTTTTAACAAAAGCGGGACAATCTTTGACAGACTGGACTGAAGAGCACTGAATCCTTGACATATTTTTGAGAACTGTCCGAGATCTTGTTCGGTACACGTCTTAATTTGGTCTAATGAGGCGAGTGTCTAGTCTTTTAGGAGTCTTTTTTAAAAATTAAATATATGTCTGTTATGCACATGGAACACTACACTGCTGTCATTTACATATTTATGTGTTTTGGTACATTGGCAAACTTTGTTAAAGCTGTAGTTAACAATATCGTATGGCATTTTTGCCGGGGAGATCCTTTCGGATAGTTCCGGCGCCATTTATATCTTTAACCCTGTTTCAAGTAACTAGTGCCGATGTACACTAGTCCAGGGGGACCGACGGCTTAACGTGCTCTCCGAGGCACGGTGAGACGGCTCGTGTTATTATTGGAAATGAAAATGGTTTGTCTTTGGCAGGGCTCGAACCCACGTGCACTGGAGGCCAGCGATTATGACGTTACTCTACGGCCGCTCAAAAAGCTGTAGTTAAATATTTATTACTAAATTACAAATATTTTATATTATACCCTTATAAAACACTGATAGTCATCTTTTTCAAATCGAGATCAGAGGCTTGGACCCAAAACAGATGAATCATCTCTATCGATTTTTGAAAGAAAGGTACTACACAAGTTATTCGAAGCGGTGTATGAGAACAGAATATAGAGGTGTATGTATAACTTTGAACTGAAGATTATCGACAAGCATAAGTTTAGTGATACCAATCCAACATGATAAAAAAGATTCTCACAACGACAACAGTGAGAATGAAAAGAAGGTGTAGACCAAAGCTGAAGTTGATAGAAAGCTTGAGAAGGGCAAGTCCCTTTAAGGGCTGGAGCATTATAGTGATGATGATGATCTTTTTAGCTTATTTTAGAACTGTGATTATTATAACGAGGATACTACTCCTTCTTCTGGTGGTGCTTTCTCCTTTAGTGCAGGTTAGCTACTACACTGGCAAATCTGTCTCTGTCCAATTCGGCTCTAAACTAGGATGTTGAATCAAGACCGGTCCAGTCTCTGATATTTCTAAGCCATGAAATCTGGCGCCTGTCGGGACCCCGTTTTCTTTCAACCTTACCCTGGTTGATTAGTTGCGCGAGGCGGTACTTTTAGTATCTCATTACGTGTTCCAGGTAGCTAACTTTTCTGAATTTTATGATTTTTAGTAGCTCCCTATCCGTACGTATTCTCCTCAGAACTTTTTCGTTGGTGGTGTGATGTTGGGATAAAGATAATACAATATTTTACAAATAGATACATAGATAAATAAGTATATCATATCCGTACATAAATTTTAATAATCATTTTTCACTATCGTCTTCCCTAAGTCAGCGTTGCTTAAACAAACTGTACTCCGCAAAGCCCTGGAACCGAGAGCATTAACAAAACATTACTAATTTTATTAGATACCTTTAATTTTTTTAAAGGGTTTAACTACCTTTTTTTTTTACTTTTAAAGAGTTTGTCTAAAGAGACATTTGTGATTTATAATACCCCTGATCAGAAGAAAAATAATGGAGAAATAGAATAATTATAAATATTTTTGTAAAAACATTTTTTAACATTATTAATTTTGTTTTCAAAATATAATTTTTAATAATCTCAAAAGTACGGGCATCAATGTGGTATATGACCCCTTGTAAAACTATTCTTTCTTTCTTCAAATGCAAATCCACTAATGGATGTTGGCGATCACATTTTCCATTAACTCTCTGTTTCTTGCAATGTGGATCAATGATTGTATGTCGGTAATCCCTGTCCATTGCCTTATGTTTCGGAGCCAGGACATTTTCTTGCGTCCTATTCCTCTCTTGCCTTCAATTTTACCCTGGATTATAAGTTGAAGGAACTGGTATTTTTCGTTTCGCATGATGTGACCCAAATACGCCGTTTTTCTTTTCTTGATGTTTTCGAAAAGCTGACGTTCTTGGTTGATTCTTTTAAGGACATCCACATTTGTGACTTTCGCCGTCCATGGTATCTTTAGGATACGGCGATAAAGCCACATTTCGAAGGCTTCTAATCTGTTTATATCCCTCGTTTTGAGTGTCCAGCCCTCTATGCCATATAGCAGCACCGACCACACGTAGCATTTAGTAAACCTTAGTCTCAGTGTAAGGTCGAACTCTGAGCAGCTCAGTACCTTCCTGAATTTTACGAAAGCTTGTCGAGCTTGCTCAATGCGACATTTTACTTCCCTGTCCGATGCCCAGTCTTCAAAAAGCCACGTTCCTAGGTATTTGAATTTGCTCACTCTCTCAATGGACTTAGTATTCAGTGTTATGGTGGAGTTTTCAAATTCATCCAAGTTTCTGGAGATGATCATGAATTTGGTCTTTTTGGTATTAATCTCTAATCCCATTCGCTTACTGTATTCTCCGATTATAGTGACAAGTTGTTGAAGATCTGCTATGTTGTCGCAAATTAAGACAGCATCATCAGCATATGTAAAACTATAGACATGGCAAATCTAAAGTGAAGCGTTGTTTGTTTTGTTGCGTTTGTTGGAATAATATTTAACTAATTAAATAGAATTTGCATTTTAAAATAGCCACTTATTTCATCAAAAACAAATGTATTTAGAATTAGGTCCGTTTTTTCATTGTTTTTGTTGATATATTAAATTATTATACATTTTACACCGTTACCCGTGTAGAAAATTTTTAATGCGTAAATAATATTAAGTCTATTAATACCAAAGTAAAAAATACTAAATTGCTCTTAATGAAAACAAAAATATTTTGGGGTTTACTTTTAGATATTTATAGAATAGCGATACAGATTGGCCATTTGTAAATATTTTTTATTACTATAGACGTAAATATTGTAAAAATGCAAACAGCCGATAATGCTAAAAGGCAACAAAGAGAGACAAAAATATTTTTTTAAATATTGTTTTATTTAAATCTATTTTTACTCTACAGATATCTTTTTCTACCAGTTGTTTTTCCCTTTTCGCTTAGAGAAAAACCTGTTAGCTTTAATTTATCAACTTTACGTGCATTCAAATATCAAGCAAGCAATAAATAGTATGCCCAACCTGTGAGACTTGTGAGACTATAGGGGCTACAAAGCAGCAGAACGCTTGTCATGTGGAAGCCCTGGATACCAGTGATGTTGAAAAAGTATCTATTCGTTACAAAGTACTCGTTACTTAGGAATAACGAAAGTAACGATTACTGTACAGAGAGGCAAATCGTTACTTTGATTACTTTGATTACTCTAATTACTTCGTTACTTCGTACCAATCGTATCACAGCGAGTAACGACTATTGCATCTACAACCAGTAACCTTGATTACTTTCTACCAATCGTATCCCAGCGAGTAACGGACGGGACGGGCATTTCATGAGTGTTATCGAATATCGTTATTGGTAAGAAGCATTTTAAGGGTGTGATTACAAATACCTACCTACTAAGAAATACGATTCTCGATATGATTACCGGTACTCAAATACAAAAGTAACAAAAGAAATCAAATCCTTTTTATCCCTTAAACAGATCGGTGAAGGTCGTTATTATATCGGAATACCTGTACAAAATACCTACCTACTGAGACATACGATTCTCGATATGATTACCGGTACTCAAATACAAAAGTAACAAATGTAATCATAGTAATCAAATCATTTTTATCCCTTAAACTGATCGGTGAAGGTCGTTATTATATCGGAATACCTATACAAAATACCTACTTACTGAGAAATACGTTTCTCGATATGATTACCGGTACTCAAATACAAAAGAAATCATAGTAATCAAAGTAACGAATACTGTGAATGATTACTTTATACAAAAGTAAAGATTTGTAACGAATACTCGAAAGTAACTATAATCAACATCACTACTGGATACAAGGACTCCCACATTATAACCTACCCCGAACTATGTAGGATAGCATGAGACACTTAGTCCCGCTATCTCTAGTGACTTATCATCGAACTGTATTGCTTGCTTGGGCACAGAGTCCCCGCTTCGGGCTAGGCCCAGTTCGGACTCGCCGTTCGGGGGTGCGGTGTAACGGTCCACCCGTTATAATATCATTTTTAGCGCTGTAATTATTTTAAAAATTATTTTCAACTCGATCGCTTAATTAAGTTCTTAATTTTCTCGTAAAGGACTTCTCATGTGACGTCACACTGTACGGAACATAGTTGAACCGTTCCTTGTCATTTAATTCGTGTTCCGTGAGAGTTTGATGTCTTCCTCACTGAATGAGAGAGGAATGTTCTTTACTTGACTGTGGGCTGTGGTCGAATCGGTTATACCAATGGCGGGTTGATAATTTCAACTACTTAAATTATTTTTGGTTAATTTTCAAGTGAAAGTTATCTGGAGTCTGGAGTATGGAAACATGTGTGGAACTCAACACCTCATGGAATCTGGATAAAAATCAACCCGGTAAACTATTTATTTTTTCATAATAATTTTTTTTATATATAGCCTGGTTTTTTTGTGATGGAACATTTGATATATTAGGTTCATTGTTAAATTTCTTAGTCAACTCATTATTTGGATTTTATGTATATTATTTCGATTATTGAATATTCATTCAAGGAAAATTATATATTAATAGATTTTGGTTAGACATAACCAAACATATGCAATTCTCAATTAATATTGGAAATAATTATCATTTCTCTGTAGGTTTTAAATTTATTGAACATCCAATATTTTTATTAATTCAATATATTTTTACAGATATTCCCTCAGATAAATCATATTCAAATTTCACATTCAATGTCATTTGTTCAAGTCTTCACACTCAAAATAGTTCAAGGTTACCTGAGATTGGTTTTTGTTCCATTTTTAATGGTCGGTTTTTCTATACTGTTCCTTCTAAAAAGTTTCCTGAATTATTTCTTCTTCCCTTTACTTTTTGCTCATGTTTCAAATGGGAAATAAAACTGGGAATGTTTTTTAGCCACTTGGGAGAAACCATAAGATGAAGTCGTAGCCCCTTCTTTGACCACCTAGGGAAACCACCACAGCCACAGTCAAGTCACCATTGGCAGTAAGTCATTTTTGGGAACAAGCTTTTTGGGAGCATTCCAGCTCCTTTTCGTCCTGCCACCTGGGCCTACGGAGGGCATGGGGCCGCATCATCCTGATGCTCATTTCTGAGGATGCAGCAGCAACCTCTTTAGGAGTCGTTTGGGAACATTTAGTGTTGTGTTTTAAGTAACTATGGTTTTTATATATCAGACATTTATTTGATACATTATGGGCCGGTTGTTCGAACGCTAATCAACACTGATCACTATCAAATATTTAATTACTGTCACAACTGTCAATGTCAACTTTGGTTGGGTTGCTGAAAACATAATTTATTATAATTATGAGATTAGTTAATCAATTAACATAACAATTATTAACATAATTGATTAATTAATTTCATAATTGTAATCAATAAAATTGTTTTCAGCAACCCAATCAAAGTTGACATTGACAGTTGTGAAAGTAATTAAATATTTGATAATGATCATTTTTGATTAGCGTTCGAACAACCGGCCCTATGTTAATTAATTATTTTTTTTTCAGATTTAGCGTACCTTTGTTTTTATATGACATATTTGTATATTATTGTATTTGGTTCCCAAACTTTGTATCTACGGTAACTTCTTGTGCACAGGAATAAGCCTAGAGAAAATTAGGTTTTTAATACTTTATTATTGCTTTGATATTGGTTTATGTAATTCGGGTAAATTTATTTTGTAATATTACTTGCTTGTTTCCCAAATATTTTATTGTTATTCTCTTTATTCCATTTGTTCGGTTAATTTAGGTCATCGTCGGTATTTATCTCAACTTCATTTCTATTTCATTCATTGTATACTTAACTTACTTACTTCATTATTGTATTTTCCCTTAGTGAGGCTTGGGCCTATTTATTTGTATTATTTTCATCTTTGTCGGTTTCATTTAGTTGTACGTAGCAGGCGTACTATAACCATTTGGTAGAAGACTCATGTGAGTGTACCCTTTAAGTAAGCAAGAGGTATCTAATTTTGTAAAAGATAACATTAGTGTTGTTGTATTGTATAATATCATCTTTAAAATATAACATATGTCATTTTAGAGTCACATTATATTTAATTTGTCTAACTCAGAGATTGTTAAAAATCTGGTAGTTAATTTTAATAAATGTTTATTTATTTTGTATATCATGAATTTTATTATTCCTCTATGTTCATTATTACAGGTTTGATATATTTAATATTTGACAGCAGTATAAGATACCTGAGAGAATGATCGAAGATAATTTTCATGGCGCCCATGATTTGTTAGATTTATTTATCTTGTTCGTCTTTAGAAATTATTCATCTTCATTCCTCTTCAGTACATTATTCTTATTTTATTAGTTCACCTTTTAGTCATCATTACTATCTCCATAGAGCTACTGTTCTTCGACAGGCATGCAAACGAGCCGTATCCATCCTTGAGTGTCAAGTTGTTCTCTTGTATCTCTTGCTAGCCAACTCTATTCAGTTTGCCTCTGTCTCTCCATACTTCTACTGCTATCCCTATTATCCCATTTAATACCCCCTTCTCTTCAGTTCTACATCCTTTCACTTTCCTCCACTAATACTACTGGAAAGTAGTATTTTTTCCTACTACGGCGTCACCGCTGGAGTCCTTCATTTTTATTTTCATAATAGCCCCAACTATTTAGTAATCTAGTATTTCCTCTTTTTCCTTACTTCTGTTGGAGTATATCTTTCTCTTTACTTTCACTCCAACAGAAGTTTCCTTATTTTTGTTATAGCGGGCCCCCCTTGATCGTTTTTTAATACATATAAAATCAACATTAGTAACTTACCTACGATAACAAAAGTGAGGGCGTTGTCTTTTTTTGATAGAGCTAAGATTAACTAGACTTTATTATATGTTTGCTAATATTTGCTACTTAGGTCTTCTGTGCTTCCATATATGGTACACATCGTATTACCTTAATATCTCAGGACGCAGGACCGGTTTGGGTGGTCTTCTAGCTCAGCTAATCTGGTTCTGGCTTTTTGTTCCATCATATACAGTAGCCTTATTTGTTTTAGGTCTCTGAACAGGAAACATTCAGCGATGTTTCTAGACCTATTTGCAGTTTCCATAAGTCTGTTGTGTACTGCTTGTATCTTCTTTTTGTTGCTATGACTAATGTGTCCCCATGCGAGAGATGAATATGTAATTATTGGTAGTATGATGCTGTTTATTAGTCTTAATTTTATTTTGTTACCTAGTTTTCTTCTTCTTCCTATGAGTCCTCCTAAGAAAATAAAAGGCTCAAAAATATAAAGTTCCTAGATCAGTAGATCCTACCATAAGTAACAGAATTGCAATTGAATGGGAACTAGAGAGGCTTTATTATGTTTAAAAGTATTAACGCAATGGTATTTGGACGTAAATAAATGTGTGTATACCTGCTTTATAGGTTATGAAAAGGTGTTTCACAGAGTAAGACATGGCCAACGCATGTTTGAATCAAAATTAAATATACAAGCGAGAAGTACTGGAAAATCAAACAGCTGACATTGTACTAAACGATATCCCTATTAATAACTTGAGATATGCAGATGACACTGCGTTAAATGCAGAGAGTATTGAAGATTTGCCGATAATGACCAAAAAAGCTCATAGGGCAAAATTAAATTATGGCTTAAAGCTAAACTTGGATAAAACCAATAAGTTTCTAATTTTTATCAAGAAACCAAATAATAATGCCTAACTTATTATTGACGGTAAAAATACCGGACATGTCTATAAATATAAATATCTTAGAATTTTAATATACAGGGTGTTTCATTAACAATTGTCCACATCGTAATTGGAGAAACCTGAGCACAAAGACCCGGTCCTGAAACTCAAGCAGAAAACTCGATTAAATTCGAGCTCCAGAACTTTTATAGTTTTTCAATAGTAAAAGTATAAATTTAAATAATTTAAAGTGATATGTTAAACAAGTTTACAGTGTTTGTTAAGTACCCACCGTAAGTACTTCTTCCAAATGATCATAGTTTGATTAAAAATATCGCTTTTAAAAATCAAGAACATATATATTATAAAAACATTTTCAATTTCTTTGCAACACGAAAATGCAGCAGCTGCATAATACTCTGGTTAAATCGGAGAGTGCAGGAAGAGTCTATACCGGTTTCGGAGGTTTTTTCCTCCTCATCAGTAGTGCCATATCCTCTTCTCTCCGATTTCTCCGGGTATCATACTTTGGGCCTTTCCGAATTGCAAAGAACGAAATGCCGCGGATGAACTAGAGCCATCTACCGAAAAACAAAATAAGTTATCAATCGAAATAGCACAGAAAACGACAATAAAAATCGTTCCCATACCACCAGATTGACAACAGGTGGAATACTTTCTTTGGTTACAACCTCCCGAGATTTTCAAAAATTATAAATCAAACAGGATACCGAGGAAAATGCCGAGGAAATTAAGATGAGAGAATTTTAAATAATTACCAACCCATCTGCTCAGCGTGGTAAAAATTCCAACAAGAAAGATTCCTTAGTACGCAACAAAAGGGAAAATAAATTAAAATGTATAAACATTTTCAATTCCATTGCAACACGAAAATGCAGCCGCTGCATAATACTCTGGTTAAATCGGAGAGTGTAGGAAGAGTCTATACCGGTTTCGGAGGTTTTTTCCTACTCATCAGTAGTCCCATATCCTCTTCTCTCCGATTTCTCCAGTTATCATACTTTGGTCCTTTCCGAATTGCAAAGAACGAAATGCCGCGGATGAACTAGAGCCATCTACAGAAAAAAAAATATACCAAAAAACAAAAACATATATATTCTCTAGTTACAATTTAACCAAAACAACTAGTTTAACATTTATCGTTATCTAGTTAATATGGGTAAATACCAGACCGATCAACTCATTTTAAAATAAACGGAGTCGACTTCACTTAATTTAATTTATATATAAAAGAAAGTCCTAATAAGATCGTATATGGAGGATTCATCATGGCGGAAACATCAAATGTAAGTTCAAATATAAACAGTTCTCTGCCACAACATTCCAACACTGATAAATCTCATTCAAAAGTACTAACTCAACAAACTTACCCAAGCCCTGAACAAGCAATTGCATTTTCTTCAAAAGGGGGATTACGTCTTCAAAAATATTATATTTTCTTCAAGGTTATCCAATAATCGAGTATGCATGTATCTAGCGAGCAAAGAAATCGTGGCTAACTTTATGCAGGTACATACATGATGATGTAATACTAATAAATGATGAACCAGTTCAAGTTAGAAAATTTATTACTCCAGTAGATAGGTTAGCTCTATCAAATGTTTGCCCTTCAATCCCTCATGATATTCTTATTAAATAATTAGAAAACCTAGGTCTTAAACTAATGCCAGCTATGAACTTTCTTCGTATTAGCTCTTCTTTACAGTAATTCAATCATATTTACAGTTTTCAAATACAAGTCTTTATCAATTCTGTTATAAATCCTCTACCGGAATCTTTTTTAATTAACTACGATAACAAATCATATGGAATTTTCTTATCCCAAGATGACCGGTTATGTTTTAACTGCAAACAGCCAGGACATCATGCTAATAATTGCAAAAATCCTACGAACTATCAAAAATCACCTACACCTTCAACTATTTTAACATGGTTAAACGCTCCTTCACAAATGGACACTACAGAAAAACTTCCCAATCAGCAGTCTACATCCTTTACAAACAGTACAAATCCTGAACATGTCGAACCAAAAGAACACCTAGTTATCAATACCCTTACACCTGCAGAAAAAAACAGCGTTACTAGATATCTATGATCACTAGATATTACTCAACAGACAAGCCGTAAACGCGAAGCAGATGAAATTCAAACACCATCACCATCCAGTACACCAGTTCCGTTAGAAAAAGACGAACACTATGAAATAAATTTTACGAAACCAACACAATCAAAACATAAACATAAAAATCCAAGAAAACCTCAGATACTAACCTAAAAACAATAATTAATGAACATTCGCCATCAGTTATTCTTAATCACGACCAATTTATAGATATGTTAGAAAACGCACAAGGTTCTCCAGATATGATCACTACTATAACTAATTACACAGTTGATGTTTCTGGATTACTAGTAATGATTATTCTCTTATATGCTCATATAACAGATATATCTCTCAAAATCAAATGTACTTAAGTTGAAAAAAAATCACACAACACCCCACTGGCGAACTCCCTTCTACCGACAACGAAAATGATATTTTACATGACACAGATCAATAATCTGAATTAAATTAAAATTGTTCATCAAGCTCATATCAATCAAAATGAGATGAGTTTCATCTGGATTCCATCCCATATAGGAATAAAAGGCAACGAAATTGCTGACTATAGTGCGAAAGAAGCGATAGTGAGTGATGTCTCCGAAATTGTAAACACATCAGTATCAACTGATATAAAAACGTATACAAAAAAATCAATATTAAGTGCGTGAAAAATAAATGGAGTGCGTCAAATTCAAAATTAAAATAAGTGAAATCCATCATAGAGAAATGGAATGTTTTACTCACTTCGAGGAGGCAAGAAATAATAATAACGCGCCTCAAACTCGGTCATACTAGGTTAACGTATGATTATTTAATTAAAAGTACGAATTACCGCGGTGTGAAACTTGTAATCAGTGGCGGATCCAGCTTCGTTAAGAGGAGGGGCCGATTGGCTAAATTTCTATAAAAATAAATGAATGTTTTTATAATCTTTATAAGTAATTTAAAAAAAATTAAATCACTTGGTTTGAGGGGGGCCATCGCCCCTTCCTGGATCCGCCACTGCTTGTAATACGCCACTAACAATAAAGCATATATTATTACTAATATGCGAGTGTCTCCTCTGTAATAAATAACGAAACAAAAACAAGATACCAGCAACACTTCTAGAAGTTCTAGCTTTAGGTGCAGACTGTAACTTAACAGTAGTCTAAATTTTTTGAAAGACATTTATAAGTACCATAATATTGAATAAACTTATTTGTAATGTAATTGTAAAATCCATTAATTTGTCGCTAATGGCTAATGGCCATTTGGTCGATGCGATTATCTAAATAAAAAAACTTAGCACAAGATACTAAGATTTAACCCAAAACACTTAAATAAAATATTCTTCCTTACCGAGATACAGAGTGTTTTATTATAAATGTTCTAAGATGATTTTAACCCATTGTTAAAGCACCTTCTAATATTTTTTGTTCAAACTTGACACACAGTTTACACATGTTAGAATACTTTAACTGTTGTTAAAAGATAGTTTTCCGCTTTTACCAGAGGCGTACTGTAGGGATATATACTTCCTTTTCGCCCCTTTCCCCCTTACAATCTACGCCACTGTCGTAATAATCATTTCAGCATGCTTTTTGATTCTTCGTTACTTTTTACGTAAATATCATCCTGTTGTCTCAATGTGACAGAGTAAATAGTTTTCAAGTTGTTTGCATTTGAATGTAATGGATTCAATAAGACTATGTATTTTAAACACAATTCTATTGAATGTAGTTTAAAATACATGGATTTCATTATTTTTAAACGCAAATAACTTGAAAACTACTTACTCTATCGCAATGAGATAAAAGAGCGATATTTATGTAAAAAGTATCAAGGAATAAAAAAAGATGCTGAAATGATTATTATGACAGTGGCGTAGATTGTGAGGAGGAAAAAGGGGTGAAAATGAAGTATATATCCCTACAGCACGCCTCTGGTAACAGCGGAAAACTATCTTTTAACACTAGTTAGAGTCTCCTAATATATGTAAACTGTTTGTCAAGTTTGAACAAAAAATATTGGAAGGTGTTAAAACATAGGGCTAAAATATTTAGAATATTTGTAATAAAACACTCTGTATCTCGCTTTTATGGAATAAGAAGGAATATTTTATTTAAGTATTTTAGGTTAAATCTTCGTATTTTGTGCTAAGGTTTCTCCAGTTACTATATGGACAATTCAATGAAACACCCTGTATGTGAATTTTTAAAAGAATCAACAACACGAATTGAAATTGCACTTAACTCATTTATGAAAATGACGCATTTTTTGCAACAGAAGCTTGAGTTTCGACATAAAAATATGGTAGAGAGCCAAAAGTGTCTGTTTTCGAGATGTGGCTTTATAGAAGAATCCTGATAATGTCTTACGTAGACAAAGTCACGAATGAAGACGTATTGCAAAGACTTTCAAAAGAAACAGAACTGAATAACGAAATACACATACTACAACTAAAATACCTGGGCCACGTGATGAGATGAACAACATACCAATTTCCGCAAGATATTATGTGGGGAAAGATTTTAGGAAAGCGTAGTGTTAAGGCGACGAATGTCATAGCTATTGACATATAAGAGGAATGGACGGAGAACTACCCTATATATGACACACAATTGGGTGTCCGAAAGATCATTAGACATTTTCACTCTACACTCTCAAAAATTTAAAATATAATTTGATTTTCACAATGATAAACACAAGACAAACAACGATCAAATACGCACACACAAACAAAACAATATTCGATCGTGTCGTGTTCGTAAAAATTTCTCCCACTTCGTATCAAAACATAATATATTTACTTCAGCGAAGTACCTATATGTTTCGGACACTTTTTATAGTTGTTGCTGTGTCTACATTGGTCATAGCGCGCAACCTCAAACAGTGGTTTAATTTTGTCTAAGCAGCTTTTTACAGAAGCAATGAACAGTTTTCAAATAATCATGAAAATTACCAACCTGTGAAAGAAAACTGTACTTTAAAAAAAGAAAAAGGGGAGGAAGAATATTTAACAGAACATATTTTAATTTTAAGGTAGTACGAAGTTCTCCCGTCAGATAGTTTATATTATAAATTAATATTTTTATTTCATATTCAGCTGAATTTTGAAATAATACACGTTGTAGGTAACTTGTATTTAATTAATTCTTCTGATATTACATATTTACCTTTTACGCGTTGAAGTACGCATTCGAGCAAATAAGTTGTGTTATTTTAATTTTAATTGCAAAATTAATAACACTGATAATGAAAATAATACAAGTTGCGTCAACAATAAAACAAATGCACTCAGTCTTGCATTGTTTTGAGTAAGCCATAAACATATTGTGAAGTGAATTAGTCCCTGCGGTCAAAATATATTTTTTGATTACATTATGTACGTATTTTCAAAAGTAAAGAAACTTAATGCCGGCGCGGCGATGTAAATATTTAGTACGATAAAAAATAAAAAGTGTTTGATAATACCTATAAGTCTTATCACTCCAAATAACTATATTATTCTATAAATTATATTTTTGTAGGTGGTTAGGTAAATGACTCTAAAACCAAAACATTAAAACAATAGCAAAAACGTTTTGATTTTACATAATATTTCTTCTTCTTCTTCTTCCTCTTTGTACGCAATTATGCTTGTTCATTGTCGGATTTATACCTCTATGGAAGGTGGTCCCTCCATTTTTGCGCCGTCGTTCGATACTTCTTCTACCGGTTGGTGATTTATCTCTGGCTATTTTTATCACCGTGTCTTCCCTATTATGTTTATGTGTCCATTCGTTTATACACTGTACGTTACATCGTCTTCTAATCAGTGGCGTAGGAATCCACCGCGGCCACCGGGGCAGTGCCCCGGGGCCCCCCGAAGTAAGGGCCCCCGCGAGACTCCTGGGAAAAAAGGAGGGTCATTGTCTAGTTTATGTACTTCTCGAATTTTGAAAAACTAAATATACGTACGTGTTCAGAATGTTCTTTTAAACAAAATATCTATTGAAAATGATCGTGCCAAACAAATTGACATTGATAGTGTTACAGATGATTTTGCTTCAGCAAAAGTTAGAAAGAAAGACTTTTTTAAATAAATACAACCTGACATGTCAACATTGTACATATTCAACAAATTTATTAAATGATATGATATTTTAAACTGGTGTTTTAGTTTTAATCTATATTTCCTAAAGATTTAATAAAAAATATAAAAAAAATATTACACCTAAAAAAATATACTTAACTGAATATGCAGAGTTCAAGTTAAGTTTATATAAAAAAATCATTTTGAGGCTAAGCATGATTAGCTTATTTAAAAGTAGATTAAAGAGCTAGAACTGCAAAATAGTTAGATATTAAAAAAAAAATCAATTAAAAAATTTGTATTCACCCAAAAGCAAGCTGAAATTTTTTTTTTGTAGTAGGGGCCCCGTGAGTGGACTTGCCCCAGGGCCCCCGGATTTATCGCTACGCCACTGCTTCTAATGTCTTCACTCCTCTTTCGAACTATAAGCGTATTTCCTGTAATTCTTCTCAGTACTCTCATTTCTGCCGTTTCCAGTAGTCTTTGTGTTGTGGCTGTATCGCGTCTTGTTTCTAATGCATAATATGTCATTATGATTATGGGTCATACGCTGGCATTATAAATTCTTGACTTCGCATTTCAGAGTTAATATGTCAGTTTATTTGACTTTATCTCGTTGTTATTAAGACATCCTACCAGTCTACTTGCTTTTTGTACTTGATTTCTCACTTCTTTGTCCAGGTCTCCGTAACTTGACAATGTAATTATTCCAAGGTACTTTATTTTCAATAAGTACTTGTTCAAAACTGATACCATAAATTATGAATGTATATTTTACATCTGATTGGTTCTTTACTGATTATTATTTTATTGTACCATTGTATTTACTGTTTCTTCTTCTTCTTCAGGTGCCATCTCCGCTACGGAGGTTGGCAATCATCATAGCTATTTTAATTTTTGAGGCAGTAGCTCTAAATAGTTGTTTTGAGCTGCATCCAAACCATTCTCTGAGGTTCTTCAGCCATGAAATTCATCTTCTGCCGATGCTTCTTCTGCCATCTATCTTTCCCTGCATTATGAGTCGCAGGATGCCATACTTCTCGCCCCGCATCACATGTCCGAGATACTGCAGTTTTCTTTCTTTAATTGTAAGTTTAACTTCCTTCTCTTTACCTATTCTTCTCAGTACTTCATTATTCGTAACTCTATCTACCCAGGAAACCCTCATAATTCTTCTATAGGTCCACATTTCAAAGGCGTTAAGTCGTCTCATTGTCTTTACATTTAACGTCCATGATTCCAGTCCATGGTATAGTACACTATATACGTAACATTTTGTTAGGCGTACTTTAAGAGCTAATGTTAAATCTTTGCTACATAGGACCTTTTTCATTTTCATAAAATTAGAACGTGCTTTCTCGATTCTGACTTTGATTTCTGCAGAGTAGTCATTATTTTCGGTTATAAGTGTTCCTAGGTAAGTGTACTTTCTTACTCTTTCGATCTGCTGGCCCTCTACTATCAAGATTTCGTTAGTATTATGGTTGTTTTCACTAATTTTCATAAACTTCGTCTTTTTGATACATATTGAGAGAGAGAGTCCGTACTCCCTACTACACCTTACTATTTTACTCATGAGTATTTGCAGGTCTCGTAAACTATCGGCTATTATTACTGTATCATCTGCATATCTGATGTTGTTAACTAAGACTCCATTTACTCTTATGCCGACTGTTTCATTTTCCAGAGTTTCTCGCATTACCTCTTCAGAATAAGCGTTAAATAATAGAGGTGATAGTATGCAGCCTTGCCTGACTCCTCTCTTTATTTCCATTTCTTCAGATGTTTCTTTTTCTATTCTTACTATTGCTCGCTGATTGTAATAAAGATGTGTTATTAGTCTTAAATCTCTTTCATCTAGGTTTTTAGTTTTTAGAATTTCCATGAGTCCGTCATGTTTTACTTTATCAAACGCTTTATTGTAGTCTATAAAACAGACGTAAAGAGAACGGTTAACATCCAAACATCTCTGTGTCAGCACGTTGAAGGAGAATAATGCCTCTCTCGTGCCCATACCATTGCGGAACCCATATTGAGTGTCACTAATATCCCGCTCCAGTTTAGAGTGTATTCTGGCGTGGATAATTTTCAGCAGAATTTTCAAGGTATGTGACCTTAAGCTTATGGTTCGGTAGTCACTGCATTCTTTGGCATTCACTTTTTTTGGCAAACACACAAATGCTGATGTCAACATTTCTCTAGGGATGATTCCCGTAGTATAGATAGCGTTGAACAGTTCTACTATCATGTCCAGGTTTTTCTCGTTGACCAACTTTATCAGCTCGCTAGGTAATTCATCTGGACCAGCAGATTTATTAGTTTTCATAGAGTTTATTGCCTGACTAACCTCTGATTTGGTTATCTCTGGGCCTACGTCTCCGGTTTGGCTATCTACGGATGTACTAGCTTCTCTCTGGTCATGAAATAGTTCCTCGATGTACTCTTTCCATCGTCGTAGTTTTCGTTCTGTCTCCATTATAATATTTCCGTTTTTGTCGAGCAATATATTTGAGGTTCTTCTATTTCCTATTCCGGCTAGTTCTTTGACTTTTTAATGTAGGTTGAAGTTGTCATATCTGTTTTGAAGTTCTTCTATTTCTTTACATTTTTCAGAGAAGTAGGTTTCTTTAGCCTCCCTAATTTTTCTTCTAATTTGGTTTTAAAGCTGTTTATAGCGGGTCTTATTATTTGTTTTGTTTTTTGTTCTTTCATTCGTCAACTCTTGAATTTCCTCCGTCATCCATTCTTCTTTCTTACATTTGGTTGTTGTAAGTACTTTCTTACTTGCTCTAATATAGAGGTTTTGAAGAATTGTCACTGCTGTTCTACGTTGCAATTATTTCCTGGGTTTCTATCTAGATTTTTGTTGATTTCATGTTTCAAATTTTCTTTTATTTCTTCTGACTTAAGTTTCTGTATGTTAAGTTTATTGTTGTTGCGGCTTTTTTGCGTCTTTTTTAGTTGAAGTTGAAACCTAGCAATAAGAAGACTGTGATCAGAAGATACGTCTGCTCCTGGATAGGCCTTTACTACCTGAATTGAGTTTCGATATCTGTGCTTTATTAGGATTTAGTCAATTTGATTTCTGACGATTTTGTTGTCTTTGTCAGCTGGCGATTTCCATGTATAAAGGCGTCGTTTAGGTAATTTAAAGAATGTATTTGCGACTATAACATTATGCTCCTGGCAAAATTCTATTAGGCGATCCCCTCTGTCATTTCGTTCGCCAAGTCCATATGGCCCTACATTAGGGTAGCATTTTCCTTCGCCAATTTTTGGATTACTGTTTGCATTTACTGTTTACTATTCTGCCCTGCTAAGCTGAAATGTCCTATCTACCCATTGAGCTATTTTGAGAAAAATGCAATTAACTTGAGTTTACTGCGCCATCCGAAATATTAATGAACAAACTGTAATTTTGAATGAACTTGATTTGTGTATATGTAATTTATGGGATAAAATCCACGGAAGTATTAGTTTAAAGCTTAGGTACCTGAGTTTTGATAGATAGGACGGTTTAACTTAGGATTTTATTAAAAATCTTAGATAGGACAAGATTTCTTATAGCGAAGTTTTATTGCACTTATAACGACACATTGGTTCACATATACAAAAAACTTAATATAGCCATCTAATGTTCTCAAAAAACTTAAATTTCTCCATTTTGGTCCTCTTTAGGCACATCATCATTTCCTTTGCCTTCTCCCTATGCGGAGTCGGCATCCCTAATTGCATTTCTCCACACAATTCTATCTTGGGTTATATCAATGTTAATCTCCTTTACCAACATGTCCTGCCTAATCGTCTCCCCCCAGGTCTTCTATGGCCTTTCTCTCCTACTCCTTCCAGGAATCTGCACTTCAGCTATTCTTCGTATTGGGTGATTAACGTCTCGACGTTGAACATGACCAAACCATCTTAACCTATGCCAAAGATACCATTTATTTTATTTGTAATAACTCCATCTTTAAATGAACATTCCATCTTGTTCTGTCCCGAGCATATCCTGTAAAAATGGGTCCAACAAAACTTTCGTTAAAAGTAATAATTATGCGCCTAGTAAAAATAGCTTCTTTAAACATATCTGCCTTTGGAAGAACTATCGCTTTCTGAAGATCTGCTGAAACTATGAAATCTGATGATTTTAGTTGCGATTGTTGTGTTAAAGTGCAATGCTGAATATGTCCTATCTGTCACCTAAGACGTGCTAGATTTTGGGTAGCATAACATATTTCAATACTGACTGTCCTACGTGTTACAATAGGACACTTCAGGTGTGTAAAGATCAGATAGGACGTAATGCTTAGTAATCAGGTTTTAGTTTGAACTAAGGACAACAAGCATTACTTCAGAACAGCTATTTAATGATATTTAGGACAACTCAGCTCAAAGGAAGATAAAGAATGCTTTTCGCTACCATCCCGTACGCATATTTACAGATGCTTGCGTGTGTAGACACCAGGGTGTTGAAATCAGTTAGGGTTTGGAAAAACAGTACATTTACACATGCTAGCGCGTGTTGACACCACGGTGTTGAAATCAGTTAGGGTTTGGAAAAACAGTACGTTTACAGACGCTAGCGTGTGTTGACACTAGGGTGTTGAAATCAGTTAGGGTTTGGAAAAACAGTACAGTTACATATACTAGCAGATTTGGACACCAGAGTGTTGAATCCAGCTAGCTTTTTTAGTAATGCAATATACATGCATAAATGCCAACGGCTATTGACTTTGATTTTATATACCTACTGCTGTGGAAAAATATTTAAGTGATTTAGGTATTAGTAAATAATAATTAAACGTTGTTGGGATATAAACAATAATATATTAACACAAAAGAACAACATAAAAAATAATGTTGCTCTCAAGCTATTTGCTTGTGGAATTTTTATAATTAACTATTTAGATGGGAAATAAGCCACAATTAAATTGAAAAAAATAACTTTATTAACGTTTCGATGCCCAAATCGGGTGTCGTTGTCAAAATAAAAAATAATACTACAGGGTGTTTGGTAAAGAATGGGCCAAAGCTTAACCTCAGGTTCCTGAGGTTAAAATAGGCCGATTTAAGCTAACTTACCTTAGTACAAAGTTTATAATAACCGAGATACAGGGTGTCAAAGTTAAACTTTTTTTTATTTATTATTGAATATTTCCTGACAGGCATGAAATATCAACACGAAATTTGGTATGTGGGGGTTTTTCGGGACGAGAAAACTAAATTCCCTACCAAAAGTTCTGTGTTGCCCAGAGGGCGCTACATACGCCTTTCAGCACTCATTTAATACGTTCAATTTTTTTTATCCGTCACTCCGTATAATTTTGACATTAAAATTTGTATTACCCTATTAGTTTTACTTAAAAAAGGTATACCTCTTTCATCTCCCTAAACTCAACCGTTTACGAGATATTTCTGCATTTTAAATCTGCGGTGCAACATAATTTTTAGCATAATATCATTGTAGTTACATCAGAAAAATAACTTAAAACCATAAAATTATCCAAAAATGTATCGCAAATTTCTTCAAATGGAATTTGCGATGCAATGCCATAAATTTGAGAACTGGCACAATTATTATGGTTTTAAGTTATTTTTCGGGTGTAACTACAATATTATGCTAAAAATGATGGTGTATCGCAGATTTTAAATGCGTTTATCTCTAAAACGGTTGAGTTTAGAGAGATGAAAGAAGTATAGCTTTTTTTAAGTAAAACTAATAGGAGAATAAAAATTCTAATGTCAAAATTATACAGAGTGAGGGATAAAAAAAAATTAACGTAATAAATAAGTGCTGAAAGGCGTATGTGGCGCCCTCTGGGCAATACATAATTTTTGGTAGGGAATTTAGTTTTCTCGACCCAAAAAAACCCCACATACCAAATTTCATGTTGTTATCTCATATCTGTCAGGAAATATTCAATAATAAATAAAAAAAAAAGTTTAACTTTGACACCCTGTATCTCGGTTATTATAAACTTTGTACTAAGGTAAGTTAGCTTAAATCGGCCTATTTTTACCTCAGAAACCTGAGGTTAAGCTATGGCCCATTCTCTACCAAACACCCTGTATATTAAACAAAAATGTTTTTGCTTAGTAAAAAATTCTACTAATAATTTTTTTAATCTGACTCATTTATATTGGCAATTCATACATATGTTATACATTTTAAAGCATTTTTTACTAAACAACGACATTTTTGTTTAATTTAGTAGTACGTATTTTGTATTTTGACAACGACACCCGATTTGGCCGTCGAACCGTTAATAAAATTATTTTTTTTAAATTTATTTGTGGCTTATTTCCCATCTAAATAGTTAATTATAAAAATGCCACAAGCACATAGCTTCAGAAAAACATTATTTTTTATGTTAATATGTTTTTTGTGTTAATATATTATTGTTTATATCCCAACAACGTTTAATTATTTATTAATACCCAAATCACTTAAATATTTTTCCACAACAGTAGGTATATAAAATCAAAGTCAATAGCCGTTAGCATCTATGCATGTATAACCACTAAAAAAGCTAGCTGGTTTCAACACTCTGGTGTCCAAATCTGTTAGTATTTGTAAATGTACTGTTTTTACAAACCCTAACTGATTTCAACACCCTAGTGTCAACACACGCTAGCGTCTGTAAACGTACTGTTTTTCCAAACCCTAACTGGTTTCAACACCGTGGTGTCATCACGCGCTAGCATCTGTAAATGTACCGTTTCTCCAAACCCTAACTGATTTCAACACCCTGGTGTCTACACACGCAAGCATCTGTAAATATGCATCCCGCATCATGAGGACCAAAACAGCTATTTTGTCAGTTAGGACCTTTCAGCTTAGCAGGGCAGTATTGTATTAGTTAAATGTTGAATGGGTTGCATATTTGAGTTCATTTTAAATGAAGTAAAGAAAGACAGACGTACTCACAATCATTTATTTTTACTACGACGACCGGTTTCGATCTCTACAATATACAGATCATCTTCAGGTCAGCGTTACAAGTGATTAAATGATACCGTTGCAAGGGATGATTTTTAAGGTCATCAGTAACATGATTTCAAGCCCAGATTATGCTAGCAGGATAACTAGGTTGCTTCGTAGGTTAATACACAGTGTATCGGGATAGCTCTTGAAGGTAGAGATGTAATGTTAAAAAAAGAAAGACGGGAGAAAAAAGAAGAAGAAAGAAAACTAACAGTTCTCTGTAGGGTATTTTGTTTGTGATTTGGAATCAGAGAAAATGTTAAATTGAAACTTTAGAGTGTAACGGAATTAAGTTTTAATTTATTTTAATTTTAACGGAGAGACTATAAATTTAATTTTAATGTTATGTATATTAGTTATGAGAAAGACAACGTTCGGATGGAACTGTTCGTACATGCAGCTACAGTGTTAATTAACTCTGTGTATGCACTAGTAAAATTGTAAAGGTCGTTGCTCTCAGACGTTTTGAGTTGAGGGCAAAGGTCGAAGTAAGGAAAAGACAAATAGAAACCAAGTGATTGATAGTATTGTTCCCAGTCAAAGGACTAAGACTAAGGGATGTCAGTTAGTTTACCTCATTGTAGGTACCTGATACTAGAAACTTTTAAATGTAGAGAAGTACAGTAGTGACGTGTTTTTTTATTTTAAAGAAACTCTTTGTTTCTGAGTTTCTGGTGGGGTCAATTTTTACAGAACGTAATATATATTGTGTTAATACATTTTCATACCTTACAAATGTACTTTCTTTTTAAAGAAATTACACGTGTTGGTTTTTTAAAATCTAGATGTGGGAACCATTTTAAACTTTTAAACACCTACCCTTCATTCATAAAAATATGAATTTACCACTTTTTGCACTGACCCCTTCCTTCATATGTCAATTTAAATAATACGTACAGCAGTTGTTGTACGTACAAATAATACGTACAACTTAAGTTACCTAAGTTATTCATATTTGGAGATTTGTTAACGATTATTTAAATTTTAGCTATTATTATTCTTTCACCAACGTCATTAAACTACGTCACTAAATTCGCTATCGTGTCGGAGGAGGACAACACATATTATACGAGTAGCCGCGTGGAAACAATTATCTGAAAACATTACGTATTACATAATCAGGTTGTGTATAGTATATAATATGTATTGTTTATCACTGTAATTTTATCGAGTGAACTAAGGCTGAACAGATTATTAATTAAAATATATTGCTATTCACAATTATTGACCCATACATTTGAAGAGTTGAGGTTTCGATTGGAAACATCGTAGTTTAATAATATAGACACAACAGGCCGCTAAGACATAGGGCTTTTTATAAAAGAGTTGTTTTAAAAAGTTGTAAATCTTATGTGGTTTTTGTAAAAAATATGTTCATATTGTTGATTTTTAAATTTGTCTCCTTCAAAAAGTAAAAGTATTGTTCGTAAATATTAAAGAAACAGTGATCAACTGATTTTCATGAATATATTTAATCACTTGTAGGCAACATCTCTTCAGGCAAAATATAGATGGAAATAGATACATAACTATAAGGTCGTAAGACAAATAGGTTTTTCAAGTATAAGGTACAAAAACATCGTAATCAATGAGACACAATGTACCTACTAGTATTTTAATGGCTGATATGTACGAAGAGATAATCAAAACAAAATAGATAAGCTATCATAACATCAGACACATTAACTAGAAAGGTCTCTTCAATAAACAACGCACAAATACCAGTTTTATCAAAACACCTTTTACCTTGTATCAACTTCCATATATAGGCCAATATCACTCACGTGCACAATGTATAAATTAATGGACAAGATGGTAAACAAAAGATTTGTATTTGTTTTTTAAAAGAGAGATTCTACCACAATTTTTTGACACTGTTCAAAAGCTGTTATACTAGTGGAAACATAATACTATTTAGTACCAACTTATTAAATGAATGAACTTTCAAAGTGATTTAATGGACAGCTATCATCTATCCGTATAAAAAAGCTCTAATGTAAGTACAACTGCCGTACAGTATAATGAAATTCTACAAAGGTATATTAGTACCTACTACTTTGCTGAATTTAGCATTTGGATATATTCATCATCATCATCATCATTGGCTCTATAACCCATGGTGGATCTTGGCCTCTTCCAGAATCAGCTTCCATTCCTTTCTATCATTCGCCTTTGTTTTCGGACTCTCTAACATTCGCAAGTCTTCCACCTGGCCCTTATCATGTTCTGGGCCAGCATTTTCTCCTCATTCCATCCGGTCTCTGGCTATAAATGTGTTTCGAGGGCTCCATCTCATTCATTATCTGTAAGTGGTCTAGCCACCAAACCTGTTTATTTTGATAGATCTACCAATACTAGGGCTCACTATTCAAGTGCCAGAGCTCAAAATTATAGCGTCTACTCCATAATTCGATGTCCTGCACACTTTAATAGATACATATGTCTGAGGAGTTTACGTTCATAATAGCCTAACCTTTCTTCATCACTTTTGTCTATGTTTGATGTTAATAGCTTCTTTAATCCATAGTACGTTCTGTTAGCTAGGTATATACGTCTATTATACAGTGCGCTGGAATAAGTGTTACCCCCTTATTAACTTATTTATTGTTAGCACATAAGCAAAACGCTCGGACAGGTCGATTTTTAAAATAATCATAGTATATTGTACCATCAATGTTTCCAACTTTACGCGATTCTTTTTCAGGTGACAGACACAACTTTGATTTTTTTAAATGGAAAAGTACATCATGTGACACCTCATTTAAAAGCTTTTGAAATACCTATTACAAAAATGTATAATACTTTAATCCTTTTTGAGGGCGTAGGCGCAAAATTCGTTGGAATTATTTTTAAACGCATTGATTTTTTTCGAATCCTGAGAAAACTAATAAATATTTTTGAAAAATTTAAACGCAGAATGAAAGACTGCATAATTACCGAGAACAGAAAGTCCCTGAGAATAAACAAAAAGTTTCGTTTGAATGATATATTTGAGATTAAATATCAGACTAAATTTTCTCTTTTTTTTTCACCCCTGTGACTTATTAAAATATTCATTATAGAAGTTCTCAGGGACTTTCGACCCTCGATAATACTGTATTATTTCATTCTGTGTTTAAATTTTTCAAAAATACTTATTAGTTTTCTCAGGATTCGGAAAAAATAAATGCGTTTAAAAATAATTCGAACGAAATTTTGCGCCTACGCTCTTAAAAAGGATTAAAGTATTATACATTTTTGTAATAAGTATTTCAAAAGCTTTTAAATGAGGTGTCACATGATGTACTTTCCCATTTAAAAAATCAAAGTTGTGCTGTCACCTGAAGGGGGATCGCGTAAAGTTCGAAACATTGATGCTATAATATACTATGATTATTTTAAAAATTGACTTGTCTGACTGTTTTGCTTATGTGCTAAAAATTTGAAATGTGGGTCTACCGGAGAATTTTGCGCATACCATGGACCGCACATCGCACAAATAATTCAATATTAGCCGAACTTAACATAAAAACTAGACTCACCACAACTATCAACCAAAATATACTGCGATATTTTGGACATATAACTAGAAGAAGAGAAGGCATGGAACGAATGATAGTTGAAGGCAACGTAGAGGGCTGAAGATCCAGAGGAAGATCTCCATTACGATGGTCGGACCAAATAAATGACATGACTGGTTACTCATTCTCCGAAGCAAAACAGCATGCGCAGGAGAGAAATAGTCAAACGACTTACATGACGCCACTACATCCTTACGAAGGAGAAAAGATAGAGGAGGAGGATAAGTCTATTAATTTATGCAGTTACTGTATTACTTTGGTTGATTTGTGAGCCTAGATATAATATGAACTCTCTTACTCCTTCCAAAGTATGTCATAATTATTATATCGTCTGCATATCTCACATTAATAATTGGGTTATCCATTAATTTCCATGAAATATTCCTGAGACGCCAATACTTTATTGATATGATCCTTTAACCATTATACAGCTAATGTTGTTATTTTGTTCTGTGGTGAATAATCAAGTAATATATTTATTAAGCGCAACAGGCCTTGTAGGCCTAGTGCTAAAATGTTTACATTTCTGATTACATAAATAATATAATAAATAACTTAGTATAACTTACATAACTTATAAAACTTGTAAATTTTATTTAAATACACTTCAGTCTTTTTATACACTCCTTCGCCACCTCTCTCCATCTCCTTCTGTCCAATGCTAGTTCTTTCCATCTCTCAATGTTACTTTTCTTCAAGTCTTCATATACACTGTCCTTCCATCTTTTCCTTGGCCTGCCTTTCCTCCTCTTTTGTATTGGTCTTCGTGAGAGTACCATTTTTGGCATTCGTTTACTTCCCATTCTCTCTATGTGCCCCAAGTATCGTATTCTCTGTGCTTTGATCGTCGTCGTAATCGTTGGCTCTTGATATAGTTCTTCCAATTCTTTATTGGTTCTTCTTCTCCACTGACCTTCTCTTTTCACACCTCCATATATTGCTCTTTGCATTTTTCTCTCCCATCTTTCTAATAGGTCTGTTTCTGACTTTTTGAGCACCCATGTTTCAGTTGCGTATGTTACTGTAGGTCTGATAACAGTCTTATAAATTCTTATTTTTGTTTTTCTTGATACGTATTTGGATTTCAATAATGTGCGTAATGCTCCATATTTTTTATTTCCTTTAGCTATTCTTGCCTTTATCTCCCCTTCTTCATGACCATTTTCATCTATTTTGGCTCCCAGGTAAATAATTTCTTTGGCTCTTTTGAACGAGTATGTTTTTTCTCCATCTATTTGTACTATGATGTTATTCTCTTTTTGTTTTTGGATCTCTCCCATTATCATATACTTTGTCTTTTCTTCATTTATTTTAAGTCCGAATTTTTTGGCTTCCGTTATTATGTTTTTCATTAACTTTTGTAGTTCTTTTTTGCTTGTTGCTAATAGCGTCAGATCATCTGCAAATGCTATGCATTGGTGGCCGTTTTTAAATATCGTTTCTTGCATGTTTATTCTGCTTTTCCTGATTATTCCTTCCAATGTTAGATTGAATGCCATTGTTGATAGTGGGTCTCCTTGTCGTAATCCTTCCTTGGTTTCAAACTTTTTGGATGTATACCCTTTCCAAGCTATTTCGTTTGTTGTGTTTTCCATCGTCATCTTTATCATCCTAACAATTTTACTTGGTATCCCCAGTTCTTTCATCAGTTCGTACATCTGCTGTCTATTTACTGTGTCGTAAGCCTGCTTAAAGTCTATGAACAAAGCATATATACTGTTTTATGTTCGTAAGAGGTAGTCTGTATTCCTTTTAACGCAAATATTTGGTCAGTCGTTGATCTGTTGTTTCTAAAACCTGCCTGGTATTCCCCCAGTATTTTTTCCGAATAATGACTTAGCCTTTTTCTTATACTTTGTGCCAAGATTTTGTAAACTATTTCTAATAGTGCGATGCCTCTGTAGTTTTCGCATAGCATTCTATCACCTTTTTTATGTATAGGGCATATTCTTGCTATGGCCCACTCTTCTGGCATTTTTTCTTCTTCCCATATTCTTTTTATCAGGTCGTATATCTCTTTTTGTAGTCTTTTCCCTCCTGATTTTATCATTTCGGCCGATATTTCTGTTATTCCTGGGCTTTTGTTATTTTTCAAGCTCTTTATTTTGTTCTTTATTTCTTGTTCTGTGGGTATTTCTATTGCTATCTGATCATCTTCAATTTCATGGCTTGTTTCCTTTTGTACTTCGCTCTTATTTAGCAGTTCTGTGAAATAGTTTTGCCAGTTTTCCATTATTTTTTCCGGCTCATTTAGCAACATCCCTTTATCATCTCTCATATATGGGTTGTTTTTTTGATATCCTCTTTCCATTTTTTTTTGCTTCCTGGTAGAATGATCTTATTTCTTTTTTTTTGAAATTTTTCTTCTATTTCTTTCAGTTTGTTCTCATTGTATTTTCTCTTTTTGCTTCTACATTTTTTTTTCATGATTTTTCTCAATTCTCTGTATTCTTCTCTAGTGCTTTCTTCGTCATTTGTGAGATTTTTGAGTCTTACTTTTCTTATTGCTTCTGCTACTTCTTGACATTCTTCATCATACCAATCTTTTGTTTTGTGTTTTCTTTTGGTTTTCGCTAGGATTGCTTTACTTGTGTTCAAGATTGCTTCTTTGATATTTTGCCATTGTTTGTCTGGGCTTGACGTTTCTTGTTCCCTGATTAGTCTGTTGGTTATTCCCTGTTCATACTTCTTCTGTGTGTTGTTATCTTTTAGTAGTCCTATGTTGAATTGTTTTCCAATTTTTTCCGTTGTTTTATTGTTTCGCTTTATGTTATGCTCGATTTTGTATTCTGCTCTCACCAAGTAGTGGTCAGAGTTACAGTCCGCTCCTCTCATGCTCTTTACATTTATTACATTGTTTGTATGCTTCTTCTCTATTAAAATATGGTCTATCTGATTTACTGTCTTCTTATCAGGGGAAATCCACGTTCCTTTATATATATCTTTTCGGCGTAATTGTGTGCTTCTTATCACCATTTGCCTTTCTGTTGCAAAGCCTATTATTCTTTGGCCATTATCGTTCGACACCTCATGCTTACTATATTTCCCTATTATGTGTTCGTATATATTCTCTCTTCCGACTTTGGCGTTGCAGTCTCGCATTATTATTTTGATGTCAAACCCTGGTAATTTATCATATTCTCTTTCCAATTGCTCGTAGAATTCATCTTTTTCTTCTTCTGTGGCATCTTCAATCGGTGCGTGTACATTTATTATACTTATGTTTCGTTTGTCCCCTTTTAATCTTATTGTGCATAATCTATCTGATATTGGTTGGAATGCCATTACTCTTTCCTTCCATTTTCGCTGTATTATAAAACCTGTTCCTAACCTTCTGGTTTCTCCCCCGCTTTTAAAAAATACCACGTCTTCTATTTCTACTATTTCTGTCTCCAATTGTTTTGTCTCTTGTAAAGCTGTTATTTCTACATTATATCTTTTAATTTCTCTAATTAATTCTTTGAGTTTTCCTGTTTCGTATGTGCCTCTTACATTCCATGTACCCAAGTTGACTTTAGTTTTCTTTTTGTTATCTTTACTTATTTCCTTGTCCATTGCCTGCGTCGTTTCCGTCTTATTTATCTCTGTTGCAAACTGTATCTTGTCATTTTTCGGCTTTTCTTTTTTATTGCTGTCTTGATTTGTTTTATTTCCATAGTTCGTAATCCTCTTCTTTGCATTTTTCGTCGTAATTTGTTTCCTTTCATTGCTATTGCTTAGTTTTTTGCTTTGGTCTCTACCACCAACGTTTGGTTCATTCCATCCCAGCGCCATATTTCATGATCGGCATATATTTTCTTATACCCTACTTTCAGTTTTCTCCCTTCCTTTCTTAGTTCTTGCGCTTTTTGTCTGACACGTTTCTGTACAATTCTGTCGTTCTTTGATAGGTCATCGTTGATATAAACTGGACCTTCTTCTCGATTTCTCAATTTGATTTTGTTTTGCATGATTTTTTCTTTTATCTTCTTCCTTTTCAAACAAACTTTTTCTCCTAACTTCAGAGCCTTCTCTATTTGTACATCTACTTCTAATTCTGTCTGCATACAATTTTTCATTGCATGTTTTAGGATATCTGGGTCATTTGTATCTATGTTCAAACCCTGTATAATTATATTTTCCGCCTTTTTTGATTTTCTAAACATTCAAGCCGTTCTTCTATTTGATAAACTGCCTGTTTTAGTTTCGTGTTTTCTGCTCTTAATGTTGTATTCTCCTGGCGTAGCTCTCTTATTTCATCTCTATATTCTTTCTGCTCTCTACGCATCTCGCTAAGTTCTCTTGATTGTTCTTCGATTTTTAAACTTACTCCTGCCATCATTTCCATAATTTTTTGTACATTCTCCTCCATTTTCTCCTTTCTGTAGGAGGGAGATTTGCTTATTTTTCGACTTTTGTTAAAAGCCCGTTCCAATTCTTCCTCTTTTCTCTTCTTGTCGTTTTCGTCTGTCGTGGTACCGTCACTTTCTATTCGAAATAGCTCTTCGTATTTTTTATCTTCTCTGCTCATTACAACTGGTTCGTTTTACTGCGTTAAAGGTCTCGTTCGGACTATCTCCGCGGAAACTTAACCTTTCTCAGTGTAACGTCTTACTTTTTTCTTTGATAAAATTATATTGAGCAGTATATACTATTTCGCTCCTCCCTAGCTACAGGACTTCCCTGTCGACTTGGCAACACCGCGTTCCAATCGAACAAGAATCCACTTCAAATATCGTAATATCGATGACGTTTTATTTGTTTATGTGTTAGGCTTACCTTTGATTTTTGCCAATTTGGAGCACAATTTTAATATTTAGTTTATTATTTTTCGTTCTGAGATTACTCACTTAACTTCACACGTTATGCGTTTGCTGTAATTGATTTACTCTGCATTTCGCGAAAAACGGGTTTAATGCAGGAGCAAAATACAATTAATATTCACACACTTAGCGCAACGTTGCCACTCCAATCAAGTAATAAAATAAATAAATATAGTCAAAAGTTATGGATGCACAACCTAAAACAATAATTGCGTTATTTAAAAAACTAGAATATTATACATTTAATCAGCTGATCAGCAATCAATAAAAAAGGTAAAAATTATTACGATACTGATCAACCTCTGGAAAAGGTTGGTAAGATAAGAAGAACAATACGATAATTTTTTAGTCAGACGTAAATCATTAGTTTACTTAAATAGACATATATTTCTATTTCACTCCACTATAAATTTGTGAATTACTTTTTTGAGGGGGTTATAAATTAGTCGTCTGGAACATCTTCTTTAAATACTGTATCAACATTATCGTTATCACTTGAATGCTTTGTAGGGTTAACTTAAAATAATATACAGTGCACTGGAATAAGTGTTACCCTCCCCCCTAATTAACTTATTTATTTTAGCACATAGCAAAACGCTCAGATAGGTCGATTTGTAAAATAATCATAGTATATTACAGCGTCAATGTTTAGAACTTTACATGATCCCTCTTCAGGTGACAGCAACTTTGATTTTTTTAAATAGGAAAGTACATCATGTGACACTTCATTTAAAAGCTCTTGAAATACTGATTTCACAAATGTATAAATAATACTTTAGTCCTTTTTGAGAGAGCAGCCGCAAAAATTCGAATTCTTTTTAAACGCATTAATTTTTTTCGAATCTTGACAAAACTAATAAGTATTTCTGAAAAATTTAAAGCAGAATGAAAGATTGCATTATTACCGAGAGCTGGGAGTCCCTTTTGGGGAATCCCCCTTGGGGAATAAACAAAAAGTTTTTGTTGAATGATAATATTTGCAATTAAAAATCAGACTAAATTTTCTCTATTTTCACCCCTGTGACTTATTAAAATAAACATTATAGAAGTTTTCAGAAACTTTAGACCCTCGATAATACTGTAATATTTCATTCTGCGTTTAAATTTTTCAAAGTACTTCGAAAAAAATAAATGCATTTTAAAGGAATTCGACCAAAATTTTGCGCCTATGCTTTCAAAAAGTATTAAAGTATTATACATTTTTGAAATCAGTATTCCAAAATCTTTTAAATGAAGTGTCACATGATGTACTTTTCTATTTAAAAAAAAAATCAAAGTTATGCGTGTCACCTGAAGAGGGGTCGCGTTAATTCGAAACATTGATGCTATAATATCTATGATTATTTTAAAAATCGACCTGTCTTAGCGTTTGGCTTATGTGCTAAAAATAAATAAGTTAATTAGGGGGAGGCTATCAGTTATTCCAGCGCACTGTATAATCTACATTACGTAAGTTGCCAATGTGTAAATAGACAAGCCGAAAACGGCGGGTTCGTTGGGAAAAATATTCCCATGAGATTTTTTTGCATAATTACATTCGTGAGACATCCCAGAATAAGGTTCAAGAAGTCGCCTACGTGAAAAGTGGGCCAAATTTTTTGTAACAATCTTTTTAAATCAAATTGCAAAAAATCAGTATTTTTGGCCCGGACAATTTTTTTGTAGGTTTTTTGGACCATTCTGGATAAAAAACGTCTCTCATAATTTTTCTCTAAAGTTGATTGTTTTCGAGTTATAAGCAATTTAAAATTGAAAAAAACCAAAAATGGCGATTTTCATGGCTTAATAACTCGGTTATGTAAAAGTTATTATTATGAAAGTCAGAAAGTGACTAAATCAAAGTTTAATGCCCCCCTACAAGATCCCGTAGAAATTTTTCTCATTATTTTATTTTATATATAATGGATTTCTACGGCTGTCGCCGCCTCTCCATACCCAGATTCCAATTTTTTTTATCGTAACACATATCTTCATCTAATTGCCTCGAATCCATTGCCTCCTGAATATTGTCCCTCCAGCTTCTTCGTGGTCGTCCTCTTCTTCTTCTCTCCGGTGGGACCCACTCTAATATTTTTCTCGGCCAGCGAGTCTCATTCATTCTTTTAACGTGACCGAACCGTGTCAGCTGTCTCTTTTCAATATCGTCTATATTATAGTTTTTTCCACCTTCATACGTTCTCTAATTGTTTCATTTCTTACATGTTCTAATCTCGAAACCTGACAACTTCTCCTCAAAAAGTCCATTTCTGTACTAAGTAGCTTCTTTTTATTTCTTGCACTTATGTCCCAAACTTCTGTACCGTAGATTGTAGCGCTCTTCATTATACTTTCATATATTCTTCTCTTTGCTTCCTTCCTGATATCTTTGTTCCATAAAATTGAATTGAGGGATCTAGTGATGCTTCTACCTTTATTGATTCTGTGTTGTATTTCATCTTCACTATTTCCTCTTTTGTTAAATATAGCTCCCAAATATTTGCATTGTTTCACACCAACAATATGTCCTTGTTCCAATGGTAGGTTTTCAATGTCTTCGTTTCCCACTATGAAGTATTCTGACTTATCCATATTTATTACTAATCCTGCCTGTTGGTAATGCTCATTTAGCTTCCGTATCATATAGCTTAAGTGATCTTGATCTTGAGCTATGACAACTTGGTCGTCCGCAAAGTATAATGTAAATAGGGAGTCGTCTCCCACTTTCAGTCCCATCGGTTTTACTGCTTTTGTCCACCTCTGTAAGGATTAGTCAAGGTATATTTTAAAGAGAGTGGGAGATAGACAACATCCTTGTCGGAGGCCTTTTGAAGTATTAAATGCCTCAGTGAAATTTTTGCCGTTTTTGATTCTGATGTTAGTGGTCTCATACAACATTCTAGTTGCTTGTATGAGTTTTCCATCGATACCGATGTCTTTCATTGAATTCCATAGTTCTATTATGGGGACACTATCATATGCTTTTTCTAGGTCAATAAGAGCGATGTGGGTTTCCTGATTTCTTTGTATTCTTTTTTCTAGTGCTATTTTTAAAGTGAAGAGATTGTCTACCGTTGAACGGCCCGCACGAAAACCAGCTTGTTCTTCAGCTTGCTTTCCTTGAATTTATTGTTCTATTTCATGTCTTAATAGCCTGGAGTATAATCTTCCAATGGTGCTGATGACGGCGATTCCCCTATAGTTTTTGGGGTTATTTTTAGGTCCCTTCTTATGTATAGGAGTAATATGCGATGTTAGCCATTCATCTGGTACTTTTTCTCCATTCAGGCATCTTTCGAAAACATTTTTAAGCATATCCCATAGTTTGGGTGGTCCATATTTTATTAATTCAGGATTAATTCCTCCAGCTCCGGGTGCTTTCCGGGATTTCATAGTTTTAATAGCTTCTTCCATTTTGGTTTTATCTAGTTCTATTTCGTGTTCACTCTGTATATCATTTTCTTTTTCTTGTATTCTTGTTATATATTGTGGTCGTTTTTCTACCAATAATTCCTTAAAATGTTGTTCCCACTCGGCATCAGATATAGTCTTAATTGTGTACCCACCTTTATGTGATCTTCTGACATTCTTTTTCATCTTACATGTTTCTGAACTCCTAGTTCCTCCTAATTGTTGATCTATGTATTCACGTTTTTTGATCCAGGTTGCGTTTTTTCTTTTAATCACTTCCCTTTTTACTTCTCTATTTAGGTCCCTGTATTGTTGTTGAATCTCAACGTTTTCCTGATTTTGTAGACGTTGTAGGTGAAGTTGTTTTTTCTTCTCGATATCTTTATCCCACCATTCTGGTTTCTTTTTGTTTTCTAAGTTTCCTAGTGCTTCTTGTGCTGCTTGGTTTATGCATGTTTTTATGTGATTATATTCTTCTTCGGTTGTTCTTTGTTCTTGACTTAGTTTCTGTTCAAGTCTGTTACGGTACAGATATTGTGTACTTTCATGTTGTAAGCTGTTAATATTATACGAGATTTTTTTTCTATTTCTGGATCATATGAATTCCTTTTGTGTTCTTTTTCTTCGGAGTTATTTTGTTTTGGTATAAATGGAACATAAATTTTACCGATTACTAAGCAGTGGTCTGATCCGCAATCAGCCCCTCTGAAAGCTCTAACATCCTGGATGCTAAATTTTGCATTTTGTCTCGAGATTAGATAGTCAATAATTGACTTAAGTCCACGTGTATGTTGGTACCAAGTAAATTTATGGATATCCTTATGTTCAAAGAATGTGTTGTATATTTTAAGTTCATACTCCTCGCATAGATTGATCAACCTTATTCCATTGTCGTTAATTCTTTCTTCTCCATATTTTCCCACTACATTACTGTGGTCTTGTTTGCCTACTCTGGCATTTAAATCTCCTGCTATAATCAATTCGTGCGTATTCGGAACCTCTTCTATTTGATCTTTTAATATTTCTTCAAAATTGTCTTTTCCTGCTATCTGGGCATCGTCATTGGGAGCATATACGCCTAGGATTGTAATCGTTCTTCCTCTAATTGAGAGGGTCAGTTTTATTATTCTTTCGTTTATAGCTTCCCATGATTGTATTTGGTTTTTCCATCGTTTGTTAATCATTACTGATATCCCTGCTTTCGCTCTTTCACTTTTTAATACTCCCGTGTAGCAGTGTATATAATTCTTAAGATTCACAGGCGTTTCCCTTCTTCTTTGTTTCCGAGAGGATAATCAGGTCCAAGTTTCTGTTTTCTACTTCCATAAGAATTTCTCTTTGTTTATTTCTAATTTCTTGTATATTCCAAAAACCAATATTCAATGTCCATTTTCGTTGCCGTGTTCGTCTTTGATTAAAACTGTCCCGTTTCCGAGGCCAATTTCTGGGTGTTTTAGCTTTTGTTTATTTTTTTACGGGTGTAGGGTTGCTGGCCCTACGACCTAACCCTCCTTCTTTTTCCGGGCTTGAGACCGGCAAGAATTACCGTTAAGCTACTCGATCCACCCAACAGTCATTCCAGGCGGAGTTCATTAACTAAGCTGTTATTTTTAAGTAATAATATTGAGCCCGTGCACGTGGTAGGCGGCCGTAAATGTGAGTGCAAGTAAGATGCACAA